>NC_090268.1:258972661-260466411 GCF_040414725.1 Anabrus simplex | reverse complement strand
TTTTATTCACAGAAGAGGTTATTTTATTTTTGTTGATATAATATTTCATATTTCTGGAAAGAAGATTAAATAATGGCTGCAGAATGCAGGTATAGGGACTGTGGCTGTGAGTGGGCATTAAAAAGTATGAGGGAATAGTCAGAAAATCTCAGAGAGTAGGTTTATAATGGAGGACAGGAATGAAGATAGGTAGGTCTCACTCAAACTATGTACAGGGTAGGGTAGGTAGACAAGAGGGAGGGGAAGGAAGAAGTTGTGGAAGACAGGTGGACTAATCTTTAAAGGGGAAGGAAAATGAGGGCTAAGGGGTCAAGTCAGGGAGAGAGATCAGAAGAAGTGTCAGTGAAGAATCAGTATGAGTTACTGCTGATGGAATAGCAAAGCAAAGATGGAGAACAGGGAAGTGTTACAGAGGTGAGAGATGAAAGAGGAAAGGGAAATGCAGAGTAGAGGATAGGAAGAGACAGGTGGAACAGGATCATGAGAGGGAGAGAAGGGAGGAGGAAGTAGATTCTGTACCAGCCTGAGTAAACTCAGGCGGTAGACCACTGACCTTCTGAGCTCAAGCTGGCAGGTTACCTCCCGGCACAGTCTGGTAGTATTTGAAGGTGCTCAAATACACCAAACTCATGTTGGTAGATTTACTGGCACATCAGAAAACTCCGGCAGGACAAAATTATGGCATCTTGGCATCTCCAAAAATCATAGCAGTAGTTAGTGGGATTGCAATTCACTTGCGGAAAACATGAGGGGAAGATCAGGAGAGGTATCAATGAGTTAGTTGGACATAAAACCAATAACATTGTCATCAATAGTAGATTTTGCAGCCATCAGGGAAGATAAGGGAGACCAGTAGGGGAGGGGATCTAATTCTAGCTGTAACGCTCATCTATAAAGATAAAAGACAGTTTGATGTTTTTGAGATGTACAAACCTGGAAAACGTGATAATGATGCTGAGATGGATTTTTTATTTTTTTGCTAATGGTTTAACGTCGCACTAACTCATTGAAGGTTTTCAGCCACAGAATGGAGAAGGGATAGAATTGGGAAGAAACCAGCTATGGCCTTAATTAAGGTACAGCCCCAGCATTTGCCTAGTGTGAAGATAAGAAGCCATGGAAACTCATCTTCAAGGCTGCCGACAGTGGGATTCAAACCCACCATCTCCCAAATGTAAGCTCATAGCTACACAACCCTAGCTGCATGGCCAACTCACTCATTATGGAATTATTTTATAAGGTAATTTAGATTCAAGATTATTAATAAATGTAAGTTTATTTAATGTTTTATTCTATTTGGTTTTGATCTTAGCTTTTTTAGTAAAAATTCCAATATTTCTTGTTCACCTGTGATTACCTAAGGCGCATGTGGAAGCCCCTGTCTCTGGGTCTATAGTTTTGGCAGGTGTATTATTGAAGTTAGGGGGATATGGACTATTACGTGTTTATTCAATAATGATTTCATTGGGATTAACTCAGAAAGAAATGTGATTGCAGTTGTGATCTCAATTTAGCAAATATTAACTGGATAGGTAATGCAAATGACAGAAAGTATGACCAACAAATTGTAAAGAATTTAATATGGGAAGGCTGGCTGATTCAGAAAGTGATGGAACAACTAGAGGAAAGAATATTCTAGACATCAAGCTGATGTGAGCTGTACAGAGAAACTGTTGTGATAGATGGAATAAGTGGTTATAAAACTGTTTTTGTCATAGTCTATATACATAAAATAAGAGTTTTGTCTGTACATTGCTCAGAATTTAAAAAGGATGATATTTCTGTATCAGTCATGACCACAGTAACAAGGAAATGCACTTTTTAATTTTCCATAATTTCTGTCTGTCTGTCTGTCTGTCTGTCTGTCTGTCTGTCTGTATGCACACGCATCACGAGAAAACGGCTGAAGAGAATTTGATGAAAATCGGTATGCTCGGCCAGAAAATAAGCTGGTTCAATCTAGACCATAAATAATTGTAAAATGGTAGTTTAGGGGAAGGCCTAAAATTTAATTATCAAATATTTATGTTATTAGTGGTCGTATTTTAATACAAATCGGTATGCAAAGTTGCTACAATTTAGGCCATAAATAATCGTATTCATGCTGAAAAAAATGGTAGTTTAGGGGAAGGCCTAAAATTTAAATTCTCAAATATTTATGTTATTAGTGGTCCTATCTTAATTAAATTCGGTATGCACAGTTGGGGAATAAGTGGCTATAATCTAGGCCATAAATGGTTTTATTACCGAGCTCGATAGCTACAGTCGCTTAAGTGCGGCCAGTATCCAGTAATCGGGAGATAGTGGGTTCGAGCCCCACAGTCGGCAGCCCTGAAGATGGTTTTCCGTGGTTTCCCATTTTTACACCAGGCAAATGCCGGGGCTGTACCTTAATTAAGGCCACGGCCGCTTCCTTCCACTTCCCAGGCCTTTCCTATCCCATCGTCGCAATAAGACCTATCTGTGTCGGTGTGACGTAAAGCAAAAAAAAAAAAGTTTTATTCTAGTTTCAGGGAAGGCCTAAAATTTAATTCTTAAATATTTGTTATTAGAGGTGTAATCGATAAATACAACTAAGGTTATATAGTATTAAATTTCCTATCATTCATGTCATACATTTTTACCATGCCGGCTGTGATCACAAAGATATTCATGAATTTGGATTTTTGTTACTAAGTCCTTATCAGCGCCGAGTCACAAGGAAATGGGTAAACAGAATTTAATGAAAATCGGTATGTAAAGTCGGAGAAAAAGGAACTACAGTCTACACTATAAAAACATTTACAAATCTCAGAGTCAAAAGAAAACCAAATGTAAAGGCCTACAATATAGGAAGCTCATTGATTAACAATAACATTACATTGACCATTGTTTGTTGTGATGTGCTTTGTGTTTTCTGTCGCCACTCATCTCCGGTAGATAGGATTACTGCTGCGTACCGAGTATTTTTTAAAATTTGCTTTACGTCATACTGACACAAATATGTCTTATGATGATGATGGGATAGGAAAGGACTAGGAGTGTGAAGGAAGTGGCCTTGGCCTTAATTAAGGTACAGCCCCAGCATTTGACTGGTGTGAAAGTGGGAAAAACGGAATACCATCTTTAGCGCTGCCAACAGTGGGGTTCAAATCCTCTATCTCCCGGATGCAAGCTCACAGCTGCGCACTCCTAATCACATGACCAACTCGCCCAATCATACAGAGTATAACAGCCTACCTGAATATTGATGGGAAGTAGCTGAGGAGTTACATAACTTTCTTCTTTAGCATGCCATTCCTCTGGTTCATAATTTTTCTGATACTACTGGTATGTAACACACTGGTTCATCATAGCATTCGAGATATTCAATCCCTACTCTGAGGCTCTGGTTGGAATGAGCAGTTTGCACATTTAATTGAATAATGGCAGAGGAGTCTGTGGCCTGGTCATTCCAGCTCTGGAACTTTAGACTATTATATTGGCACTGTAGTACTGTTCGTTAAAAGTGATAAAATGTGCGGATTTTCATGTGATCGAGTATTTTATGTGATAGCATTGCTTTTAATCGCTACATTCCTACTGACGTTTTTGTAATGACCTATGTTGATTTCAGTTGGAAAAACCACAAAGTCAATCTTTCCGAGAATCCCATAGCGAAGCGCGGGTACATCAGCTAATTTAAAATAAATCTGAAAGAAAGGAGGCATGAAGGAGCTTTTAGAAAGTAATTATGTTCAGTGTTTTTTTTTTTTTTTGCTTTACTTCGCACCAACACAGAGAGGTATTATGGTGATAATGGGATAG
This sequence comes from Anabrus simplex, assembly GCF_040414725.1. Lineage (NCBI taxonomy): Eukaryota > Metazoa > Arthropoda > Insecta > Orthoptera > Tettigoniidae > Anabrus > Anabrus simplex. The sequence goes on along the minus strand of NC_090268.1, from coordinate 260,462,625 downwards.
AAAAGGGCTAGCAGTGGGAAGGAAGCGACTGTCGTGTGAAAATGGGAAATCACGGAAAACCATTTTCAGGGCTACTGACAGTGGGGTTTGAACCCTATCTCCTGAATGCAAGCTCGCAGCTGCACTATGTTCAGTGGAAAAAGGTAAATAAATATGTAAACAGCCTTTGGAATGGGTTTTAAACAATTGTTGGAGAGTGTGAAAACAGGTATTACCTTAAAATGTGGTAAGAAATGGTGAAGACTCACTATATTATAAGAGAGAAAGGAGTATAAGAAGATGGTGCAGGTTAGAAATTGGGATGGTTATGACAGTAAGCAGAGGGTGAAGGAACTTACCTGGAAATTGAATTTAGCAAAAGAGTCAGTTAAGATGATGCAAAGCATAATTGGCAGTCATATGAAGTTTAGTGAAAAATGGAGGATATGTATAAATAGCAGATACAGTTCTAGAAAGGACATTCCAGAAATCATTAATGAAGAAAAGGAGGATTTACAGATGGAAGAACTGGTTAGTCAGTAGTATGTTAAGATAGTTGGACATAAGGATAATATCTATATATATAAAGTAAGAGTTATGTCTGTACATTGCTCAGAATTTGAAAAGAATGGTATTTCTGTATTGGTCATGTCCACAGTAACAACAAAATACACTTTTTACTTTTCTGTAATTTCTGTCAGTCTGTATGTATGTACACGCCGTGTCAACAGATAGAAGTTCCACTCCCAGCTGATCGCCTGAAACCCCACAGGCCTTTCGAGGTTACAAGAATTGACTTCGCTGGACCATTGCATACTACAGCAGGAAACACGCTCAATAAGTTGTACATAGTACTCTTTACATGTGCTACTACTTGCACTATTTATTTGGAGCTCTCTTCCAGTATGACTATGGATAACTTTCTGTCGGCATTCTAACACTTTATGGGCAGAAGAGGATTGCCTCACACTTCATGTACATACAATGCTCACACCTTCCACGCCACCAACAAGCACCTGTCTGAACTATGGACCTCCCTCACCAACAGCAAAACTTACACGTTTCTTGCCTAGCACAGTATCACTTGGAAATTCATTGCTCCACGGGCAGCATGGTGGGGAGGATGGTGGTAGAGAATGATTGGTACAGTTAAATGCTGCCTAAGAAAAGTATTGCAATAGTCAAAAATGTTGGAAGAAGGCCTGAAAACCACCTTGGTAGCAGTAGAGGTAGTCATCAACTCCAGACCACAACTACAGAGTGAAGACAAATGTTAACTGGATAGGTAATGCAAATGACAGAAAGTATGACCAACAAATTGTAAAGAATTTAATATGGGAAGGCTGGCTGATTCAGAAAGTGATGGAACAACTAGAGGAAAGAATATTCTAGACATCAAGCTGATGTGAGCTGTACAGAGAAACTGTTGTGATAGATGGAATAAGTGGTTATAAAACTGTTTTTGTCATAGTCTATATACATAAAATAAGAGTTTTGTCTGTACATTGCTCAGAATTTGAAAAGAATGGTATTTCTGTATTGGTCATGTCCACAGTAACAACAAAATACACTTTTTACTTTTCTGTAATTTCTGTCAGTCTGTATGTATGTATGTATGTATGTATGTATGAACATGCATCACTAGAAAACGGCTAAAGAGAATTTAATGAAAATCAGTATGCAAAGTCGGGAAATAAGTTGCTACAATCTAGGCCATAAATCATTTTATTCATGCTGATGGAAATGGTAGTTTAGGGAAGGCCTAAAATTTGATTTTCAAATATTTATGTTATTAGTGGTCCTATCTTGATAAAAACTGGTATAAAAAGTCGGGGAATAAGTCACTACAATCTAGGCTATAAATAATTTTATTCACATTGAGTGAAATGGTACTTTAGGGAAAGGCCTAAAACTTAATTCTTAAATATTTGCATTATTAGTGGTCCTATCTCATTGAAAATTGATATGCAAAGTCGGGGAATGAGCCACTACAATATAGGCTATAAACCATTTAATTAACGCTGAGTGAAATGGTAGTTTAGTGGGAGGCCTAAAATTTAATTCTCAAATATTTATATTATTAGCAGTCGTATTGATAAATACTACATAACCAAAGTTATATAAAATTAAATTTCCAACCATTTATGTCTTATACATTTTTACCGTACAGGCTATGATAACACATATATTCATGAATTTATATTTTTGTTGCTAAGTCCCTATCAACACCGAGCCACGAGAAAATAGGTTAACAGAATTTAATGAAAATCGGTATATAGAATCAAGAAAAAGAAACTACAGTCTAAGCTATAAACAATTTTATTCACCCTGAATGAAACTGTAGTTTAGGGGAAGGCACCTAAAATGTAATTTTTAAATACCTATGTTATTGGTCCTATCAAAAAGTAACACATAACAAAAGTTATAGCGAATTCAATTTCCGGTCATTTATGTTTTATTCAGTTTTAACGTGCCGACTATGATAAGTGGTATTTCAGAGTCGGAAGAAAACTAAATGTGAAGGTCTACAATATCGAAAGCGCATAACATTGATCAACAATAACATTACATTGACCATTGTTTGTTGTGATGTTCTTTGTCTCTTATGCTGCCTCTCAACTCCGATAGATGGGATTACTGCTGCATACCGAGTATAATAGCCTGACTGAATGTTGGCGGGAAATAGCCAGGGAGTTAGAAAACTTTATTCTTTAGCATGCCATTCCTCTGGTTCATACATTTTCTGATACACCTGGTACGTAACACACAGTGGTACATCATAGTATTCTATCTATTCGATCCCTACTCTGATGCGCTATTTAGAATGAGAAGTGGGCATACTTAGGGCAGAGGATCACTTAGTAGAGTAGTAGTACTTGTAGTAGTAGTAGTATGGCATGGTCTAGAATAACAATTAGGGCTATTCCAAATTATAGCAGCACAATTCACTAAATAACTCAAAATTGCAACCCTGAAAAGAGCCTTTTCTTAAGAAAAGCTTCTTCCAGTTCATTTTTATTAAATTCTACATTCATTTTATTCCAAATTAGCAGCGAAGAGGCGGTTTCTCCTCTGGCTTGGAGAAAAATTTGCCTTCAAGTCAGATAGATTTTTCCGCCGCCAGTGTAGTGAATTAATACTTTACGACTCCGGTACTCCTAGGAAACAGATTAGTAAAATGTGTGGTTTTCCATTTGATCGAGTATTTCATATGAAAGCATTGCTTTTTATCGTGCCACCTACTGACGTCATTGTAATGTATGTTCATTCCAGTTGGGAAAACCACTAAGACAGTTTTTCTGAAGATGTAAAAAGGCAGGTGGAGAGTGAGTGTCTACCATTATAATGAAAGCTCCCCAACCTGACTGTGACTGATGGTATGCAAGCGGGACTACCATTACAGTGAATATTCCCTAACTCAGTCTTCATATGAGAAAAGATGTCTGGTGACTTCCCCGTCGTGTTTCTATGGTAACGCTAAGAGCTATGCAATTTCATACAATCTTGCTCACAACGTGTACACTACCTAGCCTAGAATTCTGTATACAATGTAGAATTCTGTAGAGAAGCACGGGTACATCACCTAGTACTAGATCAGTATAGAAATTTACCTACGATGGCTGTAAATAAAGAATTGGCAATATTGATAAAATGCAATATTTAATGAACTAACAAGTACAATTGCATTACATTCCTTCAGTGTAGTCACCCACAAAGTCTATTACCTTTTGCCAAATGTCAGGGAGCCGTTGGGGACCGGTGGCAAGGTATTCTCTGTTGTTGACAGCGACGGAGCGCCCTACTGCGTGGAGTACAGATGTCACGTCAGGAAATCGGTGGCCTCGGAGGGGTTCCTTCAACTTTGGAAACAGGTCAAAGTCACAAGGACTTGTCTCGCAATAAATGTGGATGTCTGCGCTGCAATAGCCGGACACAGATGTCACTCCAGAAATCAGCAATAGTAGTCACTGTTGACGGTTTGTCCCTCAGGCACAACATGCGTAAGAATAACGGCCTTGTAGTCGCATGCCACAATTAGCATAAACTGCATCCAGCTGAGTTCCTGTTGAAATTTCCATGGACGTGGCGAACCTCGGTGATGCCATTCATTCGACTGATGCTTTAATTCAGGTTCGCAGACTCGTGCCCACGTCTCATCAATGGTGACAATATGCTGCACAAATGCACCTCCTTCATTGCAGTATCTGTCCAGGCAGATGTCAGCCAGTGTATACCGGTGCCATTTCTGTACGTCGGTGAGTTGATGTGGAACCCAATGGGACGCAATTTTCCTCATGTTAAGACATTTCAACAGTATGTGTCACACCGTTTCATGACTGAGACCAGGATAATTAATGGACAGTCCACCGATGGTCTACAGAAATGAGACCACTCATGATGTCAATCTGGTCTTAAGGAGTGGACGGTCGACCTGTATGGTGCAATATGCAGTCTCATTCCAACCTGCACTAAATGCCTTGACTCATCCTGCAACCATCCTATTCGGTAATGCATTCACGCCACAGGCTTTATGTAATCTTCAATAGCAATCTGATGCATTTTTGCCACAGGCAACCTCGATTTTAATCCATGAATGCTGATACCCTTTTGAAAATATGCTTTAGAGAGGTGAAATCAACACTCTTCACTTCAACACCACACAGCAACAACACTCCCAAGTGAATGCCCCTCAAATGCAAACTACACATCGACAACAGCGCTACCTGATTACTCCCCTAACCTATTTGCGCATGTCAGATCTCCTGTGAATGTCTGGACTATGTTCCTACTACTTTATTTACAGCCCTTGTATGATAATAAAGATATTTACAAAAAATACAAAAGAAAGCTTAAAAAAACCAGAATTATATGATTTCTGGGAATATACTAAATGCAATTGGTTGGGATATAGTACCATATCTGAAGTACTTATTTGATTTCTGTTTGCATGAAGGAGCTATACCTAATAAATCGAGAGTTGCTATAGTAGCCCCTGCATATAAAGGAAAGGATGATAAACATGAAGCCAATAATTACAGGCCAGTCAGTTTGACATGTGTTGCATGTAATAGACATGCTTGCAAAATTACTGTTTTGATAGAAAGCAGTTCAGGTTTAGGAAAAGTTATTCCAGTGAAGCTCTACTTGTAAGATTCCAGCAAGATATAGCAGATATTTTAGATTCAGGAGGTCAAATGGACTGTATTTCTATTGACCTATCCAAGACCTTTGATAGGATAGATCATGGGAGACTACCAACAAAAATAAGGGCTATTGGACAGACAAAAGAGTGATCAAATAGGTGGCTAAATTTTGAGAAAACAGAACTTGGAGAATTAAAGTATATGAAGCACTTTTTACCTGATCTTGTAGTGATTATGAGTGTGGAGGTAAGGGGAGGGAGTACTGCAAGGAATTATTACTGGAGCTTTATGTTTCTTTATAGATATATAGATATATAATTGATATGAGAAAGGTAACTAGAATCACAGATACAGCATTTTGTGGATTATATTATACTGTATAGAGTAATAAACAAGCTACAGAACTGTGAATGACTGCAAAAAGTCCTTAACAGCATTGTGAGATAGGAAATAGGTATGATTATGATAGTAAATGAGGTAAAAAATCATCTTATTAGTTTCACAAAGAGGAAAAGACTTCTCACTTTTAGTTACTGTGTTGAAGGGGTGAAAGTATCTGATGGATATCACTGTCAGAACCTAAGTGTTAATATAAGGAAAGATAGGATAATCACATTAACAAAATTGTAAATAAATGTTACAGTCCTCTTCATTAGGTTATGAGGGTAGTAAGGATGTAAAGGAGAATGTGTATAAGTCAATGCTAAGATCCCAATTAGAGTACGTTTGTAGTGTGATTACCTGATTTGAGGGCTGGAAAAGATCCAAAGGAATTCAGTATGTTTCTTTTCTGGGTGATTTCTGATAAAAGAGTAGTGTTACAAAAATAACACAAACTTTAGGATGGGAAGACTTGGGAGTACAGAGACAAGCTTTTAGACTAAGTGTTATATTTCAAGCTGTCAGTGGAGAGATAGTGTGGAATGGTATTAGTACACAAATAAGCTTGAATGGAGTTTCTTATAGTAGGAAGCATCATAATATGAATTCACAATATGAAGATAAAGTTGGAATTCAAGAGGATAAATTGGAAAAAATTTCATCTATATGAAGAGAAAAATTAAGGATTAGTGATGTTTGATAGATTTCAAACACCTTTGAAATCATTTAAGTACAGATTAGGTAAACGATTGCTAGAGAATCCTCCATCTGGGTGACAGCCCTAAATGCAGATCAATGGTGACTGAGAATTGAGGTTGAGGTCAGGTACTATGGTAGTATTATGATGATGTACTGTATAGAGTAACAATGGAAAACAGGTATTTCCCAGAAACCATACAGCACCATGTCATGACTGAGAAAATTGTGATGCAGGGAGGATGAAATTTCCATGCTTGCACATATGCACAGTCACACATACTCCACTTGAGGTAAATTCTGTTTTGATGGTAAGAGAGATGAAAATATAGGTTAGTTATAGTCCCATGAGAATTAACAATCAGAATTCGACAATAACTAACATATTTTATATATTTTTCCACTTATTCACTTAATACATATTTTAATCTTTGCTAATAGTTAATAATGTCCTCCTTTCTGTTTTACAAGTTACTTCACATGCTAAGGCATAGATTCCACACGCTTTGAACACATACTTCTATGTTCATCATCATGAGACCACACTGTAACTAGAGACTCTATTATGCATATTTTTGAGGAACGGTCAAGTTTTGTGAGTCTCCTTTTGCAAATAGCCCACATTTTATTTATTATATTAATGTCAGGGGAGTTTCCTGGCCACCCTAAGACATGGATATTATTCTCACTGAAGAATTTCTTCGCTTTCTCTAAAGTATGGTGTAGAGCCAAATATTGCTGAAAAATACCATCACCATTTCTAAACCTCTTCTGCAGCTTACCATTAACTGTCCTTTCCAGTATTTGGATGTACTGGTTGGATTTTATCATTCCATCAACTGGTACTAAGGGTCCCAGTCCTTCATGCATGAAACATCCTAAAAACTTCCTCATGGGGTGTTTTATTGTCTGTTGAAAATGTGCGGAATTGTTGGCTAATTCTTCACTCTGTGCACATATTGAACCCTCAGCCCTTGCACTTCGAAGTGACTCTCTTCAGGGAGAAGAGCTTTCTTCCAGTGTTCCATTGTTCAATCCTAATGACTACGTGCCCTCAAGAGATGTTTCCTGTATATTTCACCTGTTAGAAGGTGTTAGTTTACAGGTTTGCAGGCTTTCCTTTCAGCTGCTAGAAGTCTGCAACAAACATTAGAAATGTGCAAATTCACTCCCCTTTCCTCCACCTCATGAGCCAAGTTCACAGCAGTGAGCTTGGGGTCTGATTTGCTTCTTCTGAGAAAATGTTCATCAGTTGCATTCATTGTCTTCTTTTTCCAGCCACAGATTCCCTTTTTCTTGAGTGAAAATGAGCCAGTCTGTTCATGCCACTGAATAATGTTATTTATAGTGCCTACAACAACACCAAATTTAGTATGGTAGCTAATGGAAGTATTCTGAGATAATGCTACAAAGACACTGTACTTCCTAAGAGTTATATCCACACATCAAAATAAATACACTTTTAACCTAAAACAATTATCACAGAGATTACTAATAAATAACAGTGCAAAGAACACATAGAAGTGTGGGATCTGAGAATAAGTAATGCGTAGCGTAGGACATGAAATGGCACCAGATCAAATATATGTCCAACTACTGTATGTATGGTGTGAAACCAAGCAGGTCTATATTCTCCTCATTGCCCTTTGAGATTAAATGGTGTGGTTTCCATGCATTGTTCATGGAGATTGTCACAAAAATGTAAATATCTGAGAATTTCTTCAAACCGATTTGTAACAGATTGCTGTGTTTACCCAACATGACGTACATCTGGCCATCATATTGCAACCGGAAGGAACAATATTGCAAAGAATAGCCGAAATTCAGTTTTATCCAACAAAAATTACATATTACCTTTTTCAACAGAGTACAAGGTACTGAACTGTGCTTGGAATGATATAATCAAGTACTTCATTGTGAAAGAACAATTCAAACAACTGGGCTGGAGAATGTTAATTGTTTAGAAAGTTTGGTCGAATAAACTCTGTATTTGGCTTTTCCCCACACAAGCAGTTTTGGTTTCCTTTCTTGCTTATTGCTTGCTTATTATTTCTTGCTTGCTTATTTTTTTTTTTTTTTTTTTTTTTTTTTGTTTCTTACATTTGGTTTGCCCATCATTGGAAGAATATGAAGACATATATGGTACTGGACTAGCTGTTTCCTCACCATCAATCAATCACTCATCAATGATCTGCATTTAGGGCTGTCGCCCAGGTGGCAGATTCCCTACCAGTTGTTTATCTAGCTTTTCCTAACGTTTTCAAAGAACTTGGAAATTTATTGAACATTTCCTGTGATAATTTATTCCAATCTCTTAATCCTCATCCTTCCTTTTCACTCAATACAGTATCCTGCACATGGATTATGCATTTTCAGTTAGCTTTTTACACCCTAGTTCAGCACCAACCTGACTGCCAGACAAACTGTTTATATCCCCATATGACTCAACACTATCGCTATCCTTGTCGCTATGAAAAACCTTTTCAGGTGGTTCTATGTTAGGATGTCTTCTGATTCCTTCAGCATAGTAATGATCTGCTTGACAATCGATCTGAGAAGATTAAATGAACTCTAGATCAGTACTGAGGTAATCCTGTTCATGCCCACTGTCAATATGTGTCAACAAGGAACTTTTGTGCTCTGCTAAACCAAAAAACAACTAGTGTCAACATATGTCAACAAGGAACTTTTGTGCTCTGCTAGAGAAAAAATAACTATTAATAAACCACAAATGAATTAAACATCAGCTAAATGCACATTTCATTATTACATTTAACACAACAGTCCAATATTACTAACAACTGTAAATGAAATGGCGTATGGCTTTTAGTGTCAGGAGTGTCCGAGGACATGTTTGGCTCGCCAGGTGCAGGTCCTCTGATCTGACTCCCGTAGGCGGCCTGCGCGTCGTGATGAGGATGAAATGATGATGAAGACGACACATACACCCAGCCCCCGTGCCAGGAAAATTAACCAATGACAGTCAAAATTCCTGACCCTGCCGGGAATCGAACCCAGGACTCCTGTGACCAAAGGCCAGCACACTAACCATTTAGCCATGGAGCCAAACATTAATAACTGTAACAATATAATAACAATTTTTTTTTTTTTGCTTTACGTCGCACCGACACAGATATGTCTTATGGCGACGATGGGATAGGAAAGGCCTAGGAATGGGAAGGAAGTGGCTGTGGCCTTAATTAAGGTACAGCCCCAGCATTTGCCTGGTGTGAAAATGGGAAACCACGGAAAACCATCTTCAGGGCTGCCGACAGTGGGGTAATAACAAAAACGCTCACAGAGATGAAAGTGTCATCCTCTTGATTGTATACAGAGTTATATTTTTCACCCAGTCACTCGATAAGGCATGAAAATGAGTGTCTTGTGTTTTTGTATTATGCAGTAAGTGTCGAACAATGACCTGTCAACAATGCACCTCAAAAATCTTCTTCCTGTTTACCGACATAAAAAATATTCAGATATTCATGTCAACAAATTATGACAGTGAGCAGATATGGATTAAGCTAATCTTTTATGATTTATTTGTTTTATTTCTATTTATCATCCATTTTTCATTTTCTTTAAATAGATTGACTGTACAGATTAAATTGGAACTTCATGTCTCCCTTGCAAAATGGCAAAGAACACGCCGTGTCAACAGATAGAAGTTCCACTCCCAGCTGATCGCCTGAAACCCCACAGGCCTTTCGAGGTTACAAGAATTGACTTCGCTGGACCATTGCATACTACAGCAGGAAACACGCTCAATAAGTTGTACATAGTACTCTTTACATGTGCTACTACTCGCACTATTTATTTGGAGCTCTCTTCCAGTATGACTATGGATAACTTTCTGTCGGCATTCTAACACTTTATGGGCAGAAGAGGATTGCCTCACACTTCATGTACATACAATGCTCACACCTTCCACGCCACCAACAAGCACCTGTCTGAACTATGGACCTCCCTCACCAACAGCAAAACTTACACGTTTCTTGCCTAGCACAGTATCACTTGGAAATTCATTGCTCCACGGGCAGCATGGTGGGGAGTATGGTGGTAGAGAATGATTGGTACAGTTAAATGCTGCCTAAGAAAAGTATTGCAATAGTCAAAAATGTTGGAAGAAGGCCTGAAAACCACCTTGGTAGCAGTAGAGGTAGTCATCAACTCCAGACCACAACTACAGAGTGAAGACGACGATTCAGGAATATCGATGCCAGTGCACTTCCTCAATGGGAAGAAGTTGATGACGATTCCAGACACACCAGAACCTATCCAACCAGCCGGTTTTATGAAGGAGTTCCACACACGGCAGAAACAAGTGGCTGACTTCTGGAGGTGATGAGAGAAAGAATACCGCCTGATGCTGCAAAGTTTTCATGAAGTCAAGTGACAGCAGAGTTCTATAGAACCAAGGATTGGAGATGTAGCCTTGCTACAGAAGGACATTCGTCCACGTCACATGTGGCAAAAAGCATGCATCAAGCAGCTGCTAAAAGAAAGGGATAGGAAAATACACATTTGGCCACACATCACATTTTATTCACACAGTGTTCAACTGTTTCCATAGTATCAGCATTCAGTCTTACTACCTTTTCATTTTCCAGGCCCTTGGAGAGTACCCACCTTTCTCCCAATAGTTACTAACATTTCAGGAGGAATCTCATGTTTGTTTCTTTGTAGTATTCCATTGGCTGTAGGCCTGTACAGATCCTTCAGGAGAGAGGCAATTGGTACAGGGGTAAAGGAATTATTCATAGTAATATTATGGTTGGATCCATGGATACTTCTGAACAATGTTTTGATAAAATGATCCACAAGGGAAATGTGTGTACGTTCGTAAATATGGACTCGCATCACATTCATTCATTCATTCATTCATTCATTCATTCATTCATTCATCCATGATCATTATAGACCATTATGCCTTTCTGCAAGTCTCTGTGAATTCACTAACTGTCACCACAATCCTCTATTTTCAACTAGTGCTGTGGCCTCATTTAGTTCTATACCTCTTGTTTTTAAATCGATGAGTCTAACCATCTTGGTCGTAGTCTCCCTCTACTTCTCCTACCCTCCATAACAGAGTTCATTATTCTCCTAGGCAACCTATCCTCTTTCATTTGCCTCACATTAAACATCAACCAATTCCGGTTACAGTGTGCAGAATGAAGGCTCAGAATTGACAAAATCAGCATGAAATGCTATTACCTCTTTACATGAATCTCACTGATTCCTGTTAGCTGACTGTTATCGTAGATCATGAATTAGGACACGACAACACAATTTACACCATGAATCTCAAGGATATTATAAAGATACAGTGCACTAACATAATGCGGTTTCTGTGCTTTAAAAATTTGAATTATTGGGCAATGTTAACAAGGAGATAAACATAGTCAATTGAAGTAAATGAATTTAAAAATTGAACAGAAGAATTCTACTTACCCTTGTTTCTGGATCTTAAAATCACTGAAAATAAATTTACTACAACTATAAGCAACAGCAGCTCCAATGATGAGAAACTGTTTACAGTTGCTATGGAAACAGAATGTCAATACCTAGTAACTTGTGTAGGGTATCCAGGCAACATACAATACAAGATGAATGGGGCATGAAAAAAAAAACAATACCCTGTATAGAACAATTATCATTCTTTACATATTGTTATATTAAGGGATTGGGAAACAACTTTGGGAGGTTTCCAAACATCATCAACTTAAATGTAGGTACATAAAAGCAAATCTGCCTTTTAACCAGCTAACAAGCTGATGAAAATGGAAATGAAAATCCACAGACTGTTTCCAGTCATTTGACCGGCTAAGAAATGGAATGAATGAATCCCCCATCTAGTGGCAAGGATAGGAATTGTGCCAGCTGCTGAAGCCTGTCGCACTCCTCTGGGGCAATGATTAATGACTGACAGATGAAATGAAATGATATTGGAGAGTGTCACTGGAACGAAAGTTTTGTTATGAAGGAAGCCATACTTTTCAGTGTCGACTCAGTTTAAATGCAAACTTAAAAACCTTCCATTCTGCCAAACACACAATTTCAGTTTAAATATTACACTATAACATACCTGTAAAAAGAAAGACACATTATTAAACAAGGATTATCATTTATCACTAAAAATAACATCTTACAAGAATTTGAAAAAAAAAAAATTCCCTGTATAAGAGGCAGATCATTAAATGCTCATTAAGGACCCTAACGTGGTTTTTAAAGAATAAAATACGAGAAATAATAATAATAAAGATAGCAACAACAATGATAATACTAAGGGAACACTAAGGGTAAAGCACTTGTAGGGGAAATGCAGCATGTCATTGATCTGACCAGGGAGCAGGGTGTGACATAATGGAGGAACAGCGGAAGCCATTTGGATTTGAGTCAATGAAAGAGCAACGATTTTTCGAACGCCTTGCATTGTACGCTGGAATGGTGACAACGCGAGGCTTCATTAAAATAAGTTCCAAATTCAAATTCATAGATGTCTGAACAGAAATAAACATACCGTAAATATTTTTATTTCCAATACTGAAAGTGACTTGATAGAATCTGATGATGTTCTTTTAAGAACAAAACATGTCATTCTTTGTTTAGTATATATTCTTTTTATTCCTTGTTTAATAAAGGTTTTTTTTTTTACAGGTATGTTATAATGAAATATTTATATTGAAATTGTGTGTTCAGCAGACTGGAAACTTTTAAGTTTACATTGGAATGAAAGATGACAGAGAAAACCAGTGTACCCAGTACCCAGAGAAAAAACTGTCCAGCCTCTGCTTTATCCAGCACAAATCTCACATAGAGTGACCGAGATTTGAACCTTGGAGCCCAGCGGTGAGAGGCTAGTGCACTGCCGCCTGAGCCATGGAGGCTCTTAACAAGCTGTTAAAAATAATAAATTTTATTATATACTAGCTGATGTACCCGTGCTTCGCTACGGGATTCTCAGAAAGACTGACTTGGTGGTTTTCCTAACTTAATCCAAAATAGGTCATTACAAAAACGTCAGTAGGAATGTAGCGATTGAAAGCAATGTATTCATATAAAATACTCGATCAAATGAAACACCGCAAACTTTCTCACTTTCAACGAACAGTACTACGGTGCCGATCTAAGAGTCCGAAGTTCCAGAGCTGGAATAACCAGGTCGCAGACTGCCGTGAACACTCCTCTGTCATTATTCCGTTAAACATGCACACTACTCATTCCAATCAGTGCCTCCGAGTAGGGATTGAATAGCTCGAATACTATGATGAACCAATGTGTTACGAACCAGATATATCAGAAAATGTATGAACCAGAGGAATGGCATGCTACTTCCCGCCAATATACAGGCAGGCTGTTTCAGTCGATACGACCAGGCGAGTTGGCCGTGTGGTTAGGGGCGCGCAGCTGTGAGATTGATATATATAGATTTATCTATACGACCACTAATGACATAAATAACTTATTTGAGAATTACATTTCAGGCCTTCCCCTAAACTACCATTTCACTCAGCGTGAATAAAATAATTTATAGCCTAGATTGTAGTGGATCATCACCCGACATTACATGACGATTTTCATTAAATTCTCTTCAGCCGTTTCCTCTTGATGCGTGTACATACATACATATAGACGGACAGACAGAAATTACGGGAAAGTAAAAAAATGCATTTCTTTGTTACTGTAGACATGACAGATACAGAAATACCATTCATTTCAAATTCTGAGCAATGTACAGGCAAAACACGTATTTTATATATAGATTACATTTCAGGCCTTCCCCTAAACTACCATTTCACTCAGTGTGAATTACATTATTGATAGCCTAGATTATAGTGACCTATTCCCAGACTTTGCATACTAATTTTCGAGAAGATACGACCACTAATACAATAAATGTTTGACAATTAAATTTTAGGCCTTCCCCTAAACTACCATTTTTCTCAGCGTGTATAGCCTATATTGTAGAGACTTATTTCCAATGTTTGTCTACTGTTTTTCATTAAGGCACGACCACTAATAACAAAAATATTTGAGAATTAAATTTCAGGCCTTCCCCTGAACTATCATTTCACTCAGCGTGATCAAAATAATTTATAGCCTAGATTGTAGCGGTTAATCACCCCGACTTTACATTCCGATTTTCATTAAATTCTCTTCAGCCGTTTTCTCGTGATGCGTGTACAGACAGACATACATACAGACAGACAGAAATTACGGAAAAGTAAAAAATGCATTTTCTTGCTACTGTGAACATGACCGATACAGAAATACCATTATTTTCAAATTATAAGCAATGTACAGACAAAACTCTTATTTATATACAGGGTGAAGCGAAATTCGCGCACTCAGGCGTCGCAACGTGACTGCTCACATGCCAGCAATAAAAAAATGTCTCTCACAAAAGTTCGTCCTTCGAGTATATCCGGCAGAAAAAGGGCGTTGAAGAGTGGCAATCTGGCAACACTGTAACCACATGTAGGGTAACTAACTCTGTCAGCACGTATTCTTTGTGCTGTACAGTTGGTGCAGTGGTTACAGTTTTGGGTTAGCATTCAGGAGGTCGAGGGGTCGATCCTGGGTTGAAGCGTATTTTTTTTATTTCCTAAATGTAGTCCAGGTGGTATGGTATCTGGCAACTAAATCGTCAACAGCCATTGCAGCGGGTCCTCTAGAAACCCTTTGCACTTACATACTACGATCCTACAAATGGACGAACAATCGTTTCCCTTGGTCAGCTTTGAAAGACGTCCTTTCCACGTCGTGGGCGTGAATTTATTCGCACAAATTCATATACTAAATGCGAAACCTGTTTTCTTTCTACCGTCCTCCAACGATCTCATAGATTAGTAGCAACTGTTATTCTTGCCTCGTTCAAGTCCATTGTATTTCGTAAGGGCTTACGTTACCAGTAGGCCTAGCAAGGTATTTGTTGTGTTCAGCGTTACAAAATGTTGTAAATGTAGGATACATGAGACCTAAGGTACGGTGTCTTACTGTATTACAGTATGTAATGTCCGATGGAAATTAGTAAACAAAAAATTGCGCCTTAACCCAGGATCGAACCCTCTACCTCCTGTATGCCAACCCAAAACCCTATCCAATGCACCAACTGCTCAGCACGGATATATGATGCTGACAGAGGTACTTACCGTACATGTGGTTACAGTGTTGCCAGATTGCCACTATTCAACGTCCTTTCTATGCCTGATATACTCGCAGGACGAACTTTTGTGAAAGACATTTTTTATTGCTGGCATGTAGGGACTCGCACTGCGACGCCCGAGTGCGCGAATTTCGCTTCACTCTGTATATAGATTACATTTCAGGCCTTCCCCTAAACTACCATTTCACTCAGTGTGAATAACATTATTGATAGCCTAGATTATAGCGACCTATTCCCCGACTTTGCATACTAATTTTCGTGAAGATAAGACCACTAATACAATAAATATTTGAAAATTAAATTTTAGGCCTTCCCCTAAACTACCATTATTCTCAGCGTGTATAGCCTATACTGTGGCGACTTATTTCCCATCTTTGTCTACCGATTTTCATTAAGACACGACCACTAATAACATAAATATTTGAGAATTAAATTTCAGGCCTTCCCTAAACTACTATTTCGCTCAGCGCGATTAAAATAATTTATAGCCTAGATAGTAGCGGTTCAACACCCGACTGTACATTCCGATTTTCATTAAATTCTCTTCAGCCGTTTTCTCGTGATGCGTGTACAGACAGACAGACAGACAGACAGAAATTACGGAAAAGTAAAAAATGCATTTTCTTGTTACTGTGAACATGAACGATACAGAAACGCCATTCTTTTCAAATTCTGAGCAATGTACAAACTCTTATTTTATATATAGATTACATTTCAGGCCTTCCCCTAAACTACCATTTCACTCAATGTGAATAACATTATTGATAGCCTAGATTATAGCGACCTATTCCCCGACTTCGCACACCAATTTTCGTGAAGATACGACCACTAATACAATAAATATTTGACAATTAACTTTTAGGCCTACCCCTAAACTACCATGTTTCTCAGTGTGTACAGCCTATATTGTAGCGACTTATTTCACATGTTTGTCTACCGATTTTCATTAAGACACGACCACTAATAACATAAATATTTGAGAATTAAATTTCAGGCTTCCCCTAAACTACCATTTCACTCAGCGTGATTAAAATAATTTATAGCCTAGATTGTAGCGGTTCATCACCCGACTTTACATTCCGATTTTCATTAAATTCTCTTCAACCGTTTTCTCGTGATGCGTGTACATACATACAGACAGACAGACAGACAGACAGACAGAAATTACGGAAATGTAAAAAATGCATTTTCTTGTTATTGTGAACATGACCGATACAAAATTAGCATTCTTTTCAAATTCTGAGCAATGTACAGACAAAACTCTTATTTTATATATATAGACTATTTGGGAATGGTCTCGTAAGACTCTCTCAAAAGGAATTTTTTTAGGCCTATACTTAGGATAGGGTTACCATACATCCCAGATTTATTGTCCCTGTATCCCAAGAAAGATGTTTTTGATACAAAGAAGTTGACCATGAGAAGAAAAATATATACGAACTGACAGCAAATATTATGAAAAGAAATAAGCATTGAAGAAAATCTCTGTCTTTCTGATTAGCAGCCATGGAACTATTCCAAATGCATTTCTAAATTTCTGCAAGTTATTTTTGATTTCTAAGCGATTAAGCCAAGAAGTGGCCATTCTTGCACTGAAAAGTTCAATACAAATTCTGTGGAATCATTTATATTGTTTATGAAGAATAACTAGGTGTGGATATAGAAAATTTCAATTTATCAAACAGTTTATCAAGTAAATTAAGTTATAATGTCTTTTTATTGCAGATGGTATACTTTTCCTTATGGAAAACTGCAGTGCAGAAAGAAATTTAAATAAATACACATCCTAGATTTCATCAAAATTGAAAATATATGCTTGTTTCTGCTTCAACAATGGGATATTACAGTAAATTACATTACTGCGCTTTTATGTACGTGTCTGTTGCATTAATTACTGAATATTGAAATTACCGAGCTGGATAGCTGCAGTTGCTTAAGTGCGGCCAGTATCCGGTATTTGGGAGATAGTGGGTTCGAGCCCCTCCACTTGTTGGCAGTCCTGAAGATAGTTTCCTATTTTCACACCAGGCAAATGCTGGGGCTGTATCTTAATTAAGACCATGGCTGCTTCCTTCCCACTCCTAGCCCTTTCCTGTCCCATTGTCGCCATAAGACCTATCTGTGTCGGTGTGACGTAAAGCAACTGATAAAAAAAAATATATTGAAATTTCCTCGGCTGTAAATGATAACTTACAGTTCAAGAGTGGGTACTAATTTCATGAGAACAACGTACTGCAGATGTACCAGCTTGTTTGATTGTAGCTGAATTTGTTCTCCGTCTCTCTGGAGATAATGCTTTGGTTGAGCATGTGTTTTCATTCATTAATTCATTTTGGACCAGGAATGGAAAAAGGCTGGACAATGAATATTACTAAATTATTATTATTATTAAATGTTAATGTTGAAGAAACAAGTTAACGTATTTAAATTATTTCTAGGATGGGGCACCCATCTGTTTCATTTACAGGAGTCAACATTGTTCGCCCTTATTTATTTATCTTTTTTATGTCCTGAATTGAGACCATTTTAATATACCAACCTTAAATAAAAGGAGTATATCTAAGAGAGTCATCAACAGTTATTTACATACAGTACATAAAATTTTAGGTTCCCATCAAGCAAAAATAAGCATGGTAATGAAAGAATAAAGGAAATGCCCTCATAGAACTGAAGTCTACATTGTGCATGCAACTTAAGGTATAAGTGTACATCGTTCGTCAGTGGAGAGACTAAGAATGGTAAGACCACTGTAAATGTAGATGCAGACAGTTACAAGGTAGTATAAGGTGAATAACTTTAACAGTAAAACATTTACTGAATGAACAAAGTGGGAATAGGGATAGGACCAATGCAGACCCTTTAATAGCCATATCATGGATACTGGCCACTGCAAGGCCTACCATGCACAATTATAATGGTATTCATTTTATGGTACTTTATCTCATGCTACTATCAGTGTATTCATACAACACCATACCTCTGTTCCTAAAATATGCACTGACTTATTACAGTTGACCACTATATGTTTCTTTGACTGCATAAAGTGAACTGTAAATGCAAACATTTTCATTTTTATTTTACTTTGCATGCTACAACAAAACATGGATATACATCGCATCATGATTTCTCCTTTCCCACTCCAGCCTCTGTAAGTCCTTGTAAAAGGCAATTAAACTGAACATGAGTGTTTGTGATCAACAGACTGCATATCTACCAGGTGCCATTAATGTAGCATAACTTGCACAATTAAAATGAATGGGTGTTTCCAGCATTTGCAGAATGTTATAAACAACATATGTGCATTACAATTCATGTCATTCTGTAAAAGTCTTGTTAAGATCCTCATTAGTAAGAAGAAGTACAACCTGGTAAGTATACATGAAATTAGCCTCCCTATTTGTGTACATAGTGGTATTCCAAAGTAATTTCACAGTACTAAGGACTACCTACGAGTATTAGAGATGACTTCATCACCATTGTCCTTGAGAGTTTAAGTCATATTTTATCACCATCTCAGTGCTCACTCACAAGCAACATGTTGCTGACTTATATAGACATGATTTCTTCTATATTTAACTACTAGAGTAATCATTATTATAGCAATATTATAAGAAAGTATATTGCATCCTTAGGGGTATCTCTGTAGATAGGCAATAGTATAATAAAGATATAAAAGAGAGATGATGGAACTGTATTATTCATGGTATCTCCTTTGCTCCCAGGGGGCAGATCAGCTACTCTGATTAAAAATATCAATTAAGACCGATGGTGAAAATCTTTCTTTCTTTCTTTCTTTTCTTTTAGATCAAACCAAGGTTTGTGTTTGGCTCAACTAAATTTTTGGAGCAGAATTCACTCGAGGGGACAATAGCATGTGAAGCGCACCACATCCTTTCTGTAGCTACCCTGACTAACATCATATGAAGACACAGCATTAATAAATGCTGTAATTTCCCACATAATGTCTGTCTTCATTTGACGATTGTAGTGAGAGTTTCTTCTCAAGGGAAAAGAGTATTGCCGGGCTGAGTGGCTCACACAGTTGAGGCGCTGGCCTTGTGACCCCAACTTGGCAGGTTCGATCCTGGCTCAGTCCGGTGGTATTTGAAGGTATTCAAATACATCAGCCTCGAGTTGGTAGATTTACTGGTATGCAAAAGAACTCCTGCAGGACTAAATTCTGGCACCTTAGTGTCTCTGAAAACTGTAAAAGTATTTAGTGGGACATAGAAACAATAACATTATTATTATTATTATTATTATTATTATTATTATTATTATTATTATTATTATTATTATTATTATTATTATTATTATTATTATTCTGGGGTATCTGTGGAACGCAGAGGTGATGAAAGAAGGTGTGGGCTTGAATGGGTCTAACTACAATATCAAAATTAATTTAAAACTTAAACTGAAGGTTATATTTTCAGAACTTCAAACTTAACAATTTTTTATAACAATGAAACATCAGGTACAGTGATAATCTTAAAACAAGTCTAGGAAAAGACAAGATAAGTGGTCTTACCAGATCCTGGGTTCCAAGCCCCTCGCTTTACATTTCCTGAGCTCCTAGCTCAAATTTACAAAAGAGCACAAATTATTCAAGGGCAGAAATTCCCTAATTCACAATCACTTGCTCTCTAAAATATAAATATCTAGCCTTCCAGAGGTACTCTTTAATATTACAAAACTTGAAAAAGAGCTAACAGGCTCTCAGTTTTCCAAGCCTACTCAAGGCAACATCAACTTATAATTACTGGCCACTCAAGGCACAACTTACAATTTGAAAATAATTTATACAGGGGTATATAATACCCAACCTACTGGGCCTTCATGGAAAAAGAACAGGTTAGATAACTGGCCCAAACACAAAGTGAATGGAGGCACACTGCGCTCCAATATAATGAACACTTAAAAACCTAGAGGGCTCTAGGCCGATGAAACAGGGGCTATTCCCAAACTACTGAGGTGACTCATATAGAAATTACATTAACACATTACAGTAGGAAAAACAGTTAGAGAAAAACGTAGTCACCCCAAACCAAGATGAAGGGGAGCTTGAGAGGGTACTTCACTCTCTATCCCTGGTTTATAGTTAAAGATTTTATGAAATTTTTACATTAGCCAGAAGAAAGTTACATTTTAGAAGAGTTGTTACATACTAAAGAGTCGAACCTTTCCCTCAGGTTAAACTGCGGAATTAGCAAGAAGGAATAAAGTTATGTGGCCATTACCTTGTAGATGTTCTAGCTGCCGACGGAAGAGGCCGCCCGCCTCCTGCTTAACACACACACACACTCAGAAAGACGTTGATCAATTAACCAAGAAAAGTAAAAAGCCACATTTTATAAACCCTCAGGGAAGGTTTGAGATCATTCAAGACTAAACCAACCACACCCTCTCAATTTAATTGGTCAATTTCAAAGTTACACTCAGAATAGAACAAGAAGCCTGTGATAGTTGAAAATTAATTACAGAAATTTGGGTTGGCTAGATTCAAAACTGATGGAAAGAAAAGGTAAATATTGCCAACCCAAAAATAAATGAACATCAATTAGTTACAAAAACCTAGAAATACAAAACTACTTTAAATTATAGGTTCTTTCACTTTGCACCAGAGGGCATGATCATAAATTTTTTGTAGTGTCATCTATAGGAGAATGTCCAAACTTCTTGATGAATGGCAAACAAAACAAGGAGAAATTCACTCAGTTTAGAAAACTGTACAATAACAAAATTACATAATAATCTTCTGATTAAAGTTCCAATTTCCAGTTATAGTAGTTTCCACATTAGTTCGATAGAGGAGTTCATCAAGGTGCTAATTTTGAATGCGCGGCGTTGAGGTGTACCTCCTGGTACAATTATTATAAAAAGAGCATTACATTTTTTTTTCCAGATATTTTTACATTTCATGTAAATAGGCTGGAGTCAATGAGGAAACCTGCTGGTTTCCTTCTTCACTCCCTTAAGAGGCTCACAAATTGTGGGACTTTTAATCATGGAAAAATCTTTCATTGCTTCCACTTGCTTTTTACAATCTCTTCTCTTTCCTCTTTCCAGTCCTATCTACCTTGGCAACATCCTGACATCTTCTAACCCCAGGGTACTAAATTTGTGAGGCCTAGGGAGTCCTATTGTGTTCGTGCCTTTTATGACACTTCCATCCGTAAGCTGGTAGTGTCATCTTTCAAAGGGTTGGAAATAATAATAATAATAATAATAATAATAATAATAATAATAATAATGATAAAGTTCTATCTAAAACCTTCCTAAACTGACTAGAGAAATAAACAGATCATTTTATTGGGAAATGTCAAGCGGGTTTTAGGAAAGGACGTTTGTGTGCTGAACAGATATGGAATCTGAGGATGATTCTGAAGATCCGCAGAAGCACCAATACAACAGTCATCCTCATGGACCTAAAGAAAGTGTATGACTCTGTGGACAGACAGACCTTGTTTGACATACTAGAAGAACTTTGAGTGGACAGGAAGACCAGAGAACTGATATGTCAGACCCTCACAAACATAACATCCAAGGTAAAAAATTTGGAGGGGAAATTCCTGACCCTTTTGAAGTACACACAGGTGTCTGTCAAGGAAATGGACTCTCTCTCTTCTGTTTAACCTGGTTTTGGATAAAGTCATCAGAGAGTGGGAAAAGGATATCTCAGGCTTAACCATCGAGACTGGTGGGAACAAAATCGAAGTGAAATGCTTGGCTTTCGCAGATGACCAAACGATCATCACTACGGAGGAAACTAAGTATACTATTGAGATATTACGCAGAATAGCATCACAGACAGGCTTTCAGATATCTTTCGAGAAAACCAAGTATATGCAGAATTTTCAGCAAAAGTGCAAGAAAGATATTTTAAAATGGCACATGGGACAATTTCACAGGTATCCTTTTTTAAATACCTTGGAGACATAATTCTTCCTCAGGGATTAGAAAGTTTGGCCAATACAGAAAGGGCCTCAAAACACAGGGCATTTAGACTGACATGGGATCACTACAGTAAATTAGTAATGTCACGTAATGCTAAACTGGAAACATTACAAACCAGTTATTCTATCGGAAGCTCTATATGCATCAGAAACATTAACTTTAGGAGGTCATTCTAAAATTGCAGATTTTGAAAAACAAGAATGTAAAATTCTTGGAAAATTTTTTGGCCCTGTACAAGAAAATGGAATTTGGATCAAAAGATGAACTGCAGGCAGACCTCTATAGTTATACAGACAGTTTCATCAAAACTGTACGGAAGAGACGTTTGAAATTTTTTGGACACATTTTTAGGACAGATAATAATAGACTCACAAAAGGTTATTCAATATAATAAATTCCCAAAACAGGAGAATAAATTGGCTGGAGGAAAAAGAGGGGACCTGAATGAACTGAACATCAGGGAAGACATCATGAAAAATTGCAAAGTTTTCAGGACTTCAGTAAATAAACATACATTTGTGGTCAAAACTAACAGTCAGGACTGGTACAAAGTGGTCAGAAGAACGGAAGAGGCAACACAGTGAGTTCACGAAGAGATTCTGGAAGAATAGGAAGGCAAAAGTCATCAAGCCAATGAACATGTTCCAACGTGCTCTATGAATGTGCATAACAAACAAGAAGAAGAACAATAACAATGATGATGATGATGATCTCAACTACCATGTGCTGGCATTTTATTGGACACCATTTAGGCTGCCTGCATGTCAAATTCAATGTTCCATTTTACTCTACCAGATGGCAGAGAAATGGATCTCTGTTGGGTGACCTATGGCTAAGTTTTAATTAGTTTCATCAGGTAAACACCAAATGCATAACCACAGATCTTTTACATCCTGACATGATGAGACAAGGAGTGTCAAACGGACATTTCCGTGTCTTTCAAAAAACTATCTTTGCTGGTTTGATTTCTTTCTTTGAGGATCTTGTTGGTTTTTACTCTTAAAACAACATTCCTGTTTTAATCCCTTGAAACAATCACCAAAACTGTTTTCCTTTCTTTCTTTCTTTCTTTCTTTCTTTCTTTACTGAAGTATAATTTTCTAAAAAAAAAAAAAAAAAAGTGGCAACATAGATATTACCAAGAGCTTATTGTGATCATCAGCAAAATTCCATTATATCCTTTCAATATAATCACAGGTAAAGTTTTACCACATGTGTGGCAGCTGTAAGGTGTCATCAGTGAGGTGGTTTTGGTTGATCAC
This sequence comes from Anabrus simplex, assembly GCF_040414725.1. NCBI lineage: Eukaryota > Metazoa > Arthropoda > Insecta > Orthoptera > Tettigoniidae > Anabrus > Anabrus simplex. Next base: position 260,439,043 of record NC_090268.1, on the reverse strand, counting down.
AGTGATGAAGTACCCTACTGCTCAGAACACTGATGGAATATCAGGAAACCTGCTGCCTCAATGAGGTTCCTTCATCTAAGGGAACAAATCAAGTCAGATTGATAAGGAGGATGGTCCATGACTTCTGAACGTCACCTGTGCAACACGGTAGTCAGTGCTTCTAGGTGTATATGACAATGTACATTTTCATGCAAGATGGATTATCCCACAATTTTTTTTTGAATATTTCTGCTTAATAGCTGGACGCAAGTGATGCTGAGGGAAACAGTGATAGTATGCTGCATTGACAGTTCCACCTTGGAGTACAGCATGACTATTGATAACAATTTCAGTGTCGTATGGCACTATCTATATGTCCCTCACCTAACTACTTTTACGGTTTTTGGAGATGACGACATCCCAGTAGTTTGTCCCACCACAGTTCTTTTGCATACCGGTAAATCTACCAACTTGGGGTTGACTTATTTGAGCACCTTCAAATACCCGCGGATTGACCCAGGATCAAACCTGTCAACTTGGGCTCAGAAAGTCAACACCTTAACCATCTGTGGTGATCCTCGGTGGCACCGCTTTGATTTGGGCTCATATACCTGTGCCTACGTTTTGACAATGGCCATAATACACCACAGAAATGCGTCCCCATCATTGCAATATCTGTCAAAATGAGGACCAATTACAGCATACTGGTGCCATTTTTGTATGTCTGTGAGGTGGTGAGGAACCAAAAGAGATGCAATTTTTGTCAGGTTGAGACTGTTCTTCAGGACTTGCAACACCGATTGATGGCTAATCTCAATTTCTGAAGATAATTCTTGGACAGTCCATCGGTGGTCTATGGAAATGAGACCTCGCATTAACTCTACCGGGTCATCAGGAATGGACAGCCAACCTGTGCGGGGTAAATCCATGGACATCCCGACCCCCACGGAATTCGCTTGTCTGTCGTGCAACAGCCAATAAGGCCACTCTTTGTCTCATATCTTGATGCATTCCCATACATTTTTGCCAAGACACACCTGTATTCCTGTATTTTGATCCATCTAGATTTCTCAACATATGTTAGGGCAGTATTGAACACAATGCTCACTTCAATTGCTCACAAGACACCATCGCTCGCCGCGCCAACTGCTTCAGGCATTCTACACAAAGTCACAAGTTCCAACTGATGCCTTTCACTGTCTGCTAGTGAACACATGGTGTTATAACATCGTCCCAACAGTGTTGCCACTATTTTATTTACAACCCCCTTATTTCCTCTCGCCAACAGCTGTAGCCATGTTGAAACACCGCATCCCGTGAGATCTCCTAAATTAAGCAACATTGGGCGTGGTCAAGAATTGGATGGGTTGCCACATGCTGTTGGTGGGGGGTAAGGGAATGGAGGAGCGGAAAGGAACTGGCCGCCCTACCGTACGTAAACTCCGGCTCAGGCACACCTATGCGGAGGTTCGGACCTGCCTTCGGGCAGAATACACCCTTACCTTACTTATTTCTTCTCGGCTCCAAACATGCTTGTCAGCTCTCCAGCTTCATTAGGCCCCGTTGTTATGAATGTCAAAATATATCCACAGTATCCTTTGCCTGTTGTAAAGGCAACTAAAAGGGGAACCAGGGCTCTCAACTTGGGAGTGTGGGTTAATGACCATGGTTCCCCTAGCCGAGTCTGGCATTAATTCCTCTTGTGCCAGGCTCCCCATTTTCATCTTTTCTATGAGATGTCCCTTGGTCAACTCATGTTCTCTTCCAACCCTGATGATATTATGTTTGTGAGCCTAGGGAGTCTTACATTTTCAGGTCCTATGTGGCCCTTGCTTTTTGTTTTCCAGATACCTTATTTCTTCAAAGCATCAGACCTCTTCAGTTTTCCCCCTGATTATGTTAATAGAGGATGTTGCTTTCTTCATGTTGAGATATTTGGTTGAGGTTTTGACTGAAATTTCAATTGAATTGAACTAAGAGTTCCACTTCTGAGTGTTGTTAGATCAGCTGTCTATTAACATGTGGCAGAATGAAATCAGAATTATAGTCCAAGCACAGGGATTTGAGGAAGAACAACAAGAACCTTTACGAGGTAAATGGTCCAAGGAATAGAAACTTGCACAGTCCTTAAGAAATAAGAACTGCAGGGCAAGGTGGTGGTGGTGGTGATTTTTGTTTTAAGAGGAAGTACAACTAGGTAATCATCCTCTTTGAACAAATTAAGTAGAAAATACATTTAAAATAAAACAAAATTGTTTATTCAATGAACGAATTTCAAAATGAAGTACAAAATGAAACAAAAAGTATTGAATTAAGCCGAAAACGTCACTAACGAATCAAAAGAGAACGCAAGTTTCCTGAATAACGGAACACTTGCAATTTACATACCCTTGATTAAGCCACCGTCACATATAAAGCGGATGACGAGATCAGCAGTGGTCGCGTCATCGGCTACTATGCATTTGAGTGTTTCCTGCAGGCCGAGGCTCCATCTTGGGCCAGAGAGATCGACACACTCTATGAGGATGTGGGCCACGGTGAAGTCAGCACCACAAGAACACACTGTGGTAGGTCCCCTCTTTAGGAGATAAGATTGTGTAGATCGTCCATGACCTATCTTCAGTCTATAAAATACTATGACCTTTCTCTGTGAAGGCCAGAAAGGGGACCACCACACGGTAGTTGGCAAGAAGGAAGGTCAAAATATTTTGATTCTGCATGGTCCCAAGTGACCCATTCGCGAAGAGGAAGAAGAAGAAGAACATGGTTATCCAATTATACTTCCCCTTAAAACAATACCCTTCATAATAATAATTTATAATATCCAGGAATTCCCCATTGCATTGTACCCTGTCTTTGCCTGAAATTACTTTTCCTTTCCGGAATACCACCTGAACTGTTTTGTTTTCGTAGATTGGAAGGCTATTTTTTATGAATTTGATCATGGAATCTTGCAGTTCCTCTTCATTATTTGATCCTATAACTATATTGTCTGCGTACATCATCCAGCAACATCAGGAGATTAGACAATCGCACTGCAAAGCAGGTCATTTTTACTGTAAAGTGATCTTCAATCTTGATGGGAGAGATTTTTTATTATTATTGATGAAGTGTACACAAATGTGCACTAGGATTTACAATATTCAAATAAAGATTTTGTTCTCTTGAAACATTTGCTGAAATGACAACGTTTACACTAGATGTTGCACAAAACAAACACATAGTCACTCTCCGTGCATCGATAGCTCATAAAAATCTGGACAGACACACGGTTTATGGTGGAATCTCTGTATTGCCATTCCGTTTAAAGCACTTCTCAGATTGTCATTTGGTCCAGTCTAGTTTCAGTTTAACATGGCATCAGTTGAGTAGAAATCTAGTTAAATTTCTGCCTTTGTCTGATCCAAAACAATTATTGTTCCTGCTATGTGTATGGAAGCTGCAGTCTGCTTCATAATGAAAGTATGTCCTGGAAAATCCCTAGTGTTCTTTTCAGGAACCTTAGCCATAAAAATTTCGATAGCCCATGCTTAAATACTATTGGATACTCTCAAATCGGTTCCAGCCTGTAAGTTAGAACTGTGAGGACCTTAGCAAAGAACAAAGCCACAACTATGGTTCCCTGATGTCGTGTAATACTTCTGATGGTTGCCATAGACCTCTCCCTCGTATGGCTTTTAAATGATGTGACTGAAGGCTGAAGTGATATGCCTAGATATTTATATGAATTCATAACATCCAGGACATCCCCACTGCATTGTATCCTGTCCTTGTTTGAGATTCATTTTCCTTTCTAGAATACCATTTGTACTGTTTTGTTTTTCTTGATTGTAAGGCTGCTTTTGATGGCATAGATCTCAAGTCTGACCACGGCATCTTGCAGTTCTTTTCCGTCATTTTATTCTATATCGTCTGCGTACACATACGTTATAAATGAAGTGTAGTGGATGATTGGTGTGATATTTGCCGTAGCTATGTTAAACAGTAAAGGACTAGGACTAAGAGGATCACCTTGTAGGACCCTATTACTTTGTGCTATGTCAGCTGAAGACATTTTGCAGTCTTGGGTTGTAATTATGTTGTATGCCAAAATACCAATTAAGTGGCTGTGCGGTTTGTGTCACGTAACTATCCGCTTGCATTCAGGAGATAATGGGCTCGAACCCCACTGCCAGCAGCCCTGATGATGGTTTTCCATTTCCACACCAGGTACATACTGGGGTGGTACCTTAATTAAGGCCACGGTCGCTTATTTGCCACTCCTAGCCCTTTCCTATCCAACGGTTGCCATAAGACCTATCTGTGCCAGTGCGATGTAAAGCAGATTGTAAAAATTAGAAAAGATGTATGCCAGAATGTTGTTGATTGTTACAGTCAGTGAGTTTTCTGATCCAATCCTGTTTATGGGTTTAGCAAGGAGTATTTCTTTATTGAGGAGCTTGAAAGCTTCACTAGAGTCTACAAAGTGTAACGGTTCAAATCCCGTTACAAGCATTCATCTGTATTATTATTATTTTATTTGTGTTGTTATTATTATTATCTATATTATTATTATTATTATTATTATTATTATTGTTTGATTCAATTCCATAGTCTGATTTTGCTGTGTATTGATTAATTATCGTTTGCTTCATGGTATTTAATTTATTACATATATGTGTGTAAGTTAGCATTAAAATAATGTAGAGTGAGAGTTGCTGCCTAATATTTGATATGGATATATTATTTGTGAAACTACTGTTAAAACATTACAACACATGGTGCAATACTGTTACAGTAACTGTCGAGTCATCGCTCTGTCACTGTATGCATTTAGCAGCATGAGATAATTCAGGGAGTTCCTACTTTGCCTGAGGCAAACACTTTGGAGCTGGGTGGGAGTGATGTCATGTACTCTTCTAGAGATGACATGGGTGTGACAACTAATGTTTATATAAGCTGCAGTATCCTATAGCGGCTAGTCGGAAGTGGACTCTCAATGAGACGGTCAGTGAGATGGATGGTGAACAGTGAGATAATTGTTGCAAGTTATAAATCTCATTTCGTATTGTCAGTTATCACTTTACAAATAAAAGTATTTATAAAATCCTTCTGATCAATACAAATCAAATCATCTGTTAGATGGAACAAATTCTATACATGTTTCAGCCTATTCTCAAGGCCATCTTCAGTAGCAGAACAATTATTACATAAAAAACATAATTTACCTAATTTGGCAACCTCTGGAGGGCACACCACACCAAAGGCATTTTATACCTAACTGATAGGTTTTCAAGGAGAGGGCAAAGTGGAAGTCAATAATCAACTGCCTGACCCAGAAGCTTCCTGGACAAGGGTGAAGAAGAAAAAGAAGAAGTAGTGGTGGCGGTGGCAGTGGTGGTGGTTTAACGTTTTACTACTTTTACAGGTTTTGGAGATGCCTATTTAAAATTTTTAAGACTAATTAGTCAAAATAATTTGATATGAGTTTCTTCTTCTTTTAACTGTATTGTTTTTAAATTATAGGTAGTAGCTGAGATAACTGAAGGAGTCTGTTCCTTTCATTGATTCTTTACCTCGAAAACTAGTGTTTTCATTAACAAACAAACAAAAAAAAAAGAGAATTAATAATTCAAAATAAGGTTCAACATGTATATTTATTCACCATATTCTAGCGGTCTATGAATCACATTCTTTGCTTACTACTCTACATTACATTGTTTTACATTTGGAAAGGTATCTCAGAACAAAGTAGGTTCAGTCTTTGAGATTGGTATAGAGATATAGTACAAATGTTCTGCTTCCTGAAAATAAAATAAGCTCTTATAACTACATTATTTGTATCACTACAGAAACCACAAGAGTGAGTACTCTCCTACAACTGTCAGATACGGCTATCAAGGGACCACAGGTTTGTTGCAACTGCAATTCTCAGGTCACAATCTTTTGTAGACACTGTCTCATATGATTTCTACAGTATTTCTCTTAAAGGCAAGTATTTTAAAATAGAACACCATTATGTTATAAACTTGTTTCTCCAGTCAAGCATTTCTTTGAGTCTTGACAGCACTAACAGAATCTTAACTCACCCTCATGTATTATCCTCCTTGGCATAAGGCAAGCCTCATGAAAAAAACATAAATGTAGACTTCCATATATTTAATGCAAGATACTGTTTGTTACGCTACAAACAATATTTTCAATATTTCAATACCTACCGGTAGTCTATTTTTGTAGACCATGTACACACATTTGAACCTATATATACAAATGAATCTTGTGTTGGTGACTAGAACTGGACCCACAATTGTTCCCTTTCAAAGGAGAATACAAGATTTTGTTTTTGGTAATGCAACTAGTTATTGAATCCGTTATTAAGGAACCATCACTATGTTGCATGATTTCATTTCTATCAATCTCTCATGTGGTTGCTGATATTCTAAGGCAGTTAGGTGGATAACATCTCCCTGTCAGTGGCTTGTCATGACATCCTGGCCCTGTACAGTTTCATCTTTTTTTTTTCTTTTGGTATAAAAACCAAGTACCAGGTTAATATTCAAAAAGTACAGACAGAAGCACAAAATATTAAAAATGTTGCCAATTTGATTTCCATAGCAACTTACCACAGATTTAGTTATCAGCTCCTGGACTTAACTTTCAGATGACTGCCATTAATATTTCCCTTTCTCTGTGTCAAAAAAAGAAAAAAAGAAAAGAAAAATGTTGTTTATATTCTAAATCAATTTTGTCATGAGCAATTTTCCTGTAAAACCAACCGTCCAAGAGACACATCAAGTTTTATGTTTTAACCTTGCCCCAAAGCCTCACTCCTGCTTATTTTCTTAAAATAACTTATAGCTAAGATCTCATTTGCCCTTATCCTGAACTTAAATACCAAGTTCCATTAAAATCCCTCTATCAATTTTCTTATGATGCTGTAGCAGATAAACGTTAATTTGTACCCGACATGCACTATTATTTGTTCTATTTGGTATAAAAACAAGTATCAGGTTAAAATTCAAAAAGTACAGAGAAAGACATACTAACTGTACCCACCCATCTTGATGGGTTCATCAGAATTAAGGCACAGTTACACTAAGGCGAATATTCTGAAAGAGAATGTTAGTTTTGTATTGCCTACTGTCAGGCTAAAGGCAACATGGTCATTACCCATTATTCTTTGCTCTTCACTGTCTGAAACAATTTACTATAAGATATTGTTACACACACAAAGGATGTGTGATTTTTTCATTGCTAACATACTAAATTTTACAGTTTATGAACTTCATAGTTGAATCCGTATTGACCTCCAATCAAATTCAATTGAGAGAGAATTCCCATCTATTCAATACTTTATTTGCATGGGACTAACACATTATATTATTATATAATATTATATATTCTATTGATACTAAATTTTAGACTCTTTCATGTGAGACCAATTCTATATTAGACATACTTGAAGCTGGTCATTTAATCTAATGCTTCTTTGTACATCACATTCGTTCTGCTGTTACTGTGAACACAGGAAGAGGGACTCACTGCTACTAACACTAATGTCTGTGACGTGCAGATTCCTAGGTGACACGCAGTTCAACCTGACGTCATACCCTGTAACTCTCAGAGTCTGACCCTGTGACTTGTTGATAGTCGTCGCGAAGTAAGGAATGATAGGGAAATGTAAACGGAAACTGTTAGGCAACCTATGTTATTGCTGTCTGTGTAGAAGTATGTGATGCTGTAATTATTTGGGTGTAGGGCTAGGGTAGGGTAGGTGCTTTGGCACTTGAAATGAGTTACTACTGAAGCACTTCTCTGGAATATGGGGGAAACCATATGGAATTACCATACTGACAACGGCCAGTGTAGGCATCCAGATTCGAACTGTAGGCCTTCGAAGAGTATGGTAAATAAAGTGTTTAACCAAAGAAGTTAGGAAATGTGCTCAGAAGTTTTCCAGTTATAACAAATAAGCACTATGCGCACCCGATGTTGGGCTATGTCCTCTAGGGCTTAAACTGTAAGGCTAATATCTCCCTTATTATTCCTTCTATTGAAAAAGTGTACACAAGAAAAAGTTCCAGACACAGACACAGACACAGATTCCCAGTAAGGGTTGGTCATGGATATTTCGTGGGAGAGTAGAATAACAGTTTTGTTCTTTCTATAAATTCCCAGTATCTTTAGCGATTTTAAAATGGTATTTAACCTAAAAAAATACCTTTGGCTAAGTGGATCTTAAATGTGAAGTTTGGTTGAAATATGTCCTGTAGTTTTCCGGTTATAAGAAATCAGCAATTTAAATGACAATATTGAGAAACATGGTACGAAAATCAGTGATCAATAAAACAGTGGTGATGACAAGAGGATAAAGAGAAGGAAAAGGAATTGTTACTATAAGGGGGAAAAAACTTCAGGTTGTTGAATCCTTCAAATATTTGGGAAGTGAAATAATGCAAGATGCAAGGTTGGATAAGGAAATCAGCAGAAGGGTACAGTGGGAAATCCATTCTACCAGAATGTAAGGAACATGATGTGGATCAGGGAAGTTTCTATGAAATGTAAAAAGATAATATATAAGCTGTACTATAACCCTATATTAATGTATGCACCAGAGACTTAGGCATTGACAGCAAGAGATAAGAGTAAAATTCAGGCCAATGACATGAAGTTCCTGAGAAGTATGGTAAGGAAGACAAGGAGAGACAGAGTAAGAAATGTTGAGGTCAGACAAGAAATATGGGTAGAAAAAACTCAGAAATAGGATGGAGAAGAATAAATTGAGATGGTTTGGACATGTTATGAGGATGAAAGAGGGAAGAATACCAAAACAAGTGTTGGAGGGAAAGAGGGCAAGAGGGAGGCCCATAGCCAGATGGATAGACTCTGTCAAGAACCAATATAATAAAAAAAACTGGAATGGAATGCAATTACTCAAGAGCGGTGGAAGGAGAGGCAACGATGGAGAAGTATTATCAACACCCCAACCTGGCAGGAGCTGGTCAAGGGGAAATGAATGAAGAAATCAGCACTATGTGCACCTGCTATTGGGCACATTCCATTAATAATATCAGCACTGCGCGCACCTGCTGTCGGTAATGTCCACTATGACTTAGACTGTAAAATATTCCATTATATTATCTACCTTATTATTCCCCCTATCAAAAAAGTGTATGAGAAAAACGTTTTAGGAATAGATTTACATTAATGCTGATCATAGATATTTTGTGGGAGAGTAAATTTACTGTTTCAGTCTTCCTATGAACCTCCATTCCATTCAGGGGTTTTTGAATTGTATGAAACTTAAATACTACCTTTGGACCGGTGGATTCTAAATACGAAGTTTTGTTGAAATATCTCCAGTAGTTTTTCAGTTATAAGAAATCAGCACTATATTCACCCGCTTTTGGACTATGCCCGCTGGGACTCAAGACAGTAAAACATTCTGTTAACAATATCTCCCTGATTAATCCTCCTATGGAAAAAGTATATATGAGAAAAAGTTGTAGAAATAGACGTCTCTTAAGGCTGATCATTGATATTTTGTGAGAGAGTAAAATCACTATTTTGGTCTTCCTTTCACAGTCCATTCCTGGATTTTGAAATGGCATGGACCCAAAAATCTATCTTTGGATAGGTGGTTTCTAAAGTTTAGTTGAAATACGCACTGTAGTTTCTTAATTATAAAAGCTCAAACAAACAAACGAAGCTAAAAAATCTGTAGATGGTCATTATTACACCCGTAGATTTCTATTTATTAATATATAGAAAGACAGGAACATGAAAAGGAATGCATTACAGGCAAACACAATGACAGATCAGAGTGGGAAGAAGGAAGGAGAAAAAACATCATCACAAGGGCATTCCATACTTTGGTTGTGAATTATCTGTTAATGAATCTCATGAGATGAGGAAGAGACTCCATCATTATCAGTATACGTGAGGAACAATTAGATGAGCACTAAAATGCAAGTTATGAGAAGAAACTCAAATTTTATAAAAACATAGCTGTGATTACTCTTATGTACAGAAGTGAGATGTGGGTAAATAAAACAAGTTACAGGAATAAAATACTGTCTTCTGAAATACTGTTTCTTAGATTCCTCAAAGATAAAAAAGTAATGCAGAAAAAACAGCTTAATAGCTTTTCTTGACATGAAATAATTTTCCATTATTGGACATTATAAATTTTCCAGCTAACTCATTTTTGGTTGCCTACGTTTCGCCCTCGTGTGCCAAGTTGGGCTCGTCAGTTGGGACTTAGCACACCTCCCAAGATTCAAGGCTAGTGCATACCATGGAGGCCAATGCATAGGCTACCTGAAGCCACCAGCAGGACAAATATTTTAAGTTCCCTATGGGAATCAACATCTATATCATGAAATAATTTTACAAAATAGAAATCCTATCCATCCCACTGGAAGAATCCACAGACGATGTTTATGATGATGATGATGATGATGATGATGATGATGATGATGACAAATTAGACAGACCATGTTCTAAAGATGAAGGATAATAGAATATCAAAGCATGACTCTAGGACACCATCCTGTTGGAAGATGGGGCATTGGTCAACACATTAAAACAAGAAAAAATTGACAGTAAAAGAGGGTTTGAATTTTGAGCTAAGCAGGCTTAATAGCCTATCTACTGACTTGTCTTGTGCCTTTCTGTATGTTCTGTATGTATCCTCTTTCCTCTCTGTCTTTTAGCTAGGAACACAATATTTATATCCATGAAATCATGATATGCTTGCTTGTTGCTTGTTGTTTTAAGGGGCCTAACATCGAAGGTCATCGGCCCGATCATGAAATGAATGCACTACTAAATCAGATGCATTTGCACAGGCATGCTTTCTGTTTTGCATTCTCTTTAAATTCAAATAGCTTATTATGATATGTGCACCTGTTTTATACCTATACACTGTTTCTCCCACAATTCATCAATAATTAAATGGCATGAATAAACAGAAAGGAAAGGTGTGAAGCTATCTGACTTAGTTCTTTTCTCATAATGCATGATTCAAATATATTAAAACAGGAGTTTTTAACAAGGAATGCAAAAATGATAATCTACAATACAATCATTTGACCAGTACTTCTGTATGGTTTGGAGACATCAGGTATAACCAAGAAAGAGCAGCAGCAGTTGCAAGTCTTTGAGAATAAAGTTTATAAAAAAAATATTTGGCGCATGGTTCGATCCTATCTCTCAAAGCTGGCAGAAAAGATCTATTTATGAGATTTACACCCTCTCTCAACAACACACTATAATGGGTGTGATAGACTCGAACAGAATGTGCCGGGCTGGACATGTACTGAGGATGCAGGATAACAGTCTACCAGTAGATCTATATAAGGGATCTCTTAATGGGAAAAGACCTTCAGGAAGACCAACCCCAAAGCACCTGGAAGGAGGAGATCAACAAGGTATGCCGGACCCTCCAAATTGATAACTGGGAAGAGTGGGCTCAAGATCGAAAAGGATGGAAGAGGATTGTGAGATCGGCATGGGAACTTCACGTCCCGAAGCCTACAGAGTATTTACTGAATTACAGCACTCTTGCTTGCTTATTATCTCTTAATTTTCTAACCATTGTGAGCAATAAAAATAATAGTTCCAAGCACTTCATACGTGAAAACTGTGTTGATAATTTAAATTAGGGTGTGTAGGACTGGCAGGCTCAGATCCATTTCTGGCAAGACAGTGTTCACAGTGCACTATGTCTTCTGGTATGAGCTAGAAAAATGTTTTTGCTTTCATTCATTTGTTTCAGTCTCATCTTTGACTCTGACGGTATGAAAGTGACCAAGGTTAGAGCAATGCTACCAATATGTTCCTTATGCAGCCAGTTACTGATATGAACGGCAGGAAAATATTCCTCATAGTATCAGTTGGAGCGTCCAATTCAGTGGGCTTGGCAGAGTAACATGTAACAGACCTTCTAGCTCAGTGATAACAGCAACGGGGAACTATTTAACTCCTCATTTCTCTAGTATGTCTCTTCAGTGAAATCTAGGCTATCTACGAATCTTTGACAGCTGACGATGGAGCTGTTGAGGATCAAACCAGCCTTCAGGCTGTAGATTCAACATAGGACTGGTACAGGTGATGTAAATCCTAAACAAAGGTACCCAGTCAAAGGAAACTTAACAGAAAGGAAGCAGCCAGGATATTGACTGAAAATATTCATAACATGAACTTGGACTACTCAACTCTGGCCTTCAAATTAGCTTCTTAGAGTAAACAACATTTATAATATACAGGTTTAGAGGTCAGCAGTTGATATTTTAATTATTACAGTTTGTTAGACAAAATAGAGGCATTCTCTGGAATATCTATTTTCTTCCAATTCTTCCATTTAAGAATTGTTTCATATTCAATATTTCTCATGCATGACACATTTTCATATTCAGCACTTACCATTAAAACAGTGAACAGTAAATCCAACTGATGAATCCAATGCCACATTAGGGTGAAACACTAGAAATTTCACAAATGAAAAACCTAAAGAACTTGAATACTATCTTCCTGGGAACTTAATTTTTTATATAAAGATATTTATTCAAGTGGAGCTACCTATTTCTCTTAGTATGTTGCCACTGCTTGCAGTGGCGGCTTGTGGCTGTTAAGTATGGTGAAGAGCTATAACCCGTTTGGTTTCAAGTGACAGATTTAGGAACTATGTGTTGTTTTTGGTTTTGTACTCGTACCTGTGACTGGTGGAGGGTCCAGCACGTGACCAAAAATGTATACAGACCAGAGCGTTGTGTAACATCACAGCACGGCAACCATGTGGCTGCCTTTGCTCTACAATGCAAAGTAGAGATAAGATCTGACTGGGAGCCTAACAATCATGGAAGCGCGGCACCCTCAGGAAGAGCTGGACATTTTGTCGTGTTTTCATTTACGATACACAGCTGTTTACTGACGATAGAAACCGAAAAAGTTATAGTAGTAAAGAAAATATATATTTACATTAATTGTTTTTCTTAATAATTGAACTCACCTATTTTTTGTACATCAAGTCGATCCTCCAGTCCTTTAAAGATGCAAACTTGTCGGTAATGTCTTCATAGAATGGTTGTTTGTTCATTAACTGCAGAAGTAGTTCTTTCTGAATAGCAATATTTCCCAAATAAGAAAGTTTCTCTTCTGAAATTACATTTCTAAGGTATGTTTTTATATGTTTTAGGCAAGAAAAACTTCTTTAAACTGATGCAGTAATAGATGAGATGGACAGAATAAGGGAGAACAATTTATAAGCGTCTGTAAAAATGTCTTTATCTTCATGAAGCATTTGGAACATCTTTTCAGTAGAAACATGTCTGTACTTTTCATCGGCATACAAAATAGAGAGTTCGTTTCTTAAGCGATTCATCTTGGGTAACACAGATCCAAAGAAATTTTGCACGTTTTCAAGAGCGTTAGAAGGAAAGCACGTGTTGTATTCCTCAAATTTTGTGTTATTGGCTAAGCAAACAAATTTAATTTTTTCACAATTGCAAAATCTCTCATCAATTTCCATAAAAATATTATCCAAAATTTCAAAATATAAAACTCAATACATCTGAACACATTCATCCTGAGTAAGGGTGCTATACTCTCGGGTTTGGTGCATATCCATAATTTTGCTGGCCTTTTTCATAATTAGAAAATACTCATCGCCCTCTTGTTTCTTAGACGATCACATGTTGTTCTTATTTTTGATATACAATAGTTCACATCCAATGACTTCTTTTGCAAAATATCATAAAGAATATCAGTTAAACAAAAAAAGTCATGAAACCCTACTGCCAGAAAAGTGAATTCAAAACTATTCATGCCGTGAAGAAAGCCTCTGGCAAGTAGAATACATTTGTCACCGGACTGTTCACTGGTAACTATATTTTCGAAAACTTCTTTCAGCTTTTCCCAGTCATCCACAATTACACTCAATAATTTTGAGTTCGAGCTCCAGCGGACAGGAGTCACGGTTGGAATGCGTGGCCCTGATACAGCAGAAATGACATAAGTGCTGAGTGATGGGAAAAGGATGGTATTCCAGAAATTGATGAAAAAAATATACAACACTTTCGTATCGTTTTACAACTCTGTTGTAAGACCAAATTTAATCGGTGTGCCAAACAGTGTATAAATACTGCAAGAGGAGCTTTCTCTTTCATCTTTCTCTGGAGTCCATTTAAATGGCCAGACATCAAGCTAGCACCATCGTAACACTGTCCTACTAATTTGTGCTTGTAATCAAATGGTCCCAAAATTTTGTCCAATAAAGCAAACAAAGCATCTGAGGATCTGTCAGCACTTACATCATGGAAACCTAAGAAACTTTCCACTATAGCCCTGTCAGCATTAACAAACCTCACAATTACAGAACACTGACACACCTGTGTGATATCTGTCGTATCGTCCACCTGAACAGAAAAAAAATCAGCACTCGTCATTTCTGTTTTTATGAAATCATCGATGTATTCTGAAATGCACTCGATTAACTCATTTTGAACACTCTTTGATTTGCCACTAAACACACTTTTTATCTTAGGATACTGGTTTTGTATTTCTTCAGGGCTCCTTGATACCAGCCATTTTAACAAATCCTTAAAATTACCATAATTTATTGAATTTAATGTTTTGTCATGACCACAAAAAGCTAGTTCTTGCTACTTAAATAGAGCACTGCATCAATTACCAACTTAAGGAAAAGCCTATTTAAACATACATTTTCATTGAACTGTACAATATACAGTCTAACATTTTCCTTCAGGGCATCAGAGATTGTATTTTGGTTTATTTCCAAAGTCTTCAAATCTAGCTGGCATTTTATATGTTCTGCGGAGTCTGAGTGCTTATGTAAAGAATGTGTTATATTCAAAAGGGCTGAAAATCCTTCTTTATTCCAAATGTTATTTTTATTGCTAAAAAGCAAGCAGGCCCAACAAAACAACTTCTGTAGAGCTGGAGAGGAGCACAACCATGGAAATTCCTTAAACCATGATAATTTGAAACTAAGATTGTAAGATTTACCAGAATGTTTCACTTCTTTTGTAGCACAAATTTGCAGTGCTTCAGTAGGGCAACCAAAACGTAGAACTTCATACTGATCTTCATTTCTTCAATGTGAAAATGGTGTTTCTAATAAAATACACACTAGGTCATAAACAGGATACATGTTTAAATAAAACAGCACAACACTATGGATGAATCACGATGCGTAAGTACTCGTACTTCACACAGGATGACGCAGTGAAGACTAAATATTCCAATCTTCCGGCAACTTCATTTGCACATTCGGCTGTGAGGAAAGTACGCGGGTGACGTCCCGGTTGTCATGGCAACCGCCAAGGCCAAGCTGTACGAGGAAGCACTTGGGAGGTAGAGCCAGCTGCGGAATCTCTCGTCTTCACTCAATCTCACGCGCCGTATCATGGCCAACAGCCGGCGCTTTTGTGAGTTTCCCTGGTTCTCATCAAGTGATGCGAGCTTTTGGTGCTCCAAACACCGTACAAAAAACATTTTCTTTCCGTAAAACCAACAAATGTCATAAGAAAAATAAATTTTAAAAATTTCATTCTGATAAAAATAAATGGTGAACTGGCACTTCACCTACTTCACCTGAAAAGCCACCCCTGACTGCTTGTGCTTCAAAGGGAGGCTTGCAGTGGTGTCTTAATGGCACACTAGCTAGCAACGTCTTCAAGAGGTGTAGAAATCCAGCTGACAAGTCCAATGTCACACGGAGACAAAATTATGGTAACTTCACAACTGGAAAGGTCTAAAGAGCTTGAATGTAGCAAATACTCTTTTTTTCATGATGTGTTACAGAAGGCAGAAACTAAATTTATAACCTAAGGGAGACAGAATATGCTATCTGTTGTATGGAAAGGGACTTAAAGTCGGATTTTTTATTTTTTAGATTTTTGTGGTTCTCACATTGGTGTAAGATACTGAGCGTTTTAAAAGAGTTCATGCTTCTAGGTGCAATACATCAGAAGACAATAATTCTTCACTGTTGCTATTAAGAAAACTGTATTTTGAGAAAAACCACAATTACAGCTTTCACTAATTTTCTTACCAATTGTACAAAGTTTTCATGACATCAAGTGGCAAAGACTCGAACTGCTGCATAACTTTGTTAAGAAAACCAATAGGTAGTGCGAGAAGTCAAAACATAGAAATGCAATTTTTACACCACAGACACTTTTGTTCAGCTCTGATGTAAAATTTCCATTGCCGACTTTGGGTTCCTTTCTGCACAATGGGTCATATATATGAAAAGACTTGACTGTAAGTAACAAATGCAAATTTTCCCTGGGTTTGTACATCTGGGGATACCTTCTTTTCATTCATGTTCAATGTGCTCTCATTTAACAGATAAACTAAAGTTATGATATAGCCAACTTGAAAGAGCAATAGGACATCCTCATTTTTCATGTGTTTTAACAAAATGAATACAGGTGTTAACAGTTCTCTTTGGTGAAATCCCAAAACAGAAAAAAGCAGTTTAGTTCACTTTGTACCATGTACTCAACAAATAGCCTACTATCTGGATAAAGTTAAGGTTGGAGGAAGTAGAGAATGAGAAGAAAAATATGTGATGATAATGGGCAATGACAATAAGCTTCTTGAATATTTCTCTAAACAAAGCATAGTAGAACCTCACTATAACAACAGTTGATAAATTTACAAAAAGATACTCATAATACTAAGTACTCACAATATCAAAAAATACTCGTACTTCAGTTTCTTGTTTTATAGACTGTGATGCACCCTAATAAACTGAAAAAGCACAACAAATTCAGTGCTATTATAAATGTATTGTACAAAAAACTCTTCACAGAGTAGTAACAATGTTGTTGTTGTTGTTGTTTGAGTCATCAGTCCTCAGACTGGTTCGATGCAGCCCTCCATGCCACCCTATCATGTGCTAACATTTTCATTTCTACGTAACTATGGCATCCTACATCTGCTCTAATCTACTTGTCATATTCATATCTAGGTCTACCCCTACCGTTCTTACCACCTACACTTCCTTCAAAAACCAACTGAACAAGTCCTGGGTGTCTTAAGATGTGTCCTATCTATCTCTTCTTCTTGTCAAATTTAGCCAAATCGATCTCCTCTCACTAATTCTATTCAGTATCCCTTCATTCGTGATTCGATCTATCCATCTCACCTTCAGCATTCTTCTGTAACACCACATTTCAAAAGCTTCTATTCTCTTTCTTTCTGAGCTAGTTATCGTCCATGTTTCACATCCACACAATGCCACACTCCACACAAAAGTCTTCAAAAACATCTTTCTAATTCCTGCATCAATGTTTGAAGTGAGCAAATTTCTTTTCTGAAGAAAGCTCTCCCTTGCTTGTGCTAGTCTGCATCTTATGTCCTCCTTACTTCTGTCACAGTTACTTATTTTACTACCCAAGTAACAATATTCATCCACTTCCTTTAAGACATTTCCTAATCTAATATTTCCTGCATCACCTGCCTTCCTTCGACTGCACTCCATTACTTTTGTTTTGGACTTATTTATTTTATCTTGTACTCCTTACCCAAGACTTCGTCCATACCATTCAGCAACTCCTCGACATCCTATGCAGTCTCAGATAATAACAATATCATCAGCAAATCTCAAGGTTTTGATTTCCTCTCCTTGGACTGTGATTCCCTTTCCATATTCCTCTTTGATTTCCTTTACTGCCTGTTCTATGTAAACATTGAAAAGGAGGGGGGACAAACTGCAGCCTTGTCTCACTCCTTTCTGGATTGCTGCTTCTTTTTCAAAGCCCTCAATTCTTATCACTGCAGACTGATTTTTATACAGATTGTAGATATTCTTCGTTCTCGGTATCTGATCCCTATCATCTTCAGAATCATAAATAGCTTGGTCCAATCAACATTATCGAATGCCTTTTCTAGATCTACGAATGCCATGTACGTGGGCTTGTCTTTCTTGATTCGATCCTCTAAGATCAGACGTAAAGTCAGGATTGCTTTATGTGTTCCTACATTTCTTCTGAAGCCAAATTGATCTTCTCCCAACTCAGCTTCAACTTGTTTCTCCATTCTTTTGTACATAATATGTGTTAAAATTTTGCAGGCATGAGATACCAAACTAATGGTGCGGTAGTTTTCACACTTGTCAGCACCGGCTTTCTTGGGAATAGGTATAACAACATTCTGCCGAAAATCGGATGGGACTTCTCCTGTCTCGTACATCTTACACATTAAATGGAATAACCTTGCCATACTGGTTTCTCCTAAGGCAGTCAGTAATTCAGAGGGAATGTCATCAACTCCTGGTGCCTTGTTCCTATTTAGGTCTCTCACAGCTCTGTCAAACTCTGACCTCAAAATTGGGTCTCCCATTTCATCAGCATCAACAGCCTCTTCTTGTTCCAGAACCAAATTATCTACATCTTTACCTTGATACACCTGCTGGGTATGTTCCTGCCATCTTTCTGCTTTGTCTTCTTTCCCTAGAAGTGGCATTCCATCTGAGCTCTTAATATTCATACACCTAGATTTCCTTTCTCCAAAGGTTACCTTGATTTTCCTGTATGCAGCATCTACCTTTCCAAGGACCATACAACCTTCGACATCCTTGCACTTGTCCTTCAGCCATTCTTCCTTAGCTACCTTGCACTTTCTATCCACTTGATTCTTTGATCACCTGTATTCCTTTCTGCCCTCTTCATTTCTAGCATTCTTGTATTTTCATGGTTCATCAATCAGGTCTAGTATCTCCTGAGTTATCCACTGATTCTCAGTTGATCTTTTCTACCTTCCTAACATTCCTTCAGCAGCCCTACTGACTTCTATTTTCATGACTATTCACTCTTCCTCTATTGTGTTTCCTTCAGCCTTTTCATTTAGCCCTTGTGCAACATGTTCCTTGAAACAATCCCTCACACTCTTTTCTTTCAACTTGTCTAGATCCCATCTTTTGCATTCTTTCCTTTCTTCAATTTCTTCAGCTGCAGATGGCATTTCATGACCAACAAGTTGTGGTCAAGAGTCCATGTCTGTTCCTGGGAATGTTTTACAATCCAACACCTGGTTTCTGAATCTCTGCCAAATCATAATGAAGTCTATTTGATACCTTCCCGTGTCTCCAGGTCTCGTCCACGTACACAGCCGTCGTTTGTGGTGTTTGAACCAAGTATTGGCAAGGACTAAATTATGATCGGTGCAGAATTCAACCAGCTGACTTCCTCTTTTGTTCCTTTGTCCCAATCCAAATTCTCCTACTGTATTACCTTCTCTTCCTTCGCCTACCACTGCATTCCAATCTCCCATCACAATTAGATTCTCGTCACCTTTTACATATTGTATTAAATCTTCTATCTCGTCATATATTCTTTCGATTTCCTCATCATCCGCTGAACTAGTATGCATATAGACCTGCACAATTGTGGTGGGCATTGATTTGGTGTCTATCTTGATGACAATAATTCTTTCACTATGCTGGTCATAGTAGCTTACCCACTGCCCTATTTTCTTATTCATTATTAAACCAACTCATGCATTACCCCTGTTTGATTTTGTGTTGATAATTTGGTAGTCGCCTGACCAAAAATCCTGTTCTTCCTGCCAACATATTTCACTTATACCAACTACATCTAACTTTAGTCTATCCATCTCTCTTTTCAGATTCTCTAACCTACCACAACGATTCAAACTTCTAACATTCCACGCTCCGACTCGCAGAATGTCAGTATCCATCTTCCTGATGATCGCCCCCTCTCGTGTAGTCCCCACCCGGAGATCCGAATGGGGGACTAGTTTACCTCTGGAATATTTTACCCGGGAGGAAGCCATCATCAGTACATCATTCCTACAGAGAGAGCTGCATGTCCTCGGGAGTTTGTTAAGGCTGTAGTTTCCCGTTGCTTTCAGCCGTGTAGCAGTATCAACACAGCTAAGCGATGTTGAGTGTTATGACAAGGCCATATCAGTCAATCATCTAGACTGCCGCCCTTGCAACTTCCGAAAGGCTCCTACCCCCCTTTCGATGAACCATTCCTTAGTCTGGTCTCTCAACAGATACCCATCCGATATGGTTGCACCTGCGGCTCGGCTATCTGCTTCATTGGGACACGCAAGCCTCCCCACCGCGGCAATGTCACATGGTTCGCAAGGGAGGAATAACAATATAGGTAGCTCAAAAATATTACAAAACAACAACATAGCACAATGTACACAGATCCTTGTAATGTTAGAGGTACAGTAAGTTATTGCCGTAGAATTATGATTGTAATTTTAATAAACAAACTGAATGCTCATGCAAGTCTGTAACACTGTTGCATGATGTTCCTCATTATTCCTTCCTATCTGCTGTTATTACTTCATCCAATCATTTCAGAACAATCACAGACTAGATAAACTAGATGGCAGAATATCTTACCTTGTCACAAAGAAATTTACGACATACAATGTACACAATTAACCTCTGCAAACGATTAACACAATTAAACTTTTGAAAAAACCTTTGATATTTACTTGCTTACTAACTTTCTTGTTGTTTTAGCCTACGTCGCACCGATGTAACCGTCCAGGCTTATCCAGCCCTACTAATTTAATATAATATCATTTTACGCGATATCATTTGATATCAAGTTTATCCGCCATCGGCAATTATTTGTAATAACATATTTATTCAACGTCAATCATTTGTAATCAAGGCTTTTTGGAATCATATTGTATATATGATAACATTGTTTTATTATTTAAATTATTATATTATGTAGGATAAGAATTCATTATGTTGTAAATACGGTCAATATGTTGAGACATAGTTGTTTTCATTTCATCTCATATTTGTGTATACGGAGGGTTATTCTTGAAGCTTGGGATTTTGCGTGAGTCATGGGTTTATCTTATGACCAAGGCTAGTAAACAGCGACCCGTGCGCAAGGCTTGCAAGCTGGTCAGCTATATAATCGCCACGCCTTCGGGACTTGCCGAGGAAGAAGAGGAGGGGAGTTGATGCTTCGATCTATCGAATCAGATACTTCGTTGTATATGAGTTTTGAGATTGAACTGTTGCCAAGAGTGGGGGTGAGCCCGGATATATACTGATTCTCAACATGAGAACAGGACCTTACGACCTTACGACCTTACAACCTAACTACGTGAACTCCATCACTACTACTTCTACTGTGAACATCTACTTTTGAACGACGTGATTTGATATTTGAAACTGTGTGTGGTCGCTCCGCGACATAGTTATTTTGTACAATGTGTTGTGACTTCGATACAGTACTTACGTGCGGTAATGTTATCGGATCTGCGTGACACGAAACAAGCTTACGGCTTGTGTTATATTCAGTAAATATGGTGGACGAAGAACTATGTTTAGTTCAAGTCTATGGAATTTTGGTACAAGTCTGTACCGTATAAATAGTATAGCTCAGTTGGATTGAGATTTCTACTAATATGGAAAAATTCATATCTCTGAATTTTCTCCACATACGATCAACGCTGATCAGTTTTTACAAGTATAGGGCCAATGTCTAATTTAAAGACTAGGCAAGTAGGGAGTGTTAATCCAGATAGCCCGTACCATATCAGAGAAGGAAGGAAGGATGTCCATGGAGCAAAGTCTACATCGAGAAGAAGAGAACGAGTAACCACGGAAACCAGATGACTTCAACGGAAGCTGCAATTGGTGAGCTTCAATTAGATAAAGCAAGCAATAGTAAATTCAGTAAATTATAAATTCCTCCACGCTTTAAGGAAACTTTTCCGATTCATCTCATTTTTTTTTGTATAATAAATTCATTTGTATTTTATATTGCGTTAATTTTCTTTCTTAAGCGATACTTAATGGTTAATTATTTAAAATCCTACCCCTGTGATTTATGTATAAGTCTCTATGCTAGTAAATATAAATTTTGGTTTACAGTTTTATTTAAAACGAGTTTTATTTAAAACTGTAAACATGGCGCCCAAACATTACATAGAGAAATGGGGAACCATGGAATGTTAATTGTTTCTATTTGCGTGGCAATTTGCGGGCAAGCCACAAATAGTTTATTGAATATTCATGTGTCCCAAGATAATAACTTTCATCTCCTCAAGTATTTAGAAGAGAGCGAACAGTTACACCGACACAGATAGGTCTTATGGCGACGATGGGACAGGAAAGGGCTAGGAGTGGGAAGGAAGTGGCCGTGGCCTTAATTAAGGTACAGCCCCAGCATTTGCCTGGTGTGAAAATGGGAAACCACGGAAAACCATTTTCAGGGCGGCTGACAGTGGGGTTCGAACCTACTATCTCCCGAATATACTAACTTTCTTAGTAGTTTGTAAAGAATATTGCTTGATGTTGTGAA
This sequence comes from Anabrus simplex, assembly GCF_040414725.1. Taxonomy (NCBI): domain Eukaryota; kingdom Metazoa; phylum Arthropoda; class Insecta; order Orthoptera; family Tettigoniidae; genus Anabrus; species Anabrus simplex. Next base: position 260,416,745 of record NC_090268.1, on the reverse strand, counting down.
GTTTTCTAAAGTCATCATTGTACATACGTTGGATGCCCAACACACATTGCTCAGAACATCCAAGGCTTCCAATATTGCCATGCGTGTTGGGAGTACTACAGATTATCTCCTTCACTTTTGTCATCTGAGCTAGACATGTCTTTTTCCCCAGACTGCACCCTGTTAATAATGTCACTATCAGACAATTTGTCACATACCGATACACATGTATCAACTCTTGCCGCAGGTCTGTTTCAAACTCACTTAGTTGCGTGTTCTTCTAAAATCCTGCATGTGTCTGAAACATGCTGCCACATGTTCAGATTTCATTTTCAACAAGCAAACTGTGAGCCATGATTGTATACCACATCCCAGTGAAGACTGATTGTGGTTTATGTATCAAAGAGTCATATGAGAGTGTTAAGCATAATCTGAAAATAATACTTCATCATCCAAAACACTCCTTGATCAAGTGGTTGCAGAACACTGGTGGTGATTGCAGAGAGGAACACTAATTCAATGTTGCACAGTTCCACAGCTGCATTTGAGGGGGAGTGATCCACGAATAATAGCTTTCCTATTTTGAGCTCCCACTTTGGCATCAACAGCCTTCAGTCATGGCGTGAAAAGTTTCAACATCATGAATGCCTCTTTATTGTCTTCATAGGTTCATGGAAGAACCATGTAACCCCTGAAACAGCATGAGCATATACACTTGCCAATAATAAATGGCTTTATTTTATCTAATCCATCTAGATTGACATATAGGAGCACAGTTAACTAATCTTCACTTCACTGCCCTCCCTTCTTTTACAGCAAGTGTTTTATCCAGCAGAAGTTTATAATATACAGTAATGCCAACTGACCTGGATTACGTATGTCCCATGGTGAATCCTGTTGTAAAACATCATTAAGCACAGGAATCCAGTCTTCGATGACCTTTAGATTCACTGCCATAATACCTTGTGCGGAGAAATGCCTTTCCTCAGCTTGAAGCATTGCAGCCAACCTTTTGAGCATTAGAAAGTTTATATGTTCAATTTAAGGGTGAAATCGTTGGTCTTTTGTTTTACTATGGGCCTAATGATAGGAATACCAGCCACTCTTTCTTTAGCAAAATTACTCTAAAAGATACCAGATCTTTATCATTAGCATCACACAGACGCTTTTGTTGCAATGGTTTATCAGCACAGAAAGAAAACAGCAGTTTTAATTTTCTTTTTATAAAATTCTAAACAAACTTGACGAAATCAATCCATATTGCCTCCCTATCTCACTCTGAGAAACTCCACCAGCTTTGCACAACCTTCATGTTCAGATCTAATCAGTTTCTTTCAGATGACATTCTTATGATATCCTCAATGCGACTGCTGAATCAACAATACAAATGAGAACTCTGAGCAGGTCACTTGGCACTGTGTGGGAGCCAAGAAGGTCAAACAATTGCGCCAATTTATTATTAGTCATAATGTTGCTGGTCAGATAAAAATGAGTGAGATGGTACATCACATTAACAATGGCGCAGGAAGCAATAAGAGTTCAACCATGAAAACCATACTAATGTTAGCAAGAGTGTTACAGTAACATTACTTGTTTCAACCACATATTTAGTGTTTTCAATTTGATGGTACACGTATTTTTTAACATTATAGCACTGGTCTCACTATATCCTGTACTTACTTCATCGCGGTTCTACTGTAGGCTATTTAACAGTTTAACCTTGTAATAAGTCTCTAGTAATATAAATATATTTTAAGCCATATGCTAGTATGAGATTTTTGACATTATACAGCCAGGAAGGAGCTAACGTGATAGTAAGTTGTGTATCAATTATTGTCATCAATGGGATGGTTGGTTGTTTTGTCAAATTTCTGTAACCTGAAAATGGCATGTTTAATATAGAATTCATATGTGCTATGATATGGAACGGCAGAACGCAACATGCCTATTGACAATGATAGGAGGTTGACATGTGTATACTAGAGCCTTCTCGAGTCATTAAAAACTGTCCACAAGTGAAATATATGTTTCTGCATAGGTCGCTGGATGGTGCAAAACCCACGCAGTTGCATATTGCTCTCACTTCCAAACTCCTTGCACAGGTTGATGGACTCATGAATGAAGATTTTAGGATTACCATGCATTCCCTGGAACAGGACTACATCATGGTATTATACAGAAAATTGAACACGAAGGGTCAGGTTACAGAAATGTGTGCTCACAGTGAACGCCAATGTTGTTGACCAATGTACAAACAAGTCAACAAATGAACCTTTCACTACACTATTTGGTGTGGCATAAGAATAAAATATACTTCCTCTCCAAAATTGTAGCACAGGATGAAACTGGATATCATCTCTTTGAACCAGAAACAGAACAAAGCAGCATTCAGAGAAAGCATCCAGCACCATGAAGGACATTCACATTCCATGGGCTGCAATGTGTTCTAAACCAATTTCTACAATGACAAAGATGCAATACTCACAGAATTCTTCCAGTAAAGGACTACTACAAAAACTGCAACATACTGTCAGACAATGGAAGAACTGTATATACAACCATAAAGAGTAGGAATATTGAGTGCTGGTATTATTTTGTTACATGATAGGCAACACATCTCCTATGCAACAATCATTCTTGTGAAAACATTTCTATGGGAAATCTTGGAGTATTCATCCGAATGTTTCACATATGGTACCTTACAACTGTTTGTCAGATTAAGTAAGGATCGGTGAAACAGACTAGATCCTCTTGCCCAGTATAGACTTCTTTTGGAAAGGCATACATAGACTGTTCCAACAGGACGATCACTGCCCACAAGCTTACAACAACTAAAGTTCTTTCAACTGTACATACCACAATCTGTTCAGAAAGTATCTGGAATTTTTTCTGAAGCATAATGCATGCTATCTTTTGAGTAACCCAAGAACTATATGCCATGAAAGTAAGCAATTCTCAGTTTTTGAATCAGTTCTGCTTACACTGTTTCTCCTTGCTATATCATAACTCTAATCCAAACCAAACCCCATGGCACTACAGCCCTTGAAGGGCCTTGGCCTACCAAGCGACCGCTGCTCAGTTAGCAGATTATGAGGTGTCATGTGGTCAGCACGACGAATCCTTTCGGCCGTTATTATTGGCTTTCTAGACCGGGGCCCGCTATCTCACTGTCAGATAGCTCCTCAATTCTAATCACGTAGGCTGAGTAGACCTCAAACCAGCCCTCAGGTCCAGGTAAAAATCCCTGACCTGGCCGGGAATCGAACCCGGGGCCTCTGGGTAAGAGGCACGCACACTACCCCTACACCACGGGGCTGGCATATCATAACTCTAATACAACTGAAAATCTGGAATAAAAGTTCAATGTTAAGTTATGCTTTAAATAAGGAAAATTATCCTTGGGAATCTACAGATTAATGAAACGGCTCACTTTCCCCATTACTTTTTATTGCACTAATGGATTTGATTATAAAATCAAAGAAGTATGAAATAGGGATCTCAATGCTTTTGGTATTTGCTGCTGATGTAGCTATCTGGAGAGGGACAAAGCTAGAGGTACAGAGAAGGTTAGATGAATGGAACTCCAAGTTTAAAAAGTACCAATTGACAATAAGCAAGAGCAAGTCCTTAGCAATGAGTATAAGCAGGACACCTGCCCAGTGCAACCTTATGCTAGAGGAAGAGAAAACTGAACATGTGGAAGCCTTTAATTACGTGGGAAGTACATCAACTGATGGGAGTACCAAACTAGAAGTACAGAAAATACTACGAAAGGGATCCAAGTTCTTCCACCAAGTGCAGAACCTAGTGTGGAACAAGGGTGTTCCTGTGAAAGCCAAACAGACCATGTTTAAAACACATCTCCTCCCTATCATGAAATACAGCCTGGAGTGCTGCATTATTAATAATTGAGAAAATTACAAGTGTGTGAAATGAAGTTTCTGCGGTCAGCCATGTAGAACAGAAGAGATAAAATTAGGGATGAGGGTGTGAGAGAAAAGAGATGGGTAGGCCTGTCAATGGCAGAGAGACTGAGTGCTACACAACTAAGCAATCTGGACATGTGAAGAGGATGAGGGAGAGCTGAACACCAAGAAAATACTTGGATACGAATGTACAGGGGAAAAGATCAATTGGATGGCCCAGGAAGAGGTGGCTGGATCAAATCAAAGAAGATCTAGAAACTAGAAGATTGGGTAACTATAGTAAAATGATGATTGTTGTTTAAAGGGGCTTAACATCTAGGTCATCGACCCACTATAATAAGACAAGAAGTATATCAAGATAAAGCAAAATGGAAGCAAATCATTCATAAACATCCTAACTGGCTTGCAGGAAGGATAAAAATATGATGATGATGATGATGATGAATGAAACAAGCATACAATGAAGAATGCTTATCTCAATCAATGATTTATGAATATATTTTTTGGTAATATCTGAAACCATCTCTTCTCAGTTTTGACTCAGTTAATTTTTAACTGTTAGGTTCTTATGTCTGCCAAAATTAATCTTTGAGTAATAAATTTCTAAACTACCTGAAAAAAGAAAAAACTTGATAAACATATGGTAACAGTGTTATATAGTTGAACTTCTCTTCTGTGGACACCATCGGTTTCAAGGGAAAATGGCCATTATGGGAGGTGTCCACTGAAATAAGTTTGTAAAAAAGAACATCTACCTTAAACATAAGCGCATATATATATCCTTATTTTGATTATTCTAAATAATTTCCGTTTAAATATTTCCATGGAAGATATTACACGTAATTTTACATCCTCTACATACATTACAGCTTTGTGAAGTAACCATTATGCTTTATCTGTGTAAATTTAGTACATCTATTCTTAACTGAGATATTCTTGAAAAGGGAATAAAGTCTGTTAAATGGTTTCATCGTGTTATCGCTGTTCTTGCAGTCCAGGGTGAGAGACAAATTTTTCATCTGTTTTAGCATATTGAGTCCCTGCTTCAGTGACAGAACTACTACTTCTTATTTTTCTGCCTCACTACCTTCGACACTTGTCGTTCCTGATTCAAGCTCTGTAAATCGAAAATAAGTTTTAATCAAAATGCTCCTTTTGTACGACCAGTGAAGGCTCCTGGGTATAGCTAGAAATTTTTACAAAGCACAATGAATTAATTAAAGCTGAAGATTTAGGCTAAAAGAATTAAATGAATGATAAGTTGAGATGCAAACAAACATACCTTACGATGCATGCAACACACAATTACTGTGTAACTTGATAGCACAGAAAGCTTACCGCAAAATACATCCTGAAGTCACAACTGCCAGTTGCCCTCGAGATCGCCACAGCAAAGAATATTCTCTTTTTCAGCATCAATCCAGCTGTTGTAGCTAAAGTCTGAAGTTCAATATATTCATTTCGAACCCCTACCCCTGCTTGCTCTTCAGCTGTAGAAATAGTGATGCCGCATTTTGCAAAGCATTTCCTGATTATGGTTGTGCAGATTTCATTCCAGGCTGCCTTTGTCCACGAAACTGCATTACTAATATTGATCTTCTTCACTGAATCAAAAGCTGAGTCTGCTTCAGCCATGTGTGCCACTAACAACCATAAACCCTCTTGTGATAGCCTAATTTAAATGGTTGCATGATTCCTTGATCCAATGGCTGAAGATGAGAAGTGGTATTGGGTGGGAGGTACAAGAGTTTTACATTTGAAAGTAATGTTATGTCATTTCCTAAATCAATTTAGCCACACATTGCTAGCTACAAAATTCTCAACTTTCAGATATTTTCACTGACTCCTGCATTCTTTTCATTCCTTGATTCCTATTTTCCTCCCACACATTTAAAATTTCATTTCTATTCTTCACAATAGTGTTTATTTGAGTTTTCCCGCATTTAAATTTTTCAGAAAGCTTTCTCATTGAAAATCCTTTGGCACTTTCTACAATCACATTCCTTCTTGTCTTGAGATCCAAACAAGCTTGTCCCTTGTTACTCATGTTTATTGAATAACTGAAATTCTATGGTAATTCTGTCTCGCTAATTAGCGCATGTACTCTAAGCCTTTACTTTGTCAAGTTGAATACCTGACTGACTTATCAGCGACAATCTGAGTTATGAATAGAATGATGCTATTATTGTTTATAAGTTTCATTTTCCGTATTGATTGGATTCAATGTAAAGACAAGAAAAGTGTTCCACCGATCAATACTTATTTATTGTGAATGGATTATTATACTAGTACTGGTTTCGGCCTTTCATGGCCATCATCAGCTACTACATAACGTTTATAGTCATTAGACAAATTTACAAAGATGTTACGTTAGATCATCTGGATGTCTAATGAAGAATGGAAGTAAAATATATTGCAGTATTGTTATGTTAAAATATCTGTGATTAAAGGTGGTGGTGATGGTTACAATAAACTAAAACCTATTGAGTGTACATGGATATGAGTACATTAAACACATTAAAACATATAGGCCACAGTATAAAACACTTGAAAAATATTTTAACACATTAAAACATAGTATATATTTTAAAAACATCTATTAAAATTTGAGTTCATGTTGCATAGCATTCATTCTGCAATCTTCTTGTGGTTCTTGTGCTGATTTAGTTGTATTAGGTGGTCATCGGGAATGTTCTATGGCTGATATACTTTATATTGATGTGTTGTAAGAACTCTTGTTATTAAATTTTTTTTGAAAATTGAGTACTGTGCAATTCAACTTCAGTAAGTTTTATATATACTGCGAGACAGGGTTTGGTTTTGAAGCAGTTGGTGGCGACACCTCTCTCATCTATGCACGTTATGTGGTTGTTATCTGTAAAGATAAGCTAATATAAGTATAGTGTGTGTATGAAGGAATGCCTGGTGTATGTATGAAAATGAAAAGAGTACTTACTATTGTTGTTGTGGATGTTGTGTACCGATATGTTTAGAGACTTGCTGTGTTCTGCTACGAGTACGTCTGGGGCTCATGTTAGCTGTGGGGAGGGATGTAGGTGGAGGGGAAGGAGGAGTGGCTATTGTGGAGGTAGGGGCGGGGTTAGGCTTGTGATTCGTCGGTTTGTTAGGACATGTGTTTACTATTTTGAGATAGTCATTCTTTACTGCAGGAATGGCTTTATCAAAGATGATGCTGGTTTTCTCTGTAATGTCATTAATGTTATGATTGGGGTTAGCGTATTGGTCCAGAGAAATATAGAAATCTTCGGTTATGTTGAGCAGGAGGCCCTTAGAGTTTATGTTTAATATCGTCATGTCATTATTGATGCCTGCGAAACTATGCTTAGATTCTTCTACATGTTGGCCTATTGATGAAAAATGGTTGTGTTTTACTGCATTTATATGTTCATTGTAGCGGATGGTGAAGTTTCTGCCTGTAAGTCCAATATAACTTGTGTCACAGTTGTTACATTTGATACGATAGATACCTGATTGGTTGTATTTATTATTATTATTGACTGTTTTGGTATTGTGTGGTTTTGAATGCTATTTTCAGGTTGTGCTTCTTAAAAATATTAGTTATAGTATATATATATTGGTGTTGTTGAAGGTAAATAGGACATAATCTTTTTTGGGTTTGGCTGTTTAAATTAATTTAGTTTTAGGTTGGGATTTTATTTTGTGAATGATTTTGTTGACCATTTCTTTGCTGTATCCGTTATGTTTGGCTATATCGTGGATTAATTTTAATTCATTATTTTGATCTATTGTCATTGGGATACTAAAAGCTCTATATATCATGCTATAATAGGCTGCTCTTTTATGTGTGTTAGGGGGTGAATGGAGTAATTTTTTATGGTATTTAAAGTGTGTGTGGGTTTCCTGTAGATCTTGTAAGATAAGTGGTTGTCGTGTCTGGTTATTGTCAAGTCTAAGTAATTTAAGGTACGGTTATTATCGGTTTCTTTAGTGAATTTAATTTGGGGGTCTAAAGTGTTAAGTTTGTCTAGTATAGTATCTGCATCAGCGGATCTATTATCTATAATTACGAAGATATCAACAAATCTGCACCAAAAATATATATTATCTATTTTATTGATTGATGTGTGTTCTAGGTGGTCTATATATATATATTTCTGCTAATATTCCGGAAGCAGGAGATCCCATAGGTAGGCCTTGTTGCTGATATATGGTATCATGAAATCTGAAGTAGTAATTGTTTATGGTGAATTTAAGTAGATTCATGAATTCTTCTATTTCTAAGGTGCTCAATTTGCTATGGTTTTTTTAGGTTAGATTCTATTATTTTGATTGTTTGTTTGATAGGAATGTTAGGGTACATGTTTGTTATATCAAATGAAGCAAGGGTATGATGTTGTTCGATCTTTAGTTCTTTGGTTCTGTTGCAAAAATCTATTGAGTTTTGTATTGTTTTGTTTGCTAAAAATGAATAATGCTTTTTCAAAAAATTTTGAATGAATTGTGATAATGTATAGGTTGGACTGGCTCTATAGTTTATAATCGGTCTCATGCGTACATTTTCTTTGTGTATTTTAGGGTAGGCTTTTGCGGATGGTAATTGGGGGTTCATAGTTGTAAGTTTAGCAGATTCTGTTTCGGTGAGAAGAAAGTGTGTGTTCTTGAGTAGATCTTTTAAATTCCTTTGTATGTTATTGGTTGGATCTCGGTGTTTAATTGAAAAAGTGTTGTCTTGGAAACATTTTTTAGTCTTTGTTATGTATTCATTCTTATCAATCAACAATATTGATCTGCATTTAGGGCAGTCGCCCAGGTGGCAGATTCCCTATCTGTTGCTTTCCTAGCCTTTTCCGAAATGATTTCAAAGAAATTGGAAATTTATTGAACATCTCCCTTGGTAAGTTATTCCAATCCCTAACTCCCCTTCCTATAAATGAATATTTGCCCCAGTTTGTCCTCTTGAATTCCAACTTTATCTTCATATTGTGATCTTTCCTACTTTTATAAACGCCATTCAAACTTATTCGTCTACTAATGTCATTCCACGCCATCTCTCCGCTGACAGCTCGGAACATACAACTTATTACATGTAACTAATCTCATTTTTAGGCCCGTATTGAACTATGCTATGATATATTAACAATTTGTTGGTTATTTTGATCCACCTTTTCAATACAAATTACAGTTTGTGTTGTTAAGTTGTAATGTTACAACACTAATTTACCGGGACATGTTTCGCTTTTATTCATAAGCATCATCAGCCTATACAATTGTCTCAAGGTTTGTCATATTTGGATTGTTGTTACAAATTTCATTACATTGAATGTGAATCTAATTTCATTGATAACAATATTTAAAACACAAAAATACACATTAAAAATTATGACAATATGATTTGCAATGTTAAAATGGAGTAACTCTTAATTCTAAAACACATTGACGTCCAAAACACAGTTTTTACAATTTGAAAATTTGGCTAAAAATTGTTTGCAATATTAAAATAAAATTGATTCAACTATAATTTTGGTATTAAAATTTGAGTCATAAATATAAATATTGGATGTTAATATGTAGGAGCTATAGTTTCTGAAGTGCTACTAGAGTAGAGCCACAACAGACAATAGTCATAGTAACGCAATAAGGTCCACAAGATTCTGTAGCAGCAGACAAAGGGATGCTTCTTCCATTCTATAAATTGAAAGAAACATAATCAGATACTCAAAATTTGGATTGAAGCCCCTTTTAACCATAACTTACATCAACAATCAACTTCCAACGGAGAGTCTGGCCGCTACAAACTAAACATGTCAATATTTCCTCTGATCAAATTGCCAAACTGCAGCAGCAAGCTTCATCAAATCTAGAAGCCATTTTCCAACGAACCCAAGACTTCAATTCTAGATTATCATCAAAACTAATCACGCATAATGCAAAATTACAGTCTTTTTAAATAACATTATTTAGAGAGCACAATTCTTAACTAAAATTCTCAATACTGAAATGTTACTGTATTCTAGAAACCAACGCACTTCAGAAACTATAGCTCCTACATATTAACATCCAATATTTATATTTATGACTCAAATTTTAATACCAAAATTATAGTTGAATCAATTTTATTTTAATACTGCAAACAATTTTTAGCCAAATTTTCAAATGGTAAAAACTGTGTTTTGGACGTCAATGTGTTTTAGAATTAAGAGTTACTCCATTTTAACATTGCAAATCATATTGTCATAATTTTTAATGTGTATTTTTGTGTTTTAAATATTGTTATCAATGAAATTAGATTCACATTCAATGTAATGAAATTTGTAACAACAATCCAAATATGACAAACCTTGAGACAATTGTATAGGCTGATGATGCTTATGAATAAAAGCGAAACATGTCCCGGTAAATTAGTGTTGTAACATTACAACTTAACAACACAAACTGTAATTTGTATTGAAAAGGTGGATCAAAATAACCAACAAATTGTTAATATATCACATACAACTTAGTCGAGCAGCTTTTCTTCTTTCTCTCAATTCTTCCCAACCCAAACATTGCAACATTTTTGTGACGCTACTCTTTTGTCGGAAATCACCCAGAACAAATCGAGCTGCTTTTCTTTGGATTTTTTCCAGTTCTTGAATCAGGTAATCCTGGTGAGGGTCCCGTACACTGGAACCATACTCTAGTTGGGGTCTTACCAGAGACTTATATGCACTCTCCTTTACATCCTTACTACAACCCCTAAACACACTCATAACCATGTGCAGAGATCGGTACCCTTTATTTACAATCCCATTTATGTGATTACCCCAATGAAGATCTTTCCGTATATTAACACCTAGATACTTACAATGATCCCCAAAATGAACTTTCACCCCATCAATGCAGTAATTAAAACTGAGAGGACTTTTCCTCTTTGTGAACCTCACAACCTGACTTTTAACCCCGTTTATCAACATACCATTGCCTGCTGTCCATCTCACAACATTTTCGAGGTCACGTTGCAGTTGCTCACAATCTTGTAACTTATTTATCACTCTATAGAGAATAACATCATCCGCAAAAAGCCTTACCTCCGATTCCACTCCTTTACTCATATCATTTATATATATATAAGACAACGTAAAGGACCGATAACACTGCCCTGAGGAACTCCCCTCTCAACTATTACAGGGTCAGACAAAGCTTCACCTACTCTAACTATTTTCTAGAAATATAGCAACCCATTCAGTAACTCTTTTGTCTAGTCCAATTGCACTCATTTTTGCCAGTAGTCTCCCATGATCCACCCTATCAAATGCTTTAGACAGGTCAATCGCAATACAGTCCATTTGACCTCCAGAATCCAAGATATCTGCTATATCTTGCTGGAATCCTACAAGTTGAGCTTCAGTGGAATAACCTTTCCTAAAACCGAATTGCCTTCTATCGAACCAGTTATTAATTTCACAAACATGTCTAATATAATCAGAAAGAATGCCTTCCCAAAGCTTACATACAATGCATGTCAAACTTACTGGCCTGTAATTTTCAGCTTTATGTCTATCACCCTTTCCTTTATACACAGGGGCTACTATAGCAACTCTCCATTCATCTGGTATAGCTCCTCCAACCAAACAATAATCAAATAAGTACTTCAGATATGGTACTATATCCCAACCCATTGTCTTTAGTATATCCCCAGAAATCTGATCAATTCCAGCCGCTTTTCTAGTTTTCAACTTTTGTATCTTATTGTAAATGTCATTGTTATCATATGTAAATTTTATTACTTCTTTGGCCTTAGTCACCTCCTCTATCTCAACATTATCCTTGTAACCAACAATCTTTACATACTGCTGACTGAATACTTCTGCCTTTTGAAGATCCTCACATACACACTCCCCTTGTTCATTAATTATTCCTGGAATGTCCTTCTTGGAACATGTTTCTGCCTTAAAATACCTATAAATACCCGTCCATTTTTCACTAAAATTTGTATGACTGCCAATTATGCTTGCCATCATGTTATCCTTAGCTGCCTTCTTTGCTAGATTCAATTTTCTAGTAAGTTCCTTCAATTTCTCCTTACTTCCACAGCCATTTCTAACTCTATTTCTTTCCAGTCTGCACCTCCTTCTTCGTCTCTTTATTTCTCTATTATAATAAGGTGGGTCTTTACCATTCCTTACCACCTTTAAAGGTACAAACCTGTTTTCGCATTCCTCAACAATTTCTTTAAACCCATCCCAGAGTCTGTTTACATTTTTATTTACAATTTTCCACCGATCACAGTTACTTTTTAGAAAATGCCTCATGCCTGCTTTATCAGCCATATGATACTGCCTAACAGTCCTACTTTTAAGACCTTCCTTTCTATCACATTTATTTTTAACTACCACAAAAACAGCCTCATGATCACTAATACCATGTATTACTTCAGTTTCCCTATAGAGCTCATCTGGTTTTATCAGCACCACATCCAGGACATTTTTCCCTCTGGTTGGTTCCATCACTTTCTGAATCAGCTGTCCTTCCCATATTAACTTATTTGCCATTTGTTGGTCATGCTTCCTGTCGTTCGCATTTCCTTCCCAATTTACATCTGGTAAATTCAGATCTCTCGCTACAATCACATTTCTTTCCATGTCGTTTCCCACATAGCTGACTATCCTATCAAATAATTCCGAATCCGCGTCAGTGCTACCCTTTCCCGATCTGTACACTCCAAATATATCAAGTTGCCTATTATCTTTAGAAATGAGCCTTACACCTAGAATTTCATGTGTCTCATCTTTTAACTTTTTCGTAGCTTACAAATTCTTCTTTCACCAGAATGAACACTCCCCCTCCCACCATTCCTATCCTATCTCTACGATACACACTCCAGTGCCGTGAGAATATTTCTGCATCCATTATATCACTTCTCAGCCATGATTCAACTCCTATTACAATATCTGGTAAATATATATCTATTAAATTACTTAATTCTATTCCTTTCTTTACAATACTTCTACAGTTCAACACTAATAATTTTATGTCATCCCTACTTGATTTCCAGTTCCCTGTTCCCTTATCACCGCTCCCTAGGCCATCCCGTTTCCCTGAATGTACCTCCCTATTACCCTTCCAAACAAATTTCCTAACTTATACGTACCACTGCGGTTTAATTGAAGGCCATCCGAGCGCAGATCCCTATCTCCTACCCACCCATTAGGATCTAGAAATTTCACTCCCAGTTTCCCACATACCCACTCCATAGTCTCATTTAGATCCCCAATCACCCTCCAGTCAGTATCCCTCCTACACAGTATTCCACTAATAACAATCTCCGCTTTCTTAAACTTCACCCGTGCTGCATTTACCAGATCCCACACATCTCCAACTATGTTGGTACTTATATCAGCTTGCCTTACGTTGTTGGTACCAACGTGAAACACTACCACCTTCTCCTTCCCCTCCTCCCTCTCTTCTACTTTCCTCAACATCTGCCTCAACCTAATTCCTGGATAACATTCTACCCTGGTTCCCTTTCCTCCACACACTTTCCCCACGTGTCTAACGATGGAATCCCCCATGACCAGAGCCTCAACCCTACCCATCTCATTTGATCCCCTCCACTCCTGGTCAGTCCTATCTTTCCTGATAGCTGCAGAAGCTACTTCCTCCTCCCTTTTCCTTCCCATGACCCTGTTCCACCTGTCTTTTCCTATCCTCTACTCTACATTTCCCTTTCCTACCTTTTCCCTTCCTCCTACTTCCACGCATCTCAGCAACAGTTTCCTGTCCCTCATCTTCCCTCTGTTGTTCTACCTGGAGTGACTCGTACCGATTTCGCACAGACACCTGTCCTGAATTCTGATCCTGAATAGAGCCCTTAGCCTGCAATCTCCTTCCCCTTAGAACATTAGACCACCTGTCTTCTACAACTCCTCCCTTTCCTTCCCCTCCCTCTTGTACACCTACTGTTACCTGTACATTGTTTGAGGGAGTCCTATCTTCCTTCCTGTCTTCTATGAGAATCCTAATTATCTCCCTCAAACTTTCCAACTCCTCCCTCATACCCCTCAATGCCTCACCACACTCACAATAAGTACACTCGCGCTCCTTAGCCATTCTTTACGGGGGAAAAAAAATTAAATTAAAAAATAAAATAACTTATTTGCAAAAAAAAAAATGAACGGAGGGATATATTGTCTGGGATAGTACACAACAATAAGGTAATTAATATACGACTACACTACAATACTACTTAGTCGTGCTCAATTTTTTTAATCCTACAACCCCTAACAGGATAAAAACTGCTGTTAATTACTGAATATCGAAAGTAATACACAAGAACTACACAATTCCAAACTGCAATTAAGCCTATCCTAATTACAACAACAGTATTTTAGTAAGAGTTTCTATGGATACCTCTACTACACCAGTACTACACAAATATTTTACAATAATAAAATAAGCACCCTAAATTCTAATAGGATATTATTCGTACCGTATACTACTGTACAGTACACTACAGTAATTTTAAACTACTTTCAGACGTATCCTAATTACGATACCGGTACAGTACCGTATGTCACTACTAAGCACAACAGAAATGAAATTTGCAAGAACTACTGTACTCAAAGATTACCAACGAAGCTAAATGCTTAGACAAATTATTATTAGTATTACGGTCTAATAGATACACACGTAAGATAACACACGAATATAGCAGGCAAGATACGGCACTATCTAAATGTACTGTATCTATACTACAATGTATCTACACTACACTACACTGCGTTTGGTTAAATGCTTAAGTATTAAAAGGATTGCCGTACACGAAGAAAAACATGAATATAACTGACAAGATACTATCTAATATATTATACCTTATCTTCACTACAATTCTACTGAAATGTGGTTATGTGATTATTACAGCTGGTGGATGACCGTTGTGTTTCCTTTGTCAGCTTTTGTCACTAGTAGATTGTTCTGTTTTATTTTGTTTTTGAGTTTGTTTAGGTTCGATTTATTGGTGGTATTCATGTTTAGGTTATTATTGTGAATGTTATTGATGTATTGCGGGATCTTTCTACTGATTTCGTGTCTAACTTCGTCTCGTATATCGTATGGGATTTTCTGTAAAACGAGTTCTGTTTCGGTAACGGCAGTTATAATATTCTGATAGGATGATGCATTTACCCCAGTTGTGTTTGGGTCCCTTGTTCAACATAGCCGTCTCTACATCGTCAAATGCAGTTAGTGTGAGATTTTTTATGGGTGGGTGGAATTTATGTTGGGAATTCTTGTTAAGATGAGAAGGATCTTTATTTTCGATTATGGTTAGTGGTTTCGGTTTGCTTTGTTGTTTCAGTGTTTCCAGTTTTTTGTTTAATGTATTTTGTTTCTTTATGGCTAAATCTTCTATTTAATCTTTAGAAATTTGTTGAAACTAATTCAAATAGCTATGTGGGAGTTCATGGGATACTTTAAGGTGTGTTGAATAAAGTTCATTATAGAGATGTTGTTTCTTGCGATATAGGAATTTTATTTCTTCTTTTAACCAAATTTCATTAGTCCTGTTTAGTGTTTTGCATGTCTGAGCAGTTCGTCTATGTTTGTTGTTGTATTTCTGGAGAAATTTCGGTGTTAAGTTGTTTGAAAGGCATTCCTTCAAAAAGGCAATGCTTTTGGTTGCATTCATTAGCTTGATTTTCGGGTTTTGGTATTTGAATGCATTACGTTTTGCCTGATTGGCTTCCATATTATTATTTATAAGTTTCATTTTCCGTATTGATTGGATTCAATGTATAGACACGAAAAGTGTTCCACCGATCAATACTTATTTATTATGAATGGATTATTACACTAGTACCGGTTTCGGCCTTTCATGGCCATCATCAGCTAGTACATAACATTTATAGTCATTAGACAAATTTACAAAGATGTTACGTTAGATCATCCTGAAAAGCCTTACATCTAATCTGTTTTTGACATGCTCTATTGGTGAAAAATATCTAATTCCCTCCATGGGAACTTAGAATTTTCCATTCAGAATTGCTAGGCGGGCAATAATTCCATTGTGGAGATTTATCTCCTGTATGCAGTTATCAGACTGTGCCTCTTATAATGGGCTTCTGATAAGTTCACCTGCATACACCCCAGCGTCAGTGGGTAGGGTCTGGCACATCCCGCTCTGATGAGTCTAGTGTTAGACCTAAGATGAAACGCTGGTTAATAGAGCTAACACCTGAAAAGCCTTACATCTGATCTGTTTTTTACATACCACTCAGTCGAGCAGCTCGTCTTCTTTCTCCCAATTCTTCCCAGCCCAAACTTTGCAACATTTTTGTAACGCTACTCTTTTGTCGGAAATCACCCAGAACAAAACGAGCCGCTTTTCTTTGGATTTTTTCCAGTTCTTGAATCAGGTAATCCCGGTGAGGATCCCATACACTGGAACCATCTTTAGTTGGGGTCTTACCAGAGATTTATATGCCCTCTCTTTTTACATCCCTACTACAACCCCTAAACACTCTCATAACCATGTGCAGAGATCTGTACCTTTTATTTACTGACACTGGTGTAGAATATATGGGAAGTGGAAAGTGTTTGTAGAAGATTTTATTTGTAAATCTTTTTAAGTAGTACTTACTGTACGATCTGGAGTGTTGTGCTAGAATATTTTATTTGTATTCCATTCAGCTACCTAACCTGTACAGTGTAAGAAATATTGTTCTACATAGGTTGGTTGTAACTAGTAGATTACATTTCTATATTTTCTGGAACAGTCCAGAAAGTTTGTGACATGAATTTTTGAACAGGGTGTGTTGGCCTTTGTTAGTCATACATTCTAGAAATATGTTCTTACCTTTCTGGAAATAGAAGATTCATGATCGTATGTGTTCGAGAAAGTAATTTAAACATCGCGACCGAAGGAAGTGTTGTGATTGGTCAATCTGGGCAAGCTCTGTGTTCTAATTGGCTATTCCAAGGCCAGGTTTCCCTTTAAAAGGGGCTAGGCAGCATTTCGTGGGTGGTCTCTGAGCCGTCTTGGTCTTGGCCTGCCGAGCCTGTCATAGCTTTGACGTTGTGAACGTCTCCTTGGTACCAGAATGGGCTGCCTTAGGGTAAGTGCTGTTGTTTTCTGTCCGGTTTTAGGTTCCATTTTGTTTTCGTTGGTGTAGCACAGGAGATTGCCCTAATCGCCATTACTATGTTGCTCAAGTGTTTGAAAGGTTAGTTTAACTTCACTCTAATTTGTAATTTGTGTCTGCTCTTATCTTCAAGATTGTATTGCCAATTTGGTTTGTAATTTGATGTATCGTATTTGCTTGACTCTTTGAACTTACAGGAAGCGCTTGTCAAGGAGTTTCTAAATTGTGTGTCTCTAAGAACATACATCGGTATTTTCCGCATTGACTGAAACTGTTTGTAATTTATTTGTTTTTGTAAAGTCCATTTTGTAAATAATATTTTGAAAATCAAAGATCAATGTTGATTTTTCCAAAAACCGCAACCTAGACATATCCATGCCCCTGGTAGGTTCCCACTACCATCCCATGTTCCTTGTTCGTTATCGTCAAGTTGCCCTCACTGATATTTACTTCTGCTGTTTTTGCCACAGTTCATTACATGTTTTATGGTGTGTATAGTGTTTAGGTACTTTGTAATTTGATTTACTTTCCTCCCTTTAAATGTGTTTGTGTAACTGATGAAGTACCGGTTACATTTACGATCCCATTTTTGTGATTACCTCAATGAAGATCTTTCCTTATATTAACACCTAGATACTTACAATGATCCCCAAAAGGAACTATCACCCCATCAACGCAGTAATTAAAACTGAGAGGACTTTTCCTATTTGCGAAACTCACAACCTGACTTTTAACCCCGTTTATCAACATACCATTGCCTGTTGTCCATCTCACAACATTATCGAGGTCACGTTGCAGTTGTTCACAATCTTGTAACGTATTTATTACTCTACACAGAATAACATCATCCGCAAAAAAGCCTTACCTCTGATTCCACTTGTTTACTCATATCATTTACATATATAAGGAAACATAAAGGTCCAATAATACTGCCTTGAGGAATTCCCCTCTTAATTATTACAGGGTAAGATAAAGCTTCAACTACTCTAATTCTCTGAGATCTATTTTCTAGAAATATAGCAACCCATTCAGTCACTCTTTTGTCTAGTCCAATTGCACTCATTTTTGCCAGTAGTCTCCCATGATCCACCCTACCAAATGATTTAGACAAGTCAATTGCGATACAATCCATTTGATCTCCTGAATCCAGGATATCTGTTATATCTTGCTAGAATCCTACAAGTTGAGCTTCAGTGGAATAACTTTTCCTAAAACCGAACTGTCTTCTATCTAACCAGTTACTAATTTTGCAAACATGTCTAATATAATCAGAAAGAATGCCTTCCCAAAGTTTACATACAACGCATGTCAAACTTACTGGCCTGTAATTTTCAGCTTTATGTCTATCACCCTTTCCTTTAATCACAGGGGCTACTATAGCAACTCTCCATTCATTTGGTATAGCTTCTTCGACCAAACAATAATCAAATAAGTACTTCAGATATAATACTATATCCCAACCCATTGTCTTTAGTATATCCCCAGAAATCGTATCAATTCCAGCCGCTTTTCTAGTTTCCAACTTTTGTATCTTATTGTAAATTTTAATACTTCTTTGGCATTAGTCTCCTTCTCTATCTGGACATTATCCTCATAACCAACAATCTTTGCATACTGCTGACTGAATACTTCTGCCTTTTGAATATCCTCACATACATACTCCCCTTGTTCATTAATTATTCCTGTAATTTCCTTCTTGGAACCTGTCTCTGCCTTAAAATACCTATACATACCCTTCCATTTTTCACTAAAATTTGTATGACTGCTAATTATGCTTGCCATCATATTATCCTTAGCTGCCTTCTTTGCTAGAAACAATTTCCTAGTAAGTTCCTTCAAATTCTCCTTACTTCCATAGCCATTTCTAACTCAATTTATTTCCAGTCTGCACCTCCTTCTTAGTCTCCTTATTTCTCTATGAGAATATGAAGGTATTTACCATTTCTTACCACCTTTAAAGGTACAAACCTGTTTTCACATTCCTCAGCAAATGCTTTACACCCATCCCAGAGTCTGTTTACTTGTTTATTTACCGCTTTTCCACCGATCAATAGTTACTTTTTAGAAACTGCCTCAAGCCTGCTTTATCAGCCATATTGTACTGCCTAATAGTCCTACTTTTAAGATCTTCCTTTCTATCACATTATTTTTAACTACGACAAAAACAGTTTCATGATTACTAATACCGTCTGTTACTTCGGTTTCTCTATAGAGTTCATCTGGTTTTACCAGCACCACATTTTCCCCTCTAGTTCGTTCCATCACTTTCTGAATCAGCTGTCCTTCCCATATTAACTTATTTGCCATTTGTTGGTCATGCTTCCTGTCGTTTGCATTTCCTTCCCAATTGACATGTGGTAAATTCAGATCTTCCGCTACAATCACATTCCTTTCTATGTCGTTTCCCACATAGCTGATTATTTTATCAAATAATTCTGAATCCGTGTCAGCGTTACCCTTTCCTGGAAAAAATAATACCGGTTGTTTCGTATCACGTACAGGTTTGTCACAAGTCCGTCTCATGTTTATGCTAATGGAGCTTCGTTGTTGTAAATGAGGTTTGGATTGGTTGTATGGAATGCAGGTATGGCCATGTCTGAGAGAAAATATTGTATGTGCTCTGTTTTGGAAGGCAGTAAGTAATCATACAGGAACACCAGAAGAACAATTAGAACAGTTGCAGTTCGCGCATGAGCAATGTCAGACAAGGTCAAAATGCCAAGATCGTGTTTCTCCGTAGTCTGAGAGGAGAATCTCAGAACGTGTGTCACGTCTTTGTCTACAAGTTACAACGTGCACTTGAAGTCGATTGAGTGAATAAGTGTTTGTGTTAAAATGGCAAGTGGGAGTGATGTTTGGAGGCAAAAATGCGTGAACAATCCCAACTCTTTCTGTTATATATGGGGCCAGTATACAATTAAAGGCCAGAAGCGAAATATTACAGCATTTATAAAAAGCCTGTACTTGGCATATTTTAACATGAAATTAGGTGATCTGGACAAGAATTTAGCACCTCATATTGTGTGCAAAACGTGTATAAAACCTGCGGCAATGGTACAATGGGTTGTTGCCGTCAATGCCATTCAGAATCCCAATGGCTTGGCGGGAACAAAGAAATCATTTTGACGCATGTTATTTTTGTGTATGTAAAGTGTCCGGGTTCAAATACAAAAAACAAAGCACATTGTGTATCCCTGAATTCCATCTGCCATAACCCCCGTACCGCATGGACCCGATATTTCTGTCCCGAAACCACCAATACAGTTACCAGAGAGTGTGTCTTCATCATCCTCAAGTGCAGAGGATGGTGATGATGATACCTTTGTACCGGATGTTGAGGATAAAATTTGCTATTTTGCTTTACGTCGCACCGACACAGGTAGGTCTTATGGCGACGATGGGATAGGAAAGGGCTAAGAATGGGAAGGAAGCAGCCATGGCCTTAATTAAGGTACAGCCCCAGCATTTTCCTGGTGTGAAAATGGGAAACCACGGAAAACCATCTTCAGGGCTGCCGACAGTGGGATTCAAACCCACTATCTCCCGGATGCGAGCTCACAGCTGCGCGCTCTTAACCGCAAGGCCAACTCGCCCGGTGAGTGAACTTTTAATATCAAGATTAAAAAAGAGAAATTTTTTACTTTGTACTTTGTGGGACAAATTCATATTGTTACAGAAATCGGGAGGAAGAATTCAGACAGTTTTTTGTTCACAAAGACAAACTTGTGTTTTGCTGCGATATCCCTGGCTTGTTTCGTTGTCTTGGAGCTATTTACCAAGCAAAAGGACTGGCGTCTATTTATTGATACCAGTAAAAGAATCTCAAAATTGTTCTTCTGCACAATGGAAATAAACTTGCTTCAGTGCCAGTCCGCCATTCAACATCTCTTTGTGAAAACTATCACAATTTATCTATGGTGTTGCAGAAACTGAACTACAATGAAAACAGATGGTTACTGTGCTGTGATTTAAAAGTGTGCGGTATCATATTAGGGCAGCAAGGAGGATATACAAAGTTCCCGTGTTTTCTATGTGAGTGGGACTGTCGGGATAGGGATCATCACTGGTTGGAGTCTGAGTGGCCCAAGAGGAAACAGTTCTTGTCTGGAGGAAAAAACACTGTAAATCGTCCATTAATTGATCCTCAAATTGTGTTACTGCCCCCCTTTACATATTAAATTGGGAATTTTGAAGCAGTACGTGAAGAGTTTGGATAGAGGCAGTCCCTGCTTTCGGTACCTCTGTCAGAAATTTCCAAGACTGTTGGATACCAAAATTAAGGAAGGTGTTTTTGACGGCCCGCAAATTCGGAAGCTTATGAAGGATCCAACATTCAGTACGACGATGAACGAAACACAGCTTCAGGCATGGGAGTCATTCAAGGATGTTTGTAGCAAATTCCTGGGTAATGATAAAGATGTCAACTACCAACAGACTGTGGAAACCATGCTGTACAACTTCCAGAAATTGAGCTGCCGCACAAGCTTAAAATTACATTTCCTGCACAGTCATCTGGATTATTTTCCTGCAAATTTAGGAGCATTCAGTGAGGAACATGGCGAGCAGTTCCATCAGGATCTTAAAAAAACGGAATGAATGTATCAGGGACGATGGGATGCCTCCATGATGTTAGATTACTGTTGGTGTCTAGTGCAAGATAACACTACTGAGGAGCACAAATGCAAATCAACAGTGTGTTCATTCACATCAAAGTGCAGCAAACAATAGTGTCCTTGTAGTGAGATTCATACATTTCAGCAATGAACATGTTACTTTTTTGTATATTCGTTGCAATTTGATCATGTCTCATTAAAATTACATATATTCTCTATCATGGTGTTTTCTATCAAAATTACAATATGTCAAATTTAGATTTCAAATATCCAAAAAAACTGTACATGACAGGCAAAAACAGTTTACATATCTGAAATCAGCACACCTAAATTAGGGTAAATCACCTCTTCAACCTTTCGCCGGAGAAAATTTTTTTTTCGCAGGCCAGTGTAATCTATTTGAATGCTGGCTTGCCGCAATACACACTGACGATTTGGACAGCCCACAGCTCACACGTGTGACCTTCCCTGTACTGCTACCCTGTTGACCTTGGCCTGTCGGTGAGTGAGCATGACAGATATGACACCGTGCTGCCAACTAAACTGCTGATGCTACATTATGCAGTTACAAGTAGGCACTGCGGAGAACATTTTCTGGTGCCCATTATAATACTGTTACCATACTTTTTTCTTTTTCAGGTAGTTTATAAATTTATTACTCAAAATTTAGTTTTGGCAGACTGAAGAACCTAAGAGTTAAACATTAAATGATGTATGAATGACGTGGATATTTTCATGATGGTCGACAGACACCAAAGGTTTGTTATACTGGAAGCCATTTCTCTTCAGTTTCAATTTAGTTAATATATAACTGTGAAGTTCTTCAGTCTGTTAAAAACTATTTCAGGACAAAATAAATTTAAATAATGTCTATTATTAATTTTTCTTTTTGGGGGGGGGGGGATTATCTAAATATATTTTATCCTGAATAATATCTGTTATTTAATGTTTTCTTCTTCAGATATTATCTAAATTTATTGTATCGTGAATTAGTTTTCGACAGACTAAATAACTTTACAGTTATATAGACACTGAAGGTGACAAGGAGTCTTGGTCCTTATACAAGGAACACTAATGAAAAGGTGCAGGCTATTTGCAAACATCTGGCTAAGTATCATTAATTAGAAGGATATTAGCAAAAGAAGTGAATATCAGAAGACAATATTCCACAGCATTCTTTGTGATGTTCTTGGTAAATAAAAGTTCCATGTACTCTGAGAACAGAACAAAAGGAACCATCTGAAAAAGCTTCACAAAACTAGGAGAATGGTAAATGGTGCTCCAGACTTCTTCAGCAAGATGATAGTTGAAGCTTGGTGCTTCGGCTATGGGTTATCTATAAAACAACAAACTAGTGAATGGGTAAGTCAGAGAGAACTAGAAACCAATACTTCTTGTGTTCTTCGATTATCATTAGATTATAATGAAAGGAACGAATATTAGAATATTGGCTATGCAGCCAAGCTCTGCATTTAGAAGACAAGTGGGTTTGAGGCCCCTATCGACTGCCCTGAAAATAGATTTCTGAGGTTTTTCATTTTCACTTCCAGACAAATGCCAGGACACTTCCTAAACATATGCCACAACCAATTCCTTCCATCTCCTTACTCAATTTAATTCACCATTTCATCTTCATTAGCTCAACTAAGGTTGGAAACAGGAACAATATCCGGCCATACAATCATGCCATACAATTTTATCTCTTTTCATCCCTGACCCTGCATCAGGAAACGGGTTAAAGGGGAAGAAATACATACAATGGAAATAAATTTGAGCTTGAAGAACAGACAGTCAAGAACTTATTCTATGAAGATGTGATGGATCACCTTTTGAAGATAATCAGACAAGTTCGACTAGATTCCATCAAAGTAGAGAACAATACCTTCTCCATGACAATGCTACAGTGCCTATTTCAACCACTGTTGCAATGTTTTTGGCCAAATATCAGGTTACTATGATCATTTATATTATCACTACTTGTCAGGTGTACCCCAGCAGACTATTTTCTCAAGGACTTTTGTCTCAACCTTTCATCTGAATGAAACCTTGTTAATATATACAAACACGGTGTGAAGCCTATCTGTATCAGGTTCAGAGCTCATGCTGCCTTATAAATGTAACATTTTCAATAAAAGTGGTATGTCTTCTCACATCTGTTAAGTAGGTAGCATTCTTTCCATATGAAAGCAGGCTAAACAGGATTGGTTAAGTCTTCATGAGGGACAAAGTATATGAAAGTCAAGAAATTGCAAACTCAATGTAATATTGTAATAAATAATATGTTTTAACACAATACAACATAACAAGTGGGATGTAGAAGAGTTCCAGACTTTGTAAGACTTCAACTTCTTCTTCAGCACATATATCTCACAAACGTACTATTTCCTTTATATTTTACTTCTTAACAGATCATCATTTCTCATCAAACGGATGAATAAAGTTGGGGAAAATATTCAGAATGATATATCAGTGTATGTCTCGCTAGGTAATGATACTTGACACTAATATGGTATCTATAGTAATCAACTATTAGGTACCAATGTTTACCACTGTCCTCAGCTATGAGTATTGATCTCAAACATAAAAAACACATCATCATCAAATGGCTGGAACTTTACAGAAAAATGGAGGTAGTATGAACCAGAGGTACTATCAATTTTCTCTGGAACAGGTAAGAAATATACTCCTTGACGTGAGTACATATCCCAAGTAACATGCTCATCAATGTGGACTGGCTCCATGGGACCAGTGGTAATTTGATGTTTGGGACTTCCATCCAGGTCCCAGTTGGACCATAATACTACTGCGTGACATGTTCCAGACCTGGAAAGATATAATAAACTATGTTGAACCATTGTTCACACAAGTCAAAAATAAGAATTCAGTAAGGAACACCAAGGGACAGGAGGTTATAATGCAACAAGAAAATAACTGTAGTTAAGTAAAGAAATAAACTTCAAAAGTACACATAATGTTTTAACATAGAACATATTATTTATGTCAAGTCTTCAGTCCAAGGCTAGTAGGAACCTCAATAGATCCACTGTCAGCTGTCATAAATAGCCTAGATGTCAATGAAGAGACATA
The DNA here is from genome assembly GCF_040414725.1 of Anabrus simplex. Taxonomy (NCBI): domain Eukaryota; kingdom Metazoa; phylum Arthropoda; class Insecta; order Orthoptera; family Tettigoniidae; genus Anabrus; species Anabrus simplex. The sequence continues at coordinate 260,392,040 of NC_090268.1, read as the reverse complement.
CTGGAAAAATTAGGAGTCATGTAGTTTCCCACTGCTTTCCTCACTGGGTCACAGGATGCTGTTACATATCAATCTGCCAAGCCTACTGAAATGCATACACCAATCGACCCTATGAACAACACTTTCACACCATTCATCACAGACTGGCTGCATGAGGAATGGTGTTACTAGCATCATTCATACTAGGGATAGGTTGCAAATGGAGACACGATGAATTGAGACTGCTGCCTCTGGAACCAACACTCTCAACTCCACCATCGCCTACTGTATACTGATGTACTAATGCCATCCATCAACTGTGTTAGGAAGTGCTTGGATTTATAGTTTTACGTTCCTCCCCTGATAACTTGGGGTATGATAAATACGAGATTAAGGAGAACATTATTAGCCAGGAAACATTATAATATTATATTCGGCTATCATTGTTAATAATAATAAGTTAATAATAAAAAAATTAAACTGGCGAGTGCATTTAGTACCGTACTGTATAATATTACAACAACTTTTTACCATTTATTGTTTATAATAATAATTATAATATATTCTGCATTACAAAAAAAAATTATTATTATTAATAATATATTCTGACAGAATATCAGCATCACAGTGAAAATTAATACGTTAGAAATAATACACAGTCTGCAACCATGACCCAACCAGAATGTGGAAAAAGAAGAAGGGATCGTTCATAGTCTGGAAGTGCCTTAATATCACATGTGGAACATGCTTGAATGATAATTTGGGCATCATTTGTATTGCTCATTCATGTAAGTTTATTTATGCGACAAAAATGCCGGTGTTCATTGGTGTGGTTTAATTTATTGACACTGTATAGACACCAACATGTATGGGAGTCAACACTGATGGGTCTGGTTAAGGCTTCATTTGCTATGCTTATTTTAATGGCTTTATCTATGTTAGAATTTTGCTTATTTTTTATGGCTTTACCTATGTTAGATTTGTTTTCATCTTTCATGGTTTTAGCCATGTTAAATTTATAATGACTTGTCACTGATATCACTGATATCTGTTCACCATTTTCCTTATCTTGACAAATAAAGACATGAAATTAAATGCCCGTGGTCTATTATGACAACACTTTCTGACTTGATTGTACCATTACACTCGTCGTTTTTGTTAATGATACTTCATTCTACAACACTCATGTTATCTTTCCACGTGGCCCTGCATGAGTATTAGGTTAGCTGGGAGTTGCAAGGCTTCTCATGAACCGACCTCAGTGTTCGGAGTCGATGGAGTCAACACACTCAATTTCAGTCTTCAGTTGTGCACATCCCTAGTTCATACCTCAGTCACTTTCATATTACCAAAGCCAAGGATGATATTGAGACAGAAAAATGGAAGTTCACACCAGAAGATACAGTGCACTTAGCACACTATATCTCACCAAAGATGGATTTGGGCAGATAGAGTAAATGGAATTATAATGAAAGAAATGCCTGAATATGTTAGATTGAATATTAGCTGCAACAAAGGAAACTGTTCCAGTCAAAATATATACGCAAGAGGCTTCCTGAAAAGATTAAAAGCATTTTAACACAGTATTATGAACATCATTTGAAAATATCAAATACTGAAATATAAATATGTTTGGGTGTACCTTAAAATATAATATATGTGCAACAATAAATAAATAACATGATAAAATGACTCTCCCTCCCCCCCATGGCACTACAGCCCTTGAAGGGCCATGGCCTACCAAGCGACCGCTGCTCTACCAAGCGACAGCTGCTCAGCCCGAAGGCCTGCAGATTACGAGGTGCCGTGTGGTCAGCACGATGAATCCTCTCGGCCGTTATTCTTGGTTTTCTAGACTGGGACCGCTATCTCACTGTCAGATAGCTCCTCAATTCTAATCACTTAGGCTGAGTGGACCTCGAACCAGCCCTCAGGTCCAGGTAAAAATCCCTGATCTGGCCGGGAATCGAACCCGGGGCCTCTGGGTAAGAGGCAGGCACACTACCCCTACACCACGGGACCGGCAAAATTGACTCTCACTGATACTAAATCAAAAGTGAAGTTTAGGGGTGAAATATGAAAGTCATTTTGAATTATAACTGGACTACGCCAGGGAGATGGGCTCTCACCACTATTATTTAATTGTGCTCTAGAAATGGTACTAAGGGAATGGTTTAAGAAATGTCTCCCCAAAATACAGATTGGCCGAAAAATTGCCTGGGTTTTGCCGATGATTTGGCATTACTAGCAGATGACATAAAAGAAGCAAAAACCCAGATATCAGAACTTCAAAACATTGCAAATATAATTGGTCTCAAAATATTATTTGAAAAAAACAGACATTATGCCCCAGAAACCAACACAACTATAAGAAGTTTCCATAAATGGTAATAAAATCAAAATATTATTATTATTATTGCATACTAATGTACATATATGAATTAAAAGGACAATTCGCATCTATATAGTTACTCTTTGCTATAGTCCACGATCGATCTTTCTCGTTTAGGACACATGGTTATATGGTATCTGTCACAGTGGTTATTACACAATGCACATACACATTCATTGTTTGGTTCATGAAACTTTTTGTTTTTACAAATTTTATGGTGAAAACCATGCACTGCCAATCTTGTAATTACATTTCTAAGTTCTTGATTTTCTTTTACCCATCTCCTGTCGATCATTGCATCTGTGCTATAGAAGTCCAGAGGGATTTCTTCGCGCTTCTTCTCTCTTGTCTGCATCAGTTTTGTCGCTTGCTCAGTAGATGGCAGGGATAGTTTGTAACGTAAGTCCTCGATGTAGAATGTTTCTCTTGCCAATTCGTAAACAAGCCTGGAAGGTGTTGTTCTTGCCACTCCAAGTGCTCTTTTCAGATATCGGGCTTTTACTTTCTCCATTGAGTTTAGGTCTGAAAAAGATAGGTTTTCCCATATCAATTCTAATCCGTAGGTCAGCATTGGCGATATTTTAGCATTAAATAAGATCATAGCCGTCTGGAGGGATAGACTGGTTATGTTCTTTATGTCATATATTCCTCTTATAGCAGCTGTTATTCTTTCCTTTACGTGTATCCTGAATGAATTGCGTGTTGTTTGTAGGGTGATTCCTAGATATTTATAGTAGTTTACTGTCTGCAGTTCCTTCCCTCCTAAAGTCATTTTATCCTCTGTTGCTAATCTTCCACCTTTCCGGAACACCATGTATTTTGTTTTGTTACTATTTATACTGAAGTCATTTTCTTCTGCCCAGTTATGTAAGTCATTTAGTGCTTCTTGTAATTCAAGTCTGTTTGAGGAACCTATGACCATGTCGTCTGCATACATATATAAAGATAATGAATTCGATTTTTTTAAGATCTTCACGATATCTGCGGTGGCGATGTTGAATAGGGTGGGGCTGATGGGATCCCCCTGTAGAACCCCATTTGTCTGCAGGATCTCTCTTGAAGTTGTTATTCCGTCCTTTATTTGTATTCTGTTGTAGGTCAGTATATTTCTTATGGCTGTTGTAACTACATTTCCTCCGTTTGTCATGGATTCCATTTTTGCTACGAGTTTTGTCCTATTCAACAAATCAAAGGCTTTTGTGTAGTCGATAAAGACGGTTCTGAATTTGCCTTTTGGATGTCTCAGCGCTTGGTCAATGTCATTAAGAAGATTACATACGGCCTGTAAGGTGGACCTTCCTTCTCTAAAGCCAAATTGTTGGTCTGGAATCAATGGATCTATTGTCTCCGTGAGACGTTTGTTGAGTAACTTTGTATAGATTTTAAATATGTTATTTTCAAGTGCTATACCACGGTAAGAATTCGGATTATTTGTATCCCCTGATCCCTTGTATAGGACTTTGATTGTCGACTTTCTCCAGCTATCTGGAATTTCTCCTGAGCTGAGGCATTTATTGAATAACTCTGTCCATATTTCAATTAACACTCCTGTTGATTCCTTTAACATCTCATTATAAATACCGTCTGGTCCTGCTGCCTTTTTGTTTTTTGTGTTTTTGATTATTGTTTCAACCTCTTCTGTTGTAATTTGGGAGGTCTTTTCCTCCTCATTCGGTGTCCTACTATCATGTGATTTGTTTGTCTGTCTTTTATTTAAAATTCGAGAGAAGTGGCATTCCCAACTTTCCATTTGGATTTCATCTGATGTTCTGGTGACCTTTCTTCTAAGTGCTATGTAGGGGTCCTTGCGTGCTTCATCTGCTTCTCTTAGTGCGTCTTTTTCTATAAATTGTGATTTCTTGCTTTTCAAGAGCATCTTGTATTCCTTTCTCTTCCTAGCATATTCCTCTAGGTCATCTTTTACATTTTTGAGTCTTGCTTTGTGTAGGGCATCTAACGTTTTTCTTCGGTGTTGGTAGCACTCAGTGTCAAACCATGGTTTCGATTTCCTTATTTTGGCTGGTACCGTTGCTGCAATTATAGCATCTTGAATGGTAGTCATGGTGAGATTGATATCATTGTCTTTTAGGTGTCGCTTCGCGCTTTCTATAGCTTGTGTATTGTTTTGTAGTATTTCTAAGTTTATTTTCCTTGTTGTTTTATGTGAGTCAGGAAGTGTCTTTTCATCTATGTTTCTTACTAGTAGAAATCTGGTATGTATGGGGATATGTTTAGTGAGAGGTGTGTTTAAGGTATTCCATTTCCTTTTTTGGTTTTTAACTATGATCTTCTTTCCTCTATAAAAAACTAAGTCTATTGTGCTTGTTCCATTGTACGCTATATAGGTTATATCTTCGGCCTTATTGATGAGTTTAAAACCTTCCTCCTGTAGAATATTCAGTATAGTTGTTGTTTTGTTATTTGGTTTGTCAATTCTGCAGTTGAAATCTCCTGCAATAATTACGTTTTCTTCTGTTCTCACTTGTGATATAGCCCCTAATACCTGCTCCGCTGTATCTTCTATTGACGTGCCATATGTAATATACATCCCCACTACTGTAATGTCCGTGGATTTTACGATTGTCATGTTTTCTTCCTTTACTATCTCTTTAATTTTTCCTATGGTGTGTTTGAACATAAGGGATACACCTCCCTCCGGTCTGGTCTGTGAAACCAGAGATTACATACTCCGTCGCAGCCAATAACACTATCTTCATTTGAGAATGCTGTATCGCATTTTGCACATTTGTTTTCTCTTTGATTGTCTCCCATTGTCTGCTTGATCTTTACAAACTCAAGAGGGCTGTGTCTTTGAAGCCTAACCCAACATAAGGAGCGCACCCAGTTCTCGTCACAAAGTAAGATGGCTTCCCTTTCAAAACTGAACTGTGTGATGTTAATATTCAACTAATATTTACTATACCACACTTTTATTCTTGTGAATAACACTTCCTCGAATAAAAATTCACTCTAGGAATTGAACTGGACACTAATAACTTCACCAAAACACTACAGCACTGAGTTTATAAGGTTTCAACACGCACCAATGGTTTTCAATGGTTTTATGAACATGTAATAAGAAGCAGTAACTCAATTTAAATATATTGGAGAAGTAATAACACATAAACTAAATGAAAAAATCTCAATCCAAACAAGAACAAATAGATTAGCTAAAGCACAAAAATTAACATGGGGCATCTACAAAAAGAAATGTCTATCAATAAATGCAAAAATAAAACACTACAACACAGTTATAAAACCAGAAGGTACATATTCAGCGGAACACTTTTTCACCTGAATAAACAATAAAAGACTAACAGACTTCTGAAAATTGAAAGGAGGATTGGAAGAACCAGCATCAACAAAAAATACCAGAAAGATGGACAGTGGTGGATAATACCTAACAAGGTCTTGTACAAAGAGCTAGAAGCCATTACAGATACTATGCATAAGAGGAGACTGGGATTCTTTGGACATATCATGAGGATGCAGGATTTGAGATTTCTGAAACAACTAGTTCAACACAATCTCGTCTCAAAAAATACCACAACAGGATGTAAATGGATCAGAGAAGTAAGGGAGGATCTGAAGGAAATAGGCCTTACAACAGAAGACACCACAAATAAGATAAAACTGAATACAAAACTCAAGAATAGAAACCCTTACATGAAACAAACCAACAACACACACATTTTCAACCGAGGAAAGGGCACGAAGATCAGAGCATCTGAAGAAGTACTGGGAAGACCGCAAAGCCCGAACAATCCCTTCAAAGAGACCTGAACGATGGACTGACTAAAGTATTATACTAACTAGAGATCACATCATTTTCATTCATTTATATTCTACATGATTTTCATCAATTTACTTTCCAAATTAATTTGTAGAATTTCCTATCTAATAAATCTGGAGTTTGTACTCTCGTACGGTTACAATTGCATGGTCAATAATTATAGTATTTCCCGTCAAATGTGGAAGTGGACCAAGAAACTATTTTTCCATCTTCATTATTTTGAATGCCTTCATCATTCATTCTGTGGGGGGGGGGAGCAAGCTGTCTCACAAAGAATTTGGAGACCTATTGTTGGTATCTAATGCATCCTGCTCAAGACATGAACCCAGACCTACTACCATCCACTCATAATGGCAGACCAAGTACAAGCGCTGTACCTCTGTCTTGCCTTGACGTGAAGTGTTCCAAACATTGGAACTCCGAAGTCCAGATGCAAAGTGTGCTCAGAGAAGGGGAAGACAAATAGATTGAATTTTCATTGTGAGGAATGTGGTGTAGATTTATGGATGTACCCTTGTTTCAAGATCTATCACACAATAAGTAAGTTTTCAGAACTACATTCTCACATACTAATTTGTGAAACCTCTCATTTATTTGAATGATGTGTATCATATGATAAGGATAAAATAATGTCGTAATGAAATGTAAGTGACTTACTTATTTCTCACTAGGGTTGCACGAGTGTCTAACTTGGCATTTATTGTCAAAGGCTGTGCTGTGCGGCAGCATGAATTAGTGTAGCCCAGTGGAGTGTAAATCCTGTTGTGTGATGTCTGGGAGCTGGGAGAGATCGATCGAGTAACTCCAATAGATGCTGGTGGCGAGCTATGAGGTCCTGGACGCAAGAGTGAAACATACATGTGACAATTTTAGGACAGGGATCACAATGAGTAAATTAGTGTGATCAGACTATGAGGTAGGTGTACCTCGTCCTTACAAGCTAGCTATCTCAGGTTAACAATATGTGTGATTGCTATAAGGAATATACTTCAGAGGTATGTAATGTAAATACTGTATATAAATAAGAAGTTAAGTGTTTATGTCTGTATGTGTTATGTTTGTTACATGTGACAATTATCTCTCAGGAAATTAGTGAAAGTTGTGAGGAGGAAGTTCTGTGAAGTGTCTGTAATTGAGGAGAAGTTATAAAATGGTAGATAATTATCCATTTGTATTAAGGTCATATATAAGTTTATAGTGGTAATATCCTGTGGCGTGTTACCTAGATTTCATTTCAGAGAGTTAGTAAGTGTCAGATAAGATTAGGAAGCAAATTTGGAAACATCAGCACATGATCAGCGCCCTGGGAGGCAGAAGATACCTCATGCTACACAAATTTTATTATTTACTAGCAAGATACCCGTGCTTCACTACGGTATTAAATTGAAATTTATAATTGAATGTTTAACATTTTGGGAAGTTCACTGGCGGCTGGGCCCATAAAATATATCATCAGTTTGTACATCAAACAGTTTTGCAGGAATGATTATTTAATTTTGGATGTAAAACTAATGTTAATCCCATAGAATAGGAATGATTAAAAGCCTATGTTAATTAACATCTAGGACACCGAAGTGATCAGCCTGCAAAATTGTTGTTTGTACGTCAAACAGTATTAGAGGTGTAGAATGTTTTCTTAGATAACATCCAGCACAAAGAAGACCAACCTCCATACAAAACTTAAAGTTTGTACGTGAAACAGTTTTGGAAGAATGAATATTGTGATATTTTAGTCACAGAGATGAGTTATTTATAAGGTTCAACCTATTCAATACTAATTACGTGCTGTATAGATGTTATTCACAACATTTATTCAACATGGGACCGGTTTCGACATTTAAATGTCATCATCAGGTATAAAACAAATCACAAACAAATGAGCAAGGACACAATAATTAAAACTGGTGTAGTGACACATTGAAATATGTACACTGAAAATGTTGTACTTGGGAGAAAGGAGACGAGCTTCTCGATCAAGTGGTATGTAACGAGCTGTCAGTGGAGAGACGGTGTGGAATGACATCAGGAGACGAATAAGTTTGAGTGGTGTCTTTAAAAGTAGGAAAAATCACAATATGAAGATAACGTTGGAATTCAAGAGGACAAATTAGGGCAAATATTCATTTATAGGAAGGGGAGTTAGGGATTGATTGTCAATCAACGCCCAGCCAAAACTACAGGACATAAAGATAATAAAGATAATGTAATTTTGGGGATCTGCTTCTATCAAAGGAAGGGTTTCAAAAAATTCCACCTCTAAGGGGGTGAAACAGTTGCCAGTAGTCTTCCATGATCTACCCTATCAAATGCCTTTAACATTACAAGTGCTCCGATTTTAAGAATGAGTTCATGTGATGGAAGAGCAGAAGGATTAAGAGTATTAAGAAATTCTACAGGGTCATCTGCTTGGATCACTGAGTCAAAAGACCTGTATTCAACGTCTAGTTCTTTGAAGGCCTTTAATAGGATGTCATTAATTGCGGCTGCTTTATTGTTCTTCGGAGTTAAGATGGCACGCTCATACAACCATTCTATGGGCTTCTCCTTGATGTCACTTATATCAGGATATATTCTAGAAATTAGCTCTGGTAGGGAGGTAATCACTGTACCCAAATCTGAGGGGATGGTGACTTCACCTTCCAATGAAGGGTCATTTCCATCGCCTATTTTCAGTAACATCTCAGCGAAAATCCCAGCAGATGTATCACCTCTTAAATGGACTCTCATATTTCTAGGAAGTGTAAGTTTCCGGATATGTTGCCACAAATATGAAGCCTTTAGGCACGATTTGACTTCATCTGCCCGTGTACCCCTAGGTATGACGGGTAGTGAACCCCTAGGTATGACTGGTAATGTTTGGCGAAAATCTCCAGCTAACAGCATGGTAACCCCTCCCATCAAGCTATTGTTTTCTCTTATATCTTGTAATGTTCTACTAAGAGCCTCGAATCCACCCTTGTGTGCCATTGTGCATTCATCCCAAATTATTAGCTTACACTCTCTCAAAACTTGCAGCATGTTACTCTGTTTGGAAATATTACACATAGGTGTGTCTACTCGCATCATGTTCAAGGGCAGTTTGAAAGCACAGTGAGCTGTTTTACCTCCTTCCAGCAGCGTAGCAGCAATGCCTGAAGAAGCAAAGCCAAGGCTATCCCACGATCTTTTTGTATTCTTGCCAATAAAAGACAAATGTCTTACCAGTGCCCCCAGGAACGTCTAAGAAAAATGTCTACCTGGGACTTTTTCAATGTTTTCTAAAATTTGGTCAGAAACGTAGGACTGTTCATTGTTTAACGAATTTTTGTTAGCACTTACAACCTGTGCTAAAATATTTGGATCGTAGCTGATTTCATGGAGGTAGTCTGTGTTTTGTAAGACTGCTTCACATCTTGATGGCTGAGGTAAACCATACTGTTGTAGGCACTGACCTCCCAAAGATAGCACTGTATCTTCAAAACAAACCAAGCATATATTATATGCTTCATTTAAAATTAGGTGAACATCTCCATGTTTTAATTCTGACTCCAGTCGATGCCGTATGTCTTCAGAAAGGCTATCCTTGTATTTTTTTCCCAAAGATTTAAAGCATCTGACATTTGACAAAATATCAACATTTCTGCAAAAAGTTCACATAATCTAAACGGAAAATGACAAAGCGCAGCTTCTTCTATAGTTGCATCCCAGTACCTTTTGTCTTCTAGCAAGCCTCGAGCCTTACATGCTGACTGGTATGTGGGTTGAATCGTGCCATTAACAGTCTTCAAATCCAAGAAAGATGTGGGGCCTCGGACTTCATGAAGTAAAAGGCGAAGATAATAACACTCTGTCTTATTAGGATGGATGGTGCACACCCTGCCTAAAACCCGGTCTTTCTTTATTCCCGGTCAGCCAGTGATGTAATTTCCACGTTTTCTTCTCTCAAATCTATTCCTTTTCCATATATCATAAGAGGGAACTTCAACATAAAGAAGTGTTTTTGCAAAATCATCTATCTTGCATAAGTCAAAAAATGCTAAAAGTGTAGTTTTTGGTGGTTTATTAATCATATTTATCAAGTTATTGGAGTCATTTGGATTAAAATAGACACGCTGTCCATGCACAGTGAGATGGAAGACTGTCGGGAACCTTTCATGGATGGGTAAAGCCAGAATTCTCCATACAGCCTCAGAGCGGCTTATGTATAGACCATTCTCATAGAATTTGACTTCATCCTTTTCATTTTCAAGACTAAATGTTGCCTGATCACCCCCTTTATTAACATATTTACATATGTATTTGATGGATTTGACAGAGTTACAGTATTCTACATTTTATGAGCACAGAAAGGACGTGAAAGAATAGGGTTATATGGCACTACCCACTGGTTATCAAGGGTCACACCACTGATTTCAACAGTGAAACCACCATCTCTTGGAGCTCTTCGTCGATATTGTGGGTATCTGTCTTCTGCCATTTAAGTTTCTTGGATGAGAGGTCGAGGAAACTTCTTGCTGCAGCTACCTGCTTTTATATACGGTGATCAGTTATTTAAATTAACACAAGGCCCGTGGATCATATTTGCCTTGATAATTTCATGAAGGAGAGGATCTTTTGCAGGGTCTGGTATCTCCACACAAATAACACTATCTAATTTATCTGGAGAAATGTGTAGTTGTAGCCACAACAAAATGTGTATATAAGGCAGACCATGTTTTTGCCCTTTGTTAGCAATGCCAAAAACACCTTAACTTTTAAGTGAAATACCTTAGCTGTGATATCATGATGGTCGTGAGGCTGTTGTCCAGATAGTAATGCACTTGCAATTTCTTTCCATCGAGGATTACATGTAAATGTAATGAATAGATCAGGACGACCATAATGGCGAACGCATGTCACGGTGTTCTGAGTCTTTTCATGCATATACCGTGGTGACCCAGTGAAAGATGACGAAAGTACTATCATCTGACCAAGCTGAGCAACATCGGTATCTTGTCTTCCTATAGCATCTTTAAGGTGTATGTAATTATCAGCTCTGATTTGTTTCTGGTTGCTTCTAATGAAATTTAGTCGCTCTGTCTCAATTTTCGCATACATATCAACTAAGTATTGACTAAAAAGAGATCGACAGTACAATAAATGGTTGGTTTCCATATGTTTGATCATTATACGGTAAGAGTAAAGGTTTAATGCAGAAACTGTTTTTCGAAGGGATAATTTTGTTTTCGGGTTAACCTGAGAGATGTCAATGGAGTAACCATCTTCACCACGAGGGAAACGTAGTGGATACTGCAACGCATCATACGAACGGTGCACTTCACTGATGCACAGTAATTTGTTACTATGACTTTGTAATACAATATCTCATTTTTCAAACTGTTGTCCAACTATGACTAGTGCTACTTCGCTTGCTGTCGGTACATTAAATCGTCCTCTATGAGCACTGGCTGGCTTTCTATCAGCGTGTATTACAACTTCTAAGTCTTTAAAATTTTGAGGTACTTTCTCAAGAGTAGTTTTTAAGTCCTTTATGTACAGGTTATTATGGTGCAACATCTTCTGCAATTGTTTTACCAGGCCTTGCTTTACATCAGGCAAGTTGGTGCATCTTAAGCGCGCCTCCCTCTCATCCTCTCCAACAAAATAAATCTGTAGGAACTGAGGGTCTTTTTCAGGCAGAGGTTGAAGACTACCAATTAAGTGATACACTTGACCCTGCACTTTGAAAGTTGGCATAAACCCATCTTCCATAACATTTTTTGCTCCAAAAGAAGTTATCTGAAAGCAGCCATTGTATATTCTAATGCGGTCCATGAAATGTATGTGCTCAGGAGCGGCTCAGGAAGGGGCAAAAAAGCCGGAAGCTGACCTTTAGCAGAGCTACAGCACATACCAGGCAACTCTTCTTTAAACTTAAGGGCGTTACAGTATATGCATTTATGACTCATAGTGCCCAGGGATACGGCTGTATCGGTCCTCAAATTCGCATCTGTTGATCAATCTTCTTAGCTTCAATTGCCTGTTGTTCAATTTTTATTTGAATTTTTAAGAACGTCTAAACTGTTGATGGCATTATTCCGTACATTTTGATTGTTTCTCTTTTAAATTTTTCTCCTTGTCGACTTCCTTTATGATCCACAATTTCTCCGCTTTGCAGAATACATCTTCTTTTTGGCCCTTATAAGAAATTTAGACTCTACGAAACTTGAACAAAAATAACTGTGACCATATCATACGTGTACCTCATGACAATAATAAGGCTCAATGACAATGCGATAAAGAAAAATAACGAAGAAGCAGGAATATAAGCTTTAATTCCTGAAAAACTGAAGTAGGGCCAACATACTATTCTGGCGCGTATGTGACAGTGAAGGATACGAGAAAGTCGCCCATTGTCACTAATTGTCGTCTACAATGACTTTATTCATTAGCTGCTCTGCAGCAACCAGATTACAGTACTGATTTCAAATTACATAGTTTAGGGGCCTGATGAGAACTTCAAATTATATATTAACCATATTTCAAATTAACCAATCATAATAACACATGAAGACCTATATTTTAATTCGGGGAATGGCATTTACTTCAAAATACGCATATTTCGAATTAACCGACTTCAAATTAAAGAGTTTTCACTGTATAATGTTCCTACAGGAAATAAAAAATTGTCATTTCAATTAAATATAATTTGAAAATCTTGCAATTAAGAGAAATATCATGTTTCAGACTGGATTCTGAATTTGTTATGAGAAATAAAAATATTGAAAAAAGCGTGTTAATAATACATTTAACTTATTTCTTGTTAGTGATTTAATGTTGCACTCTGATAGGTCTTCAGGGTAGGACAGGGAAGAATGCAGTCGTGGCATTAAGATAAAACCCCAGCATTTGCCATGTGTGAAAACGGGAAACCACAGAAAACCATCTCCGTGGTTGCCCATGGTGGGATTTGAACACACCCTCTCCTGAATGCAAGTTCACAACTATGTGGACCATACCCAGCAGTCAACTCGCTCAGTTTAAAGGATTTTATATCATTCTAAATTGATTAACACTCGTACTTCCTAGATTATGCATACAGATACGATTGCTCACTAAGTCCCATTCAATATGCAGTGTATTCATATGATATATGGAGTACTGTATTTGGTAGAATAACACAATTTACAGTTCACGATTTTAGATTAACCCTCCAAGCACCAAGCCGTTTTCTGAAATCTGGCTAAAATGCCAAGACATTTTCAGCTGTATTGCAGCCTTTTAGAACAGTATTCAAAAAAATAATACAATATGTAAAAGGTGACGAGAATCTAATTGTGATGGGAGACTGGAATGCAGTGGTAGGCCAAGGAAGAGAAGGTAGTACAGTAGGAGAATTTGGATTGGGACAAAGGAACGAAAGAGGAAGTCGGCTGGTTGAATTCTGCACTGATCATAATTTAGTCCTTGCCAATACTTGGTTCAAACACCACAAACGACGGCTGTATACGTGGACGAGACCTGGAGACACTGGAAGGTATCAAATAGACTTCATTATGATTAGGCAGAGATTCAGAAACCAGGTGTTGGATTGCAAAACTTTCCCAGGAGCAGACGTGGACTCTGACCACAACTTGTTGGTCATGAAATGCCATCTGAAGTTGAAGAAATTGAAGAAAGGAAAGAATGCAAAAAGATGGGATCTAGACAAGTTTAAAGAAAAGAGTGTGAGGGATTGTTTCAAGGAACATGTTGCACAAGGACTAAATGAAAAGGCTGAAGGAAAGACTATAGAGGAAGAGTGGAGAGTCATGAAAAATGAAGTCAGTAGGGCTGCTGAAGAAATGTTAGGAAGGAAGAAAAGATCAACCAAGAATCAGTGGATAACTCAGGAGATACTAGACCTGATTGATGGGCGACGAAAATACAAGAATGCTAGAAATTAAGAGGGCAGAAAAGAATACAGGCGATTAAAGAATCAAGTGGATAGAAAGTGCAAGATAGCTAAGGAAGAATGGCTGAAGGAGAAGTGCAAGGATGTTGAAGGCTGTATGGTCCTGGGAAAGGTAGATGCTGCATAAAGGAAAATCAAGGAAACCTTTGGAGAAAGGAAATCTAGGTGTATGAATATTGAGAGCTCAGATGGAAAACCACTTCTAGGGAAAGAAGACAAAGCAGAAAGATGGCAGGAGCATATCCAACAGTTGTATCAAGGTAAAGATGTAGATAATTTGGTTCTGGAACATGAAGAGGCTGTTGATGCTGATGAAATGGGAGACCCAATTTTGAGGTCAGAGTTTGACAGAGCTGTGAGTGACCTAAATAGGAACAAGGCACCTGGAATTGATGACATTCCCTCTGAATTACTGACTGCCTTAGGAGAAACCAGCATGGCAAGGTTATTTCATTTAGTGTGCAAGATGTATGAGACAGGAGAAGTCCCATCCGATTTTCAGAAGAATGTTGTTATACCTATTCCCAAGAAAGCCGGTGCTGACAGGTGTGAAAACTACCGCACCATTAGTTTAGTATCTAATGCCTGCAAAATTTTAACACGTATTATTTACAGAAGAATGGAAAAACAAGTTGAAGCTGAGTTGGAAGAAGATCAATTTGGCTTCAGAAGAAATGTAGGAACACGTGAAGCAATCCTGACTTTACGTCTGATCTTAGAGGATCGAATCAAGAAAGACAAGCCCACGTACATGGCATTCGTAGATCTAGAAAAGGCATTCGATAATGTTGATTGGACCAAGCTATTTATGATTCTGAAGATGATGGGGATCAGATACCGAGAACGAAGAATTATCTACAATCTGTATAAAAATCAGTCTGCAGTGATAAGAATCGAGGGCTTTGAAAAAGAAGCAGCAATCCAGAAAAGAGTGAGGCAAGGCTGCAGTTTGTCCCCTCTCCTTTTCAATGTTTACATAGAACAGGCAGTAAGGGAAATCAAAGAGAAATTTGGAAAGGGAGAAGAAATCAAAACCTTGAGATTTGCCGATGATATTGTTATTTTATCTGAGACTGCAGAAGATCTCGAGAAGTTGCTGAATGGTATGGATGAAGTCTTGGGTAAGGAGTACAAGATGAAAATAAATAAGTCCAAAACAAAAGTAATGGAGTGCAGTCGAACGAAGGCAGGTGATGCGGGAAATATTAGATTAGGAAATGAAGTCTTAAAGGAAGTAGATGAATATTGTTACTTGGGTAGTAAAATAACTAACGATGGCAGAAGTAAGGAGGACATAAAATGCAGACTAGCACAAGCAAGGAAGAGCTTTCTTAAGAAAAGAAATTTGCTCACTTCAAACATTGATATCGGAATTAGAAAGATGTTTTTGAAGACGTTCGTGTGGAGCGTGGCATTGTATGGAAGTGAAACATGGACAATAACTGGCTTAGAAAGAAAGAGAATAGAAGCTTTTGAAATGTGGTGTTACAGAAGAATGCTGAAGGTGAGATGGATAGATCGAATCACGAATGAAGAGATACTGAATCGAATTGGTGAGAGGAGATCAATTTGGCTAAATTTGACGAGAAGAAGAGTTAGAATGATAGGACACATCTTAAGACACCCAGGACTTGTTCAGTTGGTTTTTGAAGGAAGTGTAGGGGGTAAGAACGGTAGGGGTAGGCCAAGGTATGAATATGACAAGCAGATTAGAGCAGACGTAGGATGCAATAGTTAAGTAGAAATGAAAAGGTTAGCACAGGATAGGGTGGCATGGAGTGCAGCATCAAACCAGTCTATGGACTGATGACTCAAACAACACAACATTCAAAAAAAAAATTATCTTGAGAGATAGAAGCAATATTCATGCTTTAATAGCAAATGCTCATAAAAGGAAGGAATAATTATGAATTATTTTTAAATGGGCATCCATTTAACAATTGTTTATAAAAATAAATTCCTTTTGAAGTATGTCTCATTTCAGATATACATATATCATATTGCACGAATCCAAGAACATACATGAAAACTACACTCAATTCTTAACAAAATGGGATTAAAACAAATTTATTAAACTGAACTACAACCACTCCAAAAAGTTATTTTTTTAAATCTGTACTCAAATCTTCCTTCTGTGCATCATGTTCTCCCATATAGGTATCATGCCAGGCATTAAATATTAAGTTACTGCACCTCCTTTATGTAGTATATACTAATTACTAATGACCAACAGTGGATACATTTCAAGAATATACACCTTTAATTTCCCTTTTATACGTGAAAGAAACCAGACCATCTCATTTACAGTACATTTTTAGTCATGTTCTACATTCAAATTATTAATGAAAACAGCAGGACAATGACGTGATGTTATGTACAACAATAAAGCCTGCAAGTTTATGTTTCTTTACACTGATGTTGAGAAAAATAATCAATGGAATCAAATCAGTTTGCACTGGTGATGGATATAGTAATAATAATAATAATAATAATAATAATAATAATAATAATAATAATAATAATAATAATAATATAAATTTATGAATATCTCTATTATTGAAGCTTGTATGGTAAAAAAGTCAGACAAAAATGGTAAAAAAGTCAGATATAAGTGATTGGATATTTGATTTCTACAATTATTGTTATTTACATGTTTTGGGTAGAAGTAATATTTCTGGAAATATCTGGAAGTTTGTGAAAACCCAATGTACTGGGACCAGAATTGCACAATCTCTTTCCAGCACGTGATAATGGTAGGTTTCATGATTTCATGTTATCACAACCACTTTCGGAGTCTAGTTCATCTGCTATTATATAATTTTCCACTAAATGGGCCACCAATTTATCATCATCCATGCCAGCAATAAGACCATCTCTGTTATAATTATATTATTAACACACTCCCCTTAAGTCAAAGATCTCCAAGGAGGAAACTGTACCCATCTTACGTAAGCTTGAACACTCAGATTTCTAATATAATCAAACACCTAGAGACATCTATTAACAGAAGGCTTTAAACACTAGGAAATCTTTGCACCAGCCCAGTCAGCTCTGGCACTTTTCACCAGAGGAGCAAAAGCCGATCTGATTAGCATGCAGTTAAATGTATGTTCCAAAATACATTTGCTTTAGTTCTGTTACTCATATTTTTCTCTAACACTACAGTTAAAACCATATCCATTCTGATGTTCTATTTTGAGTTTGGAAAAGCACTAAGAATGTTTAAATTGTTCAACAAACCCTTCACAACGTATCCTTCCATGTTCCTCGATGCCAACATCAGATAGTGACTTGGAGAAGTTGAAATTCAAAATCTGCTGCGGGCGACTCAAGGCTCGACACGGATACTCCCACAAAGGATGAGCTTCAACTGCAAGATCACTGATGGCACTTGAGTTCTGTCAAAATATTTTGAGAAGATCTTTTAAATTAGGCAAACAGAAAGAAATAGTAAACACATTAAAAAACAAAACCCAATCTAGTTTTGAAGATCTTAAGAGCTAGAGTAAGAGTAATTTGATACAGAATTCAACAGCAATCACAAATCAAACCAATTCATTTTTATATAGCTCTACAGTGCATTCTGGATAATCAGACCAAATTACGGCAGTGGCGGTATTTGGATCATCAATCCAAAGAGTGGTTAGATGAAGCTCACTATAACACCCTCTTCGACTGTATGTAATTATTACAACCTACATTTTAATATGTTTGTCATATTCGAATCTTGGCCTTCTGCAGCTATTCCTATGCTACCTACTTCCCTTAGAAAATTAACTGTACAAGTCTCAAGATCTGTTACATCAAACTATCTCTTCTTGTGGTCAAGCTGTGTTCTTCTCTCACCAACTTGATTCAGTATTTCTCCATTTGTGATCCAATCTATCTATCTATCTCAACTTCAACATTTTGCAACAACATATTTCAAAGGCTTCTTTCTTTCTGTACCAGTTGTTGTCCATGTTTCAATTCCACATGATGCCACATTCTACACAAACTTCTTCTGAAATATCCTTCTAATTTACATATCTATATTTGAAGTGAGCAAATTTCTATTCTCAAGTCGTCTCCCTAACTTCACATCATTTTTATTTTACATTTATTTGAAAATTAATCTTATATTCCTCTTGTGAAGTTTCACGTGATTGTTGCTATCAAGATCATAGCCACAGAACCTCCAGTTTCGCATTGTTCTTTTACCGACTTGTTTAACGTCGCACTAACACATCAAAGGTTTTTATTTTATGATGGAAGTATAGGAAAGGAAGGTAGTGACCCTGGCCTTAATTAAGGTACAGCCCCAGCATTTGCCTGGTGTGTAAATAGGAAACCACGGAAAACCATCGTCAGGGCTGCTGAAGGTGGGATTTAAACCCTCTATCTCCCAAATGCAAGCTCACAGCAGCGCGACCCTAACTGCACAGCCAACTCAATTAGTACCTCCAGTTTTACACAGAAAATGAACCACATAGACAGTATTTTTCAATTTAAAAAAAAAATCCCACATGTATCAGCCAGGTCTCAAACCACAAAAGCCTTGGTAAGAAGGCAGTGATGACACACACAATTGCACCTCCTACTAGACTGCATCTGGACTTTTCAGCTATTTATCCAAATCCTCTGCTGCCTTAGTTAATACAATAAATCTAGCGTTCTGATTTCTTCTCCTGGAACCATATCATTTTCCTTTATCAACTGTCGTCAGTACAAGTTAAAAAGCAGAGGGGACAAACTGTAACCCACCCTCATTTCCTCCTGGTGAGTACTTTTCTTTTACATTCTTAGATTCTTGTCACTACAGTTTTGTTTTGGCAGAGACTGTAAATAACTTCCTTTTTCTGTACTTGATCCCAATCACCTTCAGAATCTCAAGAGATCAGTATTATCAACTGCCTCTTCCCAATTTAGAAATACCAGATAGGTCTACATTATTTTGGTTTTCTTTATTCATTTAAAGTAATAAACTTCATGGTTGGGTTCCGTATTGAGTTAAGACTTAACTTAAAATGAATACAAGATTTATTGCTCCACCTTCTCAATACTTAAAATCATACAATGTTTAACAAAACATCACAATATGATAGTGTCAGGTACTAGTTTCGGTCCATATCCCGGACCATCATCAGCCAAGCCGAAATTGCAAGTAAAAGACATAAACTAAATTAATATGGATGAACAATAGGATGGATGGTAGTGGAATGACATACAAGTAAAAACCTTATACATAAGTTACAATATGTATAAGAATATTCAAATTAACAAATGAATAAAATAATTGTGATGTTTAAAATTTCTTGATGCCAAAGTCTAGGTTGACGGTTGGACTCGTGTTGCACATTTGAATTCAAGTGAAGTCTTAGTTTTCTGGAAAGTTTGGAGGGCAAGCTCCACGATGGCGCAGAGGAAATTGTCCAATATGACCAATATAGACTTGACGAATTGAGAAAGCTGGACTTGTTCTATGTAGCTTAAGCAAATGCTGTGTTTAAAGGAAGTCTCAATTCAGTCGGAACCCGAAGAACCTGAAGAACAAAATTAGAATTAACTCGGAAAATCTGATAGAGAAATTACTAAGGGGTGTGTGTGTGTGTGTGCGTGCGTGCGCGTGCGCGTGTGTGTAATAACGAGTACTCACCTTGCACTTGTTTTTGGGTTCCGACTGAATTGAGACTTCCTTTAAACACAGCATTTGCTTAAGCTACATAGAACAAGTCCAGCTTTCTCAATTCGTCAAGTCTATATTGGTCATATTGGACAATTCCCTCTGCGCCTTCATGGAACTTGCCCTCCGAACTTTCCAGAAAACTAAGACTTCACTTGAATTCAAATGTGCAACACGAGTCCAACCGTCAACCTAGACTTTGGCATCAAGAAATTTTAAACAACATCACAATTATTTTATTCATTTGTTAATTTGAACATTCTGATCATATTTATTGTAACTTATGCATAAGGTTTTTACTTGTATGTCATTCCACTACCATCCATCCTCATATTCATCCATATTAATTTAGTTTATGTCTTTTACTTGCAATTTCGGCTTGGCTGATGATGGTCTGGGATATGGACCGAAACTAGTACCTGACACTATCATATTGTGATGTTTTGTTAAATACTGTATGATTTTAAGTATTGAGAAGGTGGAGCAATAAATCTTGTATTTATTTTAAGTTAAGTCTTAACTCAATACGGAACCCAACCATGAAGTTTATTACTTTAAATGATGAAGCTAACCAAGCTAAAAGAAAAGCCTTTCAATATCTAGGCATTAAATTAAAAATAGCCAAATTGGGCAAAGACATAGATTTTCTCAAGAAATGCATTCAGTTCGATCTAACACCAAATTTCTTAAGACATAACAAAAAGAAACATCATATTTCATTACAAACTTCTAAAACTCAAACCAAGACTAACAAAATCTGGTTGAAGGATGAAATCAAGTTTTTGTATTTAAAAAAAATCATTTCTCAACCATAAATTATACGAGTCTCACCTCGCGGCAACTAAAACGCTATCTACGGCACATTGGACAATCTTTTTCCAATCAGTTGAAGATAAATTATTTTTAGACCTATCTAGAAAACAACTTACTTTAGATAATAAATTGTCAAAACTAAAGAAATCCAAATCGCAGGACCATCGAATTAAACGCAATAACAGACCAGCAAATGACTATAACCAATTCCATTCACCCGTAATCAATCTATCCCATACTCCCTTAAATGCAAATGAAGAAATAATTTTAGCCATGGGCCCAAAACATAATTGGCCCGATTCGAACACAACCAACTCAATCATCACAATGATAACAGAATCGGAACTGGCCATTTCTAAAACACCATCAGACACACAGGACGAACTAAGATACGAAATCAAAAAGAAGCTTAACAACTTCCTCTCTTATAAGAACTCACCTAATTTTTCCAATTCTAACAACAAGAACATACAAACTGACCTAAAACTCCTACATGCCCTGAAAAAGAAAATCAAAGATAACGACTTAATCGTAACCAAGGCTGACAAAGGTAACACGACGGTCATCATAGATAAGAATGAATATATCAGCAAAACATCCGATTTCTTTAAAGACAGTTCCTTCTCTATAGTTAAAAAAGATCCCACACAAAAAATCCAGAGACTCCTAAAACAAACCTTAAAAAATTCTTCCTTTCTGTTCACTGAACATGAAAAAAGCTAGCTCATTAATATGAACCCCGGACTTCCCACGGCTAGAGCCCTCCCTAAAATTCATAAAGCCGGTATACCCATTCACCCAATTATCAACTTCAGACCGAGTCCCCTTTATAAAACTATGCAATTTATCCAAAAGTTTCTACGTAAAAATTACCTTTCTTCATCTAAAAAGTCTGTTAGAAACTCCTTCGAACTAATAGACAAACTTAATAACTTCAATATGCAACCTGACTATTCACTCCATTCATTCAATATTATTAATATGTACCCCAGTATACCAATTTCTAAATTAATTCCCATTATCAAAAATAATCTATAAAAAAAACGGTCTCCTAAGTAAACTGGAAATCCAAGACTTTATCACACTGCTTAAATTGGTAGTTAACAACAACTTTTTTACATTTAATGGTACTATTTACCAACAAAACGGTCTAGCAATGGGTTCACCGGCTTCCGGGATTCTCGCGGTAATCTATCTAGATTTTCTCGAGAATACAAAAATCAACAATAAATTTGATAACATCCTCTTTTGGACTAGATACGTCGACGATGTCCTTGTACTTATTAACGAGAATCTACAAGACGCTAATACTACACTTCAAACATTAAATAACATTGATCCTAACATTAAGTTCACTTTGGAGTCAGAAATAGATCAAAAAATCAATTTTTTGGATCTCACCATTACTAGACAACAGGAATCCTTAACCTACAAGATATTTAGAAAACCCACTCAATCGGCCGTCACAATTCGACAAGATTCATTACATCCCTTCTCCCACAAAAAAGCAACTTATAACAGTCTCATACATAGAGCATTTAACGTACCCATGAACAAAAAAGATCTTCACACGGAACTGAATACTATCCATCACATCGCTAGATTCAACGGCTACATAATCAGTTCATAGAAAATATCATTAGTAAACACAAATTCCGACCTAAGACCACACTCAAAAAAGAACCTTCTAAACACGACTCTATCTCCACTTTTACCTATGTCAATGGAATTCACATAATTACTAATGTTTTAAAGAAAAAAGGCATGAAAATAGCCTTCAAAACCAGCAACAACAATATGCAAATATTACATAACACTTCACATATTAATAAAATAAACAGATACTCAAAATCAGGGGTCTACAGAATCAGATGTAGCACATGTTCAAATATTTCTTACATAGGGCAGACCGGTAGGAGTTTCAATATCAGATACTCTGAGCATTTTAACGCAGCTAAATACAAGTTTTCAGCCATCGGCCAACATATGGTCGATTATAACCATAGTTTCACGAACATTGAAACAGACATGGACATACTCAACATAGCTAAAAAGGGACCTCTACTCAACATAATTGAGAGCTTTTACATACATTTGGAATAATATTTCAATGCCAACTACAATCTAAACGAAATTACCGAGGAACCCAACATTTTATACGATCTTTTCATTTCCTATTATAGGAAAAACAAATCAACTGTTAATAAACCTTTCTTTAAATCAATTAAGGGTCCCCTTCCATCTCAAATTCCAATAACTTCCCTCTCTCTTAACCCGCCCTGAACCATTTCCCCCTTCCTTCCCTCCCTGTCTCCTCCCACACGTCATCCTTCCCCTCCGCATCCCTTCTCCTCTCTTGCTGATCTACGCTGCGTGACACTCACTTTGTCTGTTGCACTCCTTCCAATAACTCGTTCAAAACAAGTGCAAGGTGAGTACTCGTTATTTCACACACACACACACACACACACACACACACACACACACGCACACGCACGCACACACACACACACACACACACACACACACACACACACACACACACACACACACACACACACACACACACACACACACACACACACACACACCCCTCCCTTAGTAATTTCTCTATCAGATTTTCCAAGTTAATTCTAATTTTGTTCTTCAGGTTCTTTGGGTTCCGACTGAATTGAGACTTCCTTGAAACACAGCATTTGCTTGAGCTACATAGAACAAGTCCAGCTTTCTCAATTCGTCAAGTCTATATTGGTCATATTGGACAATTCCCTCTGCGCCATTGTGGAACTTGCCCTCCGAACTTTCCAGAAAACTAAGACTTCACTTGAATTCAAATGAGCAATACGAGTCCAACCGTCAACCTAGACTTTGGCATCAAGAAATTTTAAACAACATCACAATTATTTTATTCATTTGTTCATTTGAACATTCTGATCATATTTATTGTAACTTATGTATAAGGTTTTTACTTGTATGTCATTCCACTACCATCCATCCTATTGTTCATCCATATTAATTTAGTTTATGTCTTTTACTTGCAATTTCGGCTTGGCTGATGATGGTCTGGGATATGGACCGAAACTAGTACCTGACACTATCATATTGTGATGTTTTGTTAAACATTGTATGATTTTAAGTATTGAGGAAGTGGAGCAATAAATCTTGTATTCATTTTAAGTTATTTCTTTATTCAAATATAATGCAAGTGTGTGTTCCTTAATTTTTTGAAAATGAGTCTTCTCTCACGATTGCTTCATTCGGCTGTCTTTCCTTCTGTGAACAATGAGTTAAAATTTAACGTGTGCGAGATATGGACTACTGATGTGGTAATTTTCACATATTGTTAGCAGCATCCCATGGGAACCATGTGACCTTGGCACGGTGGGGAGGCTTGCATGTCCAACTGAAGCAGATAGTCGAGCCACAGGTGTAACCATCTCTGATGGGTAACGAGTGATTCACTGCAAGGGGGGTAGCAGCCAAGCAGGAACTGCAAGGGCAACAGTCAAGATGATTGACTGATATGGCCTTGTAATAATACTTAACATGGTTTAGCTGTGTTCATACTGCTACACGGCTGAAAGCAATGGGAAACTACAGCCGTAACTAACTCTCACTCTGTACAAATATACTGATGATGGCTTCCTCCTGAGTAAAATATTCCAGAGGTAAAATAGTCCCCCATTCGGAACTCCAAGAAGGGACAATCATCAGGAAAATGGATACTGACATTCTGCGAGTCGGAGCGTGGAATGTTAGAAGTTTGAATCATTGTAGAAGGTTAGAGAATCTGAAAAGGGAGATGGACAGATTACAGAATCATCAACACGAAATCAAACAAGGGAAATGCAGGAGTTGGTTTAATAATGAATAAGAAAATAGGGCAGCAGGTAAGCTACTACAAACGGCATAGTGAACGAATTATTGTTGTGAAGATAGATACCAAGCCAATGCCCATCACAATAGTGAAGGTCTATATGCCTACTAGTCCAGCGGATGATGACAAAATCAAAAGAATATATGAATAGATAAAAGATTTAATATAATATGTAAAAGGTGATGAGAATCTAACGATGATTGGAGACTGGAATGCAGTGGTAGGCCAAGGAAGAGAAGGTAATACAGCAGGAGAATTTGGATTGGGACAAAGGAATGAAAGAGGAAGTCAGCTGATTGAATTCTGCACCGATCATAATTTAGTCCTTGCTAATACTAGATTCAAACACCACAAACAACGGCTGCATACATGGACGAGACTTGGAGACACTGGAAGATATCAAACACTGGAAGATATCAAATAGACTTTGTTATGATTAGGCAGAGATTGAGAAACCAGGTGTTGGATTGCAAGACTTTCCCAGGGGCAGACATGGACTGACCACAACTCATTGGTCATGAAAATGCCATCTGAAGTTGAAGAAATTGGGGAAGAAATGCAAGGAGATGGGATGTAGATAAGGTGAAAGAAAAGAGTGTGAGGGATTGTTCAGGGAAAATGTTGCACAAGGACTAAACGAAAAGGCTGAAGAAAACATAAAAGAGGAAGAATGGACAGTCATGAAGGATGAGGTCAGTAGGGCTGTTGAAGAAAGGTTAGGAAGAAAGGAAAGATCAACTAAGAATCAATGGATAACTCAGGAGATACTAGACTTCATACGAAGATGATCCCTGGAGAAAGTATGGAAGGTGATCATAGATTATTGATTGTGGAATTAAAACAAGTAAAATTTCCTAAATTGCATTGAAGAAGAAACCAAAGATCAGGATTTGGGAACTGGAGGAGAAGAATAAAAGAATGGCATTCCAAAATTGTATAAAAAGGAAGTTGCCTAACATGGAAATATGAAGTGGAGAAGAAGAGTGGGACAATTTAAGACAAGAAATTTGTGGAAGCAGCAATTGAGGTATGCAGGAAAACAAAAGCAAAGGTTAAGAGAAAGGAGAGACAGTGGTGGACAGAAAAAATAAAAACAGAAATAAAACAAAGGAACAAAGTGAAAGAAATGGATAAGGAAAAGCAAAAAACATATCAGAGGGATGAGAATAAGATAGAAAAGTTACATGTGTAATACAAAAGATTTCGACTACAAGTATAGAGGAGTATCAAGGAAGAAAAAAAGAAATGTAGAGGAGAGTTTACGAACAAAATTGAGCAAGACAGTCAAGGAAATCAGAAACTATTATACAGAGTAATAAAATCAAAAAGAATAAATCAAGAAAATATCAAGGCATTAGAGAGGGAAGATGGATCCATAGTACATGACGAAAAGGGTCTTCAGAAGGTGATGGCAAAGTATTTTGAAAAACTTCGTAATGAGGATGACTGCTCAGAGGAAGAAGGAGGTAAGAAAATGGAAATAATAGATGGGAGAAAAAGAAGAGAACCCGATAACATGGTTAGAACTTGAAAGGGCAGTGAAAGCAATGACCACAGGTAAAGCAAGTGGAAAAGACAAATTCAATGCTGATATGATTAAGGCAGCAGGAAGCATTGGACTACAGTGGCTATACAGAGCCCTCAATGCCGTATGGAAGGATGAAAGGATACCTGAAGATTGGCAACAAGGAAGCATTATACCACTGTTCATAAAAGGAAATAGGAAGAAGTGGGGAAGTGGTGACTGAAACATTTTATACAAAAAAAGAGTCTCAAGCAAGGAACTGCACTGTCTCCATTATTGTTTATTATATTGATGGATGAAATCATAAAACATGTAAAACAGAGTATAATTACTGATGAAGTGAATGCTTTGCTATTTGCAGATAATGTGGCGATTTGGGGAAAGGGAGAAAAGGAAATATAAAGGAGACTGGACATTTGGAATGAAAATCTGAAGGAGTTTGGAATAGTAATTAGTAAAAAGAAAACTGTTGTCATGCACTATGGAAAAGAGAATAACAGAAGCCAAGTGAACATAGACAGAGAACGGTTAGAGATTGTAGAACAGTTTACATATCTGGGTAGCATTATTAATGGAAGTAATGAAATCAATCCTCAAATTAATAACACAACAGGTAAAGGTACAACATTTTATCATCAAGTCAGAGAGCTTTTATGGGATGACAAAGTACCCAAGAGAACAAAATTAACATTATATAAACAGTATTTCATACTAATTGTAACACATGGACTAGAAACGCTGGGAACTAATAAGAGACAAGATAGTAAGATCCAAGCAGTAGAAAATAAATTTTTAAGAACAACGGTTAAAAAGACAAGAAGAGATGGAATTCAAAATATTAAAATCTGAGAAGAGCTAAATATAGAACCGTTAGTACAAAACATACAGAAAGCAAGACATGTAAAAGGAATGGGAAAGGAACGGGAAGCAAGAAAATTGGAAAGAGAAGTTAAGGGAAAGAGACCAATTGGAAGACCGAGAAGAAGGTGGATGGATCAGATTTGGAAGGACATTAGAGAAGCTGGAGTTTTTCAAATCGGGTCTCGATCAAAGTGTGCAAGCATAACGCCTACCCGGTCGTTGGTTTCCTTCTCCGATATGACTTTGAAGTCGAAACTGCCTGGGTCCTCCTCATTTTCTATCAAATCCTGAGGCAGCGTCTCTTGTAACTCCGCCTTGCTTCCAGCCGTTGGTAAACCCTGGGATACCAGGGCTTTCCGTAAACTCACCACGGTCATTTGATCAATCTTCATCGCTGAGTTTCGAAAGTAATGTCGCAGTCGCCAATTTATCGTTCTCTATATGCGATTTTTTATTTTACAAAATAAAAATATCACACGACAACATGTTTACTTACTTCTGAACCACTTTATCGATACTACGAAATTTATCCTAGTCTCATCAATCTTTCTTTTTAAACACCACCGTCTTAACATTTTTTTATATATCTGTCTGACAAAACAATCTACAAAGAATAAATACATGTTTCACACCAGAGACCTGATGGTGATGACGCCATATTGGAAATTTGTGTGTCCGTACATCCATTGCTATGTTATGCAGGATAAGCATATGGACGTTATACATCCAGAGACACGAAACATTAATATATTAATATATTAACATAATGCCTTTGAATCATTGTAAAACTTCAAAACACGATTATTGCAGGTTTTATCATAATTAGGATATCTGTCCTATGACATCCTTCACCATGAAATAACACGCTGTAAAAAAACAGACTGTTTCTGTTCACTCAATGTTAAGCATGACTTTTTAATGAGCCACAACATATTAGAGGAAGTTCTCTGATTCTTGCCATCAAGTTGAGATAATGTGAAATCATTTGGTTGGTATACACCTAAATGTTTAATTGAAAGGTTTTCTTCTAGACTTAATGAACTGAAGGGAGTTTTTAAAAAACAATCCGCTCGATTCATCTTAAAGACACTCGCTTGCCCACCAAACAACTGAGAATTGCCGTACCGCAATAATCACACTTCCGTGCAGCGCACCGACTATGGGGTGGCAAGGCGTTTTCTGCCCCCCCCCCCCCCCCAAAGAAAATTCCTCCGAAATGTTAAGTCCCCTTAAAATGTGGAGTTTGGCATTCTTCGGAAGCTCCTACGGCATTAAATATGGAGAAGGTCGTAGATGGTTTTATATCAAGAAATGAGATTAGAAAGCGGGCATTCCTTCAGAGAACTACACTGACTGAGCAAATGTCATGGGATAGCGGAGCACAGATGCGCAGGTGTGTTGTCTGTGCACCACACGCCCCCTGTGCCAGTGGCAGTTGTATAGGAGACCTCGTGAGCAGTGGCTGTGCATGTGACAGGTGTAACATGGAACGTCATCGTGAGCTGACACCGTTCGAACGGGGTATGGTGGTCGGTGCCCGACGGATGGGAGGTGCGATTTCGGAAGTGGTGCGGGAATTCAGCTTCACACGATCAACTTTGTCCAGGGTGTATCGTGAATGGTTGAATGCGGGTGTCACCGTCCACAACAGACGAACGACTGACCGTCCAGCCACCCTCGATGACCATGACCGGCAACATCTGAGACAGATTGTCAATAGTGACAGACGGGCAACCGTGCAACAAATCACGGCTCAATTCAACACAGGCCGTGCTAGACACGTCTCCCAGTGGACAATCCGTAGGAACATGGGTTCTATGGGGTATGGGAGCTGGCACCGCACACGGGTGCCACTGTTAACCCAACATCACAGAGCACAACGACGCGCATTTGTCGCCAGTCACCAGGAATGGACACCGGAACAATGGCGTAACGTGATATGGACGGACGAATCACGATTTCAACTGCACCATACCGATGGGAGGCACCGTGTATGGCGCAGACCACATGAAGCGATGGATCCTGCCTGCCTCGAAGGTGTGGTCCAGGGTGCTGGTGCCTCAGTTATGGTCTGGGGGGCATTTTGCTGGTATGGAATGGGCCCCCTAATGTTCTGGAAGAGACTTTGAATGGTACACGGTATGTTGAGCTGCTCAGAGACCATCTCCACCCATTTTTGGCCTTCCAGCGCCCAGACGGTTCTGCGGTGTTTCAAGATGATAATGCGCCGCCACATCACTCCCATGTCGCCCGGGAATGGTTCCAGGAACATGCAGCGGAGGTCCAACGACTGCCATGGCCACCAGGAGCCCCGATATGAACCCTATTGAGCATATCTGGGATGTCCTGGAACGCAGACTCCGTGCCATGGATCCTGCACCCACGAACAGACCAGCATTGGCGGCCGCTCTGCAAATGATTTGGTGTCAGCTGCGTCCAGAGGACTATCAGGGACTTGTCGACTCACTTCCATGGCATCTCACTGCAGTTCGCAGGGCCAGAGGAGGCCCAACACGCTATTAGGTGACTATCCCATGACATTTGCTCAGTCAGTGTACATTTCCCAATAGAGACTGTTCAGGCGGTACACCTGGTGGTAGAGCTTTTCACATTTTGAATCATGAAA
Organism: Anabrus simplex; assembly: GCF_040414725.1. Classification (NCBI taxonomy): domain Eukaryota; kingdom Metazoa; phylum Arthropoda; class Insecta; order Orthoptera; family Tettigoniidae; genus Anabrus; species Anabrus simplex. Next base: position 260,362,600 of record NC_090268.1, on the reverse strand, counting down.
TGCATAATATACAGTACAGTAATATAATATTTATTAAGAAAATGTATTTATGAAGCAAATTCTATTTTTTTTACTTGTGATTATTTTTGATAGCTTCATACATAAAACATTCCTTCAAAATAATTTATGAATCAAATTCTATTTTTCTGTTTACTTGTGAATATTATTAAAAACTCTGTACATAAGACTCATTCAAATATATATTTGAGAAACACGCTCTATTATTGATCTGTTTTCTTTCTGTTTGTTTGTGAAGATTGTTATTATATAGGAATGTTTGCATTAATAGCTTTTCCTTATTTCACATGCCTGTGTTCATGTTAATCATGCCCCCCCCCCCATAATATCCCGAAGTCGGTGCTCCTGTTTCCGCACACGGCCAAATGAAGCGTGAATTACAGCTGGCACAATGGGCCAACTTACTCTGGCCCCAAACGACGTGATAACTCGCCAGCTACATCCGCCACTCTGCCAGGCTGCCTAGGAGGCCAGTCAACTGGTGCACCGCTGAGAATACGCGGGGAGGCGAGGTGACTGGGGCCAACAGAAGCTGGTCCGTTCACACGGAACCAAGGCCGTTGACGGACTACTAACGTTGAATATCATACTCGCTTCATAGTGCTTGCAATAAAAACTCCAAATAATATATTACAAAGGATTACAAAGGTGGGGCCCGGCCCCTCTGGCCCTTATGGTAGATACGCCCCTGTTAAGACGTGTAAGATGCAAGAAAAATCTACAACTCCTCCAAAAGGGAAAGCAACATTATCCCATCTACAAAGGTCAGTTCAGTTGAAATGGAAGGAAATTTCATTATCAACCTAACCTAAACTAACCTTGTCTTGTCACGACTTTATGCTTTATCAACTTGGCCTTTGTGTATTTTTAAAGACATACGGCACATGCACATGTAATATATTTACTTGTGTGTATTATTACAGTGTGGTTTCACGTAAGTCCGACAAGTAATAGCAAATTCAAGAAGGGAGCTGAATTATTTACACCAGGCGAACACTGAAAAATATGGTTATAGTAATGCGTACATCAAAATAAAGGCAGAAATATATAACGTTAAATTAAGTGAGGGTGAGAGAAAGTGTGTATTTTCTTAATTCCTTATTGAGCTTGAAAATAGACTTATGAATATCTTGATTGATCATATAATTGGGTAAGGGTACCTCCATTACTGATACTTCTACTGAGGTTAATTTGTTGATGGTTATGTCTCGTGATTTCAATATGTAACTAGTCAAGTTGGCAGCAGTGATGAGCCTTTAGAAAACAAAAGAGAATAAGGCAGTGATATTTGCTTTTTAGTGTACAGGCTTATGTGACGAGTACTATAGAGTAGGTGAAGTGTTATCTGGTCCTGTAACGATTAGGAGAGGGGTCCCACAGGGCAGTATTATTGGACCTTATGTTCCAAGCAGGAAATTTGTGAAGCACAAATTACTTTGTTTCTCAGCTGTAAATATATATATATATTACATTATGTCTGTATATGCCACACGCTAAATAAATAATTGGACCTTTATGTTTTCTTATACTGTACATATACAGTAAATTATATGAGTAAAGAACTGGAATCACAGATAAGGCTATTTGTGGATGATGTTGTATAGAGTAGTAAATAAGTTACAGGATTGTGAACAATTACAAAAAGACCTAGACAATATACTGAGATTGACAGCAGACAATGCTATGATGGTAAACAGGATGAAAAGTCAGGTTGTAAAATTCACCAAGAGGAAAAGTCCTCTCAGTTTTAACTACTGTGTTGGTGGGGAGATAGTACCTGATGGGGATCACCATAAGTACCTAGGTGTTAAAAGGAATCATCTTCATTGGGGTAAACACATTAATGAGGTTGTAAAGAAAGGATACAGATCCCTTCACGTGGTTAAGAGGGTTTTTAGGGGTTGTAGTAAGGATGTAAAGGAGAGGGCATGTACATCTCTAATAAGACCCGAATTAGGGTATAGTTCCAGTGTATGGGACCCACACGACGACTACTTGATACGAGAACTGGAAACAATCCAAAGGAAATCAGCACTATTTTTTCTTGGTGATTTCCGACAAAGGAGTAGTGTTATGAAAATGTTGCAAACTTTGGGCTGGGAAGACTTGGGAGTCAAAAGATGACTCGCTCGATTAAGTGCTATGTTCCAAGCTGTCACTGGGAAGATGGTGTGGAATGGCATTAGTAGACGAATAAGGTTGGGTGGAGCTTTAGAAGCAGGAAAGATCATAATATGAATATAATGTTGGAATTCAAGAGGACAAATTGGGCAAATATTAATTTATAAGACAAGAAGTAAGGGACTGGAATAATTTATCAAGGGAAATGTTAAATAAATTTCTAAGTTCTTTGAACACATTTCAGAAAAGACTAGGTAAACAACTGATAGAAAATCTACCACCTGGGCGAGTCGTAAATGCAGATCATTGATGACTGATTGATTGCACGCTGCAATAACACATAGAAGATTTTCGGCCATGCAAGGATGGGAAAGGGCTAGGATTGGGAAGGTACCAGCCATAGCCTCAATTAAGGTACCCAGTATTAGCCTAGTGTGATAATGGATAACCACGGAAAACCACCTTCAGGGCTGCCGACAGTAGCATTCAAACCCACCATATCCTGAATGGAAGCTCACAGCTGCATGACCATTACTGAATGACCAACTTACTTGGTAAAAGAAATCTGTTAGAACCTGCCACTGGAGGGGTTAAAGCAGCTGATGTTGAAGACTTTTGGTTCCTAGAAAAACTGAAGTTTCTTTTCATACAGCTATGAACAATGAGTTGTCAGCCCAAAGGGTGGTTTAATTCCCAAAAGATTCACCATCAGTTGCCATAAATAGCTTAGGTGTCACTGGAAGAGCCATACCAGGAAAATGAGAAGTGAGGTAGCTTCCTGTTGCTTTCATCACAAGCCAGAAGGTGCTATTACATATCAGTCTGCCAAGCCTACTGAAATGCACACAATGACTGACCCTTTGAACAACACTTTTACACTATTCATCAAAGGAACTTATTGTATAAGGAATGGTATTACTAATATCGCTTATACCTTAGTCATTTTCATAGCATCAAAAAAAGGATGAGACCTGAGACAGGGCATTGAAAGTAACAGTACTGTTACAGCCTGTGCACTCTAAACACTTTGTCTTACCAGGAATATATCTTGTTTTACTTGCATTAAGTTGCACCAACACAAATAGGTCTTATGGCAACGGTGAGACAGGAAAGGGCTAGGACTGGGAAGGAATTGACTGTGGTCTTAATTAAGGTACAGTCCCAGCATTTGCTACTGTAAAAATGGGAACCAAAAAAGATGCCAACAGTACGGTTCGAACACACTACCTCCTGAATACAAGCTGACAGCTACGTTACCCAAACTGTGGAACCACTTGTTCATTTTGGGCAGCTCACACAACCATTCAATAGATATTGTTACAACAAACTTTGTCTCTCTGACTGAAATCTTTAGCTCAAGTACATCTCCTCAAGAAAATAAGTCCTCATTTACAGTATTTTTATATATTACTTAATAAAGAGAATTTTTAAAAAAGATGGTAGAACTTACTTCAATTAATTTATCAAAGTCAGTCATCACAAATCCTTCAACAGAATGCAGAGGAGCTCTGATCTTCCACAGGTCTTCAAATTCCACAGCCATAGCCCAGATAGTAGCCTCTGTTGGTAGAACATGCACATTATCACTCAGCAGGGGAGCCAGTCTTTGCTTCAGATACCAGAACTGTATGTTATGCCACGGTAGGAGAGTTACGAAGAAATGAGGTTCACCCAGCACTAGATTCACCTGTATTTAAAAAATATCACCCACTCACATATCAATTGTTTATAGCAGAGGAAAATATGTGTCAAACTGTGAATGCAAAAATATTTGACATTGCACATCAGTACTGGTAAACCAGGATTATCAAAAAGGTATGGGGGAAAAAATTACAAAAATTATACAATTAACATAATGGCATTCAATAATACTTTTTCTGGAAGAAGACGAAGAAGATCTTTTTTTTTTGGCTAGTAGCTTTACGTCGTACTGACACAGATAGGTCTTATGGCGACGATAGGACAGGGAAGAGCTAGGAGTTGGAAGGAAGCGGCCGTGGCCTTAATTAAGGTACACCCTCAGCATCTGCCTGCTGTGAAAATGGAAAACCACGGAAAACCATCTTTAGGGCTGCCGACAGTGGGGTTCGAACCTACTATCTCCCGAATACTGGATACTGGCCACACTTAAGCGACTGCCTTTTAGTATTATTATTATTATTATTATTATTAACGATTCAGCCCAAAAAAATTTGGCTCTCACAAGAAGAGCTAGGAAGGAAAAGGGCAAAGGCTTTGGCTCTTAGTCGCAGAATGCAACGATGGCAAGCAAGATGGGAAGATGATTCTAGAGGGAAATGGACGAAAAGACTGATACCTTCTCTGGGTTGGCCGAAATCATGATGAAGTGAACTACTACAATACGGATTATGAAATTTCTAAATATTAATGACGTGAACTACTATCTCACACAGTTCTTGACAGGTCATGGATACTTCCGAAAATTTCTTCATAGACTAGGACTAGCAACTAGTCCACTTTGCATATATTGCGGTGATATCGATGACGTATTACATACTTTCTTTGTGTGTGTTCATTGGCTGCCACAAAGAAGATGCTCAGAAGTTATGCAGGGTGAATTGACGCTAGAAGGGATCATGTCAGTAATGTTACGAAGTCACGAGTCTTGGGACCAGGTGGCAGTCTGCGTAGAAAATATTCTGCGTCAGAAGAAGAAGGACCTAGATGATTACGACAAAGAGTAAACCAGAAGCAGGAAGATGAAGCACAAGATGCATTAAGCGAAACATCCATCCTGAAGTAATGCGAGAGCGGTTTCCGGGGTGGAGATAAAAGTCGTGGGAAAAGGGAGTGTGGTTTTAGTGGGTAAGAATCTCCACACACTTGTTGAGTGCAGACCCTCACAAGTGTCTATGAAAGATTTTCCACACCCCTCACAAAAAACAAAATTATTATTATTATTATTATTATTATTATTATTATTATTATTATTATTATTATTATTATCTTTCTTTATTCGAATCAGAAGTACAATAGAATAATACTACATTTAAAAGACAAAGTATCTACACAAATATATACAAGTAAGAGGTCTACAACAATATATGTCATACAGATTCGGCCCAAAATTTGGCCACTTCAAGGGCATTTGGATTAGCCAGCACCAAGTCTTCCATTGTGCAGTTTGATGGACACAAGGGACAACAGAGCAGGTGTTCAGTTGTCTGAAGTTCACCACAGTCACAAAAGGCCATATCGATGGGGAAGTTCCATTTCTGTAGAGTCGCTCTGGTTCTACCCACTCCAGATCTAAGTCTGTTTAAGGACCTCCATGTCAACCAGTCCTCGGTGTGACTGGGAGGCAACACTTCCCATGGTTCTATCCATATTATTCCATTATTATGATTATTATTATTATTATTATTATTATTATTATTATTATTATTAAGGCACTAAAGTGGATCAGAACAAAGATCTGAGTACCCTGTTGTGTCTATGGAGAGGTGTGAAAAGTGGATGGAGGTCAATGATCCACAGCCCAACCCAAGAGCTCCATGGATAAGGATGATGGAAAAAGAAGAAGAAGAAGAAGAAGAAGAAGAAGAAGAAGAAGAAGAAGAAGAAGAAGAAGAAGAAGAAACAAAAGAAGAAGAAGATGCATAATTAAGGCTCTAGTATTTAGTTTTTGTCGATGATGTAATTATTATCAGAAAAGATTGCGAGTCAATTTTTATTACTTGCTCATGTCACCATACACCAATAGTGACAAATGTAAAGGAATATGTATCACCTTAAGAATCTTTAGCATGAGACAGCTGATGGAAAAAAAACTGGGAATATGGAAAGGATCTGGTCATGACTTTCACAGATATAGAAAAGGTATATGATAGTGTCCCCAGAGAGAAGGTTTGGGAAACCATGGTTAACAAGAGACTCAGAAGAGAAATGCTAGAAATGGTGCAGGCAATGTACAACAACAGTGTCAGCAGAGTACTGACCCCAGTTGGAAGGACAGAATGATTCAGGAATAAGACTGGACTAAGATAGGGGAGTGTGTTGTCACCTCTTTTGTTTATTATAGTCATGGACAAAATTGTAAAGGAAACTTTTTTTTTTTTGCTAGGGGCTTTACGTCGCACCGACACAGATAGGTCTTATGGCGACGATGGGATAGGAAAGGCCTAGGAGTTGGAAGGAAGCGGCCGTGGCCTTAATTAAGGTACAGCCCCAGCATTTGCCTGGTGTGAAAATGGGAAACCACGGAAAACCATTTTCAGGGCTGCCGATAGTGGGATTCGAACCTACTATCTCCCGGATGCAAGCTCACAGCCGAGCGCCTCTACGCGAACGGCCAACTCGCCTATGTAAAGGAAACAAAGGAAGCCTATGGAGATAAAGAGATGAAGATACTGCTATTTGCGGTGATGTTGCAATCTGGGGAAAGAACAGGAAAGAAGAGTAACAACAACTAGATGTACTGAACAAAATAAATTGAGAAGTATGGCATGAAAATCAGTACAGAGAAAAGCAAGACTATGGTGATGTCAAGAGCAGAAAGGCAAGGAAAGGGCACTGTGAAAATTGGAAGTCAGAGCCTGGAAATTGTGGACAGCTTTACGTACCTAGGAAGTGAATTGATGCAAAATGCTAGCGTGGACATGGAGATCAGCAGGAGGGTAATGCATTCTACCAAAGTGCAAGAAAATTTGTTTGGAGCAAAGAAGTACCAAGGAAAAGTAAAGAGATAATGTACAAAATGTACTATGTACCCATACTGACTTATGCAGCTGAGACTTGGACTTTGACTAGCAGGCAAGAGAGTAGAATTCAAGCCAGTAAGATGAAATTCCTAAGAAGTATGATAGGAAAGACAAGAAAAGACAGAGTGAGAAATGAAGATGTTAGGAAGGAAGTTGGGATAGGAAAGCTAAATGAGAAAGTTGAAAAGAATAAACTAGGGTGGTTTGGACATGTAGAGTATGGAGGAGAATAGAATTCCAAGACAGATGCTACAGGCAAAGTGCAAGGGCAAGAGAGCAAGAGGAAGACCTAGAACAAGATGGATTGAATCAGTGAATAGCAGCATAAGAAGATAAAATTTTGACTAGGACAAGATCGTGGAGGAGGAATGGTGAAAGGGAAGACGAAGATGGAAAAGTGTCATAAATACCCCGACCCAGCAGGAGCCGGATAAGGGGGAAATGATGATTATGATGATGATGATGATGATGATGATGATGATGATGATGATGATGGTGATGATGATGATGAAGATACTATGTCTTGAAGACATAGCTGTAAATTTCTCAATCAAAATTTCTTTTCCATCTGCTGAAGTCATGAATAAACTAAAAACCACCCTACAACTCCTGCATTTGAAAACCAATCAGGAGTTTGCTATCATGAACACATCAACCTGTAGCAGTTTAGCATACAAGTTTCAGACAATACCACCAGAAAAAATTCAGTTTAATTTAGAAACGACTCTGATATTACAGTTGGAGGGGCATTCAAGGCTTTGCATAGATGTTCCAAATGATAAGATATATATGCTAAAATAAAATTTAAAAGTATATGTTTATTCTGCCCATGAAAGAAATCTATTTGCAACATATTAACGCATGCAGAATTCTGCACTTTTCCAATAGATTTTTACACTCAACAAGAAACTTCCTTCAAAAATCAGCTTGAGCCTAGCCATACTGAATATAGCAGAAACTGAATCTATTCAAGACAAAAGGTATGGTTTTGTAGATGCAAGGAAAGTTTGACTCGGATTAAAAAGAGCTTCTGAAAACTAGAGCAAGAAAGATCACAGGGTGACGGTGTAGTTCTGTTAAAACATTATAACCCAACGAATATCTAGGTTTGTAATCATAAAGGCTTGTCTTTAAATTAATGGCGCGAGATAAAAAACGAATGACAATGTTTCTGTTGTGCGTACTGTACCTGGCAGATCCCAGACTTCTTACATCAAAATTATTATCAACAGATAACACAACATATCGTACCTACTTCAACTATGGTATCAGAGGAGTTTCCCCTGCCAAACAGTAATAGACTCTTCCATTATAATTTAAAACAACAACAGATCATACATTAGGAGCCTCAAATTAAGAAAGCACACTCCACTATATCACTAAACATAGCCAAGGGCAAAAGCATTCAAAATCTAACAAAAGGAGGAGGAAACATTACAAACACCCACAACAAACATACTATTAATCTATATATATATAAAATAACTTGTCCTGACTGACTGATTCATCATTGCCGAGCCAAAACTACTGGACATAAGGAAATGAAATTTTGGGAATACATTCATATTAACATGTAGGTGCTCACTAAGGCAGGATTTTTGGATGTTCTGCCGCTAAGGCGGTGAAAAGGGGGGTGTATTTTTAAAATGAGGATATCTATATCTCAAAAAAAAAGTTTACAGATGTAAAAAATTGGTATTTGGAATCTCCTTTAAAAATAAAGGAACATGTAGTATTTTTTCTTCGGAAAATCCCATTAGGGGGAATAAAAAGGGGGCAAAGGGTTTGAATACCCTATTATGAAGGGACTTATATCTCAAAAACTAAAGATGTTACAGACATAAAAATTGGTATTTGGAATCTCCTTTGAAAATAAAGAAACATGTATTTTTGTGTTTTTGGATAATCCGATGTATAGGGGGTGAACAGGAGTGAAAAACAGGGTGAATTTTTTAAAAGACTATATCTGCAAATTATCTCCGACACGTAACATATCACAGATTTGAAAACTGGTATTTGGAATTTCCTGTAAAAGTAAAGAAACGTAAATATTTTTTTCGGAAAATCCACGTGAGGGGAACTGGAAAAGGGGGGGAATTTTTTAAATTAGCATACCTACAGTATATCTCAAAAACTTAACATGTTGCAGACATGAAAATTGGTATTTTGAAACTTCACTAAAAATAAGGAAACACCTATTCTTTGGTTTTCAGAGAAAACAATTAACGGTGGGAGGGTGAAGGAATTGAAAAATTAGTTGAATTATTTGTATGATAATGTATGTATATATAACAAAAATCTAAAGATGTTACAAACGTGAAAACTGGTATTTGGAATCTCCTTTAAAAATGAAGATACAAGCATCTGGGGGGGGGGGGGGGGGATCAACTTTTTTTTTTTTTTTTTGCTAGGGGCTTTACGTCGCACCGAGACAGATAGGTCTTATGGCGACGATGGGATAGGAAAGACCTAGGAGTTGGAAGGAAGCAGCCGTGGCCTTAATTAAGGTACAGCCCCAGCATTTGCCTGGTGTGAAAATGGGAAACCACGGAAAACCATCTTCAGGGCTGCCGACAGTGGGATTCGAACCCCCTATCTCCCGGATGCAAGCTCACAGCCGTGCGCCTCTACGCGCACGGCCAACTCGCTCGGTGATCAACTTGGTAGCGGGGATGAAAACAGAGATGAATTCCTATTACGAGGATACATATATCTCAAAACTGAAGATGTTAAAGTCGTGATAATTGGTATTTAGAAACTCTTTTAAAGAAATGGGTACTGTTTGATTTTGGAAAATTCACTTGAGTGGGGAGTGTGAAAGGAAGAAAAAATTTAAGATCTTTTTCTGGAGAAATTTATATCTAAAAACTGAAGGTTACAGACGTGGAAACTGGTATTTGGAATCTCCATTAAAAATAAAGAAACACGCATTTTGGGTGGGGGGAAACCAACTTAAGGGGAGGGGGTGAAGTGAAAGGGGAGTTGATTTTCTTTTCATGAGGATACTTATATCTCAAAAAATGAAGATGTTACAGACATGAAAATTTGTATTTGGAATTTTCTTTCAAAGTATAGAAACACGTAATTTTTTATTTTTCGAAATTCCATTTAAGGGGGTGAATGAATTGAAAAATTAGTTGAATTCTTTGTATGACGATACTTATATCTCGAAAACTAAAGATCAAAATCAAATCAAAATCTCTTTATTTGCAAATGAGGTGTCTACCTCGGTGGCAAATGGTACACTAAAATACATTATTGTCAAGCACTAAATATTAAATTAACAAGAGAAGAAAATTTTCCTATAATACAATATTATACAATTTATGCTAACAATTTTTTCTATTAAACACACAGCTCATCCTTAATAAATTTGTATTGTTTACAAAATTCTACTTATAATATCTCCTGTACTACTTACAAATATAGTCAACTGATATACAGTATGTGGAATTACTTCAAATGATACTATACACCTAGTATAAGATTAAACTTTTCACTGCATTTATTTACTTTTTTTTTACCCATTCTGGAACCTAAGTAGCATAACGACCTGCTGCGTCTTCACCAGAGCCCCTTTTGCCACCACTTTTCAGAGTTCCTGAAGGGCCTTCACAGCTACCATAGTGGTCCCAGGGCCCTCAAAGTCCCCACTGTACTTCACCCCTACAGGCAGTCCCCTACTTTGGCTGTCCAAACTCCTTAGACCAGGGGATGGAATTAATTTATTCACACACATTTTTTTATTTACAATAACCTGCACTGGTCAAATGCCCTCTACCACTTCATTTATTTTCTCTGTTGCTGTTTATTCTCTTCTTGAATATCTGTACAGATTTTGGAAAAGGATCAAACACTACCCCTGATAAACTGTTCCACTCCTTCACACCCTTCCCAATGAATGAAAATTTACCCCAATCGCTTCTGCTAAAATTCCTTCTAATTTTATATTTGTGGTCTGTCCTGCCGATATAATTATTTTCCAACCTCTCAGGGATATCTCCCCATGCTTTTTCTCTTGTATAGGCTCTATATAATCCTATTAGTCTAGTTTTCTCCCTTCTCTTACTTAAAGTTTCCCACCCAAGTTCATTTAACATTTCTGATACACTACTCTTTCTCCTGAAATCCCCTGTTACAAATCTTGCTGCTTTCCTCTGCACACCATCTATTTCTTTTATTAGGTATTCTTGGTGAGGATCCCAAACACTGTTTGCATATTCCAATACTGGACGAACCATACTTAAGTAACTTTTTTTTTTAAATTCTTTATTGCATCCTTTAAGTAGACTCATTATGACATGTAACGATCTGTATGCTTTCCCAACAATGTCATCAACATGACCCTTCCAGTGCAAATTACTTTCAAATCTCACACCTAATGGGATAACTACCTCATCCAAAGTATATTCAAATTCAGTGTTAAAGACGTGAAAATTGGTATTTGCAATCCCCTTTAAAAATTAAGAAACATGCACTTTTGGGGAAGAGGGAATCAACTTAATGGGAGGGAGTGATAAAGGAGTTGAATTACTTTCATCAGGATACTTATATCTCAAAAACTGAAGATGTTACAGACGTGAAAATTAGTATTTGGAATCTCCTTTAAAAATAAACATGCATTTTTTTGGAAAATCAACGTAAGGGGTGGGAGGTTGAAAATAAGTACATAAGGAGTTGAAATATGTTTATGAGGATACTTTATCTTAAAAACTGAAGCTGATACAGACGTGAAAGTTGGCATTTTGAATTTCCTTTCAACATAAAGAAACAAGTATTTTTTGTTTTCCGAAAGTCCACGTAATGCGGGAGAGGGGTGGAAAGAAGTGAAGAAGAAGTTGAATTATTCTTATGAGTATACATTTATCTCAAAACTGAAGGTTTTAAGACGTACAGACATGAAAACTGGTATATGATATCTCCTTTAAAAATAATGAAACACGTATTTTTTTGTTTTCGGAAAATTAAGGGGCTGAAAAGAATTGGAAAAGCGGGTGAATTTTTAACATGAGTACTGGTGTATCTACATTATATGTAAAAATCTTCACATGTTAGAGACAAGAAACTTGGTATTTGGAAAGTCCTTTAAAATTACAGGAATATGTACCTTTTTGTTTTCGGAGAAGGCACTTAACTTGGGGGTGAAAAGATGTGAAAAATAGTTGAATGATTTTTTTATGAAATACTTATATCTTAAAAACTGAAGATGTTACAGACGTGAAAATTGGTATTTGGAATCTCCTTTAAAAATGAACATGTATTTTTGTTTTCGGAAAATACACTTAGATGGGGGAGGGGGTGGGGAAAGGACTGATCAAGGGATTGAATACCTTTTATTTGGATAATTAGGTATATCTCAAAAAATGAAGATGTTGCAGATGTGGGAATAAGTATTTGGAATCTACTTTTAAAATAATAACATGTATTTATTTTTTTTGACTTGAGAGAAGACTTTGTCCCACATGTACATTTGTATGTTGCATGGTTGTCTTAGCCCCAAAAGGTAATACCACAAACATGGTTTACAGAAAATTTCTGGGGTGAATGAAACTAAATTTTTGGATGACTTTTTATATTTTAGGAATTTTCAGATAATGTCTTAGTACAATGCCAAGGAACGATTACTTTGATCAAATTACGAGCGAAGCCACGGGTAATTGCTAGTGTTCAATAGTTTTTTTAAACATTTACAGTGTTGCAACATATTTTTTTTATGTCTGTGTCATTTTTTAAGTTTTTTTTTTTTTTTTTTTTTTTGAGAGGATATCTCACGTAAGAGTCTGCCTCATTAGCTGAATGCTCAGAGTTGAGGCCTTCAGTTCAGAGAATCTCGGGTTTGATTCCCGGCCGGGCAGGGATTTATATCACATGTGATTAATTCTTTTGGCTTGGGGACTGGGTATTTGCGTTTGTTCCAACACTTTCCTCTTCATATTCCAACACACCCACACTACTAACTACCACAGAAACACGCAATAGTACAAACATTATCCCTTATAGGGTTGGCGTCAGGAAGGGCACCCACCCATGAAACAGAACCAAATACACATGTGCGACACAGTTCGCACCTGTGACCCCACAGATGTGTGAAAAGCAGTAGAAGAAGATGTCTCGCATATGAGACGAAAAATGTACAAAAAAAGGACACATATGCTATGTATTAGTTCTATGTAATAATAATGTTATTTGCTTTACGTCCCACTAACTACTTTTTAAGGTCTTCGGAGACGCCGAGGTGCCGGAATTTAGTCCCGCAGGAGTTCTTTAACGTGCCAGTAAATCTACCGACACGGGCCTGTCGTATTTGAGCACCTTCAAATACCACCGGACTGAGCCAGGATCGAACCTGCCAAGTTGGGGTTAGAAGGCCAGCGCCTTAACCGTCTGAGCCACTCAGCCCGGCATTAGTTCTATGTGATAATAGGAAAATAAGTAAATATTAAAAGGTGAAAACCATCTCTGAATCAAAGTTGAATTATAGTCAATATGGATCATAACAATGAAATTTATAAATTGTATTCCAGCCAAGCAAAAAAAAAAAAAAAAACATCTTTGGGAAAGACAAATTTCTTTAAACAATGTATGAAACAACAATTAGTCCCAAAATTTTTAAAATCAGTGCAGAGGAGATTGTGCATGTCAAAATGGCAAAAAGAAACACAAGAGAAAATCAATAGCATATGGATTAAGAATTAAATCAAATTTTTATACAGGTAAAGAACTCTATTGAATTCAAAATTATATAATGCCCATTTAAATGCAGTCTCCCTGACTGTGCCTTTCAAATGGGATTAATTCCAGAAACACACCAATATCAAACATTAACTAAAAAAAACAGGAAACACTGGATAAAAATTTATTCTTCTATAAAAAAAAGCAAAAAGGCCAAAATAAAGAACAAAAAACTTAATAATACCAAAACCAACCTAACTTTTCACCCACCAACTAAAAATTTACCTAACATTACTTGCATATGATGCCACTAGATGGTGTATGTAAACAACAGTGTGGGTCTAAGCAAGCCCCCAAGATCAGTGTGTGAGTGAGAGCGTCACAAAGTGGAAGTCAACAATCAAGAGCAATGATCATATATTAAAATAGCAGTTCTCCACGGCTGAAATGCACACCAATGCCATACAGAGCTGCAGGAAGCATTAGGTGTGCATGCCATGCCCCATAGAACAGTGGCGAGGTGGTTATGTTAATACTGGCATACGATGGTCAAGGTGTTCTTGTGTGTCATCCAGTGCATGAGGGGCACAATGTCAATGCAGTTTATTACAATTCCTTTTTGTTGTACCAATTGTGCCGGACAGTACAAACCAAACGTCCAGATATTTTGGACAACGGCATAATCCTACACGATAACGCGACAGCTCACACAGCAGCCATCGTTCAGCATCGCTTACAACGGTGGGGATGGGAGGTTCTTCCACACCCGCCTTATTTGCCTGATCTGAGCCCATGTGACTATGATCTAATCCCCAAAGTCAAGAAGCCATTACGTGGACAACAGTTTACTAACAAAGAGGACATAGAATTTCGGAGAGAGGTGTCACACGTTAGCGATACACATGCAGAGAATGGTATTCAGCGCCTGCCCCACCGCAGGCAACGCACAGTGGAAACCTTGGGTGATAATTCCGAAGGTCTGTAACCAGTGGAGACCTGTCCTTTGTACTTAGTCTTGTGTATTTGCTGTCTATACCATAATAAAACAATGTTTACCAATGGCCTGTGTTCTGTCACTTTCCTACGAGAATCTCCTGAAGTCAGAATTTGTCTTCAGGCACTATGCATAAGTACATGCCCTATATTTCTAAATGCATATCTTAGATTTTCCGTGTTGTCTCCTGTTCACGAGAAAAAAAATAGTTGCCATGACTTATGACTCAACCCTTGTATATCACCACTGTTGCAGAAATAGAACAAGTCATATAAAAAATACCAAAATATAAACAAAATGAAATAAGATACAATGTTAAGAAAAACTTTCGGAACTTTTCAAAATACCAGAAACCAAATACAACCTAATTTCCCACCCAAGCAATCAACAATCTAAAACAAAAATAATCAAAAGACAACCTATAATTACTAAAATAGTTAAAGCCGATATTACGGTTATTATGCATAAAAAAGATTATACAGAAAAAACAAAATCATTCTTTTTGGATAACACATTCATCAAAGCCAATAAAGATCCGACAAATACTATACAAAAGAAACTCGAACAATTATTAAAAAAAAAAAGCTTCATCCTTAGTGACAATGAAATATCGAAGTCAATCAATATGAATCCCAGAGTACCAGCAGCTAGAGCTCTACCCAAAATGCACACATATAACACTCCCATTACACCAATAATAAATTTTAGAAATAGGCCACATACAAAAATCATAATTCTTCCGTACTACAAAATACTTCACCTTCCAAAGTAAGACATCAATTAAAAAACAGAATTTTGCAATGCCACAAAACAGATTACACTAAAACCCTCTTATACTACAAATTCCTTTGATGTCACTAACATGTATTCTAAAGACCCAGTAAAAGTAACACTTAACATAATTCAAAAAAATTGAATGCAAAAGAGCAAACTAAGCAACCATGAAATAGATGAATCTATGACTAACCTAGACTTCAATCTTAATGTTAATAATTTCTCTTTCAACAAAAGTAGGATAATACAAAAGTGACTCCCAATGGGAGCACCAGCACCTGGAATTCTTGCAGAAATTTACATAGACCATTTAGATAAACAAAATATTAGACAATAACAAAGGGACAGCACTATGGCTGAGATATGTAGATGACATATTTGTAATAACAGACCAAAAAATTTACGAGAGCATTGACATGTTAGATCCATACATAAAATTTACATTGGAAATTGAAAAAAATAAGAAACTTAATTTCTTAGACCTAACAACAGAAAGAAAAAAAAGGAAAATTTAACATTATACAATATACAGGAAATCAACCCAAACCCTCGCCACTATTTCAAAAAAAAAGACTCACACCACCCAGAAACACACAAAAAAGTTAATTGCTAAGTATGCTCAACAGAGCATACAGCATTACTCTATCAAAAAAAAAAAAAAATTATATACAAAATTGCTATTAGCAACAAATACACAAAAGGCTACATTGACAGATTAACAAACAAAATAAAAAAACAAACCTCAAACACCACTCAAAAAAGAACAAAAGAATAACAAGAAGACTTTTGCTACGTTCACATTCAACAACAAAAATATCTTACAATTTGCTTTTATATCGCACCGACACAGATATGTCTTATGGCAACAATGGGATAGGAAAGGGCCAGGAGTGAGAAGGAAGCAACTATGGCCTTAATTAAGGTACAGCCCAAGCATTTACCTGACGTGAACACCGGAAACCATGGAAAGCTATCTTCGGGGCTGCCAACAGTGGGGTTCAAACACACTGTCTCCCGAATGCAAGCTGATAGCTGCATGACCCAAACCGCACAGCCACTTGCACTATCAGACCATCAATATCTTTTTAAAAACTTAATTTGAAATTGCATTCCACACAAATAATACCAATAGACAATTAATTTACAACCACCACAGCATAACATAAAACAATAGATATTTGATGATGATGATGGTGATGATGATGCTTGTTGTTTAAAGGGGCCTAACATCTAGGCCATCGGCCCCTAATGGTATGAAATGAGACCAAATGTAATGGCAAATTAAAAGTCCAAAATCCTCCACTGACCAGAATTCAAAACATGAGGATGAAGAATGGATGGATATGAATTTAAAACAATCAGTGGATCCAACCCGCAATGCCTCACATTCACAGAAACTGACGTAAAACAATAGTATTACTGACCAAGGGACTGCTTCTATAGCACAAGACTGAATCGATGATACATGTAGTCTAAAGGGGTCCAAACTCCAAGTCATCGGCCCCTCATAATGGTACTTATCGCTAGGAAAGTAGAACCATGGTATTTATTTATTTATTTATTTATTTATTTATTTATTTATTTATTTATTTATTTATTTATTTATTTATTTATTAGCGCCTTTTTTACAGTGGCAAAATTAGGGCTCGAGGCCCTCTCTTACACTTAACCACATTCTACTCAAAATCTTAAATAAAATACTAAGATACTTAATATAGTTAAAACTACAAAGATTAATAGAAATGAAAATGAATTAAATAAATTATTAACTAAATTAATACTAAAACTAATTAATATTAAAAACTCTTCAAAATGACTAAACCTCAGGCACACAGACATTCATACTTTAACCATTGAGTCTGCTGTCCTCAGCAGGTAGTCTCGGCAGGCGACCTTAAATCTTGACAAAGAGCTAGTTTCTCTGACCTGAGTTGGCAGGAAATTCCATAGTCTGGCACCGGTCACCACAAATGATCTATTAATTTTATTTGTGCAGTGCACTGGAATAGAAAGAAAGGATCTCGAATGTGTATTTTTTAAGTTGTGAAATGAAGATAGGAAGGTGAATTTATAAGAAATATACAGTGGCTGATTTTCAGCTAACATTCTAAACACCATCGTTAACATGTGTAGCTGCCGACATTTATCAGGCTTCAGCCATGAGAGAGCCTGATAGTATGGGGTGATATGAACATCGTACCCGATATTGTAAATAAATCGCAGATAGGAATTCAGTGCTCGTTGAAGTTTAAGTGTTTCTTCTCTCATCATGTCAAATAAAATAACGTCACAATAATTAAGTATAGGGAGAACCAGTGTCTGTATTAGTTTGACCTTTAGCTCAAATAGATATACATCCCTCTGCTGTTTAAAAGGGTGAAGCACTCAAAAAATCTTTTTACGTATTTCTTTTGTGCGATCAGACCAATCAAGTGTTTCATTCATAATTATTCTGGGATTTTTAACCGTTTTACTATAGGGAATAATGTTACCCTTCAGTAGGATAGGCGGGATTGCGACATTGTTTGAGCGGCTCAGTAATTTTCGTGATCCAATTTCGTATCATTCTCTGTCAAGGTTAAATTATTTCACCACAGGCTACTGCATCGTAAATATTTCACAATGCACAGGAATCGGAAACCAGCCTAGCGGTCCGTCATAGTCAACCTCCGCTACTAGTAGACACGTAGGCTACATTCTGTACTGTAGTGTAAAGTAAGGAAATGTCAGATCGACTGATAAAGTTGAACATTAATTTTCTGTTCTAACAGAAATGTTAAGATCGAAATCTGCAGTAAAAAAAAAAAAAAAAAAAAAAAAAAAAAAAAAAAAAAAAAAAAAAAAAAAAAAAAAACGTGTAGTTTTAACCATAAAAAATAAAGTTAAATATAATCGAACGGTTAAAGAAAGGTGAACTAGTCTAAAATTTAGCATCAGAGTTCAGTGTGGGTGTGACAACAGTATGGGAACTAATGAAGAATAAAGACAAAGTGTTGCAGTTTGCAGTGAGTTCTGGCAGTTCGCATGGACTCGCTAAAAGAAAAACAATTAAAGGATCATCTTTAAAAGAACTGAATGCTGTGTTATTCACGTAGTTTCAGCAAAAGAGAGGCAAAGGTGTACCTATTAGTGGTCCTATGATAACAAGGCAGGCACAAATTTTTCACGAAAAGATGGGGCTCTCAGGGTCCTCACCAGCATCCAATGGTTAGCTACAGAGATTTAAGGACAGACATGGCACTCAAGAATTAAACATCGAAGAAGAAAAACTAAGTGGTGACAGCAGTGGAGCAGAAAACTTTAGATACGAGTTTAAGCGCATAATTAAGAGATACAATTTCGTTCCAAGTCAAGTGTACAATGCCGATGAAACTGGATTTTATTGGAAGTGCTTACCCAGTAAAACATTAGCAGCTGCTGAAGAGAAATCGGCTCCTGCTCACAAATCTAGTAAAGAGCACGTTACCATCTTGTGCTGTACGAACGCTAGTGGTAACCATAAATTAAAATTAGCTGCTGTTGGTAAAGCAAATAATCTGATTTCTTTCAAAGGAACAGTGATGAAATATTTCCCAGTAGATTACTGTCATAAATCTGCATGGATGACACGTGATATTTTTCAAGACTTGGTTCCATAATAAGTTCGTTCCATGGGTTCGAGATTTCTTGGCATCCAAAGGCTTGCCATTAATGCCTTTAATGCACCCTCTCACCCTGTTGATACAGAGTTGAAATCAGAGGATGGAAACATTTTTGTTTCCTATTTGCCATCTAATGTAACTTCAATAATTCAGTCGACGGACCAAGGTGTCATTGCAACCTTTAAGGCGCATTATAAGTGGGAATTGCTAGGCCTCTTACTTTCCGAAGATACATCGATGGTTGAGTTCTGGAAAAAACTCAATCTTAAAGAAGCGCTTTATCTTGCCCAGAAATCGTGGGATCTAATAACCACTCACAACATCACTCGATCGTGGAGTAAATTGTATGTTGATGTTGAAGAGCTCGCCGACGATTTTCATGGGTTCACTGATGAAAATGAGGGATTGATGATCAAAGATATGATCAAAGGTATCCTAAAGACTATTGAAAATAACATTCATTTTGGAGAAGTGGACGAAAGTAACATTGAGGAATGGCTTCATACTGACAATGTATTGCCTGGGAATCACTTTTAACTGATGACGAAATAGTAAATAAAAGCGCAAACAGGAACTTGGCAGTCAGCTGCGAAGTGGCGATTGAAAGTGAGGGGGATGGGGAAGAAGAGTGTGTCACAAACAATCGCATACCACTTCAGACGGCACTGGAGTCGGCTGAAATGTTAATGGAATTCTTGGAGCAAAATAACGATATGGATTTTACAGACATTCTTGTAATCAGAAAGCTCAGAATGGACATAAAGAAGAAAATAAGTTGTAGGAGAGTACAAAAAAAAAAAAAAAAGTGATTGTTTTTTTTAAAGCAGCTTAATTGACACCAGGTAAATTATTTATGCTCTGCTAGTAATTTAGGTGAATATTTAGTATGTATTGTTGTAGTTTTGACTACATTTTGGTTTTAAAGTCCATTAAAATTAGTAGTATGGATTATCTGTGTTTTTTTAATTTTTATTAACCATTCACCCCTTCCCGGGCATTAGAACGGATAATTGAGGTTTTACTGTACTATAAAAATATCTTTTTAACTGGAAGAATATATATGCAAACACAATATTTACTTACACTTTCTTGTCATGAGGGAAACGGAAGAAAGACCGCGAATCCTTCTGCACTTCATAGTTATTGCAGCCAAAAACAGCACATTCCACTCACACTGAGAGGAGATATAAAGGAATGACACATGCCACTACTTACTTGTGTCAACTTAATGCAAATGCATAAATAACACCAAAAACTTCACAAACAAATACATGTGCTCTTGTGACAGAATCAGTAACTCCAGGTCACTCCACGCGACAGAGCTCTAATCGCTGTCCCTCGACATCTCGCAGACTGTCGCGTATTATCTCTACTGTATTTGTATAAATTCATCCTATAGAGATATCTTGAGCATACTCATTTAAAGCTTCCATGGTCTGATCTCTCTCTGACCTCTTGCGGAAGGAGGTTCCATTCAATTTTACTCGTGGTGTTTGGATAGGTTGTGAAATAGTCCATATAGGTAGGCTGGGGATTGTAAGCTACGGATTTGGTGCAGCAAAATCAAAGTATGCAGCATTCATCTGTCTTCATGGCGTAACCAACCAAGGCTGACATAAAACTGGGTAATAACATGATCAGAAATTTTCTAATTACACATTAAGTGCACGTTGTAGTTTATCCTGAAGTTCTGTTTTTATGTCTTTTTAAACTACATCACAACAGTCAAATATTGGGAAAATGAGGGTTTTGACTAGTTTCTTCTTTAGTCTAAATGGAAAAGTAAATTTGAAATTGTTTAATGTATGTAGGGCATAACTCATCTTCTCACAGATATTGTCTGATCTGACTATGAGAGGTGCTGGTCAGGGGTTATTCCCAGGCTTTTTACTCTCTTATAAAAGGGCAAAACTTTGTTTTAAAGTCGTATGTCACTGTACCAGTGATCTGAAAATGGAAAATGAAAATCCACAGCCTGTTTTCAGTCATTCGACCGGCTCAGGAATGGAATGAATGAAGCCCCCATCTAGCGGTGAGGATAGGAATTGTGACTGCTGCCGAAACCTATCGCACTCCCCATACCAGTGATCTGCCTCTCACCTAACTTCAGCAGCAGGAGTATGTGGAAGTTTTTCATCACCTTAAATGTACTCCGGTTGTCTTGGGAAGACAACAAATCTTAATTTTCAAAGATTATAAGATCAGTAACACTACAAATCTTACTGTGTACAAATCCGTTGTAATCCTGACTCTCTTATATGAATGTGAGACATGGACAACATACAGACACCACGTAAAAATGCTTAAAGTATTCAATCAAAGATGTCTCAGAATCATGTTGGGGATTATCTAACAGGATAAATGTACAAGTGGCAGCATTCTGGAGAAGGCTGGTAGTATGAGTATGGAAGCAATGCTAGCTCAACATTAGCTCCAGTGGGTTCGACATGCATGCCTAATGACTGTGTCTGAAAACATTGGACACGCAGCCCTCATGCCCAATGACAGTGTCTGAAAACAAGTACTGTACTCTGAACTGAGGGACGATGGCTGCCGTGTTCAGGGTCAGAGTAAGAGGAATGACAACTGCCTGAAAGGTACCATGAAACAAGAGTGATGGGGAAATGTGAACGTCCAAAATAAGTTGGATAAGTGAACTTGCATTCGGGAGATAGGGGTTCGAAACCTATTGTTGGCAGCCCTGAAGATGGTTTTCCATTGTTTCCAATTTTCACACCAGGCAAATACTGGGGCTGTACCTTAATTAAGGCTATGGCCACTTCCTTCCAACTCCTAGCCCTTTCCTATCCCAGTCACCATAAGACCTATCTGTGTTGGTATGACATAAAGCAAATTGTAAAAAAAAAGTTGGATAACTTTACTTAACACTGAGCTGGCCTATAGTTAGACAGTTCAAGTCAACATGTTTGCAGATAATTACTGTCCTGACATTCATGAAACACGTAAGAAGGACACTATGATAAATCAAGTAGTTGTCGGCAGCTGATACTCTATACAAGTATTCATATCTCTCCAGTGATTCTTCCAATATTTGAATTCAGGGATGCAGATGTCTTTGATGGCTAAGGAGACCAATCCTGACATGAAACATATGACCACATTGGTTGCACCTTACAGAGGGGAGATGTCGTGGTTCAGCCTGACGCTGTTTACAGCTCTGCTGTTTTTCTACCTCCTGTCTGTGATGTCCATGTTCAAATTATGCAATAGCAGCTGCAGTAATTGTGTGATAGTGAGTGTGGTCTTCTGCAATGATATACCAAGTACTTGGATCAACTTCAGTGCAAAGATAATGATGATGATCCTAACAAAAGCCTTGGATAGGTCAATAGCAATACAGTCCTTCTGACCTCCTGAATCTAAAATATCTGTGATATCTTGCTGGAATCCTGCAAATTGAGCCTCACTGGAATAACCCTTTATAAACCCGAACAGCCTGCTATCAAACCATTTAGCACATCCTGTATCAACAACAATTTTTTTTTTTAATACATTGAGTTGAGCCTCTATGGACTGCATCATTAACAACCAACTTCATTTTAGTGTCTAGGTCTTGTTCTTGTTCTGGCTTTGACTTCCTGCCAGTATCTTCTGAGCCCAGCAACGAGTGGCTGTTTATGCTCTTCAGACAAAGGTCCTTTCCGTCTTCTGGAAGTTGATGCCATTTTGAAACCTTGATAGTTGTTCACCAACTTTCTGAATGTGTTCCTGTCAGGAATTTCTTGGTCTGAAATACCAATCTGACTCAGATCTTTTTTGTATTCCTGGAACCACTCACAGCAATTACAATAAGAAGTATTTCTTGTCCACCTATTCAATACAAATCACCTTTATTGGTGTTTACACTTTCATACAATTAATTCTTCTAAGGGACATGTTGCGCTCAAAGAGCATCTTCAGCCTTAATTTTTAAATCTTAAAATGATGTTCCTGAACAGGCGTAAACATATTAAAAAGACTAATTTAAATTACAGCAGTCTAAAAACCAAATTACAGTACATCTAAAAAACAACATTAAAGCATTTCTAAAATCGTGATAACGTATAAACAATTAAAATTATCACAATGTCAATTCAAAACCTTGTCTGAAACTATTACTGAATCTTCATCTTAAAAACTATCTCAGCCTTGTTGCCTTAGATTGAATAAAATTCTATATTCTTTTTGTTAGTCGATCATCACTCATCCTCAAGAGATGACCTAAAATAATAGCTGTCTCTTCTTAATTGACACTGTGAGAGGTTTTGTCTTGCTGTACAAATCCTCATTTGGACTCATTCGCCACTGTCCATGAAACCATCTATTACCTAGGATTTTTCTTAGTATCCTCCGCTCTCTTTTTTCCAGCCGGTCAGTTTGACCTTTACTACTTAAGAAGTTTCAGGCGCATATAATCCCTCAGGCTTTACAACTGCGTTATAGTGTCGGAACTTGGCCCCTATACTCATAGACTTTTTATCATAGATATTGTTTGTCATTTGGTATGCCTGGTCTAACTTCCTCATCCTGACATTGACGGCTTCCTCTTCTAATCCATTCTGCTGGATGACTTCACCAAGATATCTGAAATTCTTGACTCGACCGATTTTTCCAAGATTAGTGATCATCCATTCAGGTCCATCACAGATGTCTGTCATATAATTTGTCTTCGGAATAGAAATCTGGAGTCCTACCTTTTCAACAACTTCTGACAGCCTACTGATCTTGTTGACTGCTGAATCTATGTTGCTAGCAAAAATGGTCAGATCATCCGCAAAGGCCAGGCGGTCAACGTACACCCCTTTGTGCTTAAGACCAAGCCTGAACTGATCTTCCTTTGTTTCTTCTTGGTCTAACAACTTCCTCCACTCTCGAATGTCTTTTTCCAAAACACAGTTGAAGAGGAGTGGGGATAGTCCATCTCCCTGTCTGATACCCGTTCTGATTGTAAATGGTTCTGAGATCACACCCATAAATTTTTACTTTCGACACTGTGTTGGTTAGAGTTATTTTGATCAAATTTCTTGACGTATCATCCACTCCCAACTCTTCCAAAATACTCATTAATGACTTGCGGACACTATATAATAATTGTACCGGGAGGTACTGTTCAACTGGATATTGTAAAATTACTGTATAGTTACCCTGTCAACCTGTAATCGTTCAACCAACGGCAGTAATTAGTGTGTGAACATTGACGCCAGACACTTTATACCCTTTCTCCCTAACTGTTTCCATTAAATATAGGTATAAAATTTATGTGTAAGAACAATGATGCCACCGGGCGAGTTGGCCGTGCGCGTAGAGGCGCGCGGCTGTGAGCTTGCATCCGGGAGATAGTAGGTTCGAATCCCACTATCGGCAGCCCTGAAAATGGTTTTCCGTGGTTTCCCATTTTCACACCAGGCAAATGCTGGGGCTGTACCTTAATTAAGGCCACGGCCGCTTCCTTCCAACTCCTAGGCCTTTCCGATCCCATCGTCGCCATAAGACCTCTCTGTGTCGGTGCGACGTAAAGCCCGTAGCAAAAAAAAAAAAAAAAAAAAAAAAAAACAATGATGCCAGACACTTTATACCCTTTCTCCCCTATCTGTTTCCATGTAAATATATGTATAAACTTTATAATTTCCTATGATTTCCTAATAGAGTAGCATCAATTATTCTTCGGACCACCATTGCTGGACTCTGCTAAATACCCTGTGATTTTACGCATTGGTGCCGACTACTGCGTCTATAAACATATATTGTTTAACTGTATCATCACTGAACATGTTTTCTTTTTCCTTGGCTTTCTTATAAGTTTGTATCTTAGTGTTTACATTTTAAATACCAATCAGGTACCTGATTTAAGCACTGAGGAGGTAATATGCCTGATGATGCCCTCAATGAAGGGCGAAACATGTCTCAAAAGGAAATAATAATAAATTCCTATGTAGTTAAAATTTATAATGTATTGAATAGGTGACACATTAAACCCTTTAGCATCCTACATAGGTAACACCTCAACCCCGCACATTTAAAAAAAAGCGCCGTAAGGAACTCTATCTATCAAACAAAACGTGAAACCACTATGAATGAAGTTTGGACATTAAACAGAAGATGTCACTCATAAATAACAGAGTATTGTGTTATTTTGAAGTTGCCTAAACTGACGGGACTTATTTGTTTTGTTTTGGTGTACAGCAAGTAGTCTGAACTTTTCTCCATAGATGTCCTTTAAAAAAAACTGAGGTAATGCACTCTGGTGCAAGGTAGAAGAATTAGTGAGTTAAAGAAGTTCATAGGTTTTCACAACTAAACTTTCATTTATTTCAATATTTCAAGGTTTGCAACACTTCCTTCTCATTCCACCAGCTTTTGAATCTGGCCAATCAGAAATTTTCTGTAATTATTTTTCAGCCAATAATAGGCTTCTTGTACCTTTTGAATTATCCAATTAAAATAAGAGGGTGTGTCCAGATTTAGTTCAGAGCCTTCTCGAACAATCCCCTTGGGTATATAAGATGTGACTTTTCAAGCTACCTTGTCTTATAGATCACCGTATTTCTGAGAGTGTGTGTGTTAAGACAGGAGGCGGGGCAGTACACCAGCTCAGGTAATGGCCACCAGTTTTCTATCCCTGTAGCTATCTCCGCCAACTTATCCGAGGGGAAGGTTCTAAACTTTAACTATGTAACCGTTTGATTCCTAAAATGTTATCTTCTTCCTTTTCATGTAAAATTTCATGAAGTCTTTAACTGTAAATTGGGGATAGAGAATGCATTATCCTCTTGAGTTCCCTTTCAAGTAATCTCGAGGTGACTACGATTTTGTAACTGTTTCTCTTTCTGTAAAGCATTAAATTAACCTTTCATTCTAGTCACCTCAGTAGCTTGGGATTAGCCCCTGTATCATCGGGCAGCGAGCCCAACTAGGATTTTATACTTGGTTTTCTAGGAGCGCAAGTGTACGCCTCCATACATTTTGTGTTTGGGCCAGTAATTTAACCTGTTCTTCTTTCCACAAAGGCCCAGTAGTTTGGATAATAGATACCCTTGTGTACAAGAATTGTAAATTGTAGGTTGGGCCCAAAGAGGCCAGAGATTGTAAGGTTTTGTGTAATGTTGCCTTGAGTAGGCTGTAAGAAATCTGGAGCCAGTCTCCTTTGTTGAATTCAGAGAGCTTGTAAACTCTTTCTGGTTTTTCTGTGATGCTATTAGTGCCTTTGGAAAGCCGTAAATTTGTAACGGTTGGAGCAAAGTGCTCTTGAATTGGGATATTTCTGTCCTTGTCTAAATAACACAACATTTGTGAGGTTGTAAAGTGGTAAATTAGTGGCCTGAAGCCCAAAAGTGTTAAATTCCCTATTCTGGAGTTTTCTATTGTCATTGTATGTGATACACTGTCGTTAAGTTTGATTTTCTGAAAAGAAATATAACCTTTTTTTTTTTTTTTTTTTTAAGTTTTAAGTTAATCTTTGACATCGTAGATAGACCTATTCCCACCATCACCTTTTTTCACCTCTCTCTGTTCCACAGAAACCTCGGTAACAATAATAATAATGTGCCCGTTGCATTTTTGGATGTGTTCCAAAATGGCATCCAGGAAAGGTATAGACCACTCAGACCCAAGAGAGTATACAAGAAAGTCTTGACATGTGAATACAATAGGAGGCCATGATTAACTTGGAACAACTACCTTTCAAAGGTGGTGTAGAACAGAGCAATGTCAGGAAAATTGTTTTTTAAAAAAACAAGTAAAATATTAGATATTATTAAAATATATACTTGAAAAACTGAACTCGAGACGAGAGGAAGCGAACTGCTGTTGCTGCATCGAAGAAGGGAAATAATCAAAATTACGGCGGAAATTTTGAAAAATAACTATTATAAATTAAGAGAAGACGGCAAGATACTTGCAGAAACACTGTAAAAAATATAGAGACAGCGGGATATACGAGAATTTATTTAAATACGTACACTGATAGATCCGTGGCGCAAGATTAGCGATACATCAGAAATCATTAATTGGAAGTCATAAAAGAAAAGGATAGGAAAGAATTACTCCATCAGAAGAAGAATCGAGGAAGGAATAACATTTTCAGAAATCGAAGATTTTTATAAGACGAGACGGAAGATCTTATGCAGATTTAGAGAATTGGTTAACTAGAATGCAAGAGAAAACTAATAAAATATTTCAAAAAAGAAATATTACTCTAAGAAAAACTTAAAATGAACATTTACTTGTCGACATTATCTGATTATATTGGCAGTTATTCCGAGAAGAAGATGACTTGCTAAACATCCAAATGGACCAACCTGGAGGGAGATATGATCCAACCAGCTGACCCTACTTAAGATGAGATGAGGAATCCGACCGAACCTCGAACCATGGCCAATGAACCAGTGATGTGACGAGCAGGAGGAGAGCAACTGACAGCTGATATGATGAAAGACGAGCTGCTGATATGATGAAAGACGAGCTAAGTGTTTGCCATAAGTATTATAATTCTTAGTTTAGCTAGGCATATGCATTAGTATAGAGTATTCTAAGTGTGGAATATTTGAGAGTGCGAGTGAAACAGTGAAGTGAAGTGCGTTACATTTAATCTGTTAATACTATATTAAGTTAGTGTATAATTAGATTGATATCTCGTGGAGTATGGCTATGAATGAAATAAGTGAAGTACCAAGGTAATTGAAAATACGAGTAGGAAGAAAAGCTACCTAACAGCTGAATACAAAGATTGTCATATGGTGAATAATATCTACGGATCTTGCGAAACCATTCAGTCAATGATTACGTCACAGGTGGATCGCATGAGAGGAAGTGAAAGATATAGTCGAGTTATTCCTTGTAAAGTAATGTTGTTAAATGCATGAACGCAATATTTTAGGTTAAGCATAGTAATATTGGAAGAGAATTGATCTATCTAAAGGAGTATTTACGTAAAGAAGAATGGTACGTCTTAGTAATTGCATTTATTATGAAACAGGTTATGAATGATGAGAAATGGTATTGAGAAAGATGAAATGGAATTGATTGAAGGTTTTATAATGAAGAAAGAAGATATATGAATTAATTTGTGTATGATAATATGGCTTATGGTGATTATAAGATGTATATAAGGATGGTAGATGCTAAATATGCATATATTGGATCAGTTAGACTATGCAAGCACAAGGAAAGAGATATAACGTGAGAGTGACATAAGGTGTGAATGGTGGATATTTACGTATAGTTGAGATTAGAGAGTTGTTGTAACGTCAAGTACAGCTGTTAATATTAAAATATATGTGTATTATGACATGTTCTCATAACATATGTGAAGCGAAAGATGTGTTAAGCCAATATAGATATTAGAAGTGATGAATATAAATAGTACTGAAATATCATAACGTAAATACTTATTGAATTACTTGCACATATGGTATATTAAAAATAAGATTAGCAAAAGGATGCATACTGAGCAGTAAATTAAGAATTATTTAGATAGAATAGTGAGATAGATTATTTTATATTTTGAGTGTTGATTTATAATTCGTGTAATAATTTTAAATGAGAAGATAGTAAATTAGGAGGCGTGATTTAAAAGGCAATAGGGATGGAAACCTTAGCATGTCAGTCATCATAATACATTTCTTCGCCAGAGAAAAACTTTGTTAACAAATTCAGATAGCAAGATTTTGGACTTTATCAATTGTAAGGAGATATTCCATTTTAAACTACAAAGTGATTATGGTACAATGATCGATCTGAATGATTGATTTAATTTTTCAAACATGATTATGAATGATGAAACTTGAGTTCATTTCAGAAATAGTGAATTCATTTTATTATTTTATTTTGTTAGTAAGCCAGCACTGACTTAAATGTAGAATATTATGAATTATTATTGACTTTAATCAACGATTGTGGAAGTTCTTAGTAACACGAGTTCTCAATTCTTTAATTTTTGCTTAATTTATTAAATGTGTTTTCTCATTATTTTCTTATAAAGTGAGTGATAATTTGTAGCAGTTGAGAGTAGATGCACTTAGTTTTTAAGGTGTTTATCATACGATTTGTATCAGAGTTAAGCGGTCAATGATGAATTTACTCTTGAATGTGATAGGATGGAGACGTTCATCGGTGATTGTCGCGTGCAGTCCCTACCTTTTTCTCTGAATTCACGTTAAGCTTAGCCAAGAAGAAAAATTAGATATTTTTCTTATGTAAAGAAATACCCTGAGATTACATCTAGCTGTCGGGATATTATGGCTGTGTCGTACCTGGACGCGGGAAGGGCCCAATAATAATAATAATAATAATAATAATAATAATAATAATAATGATGATGATGATGATGACGATACTGGTTTCATGTCCCACTAATTACTTTTACAGTTTTTGGAGATGCTGAAATGCTGGAATTATTTTGTCCCACAGAAGTTTTTTTACATGCTGGTAAATCTACTGTCACGACACCCAGTATTGACCCTGAGATTAGCCTCAAAACGAGTTCAATAACCATGTTGAGACTGGTTTATATGTAAAACAGTTCTGCATAATTCTGTTCTACATGTAAATTTCTGTAGGTCTCAGGAAAATGTTGTTGTTTGAGTCACCAGTTCACAGACTGGTTTGATGCAGCTCTACATGCCACCCTATCCTGTGCTAACCTTTTCATTTCTACGTAACTACTGCATCCTAGATCTGCTCTAATCTGCTTGTCATATTCATACCTTGGTCTACCCCTACTGTTCTTACCACCTACACTTCCTTCAAAAACCAACTGAACAAGTCCTGGGTGTCTTAAGATGTGTCCTATCATTCTATCTCTTCTTCTCGTCAAATTTAACCAAATCGATCTCCTCTCACCAATTCGATTCAGTATCTCTTCATTCGTGATTCGATCTATCCATCTCACCTTCAGCATTCTTCTGTAACACCACATTTCAAAAGCTTCTATTCTCTTTCTTTCTGAGCTAGTTATCGTCCATGTTTCACTTCCATACAGGAAAATATAACTTAAAAACACGTTAATTAAAACTCATTTGCATTTAACTCATTTATAAGTAATTCAGTGTTATACATATTCATTTTAATTACATGAAGTTTATTTGTACATATCAAAATTAAAATAATGTTGCAGACGAATGCATTTCCTCTGATCAAAACACAGGCGAGTTAGAAATGGGTTGCATTAGAGGCAGGCGTAGGGATGTGGCGACCCCATCGCCTGGTGTTTACGACACTGTAGTCAACCAAATGACTTCCAGAATAAGGAGTTCTCCTGTACCAAGTGCCAATGATCTCTTGTAGGCCGGATGAGCAGGTAGAGGTTTAGAGCACTCTCGTGCTCTTGAGGTGAGAAATCACCCCAAAAGGCAGATGAATAACTTGTCGACTAACATCACAGAATGCAGAAGGCAACGGGATACCATTGCATTAAAGATCGTTTTGGGTATCCCCAGAAAAACCCATCATGGGTTTCAGAGTAAAATATTCCGGAGTTTCAATTCCCTCATTCGGATCTCTTGGAGGGAATACATTGGAAAAAGCTATGAGAAACACATCAATGAATATAGGTACTGTACGTGGAATGAGAAATCATTATATCAGTCAGAAAAGTTACAGAACGTGATCCAAGAAATGCAGCAACTAACCATACTGGGACTAAGTGAAACAAGATGGCCTAGCTCAGGTGAAATGTACAGTAACCAAATGAAGATATACTACACTGGTAATGATGATAATTATCACTGATATGGAGTTGCTATTATTGTTGACAAAAATCACAAGCCAATGTGTGACCAGCTTTATACCAATCTCAGACAGGGTAATCACTTTACAACTACAAACAAAAAGAGCAAAAGTTAACATTATTCAAGTCTTGCTCCAACTGCTGACAAGAGTGAAGCAGGATTACAGTAGTTTTACAAAGAAATTGAGCAAGTCTTGCAAACCACAAAGTCTAGAGACATCACGGTCATCATGGGCGATTTCAATGCAAACATCGGCAAGGGACGTGAAGGTGACTTTATAGGAGATTTTGGATTGGAATCACGCAATGAATGGGGAGAAATCCTGGCACAGTACTGTGAGAAAAATGGGCTATTTGTTACCAACACTTTCTATAAGCTTCCAGAAAGAAGACTGTACACCTGGAAAGCACCCAGTGATAACAATAACATTTTTGGAATCAAATCAATTTAATCCTAATCAACAAACGCTATCGGAATGCCACCAAGGCAATGAAAACTTATTCTGGAGCAGATGTGGCATTGGACCACAATCCATTTGTGGCCAGATTTGAAATGAAGCTTAAGAAAGTACTACCAAAACAAAATAAGGACATACTATGCATCTCTCAACTTCAAGATCCTATAATGAAAAGCACAGATAACAGAACGAATCAATGAAGAACTTTGTAAAGTTGGAAAATTTCCCCAGCGATGTCAATGACAAATGGAAATCCTTCAAGGGACTACAGTACTTCAACATACGAGTCATACCTGGATGACTGATGAAATAATACAATTGATGGAAAAGAGGAGGCTTTGTAAAAACCGGAATGAACATCTATACAGGAGCACACACACATCAAAATAAGAAGGAAGATACTGTTGGCAAAGGAGAGGTGGTTCACAGAAAGATGCACAGAGATTGAAGAATTAATCTCAAAATACAACCATTTCAGTATACATAAGAGAGTCAAAGAACTAACTGGAATCAATAAGATTAGAAAAGGAAGTATATTGCTTGAGAGAACTGGCAACATCATTCCCAGCAATAAAGAAAAACTTGAGAGATGGTTAGAATATATAGAAGAACTGTTTGAAGACAATAGGAAAGAACTTTATGCTAGTGAAGATATGGATGTTGAAAATGGGCCAGATATAATAAAAGAAGTAATACGTGCTACAAAGTTGTCAAAAAGTAATAAAGCACCCGGTCCCGATCTCATACCAGCTGACATACTGAAACCCATTAATGAAGAACAATTAAATGTCCTAAAAGACTTGTAGTAAACACAGGAGTCATCCCTCGTGAATGCCATCTATATTTGTTCCATTCCCGAAAAAAGGAAATGCCCCTCAACGCAGCAATCATCGAACAATCAGTCCCATGAGCCATACCCTTAAAATATTCCTAAAAATTATCCACAGAAGGATCATCAGAAATTAGAACAGAATATCAGTGACACACAAGTTAGTTTCAGAAATGTGCTAGGAACAAGAGCAGCCTTGTTTACCTTCAATATGCTGGCACAGAAATGTTTAGAAGTCAATCAACCAATGTATGTCTGCTTATTTTTATTAAAATAACACTTTTGACAAAGTTCAGCATGATTGCCTCATCCAAATGTTCAGGAAGAACAACTTGGACGTGAAGGACATTCAAATCATCAGCAATACTTATCACAATTAGACTGGTATCATAAAGGAAGGTAGAGTGTTCTCTGAAGAGGTGACAATAAAACATGGCATTAGACAGGATGGTGTCCTGTCTCCTACGTTGTTTAACCAATACTCAGAGGATATAATACAAGCAGCTTTAGCAGAAGAAACAGCAGGAATTAAAGTTAATGGAAAAAACAATCAACAACTTAAGATTTGCTGGTGACACATTGTTGTTGGCAGAAAGCCTACAAAATTTACAGTGACTGAACACTTAATGTAATTAAGACATGTTTTATGATAGTATCCTGAATACAATGCCAAGAAAGCTCGACGATGCAATAGGGAGACAGTAAAGCAAGTAACAAAGTACAAGTATTTAGGAACAATTGGCAAGTGGGTGTGTAAAGTGCATTAAGTCAAGAAATGGTGTGAACTGAGTTAATAGTGGCATCGAAGAGAGGAGAGCGAGCTGTTTGTGTATCTATAGTGCATTATGTCATACTATGACGATGATGATGCTTGTTGTTTTAAGGGGCCTAACATCGAAGGACATCGGCCCCTTGTCATATTATGAACGGTTACAAAGTTATTGAGTTGTGTATAATGTGCTAAATTGACTTCAGCCAGACTTCAGGTGTGCAAAGTGCGTTATGTCCTGCCCTTCATGACTTACCACACTGAGCACTATTCAACACTTTATTCTGTGCATGCAAAGTGTGTTATGTCAGTTTGGTAGTGACTAAGCGCATTTTATTCGCGCTGTTGGTGAAGTTGTCCAACAATATAGAATGACTTCTTGAACTAAGCACCACACATTATTTCCGCTGAGTGAGTACTGAACTAAATTCCCGCCAGCTGGATGGTCACGTAGCCCATTGTCAATCATCATTTTCCAGCTGTTCTGATTGTTGGCTAGTCACAGGCCTTGTTGCGGTACCTATTGCTTTGCCCAAAGAAGCTCAATTTTCACAGTGTATGTGATGCGAGCTTAGTTAACCCGATGAGTGCTACACCCGCCTATAGACGGGCTGACGCGGCCAGTCCACTAGTGCTATGCCCGTCTATAGACGGTGCGCGAGAATTTTAATTTTTTGAGTTTCCCGGTTCACTTTCGAGTGCGAATTTGATCTGTGAAATGTTCTGATATCTGTTGGGCATTATGTAGAACTAACTGATCAGAGATTATAGCTTCGGGAAGTAACTTACAGAGCTTTTTGTAGACGTCTGTGGAGTTCATCTGTGATGTAAACAAACATGGCGGATCAACAATCTCCTTGCTCTTGCTTCGATGTTATTTCGGATCACAGAATCTTTCAGTTATTAACCACAGCGGAAAGTGATGATAGATATAATCATTTTAAGGAATTGTTAAGCGATTTTGAAAGCGAGAGTGATAGAGAGAGTACCGAAAATATTGTATGTGAGAGAGAAACAGAACCTCCTTCTAAATGAAAGAAGACAAACACGGGGAGTACAAAAGCTATTTTATCGCTAATTTCGTGGCGGATGGATTACTTTTCTTCACCATAGTTTCAGGTAACTGTGACAGGCTCTGAGGGCCAAGTAGTGTTTGATGACAACCAGAAAATAATTGATTTTTTACAAACTTTTGTGCCAGTGGAGTTGGTGCAGATAGTTGAACAAATCGGCATCACAAACAACCAGTAGAAAACATTAAACTATCACCACATTCCAGGTTTGGAAAGTATTGTAAAATATCAACTTATATACTTCAAAGAAGTTACATGTATTAGTTGCCTACAGATTTTAGGAAATATTGGATTTTCCATTTGCATTTAAGATTTATAAATAAGTAACATTTATAAACAGTTTAAGCTAATTACCCCACTGATAAGTTAAAAACTGAGGCTTCTACAATTCTTTTAACGTAAGAATGAAAGAACTCAGCACTGAGGTAACAGTCAACTGGTAACTCAGCACTTAAAAGGTTAAAGAGCATTATGTCTTCCAGAACAGAAAATATTTATTAGCGTTAAAACAAGTCAAGGATCAATCTACCGAAAACAATGGAGAAGAATCCGGTGAGTAAAAGTGCTTCAATTGTCATTCGTATTACTTAAGCCAGAATGATTATAAGTTGTGTTGTTATCAGAGAATGCTCTTGTGAGTTAGGTTATGAATTCATGATCAGTTCTGATGAAACAATTCTGACTTGGAACTAAAGAGGAGAAGCACAAAATTAGAATGTGCTAACTTCATTATTTTAAAACTTAAAACTGTCAAAAATTATAATTGGGGAATAGATGTAGTGATTCTTATAGCATGCTGTAAAACTGATGAAAATGTAGTTCTGTCTAATGTATAGATTCAAGTTTTCCACCTTCTATTCCTAAAGGACTTCAGTACACTTTAAACTTCGACAATTCCCAGGAGGACCCAGACTTCAGTATTACTGACTTTTCATCTGATTAATCTTGTTCTGATGTTACTGAAGGTACACCCCAGAAAAAATAAAGAGGATGTCACACAAGGAAGGTGCGAGTAGTTCTTTTTTAAACCCTTCAGAGTGAACCTAGTATTGAGAGAAAAGTCGGTGGCATTGCATTAATTGAAAAATTCCACACAGTTAAAGTGCCAGTGCATGAACCTTCCCATGATTTTGAAAAAAAAAACTGGATCTGTCCGTAACACAAGTGGCAAAGTGTCAGTGGGCAAAACAAAAACTATTACGTCTCAGCGATGTGTATGATGGCTTTGCACTATTCTGAAATGCTGCAGACCATTGATCATAAATTTCTAGTCCCTGGCCATACCCATATGGAATGTGATTGTGATCACAGTTTGATAGAAAAAGCAAAGAAGAGGTTAAATGGAAACACTGATCACTCTAATGGCTGAGCCCAACTGATGAGGTAGTCAACCAAGAATAAGCCTTTTATCGTAAAGGAAATGAACTGGGAAGGACTTTTGGATTTCTCAGCGCTTTTGCGAGGTTTTCTACAACACAGGAAAGTAAACAAAAACAGAGATCGTCTCAAATGGAGGGAAGTAAAATGGTTGCATTTTGACAAAAGTGACATGAGCACCACTCATTATAAAACAAAACTTGATGCCAGTGAATTTGTACAGGTCCGTTTTTGAGGTGGGGTAAGTGTGCCACCCTAAACCCACCTGCAGTTTACAATGATCCAGTTCCCATCTCTGACAAAAAGAAGATAGATTTAAATGGATCTCCTCCAATTTATCTCGCCAGTTTTCCACAACTTCTACAAGGAGATTCCCTCAGCAAGCACAATAAGAGACTTGCACCCCGACACCCTCAATGATGGTGACGATAAACAACACAATGTTATGTGAACATAATGTTTTTGTCAACGAAATGTGACATTTTGTGAAGTGAACTGTCACTCATGAACAAATTACGAGTAGGTTATTAAATAATATCTGTATTATTAGTGGATGTGATATTGTTCATTAATAATAAAGGTAATTCATATCCATATTACTGTGCACATCACATTATATTACTAAATGTGCATGTGCAAAGTGTGTTAAGTCATCATTTATTCGACAACTCGTGTTGTTTGGCTCCCTAATTACGTGAATTTACATGGAATTTATTATGACGAATTGTTGTGAACAGTATTAGGTTCCTGAAGATATAATTCAAATTACTTTTATTCCACAGCTCGATTTTGGGTTTGTAATTTTCTCTAAAGTAGTAAATTGTGACATAATGCACTTTACACTCCCACCGGTCAATTGTGAACTACAACACTGAATGTACTGAGGGAATAACATCCAGGATCGGTCAAGTTAGAAATGCATTCAATAAAATGAGGAGTGTTCTGTAGCAGAGACCTTAATTTACATCTAAAAATTAGACTTCTGAGATGTTATGTCTTCTATAGAGCTGAGACCTGGACCATAAAGAAAAGAGAAATTGACAGATTAGAGACATACAGAAGGATACTGCAGTTGAGTTGGACAAATAAGGTCACAAACGATGAGGTAATGAGGCAAATGGGAAAGAGAAGGGAAATATAAAATACTGTCATAATCAGGAAGCTGCAGTATTTTGGTCATGCGATGTGAGAAGAAAAATATCATGTACTGCAGCTGGTCATTCAAGGGAAGATACAAGGCAAAATAAGACCAGGAAGAAGACGCATTTCTTGGTTTGATAATCTGAAAACTTGGTTCAACTGTTCCATTATTGAGCTGTTTTGATAGCCGACCTATGAGGAGATGGGACTTGAAGAAGAAGAAGAAGAAGAAGAAGAAGAAGAAGAAGAAGAAGAAGAAGAAGAAACAGGTTTATTGGCAGTGGGACTACAGCTGAGATGTTGGAGAGATGTCGTGTGGTGGTGTAATAAAGGTCATGGGAAGTGACTGCTGTAATATTATCCTTTCCTTCAGCCACAATTCTTCTATAATTATGTTTCTGCAACTTCATACTCTGTATCACAACACCTAATTGTACAGTACATCCACACAAAATAAACTGGCGTTTCGTCAGCAATCGAACTAAGAAATATGGATCTAGAAACTGTAAGCAAATGGTCTTCCCAGCATGGACTCCTCCTAAACCCAGAAAAATCCCAGACCATAGCAAAATTATTTAATTAAAAACATCTTAAGATGTGTTCCATGGGATTGAGATATGAGTTACTCGGGGGTGAGGGGCCAAGGATCTTCACGTCCTTAGAGCAGTCATCAAACTATACAGACATAATTCAGGAGTAATGGAGCATTGTCTTGCTGTAAGTACAGGTCACCTGCAAGGTGCTGGAGGCAAACAAATGGGTGATGATTTGCCAGCAGGTTCCTGTAACATTTGTCAGTGAAGGACATTGTCAGATGTACCAGTGTTCCCATTTCATCCCGTGTGAACAGTCCCCATACGAGGATACCACCATCACCAGCCTGAAGAGGGATCCATTACCTCATGTCAAAGACGCAATCATAACCGGCCATCGGCGTGTACAGACTGATATCTCAACTCATCTGTCCGGGTGACCTTTCTTCCATGTTTCGAGTGTCCAATACCAGTGTTCCTTTACCCATCTCAGTCAATGTGTCTTGTGACGGATGTTTAGCAGAGGTACCCCTCGTGAGATGCTTGATTCTGTACCCCATGCTGAGGAGATGGTTTTGGATGGTTCTGCTCACAGGTCGTTGTTGTCTAGCATTGAACTGATGAGTGAGCTGCTGCACTGTGGCCTGTCTATGTACTCTCATGATCTGAGATAGCCAAAACCACGACAGTTGACCTTAGCAGCGGTGGTTTTGCCCGAAGCCATGTACTTATGGTACACTCTGCACGACTTTAAGAGATGGAGTGCCCAGTATATCTGGCGCTGCCAATATGGCCGCAATTAAAAACACTAGGGTCACATGTCTTACCCATCCTATAGTCAACAGTTACGCATACAGCCCGTACAAAGTATGACGTCCTTGCTGTTACTTGTCACGCCCTCCCATTACATTCGCTGAGGCAAGCACAGCACCTCTTTCCCATTACAGCAATTATTGCTCACAAATATATTTTTTCTGTATGCTTGGTATATTTGCTATGTCTATGAATGAGTGGGTTTTACAATTTTTTTCAGAAATATTGTGTAACTTCATAAGAAAATGGCTGATAACCTTCAAGCACATCACCTGAAAAGACTTGAGAGCAACAGGGTTAAGAATGTCTTTCTGGACAATAAAGGACAAGAGCTTTGTGATACTTGCTTTTCGGGCCATGTATAATCCCTAGATCCACTGGCAATTTGCAAGAAAAAAATATACTTTAGCATTCTGGAGAAATCCTTAGTCTGCTGGATGAGCAGGACACAGGTCCATAAATAGAAGAACCTTCCTGTTTCTTGCACCCATTTGTTCATCAAAAGTTTACGAGAACTTACTGAATAAATCTAAAGTCATCCAAGCATTTTAGTTGCTGTAATACCTGCACAGCAACACCGTTCTTGAAGTAACGTGGCTTCTGAAATTTCTCGATTATAATGGGATCCTGACGCTGTAATTTGTGTTGCTGCATATCAAAACAGTAATTCTCTACTTGCTCACTGTTCCTCCAAAGTAGGCTTCTCTTTTAACACTCAAGGTTTTAGAGGCCTAAGATGGTAAAACAGGCCAGTTTCATCCACATTATACATATCCAGAGGTCAGAAGCCTAGCAAGGGTGGTGGCAGCACCTCTTCTTTCCAGTGTTGAACATTCGTCATTAAGGGCAACACACACCCCACAACCTGTCCTGCAAGGAATTTCATATAGTTTCTCAAAGTGATATAGCCAACTATTCTAAGCCTTGAAGTCCATAAATCAAGGTGATTCCTTGATATCACAAATATTTTCATTTTTATTAATGCCCCATTGATTGGTGTTTTCACTATGTGCTTCAGTGAACTATCCAATAGCATCAATTCCAGTTCCTCGTAAGCCAACTTTTTACATTTTTATCTTTTTTGTTTTCAAACCACACTGTGTTTTTTTGATTGCAAATTTTCTCTTTATTTTTCAGCATTCTTGATAATGAAGAATTTGTCACATTGAGCCGCTTCACTAACAGGCACACTTGTATTTCTCTCCAATTTGCAAATCAAGTTTACTTTCTCAGCAAGAGAAAAAGAGTTTGCCTTTCTGCCATCACAGCAAACTTAATCAAAACTGGCTTGGATTTAACTGAAACACCATAGATGAGAAAAGTGAAATCCAGGTAGATAATCCATGCGACACACAACAAAACACTAGCTGATTTGAACTTATACAAACTGCCACTACAATACTTCAGAGTAATAGAAACCATGTACGCGGTAGCAAAGCAGTATGCCTGTTTGAACGCTGAAACATCAGCAGTCTTCACTTTGCTCAGTCCACAATAATCACTATTCGAGAACCTTTGTTTACTACAACTGCCATGCTCGATTTAAGGTCGGATGTATACATGAGCCTGACACCTCACTTTAGTGTTAAGTGCCCGTGCTCAGCAAATTCCACTTCTGGCTTCATTCATCCTTAGCAGGCTTATGATGTCTTTATCGTACATTCTTAATGTTGTGTAACTATAAAGAATAGAAATAAATAGTTGAGATTTTCAATACATCCTTAGGCTAGATAAGGCTCTACCATAAAACAAACTATGCTAAATCAAGTATAGTGTTTTTATGGAATAAATTTTGGAACTTGAAAAAGCGGGTTTATGCTAAATCAACATTGTATAAATCGAGGTCATACAACATACAGTATTATTAATATTATGGTGCCTCAAAACGTTTAAATAACAAAATACTAAAATATAATAATGCTAATCAATTATTGATTTATTTACAATCGAAAAATATTCAGGGGTATATAATTCACTATCGAGAGTGAAAGTACTAAATTTTCAAAGCAAATCTACTTTTAGAATTCTTGTAGTAGCACTTGATCAACATTACTAGATATCTTTCCTGCAATATGTTGAAGGAAACCTTACCTCTTTATTTATTATTTCTTCTCTTGTCATGTCTTCAACATCATCAAGAACAACTATTTTCTCTTCTAGTTGATTGTGATCAATAAAACTCTGCAGCACTCGTTTTGCCAAGACACTTTTCTCAAAGCAATACACTTTTTTGGCTCCCAGCTTAGCAGCTACAAGTCCTAGTAAACAGCCTTCACTCAAACATGCACACACACTGTCTCGTGTCACATAGTTCTTGAGAGCTGCAAGGTAAAGCCTATTCCTCTCACAGTCATTCATGGCACCAATGCGAGTACGGCTAAATGAAGCATGAACACCACATTCACAGACAGGTCGCAAGTAGTCTAAGGGAGAAATTCTGTAAAAGAAATAAAATAGTATTACACATTCATCAGCTTTATCTTAAATATTATGTTCCACCCTATTGAGAACAGAAATAAAACAAAAATATAATTTTATTCTTAGACAGAAGGTGCAGACGGAACCAGAACTAATTCAGAGTCCATTAAATGGAATTTTGGTGCAGTTTTACACAGAAGCCAGAATTTTAAATCTTATTATTGAATATTTCACAGCAGTTTAATGAGATTCCAAAAGCCAGGCAAGATTAGCATATTACAAAAGAACTTTTCAAATCCTTACCGACTGGCATAAAATTCTAGACATATCTGTGAATTGAGGCAAAATATTCATACAGTTACAGTCTAATATGTGAGCCTGTACCTATCTTCACGATGCTGAGTCCTATAAAAGATTTCTTATTTCTTGAAAACTTAAAAAGATTAGGACCATAAAGAATTGAAATAGCAGCTGAGCAATGCGTAAGGTACTAGTGATTCACAGAGGATCTAAGTACTTGCACCTATTATCCATTTCCTCATGGTAACCTAAAAGGACTTGAAGATGACAACCCAGCCAGAGTAGGACAATGAGAATCGGTACATAGAAAAAATATCATATTACTGACAGCAATGTGCAAAGTTTTTATATGGCTGGAAAGTTTGCAAATGTTGAAACAGAAATGCAGTATCTCGAGATCAAGATTTCGGGACTCAGTGAAGTTAGATGGCCTGGATCAGGGACACAAGACTGAACACGGGGTCCTATATTACTAAGGAGTTGATGATCCCGAACATCAGTATGGAGTAGCTGTGCTCCTCTCTTCTGATCTGGTGAAGTCAGCCAACAATTTCATTCCCGTTGGAGATAGGGTCATGCTCCTTAAACTACAAACTTCACATCATGCCATGAACATTGTCCAGGTTTGGGCTCCAACAGGAGATAAAGAAGGTGAGTTCAACTAATTTTATTCCACTCTGGAGAAGGCAATGGACCTTACAAAGAAAGAAGAGATAAAGTGGTCCTTGGTAATTTCAACGCAAAGACAGAATATGATCTTGGTGAGAGAAAAACCAGAGGAGATTGTCTGGTACAGTTTTGTTCAGAACAACAGCTACCTGTCATCAATACCTTCTTCAAACTACATCCCCGGCGCCTGTCTACATGGACTCCACAGCGGACTGCAAAGTTCATATTGTCAGGAGCCAGACAGACTTAATCCTCATTAAAAGTGATCCTAAAAGGTTCATGAAAGCAGCAAACCTTCTCTGATGCGGATGTTAAATAGCAACCACAATCCTGTTGACAAAGAAGAATTGGAAAGAATGTTCCTCCTGATCAACATAATGTTATTTACATGAATAAACTAAACTATTCACTGTAAATCATCAACACATATGAAATTAATAAATTATGCACAATCCTGTTGTCATGGACTTCAAACTCCATTACTTTGTCAAAATTAGATGCTCTGAAAAAACCTAGGCACATTGATATAGAGACCTGACAACCTTGAGGCATGGACTCAAAACAACCTTGAATCTTGGAGAGTGGATGAGTACAGTGAACAGCTCGGGAACAGTTGATACTGAATCAGAATGGAGTGTCCTAAAGAACATACTCATTCATACCCAAGAAACAGGAATTGGATATTCAGGCAGCCCACAGAAGCAGCCATGTATGATGGGGCGAAATATTACAACTTATGGAAGAATGACGGAAATTGAAGCACAGGGATAAAGATCAGCATAGAGAGTTCAACAGAGCAGTGTGGAGAAAATGCAGGGAGGAAAAAGAACTTTGACCAGTAAATGGAATATCTTCAGGAGAAACAAGACTTCTTCAACCTCCATAAGAAAATCATTTATGGGGAAAAATTGTGAGTTGTATAAAGCTACAATGAGGGATGCCAATAACATTACCTTTGTAGGAGGTGAAGAAAAGCTGAAGTGCTGAAAGGAGTATGTTGAGAATCTATTTAATGATGTGCGGCCAGACAAACCACCCTGTATTTATGAATGCAATGAAATAAGCCCTCACATAACAAAAGCAGAAGTACTGTATGCAATCAAGGTCCAAAAGTAACGTAAAGCTGTAGATCCTGACAAGATACATGCAGAGACTCTCAAACTCATTGCTCAAGGTGATGGTAGAGGCCTAGATCTGCTAATACCACTATTCAACTCAGTATATAAGGCTGGAAGAATTCCATCTGACTGGTTAAGGTCAATATTTGTTACCATATCTAAAAAAACCAGTGCATCACACTGTGATGATTACTGCATGATCAGTCTAATGTGCTATGTCTTAAAGGTATTCCTGCATATCATCCACACTCGTACCTATGCAAAATGTGAACACCAAATAGTTCATATTCAGTTTGGTTTTAGAAACGGACAGGAAACTCATGAGGCTCTTTTCTCTTTGAATGTTTTGACTCACAGATGCCTGGATATGAATGTTGTCATGTCCACGTGCTTCACTGACTATCAAAAAGCTTTTGGTTATGTATCTCATGAAAAACTTCGAGATTTTAAAAACTACTGATGGTGATGCTGGTGACCTATGTATCATCATTCAGCTCTACTGAAACCAAACAGCAGAGATCAAAATAGAGGGAGACACAACTGAGAACATAGCTATACATAGAGGTGTGCAACAGGGCTTTGCCTGTCATCTCTCCTTTTTAATATCTACTTCAGGCTGTGTTCAGAGAAGCTGTTGAGGATGTTAACATAAGCATCAGGAACAATGGCAATGTCATTAATGTCCCCTTCAAA
Organism: Anabrus simplex; assembly: GCF_040414725.1. NCBI lineage: Eukaryota > Metazoa > Arthropoda > Insecta > Orthoptera > Tettigoniidae > Anabrus > Anabrus simplex. The sequence goes on along the minus strand of NC_090268.1, from coordinate 260,319,744 downwards.
TTTGGCCTGTAATGAATATTTTATTGTATGTGGCAAAGGGATGTTATCATTCTTTCATTAAGGGTGATATGTTACAAGTTTATTTCAACTCATCATGTCTTCACGCAGAGAACCGGTTTGAACAGGTAGGGTGGACAGTGTATTGATTTTTCAATCGAACGGCCAGCTGTAGTCGTGTGACCTACTTGGAATTTCTCAAGGCCACCCCAATTGATAGCACGAGGCAAATGTTCTCGACATAGTACTCTCTCGAACTATGAGAACCTATCAGGTGAAGGTACGACGTCCAATTATGACGCGATATAAGGACACACATCCCGGTATAAATGCATAAATACTTGTGCTTTAGGAATAAACTTCCCTTCCTATTGCGACGTTCTCCGAGTGCAGCAGATTTTCGAGGTCAAGTTACGTATCATTCAACGATAATTTCCATGTGGTCGTGTGTGTGTGGTCATATTCTAAAGCTTTTGTGTCAGTTTCAGCTCTCATCAAGACAAGAAAGAAGAGGACAGTTACATATTCAATTCTCTTCGCCAGGATGTCTCACCCATCTTCTGAAAGAGCGATCTACGAGAATCTGGAAATGGACTTTGCTGTCAAGATGCAGTGTTAAAATGTAGGCACTGTCTGACATGGGGGAGATAACAACTGGATGCAGATTGCCATATGAGCAGTTTCCTTCATCGACGGCGAGATCCAATTTCATCAGAAATTTATGTACCTTTTTATAATAATAATTTATAATAATTTTCCGAATGATTAGAACGCTATTTAAAAATCATAGACCTCTCCGATAAAAGATAATTTTATGTGAGATTAATTTCAAATGTGTGAACTCGTGTGGGACAAAATTACGTCACATTTGACATGTTAAATTTCAGAGTATATTTCACCTTACGCATATCATTGGATTAATTCAAGGTAGTGTCGTCAGACTCTGTGTCGAATTGAGATTTTTTTTGTGAAGTTAATAGTCAGCAATAATAATAATAATAATAATAATAATAATAATAATAATAATAATAATAATAATAAAGTTGAAGGTCAGGTTAAACTGAAATGTAACGGTCATGAGTGGTAAATGTTATTTGCTATTATTGTGTTATGTTTGATGTGTGCTCTATTAGTGGATTATGAGCCTGGAATACGGCGGATCCTGAGGGATTAATTGTGTAATTTTATTTGGGAAGTATGTGTCTAAAGAACCATGTCTTCTGCGAATTTTGGAGCACGTGTTAAATAATGTGGATGAGATTTAGGAGTAATAATATTTTATCGCGACTCATGAACCACATGTCCGATGACATTAATGATTAACCAATATTTATGTGCGTGTTATTAGTTGACCAATTCTTCTGAATACTGAATCGCTGATTTTCTCAATGATCAACGTTGTGATAACTCTGTTATTTTCTTTACAAGTGATTGCCCAGATTTAATCACATTTCTACGAGTATCGTGTGCTACTATTTATCCGATACCGTCATCTGAATATTCCATGGATAGGGGAATAAAAATCGAAACTTAATATTCAAATTCCAGAATCCGATCGTAAAATATGTAAATACGACACAACACCGAGAGGATTGTACCAGTTTGCAGTAATGCCCTTTGGATTGAAGAATGCTACTGCCACCTTCATGCGACTGATGGATTAGGTATTATCAGGATATGTTGGAGATTTTTGCCAAGTGTATCTCGGCGACTGATGATTCATGGACTGACTTGCCAACTGGAGAAGTGCCACTTCGCCCAGTCCCGCGTAGAATATCTTGGCCATGTCCTAACCTCTGAAGGCTTAGAAAGGCAACCGGAGAAGAATCGAGCTATCGAAGAAGCTGAACGCTCACGGACCAAGCGTCAAGTACGTCAGTTCCTTGGCTTGTGTGAATGGTATAGCAGCTTCGTGCCAACTCTTTGAAGAAAAGGCAATACCACTCACCTATCTACTCCATAACAACCACCTGTTCCGATGGACCAGCAAAGTGAGGCAGCATTCCAAGGCATTAAGGCTGCGATGTGCAACACTCCCAGTCTAGCCCATCCCGACCCCCAACGGAAGATGTGCCTGCAGACGGACGCCAGCGACTCTGGCTTAGGAGCAGTGTTATTCCAGCAGAGGAGTGACAGCAGAAGGGACATCATCGAGTATGCCAGCAGAAAGCTATCTCCCACCGAACAACTCTACTGCACTGCCGAGAAGGAAGTCTTAGCCGTGGTGTGAGCCATGGGCAAATTCAGAGGCTACTTGGAGGGAAGGAAGTTCCAGCTCTACACCGATAACGCCGCTCTCAAATGGTTAAACTTGGTCTCTGGCTCAAAATCTAAATTGATGCTATTGGCTCTGTTAATCACAGAATTTGATTTCGATGTGTGTCACGTCCCAGGACCGATGAACATAGGAGCAACAGCTTATCGAGGCACCCAGTGATGGAACCTGAAGCTAGGAGCACCATTGTCGAGAGGGAGTTCCCACGAAAACACCAGAGTGAGCCTAAGGAACCTATCCTTATGACCATCAAGAAAGAACTTGATCTGGGAGTGATCAAACAGTGGTAGGAACAAGACAAGCTCTGTAAGACCATGATGCAGTGGATTATGAGACAGAACACCGATAGCCTACTTGTCCCAAGGGAATTCAAGATGTGCTCAAGAACTTCCGGGACGACAGAGGACTCTTGGAGTACAGGTCGCACCTCTCCGACATGTCTGCAGTAGCGGTGATCCCCAGACAGCACACGACGGACATCCTCGAAAAGTTCCACGACAGCACTGAAGCCGGATATCTAGGAGACGAGTAGACATATCAGTCTACGACGAAGATTCTTCTGCATCAACATGTGGAAAGACATCCTGGACTACGTGAAAGGGTGCTGCATCTGTGCCTGCACCAAGACGAGCAACAGGAAGGCAGATTCCAGCCAACAAGGAAGACGACCACAACATCCATGGAAGGTCATAGTCCTGGACTTGATGGGTCCTTACCCTAGAACACCACGGGGTAAAACAGGATTCCTAGTAATCACCGACCTCTTCACAAGATGGATTAAGGCCTTTCCAATACCTGAAGCCACAACAGGACGCATCACCAGCCTGCTACAAGACAAGGTATTCAGCCGTTACGGTTATCCACGGTGCATTCTGTCAGACAATGGGAGTCGGTTCACGTCAAGGAAGTGGCAGCAAATGATGACAATGGTATGTGGAGCACTGGACCACCCCTATATACAACCCAAGGGCCAATCCAACAGAACGACGAAATCAGGAGCTGAAAAGGATGCTACGGCTCTACCTGACAGACAAAGAACGTTCACTGTGGGGCCGTCAGATACCGCAGTCACTCTTTGCCCTCTGACAACACATCAACCGTGCCACTGGCTATTCCCCAGCAGAGCTGTTCCTTGGGTGACAGCTATACGGCACCAGGGATTGGGATATTCGTCCACCACCCACTTCTGGTCAAGATGATGCAGCTGTTTTCCTGGCAGAGTGGCAGCAGCAGCAACAGCAGAACATCAAGGAGAAGCAAGCTTTGGCCGAGAAGAGATCCCTTACCCAGGCCAAGGCTCAAAATGTCGAAGAGACCCAGATCTTCCTACCAGGCCAACAAGTACCATGGCATAACCACCCAGTCAGTAAAAAGATTGGAGGGTTTCATGCAGGTCTCGCACCTAAATGGGTTGGTCTTGTCGAGGTGGATAAGCAGCTGGGCCATGGGGTCTACTTACTAAAGACCAACCCTTCTGCCAAGGTCCATGCATCAGAGTTGCGGCGAGTCACCCAACCGCTACGCATACAGAGTAAGCCTAGAGGAGAGGCTACTGACGACACAGCTCAGCCTGGTCATGAGGGGAATGCAATGACTATCATCGAGAAAGAGGCTGGCAGCGAGGCAACCCTGACCCCTGACACGATATGATCCTGTTAAGAGGAGGAGAACACTTCCAGCGACGTCGAGGAAGAGAGAAGATAAAATCTACAACCAAGGCAAAGTCAACGAGTGTGACAAAGTGTGAAAATTGTTTCAAGTTATAGGGGGGATATCGACACAAGTATAATAAACAGATATAACTTGAAAACAATACCGTATTTACGCGAATAATCCCAGCATATTTTTTAAAAAGTTTTGAAGCACGAAATTGGGGTGTGGATTTTATTTGCATCAAGGTTGCCAACACGCTCCTGGCTCATCTAGTTTTTGATGCCGAGTGTACAGTTATGCTTTGTGCAAACGTAGACGGAAGAAAACTGTCCCCACATGTCATATTTAAATGGAAAACAATTCAGACTTTTAATTCTAAACTAACTTTACATTTTTTTAAAATACCGTATTTTACAGAGTAATTTAAATTCAAAATTTCTCCGCATCACGATAGAACGCGTCTTCTCGAACGTTCAGGGGTAGCTTTCCCCACTTTCACTCACTTCGGTGTGTCTATAGTGTGTTTCATAGTTGAAAATAGAGTGAAATCGTAATTCTTTTGTATTCAGCGTTTTAAGGAACGCCACAATATCACACAGGAGGCAGTACGCGGAAAAGCAGAATCCGCGAAAACTGGCGAGAGTTGGCATTTCTGAATTATAAGATGGCTGTTAATTCGAAATCATGTAACTGGAAGTCTGATTTCTGTATTACTACGATTCTGAATTAACGAGGTTTTACTGTATCGCAAAACGAACATCAGATTTCGCCAGTGTGTCTATTTCAAGTGTTTACATTGCACGAAAAGAATTATCCACCACCGGTCATGTTACTGTCCAGTAAAAAGAGACCACGTGTGAGACATGGAGTGTGACGAACTTGTAAGTAATTTAGGAGAGTATTCTAGTGATACAAGAGACAATGAATCTTCCCATCTACAGGGAATCAAGCCTATTGCAAGTTCAGATTAATGAAATACCTGTCACATAAGTAGGCCTACTTGCTCATTTTCATGGAAAATATATTTCATAGCAGTGATAATGTATTTTTATCATCTCAGGCAAAGCAGCTATATCCGTAAATTTACATGTTCATATTTGCGTAAAGATCATGTGGACCTCGCAGAGTGATACGAAATGTTTGTTTATGCCTACGTTACTCTTTCAATGGAAGGAATTTTAGTTCATTTCATTTTTTTTCAAAATGAGCCTTCCTAAAATGAGGGTGCGGGCATTATTTGATGGCGAGGATTATTCGGGTAAATATGGTATTCTCTCACCCATGGGTAAATAATGCAAGTGTCGAGCTTGAATTATTGTTATTTTATGATTATGATTATTACTTGTAATGTACGGCTATGAAGTGTTGCATCCGCTTAGTATTTGTATTATTATTACATCATATGTACATACGATACGATCGTGTTGTTTGTGAGGTTATGTCATGAAATGTGCTGTACATAAATATTTATATGAGTTCAGTTAATGTAAATACCTGTAAATGAATATTATATAATTTTTTATTACCTGTATATGATGTGCATTCCACTACAGAATTGTGAAACACACTAACTTCCAGAATGGAATATGGAATATAATATAGAATGGTAGAATATTCTGTACATTATAACCATGCTGTTAGGCACTCACGAATTTACGAGAAGGTATTTTGGTAGTGTATCTTTCTAGAAGCTGGCCAGGCACATATATTAAGAGGTGGTCTTGATGGGAGAGGAGAGTTATTGTTCAGTAGACTTATGAGTGGACACGTTAACACGTTTTGTGACATGCTTTTAAGCAGTCATCTGTTTCAACTGTGTTTTAAGGTTGCAATCTCCATGTCCAGTGATAGGCAATTGTTAAAATGGCGGCTTTGTTGATGCGTGTATTTTGCTAGTGACAGCAGTGATTAAGGTTATGTGTTAATTTGTAAATAGATGTGAATAAATAACTATACCAACTGACAGCATTTCGTGTGCGTCTTTGTGGATATGTTAGGAGATTATGTTGAGAAGGTGGACGTAACAACTGATGGAGGATATAGAATTTTCAAAATATATGATTTCTCTACAGGAACTCTCACTGGTTTGTTCTGCAAAATACATCTGGTTTTCTTTACGTTACTTCTGTATTGGAAAATTGCTGGTCCAAGAACTTGATCAACTTACATTTTTATGCAAATAGTATTCAAAGCACACACACAAATATAGAATTAAGTATTCTTATACTTGTTTTATTTCATTTTGAGTATATTTAATCTGTTTGTGTCTCTCTCTAGTTCTATGCTTGTCCTGTGTTCCTAGTCTTTCAATACCTGTATTTTTTTATCTCTCCTCCATTTCCCTGTATTTATCTGGCTTTCACTTCCTACGCCAAGAATTCCCAATAATGCCCACCCTCTTAAAGAAACTATATAATATTGTTCCTCCAGATCCTAAGATTACGAGTTCAAACCCATCACAGGTAGCCGGATTTTTGTAGGGCACTTCATGCTGTACGATGTTGGCACGGAAAAGATCTCGGGTGACACATATGGTGTCTACTTGGCAAAATTAATTAGAACCCAGCCATGGATTGCCCAACAGAGGTAAAGTGTAACAGAACACCAAAATTGACAAGCAGGCAGCCTAGATAGGGTCAAATAAAAAAGCCTGCACACGATAGCTGAGGTCATATAATTATTAATTTTTGTCCTGTGACTATTACAGCCAATTGCAGCCCTTGCAAGGTGGTGGGTGGATAAGTAGGCGAGTCAGTGGCATCTACTGTGTATGAGAAACTGTATGTTAGTATGGTAGAGGATAGTATTGTGTGGGATGTGTAAGTTGGAGGCATGTTGTGAACGGTATAAACACCCAATCCCTAAACCGAGGGAATTAACCTTTAACTAATAAAATCTCACAGTCAAGCAGGGGACTGAAACCAAGGCCTCAAGGCCTGGAGGTCAGTACACTAACCACTCAGCCATGGAAGAAACTGGGAATCAGACACAAGAGGGTTGGGGCTGAGGAAAAAAAAAAAAAAAATATAAAAAAAATAAAATAAAATAATAATAATAATAATAATAATAATAATAATAATAATAATAATAATAATAATAATAATAATAATAATAATGTGTGGCCTCCCGAGAGGCCTGGTGAAAGTCTTTTGATTTGATTCTCGATCTGACTCCCGTAGGTGACCTGTGCGTCTTGATGAGGATGAAAGGATGATAAAGACGACACATACACCCAGTCCCCTTGCCAGGGGAATTAACCAATTATGGTTAAAGTTCCTGACCCTGCCGGGAATTGAACGCGGGACACCAGTGACCAGAGGCCAGCACGCTAACCATCTAGCCATGGAGCCAGACTGAAGAAACATTTAGATCTGTAAGAACTGGACTGAAGAGGAGAGAGCCCATCTATGAAGATAATAGTGTGTGAAGGAGTTTGTCCTTGTCCTTTCATGGTTTCATCCCTATCCTTGTCTTCTTTCCTGTTGCCCACACTATCATTATGATTATCTGTTTGGGTTTCAACATCCTCCTTTCTTCTACCTTCCTATTTTTTAATAATTACAGTTGTACACTTGTTTGTTCTATTTCCATTACTTATACGTACTTGAGATCCTTGCGTAGGTTAAACCACAATGAATACTCATCATGGCTGCTGATAAGTGTAAGCTCTTCCCCTTGTTTCACCTCCACTTCCTGAGGGAGATAGTAGACAGCCTGCAGCCAGTGGTCTCTCCATGGTAATTTTTCAGCATTTGGGTGAGCCCATACAGGAGCACAGGTAAGTAATACCTCACCTTCAGTGTCCATAATGAGGTCCCACCACATAAATACAACATGAGCAATTCCAGTACGTTCCGCCTTGCAGACTACAATGTTCGATTGCTCACGAGGAATTGGTGTACGTCCCGACCAGTCAAACCTAAATCAACATAAAATAACTCATGACTTTCTTGAAGCAAAATATATTACAACAGAATTACTAAACAACATTTCCTCCATCGCATGCTTAAGCTTAAAGGAATTTAACTTAAGCCTCAAAAACAATATCATAATTGGTCTGTAAAAATTAGAGAGGGATATTACAAAATCTTTATTGGCAGAATGGATATGCTTGCTTAACTGGACACACACTGAGGATACAAATATTTATGATACTAAGAAATAATCAATCACTAATTTTAGATATAAATGAAAGAAGTAGATACTAAGTGAATAAGAAACTGGATATTTCTCTGAAACAGTTCAAATCCATTTACAGAATTTTTCTTTTCTTTTTCAGTTTGTTTTACATCACACAGACACAGACAGGTCTTATGGCGATGATGGGATAGGAAAAGAATAGGAGTGGGGAGGAAGCGACCATGGCCTTAATTAAGGTACAGCCCCAGCATTTGCCTGGTGTGAAAATAGGAAACCACAGAAAAATATCATCTTCAGGGCTGCCAACAGTGGGGTTCGAACCCACTATCTCCCAAATGCAAGCTCACAGCTGTATGACCATAACTGCATGGCCGGACAGCAGTTTATGCCTGGTTCCCCTGTTGAATTTTCTTCATGAAATGTATTATGCTACTCTTTATTGATCGTTGATGGATTCAAAGAATTAATAATGTGTCTTGTGAGCAATTTTTGCTAACTATCAATTCTGTGCATTATTATATGAATTCTTCAACCAATTTCACAATACCATGTGCTGTTGACTATAGCCTTCTTGTTTAGTAATAATTGTTGGGCATAGATTATACACTCTGAGGTAAGGAACTCCAACAATAAATCGTATACAAATTTGTGCCACCTAGATGACATTTATTATTTATTACTAACTACCAACTAATAGCCAAACTATGTGTAAGCACTCTATACATTCCCATTTATAATCAATGTTCAAATTAGGTTAGGATCATTTCATTGCATGTTCATGTTTATAATTTTATTACAGTACATATTTTATTGGGCTATTGAATAATTTTGTTTTTTTGGTTTATTTAGTTTATTTGTTTTATTCTCTTGCTGTTATTCATTTAATTCATTCTTTAAAATTTAATGTCTGGTGTGAAAATGGGAAACCACAGAAAACCATATTCAGGACTAACGGCAGTGGAGTTCTGTTGTATGTCCGGCGCTCTCTTCTCGCTCCTCCAGCCAGCTGCACGCGCGCCTGTGTATCATTCTGCTAGCTTCGACGCGCAGCCCTCAGTGCGCGTGCCTGACCATCGAGTGTACTATAAATAGGAGCTCCCGGCCTGCTTACTCGCCCACTTGCCCCGGTGTCCAGCTCCAGAATACACCCTACGTCGAGTACGGAGGCTACTCCTCTTGAAAATGTGCTTCGACCAGGTGGACTGAATTTCTGGCAGTACGAGGTTTCACCTCTGGTCACCGCTCCCTTACCTGTTTCCGCTGCCTAAGTCCCGTAACTCTTTTACAAGCCATTTTCATTCCCTAACTTATGCAAGCTCCCTTAGTTTCGCTAGGTGGAATTTCTTCAATCAATTGAACTTGCTTTTAGGAATTCAGGCACTTCAACAAACAAGGACTCTCATGAACATTTATGTTAGTGTGCCAGATAGTTCTCGACTATCAACGTGTCAGTTCACAAAGACTATCTTTTCAAGATAGAAGTGTATATAAAGACTGCAAACCTGTACATATTGTATAAAGATAGACTTTTCTCAAGATTCAATATTCCTTTTTGCTTCAAAATAAATTTCAGTTATTTGTGTAAATATCATAAAGTGAAGCAATAAAAGTTGTGTTTTGTAAACTTCAACCTTGGTTACAACACAACTCTATGGCGACGAGGTGAAAAAAGCGACACTCCAATTCATCGGCCCCAGTCGCCAACTCTATGGCGACGAGGTAAACAAGCAACAAACTACACGTCATCGGCCCCAATCGCCAACTCTATAGCAACGAGGTAAACACGACACTACAATTCAACAGGCCCAGTTGTCAACTCTACGGCGAAGTGCTAAACAACCACGACACTCCAACCAGTTCTGACACACAGCTTACCTTACTCTTGCTTGTACGCATCTCGCAATGGCTACTGCGGAACAACTAGCTACGGTCTTCCAAGCCTTACAGCAGCAACAACAGCAGTTTATGCAACAACAACAGGCAGCATTAATTCAGGCTATTCAAGCTATTTCTGTCTCTACACAGCCATCAGCTATTCCTCCGTTCTCTGCTTTTGATCCGGCTAAGGAAGAATGGTCAGTTTATTTAGCCCGTTTACAACAGCATTTCATCTGCCATTCTGTCACAGATGATCAACGCCGCCGCGCACTATTTCTTAGTTCGGTTGGCAATGCTACGTGTGAATTACTACGTAAATTAAGTCCGGAAGAACACTTAGCTGAGGTACCCTTCACGCAGCTCTTGGCCCGTCTCACGGAACACTATGCCAAAGCTCCTCACATAGTGGCTGCTCGCTATAAATTTTTTCAGAGCAGAAAGCAACCCCATCAGACACATACTGAATGGATAACTGAATTGCGTGGTCTAGCTAAACCCTGCCAGTTCATCTGCTCCAAGGACGGTTGTGGTTCATCCTACACTGATTCTCTAATTCGGGACATGATAATTTTACATACTCCTGAAGACAAAATACGTTTTGACGCTGTCAAGCAGAGTAACCCTTCTTTAGAAGACGTCCAGCGTATTGCTACGGTTTATGAGCTTACTACCAAGACTGCCGCAGCCATAGCTTCTCCACACGAAGTTGCACACGTCTCGCCTCAGGCCCGCAAGTCCTCTGCTACAGTGAACCGTACGGATAAGGCGCTCTCCACCAAGCATTCTCGCCAGGTTCCCTCTCGTAATGCTACACGGAAGCCCAATTCTAAAAGCACCTCGAAACTCCTGCCTTCCTGCCGAGGTTGTTTCAAGCATCATGAACGTCGTGACTGTCGTTTTTTCAAAGCTACTTGTCAACGATGTAATAAACTTGGACACATTCAGACTGTCTGTCAAAGTTCGCCCCGCCCTGCTAAGACTACTGCAGCGCGCCGGAAGCATATACAGCCCCGCCAAGACATGGAAGTTGATCAGATCAATCTTATTCTTCCCACAAAGGATTCTCACAAAATCATCATTCCTCTCTCATTCTCTGATCGATCTGTCGATTTTCAATTAGACACTGGATCACCTGTATCTATTATTAACCTGACTACCTACCACGACTTAGGTTCACCTTCATGCTCTCCAGCTGACATCCAGCTCGTGACATTTAACAAGAAGAAAATTGACATCAAAGGTCAAATTAAGCTTCAGGCTAGTTATAAAGGAATTCAGAAGGCCATTCCTCTTCTCGTAGTTAACAACTACACTGCATCAAATATTATGGGCATGGATCTATTTAACTTATTTGGTTTCCAGATACATGACAACATTAACGTCGTATCTACATTGCATCCTACTTCTGACGTTACCGCTCTCCTAGCGCAGTTTCCTGAAGTCTTCGATTCTCAGCTCGGAACAGCAAAAGACTATACAGCTCACATACAGCTGAAATCCGGAGCTACGCCTCGCTTCCTCAAAGCACGTCCAGTACCCCTAGCACTTCAAGACCAGGTCACGAAAGAATTAGAAAGATGGATACAAACTGGAATTGTAGTACCAGTTACTTCTAGTCAATGGGCTACTCCACTCGTGGTAATCAAGAAACCTGATGGTAATGTTCGACTTTGTGGTGATTTTCGATCTACAGTCAACGCACAACTCGACACAGATATCTTTCCTATTCCACGTCCAGAAGACTTATTCCGTCGTCTCTCTGGTGGACAATTCTTCTCTCGAGTTGATCTTAAAGAAGCATATCTCCAGCTACTTTTAGACGAAGAATCTAAGAAATTTCTCACACTCAACACTCCTCTCGGACTGCTCCAGCTCCAGCGGCTCCCATTTGGTGTTTCATCCTCAGCGGCTATTTTTCAGCGCTATTTGGCTCAACTCACCGCCTCAATTCCCGGTTGTTGTAACTACCTGGATGATATTATTGTTACTGGAAAAGATCATCAGGAACATCTAACCAATCTCCGCCTTCTTCTCCAGAAATTGAAAGACAATGGACTACGAGCGAATCTCGCTAAATGTACCTTCTTTCAGCCTCAAGTTCACTACCTCGGACATATACTTGATAAGAATGGAATTCGTCCTAGTATACAGAATGTCTCCGCGATAGTAAACATGCCAGCACCTCAGAACCTCAAGCAGCTTCAGTCCTTCATAGGCAAAGCGAACTATTATAATAAGTTCATTCCACGCTTCGCTACAGTGGCAGCTCCATTAAACGCTCTACGTAAAAAAGGTGTTAAATTTCAGTGGACTCCGCAATGCCAACAGGCATGGAAAACAATCAACAACGCCTTAATTCAAGCTATACAACTCACTCATTTTCAGCCTGACAAGATCATCACGCTAGCTACTGACGCTTCAGACTATGGTGTCGGTGCCGTTCTCTCCCAGAAGGATCGTCATGGACAAGAACGCCCCATCGCCTTCGCTTCGAAAACACTTAATGACCATCAACGTCGATACTCACAGATAGAGAAAGAAGCTTTAGCCATCATCTTTGGTATTCGCCGTTTCAATGAATATCTTTATGGCAACCATTTCCTGATCATTACCGATCATAAGCCTCTCGTACACTTATTCCATCCTGGTAATAAGATCCCAGAGAATTCCCTCCGAAAGCTTCAAAGATGGTCCATGTTCCTTTCTGATTATTCCTATCAGATTGTATATCGAGCCACATCCCAGCATTGTAATGCTGATGCCCTCTCCCGCTTACCCGTTGGTCCTGATACTGCCTTCGATTCTCAAGAATCTGAATGTCTTCAATTAGACATAGAACTTGAAGATACTGTATCCAGTTTTCCTATTGATGCTACCTGCATAGCTAAAGCTACGGATAAGGACAGTACACTTGCTACTGTACGTACTTACATCCGCAACGGTTGGCCTCTTCAGAGCACACTTCCTGCCCACCTGGCACCTTATCATCGTATGCAGCATCGTCTCACGACTCGTGCCGGAGTTGTACTACTAGAAGCAGGCACCATCTTCCGAGTGGTTATCCCACTTAGCCTACAGAAACAAGTTCTCGAATTATTACACCAAAGCCATTGGGGTATCTCCAGAACAAAGCAACTCGCCCGTCAACACTGCTACTGGCCAGGTATTGATGCCTCCATTGAAAAGCTAATACGTCATTGTGAGCAATGTCAAACGAATCAGAACGCCCCGTCTTCTGATCTTGCTTCATGGCCTCCTGCTACTACTCCATGGGAACGAGTTCACATCGATTTCGCAGGTCCTTTCCTCAATTCCATGTGGTTAATAGTCATCGATTCACTGTCAAACTTTCCATATGTCGTGGATATGCATTCGACTACTACAACCGAAGCTACCATTCGTGCTCTCCAGAAAATCTTTACTACAGAAGGTTTACCGCAAGTACTCATTTCGGACAACGGACCTCAATTTACAGCTACTGCTTTTCAGAACTTTTGTACACATAATGGCATTCGTCATATCCTAGCACCACCTTTTCACCCTCAATCTAATGGTGAAGCTGAACGCTTCGTACAAACATTTAAAAGAAGTATGAAGAAAGCTGTCTCTTCAGGCTTAACTAAAGACCAAGCCTTGCTCCAACTCTTACACAACTACAGAACTCTACCCGGCGCTGATAATATCACTCCTGCACAGAAGCTCCATGGACGACCTCACAGAACTTTACTTTCTCTGTTACAGCCTCTTCCGGCCCAGCATAAGACCTCACCAACGAAGTTCTCCCTCAACGACAAGGTCTACACCAGGACATTCAAATCCAACCCACTCTGGATACCTGGAGTCATCTGCAGATCTTTGGGTCATCGTCTCTACGAGATACAGACTACGGAGAAACGTATCTGCCGCCATCAAGATCAGATACGTCTGCGCTACCGCCCCTGTCCAGCTATTGATGCTATTGCTAAACCAGATAAATCTATTGCTGAACGCGCTTTAGATCATTTAATAACAATGGGTTCCTTTCAGGACGAGACAGCGCCACTCCGCCCAGTTCCAGCTCCGGACAATACAACAGAGATATCAGCAGCTCCGCCCCAGCATCGCAGTCGCCGCCAGCGCCGCCGCCGTTTCACGCCGTACCGGCGTATTTAGGAGGGGAGGGTGTTGTATGTCCGGCGCTCTCTTCTCGCTCCTCCAGCCAGCTGCACGCGCGCCTGTGTATCATTCTGCTAGCTTCGACGCGCAGCCCTCAGTGCGCGTGCCTGACCATCGAGTGTACTATAAATAGGAGCTCCCGGCCTGCTTACTCGCCCACTTGCCCCGGTGTCCAGCTCCAGAATACACCCTACGTCGAGTACGGAGGCTACTCCTCTTGAAAATGTGCTTCGACCAGGTGGACTGAATTTCTGGCAGTACGAGGTTTCACCTCTGGTCACCGCTCCCTTACCTGTTTCCGCTGCCTAAGTCCCGTAACTCTTTTACAAGCCATTTTCATTCCCTAACTTATGCAAGCTCCCTTAGTTTCGCTAGGTGGAATTTCTTCAATCAATTGAACTTGCTTTTAGGAATTCAGGCACTTCAACAAACAAGGACTCTCATGAACATTTATGTTAGTGTGCCAGATAGTTCTCGACTATCAACGTGTCAGTTCACAAAGACTATCTTTTCAAGATAGAAGTGTATATAAAGACTGCAAACCTGTACATATTGTATAAAGATAGACTTTTCTCAAGATTCAATATTCCTTTTTGCTTCAAAATAAATTTCAGTTATTTGTGTAAATATCATAAAGTGAAGCAATAAAAGTTGTGTTTTGTAAACTTCAACCTTGGTTACAACAAGTTCGAACCTACAATCTCCTGGATGCAAGCTCACACCTGCGCACCCCTAACCGTACGGACAACTTTCCCGGTGTTTTGTTGTTCTGTTAAGTACCTAACACATGAAGATTATTATACCTGATTAACATTATTGTTTCTTATAGTACAAATTTTCTTCTGAATAGAGATTGAACTAGGTCTTCTTTCGTTACAGACAATGTATCTTACCGTGATTCACATGATACTACACTTCCTTGCATACACCCCTATATGACAAACAATTTAAGCATAGTATATAAACTTCATGGTTTTGATCTGTATTGAATTGTGATCACAATAATAATTAAATTAATGTCGTAATGGTCCACCTAGACACCAAAAATAAGATAAAATTGAATACAAAACTCAAGAATACAAACCTCCGCTTTACCCTTACACAAAACAAACCAACAACACGCACATTTTCAACTGAGGAAAGGGCACGAAGATCGGAGCGTCTGAAGAAGTACTGGGAGGACCGCAAAGCCCGAACAATCCCTTCAAAGAGACCTGAACGACGGACTGACTAAAGTGATCCTATGTGGTCATAAAAGAAGAAGAAGAAGAAGAATGGTCCACCTTTTCAACACTATAATATGCAATATTTTTTAATTACATTACTAAACTAGGGACTAGTTTCGGCCTTGGCTGGCTATCTTCAGCCTTAATGTAATACATCTAATAACTAAACAAATATACAAACACACAAATGACATAAAAACAATTGTACAAAAATACAATTGACATTAAAATCTGGGATGAACTATGTGTGAAATTTGAAAAATAATCAATTAGGCTCTAAATTCTTAGCATCCGGAGCACGCTCATCAACCAGACTTTTTCTTGCATTAATAATCATAGAACTGTTAGTTCCAATTAGAACTAACAATTTAGAACTCAAGTCAAGATCAAGACTGCGTCCCAACAAATAAGGACGAAATAAAGCTCCTTATGGGCATAATGCTGCTGCAGGGGATTGTAGAAGAACCTAAATCAGGACATTTTCTCACAATCGCTTGTTGGCCATGCCTATTTTCAATGAGGTAATGACAGAGAAGAGGTTTTGCCTCCTTCTCAGCCTTTTACATTTACCTGACAATGAGGCATATAATAGACAAATTCCTCCCAAAAGTTACAAAATAAAGCCAGTATTTGACCATCTTTTAGCAAATTTTTTGGAACCTTATACCCCTGATGGCAAAGTGTCATTAGACGGGGGGGGATCATGTTTCGGAATGGAATCATACAAATTATGCAAAGCCAGGACAGGTATGTATGTAACATGATCTGGTACACCAGAAAAAACAGAGAGCTTCTCATCAAAGTTCTTGGAGTAAATATTTCAAATATTTCAACGCCTTCGAGGATTATGTTTACGTTGGCTGAAAACATTTTGAATCAGAGGTATCTTATAGACACGATGCCTTTGCAGGTGGGATTTATTGTTTACAGTGCATTATGTCTTCTGGTATGGGCTAGAACAAATTTGTTACTTTCACTGACCTGTCTCAGTCTCATTCTTGGCTTTGACAATATGAAAGTAACCGAGGTATGAGCGATTCTAGTAATACCGTTCCTTATGCAGCCAGTCCCTGTCATGAATGGTGTGAAAATATTGCTCATAGGGTCAGTTGGTACATGCATTTCAGTGGGCTTGGCAGACTGATATGTAATAGCAACTTCTGGCTTAGTGAGGAAAGCAACGGGAAACTGTCTCACTCTTCATTTACCAAGTGCCTCTTCAGTGACAACTAGGCTATCCAGGACAGCTGTTGGTGGAGTTGTAGAGGACCAAACCAGCCTTTGGGCTGAATACCCAACATACATAGAGACATGGTCAATTATTACAACAGTCCAAAACTCTTTGATCTTCTGAACAAATTCAATACAGATCTGTTGGTACTGTACGAAGTAATCGAAAGGAACTCCCGGAATCTCAAGAAAGGAGAAGTTTCAGTTTCATACAGGAAAATGTTTATGTCTCTCAAGTGGAGGGATAACAGGGAAGTCTGTATACTGAGTAGCATCCACAACGGTGAAATGAAAATAGTTTTGGATAGAAAAAGGGGCGATGAAACAGAAACCACTTGTATGCATTGATTAAAATTATATGGGGGGAGGGGGGTCGATTTATCCGATATATTATTACATATGACACTACCCGGCTCAAGGGAGATAGGGTCATCTTCCCTATCCTTCACTTGAGTAATTCTTGTCTGGCACATCCACACTGCAGGGATGGGTATCCTCCACATCAGTAGGCTGGTGTGAAGAAGAACTAAGTTCAGGCAGGGACCCAGTCTCACGGGGTATAAAGTGGAACCCATACCCAGGGTTACGGATGAAGACCTTAACAGCATCTTAGGCAGAGAAGCAGACCTTCGGAATGGCGAAGGTGGTGGATGAGACAACCCTTCTCTCTGGGGAAAATCAGCAGAGGAAATCACTGCCTTGTGGAGAAGAGGGACCTTCAAAGGCTAAGGGAGTAAACCCCGAAAGAAAATCCTCAGATGCATTAGGCTTAGCAGGTCAGCAGACGAGTAAATTTGTACTTGCTTTCAACTACAACACAAGCCTCGGATGGAAGTTTAAAAATGGAAATGGAATTGACAAGTCTCTGACTACAGTTGCACAGTATGATGGTAATGCTGATGCTCGTGCAAGTGTTAAATCAGAGAACAAAACCCGATTTCGAACAATAAATATTTTAACAATGAATGGGAAAGAAAATGAATTGATTGACCTAATGGAAAAACGAAAACTCGACATCCTGGGATTAAGTGAAGTAAAATTGAAAGGAAAGGAATGAAGAAACTGAAAGGGGTATACCTTGTACTGGAAGGGGAACAGTAAACAGGAAAGGAATGGAGTGGGATTTGTAGTGAATCAGAATGTTGAACCAATAGCTGAAGTTGAGTATGTAAATGAAAGAAATATAATAATGCACATACAAGTAAACAAGGAACTACTGAAGGTAATACAGGTGTATGCTCCACAGACAGGATGTAGCGTGGAAGAAAAAGAAGAGTTCCTCAATGAATTGGAAACACATATTGTTGGAGATGGGATCATGATAATAGGAGATCTGAATGCTCATGTGGGAACTGACAGAATGGGGTATGAGAATGTTCTAGGCTTACATGGGTATTGAAAGTTAGAAACTTCATTTTGTTCCATATTGAACTGGGATTACAGTAAAATGAAAATGTTAAAGGTCCACCTTTTCAATACCATGAATGTTTATTGATGTGAATATATATCACATAACGTTTAGAGAAGGTTGGTACTAGTTTCGATGCTCATTGCGCGTCATCATCAGCCAATAAATCAATTGAGCAAAATGCAACTTATCGAATAGCACCTACAAGACAAATCTTAACCTATGACTAGTTGAAACATAAAACACATGACAGCAAATACAAGGATTAATGTTGAAAGCTAAATAGTCAAAAGTTAAACCAATGAAAGCAAAACAGAGAAAGTAACAATAGTTAGGGTATGATACACGAGAAAGTGTCCAGCTTGAAGTTTGTAGAACATAAGGTGTATCTATATACAACATTTAAATGCACCTACTAAGGCCAATTTTAAATATAACATTAAAATGATAAGGGCATGGTGCATATAACCATCTAAAACATATGACAGCACCTATAAAGTCACTGTTAGATTATAACCAGTTGAAATGATGTGGTGTGTCTGACCGTAAAACATAACATTTTTGAGAAGGTATCCCAGTTGTTGAGTCTTGATAAACAAGAGAATAGTCCAGCTTGAGGTGCATAAATCATAGGGCAACATATGTTATCAGTGGAAAGAATAATCTTGTTCTCTTAAGTTGCGGTAATTAACAGGCTTAATTCAGGTGGTTTCGAAGCCAACAATGTGGTTGTGTGAAGATCATAATTTGAATTAACGTCACGATTCCCAGTTCAGTATGGAAACATGGAGACCTTGCAAGTCAGTTGAAGCCTTTTCCTCCACAATTGACACTTCAAGCATTTGTGTTGGCAAGTAACATTCGTCTCCTTCGGAAGACATGACGATCACAAAACTCACTTAACTCCCAGTAAAATTTCAAATTAAATCTGCAAAAGATCATTCTCGTCTGAAAACCTTACCTTTAAATCTAACATAATGCCACACACATCACAATCAGTTAAGTGAATTATTTTCTTTCCTCCAATATTTCTTCTACTGTTACTCCTCTCTTCTCTATGCGCTCCTTCATCGTATCCGTTCATCCATTTCTGGGCATTCCTCATTGTCTTCCTCTTATTATTTTCTCGATAAATACTCACTTTAAAACTCTATCTTCTTCCATTCTCATCATGTGACCATAGCATTTCAGCTTACTGGTCTGTATCTTGTCTTGCAGTTTAGGGAATCCAATACTCTCTCTGATTTCTATGTTTCTGATTTTATCCTTTCGTTTCTTTCCAATTATTCCTCTAAGGAATTTCATCTCGGATGCTTGGATTCTGCTTTCATCACGTTTTGTTGTTGTACATGTATCCACTGCATATATCAAAATTGATGCTTAATACATTGAGTACAGAATTTTCTTACATTTCTCTGGGATGTCCTGGTTCCGCATTATACTTCTCACACTTCGGTAAAACTCATTGGCTTGTTGGATTCCTTTCCAATTTCTTCATTTATTTTCCCATCTTCTGCAAGTATTCTCCCCAAATATTTGAAGGAATTCACAACTTCTAATTGTCTTCCATTTACTACAATATTCCCTCTTCCTTCTCCATTACCTCTCTTCATCACTGCTGTCTTACTCTTTTCCACACTTATTTTCATTCCATATTCCTCTATCTCCAGGTTTCATCAATTTGTTCTTGTACTTCCATTTCATCTATGCTGTTTGATTGCACAGGAATCCTGACGTGTTAAGCCGATGTGTGTGTGAGAAAGCACGATGAATTTGTTCATCTACAATCCGCCATAATCCAGAGAAGGAGGAACCTACATCTACACCTATATTCAAGACGCCGGAGATTTACATCGGAATAATAAGTACTCTTGTCACATTTTCCTCTCTTTTGGTAGATTGTTAGTTGGATTGTATTCTTATATAATGAAACGTAGATTAGTTAGAGATGTAGTATTTAAATTGTGGTGATGGTAGAGTAGTCATTGATTTATTGATTCACTGACTTCATTTTGTTGATTTCTTGGAGTATTACTGTGTGGATTCAGTGACTGATAACCCCAGTTGTTAGTGAATTTCGCGAGGTTACGTGTAATTAAGGTCTTTGAAATGGATTATGGGGGAATGAAGGATAATAATAATAAGGATGATGTGTGACTTCATTAAAAATCATGACTATAATAATAAATAATCAGATTTTATTAAGGCAATGAGTTAATCGAAGCATTGGTAGAGAATGACTTGTGAAGTAATTCTGACCTTGGAAGAGAAGGTGATAGCTGTGGACAGTAGGCAGCTCATCGAGATGATGCGTTTAGGAATAATAATAATAATAATAATAATAATAATAATAATAATAATAATAATAATAATAATAATAATAATAATAATGAGTTGGACAAATTTAAACTTTCATAATCTATAAGCTATAATTTTAAATGACCTGTCAAATTGGTCAATTTTCATGTATGTACAACACCTTCTTATGTGATGTTTTAATAACTATATTTGTATATGACAGCTGAGGATGACCCTCGAGGGGTCGAAACCGGTACTGTGATTACTGTAACTAATAGTATATTTATAAATGTATTGATAAGGTGGAGGCTTCATTATTATTCCTATGTTGCAAATTTAAACTTGTTGTTGAGAGTTAAATGTGAGCGACGATTGTGATGATTAATTTTCATGATAATAATAGACAACATGATGACCACTAGGGTACATGTTAGTCATAAGAATATTGTGATTTATGGTGATATGGTTAATTATTCAGGGTATAAAAATAAATGTTGGCTCAAAAACTTATATTGTGTAAAGTAAAGACTCATTAATTTTTTCCATGAGGTTATATGAGTGCATTCTTCAATGTATCCCTAACTGATGGTGGTGATGATTGTTTCTTCTTTTTTATTCATCCTATTTTGGTCATTCATCACAGGTCATGGTGATTCATCACTATTATCTGCAAATAATGCGAGGGTCTTCAACCTAATTCTGAGGGGAGACATAATAATAATAATAATAATAATAATAATAATAATAATAATAATAATAATAATAATAATAATAATAATAATAATAATAATAATAATAATAATAATAATAATCTTGACACTATGATAAAATCTGCTGATAAATAATTGGGGGAGATTGTGTAATTGTGTGACAGCTTATCCATGTATTTCAACAGTGTTATTTCTTTTGGTGATTTTTCATGTGGTTTATTGTCATGTGGAGTGTTGTTGCCGTTTGTTACGCATTTTACTACGTGATACTCTGCTATCTATCCACAGTAAATTAGTAAGTGAATAATCATTTAAAATTTTCAATAAAAGAATACAGTCAAACGTAATCTGAGGAGGGGAAACTTGCCAAAGAATTTTCCAATTAAATGCCAAAGAATTTTCCGATGAAATGTTAAAATATTTTCCAATGAAATGTTAAAGGAATTTTCCAATGGAATTGTAAAGAATTTACCAAGTAAATGTTAAAAGGATTTTTCTTACAATAATGTTCAAAGATTTCCCAAGTATTTTGTAAGCAAATTTTCTAAGTATATGTGAACGAATTTCTGAATGGAAATATTGCAAAAATTTTCCAAAGATTTGTAAAGGAAAAATCTAGAAAATGAATCAATAGATTTTCCAAAGAGTCATGGGGAATTAGAGAATTAATTGATGGGGATTTGCTCAGAACTTGTATAAAGGAGCATTAAAATTGGTGAAGAATTCATCAAGGGAATATTGTATAATTTAATGATCTAATGTAGCAATATTGGTCATAATGACATTGTCGCTAACATTATGATTGGTTCAATGTTACAGTTCCGTAAATCAACGATTTTGACCTGAAGCACAGTTTCGAACAAGGTGGTTAGATGAAGATGGTTTGTAACGAATGGAACCCATAAGCATGCAGTGTACATATGTTTACATTGCAGATCAAAAGCAGTCAATTTGAGTTGTATTGGTGTAAATAGTTTCTTTTCTTTTCTCATCTGCATGTCCAGACTGTTATTCATTTAATAAATGTTATTGTTATTTTGTTCCGATTTCTTTTATCATGCTGTCACCTATCCAGTCACCTATAGCCCTGCAAATTAAAAATTTCATAAGGTCTGTCCCAAAACAGTAAAGTTAGCCCTGCGAACTCTCGCTCCACCGACTGAGCGACCCCGGAAAAGGGGACATTATAATTCCTCTTCTTCTTCTTCTTCTTCTTTTCCCGCTCATGCGGGGTCAATATTTGACAAGTCTTTTCCATTTCCCTCGGTCCCAAATGATGATTTAAGTTAACTGCTTTTCTGCGAAGTCTTCCCGCACGCAATCCATCCATCTTCTTCTTGGCCTGCCTCTCTCCCTCCTGCCCTTCACCTCCAAGTCAAGCACTCTTCTTGCTACATAGTTCTCATCCCTGCGCTTAATGTGACCATACCAGAGCAACCGCCTTTCTTAAACTTTCTGTGATGCTTGAGTTACCTTAACACTGCCTCATATGAAGCTGTTCTTGATGTGGTCTTTCCTAGTAACACCACACATCCATTGCAGCATTTTCATTTCGGCTACATCCAGCCGTTTATTTTGTGATTGTACTATTGGCCAAGTTTCTGCTCCATATATCATGGCAGGTCTCACCACACTTTTGTAGGCTCTCCCCTTCACTTGGACATTTAGTCTCCTGTCATAGAGGACACCAGACAGCCTTTTCCAATTTAACCAGGCAGCCTGAATTCGGTGTGTAATTTCCAAATCTAGATTGCCATCATCAGATACAGATGATCCAAGGTATTTGAAACTATTACTTGCATGGAGTTGATTTCCATCCATTTTCACACTACAATTTTCCTTTCTACCGAGGCACAAGTATTCTGTCTTATTCCGAATGATTTTAAGACCCCTATCCTCCAGTGCTTTTCTCCAGTGTTCTAGTTTAAGTTCAAGTTGTTCTCTATTAGTGCTGCATAGTACGATGTCATCTGCAAATAGCATGCACCAAGGAGCTGGTTCTCTAAGGCTTTCAGAGAGAACATCCATTATCAGATCAAAAATATAGGGACTCAGTGCAGATCCTTGATGGAGACCAACTTCAACTGGTATGGTTTCCGTTAGCCCTACACTGCTTCTAACTTGCGTCTTTGCCCCATGGTACATATCCTGAATGATGCGCACATACTTCTCTGGTACTCCCTTGGATCTCATGCATCTCCATACTTCTTGGCGGGGCACACGATCATAAGCCATTTCTAGATCAATGAACACCATATGTAATTCTTTCTTCTTTTCTCTGTGTCTTTCCATAGGCTGTCTTAGACAAAAAAATGGCATCTACGGTTCCTTTCCCTGGCATAAATCCAAACTGTTCTTCACCTTTTATTGTCTCCTGCCTAAGCCTACTTTCAATGACTTTTTCCCAGATCTTCATAGTGTGTGACATGAGTTTTATTCCTCTGTAATTTGCACAATCCTGAATGTCCCCCTTTCCTTTAAACATGGGAATTATGGTACTCTTCCGCCATTCATTGGGTATTCTTTCCTCTTGGAATATTTGTTGGAATAGGTTTAGCAACATATCTATTCCCTCTTCTCCCAGGCATTTCCAGGCCTCTACAGGAATTTCATCGGGCCCATTGCTTTCCCACTTTTCATTTTCTTCATAGCAGTTACAACCCCTATCCTGCATATGTCAGTTGTTACATTATAATTTGGAATACCATCTTCAAACACAAGCCATTCATTCTTCTCATTAAGCAGCTTTTTAAAATACTCCTCCCATCTCTTCTTAATTAGGTTCTCATCTCGAATTACCATTCCTTGTTCATTCATTTGCTTGATGTGTGTAAGATCTTTTGATGCTCTGTCCCTTGCCTTAGCAATTCTGAAGAGCTTTGCCTCGCCTTCTTTGGTCTCTAAATTTTCGTAGACTTCATTCCATGCCATTGCCTTTGCTCTTCCAACAGCTCTTTTCGCAGATTTATTTGCTTGTCTGTAGTGTTCTCTATCTTCGGCCATTCCAGATTCTTCCCAGGCTTTCTTGGCTTGTTTTTTCATCTTGACAGCATTCTGGACCTCCTCGTCCCACCACCACGTTTCTTTATCAAGTGGAGCACTTTTCCCAGATGTCATACCCGGCACTTCCATACCAAATTTCCTAATAGCTTCAGCGTTTACTGTCGACCATTTCTGAACACCTTTCACTAACTGTGTTTCTTGGATCACCTTCTCCTTGAATTCACTTCCCAAAATTGGATCATTTAACCTCCACCATTTGATTCTTGGAGTCATTTTCTTTACTGCTCTTTTCTTCATCCCTGTGCATTCATAGTCTGTGTTGTGGAGCCACATCTTCCCCTAGTATGACTTTGCAGTTCTTTACCTCCTTCAGATGCATTCTTTTACATAAGAGAAAATCTATTAGGCTTTCCCGTCCTCCACTTTTGTAAGCAATATACAAGTACAAGACTTTGATGCAAGAGGGAACACGAGTGTCTGCACCCAGAAATGTCAAGCAGTTAATTTCAATCATATCAGAACAAGGCTTGACTGATGTACAACGATATACTGACAAAGAGTCCAGATAAAAGCTACTGTATACTCAGTTCACAATCAGTTCTTTGCATTCCTCCTGGAGCTCTAACAAACTGCAAAACATCTTGAGCTATTAACAAAACTAATTCAAGTATTTGCCTATGAAACAGTATATCCAGGGAGTTTTACACTGAAAGATCTCAGATTTAAATTCCAGTAGAATTTGCTATTATTATTTTTTCAATCTATTCAAATTTTAAAACCTTCTCTGATAAATTTGAATACTAACCTGAGCACAGGTTGTGGTGATAAGATAGTAGAGAACTTGCCAGATGGAAATTGACTCAGCTGAATATCATGAACTGCTGCAGCTCCAGGACATTTCTTTACTTCTGGAGGAGTATCAACCAAAGTATCACCTTCACCATCAACTATTGGATGTAGTTTGTTCCATTTCTGAGCCAATTCACTTTCCACCACTTGTGCATATATAGTTGCAGACATTGGGACAACAATGCAATCTTTCTGTGAAAATAAAAATGGCTGAGATTTTATAGAAAGAGCAAACAAAAATCAATATATATATATCTCTCTCTCTCTCTCTCTCTTACTATACAAAAGAGTACACTGAGTAAGCCATTTACATACTGTACAATAATTTTCAGTTCACTACTGAATGACAATTGGATTAAATTAAAATACAACGCTCACTGAAAACAGTAATAAGGTGTAATCTAATATGATCTTTGACCAATTAATAATTATAATTGTTCAAGACATGGTTTCCAACACAATAAAAATATTCTTATAATTGTCATCTACGTACAGGCCATGAAAGCCCTGGGAGAGGTGGAAGATAAAGGCTTCCATTATCCGTAACCTCAGCACTTGGTGGGGTAGTGGTTAGCTCTATACCCGGCTGCCTTTGCTCCCAGGAATTAACCTGGTACTCATTTTTGATGTAGGCTGAGTGAACCTCAGGGCCAAGTGCACCTCCGAAAGAGGATATCTAGTTTTTAAAATTTTTCGACTCCATTAAAGGGATAGCACAAATATTATAATAATATTTATAAAACCACCTATTCAATACAATACAATACAATCCATTAAAGGGAATCGAACCAACGTCATTCTGGGTAAACCAAACACACCTTTACTGTCTCAGCAAGGCAGCCCCTTATTCTTATAATTACAACCTGAAATTTTACACTAATCTCAACTAAGTGAAATTACTTGTTTGAAATTCTAGATTTATGTTATTTTTCAAAGGAGTGTGAATGGTTCTAGATTTTTAAAAGTCGACTTATTTAGCAAGTAGCCAAAGGTCATTACATCAAGTAATATAAGAAATTGGGTGGTCTCCAAATGAAATAATGCTTCTAACTTAAGGTTCATTGTTCCATGGACAAAATATGGTATTTTCAGGGTCAGTATTTTTGGTATGTGAAAGCTTTTTATATCTGCTACTAATAACTGGTTGGCACTGTCAAGGCTTTCACTAGGTTTTACTTTCACATCTGTCAAAAGCCTGCTGGTTTCTTTAACTTTGACAACATCATCTATTACAGTCTTATGTTGTCCATCCCAACTCTCATGACCAATTCTTTTCTTGAACCAGTTATTTTTCACCATCAAATATATATGGAGAATTTCCATTTCTGTGTCCTTTCCACCATAACCATGTGGTCCCATCACCTTCTCATACTCAGTTCTGTGTGCATTCAGGTCTCCCATAAAGAAGGCTTCTCTATCCTTGAGGAATTGGGTTTTACCATCCTGGTTGCACCCAATCTGTGGTGCATATACCTGTTCCAGTGTTAGCTTTTCCTTATCTAGACACACAGTTGCCTCTATTATTCTTTCATTGACATACTGGATGTCAGTGATCCTTCCTAAGGGCCGGTATTATAATGAAGGTTTAAAATGAAGATTGAGATAAACTGTAACTAGAGTAACTGACGTATTGACAATATAGGATTAATGCCAATACATTCTGTACCAGTGTTAACTCCAGTAACATAGAGAACAAGATAATGGTTCATAATATAGGCAATTATCAACTGAATAAAATTGTTAATGTAGTTAACGAAGGTTCAATAACAATTACACAAGTCAAAAAATACCAAATCATTACAATTAGCCAGATCTCAAATGGTTTTTTAAAATTATTTTAAAAGGATATTCAACAGACGAATTTTGTCAATAAGTTTAAACGCTAAGATTTTAGACAAATATGTTTTAACTTAAAGACATAATTTTTATTGTTATATGTATTGTAAAATAGTAAAGATTTGTCACTCATGTTTACTAAGCATATTTTAGATCAATAGAATATGTTCACGATCTCATTAAACCTTGGGTAAATATCAATTGGCTGATGATGCTCACAAAAAGGAGTGAAACATGTACCATGTTAACAATTTAATAAGGATGTAAGTCTTCATTAGCTTATTATGTATTGAATAGGTGGTATTTAATAAAATTATAAGAATCTGTATCACAAGTAGATCTTCAATATGGACAAAAACTGAAATTTATAACCTGCAACATGGTTTTCAACAAGGACATTCGACAATCGATGCAGTGTGGGATGTGTTGAATACAGCGAAAGTGCACAAATGGGTGATCATCATTCTTGAAAAGTGACACTTCTTGTGACTCTGGATGTCAAGAACGCTTTCAACTCGGTAAAGTGGAATAACATGTTGGAAGCGCTTCAAGAAACTTTCACACTACCAGAGTATCCCATGCGCATAATGAGAAATTATTTGAAATATGTCATTGAGGGAGTTCATATCCAACATCTTATCAGCCACCATTGCGACATGCTCCGGGCACTCTTCGCTCACAACTAGGATATTTTTTATCGAATCTGGAAGCTTATCTAACCAAAGGGTTCTAATAACCCTATCAGTCACATCCTTTCCAGCTAACGACTGCATTTTTCTAAGAAGCTGACTAGGTTTGTAATCTCCTAACTCTACACCAGTAAACAATCTTTTGATTTTCACATCTTCACTCTCTTTAAAAATATCGAAGAGTCGTGCTTTGGCGGCCATATATTTAGCAATTCCTGGTCCTGTTATTATATCACAAATATTCTTGATATATTTTGGTTCGAGTTAGGCAATTATGTAATTAAATTTGGTTTCTTCAGATGTGATTCTATTAATGTTGAACTGGGCTTCTACTTGAAAAACCAAATTTCGGGCTTATCAGACAAAAACAGAGGAATTTTTATCCTAACCTTGTTAGCTTCGCATCGTAATGTTGGAATATCTTTGTTTTCCTAGGTTGCCATTTCGGGGTTAGTTCCTATTGTATATGTTTATGAATACACAATTTCAAACACAGTCTATGGCCTAAGATGAATATTCATCACAGGATGATGAAATAAATGCAACTGAAAACTTCTACTCGCATAACAGTGTGCTGTTGTTTAATTGGTGGCTTCTTTATGTTTCACTTCACCACATTTCGAAAACTTGCCGTTATTTTTATCACGTCGGAGGTCACCAATGTTACTGCTTGTAACTCCTGGTCACTAATCAGTATTTAATGCATTTATTTACTCTGCTGTATGTACAAAAATAAGACTTTACAAGCAAAAACACATCTTAATGAATTCTCGATATCGGGTTCCTCTCTCTCTCTCTTCTTTTTTTTTTTTTTTTTTTGGCACTGCCTTCTAAAATCTGCTACAGGTAGAAGTGAATTTTCTTATGGTACAGAAATTGTTTCATTCCATTATTACTGAAACTACTGTATAAGAAATCAATAAATGAAATGAACACATACACTACAGTATTTATAGGTAGAGTGTTTGTGCTTTACAATGGTATTTAAATAATTGTAAAACTTTCTTTGCTTCTTTGATTTTTCCACACAATCACACACTAGTCTGTTATATGCTGTCATCACTTAGGTTTTGTGATGATAGATATCGCTGTATAATTTCTAGAGCTTGAACTGCCTCATGCACACTATGAACAGTTTCTAACTATTTAGGCCTACCTTTTTATCACAGTCATCATCAGATACGACCTGTGGAATTATTTCTGATACTATCTTGTTATCGCTTTGTGCAACACATATAGAGAGACCTTCATCACAAAACATGAATTCTCCAAATCTAACATTATATTCCTGAAGACTTCATTTTGTAGGACATGATAAAATGGATGTAGTACTTCAGTAATCATCTTGATCGTCCTGGACTCCTGCTCCTTCACCGTTCTTTTCCTCTGCAGTTGTCTTTGCGATTCCAGCTTTAGTAAATAATAATCATGTTATTTGCTTTACGTCCCACTAACTACTTTTATGGTTTTCAGGGATGCCGAGGTGCTCGAATTTAGTCCCACAGGAGTTCTTTTATGTGTCAGTAAATCTACCAATACGAGTTTGACATATTTGAGCACCTTCAAATACCACCGGATTGAGCCACGATCGAACCTGTTAAGTTGGGGTCAGAAGGCCAGAGCTTCAACCATCTGAGCCACTTAGCCGGGCGATTCCAGGTTTAACAAAGCACCTGCAGATTGATTCAGATTTCATGCTGTCCCAGGCTGACTGAATGAAGTGCATAGCCTGCAAAATAAGGAAAAACATTAAAGAATAAATCAGACAAAAAATTCTGCTACAGTACAGTGCAATATAGAGTAATGCAATTTTATACATACTGTACAGAAAATTACAACACTTACCTGTAACACAGTGACCTTTGGTATTTCCTTTCCTGCATCATATCAGCATCCGCACACTGTACCAGCAGCTTCCAATAATGAACCTTCAACCTTCATGGTAGCTATAATTCCCAAATCCAATGGCTACAAATGATTGGTGCTGTTTACTGTAAGGAAGACAAGTTCAACATTACC
The DNA here is from genome assembly GCF_040414725.1 of Anabrus simplex. NCBI lineage: Eukaryota > Metazoa > Arthropoda > Insecta > Orthoptera > Tettigoniidae > Anabrus > Anabrus simplex. Next base: position 260,290,378 of record NC_090268.1, on the reverse strand, counting down.
GAAGGTCAATGAGCTGGGATGTGCAGACAGTTGTCAAACAGGAGCAAGATCTTCCTTTCGACGATGCATTCTGCTGTTGAGCTTTTCCAGATAAGCCGCGAAAATTACCCTGGTCATCTAGGCTTTGTTATTGACCTCATATAAAAAAGGAAGTGATTTTACACCTTTTAAGCAGCAAAGTTTGGCTAATTTTCTGATGACCAATGGAGGGAACTTATCAGTTCAGTCGGCATTTGCTGTAAGATGTTGGATGCACTTTGCTCCTTTTGTCCCCATATCACGGATCAACCTTCACCGCAAGAGTTTTGTCTGCTAAGAGGTTAAGAATACCCCTGTTCCATCAGAAATATAGATGTCAGTAGAATCATAATGTTCCATAATTCTGGGAATTTCATTTTCTTTCTAATGACGGACTACATCCTCATCTACCGGGTTCGATTCCCGGCTGGGTTAGGGTTTTTTAATTGTAATGATTTGATATCCCTGGCCTGGGGACTGGGGTTTATGACGTCCTTAATCTTCCTTTCCTTACACACAACATTCCACATTACCACCATTCCAATTACACGCAGATTCAAACAATGTGGTGCCAGTAGGGGCAAAAGATCCACATGGGTTGATGTCCCGAACAAATAGCATTTTTTTTTAAAAATCCTCACCTATGCTGCTGGTCTCTCAACAAATCCTGTGACCAGTTATGTCATATCTTTTCTGCAACCAACCAGAGGAAGCTTTACACTCATCTGTCATGTTAAGCTGTTTAGCGACATCCAATGCTTTCTCTAGTAGCATCTTTCCATCATTGGGAGTGTTTATTTTTTGCATTGTTGACTGAACCAGACTATAACACACTTTTCTAAATCGGCTAAAATCCTGTTTCATGGCTAGAACTAGGCCTTGATGCATTTTTCCATATTTCCTCTGTATTTTTCATTACCATTGTCAATGTTGATTATGGCAGTCCTAGATGCTCAGCGATGTTCTTTTTTTGTTTCATCAGAATTGTTTTTAAACTCATCTATTATTTTTAACTTTTCCCCACCACTTGAGGCTTTTCTGGATATCTTCTTTACATGTTCTTAGGCATAAGTTTGTTTCCTTGTGACTCCAACATTAATTGAAGCTGCATACACAGAACAAAACCCTGTCCAACCATAATGTTGAAACGTGACTGCACTAATGCATTCCATAAATACATGGAGTGTTGGCATCTATTGTTGCTTTCTTTAACACAATGTTGGCGACAACTCTAGAATCCACAGATCGTGTCTACAAGCTTATCTCAAAAGTGTCCGCTTATTGAATTCAATAAGCAATATGTTGTCAATTTTCTCTCTGTGACTCTTATATTCTCAGAACTGGATAAAGTAAAAATGAGTAAGTAAATGAATATGTTTTGTTCACGAGGACCTGAGAAATGTGATGTATTAATGAGAAAATGTATAACCGAAAAAGGTATAATTGGGCTAAATATTAATGGACCGAGTTTGGTGCCTAAAAAAATCTAGTGTATAACTGCGAAAAACATAGAAGTGAGTAACATATAAATAACGTTCAACTACACTCTAAAATGCATACCTAAATAATACATAAATGTACCTGTTCTTCTCATGGTGATTCAACCTCAAGAAGAAATCCTCTGCTTTTAAGGGGAGTGATAAAATTCCCTGCATTTACTTTACTTGTGGGTATAGAGATTTTTGAAAAATACTGGAAGAAAATTTTGAAAAGCCATAAATAAACCAATCACATAAAGAATGCCATTATTTTTCATATTGTACAAAACACTAAAATATAATGTACACGTCGGTCAAATTTCAAGAAAATTCCTGAAACACTTGCAGAAGTACTCAATATTTCCTGAAATGTATATTCATTACTGTAACCACACCCGGGCGGGTGGATTGCGACATTGGTGATGATGATATTCATTACTGTATGAAGCCCCTGGATGATGAGAGGTTTGGAACTGAACGGGGTCAGGAGCTAGTTGCAAACAGAGGATTGGGGAGGCATACAGTTAATTCGCCAAGGCTTGCAGACTGAACGTTGAAAGGAATGACGATGATGATGATGATGATGATGATGATGATGATGATGATGATGAATATTATTATTTTTGTTATGAATAAAACACTGCCTATTTTATCGCTCCAATTTATTTCAGGATAACCCAATAAATGCCTGCTCTCACACACACACACACACACACACACACAATTCTATTCAACCATGAATGACCACTCTCCGTAATTACTGCCTATTTACAAGTCCTTGTTCTCTTTACAGTGGGCAGCCAGTTAGGTGATCTTCCTGGATGGAACTATAATCCTTATTACTTTCACTTCTCCTCCAAGTCCAGCCACACCACACAGCAGCTGCATGCAGACAGCTAGGTTTGAACACAAGGCTACTGGCCACACATACACAATGACTGTTCTTTGGTTCAACTCCAGAGACAGTCCAATAATTCACACAGTCAAATACAGTGAACTACTTAACACTGACAACTAGACAGCAACCATTCAACAGTGCTAACCAGGAGAAGAGTACTCATCACAACAATGACCATTAACACTGTTCCAATTACACTCATGATAGCTGCTCCAATTGCTGACTCTACAATGGTCTTCAATCCACAGAAGTACACACACATACACACACATACACACAGTATTCTTAGACAGTATACACAGTTTTTCCGTTCTGTACGTGATGATACCCTGACTCCGGTGGGGCACTGACTGTAGCCAACACTACTACAGCCATCCTCAGTCTAGCTACTCATTCGATACTCCAACACAACAACTACTCCTCATTCAGACTCCCGGCAACACTGGCGATGACCAACACCACTGTCACCTCAGCCCAGTAACCTAACTCCAACACACCAATTCCAACTCTGACTGACTGTTCGCAGGTAGCCTCCTTTTTATAGATTGGGTGATGAGTAACGTAATATTTGCAATGTGGCTAGAGAGAACATTCTCATTGCATCCCCCAGAAACACACGGCAAAATCAGACAAAGAGAACAATACACGGAAAGTCCAGCCATGTCCTCAGGCTGGAAGCTCCCAGTTGACTTAGTTCCTTCCAGGAAGTACCGAAGGGGGCAACAACAGGCCTGGCACGTAATATTATTAACATCCCTTCTATTGCCACAGGTTTTATGAGACAGTGGAGAGCAAGAATTCTGTCCCAAAAAAAGGTTCTTTAATGTTCCCAGAAGATCTACTGAGAAGGTTTTCTCAGACTCAAGCCAATCAACATTGCCTGGATTTGATTTTTCAGCCTTGAAATAGGAAGGCAAACATCTAACTACTATGCAATACAGCTTTTCAGTTCTCTTGTCTCAACTATTGTAATATGAGGTATATATCCTGGAAATTATAAACCTGAACAAAAATTCCACCTGTAATCTGTATGGTCTCTTAACAGTAAAAAGGAAAATTAGCTAGAAACCTAGCGGAATGAGCTGTACAGCCCTTTTTTTTAAAATGGTGATTAAGAATTCAATAGCATACCTCTAAAAGTTCTTGATGAGCATGGCTGAAAGTAAGGATGGCACCTTCACCAATCAGTTCTGTATCAAACACTTCAGTCACCAAAATGTTTGCACGTTGCTTCAGATCTCCATCCTCACCCACAGTTAAATCAGTGGAACGTTTTGCTAGCACTTTTATCTTATCTTCAAAACCATTTACAGAAACTATTTTCTTTGCACATTCAGCAATAGGGTGAAATGCCTGAAGAATAGAAAATAATATATCAAGCTATAAATCCTAGCCATTGATTATCTATAACGACAAGACACAGAATTACATTCATAGTGAAAAATACTAAAAGTAAAAATACAAGGCCCATCCAAAGAAGTAAGTTCCGAAAGGGCCACAAGGCAGTGTTTGTAGTTTACACGGGATAAGCTTGCGCATGGATACAGGAGGAACATTTAGCAACATCTCATGCATTTACAGTATTGTTATAGTGTCTCCCTTCAATTGCAAGGTAAGTGTGGTTATAGCGACTTCTTCTTACAAGCTGTTTTACGTTGCACTGACACAGATACTGTAGGTCTTACAGAGTGGGAAGGAAGCAGCTGTGGCCTTAATTAAGGCTACAACCCCAGCATCTGCATGGTGTGAAAATAGGAAACAATGGAAAACCATCTTCAGGACTGCCGAAAGTGAGGCTCAAACTCAATCTCTTCCGAATACAAGCTCACAGCGGTTATAGTGACAGCCTGCAGAAGATGCAGAGGGCAATACAGAACAAAAGACGTGGAAAGCTGAGTGCAGGCATAACATTCTTGCATGACAAAGCAGGTCCCCCACAGAGAGGAAAATGCTGGCTCTTCTATAGCAATTCAAAGCACGGGAGGGGGGCATTCCTGACCATCCTCCATCCAGCCCCATCCTCCCACCCAGAGACTTACATCTCTTCCTCCAACTGAAGAGATTTCTGGCAGGACAAAATTCAGACAACAACACTGTTTCCATTGGTGGTTGTATCAGGGCTCAAGTCTTTGGCAGAAGACTCATATAACAGAGGCATTAGCAAGTTAGTGCTATGCTACAAGTGCTTAAACAAGGGTGGTGCATATATAGAGAAGTAGGTTATGTATCATTGAATCCACAAAATAAAGATCACATATATTGTCATGTTCTGCTTTCCTTAGTCCATCGAAACTTACTTCCTGGATGGGCTTCATATTAACAATTTTACAGAGGACCTTAAGAATTACAACTAAGCGCTGTGAGCCCTTCTAAAACTCAACTTACCTCACAAGCAACAATCGAGTCTGCACCACACTTGGCTGCCATCATTGACAGCAAACCTGTTCCAGTTCCAATATCGAGTACATTGGCTTTCTTACCTCGCGCGTGCATTTGCTCAATGGCCAATCGGATTCCAGTATAATACTTCTGGTTCTGAAACAATATAGTACGTAAGATAAAAGACCTTCAATAAACAAACTGTTATTTTGTGTGAACAATAAACTTAGCATGAGAGAGAGGTTTGTTTGTGCACTATTTGCATAACAAAAGTTACAATGATCGGCCTGAATTCTCTAACATAACTCACAGAAATACATTTGTATACTACTAAATAATAGTAAAAAACACTGAAATCAGTATTACAAACATTATTCTATGCTCATCAGAAGTTACTTAACTATAATGTTATATACAGTACAAAAGTTGACCTGCAGTAAACAATACAACTGCCAAAGCTAGTTTTACAGCATGGCAATATTTTATATTTCTTGTATAGTCTGAGCATGCTCATAATTTGTGAAGAAACATTATCTGGTGCGCAACAAATTTTAACCCCTTTTAATTACTAAGTGGTAATTTTAAAGACAGCAAGACAGCAACAACTGTGATACAATCTTTCAATTATTTTGAAGAGTACAATTTTTGTCTTGAAGATGGGGTCTAAGTGTTGATCTTCCATTTTGAAAGTCATATTGCTTTAGTCATTTTTCCACCTTTCTTCTCATTCGCTTTTCTAGTATCCTTTCAAATATTTTGCTACCTGAGATAAAAGTGGTATTCCCTGTTAATTTCACATATTTTCCAGGTCCCCTTCTTAAATACAGGTATAAATTACTCCTTTATTTCATACCAATTTTTCTTTCTAAAAGCATCTAAACAGCCTAATATAGCCACTGTCGACCATGACACTCACTTCCACATCCTTTATCTTCTCTCTCGAGTGGATGGTTGAATTTACCCATATCATCTTCTCTGCATCCAGTCCGGGATGCATATACTTGGATGAAATTATTTACTCCCTTCTCTGTTCTTATCTTTATTATTCTATAATTTTTGTAGTCCACCTTTTCCACATATTCAACCAAGATCTTGTTGGTTATTATTCCCACTCCACTCTTTGCCATATATCATCCATTCCAGTAGAGAGTGTATACTTTCCTCAACTTCTTATCCTTTTCATCTCCACTTAACCTCACTCAATCCCATTATAGCAATATTCTCCTTCTGCACAAAATCAACCATCTCTTCTGACTTTCCAATCAGTGTCATGCAGTTACCACCTTCATGATGCTCTCTACTGGTTGCCCACTTCTCACTGTTCCCCCTGCATTAGAACTGCACACTGTTTCCAAAAAACGACCCAGCATTTTCCAACGTTCATTTAAAGGTGCCATTTTCATTTTAGGCTATTATTACAATGGCATCAACACTCTCAAAAGCCCTCTAGAACTACTGCCAGCAGGTGGTGATCAGGCTGCTCCTAGCATGGAGTACAAATGCCATTTGCAGCTGGCCCTAACCTGGGGTCAGATGCTGCTTGATGGGTTCCAGTATCACTCCACCTAAAGCAACTCATCCACCCAAAGCCATTGGTACCCTTAGGGAATCAGGTTATTTACCACCACCTGACACTTGGCATTGAGATTCTGGCTGTACAGTTTACTCATTACTATACCAGATTGTGTTATTACTCTACAGCATATTTTGAACATCATTAAGATAAAATAAAAATATTTTTAGCAATTAAAAACATATCTAAATTTATATAATGTATAATCAAACAGCTCATCCTATCCTATTATTCACATAATATTTTGAAGAACACATCTGAAATAACTGACCCTTTAAAATACGGCCTAAATTTAAACACAAACACAATAATTATTATAAAGTGAAAAGTATAATGAATGACAAAAATAGCAAAATATTTCACTAGAAAAAACATAAAAAATCTATGTATATTTTATTATTGAACTGTGTTTCTTTTCTAATAGTCTAAACCTACTTATTAGTACACATTAAACTGAAATGGTATTCTGAATTGCAGAGGATTGTATTTCCAAAACAAGCACATCTATTTGTTCCACACTAGCAGGTTTACAGCAAACAGGGACTGTTTAGATACAGCTCCTAGTAAAGAATGATTATGTCCAATACAGGGCCTGAGATTGGATTTCTGAAATCTATAATATTATTCTTAGAGGTCCACAATCAACTAAGGCACACTAACAATTACATAACTGCCAATTTCTAATGACGGCAGCTTCTTTGTGCTTGTACCAATCCTTTTCTCTATCGCTTGCTTTATGCGCCTATGGACCTGAAACCTTACTCACTCCCACCCCACCCCCCTCCATTTTTACACACTGAACACAACACTTTACTGCCATGTCCTACAGTTTCATTTGTGTTGGGCTCACCACAGATAACATTAATTTACATCAAGTGTGAGCACCTGCTATTTATTTTTGGTTCATGTAACAACTGAGTTGTTCTATTTTATCTCCTCTTCAGTTGTAGGCTGACAAGAGACCATAAAACATCCTGGGTCCATCAATTTATGGAGTGATATTGCTTCTGCTATATCTCAGAAGGTATAACATTGGACAGTTCCCCCCGCTACACACGGCAATAGTACACAGGATCTGCAGCAGTGATTGGTAGCCTCAAGGTAGTGCCTTGTGTTCAAGCCAGTGTAGCAGCAGGAAACACATAAAGCTCTACCTTCTAAACTATAGGCCTGCTGAACTTTCCAAATTTAGACAGAGACAAGATCGTGGAAGAGGAATGGTGGAAGAAAAGAGGAAGATGGAGAAGAGCCATAAATACCCCAACCCGGCAGGTGCTGGATAAGGAGAAATGATGATGATGATGATGATGACTTAAAAATTTGACCTTTCTTCTTAATGACCATGAAAGAACTAAACTAATAAACATGAATCCTGGTCTACCTAAAGCCAGGGTGCTATCCAAGATACATAAAGCTGTGGCCCCAATGAGGCCAATTATTAATTTCAAACCCAGTCCTCTATATAATAATACACAGTTTATACAAAAATTCTTAAAAACCAAATATTCTTTTCAAACCAAAAAATCAATAAAATATCCATCAGATATATGCAACAACTTGAAAGATTTCAAAATTCAACCTAACTATTCAATCCACTTCTTCGATACAGAAAATGTGTACCCAAGCATCCCGATATCTGAAACGTGTAAAATCATCAACGATAATCTCAATAAACACAACAAATTCAGTAAACTTGAGAGTCAGGAACTTATTATCCTCTTGAAATGGTACTAAATATTAACTATCTTCAATTGAACCATATATCAACAGTATGGATTGGCAATGAGATCACCAGCCTCCGGCATCTTAGCTGACATTTATTTAGACAATTTAGAGTAGAATAAAATCTTGAATAAGCAATCCTTTAAAAACATTGTCTTTGGAACAGATACATGGATGATATTCTAGTTATTCTAGACCACAGTGCAGCAACCCCAATTTCCACACTTAATAAACCAAATGAAATTAATCCACACACAAATTTACTATTGAATCCGAAGCAGATTCTAATCTAAATTTTCTGGAACTGTCCAATAATAGACAACCTGAGTTTTTTTCCTACAAGATATACCATAAGCCAACACAAACCATGACAACTATTCATAAGGAATCTCTACATTTAAGTTTACAGAAGTAAGCTGCCTATTACAATATGGTACATCGGGCTTTTACTGTTCCGTTACCTAAATCCAACCTGGACAAAGAACGCAAGACAATTTGGGAAATAGCTAAATTTAATGGTTACAGCAACTAATTCATTAATAGCATTATTAACAAGGTCAAATTTTGCCTATCAATAACCCTCATTAGAAAAAAAAAGAGCAATAACCAATTCTCAACATTCATCTTCAACAACCAAATTGTCTATCAAGTAACTAACATTAAAAAAAAAACATAAATTAAAAATAGCATATAAAATTACCAATAATAATACTGATTTATTTTTTAACTCACACTTGGTTAATGGACAGAATAAATATCCTAAATCCAGAGTTTACAGGTTAAAGTACACGAAGTGTGAAACTATCTATGTTGGGCAAACGGGCAGGAGCTTTTCAATAAGGTATGCAGAACACATTAATCTATTAAGCATAATAAATTTTCAGCAATGGCATTACATATGTCAGATGCTAATCATAGTTTTTCAACCATCAAGCAAGACATGAATATCATTAAGCTGGCCACCAAAGGCCCTTATTGAACATCTCAGAGAACCAGTTTATATATTTAGAACAAGTCTCCAACCCGAACTACAATGTGAACAAAGGATCCAAGAAATTAAATTGCACGTTCGACATCACCATTCCCGTCTATATAGAAAATTTATTAAGCTTAAATAAAAGACACCCCCCACGCAAGACTACAGCGCTCAGCCAGCAGTTCGACTCTAACTTGAGCACAGTGTCCCTCGGATTGCCAACAGTTCGACAGTTGGGGAATATGGAAGAAGGGTATGTCTCCTACAATTTTGCTTATGGTTTACCTTCTAACACATTATTATCATTCTTAACATTCTTTTCTCTCCTCCCTTGCAGTCATTTAAACATTTTTGTACATTGACACAGTCAGGAGGATACTCTTGAGCCTAATCCACCAGTTTGCTTATAACTTACATTTTTTAAGAAACTTGGTCGCAGGACAATACCCACATATTATATGGTTCTCATTTATAACTGATGACTTCTAATCAACCACATAATTTCATCCAATATTTTAAAACATAATGTAAGAAGATAAAGTGTTACATTGTGTAAACTGGTACTAACAACAAATGGGACATACACAAGGAGCAACTGTGAACTGAGCGACACACTTCAGACTTCCAGTCCAACAGAACTCGTTTACAAGTGGACAATTTATCAAAACTTATTTCAATTCCACATCTGGTGTTTTAAGTGTAATTTATATTGTAGTTATATATTTTAATGTGTGTTTTATGTCTTGTAATAATGCATACTGCAAGGGATTTTAATTATTGTACATACATTATATAACTTGCCAATGTTTAGAACTATAAGGCTGAGGATGATCACTGGTCGTGTTGAAACTGGTCCCTTAAATTGTGAAATGGTCTAAAAATATATTTGTCAGTTTACTTGTAGTGTATTGAAAGCTGGATAACCTCATTCCTTTTCTCCTGAACACATGTCTATACAAATAAAACATGACGTTCTTAACTTATAATACGCAGTGTATGTTTGTCATTTTTAGGAATCTTCAGTGTTAGACTACTCTTTATTGCCTATATATGTCTATTTTAATCTAGGCTAGAAATAAGCAGCTGAATATGTCTCTAATGAGATTAAACATGTCCTGCAAACGTTTTTATAGTAATTTGTTTTAATCGCAAATGTGATTAGAATATGTACTGAAAGATGGAAACCTGAAGCTTTTTATTTCAAAGTAAGTGGTATGTTCCGAGCTGTCAGTGGAAAGATGGCATGGAATAACATTAGCATATGAATAAGCTTGAGTGGAACTTTTAAAAGTAGGAAATATCATATTATGGAAATAAAGGCGGATTTCAAGATGACAAATTAGGACAAATATTAATTTATAGGACAAGGAGTAAGGGATTGGAATAATTTATCAAGGGAAATGTTTGATAAATTTCCAAGTTCTTTAAAATCATTTAAGAAAAGACTAGATATACAACTGGTAGGGTATCTGCCACTTCAGCAACAGTCTTAAATACAGATCACTGATCATTGACTGATGATTGATAAAGGTGTAAAGCACAGAACAGCCTTTGCCCTTTACTTTGATGATCCTCATCATAGAATAAAAGATAAAACTGTAGGCTACAGAGTAGGGGTTTCAAATTTGTAAGGGTGTAAGGGTCACACTGGAAACCTTAGGCATGATCGTGGGCTGCACTTTAATAATAGGCCAATTTTCGTAAAATTCCACAAGTACAACAGAGGTACCAGTATGAAATAATATGTGTAGTTCAATTGAAATGAAGGTTTAATAATTTTAATTCCTTAAAATGCTATTTTACAGTTGCATAAAAGAGTAAAATTAAAAATATACACTATTTACACAGGACAACTGAATTTGGAAGAAGAGCACTCAACAATGTCAGTTCATTTGAATTAATATTTGACAAATGACAAGAATGAAAACAAAATATCTGAAGACAAAGTGAAATTAATCATGTATTCAACACAAAACATGAAGAAGTACAATTTAGGGAGAAGGGAACAATGATATACAGTTGTAAGAGGCTAAAATCCCAGCAATGTGCTTCCAGGAGTACTGCCCTTAAAATTTCTTCCAGAGTGCAGCATTGTGTACCAGCCAGTACTACCAATGAGAGAAGAACGAAGAGCTGAAACTGCTTCTTACGCCAATTGCAGTTAAAAGTATTTCTTGGAATTCACCACATGCAACATTGCATAAAATGTCCACAGTGAGGTTGGCAAGAACTTCAAGATTTGATACGGATCTCATAGCCTGGCATTTGTGAGGGCTCATTTTCCACCAAAGTTTGGATTTTAATTTTTTCAATCAAAATCTCTTCAGACCAAGTGAATACTTAAAAACAAGAAATAATATTAAAGAATGAATTAGTTCTGACTTGGGTCAGTAGAGGGTATAAAAATTAATACATTTTTGAAAGAGCTAAGTATATCATTTTTGTACATTTTGTTCACATTTCTTAAAATACTTTTTAAACACCCTCGCGGGCTGCCATTTGGAAACCCCTGCTATAGAGAACCACATGATGCAAAGTTGCTTTCTTTTAGAAAAATCCCCAAGCTGATTAAACTTGTCTTTGTAACTAAGAATAAGAACGATCAGGAGCATGGGCCTCTACAACAGAAGATGAGAGGACGACTGTCAATGTGGACAAAAACAAAGTTATTTTAGTGGTAAAGGGAGGTAATCTTGAGCTCTAAACATCTCACAGAAAAGAAAGCAGATGGAGCAAGTGTACCTGAGAACAATGATAACATCAAACAGGAAAGTGGAAGAAGACCTCAACAACAGAACATATAAGATAAACTATGATTATTATCAGCTAGCTAACTTTGACTGTTGGTAAAAGAAACATAAACGAAAATATGAAGGTATTCATCTTTAAGAATAATTTAAGTCCCTACTCTACTAAATGGAACAGATAGGTAGACTGACACTGATAGAAAAGCTTCAAAGCAGTCTGAAGGCATTTGAAAATAACTTACTACAAAGAGCACATGAAGAGAGATTGGTTTAGAAAAAAATGTCTATAGGAGATCATAAAACCAAAATGGGGCCTTGAGGCTTGACCTAGGAGCAAAAGTGAAGAAGCTACTCCATGCACTGAAGGGGAAGAGTGTGAGAAAGAAACTAGAAGGAAGGTGCAGCAAAATAACTCCAGCAACACTTATATACTCTAAACAGGTAACTATAGTTATACTACTTCAGTAATTGTATTGCTTAATTTCATATTTTTCATAATGCTATTGCTTAAAGATACAAAGTTGTTTAATATGCAGGTTCCTGTTCTTGAAAGTATTGTATACAACATTAAGCTCTTAATAACTGTAATTTAAAAGAAAACTTATAAAAGTGAGAACAGATTCAGTGATTATTCAGTGTAATCAACAGCCCATACTGATGTAATATGAAAGTATTCCATGATCAGTTATTTACACCTGGTGGTCAAGACTGTCAAGGCATCGAGTCTATATGTAGTCTGACACTGTAGTTGGCTGGTTCAAGTCCCACTGGTGGACAAAACGTCACAGTCAGAATGGCAGATGGCAGGGTAGGAGAGGTGGTGGTATACAATTCCTAATCACAAGATTACGTGCCAAAACCCTGGATTCAATATCAAAACTCTCCACAATGTTCATACAGGGTGAAGGCATATAACACTGTACCCTGTTGATGGTGATTCGTCTGTCACATGGGGACATAAAGCCATGAGCAGACCCCTTGGTGTTATTCAACAGGAGCAGGCTAAGTGCTGACACCAAGTTTCACCCTCTCCCTACCTCATTATTATCATCATCACACATCCAGATGTGTAGGTCGTGCATGGGCGTCAAAAAGAAAGACCTGCACCAGGCAAGTCAAACATGTTCTTGACACTCCTGGCACAAAATGCTTTACGATAAATAAAAATGAGATAGTGTAGGAAATTTACTTGAAGTTAGTACCCATTGAATATACCAAGCATGTATCATCTGAATTCACTTCATTTGATTTTGTATACACAAGATCAGGATATGAGGAGTGTTTAGAAGTCAACATGAATGGTACAAAAAACCATTTATACAAGACAAAAGAAAAAAATCACATGGAAATCGGCAATACATCTGGTCGGTATGCAGTTTATAGTATAAACACAAAAAAGTATTTGCATCACTCCAAACTTTCTTGTATAACCTTTGTTAGCAAAGAAGAGAAGATAGGTGATTATTATGATGACAATGATGGTGATTATGATAATACCAGATTCAACTAAGTTTTTGACAAAGTATGGACCAATGAGATGCTATTTTAAGTGTGACCTACAAACATTGCTCTTACCTGATAAATCACTCCCCTCCATTGTTTTATTAACTTGCATTATTCCATCCTAATTTAGCTTTAGTAACTTTTAGAGTGCTACTGATGAAACGGTTCATCACCATGCACATGCCTGTTTACCTCCAAATTCTAGATAGTTATTACTATGTCATTTGGAACTATTCTTTTCTGCCATCTTGTGACAATCTTCAGAACCATTTACTCCACATTTACGATCTCCCTGGTGACAAGAACTACGCTATTTGTCGGTTCAAAGACGTCAATATTTTTCATTTAATATTTAGTAATGGCAAACCAAGTAGTAATGGTAGTTTGAGTAAAAATATGCTGTCTTCAGTCTGAGGATGATTTAGACAACTTTTTGAGAAGTTCAAGCACAAATGATATGTCACAATGTAGAAGATGGCAGTTAGAACAAAAGTAGGAGGGGAATCCTTATTGTGTTTTCTCGCCATCGTCGGCCACTACTCGCTTCCAAGAATACATTTTTCTCCTGCAGTTCTTCTTAAAGTCTGTTGGCTCTGTGGAGATGTCTCTGATGGCTCATCAAACCAATCTTTGCATGAAACATGCGGCCACACAAGTCACATCTAAAGGCGGGTGGAAGACATGGTTGGATCTGACGTAGTTTCCCCTTTTCATGTGATTTCTTGTCTGCGATGTGCCTGCTCAAACAGTGAGACACCTTCTGCAGTAGCTTTGCGCCAGAGAACACGGTTTTGTGCAGTTGTTGCCCAGGTGTTAGCATTTATGTTGGTGCTATTCATAGTCTTTTTAAGCTGGTCTTTATAACGTTTCAAAGGAGCACCTTGAAGCCTTTTGCCATGACCAATACATGTTTTATCGTTTCTGCTTCTGATCAATTGTGACAAGACCTTTTATTTAAATTGAGAATTTTCCTACTCTAAGTAGAATTCAGGACTTTCAAGATTCCATCTTGAGTTAAATAATTGTCGTTCTAACTGTGACCGTCATATTTACAGAGAAACTCTATATGTGGTTCGACCTTTGTATAACATTTCATTTATGACAAGACTTTTTATTATTTGAGAATCTTACAGTTCTAAGTCAAACTCAGTACTTTCAAAGTTCTAACTTGAGTGAAAAGAATTATATTGTGTTGTGTCATTCTATTCATGACTTCAAGATTTTGAAATTGTGATTATTTGAAGTTTTATTCTCCAGATACTTTTAGGAGCATCATAAGTCCCATATTAAGAGTGTTCATATGTGCACTGATTTAATTATGATATGTATATTTAAGATTGCCTTTTCTCATATTTGGCCGAAGATGACGCTCACCACCGTCGAAACTATTTCCAAGTAAATGTTATAACTTATTTGGTTTGATATTAGTATTGAAAAGGTGGATTTTTAATTTTACTTATCTATTATTCTCGATTCAATACAGACTTAAAAATGAAATTCTTAAATTTAAATGACAAATCTCACCGTAGAGAAGTTTGTTAGGCAGTCTGTTATCATTCGTACGCTGGATGTGAACAACCCATCTAAGCCGATGATTGATGATGAAGGCTTCTATGCTGTTCACATGCGCCTTGTCAAGAACTGCCGCACTGCTTATGTTGTCATCCCATTTGATGTTCATGATGGATCTAAGTTTCTGCTGATAGAAGCGTTCCAGTTACTTTATGTCACGATGATAAATTGTCCAGGTTTCACATCCATATAGTAATGTTGTTATGACTACAGCTTGGTACACCATTAGTTTGGTATATATTTTGAGATTCTTATTCAAGAAAACTCAGTGGGAGAGGTGGCCGTAAGCTACATGGGCAGAGTATATTCTATTTCACACATCCTTTTCTGACTTGCAGTATGTAGTTAGAATACTACCAAGGTAGGTGAATTGGGCTACTTGTTCAAGAGGTGATCCCTGCTATGATGAGATTTAGTTCAAGGACAGTACCACCTGGTGCCAGCTGCGCAAGCACTTTAGTCTTATGGGTGTTGATGGACAGACCAAATCGTTCATAAGCTTCCTTAAAACAGTTGATGGATGTTTGAAGCTCCTCCGGTGTATGGGCAGGTGTTGCATTGTCATCAGCATATTGAAACTCCGTTATCCGAGTATTATGAGTCAATCTCTGAGAACGGAGCCTGGTTTGGTTGAACAGTCCGCCGTCATACCGAAACTTAATTTCCACACCTACATGGTTGATATTAGAAGTCTTGTGAAGCATGGCTGCCAAGTACAGGGCAAACACGCAGCCTTGCTTAAGGCCATTTGTGATAGTAAATTCTTGTGACAGCTCATTCAGATGAAGAATTCGTCCAACTATTCCATCATGAAGAGCCTGGATTAAGCCTACAATACAGTCAGGATAGCCAAAGCGCCATAATACCATCCACATAGCTTCTCTAGGAACGGAATCAAAGGCCTTTTCCAGATCGTAAAATGCTAAAAGAAGCGGGATTTGTTGTTCTCTGCATTTCTCTTGGATTTGTCTTGCTCAAAAGATCATGTCAAAGGTACCTTATGAGGCCCAAAACCCACACTGAGAGTCATGCAGTAACATTTCAGAGACAGTCTGATAATGGTTCAACAATATCCTTGCCAGAACTTTTCCTGCTATGGATAGTAGTGAAATACCACGATAATTGCCACAGATACCTCGATCACCTTTCTGGGTGGCATTTTTTATGTCAGCAGGCACCTTTTGTGTTTCCAAAATTACTAGTATTAGGGAGAAAATCCTGGTCTTCAAAGATAGTCCTCCACTTTGAGTAAGTTCTAGAGGGATGTTATCTGGTCCGGGAGATTTTCTTGGTTTCGTATTTTTGAGGGCTTTGGTGAATTCATGGAAGGTTGGTTGGACTGCCATCCACAGTTGCTATTTTTTTTTGCTAGTTGCTTTACGTCGCACCGACACAGATAGGTCTTATGGCAACGATGGGATGGGACAGGGCTAGGAGTGGGAAGGAAGCGGCCGTGGCCTTAATTAAGGTACAGCCCCAGCATTTGCCTGGTGTGAAAATGGGAAACCACGGAAAACTGTTTTCAGGGCTGCCGACAGTGGGGTTCCATCCAAAGTTGCAGAGGATGTTGTGGCACACATTGGAGGAAGTCTTAGTCAGCAGCTGAGCTTCGATTTAAAAGTAGGCTGAAGTGTTCCTTCCAGCATCTTAAAATGTCTTGACTGTCTGTAAGGATCGTGTTATTGTCAATGGCTTTTAGTGCACCTGATGAAGAGCGACAGGGCCCAAAATTTTCCTTTAGATTTTCTTAGAAATTCCGAAGGTATCTGGTATCGAACAAAGTCTGGAGTTCCTTGGCTTTCTGCTGCCACCATTTATTTTTCATCTGTCTTATATCAGCCTGACATTTCATCTTAAGCTCTTGGAAACGTGTAAGGGATAAGTAGGCTTCCCTTTTTTTACTAATTAGTTTCAGAATGATTTCATTATTATTATCATCATTACAGGCATTTCTCTTCCTTTTCTCGTGGCCAACTGTTGTTTCTTTTCTGCCGAATCTTAGATGATAGTTTGAAGTGTGGCCCATTCCAGCTCTACATCCTTGGTATTGATTGGATTGAAAGTCAGTTGCTCTCTTATGGCATTTTTTGGAATTCTTTAGCAACAGTTTCATTTTGAAGTTTGAAGGTATTAAATTTTTCCCTTGAAGGGTTTGTGAAACGAGTATGTGGTTTCTGGCGCACCAAAATTCTAAATCAGCTGATAACAAGCCTATGATCCATCCAACAGTCATCGATGTTTCTAGCTGTCTTTGTGATGAGGATGTCTTTCTTATCGAGTTATGATGTAATTAATGAGGTGCGAGTGTTTTGAATGTGGGTGCATCCATGTAATCTTTTATCTGGTTGGTAAACGGAATTGTGTGTTGGTGATGAAGAGTTCATGTTCAGCACAGGGCCCAAGAAGAAGAAATCCATTTGCATTACAGTTTCCTATGCCTTGTCTGGCTCCATGGCTAAATGGTTAGCGTGTTGGCCTTTGGTCACAGGGGTCCCACGTTCAATTCCCGGCAAGGTCGGGAATGTTAACCTTAATTGGTTACTTTCGCTGGGTGTATGTGTCGTCTTCATCATCATTTCATCCTCATCATGATGCGCAGGTTGCCTACGGGAGTCAAATCAAAAGACCTGCACCTGGCGAGCCAAACTTGTCCTCAGACACTCCCGGCACTAAAAGCCATATGCCATTTCATTTACTATGCCTTGATTGCCCATGACATAGCCGATTATCTCTACCCACTTTAACACTGAAGTCACCAAGTAATAATACTTTATCCATGGTGGGCACTTTGGAAAGTATTGTATCCAGTTGATGGTAGAATTGATTCCTAGAAGTGGTATGCAGAGGGTCATGAGTCTTTCATTAACTGCAGTAGGTCTTAACCTAAGCATGTTTACCAGTTTAGTTTTCACTGCAAATCCAACACCATGAATTTGATGTTCACCTTCATTTTCCCCTTTTCGGAAAAAGGTATAGCCTGTACTAGATTCAGTAAGTTTTCCCTCATTCAGTAATCTAGTTTCACTTAATGCGGCAACATCAATGTTAAGCCTTTCCTTTCTAGCTCATGTGTGACAAGAGCCATTCGCCTTTCAGGTCTGGTATTACTGTCTAGTAAAGTTCTGATATTCCACGATCATATAATCAAAGTTCTCTCATGTTTACGACTGCAAAATTCGGGTGTCCCTCTGGGTGCGGTTTCCCAGCAGGGATCTGAGTGTGGCTGCCGATGTTTAGCCCACATTTTCTAGGGTCTTCCACATTCGGGTTAGGCAGCGGTGATCCTAAATAGGCCTGCCCAGACAGAGATGCAAGACCGGATCCCTGAGTAGCCACTTAGTCTTACGAAAGGTGACCAACATACATCTGCCGCCAGTGTACACGTCCAGACTAGAAGCTTCCGATTTCAACCTAAATCTGCTTCCACCATTCTTATCCCATCGCCATTGGACTTTGTAGGAGTAGCAGGAGAAAATGGCACAAGCATGACTTTGGTTAAGATGGACCTGAACTTGCAGGGAGGAGGCCCACACACTATGATTTCAGAACCTTTCACCGCGGCACATGTAGTATGAGACAGGCAGTACCAAGCTCCAAAACTGCAATGGACTGCCGCAGGCTCCAAATTAGTGGAGTTGAGTCTTTATAGCCAGTCCATCTGATTTTATCCTCTTCCGCCTCTACAGCCGTTGGGAAACCACAACAGTGGAAATGGATCCTCTTCCACCTGTTTTGCACATTACCCTGCATTAGGGCTCTCCATATTTATGTTCCCTGGAGAGAGGGTGTCCCAATATTTGGGCTACCTGTTGGTCCATGGATCTGAAGATCATCACTATGGGAACCCCCTATCAACCACAGGGACGCGCTCTGATGGGGACAGGTTGGAGTATCCATGGCGCACACAAAATGCTAACAACTTGCATACATGGATTTATTCACAATTATTTACAAATTAAATACACATAAGTTAAATCACTCCCGTCACAACAAAACACTTCACTCCGAAAACATCAACAAACTAACGTTCCTAACAACTCCCTATCACGAAGTACATGGAGACTGCAACCAATGCATATCAACTACCACCTTTAACTAAACCAATTCACATACTTCAAACACTCATTAGCATGAACACGTCTGATCAGAACAACTCCTATTAAACCAAGACTCTTACTAAACAATAACTTGCCTCTACCACCAAGACCACCTCCTTATATATGTACCTGGCCAGGCTTCTAGAAAGATACATTTTCTCGTAGATTCTTTCTCTTTCTTTGCTAGGGGCTTTACGTCGCACCGACACAGATAGGTCTTATGGCGACGATGGGATAGGAAAGGCCTAGGAGTTGGAAGGAAGCAGCCGTGGCCTTAATTGAAGTACAGCCCCAGAATTTGCCTGGTGTGAAAATGGGAAACCACGGAAAACCATCTTCAGGGCTGCCGATAGTGGGATTCGAACCTACTATCTCCCGGATGCAAACTCACAGCCGCGCGCCTCTACACGCACGGCCAACTCGCCCGGTGGTAAATTCTAGAGTGCTTCATACATACATATAATGTACAGAATATTCTCCACAGTTCTCATCTACCTAGTGCCATTCTGGATGTTACAGTGTATTTCACAATACTGTAGTGGATTACAGGTAATAATAAATGATACAGGTTCTTACATTAACTGAACTCATATAAATGTCTATATACAGTAAATGTTTCATGACATAACCTCACAATCAATGTGATCATTCGACTACGTTAATAATAATAATAATGAAAATAATAATAATAATAATAATAATAATAATAATAATAATAATAATAATAATAATAATAATAATAATAATAAAAAATGGATGTAAACACTTCATAGCCATGTATTACAAGTCATAATAATAATTGTAAAATAATAATAATTCGAGAACAGCTTGAAACTCAAAAACTCATGGACACAAGAAAGACGGAAGGCCCATAGTGAAAGGATGAGGAAGTTTTGGGAAGATAAGAAGAACAAGAAGATGAAGAATACCAGTGCTATTTAATGGTTCCACGTGCTCCTTAAGGGGCTAAACGAATGTATATATATATAAAATAATTTGAGCTCGATACTTGCATTATTTACCCCTGGGTGAGAGAATACTGTTTTCAAGTTATATCAGTTTATCACACTTACGTCAATATCCTCCCTCTAACTTGAAATAATTTACACAGTCTGTCACGCTCGTCGACTTTGCCTTGGGTGTAGGTTGTTTCTTCTCTCTTCCTCAACGTCGCTGGATATGCTCTCCTCCTCTTGACCAGGTCGCGCGGTGTCGAAGTTGTCCCGCTGCCAACTTCTTCCTTGATGATAGTCAATGCAGTCTCCTCATGACCAGACTGAGCTGTGTCATTAGTAACCTCTCCTCCGTGTGAACCCGTGGTAGTACCGGGCTTACTCTGCATGCACAGTGGTTGGGTGACTCGCCACAACTCCGATGCGTAGACCTTGACAGGAGGGTTGGTCTTTAGTAAGTAGACCCCATGGTCCAGCTGCTTATCCACCTCGATGGGACCAACCCACTTAGGTACAAGACCTGCGTGAAACCCTCGAATCTTATTACTGACTGGGTGGTTACGTCGCAGTTCTTGTTGGCCTGGTAGGAAGATCTGGGTCACTTTGACATCTTGAGCCTTAGTCTGGGTAAGGGATCTCTTCTCGGCCTAAGCTTGCTTCGCCTTGCATCATCTTGACCAGAAGTGGGTGGTGAATGAATCTCCCAATGCCCGGTGCCGTATAGCTGTCGACCAAGGAACAGATCCACTGGGGAATAGCCGGTGACACAGTTAATACGTCATCGCAGGCCAAAGAATGACTGCGGTATCTGACGGTACCACAGTTGATGTTCTTTGTCTATTAGGTGGACCAGTAGAATCCTTTTTAGTTCCTGGTTCCGTCGTTCTGTTGCATTGGCCCTTGGGTTGCAGATCAGGGTGGTCCAGTGCTCCACACCCCATTCTTTTATCATTTGCTGCCACTTCACTGATGTGAACTGACTCCCTTTGTCTGATAGAATGCACCGTGGATAACTGCAGCGGCTGAATACCTCATCTTGTAGAAGGCTGGTGATGCGTCCCGTTGTGGCTTCAGGTATCGAGAAGGCCTCAATACATCTGTGAAGAGGTCGGTGATCACTAGGAGTCCTGTTTTACCCCGTGATGTTCCAGGGTAAGGACCCATCAAGTCCAGGGCTATGACCTCCCAAGGGTGTTGCGGCCGTCTTCCTCGCTGACTGGAATCTGCCTTCCTGTTGCTCGCCTTGGTGCAGGCACAGATGTAGCACCTCTTCATATACTCCAGGATGTCTTTCCACATGCTGAACCAGAAGAATCTTCGTCGGATAGACTGATACATCTCTTCACCTGCTGGATGTCCGGCTTCGGTGCTGTTGTGGAACTTCTCGAGGATGTCTATCCTGTGTGTCTAGGGATCACCACTACTGCAGGCGTGTCGGAGAGATGTGACCTGTACATCAAGAGTCCTCCATCAACCCAGAACTTCTTGTAGCATATCTTGAATTCCCTCGGGACGAGTCGACTATGAGTGTTCTGTCTCCTAATCCACTGTGTCATGGTCGTATAGGGCCTGTCTTGTTCATGCCACTGTTTGAATACTCCCAGATAAAGCTCCTTCTTGATGGTCATAAGGACAGGTTCCTTAGGCTCACTCTGGTGTTTTCGTGGGAACTCCCTCTCAACAATGGTGCTCCTAGCTTCAGGTTCCATCGCCGGGTGCCTGGATAAACTGTCTGATCCTATGTTCATCAGTTCTGGGACGTGACATACATCAAAATCAAATTCTGTGATTAACAGAGCCCATCGCATCAATTTAGATTTTGAACCAGAGACCCAAGTTCAACCATTTGAGAGCAGCGCTATCGGTGTAGAGCTGGAAATTCCTTCCCTCCAAGTAGCCTCGGAATTTGCCCATGGCCCACACCACTGCTAAGGCTTCCTTCCCAGCAGTACAGGAGCGTTGTTCCATGGGAGATAGCTTTTTGCTGGCATACTCAATGTCCCTTCCGCCACCACTCCTCTCCTGGAATAACACTGCTCCTAAGCCGGAGCCACTGGCATCCGTCTGCAGGCACATCTTCCATTGAGGGTCGGGATGAGCTAGACTGGGAGCATTGTATATCACAGCCTTAATGTCTTGGAATACTGCCTCTTCCTTGCTGATCCATTGGAACAGGCGGTTGTTATGGAGTAGATCGGTGAGTGGTATTACCTTCTCTTCAAAATGTGGCATGAAGCTGCTATACCAAAAACACAAGCCAAGGAACTGACATACTAGTCGCTTGGTCCACGGGCGTTCAGCTTATTCAATAGCTTAATTCTTCTCCGGTTGCCATTCTAAGCCTTTGGATGTTAGGACATAGCCAAGATATTCTACGTGGGAGCTTCTTCGATAGCTCAATTCTTCTCTGGTTGCCTTTCTAAGCCATCAGATATTAGGACACGGCCAAGATATTCTACACGGGACTGGGCGAAGTGGCATTTGTCCAGTTGGCAAGTCAGTCCATGAATCTTTGGTCGTTCCAGTCCTTTCCTCAGATGTACAAGGTGTTCTGAAAATTCTTGCTGTGATTTCAAATGTCGTCGAGATACACTTGGCAAAAATCTCATCCTGATAATACTTTATCCATCAGTCGCATGAAGGTGGCAGGAGCATTCTTCAATCTAAAAGGTATTACTGCAAACTGGTACAATCCTCTCGGTGTCATGAAGGCAGTCAGTGGTCTAGAACTTTCCTCGACCTCCACTTGCCAGTATCCGGAGTTGAGATCCAGCGTGCTGAAAACCCTAGACCCACTTACTTGTTTCAGCGAGTCTTTCAGATCAGCCATAGGGTAGGCATCACTAACAGTCTTCTCGTTCAACCTTCTTTTTCGTTAGGATGATAGGTGAAGCCCAACAGGATGCAGAGGGTTTGATGAGACCTTACTCTTCCACCTCTTGAATCTTCTGGATGACGAAGTTACGCTTATCTTGATTGGATATGGGCCCTTGCTTGATAGGTGAGGAAGTGCTGCATTCAATGACGTGCGTTACAATGGTACTCCATCCTAATTTATTGGTAATGACTTCCAGAAAGTCCTTTAAGGCGTGTCTCAGTGCCTCTTCTTCACTCGGTCGAAGATGCGTTAACTGGATATCTCCTAGGTCTACGTTGACTTCCGCATCCTTGCAAATCCAGAGATTTCCATCATGCCAGGCGACCCTCAGACGTCTGTCTTTTCCCAAAAAGACTTCATGTGAGCTGCATAGTCTAGGATCACCTTTTTTTCCACCAGAAAGTCATGACCTAATATGATATCAGGTATCAGGTTTTGAATCACTGCAACACAATTATAATAGCGGTTAGGTTAGTCTGTCTTTGGATGGAATAGGTTATCCTGTCTGCTGCTCCCACTACCCTTCTGAGATGGTGAGACTTCATAGGCGGAAGTAATCTGGCAACAGTCCCGTTGACAATTGAATGGCTTGCTTGGCCGTCGAGTATGGCTGAAAAATTAACGTTGCCTATCCTCAAGATGATGGCTGGGCGAGGTTGGCCTGTTCTACTCACAATCTGACCAATCCCTCTCCTACTTGACCAGGGTAGCTTATCTGTCGTGTTTTGAGGCGCATTCCCGTTCCCATCCCCTCAAACCAGAATGGGCCAGACCTAGTTTTCCGACATCAAGGCTGGGCACTTGCTCTTCAGGTGTCCTGTTCTTCCACACTGGTTGCACTTCCTAAATGTGCTGGTCTCTTCCGTAGCTTTGGTAGTGTTCCTCCTCCAACTGGGCGATGATTCTACGTAAACCATCAAAGGATCTTGGTTGTGATGCTTTCACTAGGGGTCGAATCTTGTCGTGGAGTAGCTCTGTGATGTCTGGTAAGATCTCATTCTCGTTTCCTTCCAGGTGCAGACGCTTGAAGAGTTGGTACTTCTGTAGGACTAACGCACTAGCTCTCATGCCAATGGGTTGTGCCTCAGTCAATAGTTTCCTTTTCACGGAGCTCTTCACCCCTTCAGAATTAAACCTAGCGAGGAATTCCCTCTTGAAGTCCGTCCAGTTTAAATTTAAGCCCTTCAAGGTATTCCACCAAGTAGCGACTTGCCCCTTTAATCGCGGTGTGATGAGTTGCACGAAGTTGTCCTCTGGTAGATTAGTCCTTCTTAGTAGACTGACTGATCCCTCAACAAAGCTAGTCGGGTTCTCTTCCAATCGCCCATGGTATTTCGGAAGGCTCTCTATAATCACCTTCGGGTCTAGGTGTCCTGTATTGCCGGTTAGGTTTCAGTGAGTTAGAGGTGTGGTGATACGTCCTGTTTGAGTTAATCTATCTACTGCATGAAGGATGCTTTCCCTTATATTCTGCACATCTCCCTTGATGGTCAAAAACCGGTTTTCCAACCTTCCTTCAACAGCAGAAATACTGCACCCGAAATTTCCCTCGATGGCAAAGGTTCCGACATATTTTCTAGTACCACTTGCATTTTGATCTATTTTGCATTACACTCGTAAATTCTTATGAACTCATCATGGTCGCCAGCTGAAGTATCCACAATGACGCACACAAAATGCTATCAACTTGCGTACACGGATTTATTCACAATATTTACAAATTAAATACACATAACTAGAGCTGGGATTTCTATGTAATTACATATTTCGTTCCTTGTTATTTAGGTGTTGGGAAAAGTCATATGTTCATAAAACACTATGTTAGGGTTATTATTTCCGAATTTCATTTTACATGTTTTTTTTATATTTGTGGGTATTCTACATATTCTTAGTGATAATACATAAAATGACATATTTTAGCGTTTTTCTGTTTTCATATGAAATAAATTGCTGAATTGAAGTTTCACGCTTAATGTGGGGCTGTTGTCTGTCCTTTGAACAGTGACAGGTATTTGAGAGGATGATAGGTGCAGGTAGGGACCCTTGCGAAGTAGGTTTTTCTAAAGGTTCCAATTAGCTGCAGGAAAACGGTACTTTACATGTGCCAGTCTTAAATCTATCACCGCTTTTAGAGTTAATTGCTTTACAACTAGCCTCTTTCATGTTGGAGTTTCCAGGAATATTTTTCTAAACACATTTCTGTGACCTCTTTGTTATGTACTTAGGAATTTCCAAATCTATTCTTAGAGCTGTCCTCCTTTGAAATGTCTCAATTAGGTTTCAGTTTCTTTTGAACAGCTGAAGAACATAGTTCATGAACATCAGTTTCCTCTAGAGTCAATATGGCACCAGTAGCTACTTCGCTGGCTTCAATGTTAAAATCATGAATTGCAGTTGACAAGTCCTTTGCAACTGATGGCGAAGTAGTGATTTGCCAAGCATGCAACAAACATATCGCATGTTCTATGAAATCCCAGCTTGAGCAACATGCACGAAGTGCTCTGCATAGAAAAAACCAACGTCTACGAAAGAAACAAATCCTTTTAACACAGATGCAGCCTTCACCTTCAAGTAACCCTTTTTATAAAGACTTATGCAGTGCAATGATTGCAGCCAACATTCCAAGTTATAAACTTGAAGTGCCTGAATTTATATCTTTTCTGGGAAAAAACTGCAAGCAACATGTTCCTAACCAATCAACACCACGCAAGAATTATCTTCAAGTCTGCTATGACGAGGTAATGCACAACATAAGACAGGATATAGGAAATTCTTTCATATGGGTTGCTGTCGATGAAACAACAGATGCTAAGGGTAGATGTATCGCAAATCTTGTGGTGGGGAAGCTACAACCTGACAGCGCCTCAAAACCGTGTTTAATCTACTGTAAAGAGCTAGACTATACAAATCACTCAACTATTGCGAGATTTGAAAAAAGATGGATTAAGAGCTCTGCAGCTGACTGAGATGAAAGAGGAAAAGTTATTAGTGATGTATTCTGATGCTGCAGCATATATGCTTAACTCTTTCTGGTCTAACTGCGAGCATAGCTCGCAGCGGCCGAAATTACGTTCAGGACGCGCTGTGGGCATAGCCCGTAGTAAGGTTTGACAATTCACTAAAAATCGAGAACGAGCTATGCACGCATTCTGGTGGTTACATCGTGTTTCTTCATGTATTAGTTACAAGAGTATTTAAGCAGATGGCAGTTTTATATGTCAAAGTCAGAGAATTTACGATATTTTTGAACTGCATGCATCAGTAGATGTTGTCACTCAGTGAGCTCTAAGACATGGTTTCTCGCGGCGAACATGTGCTTGACGAAAGTGATATTTTCGATATTTTATGATATATTATAAGTTTATGCACAAATGAACATATTATTGACATATGAATTCGAAACAACTTCTTGCATTTCATTATGATTGGTGATCGTTTTACAGCCTAGCGCATGTTCCCGCGTATTTCATATTTTCGTGAATACGTAAGATTGTCTACATTTTCGTAAAGTTGTCTGTTTAGAAGACTGTATTTTCACTTTCTCAGAAGTATTTTGTGGTATATGGAACAATAATTTTACATTTGAGTAAGTTTTAACAAAATTTATCAATTAAAATAAAATTTCGTAAGAGCTCCCATTTTCGTTATTGTAATTATTACTATTATTATTATTGAAAAATTATTGTTTTTATATCGTACTCATTATTGTTGTTGTTTTGTAATTGCAATGCACATTTTATATTAGCGAAATAGGGTAAATATAACTGTATTTCAGAAAACTGTACTTGCTTAGTTATCCGTCAGACATTTCTTCCATTCACAAAACATGGTATAATATATAAACAATTTTAAAATCTCAAGTGATAGTTGACATGATACAAAGAGCGCTTTTGAAAATTAGATTCTCAAACAAGCACAAAGAAAAAAGAATCATGCCAATATCTACTACAGGTACAGAGATATAATGTTTTAAAGATCCTTAAAAATGTTCAGTCCAGAATGTTTGTTAGGGATATTAAGGCCCAGACTGGAATGGGTTAAGGCTGCAACTGCTTTGAAGGTGTTTTATCCCAATATGCTCCATTTTACATGCTTGGCTCGTGGACTGCAACGTGTTGCCGAACATATTGAAGCTAAGTTTCCACAAGTGAATAGATTAATTTCAGCAACAAAAAAATGTTTCTCTAAAAGCTCCATGAGTGTTATCTTACAAACAGCAATTGCCAGAGATACCAATGCTGCCAGAACCAGTGTTAAAGAAGTGGGGGACATTTTCTTTGCTAGTTGCTTTACGTCACACTGACACAGATAGGTCTTATGGCGACGATGGGACAAGGAAGTGCTAGGAGTGGGAAGGAAGCGGCCGTGGCCTTAATTAAGGTACAGCCCCAGCATTTGCCTGGTGTGAAATTGGGAAACCACGGAAAACCATTTTCAGGGCTGCCGACAGTGGGGTTCGAACCTACTGTCTCCCGAATACTGGATACTGGCCGCACTTAAGCGACTGCAGCTATCGAGCTCGGTGAGTGGGGGACATGGATAGAAGCAGTTTACTTCTATAGTAAGCATCTAGATGCTATAAAGACTGTGGTAGATTCTTTTGATGCTGAAAATGCTGTATCTATTAGTGAATCACAAACTGCCTTAGTGACTCCAAAGTGGTCTCCTCAATCACCAACATCAGGGGCAACTTCTGCTGGCTTCCAGAAAGCATCAAACATCTAGAAACATCAGGACTGCCACTCCAAGATTCTATTGCCATCATAGAGGATGCTATTGAAAAACTAAGTGCTGTGGATGGGGAAACTGGTGCAAGTTTATTGAGTAAATTGCAAAAAGTGTTAAAGAGAAATCGTGGTTATTCACCATTTCACAGTGTGTGCCGAATTCTAAATGGAGATGACGATCCTCCCAAGGACATTTCTCCAGCGAAAATTTCTCTCCTAAAATGTGCCCCAATTACATCATGTGATGCTGAAAGACCTTTCTCTGCATATAAGAACATCCTAAGTAACAAACGCCTTCCCATGAACCCCAGAGAACATCAAAAAATACTTAATAGTTCACCGTGCTACAAAATGTAATATAAAGCGTGTTTAGTGTGTTGTAACCAACAAAATGGTAAGTTTATATTAATTATATGATATTACATATTTTGCTACATATTTTGGGGCTTTTCTGTTACATATTTATGTAAATATTATGCCACTTGATACTACATAAAAATCCCAGCTCTACACATAACCTAAATCACTGCTGTCACAACAAAATACTTCACTCCTAAAACATCAACAAACAACCATTTCTAACAACTGCCTATTACAAAGTACATGGAGACCGCAACCACTGCATGTCAACTACCAACTTTACTAAACCAATTCACATACTTCAAACACTCGTTAGCATGACACACGTCTGATCAGAACAACTCCTATTAAACCAAGACTCTTACTAAACAATAACTCGTCTCTACCATCAAGACCATCTCCAGGGTGTCCACTAAATCCAGATTTTAAAATTCCCTGACATTTCCCTGTTTTCCAGACATAAAAACCAGTTTTTTCCCTGACACATGATGACAAAAACATAATTATAAAGGAAGTGTCAATAATATTAAAATACATTTTTAAAACTTAACATCCAAAAAAATAAATGAGCAATTAATGTGCATATTAAAACTTGGAAGTTTAATTTAGTCTGATTAAATTCACTTTAAGTTTTTTTTAATGTATTACCATTACTGCTTCAGCGAAGAAACTTCTTTGTAGCCACCAACGACTCGAGCTTCTGCCATCACCCTCCACTTCTTTTCTAATTCTTTCAGCAACAAAGCGGCCTTTCTCTAATTTTTTGCAAAGAATCTTCTACTTCCAATATTTCACGTTTCTCCTTTAGATTTTGAACGTACAAAGCATGAGCACTCCTTGCAGCATGGAGCATGTTCTTATTAATGGAGACCTTTTCAATTCCACCAGGGTTTGGGATAGAATCATATATTATTCTTTGTGCTACAAGGGATACTTGTAGCATGCTCTCTACTATAATTTCTTTATTAACAGGAAAACCACATTCAAGTGAAGCATTTCCATGAAACAATATTAGTATCATTTTGAGAAATGAAGCCAACTTTTCTGTTTTCAAATTTACTATTGGAAAAACAGTGCGAAGCCAAAAGTGATCTAACCTCTCGTCTTTAGAATACAAAGAATTCACTTCTTTCAAAGTATCATTCTCACAAACAGAAGTGAACTCCCTTTGTACATGAATGGGTTCATTACCCGAGATCCATTTGTTTTCAACAAAGGCATTTAAAGCTATCCTTAGCAGTCTGCTGCTTAGAGGCTACTTGGCTACACTTGGATCGAAACAAGAAATTAATTTAGTCAGTTTATATGCTAGCGGTGAGCAGATGTGGCCAACAGCTGGAAACTGCAGATGATGACGACGATATGCCAGCGGTGACCTTTCCAGTAACTATTTGCACAAAGCTACCATTCCTCTCAGACAATCTGTGCAAAACACTAATATATCCCTATCATTTAATCCAGGATTGCCACGAAGTGCTGCTTTAGCAGCATAACCTATGTCAATTTTAGATGCAGGCAGAATATTTTCTTTACTGTCTAAATACGTTTTAGGAGATTTTCTGAAGACTGCAGTGACTCAGACTCAACAAACCTTGTCATGGTATTTATCATCAATGAAAGATTCATAAAGGAGTGATGCAAATGGGAGATCTGTCTGAAACTTTTAGGAATGGTTCCAAATCTCCAACAAGTGATAAAAAAAATGACAACTTGGCCTTAAGAACCTTATCTTTAAGTGAAGTTGATACTATTTTGAAGCTGTTACAGCTTGGGATTTTCTTGTCTCTGTTTGTTCCTTCCACATATTTTTCGACATTAGGTAGGATATCTATAGCATGTTCAATGACTTGAAAATTTTCAAGCCATCTTATATATCTTATATATATTTCGAAGGAAATACGTTTGAACCTGAATAATGTATATAATCAGCACGACTTGCAGGAGCGTAGCAAAACAAGAAGTGAAGAGCATGAAGAAACTCTGCAATATTCCACTGGGTTTCTTTTACTGCCATTTTATATGAATCGTGCACAGTATGCAAGCCATAAGATCCGATGTTCAACAAACTAGGAGCATCTAGATCATCTAATAAATTACCAAAATCCTGAAGGAACTTTTCATTAACATTTGGACCATCCACTGAAATTCGTAATTTTTTTAAATAGAGTCCTTGCTGTGCTTGCAAAAAACCATTTAACAAATGTGAGGAGGTAGAGTGACCAAGAAACATGGAATCAAAATAAGAAGTGCATACTTCATTAGTATCAGGATTGAAACAATGAACTACAAGATCCATTTTGCCTATCTGAGAAACTTTATTCAGTGACTCGTCAAACCCAACGGTGAAATGTGTGCACTTACTACCCATCTCAAGAACTTGTTTATGGAAATAGAGAGCCAAACCATGAGTGATTGTATATGCAACTTTTGTTTTGTGCAGTTGAACTTTCAAAGCTGTTTCAGAGTCTGGAACATTACTGGAAAAAGCTGAGAATGCAATATAGGTCTAATTCATCGAGCTCACCATTCCCCAACAACACAGAATATTCAATAGTAAGCAGATCAAAACATTGAAAATTCGATCGATCAATCATATAGCTATTGATATTATTGATTACTTCACATTCGAGATCACACTTTAACTTTTCATTAAAATTTATTCCTGGCATAAAAGACATGCCCTAGATTAATGTTATAAAAATTGAAAAATGTGTTTGTATTACACGGATAAATATGGTATGTCAATTTTATCTGGCAGAAGAATGCATTTCCAGATTTTTTCCTGAATTCCCTGACATTTCCAGGTTTTCCCATTAATTATCGAATTCCCTGACATTTCCCTGTTTCCCAGGTTTTCCATACGGGTGGACACCCTGATCTCCTTATGTATGTGCCTGGCCAGGCTTCTAGAAAGATACCTTCTAATAAATTCTAGAGTGCTTAATACATAGATATAATGTACAGAATATTCTCCATAGTTTTCGTCTACCTAGTGCCATTCTGGATGTTACAGAGTGTTTCACAATACTATAGTGGATTACACATCATATATACAGATAATAATAAATTATATATGGGTTCTTACATTAACTGAACTCATATAAATGTCTATATACAGTACATGTTTCATGACATAACCTCTCAAACAATGTGATCATCCGACTACGTAAATAATAATAATAATAATAATAATAATAATAATAATAATAATAATAATAATAATAATAATTCGAGCATGATACTTGCATTATTTACCCATGGGTGAGAGAATATTGTTTTCAAGTTATATCAGTTTATCGCACTTGCGTCAAGGTTCCCCTGATTACTCGTTGGGAGTTAACCCCAGCTACAATGGTTGAGGTAAGAAACAGACGTCTTGTGGATATTTGACCCTATATATAACAGATTTCACTTGTTTTTTTTTTTAATCTACCTTACACAAGAAATGCATTTTTATTAGGACATGGAAACAACTGAAAATCTGTGTCAATATTGAGCCCTTATACAGTGCTCAGATTAACTGATGTATATGATCTTATTGGGAATATAATGCATTTCATTCATTGAAGTCTTTGTGACTTTATGTTGTTCCAGGAAGCATGTCAAAACATGAGCGGACGTGCAGCGCCCTTTATCTGGGAAGCAAGGACATGCAGATCTATTGTTTCACAGGCTAGAGAAAGGAGCATGGATTGGTTACCTGATGCGTGGGCGACCTTCAGCGGAACACATTTAGATCAAGGAAAAACCCTTTGAGACAATAGGATGGCCCAAGGGTCAATATTTCGAGAGCCCTGCGCGAGGCTCAAACTTAGCGCCTATTACTTTGGTAGAGCGCTAAAATTTTAATGGAATTGGAAGTGACGTGGTGATACAGCCCAATGAGATGATGGCGTAATTTTTATATTGTGAAGAGATTGGCTGAAACAAGAGATGTGCCTCGCACGAGCATTAGTAGCTATTGTAGGGTCGAATTAATAAAACCATTCAGCGTGTCGAGAGGAGCATCTATTCACCTGGAGCTGTTGAAGAGTAAAGTCTATTCGGCTGGAGTTTGAAGAGTGAAGGTCTTATGTTTGGAGAGAAGTTGCCTACTCATCTTGTGTTCACCAAAAGAAGATATCTTAAGTTACATCATATGTTGTAAAACAGTTATCATCCCACAGGTATGGTCAGACTTAACAAATTATTTTCTGAAATGGGGAGAACTGAACTGTGAAAATGTTCATAGGCAAGGGGTCTAAATGAACAATTTAACACGCAGAGATAGGTCCATTATGTGTGAATGGGTGTTGGTAAAGCTAGATTAGTAGCAAGTTCTATGCCTAGAGACTGAGAAAGTTAAACATTCATAAGAGTGGACATGTAGGGTAACAAAGTAGCCTGCCTGTTACAAATTAGCTAGTTGTATGAAATATATAATTCATTTTGTGGTACACAAGCAAGGCAAGGTCATGCAAAGTAAATCCAGAATTATAAACTAAGTATGTCAGAATATTTTGGGTAAACACACTGGTTCAATCAGAGTGAGAGAGGAAAGTAAACAAGTATCTGCAATATCAAGTGCACAGTAAAATAGTAGTCCACTTGTGAATGGAAACTGGTTTTTGGGTCAAAGGCGGCCAAGGACCAACGTTAGTAGCGTAACTGGTAGAATTCTCTGTCCCGGTTTCTAACAATTGAACGAACGGTGTGTCATAATAGAATTCCACAGAGCAAGTAAAAAACAGACGTCTTGTGGAACGTGGTTTTCGCCAAGGATGAAGACCTGTGGAGATTTCAACTTCATCATTGAGGACAGCACAGTGATCATGGAGTCACTAAAGGATGTGAGAAGCCAGGCTAGAGGCAGATGCGCTGAATCTTCTAAATAGATGAGTATCAGATTTTCGATAAAGTTATGACTGTGAGAACGTTGTCTAATGTTGTCAAGGGGATAGGTTAGTTTTGTCATGTAAATTCGGTAGGCTTAAATTCTGTTTCGCAAGAATATGTCCTGAATTTCTCAGTAAGATGAAGGATAGCTTATGTAATCATTTGTAAATATTGTAAATTATATGTGGACTCATGGATGGAGTCAAAGTTTGCTATTTTATTTCATTTTCTTAGCTGAGTGGTAAGCATCATTTTATAAATATGCTTTTCCTTCCATTAGTGTTTATCATGTTTTACTTTTCTTTTGTTTCTCACATGCAATGTACACCTCGGGGTAAATGTGTAAATTAAAAGGGGATTAAAATGTAACTGATTAAAAGAAAAGGTTAGTTAGAAAAGGGGATTTGAAGGGCATGAGAACATGCAGTCACATTTTCCTAGTAATGTGCATGAAGTGTGAATGCTGGTGGAGCTGTGATCCACACCACTGTTAGTGTCATCCCTTTGTATATTTTCTAAGCTCGAACATGACTAATTTTGTGGCGTCAAGAGTGTGTTGTCAGGATGTAGTATGAAGTTGGTGCTGGTTAACTATCGTATAATCTCGAATACCACCCGCACTGTTTTTTCGAAAACATTGCTTCCAAAATTGGGTGCGAGTCTTATTTAAAATTTTGGGAAATTTATCTTTCCGAATGCGCATAAATCGGGCATCACACAGGCGCAGCTTGACAACAATGCTCTCTCTGCTCTCAGTACACGCTATTTCCGCACTTGGCGTCTGTCTCACGCACGTTCTCGGAGTATCAACATGAATTCCACAAAGCATTTGCGACCTTTTACTGCGAGTGAGAAACTGAAAGTAGTTCGGGAAGCCAAAATTATTGGAAATTTGCCGCTGGTAGGAAATACGATATTGACGAGTCGTGTATTCGTGGTTGGAGAAAGAAGAAAAATGTGTTATTAACATATAGTGGTGATCGTAGAGCTCTTCGTGGACTGAGTGTACAGTTTCCAGAAATTGAAAAAAAACTTTATAAATATGTGACAAAAAGGCAGGAATTGGGATATGGTGTGTCAGCCGAAATATGTCAGCTAAAGGCATTAGAGATCGCAAAGGAACCCGGATATCGTTCTGGAAATGTTTGTTTACTTTTATTTGTATTTTCTAATCATTTGATGTGTGTTAGTAAAGATTGTACAGTAAAACCTCGTTAATTCGTAGTCGCTGGGACACAAAAATCGGACTTCGACTGCATGCAATTAACCTTGATTCACAGTTTAAAGCTCTCAAATATCATGGAAGGAGAAAAACACGATTCAAAGACGAGGAAAAATTATGCTGGCTCCGCTGTGCAAATGCTTTATCTTTTGGATTACTGTACTGCCTGCATTTTTAGATGCCTTGTACTGGCATGGAAAGTACCCGATGCCCTTAAAACATCGTGGCTTTTCAAACTTTCCTATGACAAGGGAAGGAAGTCTCTCGCTTCCGTGTGCAGTGTGCACTGCATAGCAACACAGTACATTTCCCGGCTGGCAATTCTCTCCTTTAAAACCACAAGTCCGTTTGGCCTTAACATTTAAAAACATAAAACAAACAAACAATGCAGTTTCATCGGCATTGATAATATTGTTTGGTGTGCACGAATCGATACCACGCTTTTTCGCCAACCGCCGGTATAACCAGTGTTCGCGGATTCTACCTCTCCCCACAATGCCTGCTAAGTGATATTGTGGCGTTCTTAAAAACGCCGAATACAAAATAATTACAATTCCGCCCAAACACAGCAGACATGAAGCCCGCTGTAGACATGCTGACGTAGGTGAAAGTGCGCAAAGTTACCCCTGCACGTTCCGGAAGATGCGTGCTTTCATGACGCGGAGAAATTTTGAATTTAAATTACTCTGTAAAATACTTTTTTTTTTTTTTCAAAATATAAAGGCAGTTTCAAATTAAAAATCTGAATTTTGTTCTTCGAATTACAAATTATCAGTATTTCCAAATTAAACGATTTAAATAACATGCAAAACCGTACCTCATGTTTCCGGGAATGAGAGCTGCTTCGAATTAACTGATTTTGAATTATCGAGGTTCTACTGTAAATAATTTTGACTTCACTTTTTTGAAATTTTGTTCTTTCAAAATTAGGGTGCGGGTCTTATTCGGTGGCGGGTGGTATTCGAGATTATACGGTATTTCCTACTGCAATTTCAAGTTTCAAGTTCTGGTTGTGGGAGTTCAGAATGTTTAACCCCTCAGCGCCGACCTCTATACGTGGTATAGACCCTCTTTTCTTCCGTAGCCGCCGACCTCTATACGTGGTATAGACCCATACATGGTTTCACATTTACGGCTATAGCGCGAAGAGTTTTGGAGTTACTGATATGCAAATTGTTTTGTTTCCAAGAAGACATTTTCGGGTTTATCAGTGTTGTAAATAAGAATTGAAAAATCATTATAATGTAGTTGTTTTTGCAAGGATAATTATTTGTCAAATAAGTCTGAGCACTAATCTCTTACTTTTTTTAAAGTCTGTTTGCTTCATTCTTTCCCACAGAATAAAATAAGGAAATGATGATCTGAGAAGTTTGTCTTTTCGTGTGATGTTCTTTGCTCTATTTGTACATTGGGAGTGCGGTTTATTTATTATATTTGTCTTTATTTCTCAGCTTGTAATATTTTCGTAACTCTCCATGAGCGCTCTGTGTAGGCATCAGTTAGTGCTGCTTTCTGTCATACGATATGAGAACCAGTTGTTCATGGTATATATCTCGTTTGAAAGACGATGTCTCGACCTTTTATCTGAAATATGTATCGAGTTGGTTTGTTTCGTCATAAATGTTATTCCCCTCATTCAGTTTCATCCTGTTGCTTTCGGTCTCGCTGCAGCTTCACCAGTCCGTGTGACGCGCCGCGCTCAGCCGTGGTATGACTGACAGTAACGTGCTTGAAATATTGTATAATTCAGATGAAAGGTTAGTCGGAAGTAGTAGTGACAGTATAAGCAGCAGTGATAATGAAATAGATGATGTAGCAGTGGTAAATGATGAGAGTGACTACGACGAGGAAACAGTACTTGGAAATTTCGTGTAAGAGACTATAGATAATTACACAGGTCAAAGAGAAGTTTTCAATGGTGAATTCTGATTGCTAAATTCTCTAATAATACTCACACAGGTCACAGAGACAAATATTGAGCAATTACCTTATCGGGTTCAGTTGATGAGATGATTGTTTACAAAATGCGCTCGGGAGAGAGGGGAACGAAATATTCAAGGCCGGCGCGCAACAGATAATACAGTTCCAAGGTTGCGGGAAAGACATTTTATCAGGAAATTAGCACCCAAGAGTTGGAAATCCAAACCTCAGAGACATTGTATCCTGTGTTCAAAACACGGCGAAAAGAAGACGTCAGTATACTGCTGCCACGAGTGTGACTTGAGTCCCTGTCTCAAAGAGTGCTTCGAACTCTATCACATGGAACTAAATTACTAAGGAAATGTGAAACTATCGAGTCCCTGTCTCAAAGAGTGCTTCGAACTCTATCACACGGAACTAAATTACTGAGGAAATGTGAAACTATTATGTAATTATCTGCATGTACATAGTTCTGTCATAAGGATTTCCAAATTTCGTGAAAATCGGGCTACTCTTATACTTGTAGTAATGCTTTAAGTGAATCGATGTATTTCAGTCGCGCGTAGTTGAAATCTCATCCGGCCGTGGGGTAGGAAGCTATTTAAATGGCTGCGACGCTGAGGGGTTAAAATTTTTATTATTACTATTAGTTCCATTTTCTTGAGTGGAGAGAGCAAGTTAGTTCAGTAACTTTCTGGATTTAATGAATGGATTTAAGTAATTTTGGTGTCTTATTTCAGTCTTATTTTGCATCAAAGCAGAGTTGGTCATTCATTAACATTTGATTTAATGAGCACGAGTGAAATTCTGACATGACCAGCGCAGACTTGTGGAGTATGGAAAAATAGGTCAGTAACTTTTATTTCGATGTCAAGTATTAGCAATCTTTGGACAAGGGACTATATTTCAGTGTTCAAGTGTCCGGCTCCATGGCTAAATGCTTAGGGTGCCGGCCTTTGGTCATAGGGGTCCTGGGTTTGATTCCCGACAGGGTCAGGAATTTTAACCATCACTGGTTAATTTCGACGGCATGGGGACTGGGTGTATGTGTCGTCTTCATCATCATTTCATCCTCATCACGACTCGCAGGTCGCCTACGGGAGTCAAATCAAAAGTCCTGCACCTGGCGAGCCGAACATGTCCTCGGACATTCCTGGCACTAAAAGCCACACACCATTTCATTTTTTTTAATTTCAGTCTTCAAGTTAAGGGGACAAGCTCCTCAGCGAAGGCCTGCATCTATGATACTTTTTGTAACTTACCTTGGGTAGATTTGTGCACAGTGAGTGGCTAAGGCTAGGACCACATGAGGATTCTGCTGTATTTTGGGAGCATTTGATCTCCATTATTTGTGTGTTAGTCTGCTGTGTGATAAGTGAGGGTAATTTATTTGCATGCACCACGGAGGATTTTTGGGAAGCGGCTGATTTGTATTTTAGTCCATGTCATTTTAGATCGCTGCAGATGAGATTTTTAAATAGCACAATTTTTTTTTTTTTTTTTTTTTCACTTTTGAGTCATCCTGATGTTAAAA
This sequence comes from Anabrus simplex, assembly GCF_040414725.1. Lineage (NCBI taxonomy): Eukaryota > Metazoa > Arthropoda > Insecta > Orthoptera > Tettigoniidae > Anabrus > Anabrus simplex. The sequence goes on along the minus strand of NC_090268.1, from coordinate 260,252,946 downwards.
TATCAGTGATTTCTATTTGTGTCATGTACTCTTTTCCAGGGACCAATGTTGAATTAAGTGTTTGAAGTTAAAGTCCACTCTGTTTATTTGAATTTGTGTCATGTATTTGTTTTCCAGGAAGCCACACTGAATTTATGTTTGAACTCTTAAGGTCAATACTGCCATTATTTGTGTCATACTGATTTTCCAGGAACCAACATTGATTGGGGAGTAAGTTGTGTAAATTGTTATTTGTTTACTTTTATATCTGCTTTTTCACAACCTGTGACAATAAAGTTCGGTGAATGAAGTCAGAACAGTCGATTCAGCAACACTAGCGACACACAATGCTGCACCTACGTAGCAGCAGATTTTGACCACCTGCTCCCAACATTGTTCAGTTGAGCATCGTGTGTGTGCCGTGTAAGACCTGTTTGACACAGTACGTGTTTAGTGGATTGGTTCTGAACTGCAAACAGGAAATGAACGACCAAAAGATCAATGTACAGTTTTGTTTTAAGCTTGGCAAGACACCAAAAGAAACGCATGCGATGCTGGTACATGTTTATGAAGATCAAGCACTGTCCTTGAAGTGTGTGTACGAGTGGTTCACCCATTTTCCAGGAGGCCGGGAAAGTATTTCTGACAACCCCCGCAGCGGAAGACCGGCGACCGCCGTCAGTGACGAAAACATTGAGAAGGTACGGACATTAATCACGAACGATCGGCGATTAACTGTGCGCATGATAGCGGAAGAACTGCAGATTAACCGTGAATCCATGCGACAAATCGTTACCCAGAAGTTAGGGAAGAGGGAAACATGTGTTCTCGTCTTATGCCACATCACTTGACTGACGATCAGAAGCAGACACGTTTAGAAGCCTCATAGGATGTTGTCGAAATGGCGTATGCGACACCAAATTTCTTGAACTGTATTGTCACTGAGGATGAAACCTGGTGTCACAGGCACGACCCTGAAACGAAACGGCAAAGCATGGAATGGCGTTCTCCGGGATCCCCTTGTAGGAAAAAGGTCAGAGACGAAAAGTCACGCATTAAAACGACTCAAACTCGCTTTGAAAGGAAAGAGATTTGACAATATTCCTGACATCCAATGAAACGTGACGAGGCTTTTGAACACCATCCCAAAAGAAGCCTTCCTGCAAAGTTTCCAGGACATGTATCGCTGATCTCAGCAGTGCAAGTTATGGGAGGGGACTATTTTGAAGGACAGTAAGGTCACTGTTGTGTATTGTTCATCTATGCTGATAGTAGAGGACTATTCACCGAACTTTATTGTCACAGGTTGTATATACTGTAGGCCTATATGTATAAAACAGGTAAACTAGTGTAGAATATGGAGCCACAGCCACAATTACATAATAATAATAATAATAATAATAATAATAATAATAATAATAATAATAATAATAATGTTACTGATTTTACGTCCCGCAAAAGACTTTGGCGGTTTTCAGAGACACCAAGGTGTCGGAATTTTGTCCCACATAAATTCTTTAACGTGCCAGTAAATCTATCGACTTGAGGCCAACGTATTTAAGCACCTTCAAATACCACCAGACAGAGCCAAGATCGAACCTGTCAAGTTACATAATAGGAAAAATGAGAATTTACTTCATTTATTTCGAGCCACGATGTAAATGAAGCCTATTGTTGTCAAATTAACTCGGCACAAAGGTGTCTGTATATCAGGAAATACTCAACACACTAAAGGTTAAAATAAGTATATATAACAGATCTCTGTGGAGTACCAGTTAAAAGTTCTACTGACCCTTTCGGTATCATGAAGCATATCAGCAAACGCAGAGCGTGCAATTTCCTGATGGAAATCATAGTCTTCATTTTGCAGCTGCCATTCTGTTTTGCCAGTGATAGGGCTTACCTTCTTCGTAAAGACACTCATTGTGCTACCTGCAATATAAAATATTCAGTGTCATAAAATTAGGAGCAATATTTATAAACTAACATTAAGACTACTTTTCATTTTTTAGTTTGGACCCTCAAGTTCTCAGATCAAGGTCAGAATAATTCAAGTAATAATTGTCAACATTGTTCCTGATATTATATTTCCAGTTTGATATTATGGCCCTTTTAAAGTGCCAACTAAAAACTTATTTCTTGTAAGACACTAATTTCAGAGAGTAGACATATGGACAGCTACCTGAGTAGATGTATGGCCAACATTTACATGAAGAATTTACACAGCCAGCACAAGAAACTGCCGAGTCTGAATTACTAAATAGCTCCACGTTATAAACAATATATTTGTCCTCTGGCTGGCTGGAAAAGTTTCTGCGCAAGTTTCTACTCCATTTAAATAATATTCACTTCAATATTCCATTCACAATAAACCAGGAAAAAGACAGTTAACTTCTAGCCTTTGACAAAAAAGGAAAAGTACTGTTTATCTCATTTGGCATATGGCATACGTGAAACTCAAATGCACACAGGACTAGAACATGGACTCCATTTACTACCCGAAGCAGATGTAAGCTGAAATCAAGACAATGTGATTGTACTAGAGGCTGTATGTAACAGATCGCTATCACAAGGAAACAGGACAAGTTTTTAAAAATTTTACAAATCAGCATCACTACAGTCAAAACTGCTTTGAAGCAAATGAAGCCAGGAAAAGCCACTGCTACAGACAACCTTGTGGCCAAGCCATGGTGCACTCTAAGATAGGACGCAGCAAGCTGGTTAACATTAGTCTTCAATCAAATCTTTAAAGAGGATAAATACCAACCAATAATTAACAGGGCATCACTGTACTCATCATAAAATAAGTTAAAAAATGTGTTCTATACTGTCTAATCTGACTTCAAACTCACTCTGCGGATCAGTGGCAGTTTTGGCCTCCACATCCCAAGAGCATGGATGTTCAAACCCAGCAAATGTAGTTGTATTTTTCAAGGGCAGAAAGAAGTTCATTTGACACTCCATGTCAACATGTAAAAGATCTTTGGTGATACACTTGGTGTTAACCCAACATTTTTTTTAATTTTTTACAACCTGCATTACATCGCACCAGGACTGATAGGTCTTATGGTGACAATGGGATAGGAAAGTGCTAGGAGTGGGAAGGAAGCAACCGTGGCCTTAATTAAGGCCAGCATTTGCCTAGTGTGAAAATGAGAAACCACGGAACCAACAAAATGAACTACAACTCGGCTACAGATTACCCATCCCCCTGTGAGTGGGGGACACAGATGAAGAATACACCCACGGTACCCCCTTCCTGTTGTAAGAGGCAACTAAATGGAGCTCCTGGGGCTCTCAATTTAGGAGAGTGGTTTGGCAACCACGGGGCCCTTAGCTGAGTCCTGGCACTGCTTCCACTTACTTGTGCCAGGCTCCTCACTTTCATCTATACTGTCCGACCTCCCATGGTCAACTCTTGTTCTTTTCCGACCCCGACGCTATTAGGTTTCCGAGGGGTAGGGAGTCTTTCATTTACACAACCTTCGTGGCCCTTGTCTTTCTTTGTCCTTTACTTCATTTTTCGAAGTGACGGATCCTTTCTTTTTCTTCTTTTCTCTCTCTGTCTACCCCCTGTGGGTGGGGGACGCAGATGAAGAATACAACCACGATATCCCCTGCCTGTCTTAAGAGGCAACTAGAAGAGGCGACCAAGGGATGATCGAATTAGAACCATGAGACGACTTGTAATTAGTACCACCACGCAGGGAACACCATGGGTCATTTTTACTTGCACATAGTACCACTATGTTAGGACAAAATAGGTTTGTGACTAGTAGCAACAGAGTGTGCTGTCGGCTTTTACAGTACAGGATATTACAAGTCCCTGTGGTTAGTACACTTATGTGATGAACACCATAGGTTTTGCATTGCCTGTAAATTTAAATTAATAAACTTCATTGTTTGTCTGTATTGAACTAAGATTACAATGTTTTATTATAATTTTGGGTCCACCTTATTCAATGCATAAAAATTAGTTGCATAGATGTAATAACATCATATATTTTTCAATCAGTACTAGTTTCAACGCCCTACTGCGTTATCATCAGCTGAATAGAAGTTTGTAGAAAAATTGACAATCATATAAGTTTATCAACACCAAATTCATCAAAATTTAAAACCATATTGATAACAATGAAACTGTTATAAATATACTGTCTCTAAGTTCATATTTTCGACAAGTCTTATACCACAATCTGATAAAAACATATGCAAACCGGTTTGCTCACTTATGATATGAAGTGGATTTAAAAAAGAACAACAAATTATAAAATAGAAATAGTCATGAAACACCATGTGCTTCTTAAAACTTCACGTAATATCATAGTAGAAATAGTTCAATAAAATCTGAGTCCCTTTAACAGTATCATCTAATGGAGCAATCCTAATGAGGTAGAAAGGAACACAAAGTCCTTTGAGATGTTACCAAGAACAACATTCCCAGTTCAATGCAGACCTATAATAACAAGGATGTTATAAACTATCACTCCACTGATGAGGGCAAGGTATGAAATTGTGTCTTATAACGTAATTGTTTCTATGTGACTCACATCAAAAGGTCACTGACTATGCGAAGCGCAATGAAGCACAGCAAGCAGTGTTGTGATAAAATTCAAGTGCCCAACGTAGGTTGAGATTAAAGAGGGGAAGTAGGGGCAAGTGGAAGGAGCAACTGAGGAACAACAATTTGGTGGAGCTCTGGAGGGCATGGTCGTAAGAAGCAACTAGCAAAGCTATTACGCATAATACAAAACATCAAACTATTGACCGGGACCTGTACGTTTATAAAAAAACGCAGTAAAGAAATCAAATCAAATATTTGATTTTTCAGAAATCTCATTTATTACGATTTGGATTAAAATACTGTTCCATGTGTATATAGCAACACTCCGTAACATCCAGCAAACTTCCTTTTCCTAAGTTCTTCAAGACCTCAATGTCATGTTGTATAGACGTAAATTTATGCTTTAGATCATGCATATGCTGGCCTACCATAGAAAACCTGTTATATTTTATGGCATTAGTATGTTCTGTATATCTAATTTTAAAATTTCGCCCTGTTTAACCTAGATATGTGCACCCACAGTCATTACATCTAAATCTATACACACCCGATTTGGAATATGGGTTCGATCCATTGATTGAGGCTGAATTGTGCAATACATCAGTATTATTATTATCGGTACGAAATGAAACTGACATTATGCTTCTTGAAAATATTAGTAAACCTAGATATAGCCTTGTTATAAGTAAATGTTGAGAACGCCTTTTGATTAGGTTTGTCTTTGAGCAAAGTGGTTTGTAAACAGTACCTAAACTTGTTGATGATACGTTCAATAAAGCATTCACTAAAACCATTAGCCTTAGCCATTGAATAGATGATGTTAAGTTCTTTATTCAAATTAGCCTTCGTCATGGGGATCCTAAAAGCCCATTCTACTAAACTATTGTATGTAGAGTTTTTTTGATTCTGTGGGTGCTCTGAGATTTGCCTAACAGTAACAGTCATTTGGGTAGGCTTCCTAAAAGTACCATAATCAAAAGAAGAATCTGATCCAAACCTTAATTTAAATGAGATTTCTGAAAAATCAAATATTTTATTTGATTTCCTTATTGCGTTTTTTTTTAATGTACAGGTCCCGGTCAATAGTTCAGCGTTCTGTATTATGCATAATAGCTTTGCTAGTTGCTTCTTACAACCACGCCCTCCAGAGCTCTACCAAATTGCTGTTCCTCAGTTGCTCTTCCCATTTGCCCCTACTTCCCCTCTTCAATCCCAACCCACCTTGGGCACTTGAATTTTACCACAACACTGCTTGCTGTGCTTCACTGCGGTTCGCATAGTCAGCGACATTTTGAGGTGAGTCACATAGAAACATTTACGTTATAAAACACAATTTCATATCTTGCCTCATCGGTGAAGTGATAGTTTATAACATTCTTGTTATTACAGGTCCGCATTGAACTGGGAACGTTGTTCTTGATAACATCTCAAAGGACTTTGTATTCCTTTCTACCTCATTAGGATTGCTCCATTAAATGATATTGTTAAAGGGACTCTGTAGATTTGATTGAACGATTTCTACTACGATACTATATGAAGTTTTAAGAAGTGCGATAAATTAAGCACATAGTGTTTCATGACTATTTCTATTTTATAATTTGTTGTTCTTATTTAAATCCACTTTATATCATAAGTGAGCAAACCAGTTTGCATATGTTTTTATCAGATTGTGGCATAAGACTCTAGAGACAGTATATTTTTAACAGCTTCATTGTTATCAATGGTTTTAAACTGTGATGAATTTGGTGTTGATATACTTATATGATTGTCAATTTTTCTACAAACTTCTATTCAGCTGATGATGACGCAGTAGGGCGTCGAGAAACTAGTACTGATTGAAAAAGATATGTTGTAATTACATCTACACAACAAATTTTTATGTATTGAATAAGGTGGACCCTAAATTATAATAAAACGTTATTACCTGTAAATGGCACCGCAATGTGCGAAACACCATAGGTCTGTGTTACATGTGCGAATTTCATTATCTGTGAGTAGTACCGTATGTGTGGAATACCGCGAGTCTACGCTTAGTACCGCAATATGACAAATACCATGGTTCTCCTTTCCTAGCGATAAGTACCATTATGAGGGGCCGATGACTTGGATTTTGGACCCCTTTAGGCTACAAGCATCATCGATTCAGTATTGTGCTATAGAAGCAGTCCCTTGGTCAGTAATACTATTGTTTTACATCAGTTTCTGTGAATGTGAGGCATTGTGGGTCGAATTCACTTCATATCCATCCATTCATTCTTTGTCCTTACGTTTCGAATTCTGGCCAGTGGAGGATTTTGGACTTTTAATTTGTCATTACATTTTGTCTCATTTCATACCATTAGGGGCTGATGACCTAGATATTAGTCCCCTTTTGAACAACAAGCATCATCATCATCACAGATTACCTAAGAGATCCGGTTTTCTCTGCCATCTGGTAGTGTAAATCAGAACATTAAAACTGATGAGCAGGCAGCCAACATGTGTCAAATTAAAATGCCTACTCACAGTATTTGAGGCCATATTTTTATTAATGTTGTTGTTGTAATTATCTTGACTTCTGCACCATACAATGAATATCTTTGGACATTTTCAAAAAACAGATTCACAAGACCATGAAAGTGACCAAAAACCAAGCTGGACTAGAGAAAAATTTGCACACAACAGATGTAAATCATTTTTCAAATTTTCTAGTTGAGAAATACACTGCAAAGATAAGCCACTACATCTTGCTTTCCTCAACCCTGAAAAGGCTTTCAATCACATAGTACAGAACCTGATTTGGTTGGCAATAACACAGTGTTCCAGAGTACTTTGTCAGTTGCAGCTGCTCTATGCAGTACCAAGAAACTGCAACCATGTGATTGCAGAGTGCCCGATTACTTTTGCATTACGATTGTCATCCATCAAGGCTTAACTCTACCATAATTTCCGTTCATCATTGTGACAGACACTATTACTGCAGACCCCCACCAATCATAATCCCAAACCAATCTTGATAAAGATATGTTAGCCGCTCAAAACAATCTTAATCTTCAACGTCAAACGCAAGGTGGGAATGATTATTCCTTCAGTACTAACTGCAACTGAAAAACAAGAAAACTGAATATATGGTGTCAGACCCACACCCACCCCCCCACCCCCTCCCTCAAAATAAAAAATCAGAACAAACCAAATTGATGATAAGGACTAACTTTGAGTGTTGAAGATTAAATATATTATGTCTACAATTAATTACTGGTAAGGATCAATTTACTGAAGATGTGAATGCAAGGATTAATGCAGCCTGGATGAAGGTGTGCAAAACAATAGGTATCCTGGAGCAGTGGTTGAGAGTAAGTTGGATGAAAACCAGTATGGTTTCAGACTGCAGAAGGGGTGTCAGGATCAGGTTTACAGTCTGTGCCAGGTAAGTGAAAATGCTACAAGAGGAAGAGACAGTTATGTTTTTGTTTTGTAGATCTAGAAAAGGCATATATGACAGAGTACCGAGGAAAAATATGTTAGCTTCACTTAGGTGGAAATGTAGTAGGCAGTTTGGCCCATGCTGATGACTTAGTCTTAATGGCAGACTATGCTGAAAGTCTGCAATCTAATATCTTGGAGCTTGAAAATAGGTGCAATGAGTATGATATGAAAATTAGCTTTTTCCAAATCTAAAGTGGTGTCAGTGGTGTAGAAACCAAGACTGAGAATTGGTGATACAAAAGTGGAACAGGTAGATCATTTCAAGTATTTAGCATGTGTGATTATTATTATTATTATTATTATTATTAGAATGTGTATTCTCCCATGATGAAAGTATATTAAATGAAACTGAATCAAGATGCACCAATGCTAATATAGTGAACTCGCAGTTGCGATCAAAACTATTCTGTAAGAAAGAAGTCAGCTCCTGGACAAAACTATCTTTACACTGACCTGTTATCACACCAACTTTGTTGTATGGGAGTGAAAGTTAGGTGAACTCAGGTTATATTTTTCATAAGTTAAAAGTAACAGACCTGAAAGTAGCAAGAATGATCGGTGGCACATAATAATAATAATAATAATAATAATAATAATAATAATAATAATAAAAAATTTGTACGGCTATTTCTAGCCGAGTGCAGCCCTCGTAAGACAGACCCTCCGATGAGGGTGGGCAGCATCTGCCATGTGTAGGTAACTGCATGTTATTGTGGTGGAGGATAGTGTTATGTGTGGTGTGCGAGTTGCAGGGATGTTGGGGACAGCACAAACACCCAGCCCCCAGGCCATTGGAATTAACCAATGAAGGTTAAAAATCCCCGACCCGGCCGGGAATCGAACCCAGGACCCTCTGAACCAAAGGCCAGTACGCTGACCATTCAGCCAACGAGTCGTACATCGGTGGTACAAACAGGTGGGAACAATGCAAGAGGGTATACGGAATGAGGAAATAAAGGCTTAGTTATGAATGAACTCTACGGATGAAGCTGTACACATAAACAGGCTTCGCTGGTGGGGGTCATGTAAGACGACTGATTACCTATTACCTATGGTTACCTATGAGAATAATGGACTCTATCATGGAGGGTATCTGAAGGAGGGGAAGAAAGGCAACAATGGTTAGACTTTAAGAGGTATGGAACTAAACAAGGCCACAGTGCTAGTTACAAACAGAAGATTGTGGAGGTGTTTAGTAAATTCACAGAGGCTAGCAAACTGAATGCTGAAAGGCATAAAAGTCTATAATGGAGATGTATATATGTAGTAACATGCAGACAAAAATGCTCAGAGGATTAGCCAGTGTCATCAGATTGAACAGTTTTTCCACCGTAGATGTAAGAAAATGAGTTTATGTTCCCTAGATCCACGAAAAAATTAAAACTAAATAAAATGATTTTGGAATATGCTATGAACAGAAGCAAAGATGGCAAAGATAGGCTACACACAGGGAGTCATCAGCAAGATACCCAAGGGCCAACATGCTATACGACATGAATAGTGTAAATCTACACCGTGATATGGTCCATAATTAAACCAAATTTCAATATTTCTTTCCTTTAATTTCCATATGCAATATTTCCTTTCATTTTATTTTACACAGAATAAGTTATTTTTCCTTTTCTTCCCATTATTCCATAAATAATGGATAAGGAGAGCAAGTGTAGGAACTGTGGGTGTGGCCAGGCATTAAGGATTATGAGGGAGGAGTTGGAGAGCTTGACGGAGATAATTAGGATTCTCTCAGAGGACAGGAAGGAAAGTAGACCTCCCTCAAATAATGTACAGGATACAGTAGGTGTAAAGGAGGGATGGGAAGGAAATTGGGGAATTGTAGAAGACAGGTTGTCTACTGTTTTAAGGGGAAGGAGATTGCAGGCTAAGGGCTTTCTTCAGGACCAGAATTCAGGACAGGTGTCTGTGAGAAATCAGTACGAGTCACTGCAGGTAGAACAACCGAGCAAAGATGAGGAACAGGGAACTGTTGCTGAGATGTGTGGAAGTAGGAAGAAGGGAAAAGGTAGGAAAGGGAAATGTAGTGTAGTGGAAAGGAAAAGACAGGTGGTACAGGGTCATGGGAGGGAGAAAAGGGAGGAGGAAGTAGCTTCTGCAGCAGTGAGAGAAGATAGGGTTGACCAGGAGGGGAGGGGATCAAATGAGGTGGGTAGGGTTAAGGCTCTGGTCATGGGGGATTCCATCATTAGACATGTGGCGAAAGTGTGTGGAGGAAAGGGAACCAGGGTAGAGTGTTATCCAGGAATTAGTTTGAGGCAGATGTTGAGGAAAGTAGAAGAGAAGGAAGAGGGAAAGGAGAAGGTGGTAGTGTTTCACGTTGGTACTAACAACGTAAGGCAAGCAGGTATAAGTACCAACATAGTTGGAGATGTGTGGGATCTGGTAAATGCAGCATGGATGAAGTTTAAGGAAGCGGAGATTGTTATCGGTGGAATACTGTGTAGGAGGGATACTGACTGGAAGGTGACTGGGGATTTAAATGAGACTATGGAGTGGGTATGTGGGAAACTGGGAGTGAGATAGGATCTGGGCTCAGATGGTCTTCACTTAAACCGCAATGGTACATGTAAGTTAGGAAACTTGTTTAGAAGGGTTATAGGCCGGTACATTCAGGGAAATGGGGTGGCCTAGGGAGCGGTGTTCAGCGAACAGGGAACTGGAAATCAAGTAGGGATGACATAAAAATGTTAATGCTCAACTGTAGAAGCATTGTAAACAAAGGAATCATATTAAGTAATTTAATAGATATATACTTGCCAGATATTGTAATAGGAGTTGAATCATGGCTGAGAAATGATATAATGGATGCAGAAATATTCTCACAGAACTGGAGTGTGTATCGTAGAGATAGGATACGAATGGTAGGAGGGGGAGTATTCATTCTGGTGAAAGAAGAATTTATAAGCTACGAAAAAGTTAAGGATGAAAAACATGAAATTCTGGGTGTAAGGCTCTTCTCTAAAGATAATAGGCAACTTGATGTCTTTGGAGTGTACAGACCAGGAAAGGTTAGTGCGATGCTGATTCAGAACTATTTGATAAGATAATCAGCTATGTTCGAAATGATATGGAAAGGAATGTGATAATAGCAGGTGATCTCAATTTACCAAATGTCAATTGGGAAAGTAATGCGAACGACAGGAAGCATGACCAACAAATGGCAAATAAGCTAATATGGAAAGGACAACTGATTCAGAAAGTGATGGAACAAACTAGACAGAAAAATATCCTGGATGTGGTGCTGGTAGAACCAGATGAGCTCTATAGAGAAACCAAAGTAATAGATGGCATTAGTGATCATTAAGCTGTTTTTGTCGTAGTTAAAAATAAATGTGACAGAAAGGAAGGTCTGAAAAGTAGGACTATTATGCAGTACCATATGGCTGATAAAGTAGGCATGAGGCAGTTTCTAAAAAGTAACTATGATCGGTGGAAAACGGTAAATAAAAATGTGAACAGACTCTGGGATGGGTTTACAGCAATTGATGAGGAATGTGAAAATAGGTTTGTACCTACAAAGTTGGTAAGGAATGGTAAAGATCCACTATATTATAACAGAGAAGTAAAGAGACTAAGGAGGAGGAGCAGGTAGGAAAGAAATAGAGTTAGAAATGGTTATGGAAGTAAGGAGAAATTGAAGGAACTTACTAGGAAATTGTATCTAGCAAAGAAGTCAGCTAAGGATAACATGATGGCAAGCATAATTGGTGGCCATACAAATTATGGAAGGGTATGTATAGGTACTTTAAAGCAGAAACAGGTTCAAAGAAGGACATTCCAGGAATCATTAATGAACAAGGGGAGTGTGTATGCAAGGATCTTCAAAAGGCAGAAGTATTCAGTCAGCAGTATGTAAAGATTGATGATTACAAGGATAATGTCCAGATAGGGGAGGTGAGTAATACGAAAGAAGTATTAAAATTTACCTATGATAACGACATTTACAGTACGACACAAAGTTGAAAACTAGAAAAGCAGCTGGAATTGATAAGATTTCTGGGGATATAATAAAGGCAATGGGCTGGGATATAGTACCATATCTGAAATACTTATCTGATTATTGTTTGGTTGAAGGAGCTATACCAAATGAATGGAGAGTTGCTATAGTAGCCCCTGTGTATAAAGGAAAGAGTGATAGAAACAAAGCTGAAAATTACAGGCCAGTCAGTCTGACATGCATTGCATGTAAGCTTTGGGAGAGCATTCTTTCTGATTATATTAGACATGTTTGCGAAATTAATAACTGGTTTGACAGAAGGCAATTTGGGTTTATGAAAAGTTATTCCACTGAAGCTCAGCTTGTAGGATTTCAGCAAGATATAGCAGATATCCTGGATTCAGGAGGCCAAATGGACTGCATTGCGATTGACCTACCTACGGCATTTGATAGGGTAGATCATGGAAGACTACTGGCAAAAATGAGTGCAATTGGACTAGAAAAAAGAGTGACTGAATGGGTGGCTATATTTCTAGAAAATAGAACTCAGAGAATTAGAGTAGGCGAAGCTTTATCTGACCCTGTAATAATTAAGAGGGGAATTCCTCAAGGCAGTATTTTTGGACCTTTATGTTTTCTTATATATATCAATGATAAGTGTAAAGAAGTGGAATCAGAGATAAGGCTGTTTGCACGATGATGTTATTCTGTACAGAGTAATAAATAAGTTACAAGATTGTGAGTGGCTGCAGGATGACCTCGATAGTGTTGTGAGATGGACGGTGGGCAATGGTATGATGATAAACGGGGTTAAAAGTCAGGTTGTGAGTTTCACAAATAGGAAAAGTCCTCTCAGTTTTAATTACTGCATTGATGGGGTGAAAGTTCCTTTTGGGGATCATTGTAAGTACCTAGGTGTTAATATAAGAAAAGACCTTCATTGGGGTAATCACATAAATATGATTGTTAATAAAGGGCACAGATCTCTGCACTTGGTTATGAGGGTATTTAGGGGTTGTAGTAAGGATGTAAAGGAGAGGGCATGTAAGTCTCTGGTAAGACCCCCAACTAGAGTATGGTTCCAGTGTATGGGACCCTCACCAGGATTACTTGATTCAAGAACTGGAAAAAATCCAAAGAAAAGCAGCTTGATATGTTCTGGGTGATTTCCGACAAAAGAGTAGCATTACAAAAATAATGCAAAGTTTGGGCTGGGAAGACTTGGGAGAAAGGAGACGAGCTGCTTGATTAAGGGGAGAGAGTGGAGAGATGGCGTAGGAGGACATCAGTACACGAATAAGTTTTAGTGGTGTCTTTAAAGTAGGAAAGATCACAATATGAAGATAAAGTTGGAATTCAAGAGGACAAATTGGGGCAAATATTTGTTTACAGGAAGGGGAGTTAGGGATTGGAATAACTTACCAAGGGAAATGTTCAATAATTTTCCAATTTCTTTGTGATCATTTAAGAAAAGGCTAGGAAAACAACAGATAGGGAATCTGCCACCTGGGCGACTGCCCTAAATGGAGATCAGTAGTGACTGATGGATTGAACAAATGGAAATAGAAGAATCAGGCAAAACAAAGGTTGTTAAGAAGTAGAAGAGAAAAAAGGAAGTCTGACAGGTTGTATGTTCAAAACTTCTGCATACTTTTTTGTATCATTTGTCCTTGAAAAAAAAAAAAAAAAAAAAAGTGTTGGCCTCCTAAGTACAGCCATATCTGAAATATAGTCAAGTCATTACTAAATCAATTCTTGGCAAGCTTTCTCTGAGATATTAAAGCAGGAAAAAAAAAACGAACCACACTATCTATTTTTTTAAATGTCATCTTGACAGAACTGAGCTGGCTGGGAGGCAAAGTTGTCATCCAAGTTAGTACAATGAAACGAGTGGAGGTTGGCTTGAAAAAAGCTAACAAATATCATCAACAAAGAACAACATCTAACAAGGAGAGGCCAGGCCCTGCATCGAACCGATTTCAACAAGCTTCAACGTACCTGTTTGGGAACACTCAACAGTAACCTGTGTATATGGGTTTAGGTCAATATGCTTTCGTTTTCAAAACAATTAAGGTCAAATGACACAAAGCAGGATCCGCTTTGGACCAAGTGGAGGTGATAGAACACTAAAAGGCAAATAATTTTACTTAAATATGTCAGGTCCACAACCTAATAGTTCCCAAAAAATTGATGAATCCTCGATTCCAATGCAACGCATATATACTTGGAGAGTTACATTGCAGTCAACTGGACCGGTGGGCGAGTTGTCACCATACTTGTCTACAAACCTTGTGACATGAATTCGAGTTTCGTCACAGCTAAATTGTTTGCATGCATCGAAATGTATCTTCATGAAGATAAACCAGGTTTGATTTCCAAAGAATATGGGCCACAAGAAATATGCGTGCAGTAATGTGGCTTTCATTCAACGTGCTTGGTGCAGAGGATTTCTCTGCTTTTTGTGCGTCTATGATGAATACCCTCCAACACACTGTGAAGGCAAACTATGACATGGAGAAAGTGAGTGAGTCAATGAGAGATCGAATAGTAATTGTGAGAATGTTTATGTTAATTTGAGGTAGAAAATAAAGTTCACTGCAGTTTGACTTATATTGTTATTCGCATTTCTACCTTCACGCCCCCTTAAATAAGAATTTATTTTGTACAAAAAATACAGCTGCAACGAGACTCAAAATCATGTTGTCAAGGTTTACATAGAAGTACAATAACCACTAGGCTACCACTCCGATTGACTGCTGAGTAACTCTCCAAGTACATATACATTGCATTGGAATCGGAGATTCATCAATTTTTCAGAAATTATTAGGTTGTGGACCTGGCATGTTATAGTAAAATTTGTTCACCTTTTAGTGTTCTATCAACTCCACTTGGTCCAAAGCGGATCCTGCGTCATGAACTCTGACCTCAATTTTTCCAAAAACGATGAAGTATTGACCTAAACCCTTATAAACAAGTTACTGTTGAATGTCCTCCCAACAGGTATATTGAAGCTCGTTGAAATCGGTTGGACACAGGATCTAGTCTCTCCTTGTAGGATTGTTCTGCACAAATGTCATAGCAAATCTCCTACAACCCTCTGCATGGGACAGAAGATGTGCAAGGCCTGGCATGATCTTAGTGGAATACAACCCTCTTTTCTGTTAGCTTGTTCTGGCCTCTTCTGTTGAATGTTACGAGTAAATTTCCAAAACTGACTGTAGTACACACCCATTTCAATTGTATGATTGTGAAAAAATAACCTACAAGAGAATGTATTTGAAATCTTACAAACCACAGAGCATAACATTCTTTGCATGAATAATCTACTTTAGACCCAAGCAACTGGAGTGGAAAACTGATTATGATGATGACGATTAAAGAAATACCAAAAAAACAGGATGGTTTGGCAGTTTGATTTAAAAGTTATCCATGCTAAAATTTGCACATGTAAGTTTCTCAGAACATATGCATTCATTCAGCATTCTGTCCATGATATTCATAGGATCTAGTGATAGACCCATATCTCTAAAGCTTCAATTTCGTTCCTAGCTGCTTTCTCAATGGTCTATGTTTCTATGGCATATGTGGCAATAGGAAATACCAGGGTGTTGATTAGATAGTTTGATTTGTCTTGTTATCCCCCTTATTCTTCCATATTTTGGTCACAGCAGCAGTTGCGGTTCTCACCATTTCAAGTCTTGTCCTTATTTCTCCTGAGTAATAACTACCATTATTTGAAATCAATGTTCTCTACCTCAAAGCCAACTACTTCTCTCATGTGTTACAAGTGACTATTTGCTGTCTACAATCATGATCTTTGTTTTAGCCCTTGTATATGCAAATGTACCTTCAACATCAGGAGACTACAGCATATTGAGATATGTTACGAGCCATCATTGATGATGTAACTTGCATCAACTGAAGAAAATTTAACACATTATACTGCTCTATTCCTCTTATTTATTTACTTGCTGATGAACCCGTGCTTCGCTACGGAATTCTACATTGTATACGGAATTCTAGTGTACATGTTGTGAGCAAGATTGTATTAAATTGCATAGCTCATAACGTTAGCCTAGAAACGCGACAGGGAAGTCACGAAACATATTTTCTCATATGAAGACTGAGTTAGGGAATTTTCACTATAATGGTAGACCCGCTTGCATATCATCAGTCACAATCAGGTTGGGGAGTTTTCATTATAATGGCAGACACTAACTCTCCACCTGCCTTTACATCCTCAGAAAGACTGTCTTAGTGGTTTTCCCCCCCAACTGAAATAACATTCATTTAGCTGATGTACCCGTGCTTCGCTACGGAATTCTACATTGTATACGGAATACTAGTGTACACGTTGTGAGCAAGATTGTATTAAATTGTATAGCTCATAACATTAGCCTAGAAACGTGATGAAGTCACGAAACATTTTTTCTCATATGAAAACTGAGTTAGGGAATTTTCACTGTAATGGTAGACCCGCTTGCATACCATAGTCACAATCAGGTTGGGGACCTTTCATTATAATGGTAGACACTCACTCTCCACCTGCCTTTACATCCTCAGAAACACCGTCTTAGTGGTTTTTCCAACTGAAATGAACATACATGACAATGACGTCAGTAGGAATGGCGCGATTAAAAGCAATGCTTTCATATGAAATACTCGATCAAATGAAACACCACACATTTTCTCACTTTTAACGAACAGGACTACACTGCCGATCTAACAGTCCAAAGTTCCAGAGCTGGAATGAAGAAACCACAGAGAGCCGTGATTCGTGAACACTCTTCGTCTTTTTTTGGCGGGAAAGGGTCGAATAGTGGAGACTCCCAGGGCAAAAACTATGCCCTTTTACTAATCTGTTTCCTAGCACTACCCGATGAGTCGAAAAATATCAATTCATTACACTGGCGGCGGAAAAATCTATCTGACTTAGAGGCAAATTTTTCCTCCAAGCCAGAGGAGAAACCCCCTCTTCACTGATAATTTGGAATCAAATGAATGTAGAATTCAATAAAAGTTTCTTAAGAAACGGCTCTTTTCAGGGCTGAATTTTGAGTTATTTAGTGAATTGTGGTGCTATTATTTGGAATAGGCCTGAATTGTTATTCTAGACCAGGCCATACTACTACTACTACTAAATCGGCCTCTGCCTTAAGTATGAACACTGCTCATTCAAAACAGCGCGTCAGTGTAGGGATCGAATAAGTGGAATACTATGAAGAACCAGTGCGTTACGTACCAGCAGTATCAGAAAATGTATGAACCAGGGGAATGGCATGCTAAAGAAAAACATTTTCTAACTCCCCGGCTATTTCCCGCCAATATTTGGTCAGCCTATTATACTCGGTACGCAGCAGTAATCCCATCTTTCGGAGTTGAGAGGCAGCATAACAAACAAATAACATCATAACAAACAATGGTCAATGAAATGTTATTGTTGATCAATGTTATGCACTTTCCATATTGTAGGCCTTCACATTTAGTTTTCTTCCGAGTCTGAAATACTACTCATCATAGTCGGTATGGTAAAACTGAATAAAACATAAATGATCGGAAATTGTATTCTCTGTAACTTTTGTTATGTAGTACTTTTCGATAGGACCAAAAACATAGCTATTTAAAAATTAAATTTTAGGCACCTTCCCCTAAACTACAATTTCATCCAGGGTGAGTAAAATTGTTTATAGCTTAGACTGTAGTTTTGTATTCCCCGACTCTATTTCCGATTTTCATTAAATTTTGTTAACCCATTTTCTCGTGACTCGCATCGATATGGACTTCGCAACAAAAATACAAATTCATGAATATCTGTATTATCATAGCCAGAACGGTAAAAATATATAAGACATAAATGGTCGGAAATTTAATTCTATATAATTTTGGTTATGTAGTATTTATCGGCCTCCGTGGCTCAGACGGTAGCGCGTCGGCCTCTCACCGCTGGATACCGTGGTTCAAATCCCGGTGACTCCAAGTGAGATTTGTGCTGGACAAAGCGGAGGCGGGACAGGCTTTTCTCCGGGTACTCCGGTTTTCCATGTCATCTTTAATTCCAGCAACACTCTCCATTATCATTTCATAGCATTTATCACTCATTAATAAATCACCCTGGGAGTGGCGACCCCATTGTAATAACAGCCTATATATGTTTCATTAATTACATCCCTGACCCGGTCAATGACTGGAAAACAGGTTGTAGGTTTTCATTTCAGTATATATCGATAGGGCCACTAATAATATAAATATTTGAGAATTACATTTAGGCCTTCCCCTAAACTACCATTTCATTCAGCGAAAATAAAATTATTTATAACCAAGATTGTAGTAGCTCATTCTCCGACTTTGTATACCAGTTTTCAATGAGATAGGACCACTAATGGCGTAAATATTTGAGAATTAAATTTTATGCCTTCCCCTAAACTACCATTTCACTCACCGTGAATAAAGTGATTTATAGCCTAGATTGTAGTGGCTCATTCTCTGTATACCAGTTTTCAATGAGATAGGACAACTAATGATGTAAATGTTGAAAATTAAATTTTAGGCCTTCCCCTAAACTATCATTTCACTCACCATGTATAAAATTAGTTATAGCCTAGGTTGTAGCGACTTATTCCCCGACTTTGCATACCAATTTTTACAAAGATAGGACCACTAACAACATAAATATTTGAAAACGTAATTTTAAGCCTTCCCCTAAACTACCATTTCTATCAGCACGAATAAAATTATTTATGGCTAAGATTGTAGCGATTTATTCCCCAACTTTGCATACCGATTTTCATTAAATTCTCTGTAGCCGTTTTCTAGTGATGTGTGTACATACATACATACATACATACATACATACATACATACATACAGACAGAAATTACAGAAAAGTGCATTTCTTTGTTACTGTGGACATGACCGATACAGAAATGCCAATCTTTTCAAATTCTGAGCAATGTACAGACAAAACTCTTATTTTATATATATAGATTTATTTATACTGCATATATCTGAACACAACTCTTCACCGTAACTGCCTTAGACCTCTCCAAAAATTCTGAACTAAATTATTTGCTCAAAGCACTTGCCTTGCCAAATAGATTTTAAGGTTTTTTTTTTTTTTTTTTTTTTTTTCAAGGATTCTTTTTGGGATATATTGATCTGAATTGTGTTTATCTCCTTGTAAACATGCTAAAAGTGCCTCACAGTCAGCAATGCTATGTGGAAATAATAAAATATAAAGCATTATGTTAAAGATTCTGTCATATTTAAGATCATCACAAGCTGATTGCATTTGCCCTGCCAGTGCCCACTGAAAATAATTCTCTGTAATCCTCATATTGATGATGTACATATTTTATATGTTGTATGTGTTTATATGTTCAACCATTTACTACTTATCTTATATACACAAACTATATTTTGATGTGTAAGTGCCCGCCAGTATGTAATGTCCTGTACAATTCCTATGTATGAGCCTGCAGGCTCGTTGGAATTAATTGAAATAAATGAATGAATGAATGAATGAATGAATGAATGAAAAATAAATTCTCTCCAGCTACTTAAAGATTAAGGAATAACATGGTATTTTCACACAATAAACAAGTCTGCTCTCAAAATCGCGAGATAAATCCCTGCGATCAGGAGAGTGGGAGGAAGGACCAAAAATCGGGAGTCTCCTGCTACATCGGGGGAGTTGGCACATCTGTGTATGGCCGTGGATGACTGCCCACTTGTACTTCTTAAAAAAACAACAACAATGTATATCGCTAGACCATACTCCCTGCTAACTACTGTCAATCCTTCCATTATGACTTCCACCTTGTCTGGGTTTCTACTCGACTTAAAGAACAAGTGTGTCATACCAAGAACCAAGATACAGATATTTCAGCTATAGCCAAGCATTCCTGCAAAACAAGATACAAAATTTCATTTGACAGAACCAAGATTTTAGCAGCTATTGCCTGGAATCGTGAAAGGAAAAACCAAAAGGCTACTGAAATTAAGAAACATCCAAACAATATGAATTTAGAGGAAGGCTACAAAATCACCAATTCTTGGATGCCTATTACACACAGATTACTGTACAAAATGCAGGTCGGAGAATGAACATACAGGACAAACCCTCAAGTTACATAACAGCAACAGTAACTCCCAGCTACCTGCTGAGTGACATACACGTTCCAATTGTCTTAGGAGGCCCCATGGGACTAACGTTAGTCAGAGGCAGAAGAGGCTCTTTACAGGTGAGGCACAACACAAATTCTCATAGTTGATTTAGCTGCTTGGTGAGACTAATTACCTCAGATCGAGCAGGGGTATTTCAATAATAACGTTATTGGCTTTACGTCCCACTAACTACTCTTTTACGGTTTTCATAGATGCCGAGGTGCAGGAAATTAGTACCGTAGGAGTTATTTTGCATGCCAGTAAATCTACCAACACGAGGGTGACGTATTTGAGTACCTTCAAATAACACCGGACTGAGCCAAGTTGGGTTCCGAAGGCCAGAATCTCAACCATCTGAGCCACTCAGCCTGGCTAGGGATATTTCAGTCGCAACATATATGAAACGTCAGCAAACTGTACAGAAGGTATACAAAACAACAACACAGTTCAATCCAGAAGAAGAACTAAATAATTCAGCAGACCGTGGAAGTTTCACAACTAAGACATAAACAGGAACACACAATACAATGACAGGTCAGCACTGAATGAGGGAACAACTGGAAATTAGACAAGGACTCTCTGGATCTTTAACACCTGCTGGCTTTAAAGAGATCAGCTCTCTCCTCATCAATCCCAGTTCTTTTGCTTCCTTTCTTCTCAAACATGAGAAGCTTGTTTCTGTTTCCCTAATTCATCACCATCGTGCAAGCATCAACATTCATCGTGGAGCCATCTTGACAGATCTTATGGGGAACAGAGAGCAAGAGGAGGAGGAGACAAGGTCAAAAGGAAACACAAAACAACAAGGATAATCTCCATATCTGTAAAGATGGACACTCAGCATGTGTTGATGCTTCTATTATTATGATAAATGAGAATTTGTGGAAACTTCAGTCACGAAGGGGCATTGTGTGAGGACACACCCACTATTACAGCATTTTACATATGAACCTATAATTTCTAAACTATTAGAGATAGTTTTCTGAATTCATTTCCATTCTACTCTGCCACGGGCAATCTTTATAATTATGAAAAGTTCTGATATAATTTGTTTGTATTTATAAAATCTTTTTGTATGTCATGGTGTTGCAATATTGTGTTTCCCTAGCAAACAATGGCTCAATCAAAAGCATCTGATAAGAGAAAGTATGAGCGAAATCATTGCACATGGAAATTTTACCGTGTAAATTAGGTTAGTTTACGTGAAAATGTGAATGATTATATTTGGTAGAGGTTAATGTTGCAGAAAACACTGTCATATGCTCAACACATGCTGAACTTGAACTTAATGGAAGTATTGTAGCTCCATCAAATTCTTCAAAGAAAATGTTTAATTCTCAGTAAAGATGGAAGAGATAACAAACAGAGCCAGAAGAAAAACAAGGAACCTAAAAGTAACCAAGAAAGACAAAATAATCCAGAGTACAGGACAGAAATATGTTAGGAATTGTTTGAAGTGAAAAATTGTGTTGTAAACATTCTTCTCAGCTATATATTTGTTTGCACTTTGGTATCACTTACACAAAACATCTAATGCTAGGTTCCTGAATTTATTTATGTACATCAATACAACAGTGGATGTACAGGGTACTAAATAGAATCTGGAAAGAGAATGTAATACCCAATGACTGGAAGCAAGGAGTCATCATCCCATTGTTGAAAAAGGTGATAGAAAGAAATGTACCAACTACAGAGGTATAACTCTGCTGTCACATGGCCTCAAAATCTGCAAATCCATCCTTGAGAGCAGGATTAGAAAATATGTTGAATCTACACTTGAGGAGGAATAACATGGATTTAGACCTCACAGATCAACTATAGACCTCATTTTTGCCACCAGAATGCTCTATGAGAGGTATTGGGAGAAAGGTAAAACACTTATAACCGTTTTTCTGGACATTGAGAAAGTATATGACCATGTACCACGCAGGCATATATGGGAATGTTTGAGACATAAGAAAGTGCCCGATGACATCATAGCACAAGTACAACGATTATATGATGAAACCAAGTGTTGTGTCCAGGTCCAGGTTGGAAGGTCAGGTTGGTCTGAAACGAAGAGTGGAGTCCAGCAAGGAAGTTGTCTTTCACCACTTCTCTTCATAATCATAATGGATGAAGTTTTTAAAGCAGTTAAGAGAAAGGATCCAACAACTAATGCCCTGGTTTTTTCTGATGATGTAATGGTATGGGATGAGACAGAAGCGGAAGTACAAACTAGACTAGATCTCTGGCATGAAGCTTTTACAACCTTAGGTCTCAAAATCAGCAAAACTAAGACAGTTGGCTTGGTGATGAGTAGAAACTCTCCAACTGTTCATCTAAGAATTGGAGATGAGGAGATGGATATTGTAGACAACTTCCAGTAATTAGGTAGTGTTATGTCATCAGACAATACCATACATCAAGAGATTAGTAACAGAATACAGAAAGCTTCCAAATTCTATCGCGCTGTACGTCAAATACTTTGGGATGAAACATTTCCATTAGTTTCCAAGATCAGCTTGTACAAAATATATCTAGTACCTATATTGACGTATGGCCTGGAAGCAGCAACACTTACTGGACCAACAAAGAGTCGTCTTCAGGCAACAGAAATGAAGATTCTCCGTTCTTGTCTCCAAAAAACAAAAATGAATAAAATAAGGAATGTGGATATCCGACAACAGCTTGGCTTGGAAAGAAGCTTGCTGGAGACTCTAGAAGTGAAGAGATTGCAATGGTATGGTCACATGAAAAGAATGAACCCTCACAGGACTCCTCGAACATACTTTGACCACAATGTTCCTGGGAAGAGACCAAGAGGAAGACCTCGTGATGTTTGGGAAAAACAGATAATGAAGGACCTTGAAATTAGAGATGTGAACTGGTGTAGCATATATGAGCAGCATCTATGGATGGATAGAACAAACTGGAGGAGGCTCGTACACAACTGCACCCGGCTTGTTGGAGCGAAGAAATGATGATGATGATATCAATATGACCCCAATTAAGAGAAATAAGAAGGGATATTTCTGGAAAATAATACCTAAGAGCAATTAGAAATCATTTTTGGTACAATTTTAGGTAAAAAATTGCTTCCCCTAAAATTGCATAGCGTATTATAAAAGGTATTTGACTTTGGCAAATAATTTTTATTACAGCTAAGGATCATAATAATAAGGAAGCCTCCATGGCACAGGCGGCAGCGTGCCGGCCTCTCACCACTGGATACTACGGTTCAAATCTTGGTCACTCCATGTGAGATTTGTGCTGGACAAAGCGGAAACAGGACAGATTTTTCTCCGGGTACTCCAGTTTTCCCTGTCATCTTTCATTCCAGCAACACTCTCCACTATCATTTCATTTGTCAGGCATTAACCATTGCCCCAGAGGAGTGCGACAGGCCTCGGCAGCCGGCACAATTCATATCCTCACTGCAAGTTGGGCGCTTCATTCATCCCTTCCCTGACCCGGTCATTGACTGGAAAAGAGGTTGTAGGTTTTCATTTTCATGTTAATAATAAGACTAAAACTTCAAGTATCCAACCCAAATAGATCTTGTTAAGCGTACCTGAATTTTGAACGGTTAGTATGGGCGAGATAGGCAGGCCTTTCTTACCTTAATGAATATCTCAGCATTTAAGAGAGCTCCATAACTAAAGTGGCAACAGTCCACTTCTTTATCATAACCATTATATTGCTATGGTATTGATTACGTCTGAAACGTGACGAAATATCTTATCGAGCGAGTTGGCAGTGCGATTAGAGATGTGTAGCTGCGGGCTTGCATTCAGGAGATAGCGGGTTCGCACCCCATTGTCGGCAGCCCTGAAGATGGTTTTCGGCGTACAATTGGAATTGTCAAACTCATAAAAGTATGTGGGACTAACTATGCAAATTACAGGAAATCATTCATGAAGCACATACAGGATAAGTGCATCCCACCAACCAAGGCCATATCTGACATAAGCAATTTGGAGAAATTGCATCTTATATGACCATTGCGGCTCTTTTACATAAAGACCACTCCAATAGCTTGTTATGCTATAAGAGAAATATGAGTGCATCTCACCCCTACAAATCTGAGAAGACTGGAAACGCTGAAAGCTACATACACTAAAAGAGCACTCCGGTTATCCAAAACTACCTGAACCAAGCTAGCATAGGCCTATTTACTAGCAGGCACAGATTTCTTTATTAAAGAACTTGCCATTGAGTTTAAACTTGGTATCTACTTCCGCACATGATGTACATATCCAGGACGGGAAACAAAAAGCGTGGACCCAGACCTTTCAGATGCAAGGAATGAACACTTACGAATGGAAACGTTCAGACTTTGCCCTGTGACATGTATACACCAGGTGGCCGTTCATGGTTTCCACCATAGATTCTGTACCCTGAGAGAAAATAATCAGATATCAAGTCATTGTTTGTGTGCTCTCTGCGGTCAGCTATGCAAACAATACCATATTTTGTTCTGTCAAGCTAGAAGCAATTCTTTGGCGTACTATGTTGACAATAATTTTTTTTAATGTTTAGTATTATTTTCATACACAGTCGCCATAATTAATTAATAACACTAAACATAGAAATAAGTAAAACACCATCACCACTACTTACAGCATAGCTAGTTTTTGCACTTCCTCTTAAAACAATAATCACCACCACCTTAAATTACTCCCTGGTGCCCACCTAGGCACTAAGTTGTCAAAGACATCACGAGCCTATTTTTCAATGGTTTTCGGAGGGTGCTATAAGTCCCACAAGTATTTTTATGGAAGGTCTTTCTTTCTTTTTTTTTTTTTTTTTTTTTTTTTTTCATGAAGTTACTATGAAGAAAGAAGCTTTTAACGAATGTATAATTTGCTGTACGGAAATTACTTTCAAGTTAAACAAGTAACATGATTCAGATAATAAAAATCCTCTGGGTATAGCAAGGTCAGTTTTTATTTCACAGGTATGATCTTCCAAGATGCAAGACGAACTATATACAGTAGGTACATCGACGATCAAAAATCGTTAAACCAACGAATACACAACATAAATAACAGCAAATCCCCTACATAAATAGAGGAAAGGCCCGGTATCTGTACCTTAGTTGTAAAATATGTTGGAATTTTTAGTTGGTTGCTATGGTAACATGCAACCTGACAATCCAAAATGTAGTCTTAAGATTACGCCACAAGTCTTAATAGATACTAGATATTCACGAGCACCTTGATAAAGAAGGGCGACCATAATAACAAATAAGATTAATCGCACTCAAATGCCCTTTCTATCTCCCTAGGCCTCCAATATTCCGCATAGGTTAGAAACTACAAATTGCAAATAACAGTGAAAAATACATACATTTATGCATATAAAACATTTTTAAATCTACATTATTGTTACAATAAGCGCTTCAAACCGGACAACAAAGACATAGTTTTAATGTGCATTTCATTCCCATTATGCCTCTTATTTAAATAAGTAGGCCTATGATTACTTCGTACGATGAAAAAGAATTCCGGCTGTACTGCTAACACTTCTTGCTTCCAACAGATACCGTATCATGAGAATATTCATACACACAGAACAATCACTATTTTCTTAAAAGACCGAAATGAAGATAACCAAAGTGATCCAAAGCACATGTGCTGACAGTTGTTAGTAAACGCCCCCTCCAAGAGGGACCCCCCACCACTGCAATCCAATGTTCGTGCAGTTGATTTGGGCTCGTTATTTCACCCAGACACAATACTGCATTATATTTGTACTAGTTCTACACGCGCACACAATTTCAATAAAGTAGTACACCAATGCAGTTTACAATGTTGTCTGAGTACGAAGTACTTAGTGATGTGCGCGAGTGACGCTTGGACTCGCGAAAATCGAGTCTGGCGAGTCCGAGCCTCTCCGAGTAACCCGTGCGAAGTACTCGAGTCTCCACTGTGACGTCACGATCCGTAACTGCGGCCTGTTGCCGAGCAGTTGGAAGAAATGCCCCAATCATGAAGTACTATTACAACAGCTACGTAAATGATGACCATAACGTGAAACACGGGAGTGTAAGACCGCAACATATTTGTTTCGAAATGCCATTCGTTTCGTTTGTCACACAGTTACATTCTTCCTTTTCTCCTTTGTCTATATTTAGTTGGGCAAGTTCATTACCGCGCCTCTGTAGCGTAACGGGTAGTGTTACTAACTCCCATCCTTGGAAGCTTAGGTTCGATTCCCGGTACCGCCAGAAATTTTAGAATGTCAGGAAGGTTGGTATGTGATCGAAATGGTACATGCAGCTCACCTGCAATGGGGGTTTTCCTGAAAGGAGCTGCACCACCTCGGGATGAGGATATGAGTTTGCATATTTGCATTATATCGCCCAGTAGGTTAGCCTTTGGTAACTTGAGATACGGAGTGAAGATTAGGAACATAATTTAATTATACACTGTAGGCTTCCTTCCCCCTTTCCTTGTCTATCCCTTCCAATCTTCCCATCCCCCACCAAAGCCCCTGTTCAGCATAGCAGGTGAGGGCGCCTGGGCAAGGTACTGGTCATTCTCCCCTGTTGTATCCCCCGACCCAATGTCTCACGCTCCAGGACACTGCCCTTGAGGCGGTAGAGGTGGGATCCCTGGCTGAATCCGAGGAAAAAACCAACCCTGCAGGGTAAGCAGATTAAGAAAGAAAGATAGAAATCTAGCTGTATCCCCATTTCACATTAAAAATATCTTAACACAGTCGCTAGTTACGTAGATTCATCTGAACACACTGCAGAAAATTGACAGTGCGAGACGCAAGGTAAGGGGCGCAATGTTCACACAATGATTGTAGAGATCAGATATACCACACACAGCTTTAAAAGCTTTGCGGTCAGGTATTCTTTGTATATATAATATAAATAGATTAGTCGAAAATGTACGTTTGTCCTGCCTGATCTCTACAATTTCACACTGTGCGCCGGTAAAATGAAATGGCGTATGGCTTTTAGTGCCGGGAGTGTCCGATGACATGTTCGGCTCGCTAGATGCAGGTCTTTCGATTTGACACTTGTAGGCGCCCTGTGCGTCATAATGCGGATGAAATGATGATGAAGACAACAAACACACCCACCCCCCGTGTGGGCAAAATTAACCAATGATGGTTAAAACTCGCGACCCTGCCGCGTATCGAACCCGTGACCCCTGTGATCAAAGGCCAGCACGCTAACCATTTAGCCATGGAGCCGGACTGTAGCTCATAAGCACCTGTGTCCACACATTCCTTAGTTTACGTTACAATATGGTTTTGTTGTGTGGGCCTATACATTAATGTAAATACGCCATAATGTACATCAGTTTGTACATTATATCACTGTGCATTATTGGGAAACGGACCCAATACTTGTCCTTGACCTACCTAAATATTAAGCATCGTGTTGTTTCCATACACGGCTCGCAGATAACGCTGCCAGTGTCCTCGGCCTCGAGTCCGGACTCGAGTACCTCGAGCTTTACGATCCCAGACTCGAGTCTTCGCGAGTCCATTCGCAGCCCATCATTAGAAGTACTTGACGATTGAGGGAAGTAGTAGACCATGCAGCGGACTCACAAAATGGGTTCAAAGCACTTGAAGTAGTTCAGGAAAAGACGTATCACCTAGACAACTGAGAGTGAGGAAATACGTATACAAGACTAGGAGATGTAGGAAAAGCACAGGGACACAAGGTATACTAATCTTCACGCTAGAGTGGCCGTCTCAGCGACTTCTACAAAACATACACACCGGGCCAACAGATAAGGGATAAGCAGGAGAGGGCAGTGGAAAGACAGAGGGGTGGATATATGGGAGAGTGTAGGACTTTGGACAGATGGAAAGAAATATCTGAGCAACGTATATGGGGGATGTAGAGAGCGCAAAGTGTCAGTGAAATCGTAAACAAAAGATGAAGAGGGGCGACAGTGTGTTGATATGAACATCAATGAAAATGTACACGCGATCGGTGGAGGGGGAGATGAGAATAAACGGTAGCTATGTGTCTTGGTTGAAGAGGAGGCGTTAGGGAGGGTGGGAGGCAAATGAGAATATGATGAAATATGTAAGTAGTGTCAATGTATTGTGAGAAAGTGGGGTTAGAGTTGTAAATTAGAGTGATCTAAGAACTGATTTAAGATACGTATGATTGTGGGAGAGGGCTTGTATATCAGACATGCAATTGACGAGGGGAGTGGATAATTGTATTGTATTAAGCTGGAGTACAGGCATCGGCGAGGAGAGTTGTACAATGGGCATTGAAAAAAGAGATGATTGATATCAGCATCTACAGATCCACAATGACATAGGGGATGCGGTTGTAAGCGAAATCGAAATTTTTATAGAGGTATAAGGGAATGATTAAAGCGAAGACGTATGATATTGATGATATGACGACGAGTGTAGGTGGCGTGTTGATACCAGAAAGTAGTAGGTAGTATGGGTTGGAGACTATGATAGAATTTGCGCTTCTGACATGCAGATGTTCTCCATGTGTTTTGCCAGATTTGTCGTTGTTGTGATTTGAGGGGAGATATGAAATCTGTGGCTGGAACAGAAAATGTAGCTGGGGTTGTAGATAAGAGGGAAGCCTCTTTCGCTAAGCGGTCGGCTCGTTCATTGCCTGGTATATTCTTATGTGCAGGTATCCAAATGAGGGTTATTTGGACACCTAATTGGTGTAAATTGAAGAGGGTGTGTTTTTTGACATTATAAACATACCAGTTCAGCGTAAACTTGTTAGATTTTAGTGTTTGAAGCACGGAGAGAGAGTCAGTGAATATATTAGCAGATTGTATGGATGAATGTTTGATGTACAGTAATGTTTGTCGTAGGGCAAGGAGTTAGCAGAAAAAATAGAAAAGTGGGACGATAAGTGAAACAATTCAGCATACTGAGTCTGTTCGTAATAAAAAGCAGCGCCGACACCACAAGAATTTTTGGATCCATCAGTATAAAAATTGGGACAGGCATTAGTGGATGAAATGCGAACTTTTTTAGAATGTAGAGGAAAAAATGAAAGCCGGTAAGGGAGCATAGCAAAAGAAGATTCTTTAGAATGAATAATAGTAGGAGTATATTGAATCACGTCGTATGCCACAGAATAGTATGGTAGCACATGACTACGAATAATAGTAGATTTAAAAGGGGAGACAGACTCAAATGCCCAAATTAAGGCAGGGGCTCGGCAAGGATGTGTGATAGGTGTTGAGAATGATTGAGCGAGTAATTGTATTTTGGGTAGAAGGTTATTGGAGAGCACGAGAAGTCGTTTGAGGAGATACTTAGATGCTAGAAATCTGCGTCGAAGGAGAAGAGGAGGGTCACCAGTTTCGACTAATAAGGCATTAGTAGGTGTGGTAGACAACGCACCAAAACAAACTCGTAGTGCTTGATTTTGAGTTGTGTTGAGGGATTGAAGGGCAGATGGTGATGCAAGATCAATTATATGTGTACAGTAGTCGAAACGAGCACGGATGGTGGAGCAGTAGACTAATTTTGCTGTAGCAGGATCAGCTCCCCACGAACGGCGTGTAATGGCTTTTAGGAGGTTAATATACGTGGCAGTACAGTTGCGTAGGTGTTGTATATGTTGGGAAAATTGTAATTTACGGTCAAGGATAATGCCAAGATATCTATGGTGCGAACGTATGGGAATTTCATGAGTATCGAACAGTAAAGGCTCAGAGTTGTAAACCCGCTTGGTAGTAAAGATTACTGCAGAGCATTTATCGGGTGATAAAGAGAACCCATGAGTGTGTAACCAGGACTGAACTTGAATGAGCAGCCGTGTTATGCATTTGCGAGCAACATCTACGTCTTTATGGGAAAAGTAGAGAACTATGTCGTCGGCATACATAAGAATTCGGGCAGATTGGAGGGCAAGTTGCTCGAGGCCGGATAAATATAAAGCAAACAGTATTCCACTGAAGATATCACCTTGAGGGACGCCGACAGTAGCTTGACGAGGGGATGGCGTAGTGAGAGGAGGTTTGAAGATTAGAGTGCGAGACGTTAACAGATGACGTAGAAGAGTTATGAAAGTGGTTGGGATGCCTTTCTGTGATAACACATCCCATAACATATTCAGGGGGACGGAATCAAAGGCACCTCGTATATCGAGGAAGACAGCAGTAGTGTGTTCTTTTCGAGATTTAGCTAATAAGATGTCTATTATAAGTATATTGATCGCATCCTGAGCATTTCGACCTTTACAGTAAGCATACTGATACTTGGAAAGGAGGGAATAATATTCTAAGTACCAGAGAAACCTTTGGAGCATGAGTTTAAGAAATAGTTTGCGTATACAAGATGGCAAAATTATTCCCCTAATATTGTGAGGGGAGGTCATTGGACGTCGAGGCTTTGGAACCGGGACTAGGAAAAAAGTGTTCCACTCGGGAGGAGGAGTCGTAGTATGTAACACAAAATTAAAGTACTGAACAAGCACTTGTAGGGATTTGGTCGGCAACTGTTGTAACATAGCATAAGAGATATAATCAGGACCGGGAGTGGATGATTTGCAGGAGTTAGGAACGGACGTGAGCTCAGGGAGAGTGATGGGACGAGAAAGGACTGAACACTGACGAGTGGAAGCAGAGATAGCTGGAGTATAAGGTGGAAGTGCATGATCTGGAGTGAGGGACCTTAGAAAGTTAGAAAGAAGAATATTACCGCTATCACTTGTAGATCTTTGCTGGTGAAAGGATACATCCTCCCGGAGTTACATCCTGCACTTAACTCATTTTTTAAAAATGTCATTTATACCGTTATGGTTTTCATTCATTCAAATGTACCTCCATACATCTCCAGATCGAATATATTCGGCCATAGACAAAATCAATCAGGATCTAACATCGTTTACTTCTTGGTCTTTGAGATGTGGTCTTCCGTTAAACCCAGCAAAAATGCAAGCCATCATCCTTGGATACCCGGAACTACTCGTGAAGGTCAATCGACCAGAGATTCCACTTATAAGGTTATGTAATACTAAGGTACCACTCACGTCATCAGTAAAAGTCCTAGGCGTCACTTTCGATGACGACATGTCATGGAAAACGCATATTACGAACGTCACTCAGAAAACATTCTCTGCATTACACATGCTGCGCGGGTATAAATACTTATTTCCTGAAATACTAAAAAAAAATATGTTGGTAGAAGCTCTGGTTTTCCCTCATTTCGACTATTGTGACGTGATTTATAGAGACGCTGGGTGCAAGTTATTGAGCAGATTACAACGTGGTCAAAATGCATGTGTGAGATACGTCTGTAACCTGATGATGATGATGCTTGTTGTTTAAAGGGGCCTAACATCGAGATCATCGGCCCCTAATGGTACGAAATGAAATAACAAAAAAGGTGAACTTTATCCACTGACCAAAATAAAATGAAAATGTCATGGAGAATGAATGGATGGACATGAACCCAGCAAAAAACAAAAAGAAACACACAAACAAAAACAGTGGACGCAAAAAAGATCGTAAATAATAGTATTACTGACCAAGGGACAACTTATAAAGCACAATGATGCTTGATGTCTAAAGGGGTGCAAAATCCACGTCTAAGGCCCCACAGAATGGTACATGTCGCGAGTAAAGTAGAACCATGGTATTTGTCATGTTGGGGTACTAATCAAACGTAGCGAAAACTCACGGTGTTCCACACAAGATAGTACTACTCACAAGTATTGTACTTCGTACAGGTAACGCAGACCTATGGTGTTTCTCACACAATGGCGCCACTCATAGCCAACGCAAACCTGAGAGTTTCCTCACCTAGGTGTACTAGTCACGGGTGCCGGTCCCACGGGCCCCGTGGTGTTCCTCACATAGTGGGTACTAATCACAGGCAACGCAGACCCACGGGGTCACTCATATAGTGGTACAATTCACAGGCAACCCCCAGATCCGCGGTGTTGCTCACATGGGTACGACGCACGGGTACTGCAAAACCCCAGGCCAGGCTCTTGACTGCTACTAATCACAAACCTATTTCGTATCTAATATTGTGGTACTACTCACAAGTACAAGCAACCTATGGTGGTCCCTGCGTGATGTTACGAATCAAAAGTAGTTTCATTGTACTAATTCAATCATCCCTTGGTCGCCCCTCGCGACAGGCAGGGGATACCGTGGGTGTATTCTACATGTGCGTCCTCCACCCGCAGGGGGTAGTGTTTGGTCTGCGAGAGGTATTTTATTTCCCTCAAGTCCGGCGGCAAGCCGGTTAGAACCCCCGTATCCGCCACCTGGGACGTGCAACGTGGGAGTATCACCTAGCCCCCCCCCTTGCTACGCCAGCGTAGTAGGTTCATGGCGTCTGTAACCTACGGCACTATGACCATGTAACTCCTTCATATAACCACCTATCTTGGCACCGACTAGAAATTCGTCGCACTGTTCATACCCTACGCCATCTTCATAAAATCCTTTATTCTTCACAGGCATTTTGCCTGCTTCATATTTCAAATGCGTATCTTCTTATCACAGTCTTAACACCAGATCTATAATCTATGATAAATCAATCAGAGTAATTGCCTGTTGGGAGTGGAACCTCCTTCCCGAAATTATCAGAGGGTTAAGCGCTATTCACACTTTCAAGGATGCTCTGTGGAGACATTTTATGCACCAGTAAGGTTCATCTTTAAACTTGATGCTGCTACTTACAACCATTCTATAGTGATGGATGTTCTGGTAGAAGATTAGTCTAAAATTCTTAACCGATCTGTTTTTCAAATTTTTAAAAATCGTATGTACTAGCTCTTTTTACATGCAAGATATTAGTTTTAAAAATTTATCCTTTTATTATACCGAATTTATTCGATCTTCATTTAACCTTATCACTAGGGATCGGATCGATATGCTCGATAAAATCTCCAGATATGCTCGAAAACCATGTGTTATATGGTGGATAGATATGCTCGAAAACTATTATATGCTCCATAGATATGCTCGGAAAAACATTATATGCGGTTAAATATGCAGAATATGCTCGAAAAACACCGTTAAAAACTATGGAAAGGAAAGTGAAACGAAAAAAACCAATAACATATCTTTATATACGAGCTTTAATTTCTAATTGTATGTATGATACACTGCGATATACTCGCATTCAAGTTTCAAGTTTGAGAAGTTTTCTTACAAAAGTTACAGTTTAAAAGTGCATTTACAAGATGTTCAGAATTACGCGGGTCAATGAAGTAGATCTGCATTGCTCTGTACAACAAGAATTTTTTCTATGCTTTCAGTTTTGAATGATTTTCTTAAGTCAGTCAATAAAAGTTTCAATGATGAGAACGATCTTTCGACGTCAACTGACACGAGAGGTAAATACTTGAATAATGTTGCTTCTTGTGCAGAGTAGTTCGGAAAATCCTCTGACGGTTCGGACTCGCTACGCAGCATCCTCTCCAAGTCCAACGCTGCACTCCAACCGGGATTTCGAGCCAGCGCGAACTCCAATTTTTGTTTCACGGTTCTCCCAGTCTCTCCAGGCCACGAGTCGGCTTCTTGGACGACTCCTTGTATTGTAGCGACCACTTCAACCAACTCCACCCCTCGTGATTCCAACTTTAGGATAGCCTCAGGAATGACGCTCATGTAGGCTTTTATGAAAGTCAAGGATGGCATCAAGCCCTTCATTTTAAAAGCAGCCTTAGCTTTCGCTATGCACTTGCTGTCCGCCTCATCAAACGTATTAATCACCTGAAAAAAAATATAAATGAAAAACATAAGCCGAGGAGAATAACTGAGGAAATTACAAACTTAGGCGCAGTATGATGGAGTAAAGATAAAAGATATGAAAACAACGATAGAGGAAAACTCGAAAATGAGAAGACTTTAAACATTTCAACTAGTCTTACCTCTTCCATTGCGGTATGACTTTCAGCGTAATACAAGGCAGCCAAGATCCAAGTTCCCCATCGCGTCAATATGGGTTCGGGAGGTAAAGGGAGCTCTGGATGCATCGACTTGAAGGTACGGACGCGAGAAGGAGCCTTGACGAAAATTTTCTTCACTGAGGAAATGAGCGCTGTTGACGCTGGACGATTTTTCGCGCATCTCCTCAGCAACTCGGTGCATTGCATGGGCAAGACAAGTAACATCTTCAGGTAGAGAAGCTTGAGGCCCTTTCCAGCTTTAATAACGTAGGGAGCAGCGTCAGTCACCAATGCGAGTACTTCGTTTACCTCCTCATCTGAAAAGGTTGGCTACAGCAAGCCTGAAACAGGTATGCATAAAATGGGGGGTGAACCGTTCAGTTAATGGGATTCTGACATGTCGTACGACTGTAAGAGATATTTAACTATCAGAACTATCAGTCTTCACTGAGCATACGTAGAATGCATTGAAATTATAGCCAGACTGTACTTATTCTTCTTTGGCAAAACGCTCGAGAGATGAATTAACAAAAATATACTTACGCAGAGCGGCTTGCATGAATTCATACCTTTTCATACTCTGAAGATATGTAATTTTTACGTAGGGTCGACTCATGGGGTAACTCTCTTCCTGCAAAGTACTTGAAGAGAGCTCTAATCTCAGCATGTTCTACCTTGTAGAGGGGTATGTTGGGGCTTAAAAACGCCCTACAAACTCTGGAAGAGAACTCGTCCGAGTGCTGTTGCTGATTAAACAAAGGTTGTATCAGCGCTTGTTCCTTCGATTTCCTTTTTTTTTTCTTAAATTCTTCAACTTTTGCTGAGTGCCCACTTGTGGCTTTATGTTGGGAAAATTGAAAACCCTTCGAAATCTTGATCTGAAAATAAATAGGTAGGTACGCATAAGTGAGAAAAAGTTACATTGAATGAACAAAAATAAAGCATTGTGGACTATGAAATTATTTTCAAATATTGCAGTAGAAATACGAGCACCCTCTCAACGATCCCATGAAAAATCAGCAAATCCAAACGTCAATTTCCGTCTTGGAAATGTAAAATCTGAGGATCTACACTCCGAATTCTAAGGCCCCATTCACAATGCAAACGTAACCGTAAAATTCGTGGTGTTCACAATGGAGGAACGTAAAGAGCACACAGCAGCCAATCAAAAGCATGCCATCATATTTAGCACGGAAGTCGGGTTTTAGGCTATCTCGCAGTTTTATATTTTAATATCTCGATGGAATCAAACAACGTGGTAGCGGAATTCATATTACCCCAGACATCTCTTGCTTTACTCCTGGGAGCTACTGTATGTGCATGAAAATGCGAACTAAACAACGGTGCAGAAAATGGGTTCATCCAAGACCGACTACAATATATTGTAGTTTGTCTTGGTTCATCCCTTGAATCAAAGAAGGTTGTATCAGGGCGATTTCGGTAATTTACTGTAAGAAATGACCCTCGTCAGTTCGTTTTGTACATGCGGATAAAACCTGAACTGTTTGACACTATCTTACGATTTGATTCCCCTTTCATAATAAAAGGAAGTGTAAGGTCTCCTTTACGGACATCTATGCGGCTAGCTATCACACTCCGATGAGATGTTCGGATGATATCGTTTTCGTAAACTAGTAGTCTGTCATAATGTTAAGAAATATATATATATATAGGGATACTGTTTTATCTATGACAGGAATTGTCTCTCGTCCGGTCGCCAGCGCTGCGAGCTTGTCTTCCGCCATTTGCCGTCAGATTTCAATGCTACAGCATATTTATTTCCACGTATTCCTTTTCGGTACAGCGTCTTTCTAATTATTTTTCCTTTTCTCATACAAAGATTATTTTGAAAGAGAATTACAAGTATTTCGTCGAATGAAGCCTTAATTTTACGGACTCGCAGTTCAGTTTACGTCGGCGCATTGTGAATGGTTCCATTAGACAACATGGCTGCTAACTTCTAAGTTAACGTTAATTTTATGTTTACGTTACGTTTGCATTGTGAATGGGGCTTTAGCAGGACCAACTACAATATATATTGTATATAGTCGGTCTTGGCTTTAGACTTCTCTCTCTCTACTTACCTAATAGGTAGGCACCGTAACGGTTCAGTTAACGATTATGTTCAGTATTCATAATGGCTGCCAGCTGTGAGCAAGACGTGTGTGATGCTGTGACGCTTGAGTCCCCTGTGAAATACTTTAAAGCTAACAAAAGTGGAGAACAATAAAGTAGAAAATCTAAACCAAATTGTTTTGAACGTTTACAGTAGCCTACGAGATTAGAATCCACTGTGGACTGTGGAAGACGTGAAAAAGACCGCGCAGCTGATCGGCGTTTCTGTGTACAATGTTTACGCCGCTCGCTTGGAATTTAAACTCCAAGGAAAATCCTAGTTTCCAGCGAAAGATCGATGTGTCAGCTCAGCACTCGCCGTAGATAAAACAGGAAGGGCCTTAACACGGTCTGGGAATAGGATCCCTGGCTTATTCGATGATGATAATAATAATAATAATAATGTGTACTTTATTTTATATTCGTAACCGCCCTCTACCTGCAGAAATGTTGTCATCTGAGGATCATGAGTTCGTTTTCATCTTCCGAATGACGAGACTACAATATTTACAACATTCCTGTAAGCATTGTATTTTGCAATCCCACTCACGGGTGGGTTTTTCAGCATTTTTAACTGTGAGAAACTGTCACTGACAGTCGTTGCACGTGAGGGGAATCGTATACTTATGTTGTAAGTCTCCATGTGCCTCATACAAATCGCATTATGAAATAAAAATAAATCTTGCTTCTCTTGCCTCGGTATTCGTCAGTGATCTGTAGGTTTAACATGGTCAATAA
This sequence comes from Anabrus simplex, assembly GCF_040414725.1. Lineage (NCBI taxonomy): Eukaryota > Metazoa > Arthropoda > Insecta > Orthoptera > Tettigoniidae > Anabrus > Anabrus simplex. Next base: position 260,216,112 of record NC_090268.1, on the reverse strand, counting down.
AGGAATAAATAGGTATGGGACGTAATCAAAGTACAGCTATGTGAAAGGAAGCGATTTCGTTTGATGCTTCACTTTTTCGGAATGAAGTACTGTATTTGTCAGATGGACGCACGGCATTAATGATAAGCTGGTTGTGGCGGAGATGGAGAACGACCACGAGACGGGAAGGGGGAACAGGGGACGTGCTCACATGCGGAAGGATACTTTTCCTAAGCTCTTGACTTGAATTTCAGTATAAAATACCTCACATTTCAAAGTGAAAGGATGCTTGGGGCTTCCATTGCTTACCTGACGAGTCACACACTAATCCGGCAGAGGCCAATTAGGATGTGTGAATGACCTCACTAAAGGTTAAAAACCTGCGGTTCTATTATTCGCACCAGATAGGCTTCTCAATAATTATTTTTGTGTTAGAACCTTAAGGATGGTCAGGGCCCGAATTCGGGAGAATTCGAAGAAAAACGAACTATTTAGAGAAAACCACAAGAATATGCATTTAAATGCTTCTATTCTGAAAACCGCGGTTTTATGCATTTATATGCTCGATAAATTTAAATTCTGCTGGTCCCAGAGAGATGAAAATACCACCGAAAGGCTTCTTTGTGTACTATTCAGGAAAAAATTATGCTAATATGCTCGAATCCAAGCCCTACTTATCACAAATCATTCTAGTATTACTATTAATTTAATTGGTATTAAATCTATTATTGTAAAGTGATACAATGTAATATATGTACATTTTAGTGCCTGGTTAGTTGGAAGAGAAGGCCTGAAAACCTTAATCTTGCCAGGTAAAATAAACCATTACCAACTAACTACTTGGTGTCAATAATTATGAGTTTTGCTCTGTTTCAACTACGTACAATTCCCTGTCTGCACCAGTCCTTGTTTGGAGCTGTTTCTGATATGCTTTCTTTTTACGTTTACAAGCAGCTCTTACTTCATCATTCCATCTTTACATACAGTTGTTCCTAGGTATTTCCATGCCATTTTCACTACAGCATTATGCATGACATCCATTCTCCTTCCATATCCTCAGCCAGCTTACTGGCTATTGTTTGGAACTTTTCTCTAATCATATCCATGTACTAATGCCTAATTTCCTTGTCCTGGAGAATTTCTACGCTTATTCATCTGCAGACAGATTTGAACTTCTCTATCCTAAGCCTAGAGACACTTACTTCACTACAGATCATATAGTGATCAGTATCAAAAAATTCCCTGAATATCCTCATATTCCTAACAAATTACCTGAATTAAACGCTGGTTATGAGATATGATGGTCTATTGCAGGGTTGCAGCAATCCTGGGTGCCAGGTTGCTGTGGTGACTGTGTTTTTGCTACTGGCGCCTAAGCTCCACTCATACTTTTCATACTTTCTTTTCTTTCCTATCTATCAGTTTGTAACAAAAGCTCAGACATATGTGACATCACTGAACAAACTTAAAACCTCGCCAGGATCTTCTCAGAAATAAATAACTGCGAGAGCAAATAGAGTATATATATTTCTCTGCAGAAGAGCATCGATGGATATACATGAACGAGAGACTTAGGCCTAGCACTAACAATAATAGATTATCGATATGAAAAAAGCAGTTGGTCTTTATCTGTAATTACTCTATACTTGCATGTGGTCAAAAGCGCAATGAATTTGTGGTACTGTGTTACATTTCAGTAATTCTACACGTGCCCTTTGTTATTATTCAAGTTTTAATAAAGGCTGGGGTTAGGCATAGAAATCATACATCATGCATTTGTTTGGGCGTGTTAGCCTACGACAAAAACCATAGCACAACAGCCCCGAAGTGCCACAGCCTACCAAACAACCGCTCCTCAGCCCGAAGACCTGCAGATTATAAGGTGCCGCGTGGTCAGCATGAATCCTCTCAGCCATTATTCTTGGTTTCCAAGACCGGAGGATGAAATGATAATGAAGACAACACATACACCCAGTCCCCATGCCAGTGAAATAAACCAATGATGGTTAAAATTCCCGACCCTACCGGGAATCAAACCCGTAACTAAAGGCCAGCACGCTAGCCATTTTGCCAGGAAGCCAGACACGATATGGATTAACTTGATTCACTACTGTAGTTGCTCTGCAAATTCTACCAGTAGTCTCCCAAGAGGCTAAAAGAAATCAAAGAGAGTTTGGAAATTTCAGTATTTGTACAGTGTAACATGGGAGACCAGCAAGGTTAGTTGTGTATCATCCCTAGTAACCGAGTGTTAATGTGTCAGTGTGCACTTAGAAAGTGTATTCGCAAGTGAAGATATATCAGATTCAGTGGCAAAAGGTCTACTGAGAAATTCACTAATTTTAAATTTGTCAAATGCTGCACTTCCTCTGGATGTTTTTAGAAAGGCTGTAGAACATTTCTGGACGGTTTAAATGTTAACATAATTAGGTATGTGGGAAACAATATGGAAAGGAACATTATTGTAGCGGGTAACCTCAATTTACCAAATGTCAAATGGGAAGGTAATACAAATGACAGGAAGCATGACCAACAAATGGCAAATAAGTAAATATGTGAAGGACAGCTGATTCAGAAAGTAATGGGACCAACTTGAATGTCGGATATTCGGCCCGAAGGCCGGTCTAAAGGGAAGAATATTCTGGACGTGGTCCTGGTAAAACCACACGAGCTCTATAGAGAAACCGAAGTAATAGATATTAGTGGTGATCATGAAGCTGTTCTTGTCATACTTAAAAATAAATATGATAGGAAAGTATTAAAAGTAGGACTATTAGGCACTACACATGGCTGATAAAACGGGCTTGAGGGAGTTTTTAAAAAGTAACTATAATCGGTGGGAAATGGTACAGAAAAATGTAAACAGACTCTGGGATGGGTTAAAGCAATTGTTGAGGAATGTGAAAATAAGTTTGTAGCTTCAAGGGAGGTAAGGAATGGTAAAGACCTACTATATTATAACAGAGAAGTAGAGAGACTAAAGGAGGAGTTGCAGGTTGGAAGGAAACTTAGAATGGCCGTGGAAGTAAGGGGAAATTGAAGGAACTTACTAGGAAATTGAATCCAGCAAAGAAGTCAGCTAAGGATAACATGATGCCAAGCATAATTGGCAGTCATAAAAATTTTGGCAAAAAGTGGAAGGGTATGTATAGGTACTTTAAGATAGAAACAGGTTCCAAGAAAGACATTCCAGGAATCATTTATGAACAAGAGGAGTGTATATGTGAGGATCTTCAAAAGGCAGAAGTATTCAGTCAGCAGTATGTAAAAATTGTTGGTTGCAAGGATAATGTCCAGATAGGAGAGGTGACTAATACTAAAGAAGTATTAAAATTTACCTATGATAACATTTACAATAAGATACAAAAGTTGAAAACTAGAAAAGCAGTTGGAGTTGATAAGAACTTGGGGGATTGCTAAAGACAATGGGTTGTGATATATTACCATTTCTGAAGTAGGTACTTATTTGATTATTGCTTGCATGAAGGAGCTTTACCAAATGAATGGAGAGTTGCTATAGTAGCCCCTGTGTATAAAAGAAAGAGTGATAGACATAAAGCTGAAAATTAGTGGCCAGTAAGTTTTGGGAAGGCATTCTTTCTGATATTAGACATGTTTGCGGAATTAATAACTGGTTTGATAAAAGGCAGTTCGGTTTTAGGAAAGGTTATTCCACTGAAGCTTGAAACTTGTAGGATTCCAGGAAGTTATAGCAGATATCCTGGATTCAGGTCAAATGGACTGTATCGCGCTTGACCGGTCTAAAGCATTTGATAGGGTGGATCATGGGAGACTACTGGTAAAAATGAGTGCAATTCGACTAGACAAAAGAGTGACTGAATGGGTTGCTATATTTCTAGAAAACAGATCTCAGAAAGCTAGAGTAGGTGAAGCTTTATCTGACCCTGTCATCATTAAGAGGGGAATTCCTCAAGGCAGTATTATTGGACCTTTATCTTTAGTTTTCTTATATATATATAAAAATGATATGAGTAGGCCCTAAACAAGTGGAATCAGAGGTAAGGCTCTTTGTGGGTGATATTATTCTTCATAGAGTAATAAATAAATTACAAGACTGTGAGCAACTGCAACATGACCTCGATAATGTGAGATGGACAGCAGGCAATGGTATGATGATAAACGGGGTTAAAAGTCACATCGTGACTATCACAAATAGGAAAAGTCCTCTCAGGTTTAATTACTGCATTGATGGGGTGAAAGTTCCTTTTGGGAAATCATTGTAAGTATCTAGGTGTTAATATAAGGAAAGATCTTCACTGGGGTAATCATATAAATTGGATTGTAAATGTAGGGTACAGATCTCTGCACACGGTCATGAGGGTGTTTAGGGGTTGTAGTAAGGATGTCAAGGAGAGGACACATAAGTGTGGTTCGACCTCAACTAGAGTATGGTTCCAGTGGATGGGACCCTCACCAGGATTACTTGATTCAAGAATATTTGAGTGTTTAAAATATTCGAGATTAACCACATTATAATCTTCAAAACTGTTAGTTTACAGTATCTTTAACATACTTTCTGTGCATTGTCATAATTTTGGATGTTATGTTATAGTATAACATTTTATGAGATTATTATTCAACATTTTATTCTATAGTTTATAAGATTAGAAAGATCCCATATCCAATAATTTTAAGATTGATATAGGCTGATGATGCCCATAAAAAGGGTGAAACATGTGCCTATGACTTTTAAATATTATGTATAAATTTTAACCACATGAAATAGTGGATTGTATTGTACTGAACAGGTGGATCTATAAATATTATAATATTTGTGATATATGTCATCTTCAGTACGGAACCAAAATGAGAACAGTTACTTGTAAGTGCTATGTTCCGAGCTGTCAACGGAGAGATGGCGTGGAATGACATTAGTAGGCGAATGAGTGGCGTCTTTAAAAGCAGGAAAGATCACAAAATGAAGATAAAGTTGGAATTCAAGAGGTCAAATTGGGGCAAATATTCATTTAGGCTATAGGAAGGGGAGTTAGGGATTGGAATAACTTACTAAGGGAGATGTTCAATATATTTCCAATTTCTTTGAAATCATTTACGAAAAGGCTATGAAAACAAAAGATAGGAAATCTGTCACCTGGACGACTGCCCTAAATTCAGATCATCAGTATTGACTGATTGATTTGGTAACAGCCAGAGTAACGTTTTTGAGAAAAATGCATCTACTGAGGAATAAGGACCCTTCGCCCTATATATTTCATTCAGATGAAACAGACATTCATCAGAATTATGCTCTAATGAAAATTTTGCAAGAAAAAAAGGGTACAGGAGGTTTAAAAGTTCCTGTGGGGAATGGGGGTTGAATTATTGTTTGTCACGTAGGTTCCATTTAATGTCAAAAACTTTATTTTGGTCCGTATTGAATCCAGATTGACAGTAAGGAGTGAGAGTAATTGTTTCCCCCTATTCAATACAACAACAATGCGATGTCATTAATACATCACGTATTTATTAGCTTTCAAGATTGGGACCGGTTTCGGCATTTGTGTCTGCCATCACCAGCCAAAGGAAAATTGTAACAAGGCTTTATACAATATTAACATAATTTTAAAACATACATGTATATAAATTGAACCATAGTCTTAAATTATTTTGAAATTTGGTGTACACCATAAAACTTTAAATTGAAATTAATAGCATATTTTATATGTGATATGTTATGCTATATGATATGCTATTAATTTCAATTTAAAGTTTTATGGTGTACACCAAATTTCAAAATAATTTAAGACTATGGTTCAATTTATATACATGTATGTTTTAAAATTATGTTAATATTGTATAAAGCCTTGTTACAATTTTCCTTTGGCTGGTGATGGCAGACACAAATGCCGAAACCGGTCCCAATCTTGAAAGCTAATAAATACGTGATGTATTAATGACATCACATTGTTGTTGTATTGAATAGGTGGAAACAATTACCCTCACTCCTTAATGTAAACGTAGGTTCCAGTCACACTGGTTTTCTACAGGAATGTAAATTGGTTTTCAGGCCAAAGGTGAAATCAGCCAGTGATGACTACCACACTGATATGAATGCTATGGTTTTTAATGTTTTTAAATGCTCTTGACGAGAGGAACATCAAAGACGCAGTGATTGTAATGGACAATGCCGGCTACCATTCGGTTCAGCTAGAACGAATCTCTACAACGAACACGCAAAAAGTTGATATATCATGGTTATCTGCTAGGAATATTTGTCATGATAGCAATCACACCAGAGTCTAACTGTTGTCTCTAGTGAACTAATAGAGCCAAAGGCAAAAATGTACGAATTTCATACATTTGCTGACAGAATGGGTCATACAGTTGTTCACCTGCCACCCTATTACTGTTGGTATAACCACAGAGAGCTGGTTTGGGGAAACGTTGAAACTGCTGTAGGGAAAAGGAACAAAACGTTCAAACTAGCTGACGTCCAATCTTTAATGGAAGAGGAGCTGGATAAAGTAACCGAACAGGCTTGTGAGTCACATGCTGAAAAATTTCAAGAGAACGATTACAAAAGGGATGTAGTAGTTGACACTCATGGATAATACCATCATAAATCTGCGAGACGACAGCCACAGTGAGGAGTCTAGTGATGAGGATATTTCCGGTGACAGCTCTCGTGACGAAGACGAGTGTCGAAGTGCTGTAACACGGATACTTGAGCTGGAATAAGATAAGGTAAAGTAAGAAAATGTGTTGTGTAACCGTCTTTCGAACAAATTGTTTTTCGGTCTGTTGTCAATGCCCTTGTTATATGCATTATTAATTAACTTGTATCATACATCGAAGATATAATAACATAAATAAGAATCATCCACAGGCCATACTCTAACATAACAAGCTCTGTATTTCATGGGTATGTGGATTTCAACACAACTTTAACGCACGCACGGGCACTCCTGGAAACGTTGTAGTAGTGGGCTGTCTCTTTCCCTTAATGGCCTCTTGCGTCGTACTGGATTGGTCGGCCCCTTGCTCCCCGACAGCATGTATGCCGCCTGCCATCAGAACAGAAAATGCCTTTAACACATCCTCTTTTTTCTTGAGAATTTGCTTAATATCACATCGACACAAATAGGTCTTATGGCGATGATGGGATAGGCAAGGGCTAGGAGCAGGAAGGAAGCGGTTGTGGCCTTAATTAAGGTACAGTCCCAGCGTTTGCCTGGTGTGAAAATGGGAAACCATCTATAGGGCTGCCAACAGTGGGATTCAAACCCACTATCTCCTGAATATAAACTGACTCAGATAATATACATTTTTTCTTCCACTAGCCCCCACCACCATAACAAATATAAATAAGAAAACAACATCCAGCCTCACAGAGATTATCATCAAAGACAGTATAGTGAATGCAGAGATATTTTCTCCAAGGGATATATAGCAATTCTTGGCTACTTTTATGACAAGTTATACTCCGCACGGCCTTACTTCTAAATTGAAGTTTTGCAAAACAAATGAGGATCACATTTGCTCTGTTGCCAGCGTGCGACGTCCACGAGAACAGCTGATGCAATACGACCACGGTTAACAGCCCTTGTAAAATGTAATATCCTACTCAGAATAACTAATGCATATGGATTGAAAACAAATTCACAAAAACTACACTTACTAACAACATCTGACACTAATAAGAGAATATATTATTAAGAATAAAAGTGAATGAGGAAATAAAACATCACTCACCACCAATGGCTGACACAGGAAGGAGGTTACGGCCTCCATCGATCTCAGAGTCACTAGAACCCTCCAAGAATATGAAAAACACACTAGTTACTGAAGGAAAATGCAAAAGATCGCGAAGCGTACCGAACACCATAAACGCCGAGCGAAATAGGTTAACCACATGGCGAATGTAAATATTAGAGTTGGCAACTGGGTTTCAAGATCGTGCTCTGCCGATATAAATGGCAGACTGGGATTGGTTGGATGTTTATGCTTCAACACATAACCAGCAGACAGAGCCAAAAAATGCCAAAACGTCAATTTAGAAGTAGAGCCGTGCGGAGTAAAGAGATTTATAAGAGTAGCCAAGTAAAGTCAATTTTAACTACCAATCAAACTAATGACCAGACAGCTCCCAATGATACAATGATAAACGTTTCGGCGCATCAAGATAAGGCGCCCAGTCACACCCCTGCTTCACCTGGAAACAGAAAAAGGAATGCAAGCTATTTTCTTCTGTGACATTCCAGTCAAGACACAAGATGTTTCCTCAGTGGACTTCTCTGCATACACTGGAAAGCAAACAACCCCAATACCATACATGGGCTTTGGAAGGCCTGTCAAGAGGAGTGGCATAATCTGTACATAACAATACTTCGCCAGCCTTCTACAATGAAAGGTGCATTGTAGTGTATTACCTGGGACACATGGTGATTCAACAGCTAACATCACTGATTGTGGCAGAAAAGATTATCAATAGTTACACAGCCTTGAAATCACCACCAGATAGCTATTAACTTTCCGTACTCTCTTCCCCCACACCCTTCCCTAATGTTGTGTGGTATTCAATGTCGGACACTTTGCTAAAATTTATCATTGTCATTGAACATTAGTCACAAGGGCAATACTATAGAGACCCCCTGCAATGTTAGTAACACGAGGCACCACTATGTGGCGCATGCGAAGTGACTGCCCTTTGCCTGATACTTAGGTTTCCAGTAGTAGCGCTGAGGTAAGTAGAATAGCACTACTGCCAACTGTTGGTTGCTGGTTTCATATAGCTATTTTTTTTTCCTTGCCGTGCAGACAGTATGCACCACGGCAATAGAAAAAACCCTCTTGAAGGGTGTGCCCCAAATGGGCCACTATTCTCATGACAAAAATTGGCCTGGATGTAAAAAAACATGTTAAAGTTAATAAATGAACTTGCTTTCCTACTGTAAGCCCCGAGATTGAAGGAGGAATTGAGAAAGTGTGATGTTACCGTCCGACGCCATGACACAATCAAACTTTGCGGGCCTTTTTAGTCTTTTTTCTTTTGCAGTAGTTGGTAACAAAATAATACAAATATTGATTTGCTTTCCACCCATTCAATACAATAAAAAGTTTTTATTGTTATGATTTTATCCTTGACATAATACTACAGTTGGGACACATTTCGCTCATCTACTGAGCATCCTCAGCCATTATAATGTCTCAAGGTTAAGTTATGATTTTGATGTATTTACAATTAATCGTACTTAATTATACTTTTAACACTAACTGGGTAAAACATTTTGTTGAATTGCAGTTATGATATGCAATGCTTGAACCGGCAGTTAGTTGTGATTAAAATAACAGTGCCAAGGTTAGGGTAAATGACTTGATTCATTAACATTGATATCTTAATGAGATTCTGGCTAATAAAAGGTTTCATGCACTTCTTCTTTCGTTCTAACGGTGAGTGAACAACTGAGTGTATTGTGATATACCCTAGCAGTCCAGAGTCTTGGTTAAAAATTACAGATTTTATTATTTATAAATTTCATTTTCCGTATTGACAGATTCAAAGTATAGATAAGAAATGTGTTTTTCCACCATTCAATACACAATTTATTTTAATAGATTAAACTAGTACCGGTTTCGGCTCTTCGGCCATCATCAGCTAGTACATGATTTGTTTTAGCCATTAGACAATTCACAAGTTGTTATTGTATTAGGCATCCGGATGTCTAATGGGGGATGGAAATGTATACAATAACATATAATTAAAATGTCAGTAGTCAATAACTTGTGAATTGTCTAATGGCTAAAACAAATCATGTACTAGCTGATGATGGCCGTTAAAGAGCCGAAACCGGTACTAGTTTAATCTATTAAAATAAATTGTGTATTGAATGGTGGAAAAACACATTTCTTATCTATACTTTACAAATTACAGAATCGTGTGGGGAGATGATGCTGTTGGCTGCCGCAATTATCCCCATCCTGGATGCGAGGATGGAGCAGTACAGTTTTCCCACGGTGTTGGACGGGCGATGGGTTGCCAGTTGGAGAGGTCGTCCTGGTTACCTTTCTTGTAAATTAGGACAGTTTTGCGCTCCTTCCAGACAACGAACGGTCACCGTGCTGTGGTAATCACCGCTAAACATTCTCAGCAATAGTCAAACGGATACACCAATACACACGGACATAGCAGAAGCAATTTTATCACAACTGTAATTCAACAAAATGTTTTACCTAATTAGTGTTAAGACTATAATCAAATAGCTTAATATGATAATAGTGGAAACTCTCCTCACTTAGCACGCAGAGCAGCGGCGACAGCACGTAGTGCTGCCATCTAGCGGCTCGCAGGGAACACTAACATAACGCGCCATTCAAACACTACACATTTCGACTTCCAACCCAACGAAATACTGATTTTAAGACGTTTGCGTCGTTCTTGTAACATAATATAGGGAAGGAAAAAGGTGGATGTTGATCTGAATGAACCAGTGATAAGAATAAAACAAATGTATTATCAAATTAAAACATTAAATCGTCATGTTATGACTAGGGCCTACAGTCTTCAAGAGCAAATCACACATGCAGTATCTTTTTAAACTTGGTATTTTTACAGGCAATATTTTTCACTGTTGAATCATAGGTTATATTCACATATGCCTTTATAAGGGCTTTGAAATACTTGTCAGTCAGTAATTTTACACAGCTGTTACATAAGCCTACACTACATTCATTCAATGACAAAAACCTCTCATTTAATTTTCTTCTAATCCCATCTTTGCTTTCTAACAAAAACTAAAAAGAAACTATCTTCAAATGTTCTTGATATTTTAGCATCTAACTTTCCCCCACAAATATTCGGAAACATAATTTTAGAATTGTCATACTTTTTCATTTCTATGTGCAAGTTTCCCATGCTATAATCATTATCATCATCATCTGTTTACCCTCCAGGTTCGGTTTTTCCCTCGGACTCAGCGAGGGAACCCATCTCTACCGCCTCAAGGGCAGTGTTCTGGAGCTTCAGACTCATGGTCGGGGGATACAACTGGGGAGTATGACCAGTACCTCGCCCAGGCGGCCTCACCTGCTATGGTGAACAGGGGCCTTGTAGGGGGATGGGAAGATTGGAAGGGATAGGCAAGGATGAGGGAAGGAAGCGGCCGTGGCCTTAAGTTAGGTACCATCCCGGCATTCGCCTGGAGGTGAAGTGGGAAACCACGGAAAACCACTTCGAGGATGGCTGAGGTGGGAATCGAACCCACCTCTACTCAGTTGACCTCCTGAGGCTGAGTGGACCCCGTTCTAGCCCTCGTACCACTTTTCAAATTTCGTGGCAGAGCCGGGAATCGAACCCGGACCTCCGGGGGTGGCAGCTAATCACACTAACCACTACACCACAGAGGCGGCTATCATTATCATAAGATGACAATACATCCCTACACTCAGCATGGAGAAATTTGCTACATGCCCAGCCCATGACATAATTGTCTGCATTTTTCCTGTATTTTATCATAGTCATAATCAGTTACCTGATCACTTAACTCACACTGTCGAGTGACATTAGCATCAAACTTGCACTTCATCACATCATTATGAGTCAGTAGAAAGTCTGCAACATCAGATTCACAATTGCTGTCATCAGAAGCACAGATCAATTGATTTATCATAACACTCCTTATGTCACTGCGAAATTTTGTTGCATCTGGAGTTACATTGTTACCTCCTCTTGCTCTGATGATGGAAAAAATGTTTTCAATGCAGTTCTGTGTGAGCCTCCTTGTTAGCAAATAATGAAAACCATAATCACTATATAATTCAGACCACAATAGTTTCAGTGCAGAAATATTGTCTATCCAACCCTGAATACAGAGAGGGTTGCCTTTGCGGTTATTCAAAACTTTGAGTTGTTTTAGACAATCACAAATTTCATCCAGCTTTTTCATATGCCCTGAGTCATTGTTTAAGGGTCTCCTGTACTCTTTGGGGCTACTGAGACTTCAAGAATTAAAAATATCAGACAAAATATCACACATTTCTATAAACTCTGCAGTGTTTGCAGCACTTGATTGCAAAGAATTGAATGACACATGAACTAGCATTCCAGAAGCTACAGAATGGCTGAGGACCCTGGTGGCTAAACATACCCTCATACCTTTCATCTAAATCTGTCCATCTGCTCTTCACCCACTGAGTACACCTAAAAATCGATTAAATTCATAGGTTTAATCATAACAATATTTTAAAGAAGGTATGTTCTCATAAATAGAAAAAAATACCGGCACGTAAACATTAAGAGGTAGGCCTATACTCACAGCACTTTGTTGTTAGGAAATCTGTAAAACGGCTTGCGATCACTTTGTCTTCTGTAATGAAAACACCCATACACAGCACAAATAACTCCTCTTCCTGCCATTTCCAAAATCGTGATACATAACAAGCACAAAACTATCTGAAGTACAAATAATTCACTTCTGGCGTACACAGCTGACAGCAGTAGCAAGAGTAGTTAGCCTCTCGAACCGCTAGATGGCACGCAGAAGCGGTGTCGCCAGTTTCTCGCTGGAGTTTCCACTATTATCATATTAAGCTATTTGCTATAATTAAGTACAATTAATTGTAAATACAACAAAATCATAATTAAACCTCGAGACATTAGAATGGCCGAGGATGCTTGGTGGACGAGCGAAACATGTCTAACCCCAACTGTAGCATTATGTCAAGGATAAAATCGTAACAATAAAAACTTTTTATTGTATTGAATAGGTGGAAAGCAAATCAATATTTGTATTATTTTATAACGAATTTCAATACGGACCTAAAAATGAGAGCTTTTACATGTAGTATGGTAATGTCGGCCAGTGCCCGTGATCCTTGGCAGAAGCAATGGATAATGGCGCCTGGACTACTACTGTAGGTTAAAAAATTTACTTTTTGTTTGCTATTTGCTTTACGTCACACTGACACAGATAGGTCTTATGGCGATGATGAGACAGGAAAGGCCTAGGAATGGGAAGGAAGCGGCCGTGGCCTTAATTAAGGTACAGCCCCAGCATTTGCCTGGTGTGAAAATGGGAAACCACAGAAAACCATCTTCGAGGCTGCCGAGAGTGGGGTTCGAACCCACTATCTCCCAATTACTGGATACTGCCCGCACTTAAGCGACTGCAGCTATCGAGCTCGGTCTGAGTGAAATAAGAGTGTCCCGTCCAGATGGCGAGTTAAATTTTTTTTATTATGTGATAAAAGTGGGTAACATTAGGTAGGCTCTATATTTTTATGTAATCAGACCTACAGCTTATCTGAATTCGGTGTATTTGAAAATGCAAGTCTTATTCATGATATCACCGAGCTCGATAGCTGCAGTCGCTTAAGTGCGGTCAGTATCCAGTATTCGGGAGACAGTGGGTTCGAACCCCACTGTCGGCAACCCTGAAGATGGTTTTCCGTGGTTTCCCATTTTCACGCCAGGCAAATGCTGGGGCTGTACCTTAATTAAGGCCATGGCCGCTTGCCATTCCTAGACCTTTCCTGTCTCATTGTCGCCGTAAGACCTATCTGTGTCAGTGCAACGAAAAGCAAATAGAAAAAAAAAAAATTATGAGTATCAAACAGCAGTGTGATTTATGTAAATCTTATCTTCTGACAGATTCAGATCTTATTTATGAATTACCTCCAGAAGTAATATATCTGAATTTCCTAAATCGAGGGGGCTTAAAGTATCCATCAGACATGTCAATAGAACTTGGAATTGAGGTGTACAAAGTATTTTGTGTGTTAGTGTCAGGTACATATAAGATGGTATTTCTAAATTCAGACAATCTTAAGTGTCACAAAATTCTTAGCTTTGGAGTCAATGCAGATGGCAGATTCCCTAGTCATTTGAGACTGCGGGAAGAAATTGGAAGACCTGGCCGGACAGTGTAGGCCTATATATATTTGGGTGAATATATTTTTAAATAACTTTTCCATAATTCACACCGACTTGTGTATTCAACAAAGTGCTTCAAAGAGAGCAGACCTACTTCATACTGGTGTAACTTCCTGAAAGAGGTCCAGGGAAGCTGCAGTTTTCATGGAGAGGAAACAGTGAGGTACAAAAATTTTTGTAATAAATAGTAATGGTAATTGGCTGCATGTTTTCTGGGTACCGTTTTCTGTCAGTGTGTATGATGTTAATGTTCCAGTTGACCAGAAAATGGATAAAATCGCAAGAATATGTTTCAAAGTGTTAGACTGTACTCACGCAAACGAATATATGCGAGAAATAGAACGTTATGGGGAAGGATATGCATTCTATGTCAGAATTAACAAATATTTGAGGATAGGTTTTGGTTTTATAAGGTGTTACCAGTTCTTTAAGTAATTTAAACGAGTGTGTTATTCAATCAGAGTGTATGCGTATCGCCTTCAAGTCCCCCCCAAAGCGTGACATTATCAGAGGTACAGTACGGCCTGGACATTACGAAGGCAGTGCCTCTACTTACCTCGGCGCTACTAGTGGAAACCTAAGTATTAAACAAAGGACAGTCACTTTGCACGCGCCACATAGTGCAGCCTCTTGTTACTAACACTGCACAGTAGCCTCTAGAGCTTCACCCAAGTATTCTAATGGTCCAAATTATATGACAAAAATGCAACACACACTTCACATTATAAGCCAATCACACCACAAAAATACTTCTCAGCAACCTTAAAGTTCAATTTTATTTATGGTTTGCAGTGTGTACAGCTGTACATACGACACAATATGAACGAAAAAAAACCACACGGTAAGTCATCACTATGCTTTATATGTGAACTGTTAAACGTTCAAACACTTTTTTAACTTAACTAGTAACAATTTCTAGAATAACCTTTGTTCTTTCAACTACATATCATATACGCTCTTTAGGGCTAATTCCGGCTTGTCGTAACCAAGCTCTTCTGGTGTGTTAACACCCAACTCGTCCAAGGTTGGTCGAATTTCTTGAAGAATGTATGGGTAAATTTCCTTTACTTTTCCTCCACATTTATCTTTTACTGCTTCAAGAAACCTCACAGCAAGGGCGTAATCGCTGACTCGGCGACAAGCTCTCAGAGCAGCATTGATTATCTTTGGCTCAGGTACAAGATCCATACCACAAAGATCATTCATTGCTTTGCGTATCTCCCAACCATCGATGTCCGGTCTGTTGAAGAAAGCTTCGTAACGGCTATCAAATTCCTCATCTGTTTCAGTGGAATGTTTGGACATGTACCGAGTTGAAACCGGAGACGTTCGCACAGCCTGTTGAAGAACTACACCTCTCACTGCAGAATGGATACGGCATACTGCAGTCCTCAGCATTTTGGTTAGCTTTTCAACTGAAATATGAAATGAATGTCTTTAATCATACATTCTCACACATACTTCCTCCACAGCAAGATACTGCGAATGAAATTAATGCAATATGGCAGAAAAAACCAAACCTCTTCCCCGAAAACGAATTTAACTTATTCCGAATTAGAATAACTCAACACTAAACTTCTCAATAGTTTACCATATTTTAAAACCACATATCCATTTACATACCTCGCTAAACGTTCCTAAAGCAGATAACGAACCCACAGGACACAACCCAGGAACGGATATCTGATGGTCAGGGATCTAAGAATACAAAAGATTACATAACTTTTCTCTTAATTATTCCGTGTAATTCTCTAGGAACGATCACAGAGAATAAATTTGACTTTAGAAGATCACGATTTTAAAATGGCAAACAACAAACATGTACCTACTATCTGCGCACTTTTTAGTGATAGAATTCATGCTAGGTACACGTTTCACATCCGGAAATATTATATAGTATTATATATTGTGTGTGTGACACAGTTGTTGGCGTTAAGATAATAAATGTTTAGAAAATACATATCGATCGATCATATTATCGATTCAATTCAGATTTCATTTCCATTCAGTTGGCAGTATTTACCGGAACCGGCAGTGCTCCCTTCTTACTCCTCAAAGAGTACAAAAATCTATCACTAAAAAATGCGCGTACAGTACATACCGGTACATTTAGATAGTGCCGTATCTTGCCTGCTATCTTCGTGTGTTATCTTTCGTGTGTGTCTATTAGACCGTAATACTAATAATAATTTGTCTAAGCCACTGCCTGCTCGATCTGCATCCGATGGCTGCATAAACTGCCTGCTCATTCCATACTCAAACGTGTAACACGCCTTACAAACAATCTGCCGCTAGATGGCAGCACCAAACGTACATATTTACCGCGTGAATACAACTAGATAAGCATACCAGCAAAATTTAAAATCTGAAAGTAAGAGAAATATTAAAGAATTTTACGTATAAAGTGGTGCTCTAGAGAGTTATAGCTTCAGCACTTTTCGAGAAAGAGGTTACGACGAACAAGAAAACCTGGAAAATTTGTCTGTATGGTACTTCCCTACATTACTAAGTAGAGGTTTCACGACTTTGGCCAGCACAGTTTCTGACACAAGTTCCTGGTGCTTATTGTTACTCAAACACTTTAAAAAATTACATTGGCACAAAGAAGGTAGAACATAGTTTTTTATAATCTGGAGCAGACTTGAAGATTTCTTGCAGTACGGTAGAGCCGTCTCAACAAATTTCTGAAGCCTCATAATTAGGCCAATAAATCGTTGCTAGGGCTAGCGCAGCTATTAATGGGGATGAATTAAATGAGGTAGAAACGTTATTCAAGCACGTGCTGCATTCTGTGTTTTCTTCGATTACACGCACTAAATAACCACACACTAATCCCTGGTAAGCAGTTTCCGAAGTGACACACACTGACTCAAGGGGCTCACGAAAATCTTCCAGTAAATCAAGTACATACTCAGGGAATAATAATAATAGACGGCCTATTAGGCGACTTGCATATCTGTGAAGATGAAAGCCCTACCTAGGATGATTTCTAATGCTGAAGATGCCATACACACCCCAGCCCCCGAAACACTGGAATTAACCAATTAACTAAATAGGCCCTACTTGTGTAAATAATAATAGTAATAAAAAGAGCAGTATATTGACACGATATTATACTGCTAGCAAAAGACTCGTAATGGAATCTTAATCTGCTTACCCTCCAGGGTTGGCTTTTCCCTCGGACTCAGCGAAGGATCCCACCTCTACCGCCTCAAGGGCAGTGTCCTGGAGCTTCAGACTCTGGGTCGGGCGGATGCAACTGGGGAGGATGACCAGTTCCTCGCCCAGGCGGCCTCACCTGCTATGCTGAACAGGGGCCTTGGAAGGGATAGACAAGGAAGGGTGAAGGAAGCTCCCGGCATTTGCCTGGAGGAGAAATGGGAAACCACGGAAAACCACTTCCAGGATGGCTGAGGTGGGAGCTAACAAGAGGAAGCTCCCGGCATTTGCCTGGAGGAGAAATGGGAAACCACGGAAAACCACTTCCAGGATGGCTGAGGTGGGAATCGAACCCACCTCTACTGACCTCCCGAGGCTGAGTGGACCCCGTTCCAGCCCTCGTACCACTTTTCAAATTTCGTAGCAGAGTCGGGAATCGAACCCGGACCTCCGGCGTTAGCAGCTAATCACACTAACCACTACACCACAGAGGCGGACAATGGAATCTATTACAGCATATTATTCTGTTTTGTACCTTCACATTAACAGTACAGTGTCCCCAGATATTATATTATTTAGTATGTAATACTTCAAACCTTACGCTTACCATTTTCTGCAATGGTGTTTGAAGAGCTCTTGTTAGACGTCCCTGTGCTTGAATCCCTTCTCTTAATCATCTCTGAAATTAGCGGTTGTTTATAAGCTGGATAATCAGGGAAAGGGCTGGGTACAGATCCTGTTTTTAATTTTCGTGTTTTGCTGGTCACTTTGAAATCGTCATTTACAAAATGTAGACTGCAAACCACGGAATAATCAGGAATCCATTTACTTCCCTTGCTGTTTCCTTCCCTGGATATAATATTTAACCACTTTCGACGCAATTGTGTACTTGAAGGTATATCATGGAATGAAATATCACGGCATTCTGGTTTCCCATTCTTTGATTTGCAGAAAGGCACGCAGCAGTACACCATTTTCACTGAAAACAAGTACAGCCTATCCTATTTCCCGCTATTTCATTCCGACAGGTCTGGAGCCGGTTAGTGCTGCCACCTGCTGTGGGTATTTGTAAACGGAGTGTTTCATTTAGTGCCATGTTAAAATGTTGTAATGAGCAGGCAGTATAAGCAGCCATCGGATGCAGATCGAGCAGGCAGTGGTCTAAGCATTTAGCTTCGTTGGTAATCTTTGAGTACAGTAGTTCTTCCAAATTTCATTTCCGTTGTGCTTAGTAGAGACATACGGTACCGGTACCGTAATTAGGATACGTATGAAAGTAGTTTAAAAATTACTGTAGTGTACTGTACAGTAGTATACGAGTAATATCCTATTAGAATTTAGTGTGCTTCTTTTATTATTGTAAAATATTTGTATAGTACTGGTGTAGTAGAGGTATCCGTAGAAACTCTTACTAAAATACTGTTGTTGTAATTAGGATAGGCTTAATTGCAGTCTGGAATTGTGTAGTTCTTGTGTATTACTTTCGATATTCAGTAATAAACAGCAGTTTTTATCCTGTTAGGGGTTGTAGGATAAAAATAGAGCACGATTAAGTAGTATTGTAGTGTAGTCGTATATTAATGACCTTATTGTTGTGTACTATCCCAGACAATATATCCCTCAGTTCATTTACTTTTTGCAAATAAGTTATTTTATTTTTAATTTCCTTTTTTCCGTAAAGAATGGCTAAGGAGCGCGAGAGTACGAACTGTGGGTGTGGTGAGGCATTGAGGGTTATAAGGGAGGAGTTGGAAAGTTTGAGGGAGATAATTAGGATTCTCACAGAAGACAGGAAGGAAGATAGGACTCCCTCAAACAATGTACAGGTTACAGTAGGTGTACAAGAGGGATGGGAAGGAAAGGGAGGAGTTGTAGAAGACAGGTGGTCTAATGTTCTAAGGGGAAGGAGATTGCAGGCTAAGCGCTCTATTCAGGATCAGAATTCAGGACAGGTGTCTGTGCAAAATCGGTACGAGTCACTCCAGGTAGAACAACAGAGGGAAGATGAGGGACAGGGAACTGTTGCTGAGATGTGTGGAAGTAGGAGGAAGGGAAAACGTAGGAAAGGGAAATGTACAGTAGAGGATAGGAAAAGACAGGTGGAACAAGGTCATCGGAAGGAGAAAAGAGAGGAGGAAGTAGCTTCTGCAGCTATCAGGAAATATAGGGCTGACCAGGAGGGGAGGGGATCAAATGAGGTGGGTAGGGTTGAGGCTCTGGTCATGGGGGATTCCATCGTTAGACACGTGGGGAAAGTGTGTGGTGGAAAGGGAACCAGGGTAGAATGTTATCCAGGAATTAGGTTGAGGCAGATGTCGAGGAAAGTAGAAGAGAGGGAGGAGGGGAAGGAGAAGGTGGTAGTGTTTCACGTTGGTACCAACAACGTAAGGCAAGCTGATATAAGTACCAACATAGTTGGAGATGTGTGGGATCTGGTAAATGCAGCACCGTTGAAGTTTAAGAAAGCGGAGGTTGCTATTAATGGAATACTGTGTAGGAGGGATACTGACTGGAGGGTGATCGGGGATTTAAATGAGACTATGGAGTGCGTATGTGGGAAACTGGGAGTGAAATTTCTAGATCCTAATGGGTGGGTAAGAGACAAGGATCTGCGCTCGGATGGCCTTCATCTAAACCGCAGTGGTACGTATAAGTTAGGAAATTTGTTTGGAAGGGTAATAGGGAGGTTCATTCAGGGAAAGTGGATGGCCCTGGGAGCGGTGATAAGGGAGCAGGGACCTGGAAATCAAGTAGGGATGACATAAAATTGTTAGTGTTGAACTGCAGAAGTATTGTAATGAAAGGAATAGAATTACGTAATTTAATAGATATATACTTATCAGATATTGTAATAGGAGTTGAATCATGGCTGAGAAATGATACAAAGGATGCAGAAAATTTCTCACGGCACTGGAGTGTGTATCATAGAGATAAGATAGGAATGATGGGAGGGGGAGTGTTCATTCTGGTGAAAGAAGAATTTGTAAGATACGAAAAAGTTAAAGATGAAACACAAGAAATTCTAGGTGTACGGCTCATTTCTAAAGATAATAGGCAACTTGATATATTTGGAGTGTACAGATCGGGAAAGGGTAGCACTGACGCGGATTCGGAATTATTTGATAGGATAGTCAGCTATGTGGAAAACGATATGGAAAGAAATGTGATTTTAGCGGAAGATCTGAATTTGCTGGATGTCAATTTGGAAGGAAATGCGAACGACAGGGAGCATGACCAACAAATGGCAAATAAGTTAATATGAGAAGGACAGCTGATTCACAAAGTGATGGAACCAACCAGAGGGAAAAATGTCCTGGATGTGGTGCTGATAAAACCAGATGAGCTCCATAGGGAAACTGAAGTAATAGATGGTATTAGTGATCATGAAGCTGTTTTTTGTGGTAGTTAAAAATAAATGTGATAGAAAGGAAGGTCTTAAAAGTAGGACTATTAGGCAGTACCATATGGCTGATAAAGCAGGCATGAGGCAGTTTCTAAAAAGTAACCTTGATCGGTGGAAAACGGTAAATAAAAATGTAAACATACTCTGGGATGGGTTTAAAGAAATTGTTGAGGAATGCGAAAACAGGTTTGTACCTTTAAGGGTGCTAAGGAATGGTAATGACCCACCTTATTATAATATAGAAATAAAGATACTTAGAAGGAGGTGCAGACTGGAAAGTAATAGAGTTAGAAATGGCTGTGGAAGTAAGGAGAAATTGAAGGAACTTACTAGAAAATTGAATCTAGCAAAGAAGGCAGCTAAGGATAACA
This sequence comes from Anabrus simplex, assembly GCF_040414725.1. Taxonomy (NCBI): domain Eukaryota; kingdom Metazoa; phylum Arthropoda; class Insecta; order Orthoptera; family Tettigoniidae; genus Anabrus; species Anabrus simplex. Next base: position 260,195,312 of record NC_090268.1, on the reverse strand, counting down.
TGATGGCAAGCATAATTGGCGGTCATACAAATTTTAGTGAAAAATGGAAGAATTGTATAGGTATTTTAAGGCAGAAACAGGTTCCAAGTAGGACATTCCAGGAATAATTAATGAACAAGGGGAGTGTGTATGTGAGGATCTTCAAAAGGCAGAAGTATTCAGTCAGCAGTATGTAAAGATTGTTGGTTACAAGGATAATGTCGAGATAGAGGAAGAGACTAAGGCCAAAGAAGTAATAAAAGTTACACATGATAACAATGACATTTACATTAAGATACAAAAGTTGAAAACTAGAAAAGCAGCTGGAATTGATCAGATTTCTGGGGATATACTAAATACAATGGGTTGGGATATAGTACCATATCTGAAGTACTTATTTGATTATTGTTTGGTCGGATGAGCTATACCAGATGAATGGAGAGTTGCTATAGTAGCCCCTGTGTATAAAGGAAAGTGTGAAGCTGAAAATTACAGGCCAGTAAGTTTGACATGCATTGTATGTAAGCTTAGGGAAGGCATTCTTTCTGATTATATAGACATGTTTGTGAAATTAATAACTGGTTCGATAGAAGGCAATTCGGTTTTGGGAAGGTTTATTCCACTGAAGCTCAACTTGTAGGATTCCAGCAAGTTATAGCAGATATCTTGGATTCTGGAGGTCAAATGGACTGTATCGCGATTGACCTGTCTAAGGCATTTGATATGGTGGATCATGGGAGACTACTGGCAAAAATGAGTGCAATTGGACTAGACAAAAGAGTGACTGAATGGGTTGCTATATTTCTAGAAAATAGATCTCAGAGAATTAGAGTAGATGAAGCTTTATCTGACCCTGTAATAATTAAGAGGGGAATTCCTCAAGGAAGTATTATCGGACCTTTATGTTTTCTAATATATATAAATGATATGAGTAAAGGAGTGGAAACGGAGGTAAGGCTTTTTGCGGATGATGTTAATCTCTATAGAGTGATAAATAAGTTACAAGATTGTGAGCAACTGCAACGTGACCTCGAAAATGTTGTGAGATGGACAGCAGGCAATGGTATGTTGATAAACGGGGTTAAAAGTCAGGTTGTGAGTTTCACAAATAGGAAAAGTCCTCTCAGTTTTAATTACTGCATTGATGGGGTGAAAGTTCCTTTTGGGGATCATTGTAAGTATCTAGGTGTTAATGTAAGGAAAGATCTTCATTGGGGTAATCACATAAATGGGATTGTTAATAAAGGGTACAGATCTCTGCACATGGTTATGAGGGTTTTTAGGGGTTGTAGTAAGGATGTAAAGGAGAGGGCATATAATTCCCTGGTAAGACCCCAACTAGAGTATGTTTCCAGTATATGGGACCCTCACCAGGATTACCTGATTCAAGAACTGGAAAAAAAATCCAAAGAAAAGCAGCTCGATTTGTTCGGGGTGATTCCGACAAAAGAGTAGCGTTACAAAAATATAGCAATGTTTGGGTTGGGAAGAATTGAGAGAAAGAAGAAGAGCTGCTCGACTAATTGGTATGTTCCGAACTGGCAGCGGAGAGATTGCGTGGAATGACATTCCGGTTAGTAGACGAATAAGTTTGAATGGCGTTTATAAAAGTAGGAAAGATCACAATTTGAAGATAAAGTTGGAATTCAAGGGGACAAACTGGGGCAAATATTCATTTATGTTAAGGGAAGTTAGGGATTGGAATAAGTTACCAAGGGAGACGTTCAATAAATTTCCAATTTCTTTGAAATCATTTAGGAAAAGGCTAGGAAGGCAATAGATAGGGAATTTGCCACATGGGCGACTGCCCTAAATGCAGATCAGTTTTGACTGATTGATTGATAACAAAACTTTCCACACCCCGATGAAGGAATGTATATGTGTTCTGTGCCAGAAAACTTGCGACTTATATCATGTGATGACGTGTGGTAAAAGACTGATGAGACTAACCAAATTCTGTTTGATGTAATTAGTCATATAGACATATTTTAATGGCCATTGGCTGCAGTAAAATCTTTATTTAATATCCATATTTGTGCATAGATAGTAAAATTTTCCCGATTCAGTATTAATTCTTTGTTTCCATATTGCATAACCACTGCCAAATTGACCCCTTGCTGCGATAGCCTCCTGGAGCGACGCATCAAGTCGGCCGTGGTACGATACATGTGCGCACATGTGCGTGTCGATAGGTGTCACAGTTGGTGTGCGAGAAAGAGGTTAGTTTTTAAATGTGAGGATTTTACTCATATATATATATATATAAAATTCGACCAATTATTCTTCGATGTGTAGTGTAAATGAAGAAGAATTGGACGATGGAAATCAGTTCATGGAAGTTAAGCCACCTATCGGGTAAGTAGAATTAATGTTTACTTTTCAAATTGACATTGGAAGGTAAATAACCACCGAGAGGAGCTTATTCAAGTATCTTCAATATACCTCGACACAGGAGCTGTCGAGGAAAATATTGTCTTTCTCATCTTAAAGGAATTAGTTAGATATGGGTTTGGCAGTATAGCTGTCAAGTAGCTATGTAATATGTCGTTACTTTGGATTAACACCGGTGCGGTGGTAATTGAGGACCGTTTTTTCAAAACTTGCTCCTTGCAAAATCATAATTTTTCAGGAGAGAGAAAAAACTGGTTAGACAATAGAGTAAAAAGGATAATTTGACAAAGCACATCTTAACAGTTTATTTGTTAGTTACAATCTGATATAAGTATAGCCAAAAGCACAAATTTGAATAGTTTGTCCAAAGAAGGTAGGGGAAAATGTTCGTTTTTTTTTTCAAAACTCTCGCATTGCATAATGCTATTGAGTAAAACTTTCCTCCACAGCATATATAAAACAGATTTTAGAAGATAAAATGTCAAAATTTACACACAGACATTATCACAGTACTATAAATGAAGGATGGTAGTGGTAATGGTATATACGATACTAGTGTTTCAAAACTTAACAGACATAAAATTAATGAATCTCTGTCTTTATTGACTAGACCTCTTTATTTCTCAATCAGTTTCCCCAACTTCTGTATCCTCTATCATATCACTTACATTAAGCTTGTTCTTGGTATGTTTTCCCTTAAGAACCACTTCATAGAACTCCTTAGCTTCCCGAGGTATTTGTATGATTTTCATTAACTTTGCCATATCTTGGCTCTTTTCATTACTAACATGATTTACTGTTTCCATTTTTGGAGCCAAGTCAATTTCTTTGAAGGAAATCTTTCCTTTATTGAGTATTTCTGCAATGGTTGATTCACCACTGTATGTGTATCGAACAGCGACTTGTACCTTGAAGTTTTCATGTTTTGTGATGTTGAAAGGTAGCTTCCCTTTCAAAATCTTTATTGATTTTGCCTTCAGATCGTAGATGTTCCGATCTCACCTGTCCGTGATCACTGAGTAGGCTGTCATACTCTATAGGCGATGCAATCTCTTCTTTCTCTCTGTATTTTTTCTCTACGTTCCTGAACACTCGATCTGGCACCAAAAAGTTATGACCTCGAATGGGAAAATAATGTTCAACTGATGTGAAAACTTTAGACTTTTCGAGGAAACGTGCCACAGATGCTAATAAAATACTATTCTGAAAATAGCCTGATTTTTTTTTTTTTTTTTTTAATATCCAGCCCCTTCCTTGCGAAGATTATTTTCTAAGTGCTCAAGATAGTCTTTTACACCCGAAGCTATTTCATTCGATCCACGACCCCCTTCTGTCTCCAACCACGTTTAAAAGAAAACTTTACTTTTGCCAGTAGCTTTTCATTTGTCATGACACAAAGATTATATAACCATGCTTGTCTCAAGTAAAAACTTCCCCTATAGATACTTTAAGAATAGGTTAATTTTGTTGCATGTCAAATATAACATCAACATGACTATCATCCGTTTCTTTACGTATGGCAAAAAATTTATTAGCTCGTGCTTTGTGTAATTTATAATCAGTACGACCCTTGTTCCTTACAACGTCATTTTTCGTATCTTTAATTATCAATAAAAAAATTTTACGCATCGAACATGTAGGCCTATCTGAGTGTGGATTCCCAAAACCTAAATTGAATTTCGTGTAGAAAATTTGCTTGTACTTTGAGATTGAACATTTTGATTTCCCTTCTAAATCTCTTTCTTTGCAGAACTGAATGTAAATTTTATTGATGTTAAGGTCCGGATACTAACATTCATACATTAAAAAACAATGGAATCTTACATGTCAGCAAAATATCCAGCAGTCTAGCGACGTTTGCTGTAATGAGCGAGTTTTTGTATACTGCATATCGTAGTAATGAGCGAGTTTTGGGAAAACGACCCATATTTAGCGGCTTGTTGTGATGACAATAAACAACTTTTGCTAAAACCAGTTTAAGGACATGAAAGCCAAGTGACCTAACATCCACGTCCCATATATAACTCAATTCACCCCATTTTTGCAATGAGCGAGTTTTGAAAAAACGGTCCTCAATTGTTGTTGTAAAGGGGTAAAGACTGGTTATCAATTGTCATTATTATTTATGAAAGAGGAAACACCGATACTGAGAAGAATGAAGGTGTCGTTTAAAAAAGGTAAATGATCATGAAATTCATCGAGATGACTGACTCCTTGAGGCTCACGAAGTTGGCGCTATAAGTTGACACTCCTCAGCCCAAAGTTTGTAACATAAGGAAGTGAAAATAATGCAAATCTTACTTGGAATTCCATTTCGAGGAGAGATGTGTTCATTGCGATGTCTAGGAACCCAACATCCTGCCCCCGAAGTACATTTACTTTTATAACATAATAAAGAGCAGCACCCGCCATCGTCCATGGTAGCTATTACTTGCATTCCTATTAGTCAGTGCATAGCAATCTTGATATAGAAGTCTGTTACCAAGAATTGTGACGTCACATGCTTAGTGCTAAGTCTTCGCTGTCGCATGTAATTCCTATACTACTGATACAGTACTTCTTATCATAATGTAAGCAAAATAAATGCAATAATAAGCCTATAAACACATAATATTGAAGAAGCGTTATCAAAAGAAATTACACACAAATACAGAGATATGTGCACTCAACATATGTTGCATATTATTAACAATATTGGAATAAAGGCTACTCAATTGGACTGTAGGCTAGTAGTCGCTAGGGGAATTGTTCTTTCTAAAAATAATGTCATAATTTTATGCTTGTTCAAGCACATGACGTTGTCAATTGTTTATGAATAACAAAATATGACAGATCTTAGACACAACCACACACACACGTTTGTCACCAAAATTGGCCAGGTTCTTTAATTTTCATTTCCAAAATATCCCTTTGCTTTCCACTATGTTGTGACATATATGATGACTGCCCAGCATAATCAGTCATTTAGGCTTTACCTTGGGCACAGTTGAAATGAAATGTCTGGTCTTTTCGCCGTGTCCAATTGAATCATATGATTTTCAGAAAAATGTCCAATACAGACACAGGCATATTTTCTCTGTGTATAGCACGAATTCATTTTATTTCTTTCTCTTTACTGCTAACATTGCCCCTTCCTTATTTGAACGGTAGTTACAGTATACATACAACCAGGCACGCTACACGTTCGTCCCATATAGCAAAGAGGAGCGTATACTAACACTTTTTTTTGCTAGTTGCTTTACGCCGCACTGACAGGTAGGTCTTATGGCGACGAAGGGACAAGAAGGGACTAGGAGTGAGAAGGAAGCGGCTGTGGCCTTAATTAAGGTGCAGCCCCAGCATTTGCCTGGTGTGAAAATGGGAAACCACGGAAAACCATCTTCAGGGCTGCCGACAGTGCGATTCGAACCCACTATCTCCCGAATACTGGACACTGGCCGCTCTTAGGCAACTGCAGCTATCGAGCTCGGTACTAACACATTATAATACTAATCATACGGTATTTGAATAATTAAACAATAATCATTAAATTATGTTAGATAATTTGTTTGTTCAGTGGGTTCATGTAACCTATCGCATAACCTAGCAATGCTTCCTAACTCCAGGCTGCTCAAATTACAATGCTGTAGTAGCAAACGCATATTATTGTCGAAAACACATCTTTTACTGATGCTTTTCCGTACAGTTGTTCCTTGAAAAACACCAACCAACACCTTTAATAATGTTGAAATAACAACAGCGTGCTAGCAAACTATCATTAAAATAAGACTCATGCTTCCATATCGAAGCACCAAGTCATCTGTGTGAACTGTCAAGTGTAGTAGGCCGGAGCTACCTATTTGAGTTGGCCATGGTCAACGTGAACAGAATGTGACGTCATTGCCATCAATGCTGATATTTAGATTGCGTTACCAACCCCGACTGAATAAAAGCACAAAGAAAAAGCACCATAAAAATGAAACAAGGTGAAATACACAACAGCAGTAATGTAATATAATACTTACGTTAATGCAGAATGCGCTGCTGTCGCCCTACAGAATGCTAGAGACCTAAAAAGCCGCTTTGTGGGCCTAACCTGAGGGCTTGCGCCCTCAGACCCCTTTTGCTTCTTTACAGCTCAATGGTTTTGTCACTAACCAGACCTAACCAATCGAAACCAATCGCTTTGTCACTAGCCGGACTTTACCAATCCAGACTAATCATTTTCTTACTGATCCGAAATATAAGTTAATTCATCTTTTGCACACTTTCAAATATAGAATGCGCTGCTATCGCTTTGCTTGGCACTAGTCCTTGTTCCAAAATGAAGAGGTTGGCAGCATTGTAAGCCGCCCGAGCATGTACTCATGTCCTCGGTGAGAAGACCGTGAGAAATAAACTAACTGATTATTTTCACCATGTTGGTTAATCCTGTCCGTATTGAGTTACTATATTCACATTTCTGTAGAACACTTTCCCGCCTTGTCAATACTTCACATATTTTATTATACTTAATTACTGTACATGTTTCGAGAGCTAACTACTATCTTCTTCAGCGGTGGTACATTGGTACAAATATATTTATCAACAGAACAATACATACATACATACATACATTCATTATCATTGTAGACTGTTATGCCTTTCAGCGTCCAGTCTGCAAACCTCTGTGAATTTACTAAACGTCGCCACAATCCTCAATTTGCAACTAGTGTTGTGGCCTCAATTAGTTCTATACCTCTTACCTTTAAATCGTTAGAAATCGAGTCTAACCATCGTCGTCTTGGTCTCCCTCTATTTCTCTTACCCTCCATAGCAGAGTCCATTATTCTCCTAGGTAACCTATCCTCCTCCACTCGCCTCACATGACCCCACCACCGAAGCCGGTTTATGCGTACAGCTTTATCCATCGAGTTCATTCCTAAATTAGCCTTTACCTCCTCATTCCGAGTACCCTCCTGCCATTGTTCCCACCTGTTTGTACCAGCAATCATTCTTGCTACTGTCAAGTCTGTTACTTCTAACTTATGAATAAGATAGCCTGAATCTGCCAAGCTTTTGCTCCTGTAAAGCAAAGTTGGTCTGAAAACAGACTGATGTAAAGATAGTTTCGTCTGGGAGCTGACTTCCTTCTTACAGAATACCGCTGATCGCAACTGCGAGCTCACTGCATTAGCTTTACTACACCTTGATTCAATCTCGCTTACTATATTACCATCCTGGGAGAACACACAACCTAAATACTTGAAATTATTAACCTGTTTTAGCTTTGTATCTCCAATCTGACATTCAATTCTGTTGAATTTCTTACCTACTGACATCAATTTAGTCTTCGAGAGGCTAATTTTCATACCATACTCATTGCACCTATTTTCAAGTTCCACGATATTAGACTGTAGGCTTTCGGCACAATCTGCCATTAAGACCAAGTCGTCAGCATAGGCCAGACTGCTTACTACATTTCCACCTAACTGAATCCCTCCCTGCCATTTTATTCCTTTCAGCAGATGATTCATGTAAACTACGAACAGCAAAGGTGAAAGATTACAACCTTGTCTAACCCCTGTAAGTACCCTGAACCAAGAACTCATTCTACCATCAATTCTCACTGAAGCCCAATTGTCAACATAAATGCCTTTGATTGATTTTAATAATCTAGCTTTAATTCCATAGTCCCCCAGTATAGTGAACATCTTTTCCCTCGGTACCCTGTCATACGTTTTCTCTAGATCTACGAAACATAAACACAACTGCCTATTCCTCTCGTAGCATTTTTCAGTTACCTGGTGCATACTGAAAATCTGATCCTGACAGCCTCTCTGTGGTCTGAAACCGCACTGGTTTTCATCCAACTTCCTCTCAACGACTGATCACACCCTCCCTTCCAAGATGCCAGTGAATACTTTGCCTGGTATACTAATCAATGAGATACCTCGATAGTTGTTGCAATCCTTCCTGTTCCCTTGCTTATAGATAGGTGCGATTACGGCTTTTGTCCAATCTGAAGGTACCTAACCAACACTCCACACGCTAATTTGACTACTCTATGAAGCCATTTCATCCCTGCCTTCCCACTATACTTCACCATTTCAGGTCTAATTTCATCTGTTCCTGCTGCCTTATGACAATGGAGTTTATTTACCATCCTTTCCACTTCCTCAAGCATAATTTCACCAACATCATTTTCCTCCTCCCCATGAGCTTGGCTGTTTGCAACACCACGAGGATGATTTCCTTTTACATTGAGAAGATGTTCAAAATATTCCCTCCACCTCTCCAGTGATTCTCTGGGGTCTATTATGAGTTCACCTGAATTACTCAAAACACTGTTCATTTCCTTTTTCCCTCCCTTCCTAAGATTCTTTATTACTGTCCAGAAAGGTTTCCCTGCTGCTTGACCTAGCCTTCCAGGTTATTACCAAAATCTTCCCATGACTTCTTTTTGGATTCAACAACTGTTTGTTTCGCTCTGTTTCTTTCATCTACGTACAAATCTCTGTCTGCCTCGGCCCTTGTTTGGAGCCATTTCTGATAAGACTTCTTTTTACGTTTACAGGCTGCTCCCACTTCATCATTCCACCAAGATGTTCGCCTTTTCCCATCTTTACACACAGTTGTTCCTGGGCATTCCCTTGCTCTTTCTACTACAGCAACCCTGTATGCCACTCATTCACTTTCTATATCCTGAACCTGCTTACTGTCTACTGTTCGAAACTTCTCACAAATCATATCCATGTACTTCTGTCTAATTTCCTCGTCCTGGAGATTTTCTACCCTTATTCGTTTGCAGACAGATTTCACTTTCTCCACCCTAGGCCTAGAGATACTTAGTTCACTACAAATCAGATAGTGGTCTGTATCATTGAAAAATCCGTGAAAAACTCGTACATTCCTAACAGATTTCCTGAATTCAAAGTCTGTTGAGATATAGTCTAGTATTGATCTGGTACTCCTAGCCTTCCATGTATAGCGGTGAATAGCTTGAAGAATGTATTCGTAACAGCTAAACCCATACTAGCACAGAAGTCCAGCAAACGCTTCCCATTCCCATTAGCTTCCATATCTTCCCCACATTTACCAATCACCCTTTCGTATCCTTCAGTTCTATTCCCAACTCTCGCATTGAAATCGCCCATTAGCACTATTCTATCCTTGCTGTTGACCCTGACTATGATGTCACTCAATGCTTCATAAAACGTGTCAACTTCATCCTCATCTGCACCTTCACATGGTGAATACACGGACACAATTCTTGTCCTAATTCCTCCAACTGACAAATCTACCCACATCATTCTCTCATTTACGTGCCTAACAGAAACTATATTGCGTGCAATGGTATTCCTGATACAGAGCCCTACCCCAGAATCTCCCCTTCCCTTTCTAACACCCGTCAAATACACTTTATAATCTCCTATCTCTTCCTCGTTATCTACCCTTACCCGAATATCACTTACTCCTAGCACATCCAGATGCATCCTCTTCGCTGCCTCAGCCAGTTCTACCTTCTTTCTTCCATAAGCCCCATTAATATTGATAGCTCCCCATCGAATTCCATTTCGTTCGCCAAGTTGTTTCCAAGGAGTCCCTCGCCTGTCAAATGGGTGTGGGACTCCCATTACTCCCATAGGTCCGAGGCTTGCTTAAAATGTTCTGAGCTCGGTAAATTCATGAAGCAGGATGCTACCCTACTTGCACACAGTCCAAGTGAGGATCTCTCTTCTAACGGGTCACGGACCACCGGTGAAATGTATAGTCCTAGCCGCCTGAGCACAAGGAGGGCCATGACGCAGAATATGTCCAAGATGCCCACTCCCATTCCATAGCAACTGGTATCACGACTCTCAGGACCACTTACTAGGCCACTCAGCCGTTGCCCATGGTTCACGAACTAGGACGTGACTACAGTAACCCACAAACATGAACCATAACAGAACAATTATATATACATTTTGAAATTGTTAAACTATTTCTTTGTGTTTCAACTTTTACTTAGGCCTACTTACTATGTCATTTATTACAGACTTTAAACTAGAAATTTTCAAATCATAAATGAATTAAATCTAGTAAATTAGTCACTATATGCTAAAATTTTAAATCTGCTCTGCTCTTGGAACTTAGTCCTTATTTACATCTAAAAAAAGAAATAAAATGTTTCTTTGTGTCTAAATTTACATTTACTTTGTCATTGAATATTGTGTATAAGCTTGCAAATCAGGAATATCTCTTATCTGAGAATCATGGATAGGAGATTGCAATTTAAATACGGTATACCAGTGGAATCCTTTTTCTGATAAGTGGCAGTGCAGATTTTTGTCCATTACCAGAATAACTTGAAAAGTGATTGGGGTTTTCCCGTTGTAGTAGGCTGAATCTCGAACAGTTTGATGGTTCTGCTGGCAGGAATTCTTGCAGTAAAAGACATGTTGCTGTATGTTGTCCATGAATCAAATGCAGACCAGTTCTTTCTTTAAGGAACAGGAAGAAACCTTCTTTAAACTATTGTTTCAACTCTTAAGTTACAATTTTTATTTTGTGGCAGTGGCAATGGTATTATCAGCTCGAAACATACTGTTGGGCACTATTGGACCAAATGTTCCTTTTGGTTCCTGTAGGCAATAATGAGCCATCCACATCATTGTGGGTGTTTCAGTGTAGGAATATGTCTGTACACTAACTGATTGAGACAGTGTCCATTTAGATTGCATTTCACATTCAAATTCACTTTGGTCTTGATGTAGGTGAACATTATAACACCACTACTATCACTGACTAAACTTAAACACAAATACACTTGAAATATATATAGACAATAATTCCTAGGTTTAAACAATAATTTACAGTCGATCTGAAAAGCATTATCAATATGGTAGGCCTACATCTGATCTACTATAGCTCGCTGCCTCAACAACTGACTGTCTGAACTTATGACTCACTTGCCGAACTGATCACAATGTGTATGTCATACAAAATACACAATCATTAACAAAAGACCTGCCATTGTGATGTCAGTATAAGAGCAGCAACACACTATCAACACATCAATCTACTAAACTGCAATTGATCTTTGCCTCAGCAGTATCAACAACACAACTCCATAACTCCTCTTAAACTACTAGCTCACTAACTTAACTCCTCAACACTCTTTATATATACACTGCCTGACAAAAAGAGTTAAGCACCCAGAAAGTGTGATCCAGTATTGGTATACGTGCATACCATTGATTTGTGAGTAAATGATTAGATTTACTAGGATCTGTAATGTGTAGAATGGCTACCAGAGTGCATTCATGATGGCACCGTCTTATTGTTGATAAGTTGTTACCAGTCAACTGCTGTGAGTCAGACAGTTACGCAAGATGCGCAGAGAGGACCATGTGCAGTACGAATTACCCGCGATGTCTCGCAGATGCATTTGAAAGTCTATCCACCAACTAGCTGGCCATACACGGAAAGGAATTGTGACAGACGAGGCCTTTGGTGACGTGTTCCGACAGGCTAGGACTTGCTCGTTAGTGAGCGAGATCAGTTTGAGGCGTTATCTGCAACAGGTGAGACCTGTTGTCAGCGCCTCGACGGAAGGACCTCGCCTCACAGATCAGGCCTCTTGTAAGGAAAACATGGAGTGGACAAAGGCACTGCTAGAGAAATTTGTTGAAATGTACAAAGAGCGGCTGTGTCTCTGGCAATTAAAACATGAGGTGTCGCAGTGTCTCAATCAAGCGTTCTTCAGTATCCTCCTTTCCTCGTACTTCAGCTGAGAAGCTACAATATCTACAGTAAATACGCTTTCAGCTAGACTGTTCACCAGTAATAGCTATGCAAAACAAGTCATTATGTATGTGTTGTGTATGTTTGGTACTCAGCCCAAAGGCTGGTTTGATCGTACACATCTATTGTAACAGCTGTCATAGATGACCTAGGCATCACTGAAGAAGCGTACTAGGGAAATGAGGAGTGAGGTAGTTTCCCGTTGCTTTCCTCACCGAGCCAGAAGTTGCTCGCACATCAGTCTGCTAAGCCCACCGAAATGCACGCGCCAGCTGTCCTATGAGTGATATTTTCATACCATTCATAAGAGGGACTGGCTGCATAAGTAATGGTATTACTAGCATCGCTCATACCTCAGTCACTTTCATATTGTCAAAGCCAAGGATGAGACTGAGACATATCATACATTTAATGTAATAACGAGAAAAATCCATACATGCTTATCTAATAGTATATCATAATCGCTGTGGTCCATTTGCAAACAATTCTTGTAATCGTCCGGTTCATTTTCTCTCAGGTGTTGTATCAGACTCATGTGACTAAAGATGTCTCGCTCTCCGATCCATGATTTCATTCACTTCGATTGATTTTTCTGTTTGCATGATTTAACATATAGCGAAATGCACATTCCAACAGCCGCAAGAGCGGTTTTTTCCCCTCCTGACACCGTCTGCTTCGATGTTCGTTGCACAGTTCTAAGTACGGCCGGCAAGGATTTCAAACTAGTTTGAAAGGCCAGCGGATGAGGCTTGGCCTGCCGAGAACAAAGGGATCATTCCAATTAACGGGAGGGTCTGGAATGTTGACAGATTATGATGCACAACACGGCAGGCTTGGTGTCACAGTTGATGGCGAGCAGCAGGCCGGGTCTCTGAAGGTCACGTCTGGCAGGCGGCCTGTCTGATCTAGCCCCAAAGGCGAGGCCTGCAAAAAAATCTTTCCATGTATGGCCAGCTATTGACAGCATTTGACAGAGGCCACATTGTGGGACTGCATGAGGCTGGTTGGTCATATCTTGCAGTTGCCAGGCATGTGGGCCATTCAGATGTCACAGTGGCCGGTTGGACTCAATGGGTTCACGAGGGCACCCAGTCACGTTGTGCAGGCTTGGGTTGACCAAGAAACACCATCCCGAGTGTGGGCCTTTGTATGTTGTGCTAAGCATTGCGGGATCCCATAACTTCGGTACCCGCCATCCGTTACCATGTACTGGAGACTCTACAACATTCTGTGGGTTCCCCCGCAATGTCTCGACGACTTGCAACCACCGGATTGGGGTCCTACCGCCCTATGTGTCGGTTGCCATTGACACCAAAAGACCAACGCCTGCACTTGGAGTGGTGCCTTGGCATGGACAGAGGACGACTGGTGTCACATTATGTTCAGTGATGAGTCCCACTTCCCCATAACCTCTGATGACCATCGTGTGCGGGTTTGGCACCGTCGAGAGCAGAGGGCAGATCTTAGTTATTATATTGTGAAAAGAGACACAGGAGCAATCTCTGGCATCGTGGTGTGGGGGCCACGGGATATGTATTCAGGTCACTGTAATAGTGCTTCGGCAGACTTTGACGGCACAGTGATACAGCACAGACATTTTGCATCCACACGTCCTACCCCTTATGGCACAGCACCCTGGGAGAGTGTTCCGACAAGATAATACATGTCCACACACAGCACGTGTGTCTATGGACTGCCCAGAGCATGTTGAGGTCCTCCCGTGGCCAGAAAGACCCTCAGACCTCTCTATCATTGAACACGTGTGAGATGACATTGGAAGGGAACTCCGTCCCAGTACCAACCTGCGGGATCTGGAGGGACAGCTGCAACAACTGTGAATGAACTTGCCTCAGGAGAGGATCCAAAGGCTGTTTGACACCATTCCTAACCGCATTGCGGCCAGGGGGTTGCGTCGTCATACTGACCTGGCGCCAGCATTCCACCTGTAACTGCCAACAGCCTTGTCTCTTTTATCCCATATTGTAATCAATTCAATAAAGAAACATGGTCTTTCAGCATATGTAGTTTAATTCACTTTCAACCACTCCTTCTGGGTGCTTAACTTTTTTTTGTCAGGCAGTGTATATACTAGCAATGATTCTAGATAATTTTGTTTTCTTACAGCATAGTATTAATACTGTACAAGGTCCCTGGAAGATTCTTTAATAACATCGAGAACTCCTTGGTGCGTTCCTTTCAAGAATTGTCTTGGAACAAGCTTGTCACTATGGAACATAACCTAAAGATATCTACAAACATCTAGCATATTATACAATATTTTCTCGACTCGTAAAGATTCCAGAGCTCACTGACATTAACACATAACTAACTGGGGGTTTTCCTGAGCAACCTGGGAAACATGGGCAGTTTTTTATAGTGATAAATGTGATGTAACCTTAACCTAACTCCCCTCGAGTTACTATGCATATAACCAGTAGTTTCCTGAATGGTTTGATCACCGGGCGAGTTGGCCGTGCAGTTAGGGCGGTGCGGCTGTGAGCTTACATCCGGGAGATAGTGGGTTCGAATCCCATTGTCGGCAGTCCTGAAGATGGTTTTCCGTGGTTTCCCATTTTCACACCAGGCAAATGCTGGGGCTGTACCTTAAGGCCATGGCTGCTTCCTTTGAATTCCTAGGCCTTTCCTATCCCATCATCACCATAAGACCAATCTGTGTCGGTGCAGTGTAAAGCCACTAGCAAAAAAAAATAAAGATCACATCAAGGACTATTTGCAAGTGGATAAAATAGCCTAACCTATAATATGTGAGTTAAGTGCAAATGATTAAACCAAAATACATAACCTAGCCCATAATATATGAAAAATTGTTTTCAGTTATACACATAACCTAACTTGAGTCAGTCTGTGTTGTAGACAGAAGAGAGTATGTAGTGTATTAATCGCTCTCTGGCAGTCTTGAGATATGCCTCTGCAGCCTTGTCCTTGTTGACTTCATCGTGAACATGGAAGTGGGATAAAGATTTTGTTACCTTCGTACTCCCAATTTTATGCCTTTTCTTGAAATGTTTGAACCAAGAGTGAGATGACCAGAAATCCAGTAAAGTCAATTTCATAATAAACATAGAAAAAGCATACAGAGTACATTCAGAAAACTCCAGTAACTCAAAACTGACCAGATTGGTTCTTACCATTTTCTTGCACCGAGAAACAGAAATATCCCACTACCACGTACGGCTTTGTGACGGGGTTGTTCAGATGGAAATTTCACACCATAGCTACTTAGGGTACAAAAGACCTGCCTGTCTTGCCCATGACAAATGTTCAAAATTCTGGTACACTCTTCTCAAAATCTGTTTGGGTTAGCCACGTGAAATTTCAAGGCTTATTATTTGCACCTTTAACTATAATAAGCTTATTTGTCAAAACCAAATACGTTACTTTTTTAGTATGCATTTCTTAAGAGGTGCAGTTTTTTCCCTAAAATGTACCTACAAATTTCTAATTTCTTTTAGATCTTGCAGAAAAATCTCTTATTACTCTTAATTAGGGTCATCTTGATGTGTGGGGAAAGAATCAGGGACCTAGCTTTAAAAGTTTTCTTGAAAATGGTGCCGAAGTACAAAGAAAAATATATAACTGAAGTATTAGAACACAATTTTTCACTTCAGATAGTTCTTAAATATTCCTGCCCCATACTCTGGATTATTTTTGTCCTCTTTGGTTACTTTTAGGTTTTTCTTTTTTCTTCTGGCTCTGTTTCTCATGTCTTTCATCACCAAGTCTGCTTTCTGCAAGCAAATTCCATCCAACTCTTTCAAAATGCTCACTGTGTTGTATCCTGGCTGAATGTTAAATTTCTGCAGCACTCTAGCCCTGTTAAATGATACCATAGCATCATTCAACCTAGCAGGAGCGTATTAGAACAAACAAATACCGTTTTTGGATTTCTGGACCACAGATAATTTCCGTGTAAGACGATTTCCCTTATACTTTCTTTTACCTAGATGCTTTTGATAAAGTCATTATAATACCAATAGAGTTGGTCTGTTATTGGGCATCATAAATTTTCCAGCTAACTCATTCCTGGTTGCCAGCGTTTTGCACACAATTTACTCATTCAGGACAAATATTTCAGATTCCCTATGGGAATCAACATCTTTCATAGGTTATAAACTTCATGGTTCTGATCCGTATTGAATTGCTGTACAATGTAATTATTAAATTAATGTAGTAATGGTCCACCTTTCAATACTATAATATTTTCATTTGAATCTCACAACAGTTAGTCTCAAGCACACTCAGCAATAGACCACACACCTCATGCTGTATTGAGAGGTAAGTCTCATATAACCTATGCCATCTAACTAACACCTTCTCTCATTCAATTCATTAATTTAATTTGATCTAATTTATCAGGTTAACTTCATGGGCACCGCAATGAATCGCAAAATTTTTTTACCAGACACAATGTATCTGTGTTAATCACATCTTCATGTGCTGTCCTGACAGTGTCCAACAACATTTTCAGCAAGATTTAACAAGCACCATGAGAGCATCTCATTTATTATTTTGCTTGAGGATGAAACAACATCTAACAGTTCCCTGTCAGCTAGTGGTTATTTACAGCAGTGTCCAATGGATTACATATAGCTAACACCACACAAATAGATTTGATGACGAACTACAGGATCAACATTTACCAGTTCCCAGCAGTATTAGAACTAACAGTTCTGTGTATATAAATTAATACTTGAAATTATTCTCAATGATGAACATACTCAAGATGTTAGAACCTAGTTCATTTTCAAATTTATTCATAATTCCATCCCAGTTTTTAATGTCACTTTGTATATATTTGTTTTCATTTGTTTTATGTCAGTTGTGTGCATGTACATTTGTTTAGTTATTAGGTGTTTTACATTAAGGCTGAAGATGGCCAGCCCTGGCCGAAACTAGTCCCTAATTAATGTAATTTAGAATATTACATATTATAGTATTGAAAGGTGGACCATACTACATTAATTTAATAATTAAATCAACATCTTTATCAAAAGTCATTGTATGCTAGGAAAACACAGTATCACAACACGGCATATAATGAGATTTTGTAAAACTCATGATATCAGAACTTTTTATAATTACAAACATAAAGATTGTAATAGAACAGAAGTGAGATCAAAAATCTCTCTGTAATAGTTAAAAATTGTAGGTTCAAATGTAAAAACCTTGTAATAGTGTGCGTTTCTTTCCATAGTGCACCTTCATGACTCAAAGTCTCCGTAAGTACTTATTTTTCATAAAATGAAAGTTTTTAACCAGATTTGTGTTCTTTACATTGCAAATATCTAATAAATAACAAAAACTTCAATTTTGACTTTTGCCTTTAGCTGGGTCGGCCTTACCTTAATTGAAAGGGTGATTTTGATGTACGTCCATTGTTCATAGTTGTCTTTATACTGTCTTTTGGTTACCTGTAAATATAATTGTAAAATATTTCTAATATGAAACATGTTTTTATTCCTATTTTTATTATTTTAGGGTTGGAACCTTATGCAAGAAATGTGAAGTGAATAAAGCAGAAGTTGTTCTAAGAATTCGAGATGCTTATTGTAGGTAAGTATTTTCTTCTATGGAGTTTGGAGTTTAAAAATTTGTTTTGGGTTTTATGGACTACAAGACACACCTTAACTTTTCAGTATGTTTTGGAAAAATAACATATTTCTTATTAGTTTACAAAACCAGACTATTATTAGTTTATAAAACCAAGCTGATCTTCAAAATCTAAGGAAATCATCATTTGAACTTCCTCCTTCCTCTTCCACTCTGTTGCTTTCTTCTTCCTCCTCCTCCACATATACATTGTTATATGAGTAAGATGTCCACCTCAAGTAACCAGTGAACTGTTAAAGGTATTGACATTCTGTTTTCACTTTCACTATTGGGCCTTTTAAATAAAATGGAACTACAGTCGAGCCTTGGTATCTCGGACCTCCGTTACTCAAATTTTCCGTATCTCTAAGTAACTTAAATTTCTTGGCCATTTGTCCAATTCTTCACGTGTATTTATTTCTCTATTACTAGAAATTTAGTTGCACAAATTTCTCGATTTCTCGAAGCAAACATTTCCTCCCTTGAACCAAAAAATACTCTATTACTCAAATTTTGTGCAATATGGCATTTGTGGTTTGAGAGGAACAGTTAACAAGTAAAAAAAGGGTTGCAGTGATTCTGGGAGCTAATGTGATGGGAACCGAAAAACTATAACTTCTAGTAATCAGAAAATTGGCGAATCCTCATTGTTTCTTGGGTGTGATTTAATTAGCGGTCACATACGAAAGCAACCCCCGAAGTCGAGGATGACAAGCTCCATTTACGAATCTTGGCTGTGTGGTATTGATGGGAAGTTTCAACGTGAAGGGAAGAAAGATTAACAGTAACAAACAGAAGAGACTATCGGATTTTTCCAAAGGTGTTAACAGGTGTTTCTTGTTTCACTACTGTATGTACTGTATCCTGTCTTCTAAAAAGTCACTGTAATACGGGTTATAATTAAAGTGATGCCGTAAAATAGAGTTAGTTTGTACATTTTTAAATACTCTTAAAAATAATGTATTCAGTATAAGCCCGTAGATACATATGATTCAATTATGTACTATACATGGTCAAAAGCAGTATTCTCTATATCTCAAATTTTCGATAACTCAAAGTAAAATTTAGCTCCCGAGGTGATTCGAGATATCGAGGTTCCACTGTAACTCCATTTTCTAAGTCTACCCTTAAACTATGGTCATTATAAAATCAGTGCTGTGATTATTTTGAAAATCGGGCAAGTACTTCTCAACAAAATGGAATGCATTCAAACATGCTTCATTTGCCCCCCATAGCCTGTCCTGTTTGATTTAATCACAAAATACTGTAACCAGTCTGATGATGCGCTATGTATGACACAAGCTGTTGATTTACAGTGGTTTTTCATCTGACAGCTTGACTGTGCCCATAATTACACTATGATTTGGCATCTTTCATATTGTCATATGTAACAGGTAAAAGGAAAAGAAATATGCAATGGCTTCTGAGGGGCATTATTATCCAGGCATGTCATTAAACCACATAGGACCGAGCAGGGCTGTGCAGTATGGGCCACCTAGCTGTTAGGAGATGGTGAGTTCAAACCCCGTCTTCAGCAGCCCTGAAGATGCATTTCCATGGCTTTCCATTTTCATTCCCAGAAAATGCTGGTGTTGTACCTTAATTAACGCCACAGTCGCCTCCCTCCTAGTCCTAACCCTTTGCTATCCCAACGCCGTTGAAAACTTTCGTGGCTTTGTGTGAAGTTAAAACACAAAAAAGGAAATCCTCACCGGATTGATGTCAGGAAGTACATCCACCTGTAAAACTGGGCCATATCCTCGTGCGACAGGTGTCACAATCCACACCCAGTCAGAGTGTGAGAAAAGGAGCAGAGAAAGAAGAAGACACTTGAATAAACAAAAAAGAAGTCCTAGTATGGGGGATGGTGATAAATATTACTGTACACTAAATGTCTGAAAGTAATAGTGTTTGTTGAAATGATTATTGTTTTAAAAGGAAGCACAGCTAGGCTACCACACCCTTTTAACACTAATCAGAAGGGAAAAAGGAAGAGTTTGATCCTTTAAAGAATGAACAAAAAAGTTAAAGCCCATGTAGGGCGTGAAAATGAGACACTCAGTAGGCCTTGCAAACCTCATACTGTTTGGGCCAGAAAAGAACAAGTTGACCAAGGGAAGTCGGATAGGAAGGGAAACCCATCGGATATTTGTTTTTCCTTTACTTGTTACCTAGGGCGATATTAAATCATTCAATTTATCATAGTGAGTTTATGGGCATAGTGGGTATTAGAAGGTGAAAAATCTCTGTACGTCGACAGCTCGCGTAATTTGAACCACATCTTTTGGCTGGCTGGTTCGCAATTCAGTCGAACAGGGACAGCCTTCACCCAGCAAATGAAGATCATTGAGAAGATCATTGTCAAAAGGAAGGGTTGGCTTGCCATTGTCAGGTGTAATACCAAACAATTTCCTAAATAACTTTGAAAACAACTTCTTAACCAACAATGATTCTAAAGGAATCTTACACCTGGAACAGATATGTAGATGAAATATGCTTATATGAGAACTAGCTGATGTACCCGTGCTTTGCTACAGAATTTTACATTGTATACAGGATTGTAAATGAAGTAGTGTACATGTTGTGAATAAGATTTTATTAAATTACATAGCTCTTAACGTTACCGGAGATGCACTGTTTCTTATGTGAAGACTGTTTTAGAGAGTTTTCATTGTATTGGCAGGCCCTTCTGCCTACTGCCAGTCACAAGTTTTCATTACAATGGCAGATCCCCTTGCCTACTACTAGTCATGATTGAGTTGGACATTTTTCATTATAATGGCATGAAGATAATTAGAAAGCCAACAGAATTCAAGAAAACAGGACATTACACCACAGCTAATTCCAACTAAAATAATACAATGTCAGTATTTTTGCTAGAATGCAATGTTAACAGACTGGAAAGTCGTGGTTAAAAGCAATGATGTCATTCAAAATGCTCTATTAAATTAGAAACCACACAGTTTCTCACTTTCACGAACAGTACTGTACTATGCTGCCGTTCAAACCGTGCCAAGTTCCAAAGCTGGAATGACCCAGCCACAAACAGCCCTGAACACTGCTCTGCTGCTGTCCATTAAGTGAGCAACCTCTCCATTCCTATTACAGAGCAGGGATAGAATAGCTGGAATATTGTGATGTTTGTAGCCCATACCAGAAGACATAGTGCACTGTAACACTAGGTCTCGCCAGCAAAGGCATACATATTCTTTATAATACCAATATAAATGGTCCGTTATTGGACATTATAAATTTTCCAGCTAGCTCATTCTTGGTTGCCAGCGTTTCGCCCTCGTGTGCTAGGGTGGGCTCATCAGTTGGTACCTAGCACACCCACCAATACGCTGGCCAGTGCATACCGTGGAGGCCACTGCGTAGGCTAACTGGAGCCACCGGCAGTGCCAATGCACTAAGAAACTTTGCCTCATCACTAAAAATTGATGCCTGCTTGGCCATCAGATGATATAGATGTTGATTCCCATAGGGAATCTGAAATATTTGTCCTGAATGAGCAAATTTATAATACCAATATGAATGGTCCGTTATTGGAAATTATAAATTTTCCAGCTAGCTCATTCTTGGTTGCCAGCGTTTCGCCCTCGTGTGCTAGGGTGGGCTCATCAGTTGGTACCTAGCACACCCACCAATACGCTGGCCAGTGCATACCGTGGAGGCCACTGCGTAGGCTAACTGGAGCCACCGGCAGTGCCAATGCACTAAGAAACTTTGCCTCATCACTAAAAATTGATGCCTGCTTGGCCATCAGATGATATAGATGTTGATTCCCATAGGGAATCTGAAATATTTGTCCTGAATGAGCAAATTTATAATACCAATATAAATGGTCCGTTATTGGACATTATAAATTTTCCAGCTAGCTCATTCTTGGTTGCCAGCGTTTCGCCCTCGTGTGCTAGGGTGGGCTCATCAGTTGGTACCTAGCACACCCACCAATACGCTGGCCAGTGCATACCGTGGAGGCCACTGCGTAGGCTAACTGGAGCCACCGGCAGTGCCAATGCACTAAGAAACTTTGCCTCATCACTAAAAATTGATGCCTGCTTGGCCATCAGATGATATAGATGTTGATTCCCATAGGGAATCTGAAATATTTGTCCTGAATGAGCAAATTTATAATACCAATATAAATGGTCCGTTATTGGACATTATAAATTTTCCAGCTAGCTCATTCTTGGTTGCCAGCGTTTCGCCCTCGTGTGCTAGGGTGGGCTCATCAGTTGGTACCTAGCACACCCACCAATACGCTGGCCAGTGCATACCGTGGAGGCCACTGCGTAGGCTAACTGGAGCCACCGGCAGTGCCAATGCACTAAGAAACTTTGCCTCATCACTAAAAATTGATGCCTGCTTGGCCATCAGATGATATAGATGTTGATTCCCATAGGGAATCTGAAATATTTGTCCTGAATGAGCAAATTTATAATACCAATATAAATGGTCCGTTATTGGACATTATAAATTTTCCAGCTAGCTCATTCTTGGTTGCCAGCGTTTCGCCCTCGTGTGCTAGGGTGGGCTCATCAGTTGGTACCTAGCACACCCACCAATACGCTGGCCAGTGCATACCGTGGAGGCCACTGCGTAGGCTAACTGGAGCCACCGGCAGTGCCAATGCACTAAGAAACTTTGCCTCATCACTAAAAATTGATGCCTGCTTGGCCATCAGATGATATAGATGTTGATTCCCATAGGGAATCTGAAATATTTGTCCTGAATGAGCAAATTTATAATACCAATATAAATGGTCCGTTATTGGACATTATAAATTTTCCAGCTAGCTCATTCTTGGTTGCCAGCGTTTCGCCCTCGTGTGCTAGGGTGGGCTCATCAGTTGGTACCTAGCACACCCACCAATACGCTGGCCAGTGCATACCGTGGAGGCCACTGCGTAGGCTAACTGGAGCCACCGGCAGTGCCAATGCACTAAGAAACTTTGCCTCATCACTAAAAATTGATGCCTGCTTGGCCATCAGATGATATAGATGTTGATTCCCATAGGGAATCTGAAATATTTGTCCTGAATGAGCAAATTTATAATACCAATTGATACCAATTGATACCAATTGGTATTATAAATTTGCTCATTCAGGACAAATATTTCAGATTCCCTATGGTATTATAAATTTGCTCATTCAGGACAAATATTTCAGATTCCCTATGGGAATCAACATCTATATCATCTGATGGCCAAGCAGGCATCAATTTTTAGTGATGAGGCAAAGTTTCTTAGTGCATTGGCACTGCCGGTGGCTCCAGTTAGCCTACGCAGTGGCCTCCACGGTATGCACTGGCCAGCGTATTGGTGGGTGTGCTAGGTACCAACTGATGAGCCCACCCTAGCACACGAGGGCGAAACGCTGGCAACCAAGAATGAGCTAGCTGGAAAATTTATAATGTCCAATAACGGACCATTTATATTGGTATTATAAATTTGCTCATTCAGGACAAATATTTCAGATTCCCTATGGGAATCAACATCTATATCATCTGATGGCCAAGCAGGCATCAATTTTTAGTGATGAGGCAAAGTTTCTTAGTGCATTGGCACTGCCGGTGGCTCCAGTTAGCCTACGCAGTGGCCTCCACGGTATGCACTGGCCAGCGTATTGGTGGGTGTGCTAGGTACCAACTGATGAGCCCACCCTAGCACACGAGGGCGAAACGCTGGCAACCAAGAATGAGCTAGCTGGAAAATTTATAATGTCCAATAACGGACCATTTATATTGGTATTATAAATTTGCTCATTCAGGACAAATATTTCAGATTCCCTATGGGAATCAACATCTATATCATCTGATGGCCAAGCAGGCATCAATTTTTAGTGATGAGGCAAAGTTTCTTAGTGCATTGGCACTGCCGGTGGCTCCAGTTAGCCTACGCAGTGGCCTCCACGGTATGCACTGGCCAGCGTATTGGTGGGTGTGCTAGGTACCAACTGATGAGCCCACCCTAGCACACGAGGGCGAAACGCTGGCAACCAAGAATGAGCTAGCTGGAAAATTTATAATGTCCAATAACGGACCATTTATATTGGTATTATAAATTTGCTCATTCAGGACAAATATTTCAGATTCCCTATGGGAATCAACATCTATATCATATTCTTTATAACGAGTTTTAAAAAACGTCCTCCTTGTTTAACCAATGTAATTGCTGTCATATTGGGAACATTTTAGTTTGAAAATGCCAGAATTAGAATATTTATTAATGTGGTTGAAAATGTATTTATTGTAGAAAAGCTTAACATTTGTGGTGTTAGTTCTGAATGCAATGTTTTACTGTGCAAGTTGGCTGTGCAGTTAAGGCCATGTAGCTGGGAGCTTACATTTGGAAGTAGTGAGTTCGAACCCCATTGCTGGTTTGTGTGCACGAGAGAGTAAAAATGGTGATTTTTGTTGTTGTAACAGTTCATATCTTACAGCAAGTGCCTCGTGTACCGTGATATAATTTTCTCAGAAATTTTGTTTATTTATAATTCCATTCTTTTAATAAAGATGAAAATGTTCAATCATATTTTAAAATCCCATGTGTTCACAATGATAATGGTTCACAATGGTAATCAATGACACAATAATATATGGTGTGCGGCAAAACAAACGACAGTGAAATTAATTCTCATTTGCTGGCATGTTTCTCTAGAAACAAAGTTTTTATATATTGTATGCATTAGTTTGACACGAATTCAGTGTTATGTTGATTTCTGCGATTATGGTTCTCACAATAGAGGAGAAGGTATTTATCATGTAACATCAATTTCAGTTATATGGAGTGGGGCGTCAGAATGGACCGAGTATACTTCACATTAAAGAATGTTATGAAGAGCAGTTTAGTAAGGAGAAACCAAATAACAGAACAATGTTAGCTGTCTTGAACAAGTTCTGTCATACTGCACGAGTCTTATATCACTGAAAGGGAGCAACAGGGTGCCCAAGAATCATAAAAACAAACGAGAATAATGGACGATTTCTCCAGCAACTGTTATGTGTCCGGTCACGGAATATTGGGCCCTAATTTTGTCAAGGATGCTGCACGGAATCCAAAAACAGTGGACCAGGTTGTCTACAGAGACCTCATTGTTACACTGTTCATTCAGGATTTGCACTGTTTTTGTTGTGCCAAAAATTTACCCCTGCAGTGACAATGGATGCAGCAAGATGGAGCTCTTACCCTTCTGCAGTGATACTCTGGAGGTTACTTAATTTCTCATAGAACATCATTCCCACCCTTCATACTCCTTGGATCTCATGGCCCCACATGTTGAAGGAATCAGTTTCCATGACCTACAAATATTCCCGAATTATGCAAGAAGATAATATTGGGTTTTGTATCCTTACAGTAACCCTTGTTCATCAACATGTTCTGTAATCATTATAAACATTATGAACAATATGTGGCATGTGATGGTACACATTCTGAATCATACTCCACCAACGTAATTAAATAACATTTCAGTGTTGTTTGTTTTGCCACATACAGCATCATAAAAGGGAGTGGTTTGAATGTGGAATATACTTTCATCACACAAAATACTGTCTTAATGAACAAATCTTGACATACTCAGTAATGTTCTTCTCTGCAAATAATATCTCTGTAATAGCATCCTTCTGTTGATGCTGCTTCGAGACATTCTGTTTCTTTTTAATTATTAATGATATAGACCAGGAGCCTCTGTGGCTCAGGCGGCAGTGTGTCGGCCTCTCACCACTGGGTTCTGAGGTTCAAATCCCCGTCACTCCATGTGAGATTTGTGCTGGACAAAGCGGAGGCGTGACAGGTTTTTCTCCGGGTACTCTGGTTTTCCCTGTCATCTTTCATTCCAGCAACACACTCCAATATAATTTCATTTCATCTGTCAGTCATTAATCATTGCCCCAGAGGAGTGCGACAGGCTTTGGCAGCCGGCACAATACCTATTCTTGTCGCAAGATGGGGACTTCCTCCATTCCATCCCTGAACTGGTCAGTGACTAGAAAACAGGCTGTAGGTTTTCATTCATTAAAGATCTAGACCAGTGTTCCTCAACTGCCAGGCCACGGCCCTGGTATCTGTTATAAGGGGCTGTGAGATATTCTTCTGGAATTTGTAATTTTTTCTCTCCTAAGCATTTTTCACGAATACAATTTCTCTTAAATAATGTTTTTCCTTTTAAATTTCTGTCCTGTATGTTTATTCATTCCTAATTCTGGCTATCATTTTCAGATTTACTTCTTTGCCTGAGGTCCTAAGTCAACTTACAGACATCATATTATGACAAGGTCATAACCATATTTTTTGTTATTATATATTGTACCGGGAACAGCGGTACGGGACTAAGTCCCTGCAGTTAAAATTTAAAACTTCGCGCTACGCGCCGGTCCAGCAGCAGAATACAGCCAGGGACAGCGAGCAACCTGTGCGTATGACATAGAGCGGGTTGACGTCACAGCCTGCCTCCGAGTGACAGAAAGAGAGCCTACGTCAGTATGGAATGTTTGAAAGTTTCTTCGGCTAATAACTTCCCTCACAGTAATAATTGGGTAAAGTCAACTACATCATCATGTAGTTCCATATTTTATCTCTCTTCCTACAAGGTTTGGTAAAAATCCGGCAAGAGACAACGAAGTTGTTGAGCGAAATGTAAAGACATATTTTGGCTTGGTTCGTGTATAAATTGAGAGCCGTTTCTCTAAGCAGAACAGTGTGTGTCAGAGTGTGTGTGTGGAGTTCGTCTGGCGAGCGGCGGGCGAGAATACGGATCCTCTATGCCACAGTCGGTCGGCTCGAGGGGACCGCGACGCTATGCGAGTGATAGTCTCATTTCGTCGAGTTCAAGACTTAAACTCCACATTCGAACTTTATAAATATTTCCGCGAGTTGCAAGTGATAGCCTTATTTTGCCGAGTCTCCGACTTAAACTTTATAACACTGTGTGTGGACTTGAAAATTTTCCGTGATTCACGAGTGATAGAATCTAGCCTCATTTAAGACATTAAAACTTTAATGGTGATCTATTCGGAGAAATGTTTCAAACTTACATTTCTTACAAGTGTTTATAACCCATGATTGATGAAACAATCTGAACAGTGATAAATTGCGAATGATATTCTCCTTCCCAACTAATTGAAATATTTTGCAAATTTTGTGTTTCAGATTTAGAACTTTTCAGACTGTGACAAGTGATTAATTAATGAATTAATTTCAATCTATGATGGCGTCACCAGACTTACAGAAATCGTGGGATTTCAATATCTCATGTATTCAGAGTAGACATTAGACTGTGATTAGTTTCAATCCGTGTACTACGCATTTAATCTGTGCAGACATTGAACTGTGAGTTAATGGTAGACTGTGAAACACTAATTCGAACTGTGCATTTGTTGTAGACAATGTGCTGTGTGTTAATGACCGACTATGGATATTTATTTAGGCCGTGCGTTCATGGTAGACATTGGACTGCGTTAAGAGGTGAAACACGTAATTGAACCGTGCATTCATGGTAGATATTGAACTGTGTTCAGAAGTGAATTACGTATTCGAACTTTACATTCATGGTAGACATTAGACTCTGTTTAAGGAGTACATTTACTGTGATTTCAAACTGTTTATTCATGACTAGCAATGAATTGTGTATTTAAACTGTGGGTTTTCAATAGACAGTATTTTTTTTTTTGTGTGATGAAACCACAGACTGTGAAAGAGTGAAACCTATTTCATTTAATTTCAAATTAATGAACCATGTTGGTTTACAAGTGAAACATTTTCTTTTTCAAGTGACTGATTAAAATTGCACGTAACCCTAAACAAATATTTCGTGTGTGATAATTTCAAACTGTTTCAAGTATCACATTTTCTTTAGTCAATTTTATTGCCATTTGATTACGTTACACTAAGAGTGATTCCTTTGTTCAACATTCAAATCTGTTACTCAAGAAACTTTTCCGTGTCCCAGGTGCTAATGTGTACAGTCATAAGTCATTCTCCGTGCAAAAATCTCAATGCTCACATTACTACGTTATCCCGATCTTCTGGACGTCGTATGGATATTGTAGAACTTCTAGAATTTCCATGGTGCCGAGAGAAGACCGATGGCAGTACGAGGAGAGCAGCCAGATTTCGAGTACATCACCAGCCTGGATGAGGAAAGAACCATTTCCTGCATATTTGCTGTATGAAGGTGATATAATTTTAAACTTTGTTAATAAATTCAGAACTTAAAAAAAAAACTTAAATTTTTTTTCAAAAAACCCCTCTTCCTCTGCAAGCACTTCAATCAGAACGGTACACGCCCTGCATCTAATTCATGCTCGTCAAAGTACCATATTTACTGTTACAGTATATTTAACGATCATGAACTTTGACATTCAGAAAAGGGAATGCTGCTGTTTATAATGGGTCATGAAACTTGCTGCAAGCTGATTACAACAGTGGGTGGCAAATTCTCAGCTGTTTTTTTGTGCATAATTATTTTTCCCATTGTCATTTCTTTTTTTTTTTTTCAACCAACCACATTAAAATCAATTTAATAACAGTGCAATGATGGATGTTATAAATCTATATATATAAAATAAGAGTTTTGTCTGTACATTGCTCGGAATTTGAAAAGGATGGTATTTCTGTATCGGTCGTGTCCACAGTACAAAGGAAATACACTTCTTAATTTTCCATAATTTCTGCATGTATGTACACGCATCACTAGAAAACGGCTAAAGAGAATTTAATGAAAATTGGTATGCAAAGTCGAGGAATATGTTGCTACAATCTAGGCCATAAATAATTTTATTCACGCTGAGAGAAATGGTAGTTTAGTGGAAGGCCTAAAATTTAATTTTTAAATATTTTTGTTATTAGTGGTCGGTATGCAAATTCGCGGAATAATTCACTACAATCTAGGCTATAAATAATTTTATTCACGCTGAGTGAAATGGTAGTTTAGGGGAAGGCCTAAAATGTAATTCTTAAATTTTTATGCTATTAGTGGTGCTGTTGATAAATACTACATAACTAAAATGATATAGTATTAAATTTCCGATCATTTATGTCTCATACATTTTTACCGTACTGGCTATGATAAGAGATACTAAATTTTTGTTGTCTAAGCCCATATCAGCGCCGAGTTGCGAGAAAATGGGTAAACAAAATTTAATGAAAATCGGTATTTGAAGTCGGGGAATAAAGAACTACCGTCTACGCTATAAATAATTTTATAAGACGCCCTAATATCACAGAGACAAAAGAAAACTAAATGTGAAGGCCTGCTGTATAGAGAGCTCATAAAATTGGTCAACAATAACATTATATTGACCGTTGTTTGTTATGATGTGCTTAGTGTCTTCTGTTGCCACTCATCTCCGATAGATGGGATTACTGTTGCATACCGTGTGTGTGTGTGTATATATATATATATTTTGAATTTGCTTTACCTCGCACCGACACAGATAGTTCTTATGGTGACAATGAGATAAGAAAGGGCTAGGAGTGGGAAGGAAGCGTCTGTGGCTTTAATTAACGTACAACCCCTGCATTTGCCTGGTGTGATAATTGGAAACCACGGGAAATCCAGGACTTCAGACAGTGGGGTTCGAATCCACTATCTCCCAGTTGCAAGCTCACTCTGCGCGCCCCTGACCGCACAGCCAACTCGCCCGATCGTACCGAGTATATCAACCTACCTGAATATTGGTGGGAAGTAGCTGAGGAGTTAGATAACTTTCTTTTTTAGCATGCTATTCCTCTGGTTCATAAATTTTCTGATACTAATGGTACGTAACATACTGGTTCGTCATAGCATTCGAGCTATTCAATCCCTACTCTGTGGCACTAATCGGAAAGAGCAGTGTACACATTTACGTAACTAATGGCAGAACAGTGTTCACGGCTATCTGTGGCCTGGTCATTCCAGCACTGGGACATTGGACAGTTAGATCGGAATCTATGTTGACTTCAGTTAGAAAACCACAAAGACAGTCTTTCTGAGAATCCCATGGCGAAGCACGGGTACATCAGCTTGTTTTAAAATATTTTGGTGTTTAGAATGGGATAATATGTCAGTGAAAATTAGCATAAATTCTGTAATTAATGGTAGTGTGAGGAAACAACAATATGCTGCAAAATGTAGTTCATTTAGGGATTGATTGATTGATTGATTGATTGATTGATTGATTGATTGATTGATTGATTGATTGATTGGTAAATAAAATAATTTGTCAGCATGTCACACAATTTTTATAGTGAACTCTTATGTACTCTTTAATATTATATTATAATTATTAATACTGTACTTATGTTAGTTACATGTATGAATTAAAAGAAAAGTAAATGTGTTGGGTCTGTGCTCTCATTTTATAGAAAAAAGGCATTGATCAGGCCTTGGCCTTTCAGAGATTGAGAACCACTGGTCTAGAGTTTACTAAGTTGATACAGGCAGTTTAGTTTTCCTTTTGTTTTTACCTGTTGTGGACTTGTAACTTAATTTTTTAAGTACATTTTATTATTGAAATAAAATTGCATTGTTTCAGAGACTGTTTCATATCTTCCACGACACACAAGTTCCGAGCGGTTCTGGGTAAATCAAGGCTCTTGAAGATACATGATAATGTTCTGATAGCTGTGTCACCAAGTAATTCTTCTCTTGCACTGCTGCATCTTGTCAAGACTGGAGTGAATGATACAACCCAAAAACGTCTTCGCTGTACTCCATATGCTGTCTATATAGATGGTACTAGTTTTTTAGTTTTTTATGGGCAGCTTGCCATAGTTGAAGCAAGAATTGTAGTTATACAAATCAAATATGAAGTGAATGTGAGAATTTCTCTAGGCATTGTTCCATTCTTTACTAATGTCAAGGGATCAGTACTAGTTCACCATGCTTTTCTTAATATCATGTAATACTTTTTGTTAAATATTCTGTTATTTATGGATGAAATACTTTTCACTCTGAGAAACTCACAAGATGAGACATACGTAGCTAAAGTGGTGAAACTTTGCTTAGTTTATGTGGAAGAACATGGATTTGTCTTCGGTTTGACTCCCCATCATAAATTTGAGAACATTAGAAACAAGACTTAACATTTCAAAACAGGGGTTCATTCAGCCTACTTCTTCTTCTACCACTTTACCCACACCTGTAGCTGGTAGTATGGTGTGTTGTCTGAATATTAAGAGTAAATTCACTCAGCTACTGTACAAATGAATACCTGGTTAATACATAGGTTAAGAAATGAGTTCACCTTTTCCTTTGATGCAGAGTAATGTATTATTGATACATGATAGAATCAGATCAGGATATAGATCTGTTTGAACAACAATTGATATATGTAAAAGTTAACTTTTGTTTATGAAATAACATTACTGATTTTATGTCCCATTATGTACTTCAACAGTTTTTGGGAGATGCTGAGTGCTGGATTTTTTCCCCACAGGAGTTCTTTTACATGCTGGTAAATCTACCAACATCAAGCTGATGTATTTGGGCACCTTCAAATACCACCAGACTAGGCTAGACTCGAACCTGTCAGCTTGGGCTCAGAAGACCAGTGTGCTTTGAGCCTCTCAGCCCAACAGGAGATTTTTGTATTGAAAGTACTAGACTTACATTAGACTCTAGACTGGACTATTAGCTTCCATGATGTTACTCCTTGAATTTAGATTTATTGCTGCCATCATTTTTGCGGCTTCCCTATAACCTCGTAACCAATGGGATTAGTGCTGTTCGAGAATCCAACCAGCCTCTGGGCTAAAGACTTGACTGACAAATGTATAAGACATTGGGGACTATCTGAAACAAGTAATTACCCTCTTCTTCCTCTCCTGCTCTTTCTTCCTCCCTTTTCTATATGTACATTGAGTAAGGTAAATGTCTGAAACTTCCACTCCTTTGATCGCTGAGCTGCTGTCAATAATTCTCCATCTCATTTGAGGTTGTCCTCTAAAGCTCCTTCTTGTAATCATTTTCTTGAAGGCTTTCTTCGAAATCATCTCATTATGCATTCACATCTTGTATCCAGATCACCAAGCGAGTGGCTGCATTGTTCAGATCATGTAGCTGTCAGCTTGCATTCGGGAGTGGGTTCGAACTCTACTGTTGGCAGCCCTGAATATCGTTTCCCATTTCCACACCATGCAAATGCTGGGGCTGTACCTTAATTAAGGCCACAGTCGCTTGCTTGCCATTCGTAGGCCTTTCCTATCCCCTCATTGCCATAAGACCTATCTGTGTCGGTGTGACGTAAAGCAAAATTGTAAAAAGATAAAGTTGTATCCAGACCACCTTAGCTTTGCTCCATCAGTTCTTTAAGTAATTTGCATATACCTGCTTTTTTCATTATCTCCCCTTTTGTAACAAAACTCCCGGGCGACGTTGCCAAATGCATTTCACCCAGTCCTCAACTAACGCACTGTCCATCCAGCCGGACTAGTGTTCTAAAAATAATACCGGACGGCAAGTTTCCTTTTGGAAATGTTTTCCTTTTCAGAACCACATATGGAGGGAGTTTTTCATCCACTAATACGCACAACATTACCGTGAATCTTTGCTTTTCATTACCACATGTTCTGATGGTTACATTTTTAGAACCCTTCTCCACTGTATTTTCCAACGGCATTGCAAAATTGACAGATGTCTGGTCAGCAATCGCAATTTGCGACAGCAAATAAGAATTTTGCTTCCTCAAATGAATAATGTGATGCTGAAAGGCCGTTAATTTTTCTTTGTACGCCCCAGGGAGACGTGAAATAGACATACGTCTCCAAATGCACAATCCCTTTCTCCGATAAAAGTTTTGGATTCATCCGTGGCTTGCAGTAAAACCTCGTGTTTTGAGTTCTTTTGAGATCTTTCGTGCTTTCAATTGACACATTTCACTAGAAATACCATTGTTTTTGTATCACAAATTTGAGGAGTCGTTCTTCAATATCCGGAAACACTGCATTCCACCAATGGAACGCTCTGCGATCGCCATTACTTTTTAGAAGTTTGTCCTTCTTCCGCCAATCACGAATACACGATTCATCAATATTGTACTTTCTGCGTAGGGCACGATTTCCGTATATTTCAACTTCGCTTACAACTTTTAAGTTTCTCACGCACAGTAAATGATACAGACGCCGTTTTGAATTCATCGCTTACTATCGAGACAACACTTTCACGGGACAGATACGGAACTCGAATGTGAGCGAGGTAGACTTCCGTAACCAACAGTCTCTACTCTTGCGAAGTACGATATCCTGCGAGATCAGCTATTCGCACACCCAGCATGCCAGCAACACTTGTGAAACAAGTGACGTTTGAGCATCTGCAGCAGCGGCTTTCATAGTTACCCATGTTCTTTGATTTACCGTATTTCATTACCTTACATTTCGCGTTTACATGCCACTGTAACCATATTGAGAAAAAATTGATCTTGTTTTCTAGAACACGACTAAAACACAATAAGACCTGAATGCCCGTTTACATGTGGTATATTGAGTACTGTAACCGTATTCAAATCTATTTCAATACTCCTTGTAAACGTAGGAAATATTTACTAGAATGAACTGCTTGAATACGACCCGCACCTAAGATTTAGAACCAATATTTTGGGGGAAAAAGCGCAGGTGGTATTCAGGATTATACGGTATTCTAAAATGCGCAATTAATATAAAATATTTAATTTCATAAACACCCCATGCGTAGGTTTGCAAACTGAAGCTTGACGCTTGTATTTGAAGGTTAAGAGATGTATTAATACCACCTTTTCAATAAAAATTGTGATGCCTTGGGTCACTAAGTTAAGAAGACACATTAAAAATGTTGTACATGTTTCGTCCCTCTATGGGACATCTTCAGCTATAGATTTACAATACCAAATTACACATAATTAAAATAACACTGTATTACAAATTGAAGTAGAGAATTTTAAAAACCCCTCTGTAGTCTTTAAAACACTGAGTAACTATATACTTGACAGTGCCTCATTAAAATGCAGTACTGTTACAATAGACCATTATATGATGTAAATACATTAAAAAAAACTTTTTAAGTTCAGCTGATTATTAATAGTGCAGGAGTTATGTCAAA
The DNA here is from genome assembly GCF_040414725.1 of Anabrus simplex. Lineage (NCBI taxonomy): Eukaryota > Metazoa > Arthropoda > Insecta > Orthoptera > Tettigoniidae > Anabrus > Anabrus simplex. The sequence continues at coordinate 260,161,530 of NC_090268.1, read as the reverse complement.
GTCACATTAAAATAGCCAATTATTGTATGAATTTATAATGTGCAAATTGTAGACAAGTTGAAAATGTGCAGTTCTGATTATTGGGGAACATCTCTCTCAAGTGAAAGTGAACAGTGTTCTGGAAGAATCTTGTAATAGCATGGGTTGAAAGGGTCAGTTCTGAAAGGACTAAACACTGGTGTTTGTGAAACGATACTCATGAGGCTTGACTGAGGAGTCTGAGAAAGAAGAGGAGGAAAGAATATGCTGAACAAATACCACTATCTTAATCAAGGAAAATCGTACTAATTTCAGTATTTTTAGCATACAGGAAATAGAGGAATGCATGAGCATCTTGGAATTAGTTATTTCTAATAATTTTTCTCATTCAGTACTTTAATTTACCAACAAAAGTGTCTTCCCATGGGTGCCCCCACCTCTGCAATTCTAGCTGACATTTATGTTGATAATTTAGAAAAAAACTAGAATCATTAACAACATCAATGACATTTTCTTTCGTATAAGATAAATTGATATTTTTGTAATAATTGACCAACAGATTTCCAGTAGTTCAACAATTTTGGATCATCTCAATTCTTTAGACTCCTTGATTAAATTCATTTTAGAATTGATCTCTCAGTTACAAGAAATGAGAAAGATCTTTCTTTCAACATCTTTAGAAATACAACTCTAACACTAAATAACCATTAGACAGGATTCCTTTCATCCAGGAGCTCACGAAAAGGCAACATTTCTCAGTCTGATCTGCAGAGCGTTCAATGCCCCCCTTTCTTGCAAAATAAATATAAGAAATTTATTAAATTGCTGTCAATAATGGTTATAAAAGATGTTTTGTCGACAGAATCAAAACATAAAATAAAATAAACAATCTAGTATGCTCAAAAGGGAGTTCAAATATGAAAGGGAAAACATTTTACTTTTACGTACAACGATGACTGTATTTACCAAATCTATATCTATAACAATGCCGGCCCCGTAGTGTAGGGGTAGCGTGCTTGCATCTTTCCCGGAGGCCCCAGGTTCGATTCTCGGCCAGGTCAGGGATTTTTACCTGGACCTGAGGGCTGGTTTGAGGTCCACTCAGCCTGCGTGATTAGAATTGAGGAGCTATCTGACGGTGAGATAGCGGCCCCGGTCTAGAAAACCAACAATAACGGCCGAGGGAATTTGTTGTGCTGACCACACGACACCTCGTAATCTGCGGGCCTTCAGGCTGAGCAGCAGTCGCTTGGTAAGCCAAGGCCCTTCAAGGGCAGTAGTGCTGGGGTTTGGTTTGGTATATCTATAATAATAATACATTACGTATAATAATAAAAGGTTGTGAGTGCGTGCAATCTACGGCATGCAGGGAGGTGAAATTTTGAACATAGGTAGATGGAAAGGGGTCCGAATGCAGCTCAAAACCGGATTTTCGCTTTCGTTGGTAAGTTATGAACGAAAAACCGTCGGAAAACGTGTTGGGATATGATAATCCAATTTGCTGCAACCAGGATGAAATGCGTATGTAGATTCACTGTCGCTAGGCAACGTACATAAGATTGGTAATAAGATGTACAATATTAAAGGGAAGGATCCACCTTTCAATACTCCGTAGTAAAAAGTAGTTACAACCTGTTTAATGGGACCGGTTTCAACACATTTAGAGTGTCATCATCAGCCAATTAGCGAAGATCTTAAAAATAACTAACATATTAAACACAGGCAAAATATTAACATTGTATCACATCGTGGCAATTCAGTTAATGTTCAAAACAGTCAAGAGAGTAAACAGAACATCACTATCTTGCGCCGAAAACAAATATATTTGAAGTTCATAAGCAGATCAAGTATGCACGTATGTAAAGTCGTTGCTAGGCAGGTCTTGTAGGCATTTGTTTTCTCCGGCCGAAGAGTAAAAGGTGACGTGAATGAAGTCTTAGGGAAACAGTGTAGGATTTAATTTCGTCAAAATCAAAGTGGATATATAGGTTTTAAAATAATTTAAACCGTTCTGATTGAAGTGCTTGCAGAGGAAGAGGGGTTTTTTGAAAAAAATTTAAGTTTTTTTTTTTAAGTTCAAAATTTATTAACAAAGTTTAAAATTATATCACCTTCATACAGCAAATATGCAGGAAATGGTTCTTTCCTCATCCAGGCTGGTGATGTACTCGAAATCTGGCTGCTCTCCTCGTACTGCCATCGGTCTTCTCTCGGCACCATGGAAATTCTAGAAGTTCTGGAATATCCATACGACGTCCAGAAGATCGGGATAACGTAGTAATGTGAGCATTGAGATTTTTGCACGGAGAATGACTTATGACTGTACACATTAGCACCTGGGACACGGAAAAGTTTCTTGAGTAACAGATTTGAATGTTGAACAAAGGAATCACTCTTAGTGTAACGTAATCAAATGGCAATAAAATTGACTAAAGAAAATGTGATACTTGAAACAGTTTGAAATTATCACACACGAAATATTTGTTTAGGGTTACGTGCAATTTTAATCAGTCACTTGAAAAAGAAAATGTTTCACTTGTAAACCAACATGGTTCATTAATTTGAAATTAAATGAAATAGGTTTCACTCTTTCACAGTCTGTGGTTTCATCACACAAAAAAAAAAATACTGTCTATTGAAAACCCACAGTTTAAATACACAATTCATTGCTAGTCATGAATAAACAGTTTGAAATCACAGTAAATGTACTCCTTAAACAGAGTCTAATGTCTACCATGAATGTAAAGTTCGAATACGTAATTCACTTCTGAACACAGTTCAATATCTACCATGAATGCACGGTTCAATTACGTGTTTCACCTCTTAACGCAGTCCAATGTCTACCATGAACGCACGGCCTAAATAAATATCCATAGTCGGTCATTAACACACAGCACATTGTCTACAACGAATGCACAGTTCGAATTAGTGTTTCACAGTCTACCATTAACTCACAGTTCAATGTCTGCACAGATTAAATGCGTAGTACACGGATTGAAACTAATCACAGTCTAATGTCTACTCTGAATACACGAGATATTGAAATCCCACGATTTCTGTAAGTCTGGTGACGCCGTCATAGATTGAAATTAATTCATTAATTAATCACTTGTCACAGTCTGAAAAGTTCTATATCTGAAACACAAAATTTGCAGAGTTGACCAAGGAAGGTCGGACAGGATAGATGATATCTTCATTTTTCGAAGTATCGGATCCCTTCCATTTTTCTTTCCTTCCCACCCTCCATCTCCCAGGGGCTCTGAACTTCGGAGCGTGGGTTGGCGACCACGGGGCCCTTAGCTGAGTCCTGGCATTGCTTCCACTTACTTGTGCCAGGCTCCTCACTTTCATCTATCCTGTCCGACCTCCCTTGGTCAACTCTTGTTCTTTTCCGACCCCGATGCTATTAGGTTTGCGAGGGCTAGGGAGTCTTTCATTTTCACGCCCTTCGTGGCCCTTGTCTTCCTTTAACCGATATCTTCATTTTTCGAAGTGTCGGTTCTCTTCCTCTTTTTTTCCTCGAATTAGTGTTATATAAAGGATTGTTGCCCAATTGTATTTCCTCTAATAACAATAACCACCATCACCACCCTCTAATAAACGTCCCCCACCCCCTTTCTCTATTTATCATTTCTTTATCAATTACTACGGCAAGTTGTTTCGAGTTGAACCTCGTATTTCTTTCATTATTTCTTCCCATTTTTAATATATTTTTATTTGGCTTTATTCTTTTTTACGTTTTAAATTATTTTAAAACCTATATATCCACTTTGATTTTGACGAAATTAAATCCTACACTGTTTCCCTAAGACTTCATTCACGTCACCTTTTACTCTTCGGCCGGAGAAAACAAATGCCTACAAGACCTGCCTAGCAACGACTTTACATAAGTGCATACTTGATCTGCTTATGAACTTCAAATATATTTGTTTTCGGCGCAAGATAGTGATGTTCTGTTTACTCTCTTGACTGTTTTGAACATTAACTGAATTGCCACAATGTGATACAATGTTAATATTTTGCCTGTGTTTAATAAGTTATTTTTAAGATCTTCGCTAATTGGCTGATGATGACACTCTAAATGTGTTGAAACCGGTCCCATTAAACAGGTTGTAACTACTTTTTACTACGGAGTATTGAAAGGTGGATCCTTCCCTTTAATATTGTACATCTTATTTTCTCTATTCAATACGGAACAATCATGAAGTTTTTAACTTTAAATAAGATTGGTAATACAAGTCAAGGAGCCGTTTTAAGACCATTGTGTAGGAAGCCATTTTTGGTCCCAGACACAAAGAGCCACATTCAGTCCGTAATATCCGGTAGTGTTTGTGTGTATGTGTGCGATTTCCAGTCAAATCTACGCCGCGCAGAGATCTGAAATTTTTAACATAGGCATATTGTTCGATGAATATTTATACAGGTAAAGACCTGTTTTCATTAATTATTTATATTACTTTTAATCGTTTTAATAATTTACATAAATACAGGCGAAGCCGTGGGTACATGCTAGTATATATAAAATAACATGTCCTGACTGACTGATTCATCATTGTCGAGCCCAAACTACTGGATATAAAGAAATGAAATTAAATTTTGGGGATACATTTATATTAGAGTGCAGGTGCTCACTGAGGGAGGATTCTTTAATATTCCATCGTTAAGGTGGTGAAAGGGAGTGCTTTGTTTAAATGAGTATATCTATATCTCAAAAACTTAACAGTTTACAGATGTAAAAATTGATATTTAGAATCACCTTTAGAAATAAAGAAATTCATATTTTTTGTTTTTGGAAAATATCCTTAATGGGGGTGAAGAATGGGTTGAATACCTTGTAGGAGGATACATCTCAATAGCTGAAGATGTTACAGACATGAGAATTGGTGTTTGGAATCTCCTTTAAAAGTAAAGGAACAATTTTTTTGTTTTTTGAAAATTCACATTAGGTGGGGTTGAACAGGAGTGACAAGGAGGTGAATTTTTAAAATTAGTATATCTCAAAAACATAACATATTACAGACGTGTAATTTTATTCTTGTTCTCTGTATCTGTAATTTAAAGTCCAACTGTTTTGAGGTCCTCTTGAATTTCTTTGATCCAATGCCCTCCTGTCTTCTTTCCCAGATTTCTTATCACTAGTTGTAAAATCCTGTTTTCTGGTAATCATAAGATGTGAAAGAAATAAGAGATTCTTTTCTTCTTCATCGTGCTGGTAACTGGGTCAATCTCTCGATATACAGTTTCATTGGGGAGGATTCTCCAGGCTCCTTTAAAAATAAAGAAAAACACATTTTTTGGGGGCGAGAATATCAACTTAAGGGGAGGGGATGTTGAAAAGGACTTCAATTCTTTTTTATGAGGATGCTGTTATCTCAAAAACTGAAGATGTTACAGTCATGAAGATTGGTATTTGGAAGCTCCTTTATAAATAAAAGAACACATATTTTTGTGTTTTGGGAAGATCCACTTAAATGGGGAGTGGCGTGTGAAAAGAAATGAATAAGGGGGGTGAATTATTTTTATGGGGATACTTATATCTCAAGAACTGATGTTACTGACGTGGTAATTGTTATTTGGAAGCTCCTTTAATAAATCAACACATTTGTTTTTGTTTTTGGAAAAAAACACTGAAGTGGGGAGGTTGAAAGGAAGTGAAAAAGATTTAATTCTTTTTATGGCGATACTTATAGCCTATCTCAAAAACTGAAGGTTATAGTCATGAAAATTGGTATTTGGAATCTCTTTTAAAAGAAAGAAACACGTATTCTTCTGTTTTAGGAAAATCCACTTAAGGGGGTGGGTGAAAAGAAGTGAAAGAGGAGTTGAATTCTTTTTATGAGGATATTTATATCTCAAAAATAGAAGATGTTACAGACATGAAAATTAGTATTGAAATCTCCTTTTAAAATAAACACACATACTTTTGTTTTCAGAAGATCCACTTAAGTAGGGGGAGTGAAAGAAGTGAAAAAGTGGATGAATTTCTCTTATGGGGATACTTATATCTCAAAAACTGATGTTACAGACATGGTAATTGGTATTTGGTTGGAATCTCCTTTAAAAATAAAGAAATACGTATTTTTTATTTTCGGAATACATACTTAAGGGGCGGGTTAAAAGGACTGACAAAGGGGTTGAATTCATTTTATAGGGATTCTTATGTCTCAAAAATGGATGTTTCAGAAGTGATAATTGGTATTTGGACATTCCTTTAAAAATAAAGAAATATCCACGTATGAGAGGTGAAAAGAAGTGAAAAAGGAGTGGAATTTTTAAAAATGAAGATATATCTTAAAAACTGAAGATGTTACAGACATGAAAATTGGTATTTCGAATCTCCTTTAAAAATAAGGAAGCGTGTATTTTTTGTCTTCGGAAAACCCAAAAAAAGGGGGGGGAGTTGGAGGGCTGTAAAAGGGTTGAATTATTATTATGGCAATACTTATATCTCATAAACTGCAGATGTTACAGATGTGGAAATGGGTATTTGGAATTTCCTAAAAAAAAAAAAAAAAAAAAAAAAAAAAAAAAAAAAAAAAAACACATGTATATTTATTTTGACTTGAAGTGGGCTGTTTCTACACATGGACAGTTAGCTCTGCCAGTAGCCTGGTCATCTTAGCCCCAAAAGACAATACCACACGTGGTTTGCAAAGAGGTACTGGGGTAAATGGACTTCCATTTTTCAGTGAGTTTTTATGCCTTAGGAATTTTCAGATAATGTCTTACGAAATCCACGTGAGCAAAGCCACAGGTAACAGCTAGTATATATAAAATAACTTGTCCTGACTGACTGATTCATCATCGCCAAGCCAAAACTTCTGGTCATAAAGAAATGAAATTTTGGGGATACATTTATTTTAGAGTGCAAGTGCCTGCTAAGGAGGGATTTTGGATATTCTATCGCTAAGGGGGTGAAAAGGGGTGGGGGTGAATTTTAAAATTAGTGTATATATATCAAGTACTTAACAGTCTAAAGACTTGAAGATATTTTTTGGTTTTCTGAAAATCCGCTTAAGGGGGGTAAAAATAAGTGAAAAGGGAGTTGATTCCTGTTCTGGAGGATACTTTTACTTCAAAAACTGAAGATGTTACAGACAGGAAAATTGGTATTTGGAATCTCCTTTAAAAATAAATATATATGTTGCACCCTTTCCACGTCGAAGTCACAAGCACCTTCACTCAGGGTCTTAACAGGTTTTTCTTACTATAAGATGACATCGGCTAAGTTAAACGCCTCAGCTACCCAGGGTGCCCGAAAGGGGGTTAAGCATGTTTATTTACATTCTCGAATCGATTAACGGCAAAAATAACGGTAACGGATTACTTTGAGCATCTTATTGGGCGATCGTAATGTAAAATTCAGAATGTGATTCATCAAACTACTCGGATTGGCTTAGTATGGTATCTTAGTTCAAGTTCACTGTTGTTCCATTAATACCCCACATAATCCCTTGTAATTTGGTATTCGTTTTAAGATTGTTTAGGCTCATAATATTGATGTTGCCTTATAAATAATAATGAGCACAATGTCAAAAAGAATTATCAGAGATGGTCGAGAATGTCTACATTACATTAATAACAACTGAGATATTCTGGATAGGAATACATTCATTCAAATAAAAGTCTCTAAATAAGTTTAGATGAAACCAAGGATCAACATGAAATCTAAATATATAAGACTGCAATTGATTTTCAATTCAAACCTATCTCAATGTAATGCATTGAGCAACGTTATACGTCACCTACTGAATTTCAATTATCATATTCATTTATACGAACACTAGTTCACAATAACCATTAATACTATTCTTTTCAATTATCATTGATGCAATGTATTATTTTGTCAGAAATTAATAAACTTAAATATGATAACCTGTTTCTTATTAGTGATTACACCGGGCAAGTTGGCCATGCTGTTAGGAGCTTGCATTCGGGAGATAGTGGGTTCGAACCCCACTGTCAGCAGCCCTGAAGGTGGTTTTCCGTGATTTCCCATTTTCACACCAGGAAAATGCTGGGGCTGTACCTTAATTAAGGCCACGGCCGCTTCCTTCCCATTCCTAGACCTTTCCTGTCCCATCATCGCCATAAGACCTATCTGTGTCGGTGCGACGTAAAGCAACTAGCCGCAAAATTAATGATTACTCAAAACTCAATATCCATGCAGGCGACGTTTATGAGCACCTTCAAATACCCCCGAACTGAACCGGGATAAAATCTGCCAACTTGAGCTCAGAACACCAGCACTCTGAACTAATTAGCCCGACATAATTGGTTTCAATCTTTTCAGTTTTAGCCTTTGTACTATGTACAGAACAATCAATAGAACATAACACTAAGTAATGTGCCCAAAACCATCAAAAGTCTGAGAATCTTTCAGAGCTGCACTGGGATATTAGAAGATTAAGGAATTGAAACAACAATTCCCTCACTAAAATTTAAGAGCATATCGATAATTTAAATTCTACTTTTCCTGTTATTTGTAATTAAAAGGGTATTAGGTTCTTATTCAATATTCTCAAACTAATGGATTATTTCAAGCTTTCATTACTTGGTTTGAGCATCTTGTTCTATCCTCCACTGCAGGCCTTCAACAAGTTTGCATATCACTTGCATTCGACTTGTTAGGCATCTTGCCCTCTCAGTGTGATGCTACTTTCAGCAAATATACATTGGATTTGCAACAGACTCACTACATCATTTCCTCCTATATTGCTAGCACTTCTTAAGGAATATTTATACAAATGATCATCAAATCACTGCATATCAAACGTATTTACGTTGCACTGTTCACCAAGAAATAATAATACTAGCCGTTATTAAGACCATTGAGGTTGGAACATCTCAATAAATAATCCCGCACACGCTTGTTAAAATATAAATTTAGGAATTCCACACTCGAATATATACATGTCGCAATATGCTAAATTATGACAATATTCGCCATTGCTTATTACGTGTTTGCTCCATATTGGATCAAACTGCTTCAGGACATCTAAATCTACATGAAATTACATGCTACATCTATAAAAGACAAAGAAAAACTACGAGAAAGAACATTATTTCACAGTAATATACAAAGATTAACTGACTTGGTATTATGAAAATCATTTACATTTGGGGAAAAGTAATTTATCTGAGGCGGGGGGTGACAATTCCACATGAGATTCATCATCGTTATTTTGTCTCGCACTTTCTTGTAGTTCAATATCGCCACTTACATATTCTCCATCTTCATAATCAAAATATAGCTCTCCAGAATCACTATTTATGAGGAAACATTCAATTTCTTCGTCAACAAGAGATGAATGTATACTTCAAGACACCATGATGGCTACACGTAAGTGGGAAAGATGTTCCACTCCAACGAAGCTGAAGTAACACCAGATCGCATTCAAAACACACAAAATGGAATATCTACCGTACAGAATTTTCTTGAGCGTTTCCATGGAATCTCAAAGTATGACACTATATCGCGTACATTTGTAAGATCGGTGAAGTACACACTGCACCGAAGCATGTATATACGGGTTTGGTGAACGAGGCACGGCGTTCAATAATAATATATATATATATATACGGGTTTGGCAGTGAATGGGTTAAAAATAAAGAAAAACCGCTTTTTTTGTTGTTGTGTTCAGTAAATCCGCTTAGGGGTGAAAATTGATTTTTATAAGGGTACTTATATCTCAAAACTAAAGATGTTACAGACATGAAGATTGGTATTTGGAATCTCTTTTAAAAATAAGGAAAAGTTTTTTTTTTTTTTTGGAAAATCCAGCGAGGGGGGTGGGGGGAATGGACTGAAAAATGGGTTGAATTCATTTTATGAGGATACTTATATTTAAAAAACTGACGGTGTTACAGATGTAAAAATTTGTACTGGTATCTCCTTTAAAAATAAAGAAATGTATTATTTTGTTTTTGGAAAATCCACTTAAGGGAGAGTGGGGTGAAAAGAAGTGAAAAAGGAGTTGAACTATTTTTATGAGGATACTTACTGTATATATAAAAAACTGCAGATGTTAGAGACAATAAGTTTGGTATTTGGGATCTACTTTAAAAATAAATAGTATTTTTTTGTTTTTAGAAAATCCTCTTGACGGGGGGTGTGAAAAGATGTGAAATAAGGGTTGAAGTATTTTTATTATGATACTTATCTATATACATCAGTCATTGTCCTCACTTTTTGTATATAATCGCCCAGGCAAAACTACTCCTGCGGGACTAACTTCCGGCACCTCCGTGTCTCCGAAAACTGTAAAAGAGTAGTTAATGGGACGTAAAGCAAATAACGTTATTATTATTATTATTAAACGGGGGGGAAAACCCTGAAAACCAAAATATACATTACTCTGAAATTTGTTTCCCGAACAAAATAGAAATATCACTCAATGATTGCTCCTTTATGAACTAGATGTTAAATTTTATTTATTTCGTATGGCATGAGGATACATTGTTACAATTTGGTTATTAACTATATTTATACATTTGAACTCATCAATATCTGCATTGCTGCTAAAGCTGAATGTCCAGTTTTGTTAGCCAACTCACAGCTTCATCACTGGCCTCGTGGATATCCTTTATTGTCCCACTGAATCTTCGGAGTGGGCACTCTGTGACGATATGTTGAACGGTCTGAGGCACATCAGAGCAGTCGCAATAAGGATCGCTGGTAATCTTCCACTTGTGTTTCCAGAAGTTGCATCTGCCATGTTGAGTTCTGATCCGATTAAGTGATGACCAGATTTTTCTGGGTAAGTTGAAACCAGGAGGTTGCATAACTGGATCCGAAATTAGACCTAATCTGTCAGGGTTTGAAGCTGCCCACCCATAGCGCCAGGCAGTGTTAGTATGAAATTCATCTTGGACTAGCCTCTTTCCTAGTAACCAAGAAGGTTTCCTAGATTTCAGCCTGAGATCTTCACGTAGGCAGTCTTGATGTATTGGTAGAAGAGGATTGTCACAGCATTTAACCCATTCTTTCTTCAGTGCCATTTGTCTTCGGAGATGAGGAGGTGGAATATTTGAAAGAACTGGTAACCACTCCAAAGGTGTGGATTGGATGGTTCCTGATATAGCCCTCATTGTATCGTTTAACTGAGTGTCTATCATCTTTGTATGGGCACTGTTGAGCCATACTGGGCAGCAGTATTCGGCTACTGGGTATACTAACGCAAGTGCTGTAGTTTGGAGGGTGGATGCAGATGGGCCCCAGCTTGTTCCTGTGAGTTTGTGCAGGATGTTATTGCGGGTTTTGATCTTGGCAGATGTTTTGCGTACATGTTCGCTGTAAGTCAAAGATCGATCCAAGGTAACGCCTAGATATTTTGGATGAGGATTGAACTTCAGTATATGACCTCTGAATTGAACCTGAGGGGCATAATTAGCTTGTCTGTTGCTCAAATGAAAGCAGCTGACCTCTGTTTTTGTTATGTTTGGTTTCAGTCGCCAGGTTTTAAAATAATTATCAATTCTGCAGAGATCTTTAGTGAGTGTGGTTTCTGTTCCAGCAAAATCACTAGACTGGGCTGCCAAACAGATGTCGTCAGCGTATATAAACTTCCTAGCATTAGTTGAAGGTAGATCTGCTGTATATACGTTGAAGAGTAATGGGGCCAATACCGATCCCTGTGGTAATCCATCACCCAGTTTGTAAGTTTTACTTATGTTGCCATGTAGGTGTACTTCAATCATTCTATTAGCCAACATATTATTCAGCAGGGTGGCAAGCGTCTTACAAGGGATTAACTTCAGGAATTTGAGGATCATTCCTTTTCGCCAGACTGTGTCATATGCTGATGACAGATCTACGAACACTGCTACGGTCTTCTTTCGATCTTGAAATCCCCTCTCAATATGGGTGGTTAGGGCTAATACCTGGTCGGTACAGCTGCGGCTTGGTCTGAAGCCAGCTTGTTCAAGTGGTATGTGCTCTAGGATTTTGGCTGAGATTCTATTGTATATTACTCTCTCCAGTAGTTTGTAGCAGACACTTAAAAGGGCTATGGGTCTGTAATCTTCTGCATTGTCTCCACTTTTTCCTGGTTTAAGGATTGCTACTATTTTTGTTCTTTTGAGTATTGATGGTAGTTGTCTAACATGTAAGATATTGCTGTAAAATTTGGCAAGCCATTCGGTTGTTCGGGGGCCACAATGTATAAGGAATTCTGGGTATATTCCATCCAATCCGGCTGCTTTTCCTGACTTTATTTCTTTTAGCGCAGTTGAGATCTCAGCAGCTAGATGTTAAATAATGCAAGTTTAAAAACAAAATTCAGTGGGGGTTAATATACACACACAAAAAAATCTTTTTCTGAAGCCGTTGGACATACAAGGTTAAAATTTCATGTGATGGTTTCTCCTATATATCTTAAATTTTGAATAAAATGCGGCCAAAAAGTAATACACCCCTAAGGGGTTTCATCTGGAAGGGGGTGCTGATGACATCAAAAAAATTCATTTCTCTGAAACCATTTGACATTCAAGGTTAAAATTTCACATGATGGTTCCTCCTGTATGTGGTAGTAAAAAAATACATTCCTAAGGGCTGTCAACTGAAATGGGGTGACTGATGACGTAAATATTCATTTGTCTCAAACCGTTTGGCATACATGTTTGAAATTTAACATAATGGTTGCTCTGTATGTCTTCAGATTTTAAATAACAAGTGGTCCTAAAATAATACATCCCCTAAGGTATTTTGACTGGAGGGTAAGGCCCGAAAACATAAATATTAATATCTTTGAAACTCTTTAACTTACGAGGTTGAAATTTCACATGATGGTTGCTCCTATATGTAATAAATTTAAAATAAAATAATACACCCCTAAGGGACTTACGCTGTGAGTGGGCGGGAGGTGGGGTAGCTGATGACATAAATATTAATTTCTCTCTCAAACCGTTTGGCATATGAATTTGAAATTTCACGTGACGGTTGCTCCTATATATCTCAGATTTTAAACAGAAAAATATCTTGAAATAATACACCCCTAATTGGTTTTGACGGGAGGGTAAGACCTAAAAACACAAACATTCATATCTCTGAAACTGTTTGACTTACGAGGTTAAAATTTCACATGATGGTTGCTCCTATACTTTTTAGATTTTAAATAATAACAGATCTTAAAACAATACATCGCTAAGGGATTTTGGCTGGGGGTTGAAGACTTATGACAAAATTATTCATCCCTCCAAACCCAGGTGTAAAATATGGTATAGTTAACGATATTTCTCCCTTACAGGGTTTAGATGGTGGTTGACTCTCAAAAATACAATATCCATTCCTCCAAAATCCGTTTCAGGCACTAACTTAAAATTTTACATGCAGGGTGGTCTTCTATATCGTAGATCTTAATAAATATTTGAAAACATTCACTCCCTTAAAAAAAAACCTAAATAAATATTTGAAAACATTCACTCCCTTAAAAAAAAACCTAAAAAGAAACATTCAGTTGTCCAGTACTGTTTGACATAGGTTCAGTAAGATGGGGTTTAAAACAGTACAATTCTTCTGTACTGGGTTCAAATGAGTGTTAGATCCGAATATAAATAATCATTCTTCTAAAATTGTTTGACGTACGAACTGAGAATGTGTTTCACAGGCTCAGTCGACAGTGGACACATAAAAATGTAAAACTTTGAATAATAACTTTCAATTTAAACCATAGCAAAGCATGGTTACTTTGCTAGTTACTAATATTTTCAGAAAGCAAAATAACAACGTAGACTTTAGGACAACTTGTATCAATTAGGACAAACAATACCAATTCACAACACACATGCATTAATATTACTAATAAATTCCAGAACTCCGGAGTTCATAAACTCTAATGCTGTCAGTGTGAAGCTAGCTATCTAGGCCAGACTGGTAGAAGTTTCACTACCAGATACCAAGAACACTTTAATGCCTAGAAATACAATAGATTTTCTGCCGTCAGCGCCTACATGACAGATTTTAACCTTCTTTTTCTTCCTTATGGCAGGATAGAAACAAGAAAGCTAAAGTGGTATGGGCATATGATGTGAGTGGGAGAACAGAGAGTGCCAAAAACAGCTTTTCCAGAGAAGTTAACAGGAAAGAGACAACGAGGAAGACCCCGAAAGAGGTGGACAGATTCAGTGTGGGAGTTCATAGAGAAGAGGGGAGGAAAACCAGAAGATGTACTTAAAAAAGGAGAAGAGTGGTAGAGAGACAGGCAGCAATGGTGGTCCGTGATTCACAACCTGACCCGGGAAGCTGGAAATGGGAAATGAAAGATGATGATGATGATGATGATGATGATGATGATGATGATGGCAGGATCTTAGCATTTTACGCATTGATAACAAAGGCATCCTCTTTAAACATTTATGAAAATACGAGGGTCTAGTCATAAGTCATGGAAACTATTTTTTTTTTTTTTTGAACAGGAGACAGCATGGAAAATCTAAGATATGCAGTTGGAAATATAGGGCATGTACTTATGCATAGTGCCTGAAGACAAATTCTGACTTCAGGAGATTCTCGTAGGAAAGTGACAGAACACAGGCCATTGGTAAACATTGTGTTTTATTATGGTATAGACAGCAAATACACAAGACTATGTACAAAGGACAGGTCTCCACTGGTTACAGACCTTCAAAATAATCACCCAAGGTTTCCACTGTGCGTTGCCAGTGGTGGGGCAGGCGCTGAATACCATTTGCTGCATGTGTATCGCTAATGTGTGACTCCTCTCTCCGAAATGCTGTTTCGATGTCCTCTTTGTTGAACGTCTCCATCCACCTCGCCACTGTTCTATAGGGCATGGCATGCACATCTAATGTTTCCCGCAGTTCTGCATGACATTGGCGTGCATTTCTGCCGCAGAGAACTGCTATTTTAATAAACGATCTTTGCTTCTGCTTGTTGACTTCAATTTGTGATGCTCTCACTCACACACTGAACTTGGGGGCATGCTTAGACCCACACTGTTGTTTACATACACCATCTAGTGGCATCATACACAAGTACATATCATACGTTTCCAATTGCATATCTTAGATTTTCCGTGTTAACTCCTGTTCGCGAGAAAAAAAATAGTTGCCATGACTTATGACTTGATCTACGTATTTTTATTCTCCTTGATCAATGATTCAACTCAGTAGGAAATCTGAATGAAATTTTGGAAAAATACAATATCCTTTTTGATGAATTATTTAAAATCATAGAAGGGAGATATTAATATTCTAATGCAAATATTACCATGCAAATTTCTAGCTCTACTCTTGCCCCATCTACACCTGTCCCTCCCTCCATTCTTCCTCTGCCTCTCCTCAATAAGGCTGCTCCCCAGCCATCACGGTTGCATAGCGATTGGTCAAACACAAACGCGACAGCAGGTCACAGTGCATCCAGCTGGGCTAGCAGGGAGTGAGTAGTTCATTTCTGCATCGTGTCATTTAATCTAGGTTTCTTTGCGATTTCTATCTCAACATATTCTTTCAACATAGACTCCTCAATCAAGCCTGTTGAACATAGTTTCATAATTACCAGTGTTTAGTCCTTTTAGGACTGAGCCTTTCAACCCAAGCTATGATAAGATTTATCAGACCTTTTTGTAAGCCACCATTAATGCTAGCACGAAGTAAGTTATTATAAATAGGCCGCTGTTTATCATCATCTATATTTTCACTGTTCTTTCCATTGTGTAAACACTATCCTCCTGCAGCCACAAAAACCACAACAAAACAGTAAACCAAGACAACTGAATGCCAGCACACTGTGAGATCACTCAAACTTTACTTGTGTAAATCATGTTCCGTACTGAATCAACCAGCAGCTAAATGTACCTAGTAAAGATGTGTGGATATTATCCACAGTTCACAGTGCATGTAATATATTAATAAACCTCCTCAGATTAAGGTCTGTGATTATGTTTTCCCTTCCCTTTGTTTGTAGAGCAAATACACCCGTTGAAGTAATGCGACTAATTTTGGGACAGATGAAGTATTTCAGTATTCCCTTGGCCTTTCCGATCACCTGATTAGTAATCCATTGAACATTCGTGGAACCAGAGGAGACACTAGCTTCCTCTGTGTTGAAGTGTTTATGCTTGGGGTATAATTTGCAAGAACTGTACACGAACCTGGTGCAGAATAACATATTGCATCTGCTTGCTTCCATTCTTGATTGCATCAGTGCATATATTCCCTCTCTAGTTCTTATGATGAGGCCTACTGAAGATAACGTCATTCCGCGCTGCAGATGAGGGGGAGTATTGATTTTGATGCATTAATATTGCAGTCACTTCTTTCTGCGTTTGTACCATCATATCAATAAAATTTTGTTTAAATCTTCTTGGTGTGTAAATATTTATTTCATTGAAATATATTTGACCAACCATTAGAATATTGTAGCAGATCTAAATTTTTAATTATTAGTGCTCATATGCTTTTTCACTCAGGTTCATCATAAAATATTGTTGGCAGATTAGACGTAACTGTTGAAATACTTTGGCCATAGTTTTAAATGAGGGTTTACTACATCATATTCTAAATATGGGAAAGAATGTTACGGTATACCTTGACTTTGTTGGAGAGAGCCAAGTAGCTTAGGATCAGGAAAGAGGACAATCTGAAGAACAAGTTCCAGACAAAAGATCTCTGTGAACATTTATGAGCAAGGCTGAAAGATTGTTAGGTTATAAATTGCCATGCATGTAACTGTAATGTAGGAAAAGGAAAAGAAGAAATAGAACTTAGTTGCTTATCCTACTGGCTCCTTTTTGTATCGTTTCCAATATTGGGATTGTTTCATAAGTAATTGTACACAACAATCTTCTAAGCTAAATTTTTCTCCATAAGAATATCTCATTCATTCATTCCTAAGAATCTTGAGCTTAGTGAGCAAGTTGCTTTTGTGGTATGGCAAGATGCTGGGGGGTGAGCCTCGCTGTTGGCAGCTCAGAAGATGATTTTCCATAGTTTCCTATTTTCACACAGCTTCTTTTCCAGATCTAGCCTTTTCCTAACTTGTCATCACTGATAGATAACCTGTGTGAGCTTAGTGTGGTGTTAAACGGGTGTTAACACATTGGAGACTCCGCTCAGAGAAACTACGGGCGTGCTGTTTCATTGCTGCTGACGGGACCCGGAGAATCTACAGGCACGTTTTCACTGTAGCTAAAAAAAATAGCTGCCCTTTCAGAGAGCTGTGACTTCACTAGGATACTGTTGAATGTTTCTATAAGCATAAAATATACTAGTTATGGGCATAAGTTGGGAGCTCTTCTTTCAGGGCATTGATAACTCAGCCACGTTCTTACATATCCTGGGGCTGCGTCATCGTTGACCCTCAGCTGGAAATGGGCTGGAAAGTACGTACAGTACACACGGACAGGAAGAGCGTGTGTTCGAGAGGCAGGCTTGTTTGTGTAATTCTTGTGAATATTTAGCATGTCTAATTCAACTGTACAAAATTTCTACAACGAATCCATAATGGATGTTCTTATGGAAGACACGAGTTCTGAAAATGAGGATGAGGATAACAATTATACACTAAGTAAACATGATGATTTGGCGCTTCAGGCAAGTAAATGTAGATAATGAGCTAATTTCAAATTGGTATGAAGTTTAATGTAGTTTTATGCCGCTTTCTGAAGTGGGTTCTGTAATACGGTTTTTTATCGCTTCCTAAGATTGTGGGTGTTTCTCGTGTACAGACGACAACCTGCAGCAACTCGACGCAACTCGGTCGTCAAACAAGGAACAGTGGGAAAACAAATTCCTGGTTGTAAACAAGGATACCGGTGCCAATTGTCCAATTAGGTTAGAATCTCTATTAGTATGTTTCAGTAGATGTATCCACAATACTAGACAGATTTTGAAATATTAACTGAACTGGTATCCATAGCTGCGTCAGATTTTTTTTTCGCTTGTAAAAATTATTTTCATAAATTTATATTTAAATGTTGCTGCACTATTGTGATAAAACTCATTTTTGTGTAGAAGAAAATGTGATTTTTTTAAATATGCCAAAACGTGTTGTAATCATGGCTTACACTAGCATTGAAAAAATTTCAAAAACTATTAAAAATCCTGCAATTTCTTTAGGGTAGCACATTCAAATAAGGCCGTCTCCAATGTGTTAAAGAAGAAACTCATAAGCTTACTGTATATTGTTATTGTCTGATGTTAAAACAAATTACAATGACCAAATATATTTTAGTTTAGTTATGTCTTGCAAATCTTATATAAACATTTGAAGAGAATCCTTTTGTACATGTTTCAGAAGGTGCTGTACTTGATCAAACATCTGATCAGCGAAAGAGACTCTGCAGTGACATTGTCAGACAAATTCTGTCATTTGGAATACCTACTTATGTTTCCAGTTTGGATAAAAGTTTAATAAGTGAAATGAATTCCCAGCTGTATGTTAACGCTGATAATGATACAAATTTGGAGTTAAATGAGGAAGGAGATGCAAAGTTAAGAAATTTGATTGCTGATGTCCAGAGTTTGACATCGAGGGATGATCTTGTACAGAAGTTAAGGTAGAACGGTATTTTTTATTTTATTTTAGTCTTATATGATATGGATCATATTTTAATTCCTGCAGTTCCTGTGTATATTGTGTGACAGTGCTTCCCAGATACAGATTCTAGGCTGTGAGCGATGTGGTACAGTAGAGTTATAAATTAAGATTACCTTAAATGGCAGATTTAATGTAATCTGAATGAATGTAATAATAATAATAATAATATATTTTAACGAGGGACTGTGGAAAATCTTCAAGAGACACTTGTGAAGGGTCCGCACTCCACAAGTGTGTGGAATTCTTACCCACTAAAGACCACACACCCTTTTCCCACATTGTGTATCATCATCCCGGAACCGCTCTCACTTTACTTCAGGATGATGTCGTGCTTACTTAGTCTTTCCGACTTCTTTCTTTCTCCCTCCTTTACGGACGTTCATACGCTTCCAAATCCCTCTTCTTCTGACGAAGGACATCCTCCACATACGCTGCGACACGATCCCAGGATTCCTGGTTTTGTACTATCACAGAAATAATATTATCTGGTGTCATTTCTCCCAATTCAGTTTCCACACTTCTTCTCTTTATCATCCCATGGCCGCACACAAAGAAGGTGTAAAGTGCATCATCAATGTCGTCACAGTATATGCATGCTGCATCACTCACTCTACCCACTCAATGCAGGAATTTCCGTAAATATCCATGTCCTGTTAGAAGCTGTGCGAGGTAATAGTTGACTTCACCATGAACCCTTTCAACCCAGATATGCAAGCATGGCATCAGTCGCCTGGTCCATTTACCCCGAAGGTCACTTTCCCATCTGAGTTGCCATCGCCTCATCCATTGACTGAAGGCACGCTTCCTTGCACATTTCCTTCCCAGCTCTCCTTGGGTAGATTTCTTGTTGCTCCAATGCAAGCAGATCTTTTGGGGCTAATGATGCCACCGTGAGGATTGCAGGTTCAGAAACCATGCTGTTATGCACATGCAATACGTAAAGCTGCTCTCCGTTGTACAACAGCTATTCATCTCCGATACCAAGCAAATCTCAAGGATTCAGCCCAAATTACAGAGCTATACAGGAGCGCTGACTGTACTGTCGACATGAGAAGGTGTCGTTTACTGGATTTCGGACCTTTAATATTTCTCATCAGTCTACTAAGTGCAGTCCTGTATTTTACTGCCTTATCTGTCGCTCTCTGAATATGATTCCAGAATGTGAGCTTGGAGTCAAGTGTCACTCCTAGATATTTTGTGCTTGTAGACATTTCAATCACTAACTCTCCAACAGTCATTGGCCCAAGAGTCTCGATCCTTTTCCTCGTCTAAAGAATTATCAATAATAGTTGAATATTTTGGTTATGGGTTCACCTTTACAATTACGTGTTTATGTACACTGTTTAATTATTTTATCTTTAATGTCTTTATGAATACAACTTGACGTTGGCTCCATTGAACTCTTTAACAGAATGCAACACTTGTAAAGTGCCAACCGTAGTTCAACTTCTATGTGTTAATCTTAATCAGCATAAAGAACCTTCATCTGAAACAACTTTAATTGACTGTATTCCATTGTAGTGCCTAGAAGCATACATGCTATGTATATAGTTTAAACTTTTTAAATGTTATTGCCACTACATTAAGTCTTGAATCACTTGAACTTTTAACAGAATGCATTCAGGTAACTAGTCTTAATTTATAATTCCCAATAGTCTCAGTTTTTAATTCCCAAGAGTTATACACATTTTAACGACATTGGTTCTGTACATTGTTTTGGATAATTCAATGTAATTTTGTTTTTTGTGTTATGGCTGATGATGGCTTACAGTTAGGTTGAAACTAGTCCTAAAGGAAATGTAATGTGACATTTTGCACAACTTTGTATTGAAAAGGAGGACCCCTAAATAAAATATTCAACTATTATTGCAATCGCAGTTCAGTACAGACCAATTATCATGAAACTTATAAAAGAACTATCTCCATTTTGTGTTCTGCTAGTGTTAGCCCGTGACTCATCATCCATTCTTTTATGCTCCACATCACCCAATTCAGTTTGATTTGAGCCATCTCAACATTACGAGCCACTATCAAGGCGGCCACATCATTAGCGTAGCCCACAAGCTTCGTGTTCTCTGGCATCTCCAAACGTAACAAGCCAACATACACGATGTTCCAAAGAACCAGCTGTCAGTCGTTTTGTCCTTTGTCCATCTTCTGTATCATACAGCAGAGGACGATCCTTGAAGTAGTCTGTCATTATATGCATAAGATACTTTGGTAGCTTGAAAGTTTCTTTAAAAGCTTCCAACATGTCGCTCCAGCTTGCCGAATTAAAAGCATTCTTCACATCCAGGGTCACAAGAAGTGTCTTTTTACGGAAATGATGGTTGCCCTTTTGTGCTCTTTCTGCTGTATTCACCACCTCCCACACTGCATCCATCTTCCAGTGCCCTCTCTGAAACCCATGCTGGCAAACAGATAAATCCCCTATTAGCTGAACTGATGAGATAATTATGGACTGTAGAAGTTTTTCCTGGCCTTTTCCAGCTGTGTCCAACATTCATAAAGGTATATAACCACCAGGTTTCCCTTTGCTGATCAAAACCAATCGGGCCATTTTCCGTCAGGGACTAAAAACACCCGCTTGCAGGCAGTGATTGTACATATTCAGCAGCAGTTCTGGACAGAATTCTGATATTATCTTTAGCACTTCTGCAGGTATACCATCTGCTTCTGGAGTCTCCTTGTTTCTAAGAGAGCTAATAGCTCTATTCAGTTCTATTGTGAAGAGGGGTTTATCATCCAGTTCTTTTTCGTCACTGTCAATCCTCTCTGGATGGTCGGGGAATAGTGTATCCACAATTTCTTTAATTGTTTGCAGATCCATGCTCGGGGTTGAAAATGTCTAGAGTTTCTTCATTACAATCTCGTAACCTAGTCCTGATGGATCATCATCTACTTCCTTAGCCAGTGACCACCATTTATCTGCTTTACTCTTTCTAATTGCACTGCGGAGTTCCTTCTTCGCTGACTTGTACTCTGCTGAGACTGAGGTATTCTCTGGACTGCCTCTCATCCTCTGAGCCCTGCGTCGAAGTCGCAGACAATTCCTTCTCAGTTCAGCAATCTCTTCCATCCACCAGTATGCTGGGCGCTTGCTAGCTCGTGGTCTCTTTCGGGACATTGAGACATTGCATGCTTGCTGGATTAGCTGCATGGTGAGTTCAACACGTATACCAGCTGCTTCTTTCCCTCTACAGCCAAAACATTTTTCTGTTATGTTCTCCATTCCATTCTGTATTACATCAAGAAACTTTTCCTTGTTGATACCGGCTATGTTCCACCATGCTGGCCTGTGCAATATGTTTCTTACTTGAGGAGCTTCCTGGAGCAGTCAAAAAGTGATATATTGGTGATGACTCCCCGTATAGTTCTCGATCACTTGCCATTTAGTAATCTTAGGCCCATTGTCCTCCGATGAGAAGGTTACATCTGGTATTGTTTCCCGACATGTTGACACATTTCCAATGTTGTTGATCACCAAACCTGTTCTGGCTGCCATCTCCATTATATGTTGTCCTCTGGAATCTGTTTGTGGCATGCCCCATTCCAACGCTTGAGCATTAAAATCATCAGCGATCACTAGTCTGTTTTCCATTCCGCGTAATGCATCTTCAAGGCCATCAACTTTCATTTGAAAGTTGGGAACAGATTCATTTGGTGTAAAATAACAGCTTACAATAGTGATTCCCCCAGTCTGTACCGAAACAAAACCATCTTCACATCCGTGCTCTGTTACTGGAAATTTTTCTAGTTCTTCTATCCAAATTGCAGCTGTTCCAAGATTATCTACAAACCACCCTGGATGATCCCTCTCTTGATATGGTTCACTAATAATAACAATGTCTGGTTCCATCTCATAAATCAGCTGTGTCTTAAGGTCGTTAGCTGTTTGACTCCTGTGCATTTTGCTTGAAGGATTCGCGTCATTTGCTGTGATTTTTGGCCTTTTCAAGAGCTTCATGAAATATTGTGTATGCACCCGATCCAGGAACATGATTTCGTTTAGCTTCATTGACACCTTTGTCTCTACAAAGCATGCATCGCGGATTATTCCTTTTGCAGTCTACTGCCTTGTGACCAGATTCTCCACACTTAAAAGACAACTTACTTCTGTCAGGGCCTGTGCAGTTTCTTGCCAGGTGTCCATATGATAGGCATCAAAAGCAGCGAGGAAACATGGTTCTAACACATACTCTGCAGTTTAGCCATCCTATTTTCAATCTTCCTGCTTCCAGTAGTTTCTGAGCATCCTCATCTTTAGTTTCGAAGATGGCAAGTTTCTGTCCCCAGCTGTTTGGTTTTGTGACTGATCAGCTCTCCATGGGGATTACCAGAATCTCGTCTTACAGCTTCCTCCACATCTGCAGCGGGAGTGACGCCATCCATGTCTCGAATCTCCAGTGTAGTTCGGGGAATTAAAGCCTTTACATCGGCATCTTGTCCAAGGGCGTGTCTCAGAGATTTACTGAATATCTCCCTGTTTCCAATCTGTGTTGTTTTATTGAATTTAAGAACAGCCCCAGCTCTTGTTTTGCAGATAGATCGGATGCCTGATCCACTGTCTTCTGACTTCACCCTGTTCCTGATATCCTTCAAAACATCAGCGAAAGTCTTACCGTTCACTCCTTGATTTAGAATAAGGTCATTTTCCACTCTCGCTAACCGCTGTACCTTCAAGATCGTTTCGTTGGAATATCTTCGTTCTTCCTATCCTCACACTTCCTTCTCTTTTTCTTAGCTAGAAACTCTTCCCATTTTCCTTGGTCTTCCTCCATGTCATTTATCACTGGTGATGTTATGGACACTTCCTTGTTTTCTGTGGCATTTGATCTCTGTTTTAGGTTCTTCTGTAGATTTATTCCACAACATCCTACATGTTGCTCCATCCTCTAATGCTTCTTCCAACTTCATGAGGCCATTTTTTATTTCCATTTTTAGATTCTTAAGAGGAATAGCCAGGATGTTCTTCAAAAGTGATCTTGCAGTTTCAAGATGCACCTCTTCTTCATACTGATTCTCCGTCATCTGCCGAATGATATCATCGGTCAATTTAAGTCATTACTCCTACCGTTTCTGCCATTGTGGATGCTTTCCCTTGATACTCCAGACAGTTCCACTGTATCACACTGAATCTCTGCTTCTGCCATCATGCCGATGAGGGAGTCTAATTAGCCGTGACTTGAACCGAGGTG
The DNA here is from genome assembly GCF_040414725.1 of Anabrus simplex. NCBI lineage: Eukaryota > Metazoa > Arthropoda > Insecta > Orthoptera > Tettigoniidae > Anabrus > Anabrus simplex. The sequence goes on along the minus strand of NC_090268.1, from coordinate 260,137,794 downwards.
ATGGTGTTTTGAGTGAGCACTAGGAGCGCTTGCACTAGAAAACGATTGTCTATCTACTGCAGTGCTATTTCTGCGTGATTTTGATCTTTGGCAAGATGGCTGCTCACAAAAAGATTATTTCACCACAAGTTGTACAATATTTCACTTGATATTCTGTTGTTCCAATTGTAAACAAACACATCTACCATACAATGGAGCTTAAAATAACCATACAAACCTGTTTCAGTAAGTACCTTCACAATATAAACCCACTTTCTTGAGCTATCTTGTAGCTGCGAAGTTCACACGTGTCCAATGAAATGTTGCATATAGAAAACCTAAATGGCATCAAATCAAAATGACGGCACACAGCAGTTGAGGCCACATATTTGTTATTAGTCTTAAAATATACTGGAGTTCGGAATTTTGTCATGTAAAGGGAATTTTTAATGGCATAATAAACCTACCAACATAGGTCTCTCACATTTAAATGGGCTTCAGTGCAAACCAACTCTATTGGGATTGGTTGTTGCTAACTACTCAGCCACTTTCACTGAAAAGTGCTTGTTGTACTTAAATACAAAGGTACTAGGAAAGTTTTGCAATACGCAAAAACGGTTGGCTGGACACCCCTGTTATGGTGTGGGATGAAAAGAGGGGTGAAAACTGGTCTAAAAGACAGCAAGGCGTGACCTTCACACCAGTTATTACCAGGCAGTGGGATTGAAAGCAGGTTAAGATGTCAGTGGCTAAAGGTAAATATCGTGCAGTTATCCGCTACAATTTTGCTTGTGGATTAACTGTTAACCAGTGCCTGGAGGAAATGACTTCTGTGCTGGGGAAAGGCTGGCCACATCGGTCAACAATTTTCCGCTGGTACAAAGAGTTCCAGAGGGGAAATTTTGGGGTTGAAGACGATCCTCGTTCTGGGCGATCGTCTGAATCAGTGACTGGGGAAAACATTAAAGTTGTCAGGAAAATGTTGCAGCAAGAGAGGCTGTTGACACATCGGCAGGTAGAAGAGACCCTCCACATCCCTGCACAGCTATTCATTCAATTCTACATGACCATCTCCGTGTTACAAAGGTTTGTTCCCTTTGGGTGCACCTTTCACTTTCAGAGGAACAAAGGGCACATCGAGTAAAATGGTGCCGAGAAATGCTAAAACAGCTTGAAAATGGGACTTCGCGTAACGTCAATAGCATCGTTACAGGTGATGAAACTTGGCTTTATTATTACGATGTCCTAACAAAATCCCAGAACAAGGTGTGGCTGTTTGGAGATGAGGATACTCCTGTGACTGTGCGAAAGTCAAGGTCCATGAAGAAAAGGATGATTGCAGTATTCTTCACTAAACGTTGCATCCTGACTCGGGGAGTGCTAGAAATACAAAGGACAGTTACTGCGAAGTAGTACAGTGAGACTTGTCTGCCTCAGGTCATCCAGGCTCTCAAGCAGATCCGTCCAAGGTCACAACTGAACACTTGGCTCTTGCATCGCGACAATGCTCCAGCACATCGTGCTAATGTAACAATGGATTTTCTTGCTAGATCAGCGTTGACTGTGCTTGATCGCCCTCCAGACAGTCCTGATCTTGCCCCATGTGACTTCGCACTCTTCCCAGAAGTGAAGATGAAGCTGAAATGGTGGCGTTTTGCATCCAACGAGGAGCTTCTGGCAGCATGGGAACAAGAGTGTGAAAATGTAACCGAAGAAAAGTGGCGGAGTTGGTTCAGTGACTGGTTTCGATGTATGAAGAAGTGTATTGAGTGTGGTAGGAATTATTTTGAAAAGTGTTCACTCACATTACAAAACTTTCCTAGTGCCCTGGTAATACCAAACTTGCTGTCTGGCTGTGAGAGATACTGTGTCAGCCACTTGTAAGTAGCCATGCAAGAGTCTGACTGACTATGTATCTTTGTTGGGAGGATGCTTGCTTTTCCTACTCTGGGCCCTGTTTCATAAAACTAGTGTTACCTAATAATATTAGAGCTGTCCAGCACCGTGGGCTAAATGGTTAGCATGCTGGCCTTCGGTCACACGTATCCCGGGTTCAGTTTCCGGCCAGGTCAGAGATATTAACCTTAAATGGTTAATTCCCTTGGCTCGGGGGCTGGGTGTTTATGCAGCCCCCAACATCCCCGCAACTCACACACCACACATAACACTATCCTCCGCCACAATAACACGCAGTTACCTACACATGGCAGATGCAGCCCACCCTCATCGGAGGGTCTGCCTCACAAGGGCTTCACCTGGCTAGAAATAGCCACACACAATTATTATTATTATTATTATTATTATTATTATATTAGAACTCATAATAATAATTAATAGTTAACCAAATTCTGTTTCATAAAGATTTACACATGAGTAATAAAATATCTTCACTCATAATATTAGTTTATTAGTCACCTGATAAAAATGGAGGTTAGAATCGGTTTGTTGCAAATGTTCTTGGTTTGGGCTTGTTCCTATCAGTAAGCTAGTGCTTGGCTACAGCCAACTATTAATCCACATGTTCGAGAGGCTCACTTGATATTTTCGTTGTTGTGACTTTGATACATATGAGAATGGATAAAAGAAGTGAAAATAATGTTTGTTTGTGGAAAGTGATTGAGTTAAAGCATCAACTATTCACAGCCTTTTGCACACTATAACCCTCCTTGTGCTTTTTACTTTTTTTATTTTAAGTGCTCTTAAAAATCTCTGTTGAGATGGACTAGCAAAATCTTTGTTTACTACCCCCTTTTTGTGGGGGCAGTTGAATAACAGCCACGGTATCCCCTGCCTGTCCTAAGAGGTGACTAAAAGGGGTCCCAAGGCTCTCAACTTGTAAGTGTGGGTTGGCGACCACAAGGCACTGAGATGAGTCCTGCCATTGCTTCCACTTACTTGTGCCACACTCCTCACTTTCATCTACCCTTATAACCTTCCTTGTTCAGCTCTTGTTCTTTTCCGACCCTGGAGGCATTAGGTTGTGAGGCCAAGAGAGTCTTTAATTTTCATGCCTTTCGTGGCCCTTCTCTTTCTTTGGCCGATACTTTCATTCTTTGAAATGTCGGATCCTTTCCATTTTCCTATCTGATTAGTATTATTGTAGATGACGGTTGCCTAGTTGTAGCCTACTTCCTCTTAAAACAATAATCATCACGATCATCATCTTGGCTTACTGGTGATATAAGCCAAGATTTTAAAGGATAGCTGGATTGTCCGAGCAGAACTGCACTAGAGAAACACAATGATACTGTGTATCACTACCAACTTGTGGAGTGCAATGTGAAGCTGCTGTTTTGAAGGTATGCTTCATTCCTTGCAGTGGAACACTCTATTACCAATCCTATCAAGCAAATACTCAAAAGTTCTGTAATATAACCTAAATCTTCCATTGTATTCATATGTTTGTTACATGCCAGGACAGGCTGTTTTTGATGTAACATTTATTGGACTGTGAATACCTACACTCATTCCTCATCACTATTTGAATTAGTCGACCATTTCAGTGATCTTCACAATTTTATGCCAAAATATTTAAATACCACTCACTTTGGTTTCACTAATAACATGAATTATGAGTGAAAATACACTCATGGAAATAATCCCAATAATATGAGTAACTTTGATTAGTCATGTTGTCTATGAAACAATTTACTAATATTAATAGGAATATCTACTAATAATTTTGACTCAAAAACTAATTACTAATATTATTAGCTAATAACTCTATGAAACATAATACGGTACTAATATTGTTAGTTAAATATTATTGGTAGTAATAATATTAGTGAAAGATGTTTTATGAAACAGGGCCCTGGGTTGTGAAATAGACAGTTACAGTTAGAGTTTATTGGCTTGTACAAATGCTTATAGACCTGTCAGTAGTAAAACTTACTTTCACCACAAAATTCCAATACTAGAGTCTCTGAAAATGTATGGCAATAAAAGATTCGTAAATCGCTTTTCCGGCGTTCTGTTTTATCTGACACCTTTGTAAAAAGAAATTTGACTAAAATTCCATACAGGACTTCAAGATGAAGAAATAAAATCATTGTTTCTACTGCCAAATGTTTCAGTTATTTGTCAGCCTATAGACTAAGGTGTGTTGGGAGGCAGTTAAAATAAACTACCATCAAGAGCTTTTGTCATCTTTAACCATAGAATTGGCAGTGTTAAATCTTGTTGTGGCAACCATATTTGGCAGCTTGTACTTGTCTAAATAAAACACAAAATATCCACAAGGAGTGAAATAAATCTATGAAGTTTTATATATGTATGTAAAACTAATACACTGAGGATAGTCGTGTTGACCCGAAATTGCATAAATGTTTTGATTAGAAAAATGTACAGTCTGTTCAAAATGAATAATTCATAAATTCAAAATAATAATTTAAAAAACTGAAACATGTCACAAACAAACTGAGATACACAGATTGTCTATAATGTATCTGTAAAACACTAGCAAAAGCTTCATCACTCTGAAAGGCATGTTCTTGAAGATACTAGGGAAAGTGTATTGGCATGCCTTACTCAGGAGGTGTGACTTTAGGCCGTGTTATTATGATAGGTTGCTGTACGGCATGCATGTTATCACTTTCACTTTCCAGTATTTGATGGTAAGAAATAGCTGATACACATTCTGAATTTGACTCGGAATCTGTTGGTTCATTCTCAATATCGTCAGTCAGATCCACGACTTTCATCTTCCAACAAATTTTGCACTACTTCATCACCAATGAAGATGCCATATTTAGGCACACACTGTAGTAAAAATGTATACAATCAATGAAATAATATATATTTATCTCGACTTACAAATGTGGGATATTATCTTATTCACTTCGTGGTGATAATATGTCACTTATAAACACAAAAACATGCAATGGCGTACAGTTATGCATACAGTTTCAAATTGTGAAGGAGTAAAATCACTTACTTTGAGCATAAATATGAAATTTTAGCTGAGCGGTGAGTAAATTCTTTTCTTGCAGCCTGGTGCTTTCTTGGAGAGGCCCAGATCTCATACTAAGTCGTTTAATTCAGATTATTTGAACTGCTGGGTGAGATGAAGATCTGTCAGATTTTGCAATTATCTCCTCATGCATCTCAAGAAAAGTCTATTGATCACTATGTTCACTTTCTGTGTTAGCAACTGAATGAAAACCATTTAAAACTGGAATCGGGAGCGCGGGTTAGTGTGGGATGGGTTGAATTGCTGAGGGAATACTGGGATATATAAATACTATTCCGGTTTTGCTTGCCAATACTCTGGTATTGACCAGGCAGAAATAGCAGTTACTGCTGTGGTTCTTTGGTTTACTCTAAACACTGGGAACACCAAAAAACATGCTATTTTGTTTTCCTTCTGTCCAGTCACGAAGCATCTCCCCACAGTTATGAGACACAATATGCGGAGCCCATTTCTTGTCATGGTCACCTACTGCAGTTTCAAAATAGGTTTCATAAGCACGTCTGACAAATGATGAAATATTGCGCCTTTGTTGTTGAATGCAACAGCCACATAGAAAACAGAATGCATGAGGGCTATTTTTACACTTATGCCGACTTGAGGGTATGATCCAGTCTGAGAAAAAAACCAGAGTGTTTAGTCTTAATGTGCGTTTATTGTGTATAAAAATGATAAAATTGTAAACCATTAATTACTCTGTAGTTATGCTCAATCTATGAGGGTTACTGTGGTGGTGGTCCCCTAACTTCAGTGTTAAAATAAAAAGTAACAATAATGAAAATTATATTGTATGAAAACTAGATCTTTCAATATAAAAACCATAAATCTGCAACGGTAATTAAAACTCATATTGCATGGAAACTAAAGCATGCTCATGAAAACACTTCTGAAGACTAAGATAGACTGAGCCAGCACATTGTGCAAAGCATCACAAACTCTTTTTGATGTGGGTTGTTCTAGATCCTCATCAGGTAACGAAAAAAAGTTTTTGGAACCCTTGTCTAATTCCTCAACATGACCACATCATCTTGTGTTTGCTGTTGCTGCCCATTCAGGTTATCGAGGAGATTCCTGTAATTTTCATCAGCTGAATCTTCATTGGATACAACTGCAGCATCTGGCGACTCAATATGAATATGGTGGTTTTTTTTTTTTTTTTTTTCAAGTAGGGCAGGGACTTCCTCGAGCATGAGATTCCTAGAACAGAAATGAAATTACTAGCATTTGACATAATGATTATTATTATTATTATTATTATTATTATTATTATTATTATTATTATTTATTTGCCAGGCTAAGTGGCTTAGACACGTAAGGCACTGGCCTTATGACCCCAACTTGGCAGGTTCGATCCTGGTTCAATCCAGTGGTATTTGAAGATGCTCAAATCCTTGGTAGATTTACTGGCACTTAAAAGAATTTACGTGGGACTACATTCTGGTAGCTTGGCATCTCTGAAAACTGTATAAGTAGTTAGTGGATCATAAAGCAATAACATTATTATTATTATTATTATTATTATTATTATTATTATTATTATTATTATTATTATTATTATTATTATTATTAATAATGCATGTCACAATTTATCTTGGAGTTTTTTTTGTCCAGTCTATATTTCTTTATAAACTGCTTCTTTCTTTCCATTCTGAGAGTTATTTGCTAATAGAGTTCTTCTGTGTATGAAATTGAGAGTTTGGAGATTAAATCTAATATTACAATTGTGGTTGTGCATTTCTGGTGACACATTTGTTGTTTACCCAGTAAAATTAACTAAAACCTTGGCCATAGATTGTCCAGCAGAGATTTAGTTTATTCTGCCATTTGGTGAAGTAAAACATGAAAATTGACATGCAGGAAGCCTAAATTGTGTCAAATTAAAATGCCTGCATATGGTAGCTGGGACCATACAATTATAACTATTTTTTACTTTTTTCCACTACATAACTGTCATGTGTACTGGTACCTATGTCATTTGATTTGTTTATGAGTGTTAGTTAATGACTTGCTTATTTGATGTCATCATAATCATGTTTAATGTACGTATTTTCCTTCTGTCTTGTAGGCATAAGCTGTTATTCATAATTGCTGAACAACTCAAGTGCAACAAAATTTTTGTAGCAGAGACTGGCACACATTTAGCTATTAAATTAATGACTAATTTGTCTCTTGGAAGAGGAGCTCAACTGCCATATGATATTGTAAGTTTTTATATTTCTTGTCTATTAACGACAGATTGGGTCTTGAACATTATTATTTGATCAAGTTCCTAATACTGTACTGTATATATTTTGTAAACCATCCTGTTTCATAAACCACTTCCACAGAATGTTTGATATCATTGTTTGTGATGTAGATTATTGTAGTCATGATTTAGATTTTGAAATTGAATGTTACTTTTTTAATGCCATGAAACAGAACTGGACACTTCAGACATATCTGAATTTTGTGTGGGTAAGGAGAGAAAGGGAAGAGTCGTCGTCGTCGTCGTCTCCTCTTCCCCCGTAAACATCAACAAGCCGCCGTTTTAACAATTGCCTATCACTACGTGCATGCCACATACAGATTGCAACCTTTAAACACAGTTGAAACAGTTGACTGCTGACGGTACAGCATGTCAGTTCAACACAACACTAGATCACAAATATACTTCCTGTTAAATCATAACTCCACTAAACAGTAACTTGTCTATCATCAAGACCACCTCTTTATATATGTGCCTGGCCAGGTTTCTAGAAAGATACGTTACCAGAATACCTTCTCGTAAATTCTCGAGTGCCTAACTACAGGTTTATAATGTATAGAATATTCTACCATCGCCTCGTCTGATCTAGAGACATTCTGGATGTTACAGTGTGTTTCACAATTCTGTAGTAGATTACACATCATATACAGGTAATAATAAATTATATAATATTAATTTACAGGTATTTACATTAACTGAACTCATATAAATATTTATGTACAGCACACGTTTCATGACATAACCTCACAATCATTGCGATTGTATTGTATGTACATATGACGTAGTAGTAATAATAATAATAATAATTATTATTATTATTATTATTATTATAAAAAATGGATGTAAACAATTCATAGCCATACATTACAAGTAATAATAATAATCATCATCATCATACAATAATAATTCGAACTCGATACTTGCATTACTTACCCATGGGTGAGAATATATTGTCTTCAAGTTATAGCAGTTTATCACTCTTGTCATTGTATCACAGAGAAAAATCCACCACCCAAAAACAATAATTTGATATTCATGTATACAAATGAGGTTAAGAAACTTAATGTATTGCAGAACTATGGTAAGTTACATACTCTTGAACCAAGTAGAGTAATAATAATAATAATAATAATAATAATAATAATAATAATAATGTTATTTGTTTAACGTCCCACTAACTACTTTAACGGTCTTCGGAGATGCCGAGGTGCCAGAATTTAGTCCCTTAGGAGTTCTTTTACATGCCAGTAAATCTACCGACACGAGGCTGACGTATTTGAGCACCTTCAAATACCACCGGACTGAGCCAGGATCGATCCTGCCAAGTTGGGGTCAGAAGGCGAGCGCCTGAACCGTCTGAGCCACTCAGCCCGGCACCAAGTAGAGTAATCCAATCTATGATTAATATAAAATCTCTATATTTGGAATAAATAGAGTCAAGAAAATAATCTGAAAGCATTCACTCAATACGCATTCCAGACAATAAATTGCTACGTTGTTCCATGCTACGAGGGCAGATCAGAAAATAAGTTGCACTTCCCAGTTATGGCCATTTATTACACCACCTATACAACAGCAACACGATTATAACGACATAGACTGTAACGTCACTTTTCCACATAGTTTCCAAGATACTCCAAACATTTCTGCGAACGCACAACCAACTTGTCGATGCCGGATGCTTAGAAATTTCCTCCAGCGTTCTGCAACTACTCGGAGACAGCGGCCTTCACCTCCTCATCGTTCTGGAAACGTCGACCACTGAGCTCCATTTTGAGCTTACCGAACAGACGAAAGTCACTTGGCGCTAAGTCAGGACTTTAGGGCGGATGTTGCCAGACCTCCCACTTGAAACGCTGCAGCAGTTCTCTTGTTTGGCGGGCCTTGTGAGGTGTTGCGTTATCGTGCAACAAAATCACACTGGCGCTCAATTTTCCCCCGGCGCTTCTCTTTAATCGCTTTACGCAACCAGTGCAACATTTGACAATATGACGCCGCGTTGATCGTCGTTCCTTTCGGCATGAATTCCACGTGAAGCAAACCCTCCATGTCAAAGAACACTGTCGCCATAACGTTACCGGCTGAAGGTTGAAACTTGGCCTTCTTTTGGTGTGGTGATGAGGGGTGCACCCATTCCATTGATGTTTGCTTCGTTTCGGGGGTGAAATGGTGGACCCACGTTTCGTCGCCTGTGACGATTTGCCGCAGAAACCCGTTGCCGTCTGCGGCATAGCGTTGCAAAAATGCCACGGAGGATTGGAAACATTGTCCCTTGTGCTCATCGGTGAGAAGACGTGGGACCCATCTTGGTCCTCGTGAACAATGGCGAACACACTGCCATACAACATGTTCAGCTGCATCGCAATTTCTCTCAGTTTAATACGCTGGTTCTGTCTAATGATCGCATTCTCACTGTTGACCTTTGCACTGTCCCTTTCTCCACTGTGCCCACGTTTGCGAGACACAGTGTGCTGCTGCAGCGCGTTAGTGCAACTAACCTTTTGATCCACCTACGTATTAGTTTGTCTAGTCTATCCATTAAGAGTTTTGGTATAAAAAATGATGTGAACATATAAAATATATGAAATATATGAAATCTTTGACAATCTGTCCGGCTCATTTATGAGATTGGGGTCAGTTTTCCAGAGAATAAATCACTATTGTATCATAGAGCAAAATACAAGGAAGTACCAACGAAGAGTTTAGTCCTTTTCCTCTCTATGAGGTTTGACCATATTCCTTACTATTCTAAGTTTCATGCTTTTTGTGGGTCCTTGGTTTGAACCCCACTGTCGGCAGCCCTGAAGATGGTTTTCCATGGTTTCCCATTTTCACACCAGGCAAACAGACGTGTGGGCATTATAAAGTTCAATGTAAAGCAACTTATAAAAAAATATATCTATTCCTTGATATTCTAAGTTCCATGCTTTGTATGTGTTCAGTCAATTTCTTAAGAGCTTTGGCATCAACACGTAAAACCTTCTAACCGTGTACCACATACAGTGATCACGAATACCAACCCCCCCCCCCACACACACACACACTTTTTCTCCCAAAATGTTGGTTTAAATCTTGGGTGCGGGTCAAATTCAAGCTGTTCATTCTTGTAAATATTTACTACGTTTACATGGAATATTGAGATGGATTTGAATACGGTTACCGTACTCAATATACCACATGTAAACGGGCATTCAAGTCTTATTGTGTTTTAGTTGCGTTCTAGAAAACAAGATTGATTTTTTCTCAATATGGTTACAGTGGCATGTAAACATGAAATGTAAGGTAATGAATTACGGTAAATCAAAGAGTATGGGAAAATATGCGGTAAATATGAAAGCTGCTGTCGCTGCGGATGCTCGATCGTAATTTGTTTCACAAGTGTTGCTGGCATGCTGGGTGCGCGAATAGCTGATCTCGCGGGATATCATACTTTGTGAGAGTTGAGACTATTGGTTACGGAAGTCCACCTCGCTCACATTTGAGTTCTGTATCTGCCCCGTGAAAGTGCTCTCTTGATAGTAAGCGATGGATTCAAAACGGTGTCTGCAGTCATTTACTGTGTGTGAGAAACTTCAAGTTGTAAGCGATGCTGAAATATACGGATATCTTGCCCTTGGCAGAAAGTATGATATTGATGAATCGTATATTCGTGATTGGTGGAAGAAGAAGGAAAAACTTGTAAAGAGTAACAGCGATCGCAGGGCATTCCGCGGCCGGAGTGCAGTGTTTCCGGAAATTGAAGAACGACTCCACAAATGTGTGATAGAAAAATGTGAGTTAGAATATGGTGTTTCTAGTGAAATGTGTCAATTGAAAGCACTAGAGATCTCAAAATACAGGGTTTTACTGCAAGCCACGGATGGATCCGAAACTTATATCGGAGAAAGGGATTGTGCATCCGGAGATGTACGTCTATTTCACAATGTCTTTCTGGGGCGTATGAAGAAAAATGAATGGCCTTTCAGCGTCACATTATTCATTTGAGGCAGCAAAATTCTTATTTGCTCTCGCAAATTGAGAATGCTGACCAGACACCTGTCTTTTGAAATGCCGTTGGAAAATACAGTGAATACGAAGGTGGTAACGAAAAGCAACGATGCATGGAAATGTTTTGCGTATTAGCGGATGGAACCAAACTCCCTCCGTATGTGGTTCTGGAAAGGAAAACACTTCTGAAAGGAAACTTGCCGTCCGATGTTATTGTTAGAACTTATGAGTCCGGCTGGATGGACAGTGCGTTAGTTGAGGACTGGGTGAAGTGCATTTGGCAATGTCACCCGGGAGGTTTGTTACAAAAATGAAACATGCTTGTGTTGGACAGTTACTGAGGACATACAACTGACGCTGTAAAAGATATGATGATGAAAGGAAAAATCGAACTTGCGACAATTCCTAGAGGACTCACTTCTATTCTACAGCTATTGGATGTGTGTGTGAACCGGCCTCTCAGAACTGCATTGGAAGAGTTGTACACCGAATGGATGTCTGATGGTGATCACGCGTTAACACCAACCAGACGAATGAAGAGGCCTGAAGTGGAACTAATATGCAACTGGATCAAGACCGCATGGGTGCGCATTTCCAACAATCTAGTGTCCAAAAGCTTTAAGAAATGTGGAATTTGAAATTCAGTGAATGGTTGTGAGGACGACTGTTCGTGGAAAGATGCCACCAACGAAAGTTCCTATAGTGAAACTTCAGATGACGACGGTGAATTGTGAATGATCTGAGTATTGGACCAGTTTTATTTACGATTTTTGTGATGATTTTATTAATTGTAAGCTGTTTGAATTTATATTTGTGGTATATTTGAAGAAAATTAAATAGGTATGTATGTTATTGGATTTTTAAATTTTTTTTCCCGTATTTTGCCGTCTCAAATTTAGTGTGCGGGTCTTATTCGGTCTCGGGTGGTATTCGGGATTATACGGTATTGTGGCCAATTTTATTTTTTTAAATCTTTGACTATATAACTATATTGTTATGACCCATCCGAGTGCCTCATGAGCTTTCGCACAAATTGTGGTACCGATCAGTGGAGGCATGTAGATTTGTATAATGAACTTACTTTTGATTTTATAGATATGGAAGATTAGTTTTGATAGTTTGAAGAACCTATCACTTATAAATTAACTGAGTTAAAACTGAAAAGAAATGGCTTCCACAATAACAAACACTTACCCTATTGCAAACTTCCTCATTTAAATTACCTTCCTTTTGCTAGAAGCCCTTCAAGCTCAAGCGCTTGCATCTGGGAGTTTTATCTTTCCTCATAATATCAGTACTCGCCTTTAGTTGAAGGTCGCCACAGCTGCTTTTGTTGCTTGCAGCCTCTGAGTCCGCATGTTTCTCAGTCCCACATCTTCCACTCACTTCCTTGTACCTCATCCTTCCAGTGGATTCACATGCTGAGCTCAGCTGGCCTGTGAGACTGCAGTTCTTATCAGACATATCTCCCCTAGTTCGATCTCCTTCAGCTGATCCATTGACTATTGTCGTGACCCTAAGGATATGGCAGGCTGGGGACTTGGGTTCGGATTTTTCGGGAGCTTAATCTTAGAAATAACAAGATCAGCTTACACACACACACACACTCTCTCTCTCTCTCTCTCTCTCTCTCTCTCTCTCTCTCTCTCTCTCTCTCTCCTGTGTTAATTAGATAAGCACATGATGTACATTTACAAATTATGCAATTAAGAAACTTGAAGATCTCTGTACCGATGCACTTGTAGTTCTTGGTAAGATAGTCTCTCTCATAGTCCTTGACTATCCAGTTCATTTACACTTTGTAATTCAATAAGATCAAACCCTAAAAAAACTTGGTGATTACTTACCTTTTTATTGAAGATTCTTCTTCCATCTGCGTCGGCTTCTTTCTTGACTTCTTCTCTGCATCCACGATTCCGTAGTCGCATTGAGTGATGTGATGTTTAGTTCAAGTGGATGTGTAACTCCGGGACTTGAATACGACACCCTCAGACTCCGTCGTCGAACAGGTTAGTCTATCTCCCAACAGTTCTGACTACCAGACTATGTTTACTGATAGGTTAGGCTCGCTATAACACTCGCGAATGTCAAACGGTTCGTTGTTTGTGCCCTTGCAGCTCTAAGTCTTTGCACTAGCAGCCTGCTAACTATGCTGTACACGGTGATTCATTCACTGTCTTGCGTAACCCTTTGCAGTTTCTAGGCCGTTTTGCCTAGCCACATTTAACTGATTCTGCGGCTTACTGCTATGTGTATAACCTACAAATTCTGTACTATTCTGGCTCACAGCCACACGCACGTTATTTGTGCAGAAGCTGGACAGTTTCTCTCCCTTGGTTGCGTACAGCCACACACATGTTCGCACAGTAGTCGGACAGATTCTTCTCCTGTGGTGCTCAGCCACACACACGTTGCTTTCACGGTAGTTAAACAGATTTTCCCTGATTTATCGAAGTATCATTCCCTATATTTCTTGTTCGAAACCTCTCAGAGCTTTTCCCCTCTACTTCTGTAGAAGTAAGACGTTTTTAAGTCTGATTGGTTCACCAGTTCCTCCCACTAACTGATGGGGAGTGTCATGGAATTCACTCGAACAATTCTTTTCTTACTCCGTCAACAGTCTACGTAATATTTACATCTATTCACTTCTAGAAATATTTACAGAACTTCTTTTTGCATTTTCTGTTTTACACTGACGTCATGTAGCTGACTATTGAACAACATTACACACGACTATCCTGAGTTGCACCAGCTTGCTTCAAGTAAAACTTTTATGAAGTCTTATGCTTTGAATCCTTATAACTCTCTTCCACTTAATAAAATTATCACTAGTATTCGGGAGATAGTAGGTTTGAACCCCACTGTCAGCAGCCCTGAAAATGGTTTTCCGTGGTTTCCCATTTTCATACCAGGCAAATGCTGGGGCTGTACCTTAATTAAGGCTGCGGCCGCTTCCTTTCCACTCCTAGCCCTTTCCTGTCCCATCATCGCCGTACGACCTATCTGTGTCGGTGCGGGGGGGGGGGGGAAACCCAACATTTGAAACACTATAATTTCTTGCCACTGTTACATGATCATAAAAACTATAGTTCAATACTCAATATCCTTGGTCTCGGATTTGAGACTCGCTTAAGTCCGTTCGCTCGGCACTGAGACATGAAAGGGGACATGTCATGAGACACGGTCATGACACTATATTTATCTCCACCACTTTGGTTTCCCCTTATTATGTAAGTGATGAGTCCAGAATGCCCAGCCTTTCCGAGATAGAATTAAGAGTTTTTGGTTCCTAAAGACTTCTCTCTCCATCTCCTGTTCAATCTGTACTTTTCCACCTTTCAAGTGGCATTTACTGTCCAAATTCTTCTCCACCATTATGGTTGGAGCAAGTCTCACTTTGATATAGTTGTTGATTCCCATAGGGAACCTGAAATATTTGTCCCGAATGAGTAGATTTATAATACCAATATAAATGGTCCTTTATAGGACATTATAGATTTTTCAGCTAACTCATTCCTGGTTGCCAGCGTTTTACCCCATTGTGCTAAGTTGGGCTCATCAGTTGGTAAATAGCACACCCACCAAGACGCATGGTTAGTGCATTCCATTGAGGCCGCTGCGTAGGCTACTTGGAGCCACCGGCAGTGCCAGTGCACTACGAGAGACTTTATCTCATTACCAAAAATTGATGCCTAATAAATATAAATAAATATAAATGATGTCACCAATCAAGTACAATGGAGGCCAAGACACAAGATGAAGGTGGTACATCTGGACCGACTGGCACCATACTGAGGAACAGCCAAGAAAATAATTGACCAGTATAATCAGCTCTTGAAAGGTGGGCAATTTTATGTGCTAACCCCATTATAGCCCCCTTCAGTCTTTCCTGGAAGGAACTAGTGAGTTAAATGGCAACTCCCAGCCTGAGGGCATGGCCGGGTTCTTCTCTCTGTATTGTTCTCTTTGCCTGGTTTTACCCTGCACCTTCTGGAACAAAACAGGAATGTTCCTTTTCTGTCCATGCCCTGAATATTCTAGTAACCCATCATCGAGATGTAAATAAAAGGCCGTCGCGGACGAGAAGTTGTTTTAGTGTTGGAGGTCGAGTATGGTGAGTGTTCCACAAGTTAGTGTGGGAGCTTTGTTGCCAGACTGGGCAACAGTAGTGTTGGCTGCCAGCAGTGGTCCAAGGGTGTCAGATTTTCTAAGCGAAGTGTGTACTGCCTTGGAATACTGTACGTGTACTGACATGTAGTGAGCTATTGGACCTTGATGGCAGAAGTGCTGGTTGTTGTCTGTGCCCTGCTGCAGTCAAAGTATCATTGTGTGCGGAGCAAAATACTGTGAGTACTGCCTTGGAGTACTGTGTTTGTACTACTGTTGAACTGTGGACCTTCATGGAGGTAGCTTGTGGAGCCATCATTGTGAGTGTACTTGGAACTGTGTTAAGGGTCATTGTTATGAGGAATATTGTCCTGCTGGTTAGCACTGTTGTGCTGTTGCTGTTTAATTGTCAGTGTTGAGTAGTTTACTGTGTTTGACTGTGTGAATTACTGGACTTTCTTTGGAGTCGAACCAAAGAACAGTCATCGTGTATTGTGTTGGCCAGAAGCCTTGTGTTCGAGCCAGTCTGTGGAAAGCTATTGTGTGTAATGTGACTTGAGCTTGCAGGAGCGAAAGTGAAAGGTCTGTCAGTCAGGATTACCATCTCTCTAGTAATGCCAATGAGCCAGACCGCCTGCTGTGAAGAGGACAGAAGCTTGTAAATAGGCAGCAATTAATGAGTGTAGTAATTTATGATTGAATAGAATATTTTGTGTGTGTGTGTGTGTGTGTGTGTGTGTGTGTGTGTGTGTGTGTGTGTGTGTGTGTGTGTGTGTGTGTGTGTGTGTGTGTGTGTGTGTGTGTGTGTGTGTGTGTGTGTGTGTGTGTGTGTGTGTGTGTGTGTGTGTGTGTGTGTGTGTGTGTGTGTGTGTGTGTGTGTGTGTGTGTGTGTGTGTGTGTGTGTGTGTGTGTGTGTGTGTGTGTGTGTGTGTGTGTGTGTGTGTGTGTGTGTGTGTGTGTGTGTGTGTGTGTGTGTGTGTGTCATTGGCCACCATCTCAGATGGATAGGGCACGTCCATCGCACGAGTGAAACCAGGCTTCCTCATCAACTTCTGTATGGTGAACTCTGTCTCAGCACAAGACCTCATGGAGCCCCTTTGAGGCGTTTCAAGGACCAGCTAAAGCAGACTGTGAAAAGAGCTGGAATTAACACTCAATCCTTGGATACGCTTGCTGAGAATCATACACTTTGGCGCCACTCTCTTTCTACATCAGTTTTGGTGTATGAAGAGGAATGATGGCAGTGTGAAGCAGATAAACGACAAGCACAGAAGCTCTGTCAAGCTCAGTTGCTCCCTCCCCCAACCATTTCATGTGATCTGTGTGGACGTATGTTTCATGCCAAGATTGGGTTACTAAGTCATATGAAACATATTCACTAAGCTTTGTGAGTGTGAAAATGTAAACTGCTGAAGAATATGTTTACTCGGATACGAGTTGCAGCCAACGACTAAGCATAATATGAAAATAATTAACATAGGACTACCATGTTATCATAACAGAACAGATCAATGAACGAGAAATTAACATTTACTTTCTGGGTCATTTCTGGGTCACACACTTGTTGAATCAGAAAACTGTCGCAGAGTAAATATGTTGGAATGTCCCCTCAACAGTACTGCACACAAGTGCACCTGTATTGTTTTGGATCTCATAGTAGGGACTAACCAAAGTCAAATTCGTCTGGTCACCAGTAACCCAAACCGATAATAACTGAAGACAGCATCGAGTCTCCAGTGTGCCGATACGACATAAAATCAACTCATCAAAATTCACTGCCGCAGGGAACTTGTTAATATGGTATCATGCAAATTAACTCTTGTAGGGTGGTAGAGACAGATGTGAAATTCAAGCCACAGGTGTTATTTTCTGTTTGACAGTGGTAGGCACAAGTGTTGCAGGGACAATTAGTATTATATCATTTCATGATCATTTAAAGAAAGTTTATTAGTCAAATGAATGCAAGAGATAGTATTCTTCTTAATGTGTTTTAACGTCATGAACTTCAGCTAGCTGGTAAGTAGTGTCACAGGGGTGCAGTATATGACCTTCCCGCTTTAAGAATGGATTACTTCATGTGATTTCATTGAAGGTGTTTTCCATTCTGTAGAAAACAAGCACAAGAAAACCTGATCTCTGACAACATTTCTTAATGACAATACTATTGTTGAGACAATTCATTAATGTGACTACCGCTCGCGCTCAGGCAACAGATTACGTCACTCTCTTTACAGTGAGTGTCATTGTAAGAGAATGTTGCTCAAAGACAAAATACTCTCTCTGCTTGTAGCTTGTACATGTTGCTGGAAAGTTCACTTATGACTTCTAGGTTTTGCGTGGATGTAAATCAATACAAATTGTTTTTTTTTAAACTAATGAAGTGACCTTTATTTGCAGGGTTTCTGTGATTCACGACATCCAGATGTGAAATTGCTGCGTCCTTTAAGAGATCTTACAAGTAAAGAAATAGTTTTTTACAACATTTTCAATGATATGGAGGCAATTCATTGTCCATCCTTCGGAACAAAGGTATAGTTCCCGTACAAATATTTTGTTAAGCAGAAAGTTATAGTTTATTTTGTGCACAAGAAGAAGCAATGAAAGGACTTATGATTAAATTGTGAACGTTATTCTTACTGTATGAATTTAAACATCTTTGTTTAATATATTTACTTTATTAGTTTCCAATCCATTAGGAGTTTCTACTACTTGCCCCTTCCTTCCCATCCCTCCTGTCCTCCGTGAGAATCCTAACTATCTGCCTCAAACTCTGCAACTCCTCCTTCATACTCCTTAATGCTCTCTCTAGCTATTCTTTTGTCTTCATTTGCTGGGGATAGTATTCAATTTTTTGTTCTCTTTGCTTCTACCATTGCTATCTATTTTCCAATGTTATAGATTAAAGTAATGATTTTTGTTGTTGTTATCTTGCCTCCGTACATTTTGCATAAGTCACATCAAAGTAAAATCTGGAGAAACTGACTGTTCACAACTTCAGCAATCAACCTCTAATCAACATCTTCTGCAAGTCCACACTCTGGTAAATTTTATATGAAATTAAGTACTCAAGATCTTATCCGGATAAGCACAGAGAAAATCTCGTCAAGTGGCATGTAGCTTCTGATGATAATGAGAGAGATCATACCAGCACGAAAATTGTCGGAAGCAGTTCCTCGCAAAATAGCAGTTTGGTGAATACACATGAGACAAAATCAAGAAATTGCACCCTTACAGTTGGCGGCATGGGTCTCCGCACTCAGGGCCTTTCCCAGGTCCTTTTTACCAACAAGATCAATTTGAAGTTTATGAACGCCACAGCTAGCTAAAGGTGCAGTGGTGCTGATTACACAAGGTCTCATATAATGCCAAGTTGATCAACATTCAAAATAACGTGAAAACTTGGTTATATTAGGAATCCTATTGGGGGATCAATAAGATGCCACTCCTTAGGAATAGTTTTTGTTTCTCATATATCATGACTAATTTCTTCCATTTTGGCAACAAAATTAGAACCAGCAATTTTCAGAACTATGGCAACTATGGAATCTTTGCTCAATATCTTGTTCTTGGGGAGAGATTCAATTATTTCTTCTTGATCAGTAGGAAGAAAATCAGGTGAAATGAAGGATGGCACCTGTCATCCAGTGATTATTTTTACTAACTTGAATTGTTCCGCTCACCCTAACCGATCAGAAATGGTAATCTTTGATGCCAGAGGAGGGCAGCTGTTTAATAATCATTAATATTTTTAAGAAATTATGAATATTATGAACAAATGTAAGAACATTTATGTTAAATTTCTGCCTATACCTTCCTAATAATAGGAAAAATGTTTGATTTTATCTTAATGATGTATTCCGTTGCTTCCTCTCCCCTCTCTGGTTCAACTAGGACAGCAATGTATCACCCCTGGAATCATGCCAGCTAGTTTATTTACTAGTGACTTTCCATTATATCATACTCCACAGATATCATTGGCTTTTGCAGAACAATACTTGTATACTATTATTATTATTATTATTATTATTATTATTATTATTATTATTATTATTATTATTATACTTTTAATTATTTTTGAAATGACTAAGGGGATGTTGAGCAAGCTTTCATTAATTAACAGTTTATATGATTTAACGGAGTTGAAATGGTTCTGCTTTACTAAAATGTGACTTAATTTAGTAGAGTGAATAGTGGGGAATCTCTTCATGCGCATGATTGTTGAAGTTATTCTTGTTGGCTTTTCCATGATGTGCATTTCTACCACCTCCTTTATATTTAAAGATTTTCTATTGTTGCGAATAAAACACTGTCTGCGTTACCACTCTAATTTATTTCAGGATGAGCCAATAAAAGAATAAGATTTTTAGGGTTGTTGGTTTTCGGCGATTTTATTATGTGTAGATCACTTTTTTTTTTACGTAAAGATATTGTCCTTATAACTTTTGGGGCACGGTGTAGTCGCACGTGCCAGGGTTGGTAGGATGTTTCGAAGAATTTCCGGTTGCATCAGAATGGAAATTTCTTGAAGCTACGCCCGGTATGTGGTCATCAGTTTTCTCTGGGCCCTTATTGGCCAAAATAAAATCTTTTCCTATTGGTGAATGTAAGAAATGCGGGTGCGCTATTTGGTTGCTTTTAATTTCACCACTTCCGGCGGCTGGCCACTTGGCCAGAGCCAAGCTTGTTCTCTTCTTGTTTTGACTGGCGATAGGAGATGTTGTCTCCTCCATCTGATAGGTCTCCCGGCCCTCCAAGTTAAACACTATCTCGTTCTTGTTTCGGATCTTTAACTTTCAAATGTAGTTTTTAATTTAATTTCCTTTAACCTCCGGAGTTTACCCAGGATTTCTCCCATTTGCCAAAATTATTGGAATGTTATTTTCTCATTATTATTTCAGTAAATTGTAGTACTCAAATTGAATCACCGCTAATTTTGTTTCACCAGCAATGCTAATACCTTCTCACCGCCCATCTTCGTTCCTTTAGTTGTCATATTGCCTAACCTGGTAGTTACATCCTAATATTTTCCTGCATTCGTGGTGTGTGAGTTTTCGATTTTATTTGATCGCGTCTGAAAATGATTAATCTCCCTTATAACTTTAATTGTTATTTTTATGTTTTAATTTTGTGCTTGTGTACACCAATTAAAGCTTACATAATAGAATAAAAGAATCTTTACTTAATACGCCTTTTAATGTATCTTCAAAGAGTATAGTTCCAATAATTTCGACATACGTACTCCACCAGTGTGCTATCGCGGCTTAGATATGTTATTCTTCCATGGCATTCATTACTTATTTTCTTTTGTTTCGTCTAATATAATGTGTTAATTACAATGTACAGAATACATAAATTAATACTAAATGATTACTATATACATAACGAAATAGTTATAATGTGTTATAATGTTCTAATAGTCCAAATTTCACTGTTAAGATTTCCTGTTTGTAATATTTACATTAATTCCGTCACACAACTGTATCAGACAAGGATCTCGTCCAAGTCCGGCACCATGTTTGAGGGACTTTTTCGTACTTGATTCCTTGCGCCTGCATTTTCACTATTTCAGTTATAGGCCTTTCTGATTTACACCATGGAAAAACGGCACACAATGATTCTGTTATTTCAGGAAAATTTTTGTGCTCTGGTCACAAGAGATCCCTGTCCAGGTGAGTTGAACGAACTACAGTAAAACTTGCTCAGAGCGGAATCTCGAGGGACCACAATATTTTTCTGAATTAGACAAGTTTCCGTATTGCACAAAACATAGTTTTTTGGCTTAAAACACCAAACGAAGGGCTGAGAACCATAGTGGACCAAATACACCAACCGTTGAAATTAAGTTAATGCCATCTAGTGGTTCATTTCTGACTTAAGTACTATCTCTCCAACTGGGCTATCTCTATGTCTTCCCATTTATGTGCTACAGGGTCACAAAATATCAACGAAATTGAACTAGCCGCTGGAGGTAGTGCCATAGTGGGCCAAATCCGCATGACCAATACCTCGCTTGCTCTGAGTCACGTGATATGCGTAGTATCATGGCGGACATCGGCCACGAGGAAAATAGAAGCAGTGATTTGACATGCAGCAGACCCTCCTCCTTCCCTTAATAACAAGTAGCGTTTATTTTTACAAGAGGAAGTTTTGGGTGTATAATGTAGGAATACATAACTGTGAGGATGAGAAAGGGTACATGTACTTGTAGGGTGAAGATACAGCACAAAGGGGCCCAACAGAAGTAGGTTCATGTATTCCGTATTATCTGAGGAACATCAGCACAACAGCAAATCAATTAAAAGCCTATTCAGACACTTGTGGTGGTCAGAATAGAAGTCAGTATATTGCATCTTCGTGGGCCACATTAGTTAATTATTCCCAATTTAAAACTATTGATCATAAGTTCCTAGAACCTGGCCGTTCATATTTGCCTTAATGACAGAGATTTTAGTACCATCGAAACTTCAAAATGTAAGGCTAAATCACTGTTTTCAGTAGAAGATTAGGTGACCTTAGTTAAGGAATGTAGGCGAAATAAGGCCTTTACTGTGAAGAAAATGGAACGGAAAGAATTTGTGAACATTAAGGAGCTCTCAAAAAACTTGTGATTCATAAGGAAACAGTAGATGGGGAGAAGGTTGAGTGGCTCAAAATTAGGTGGTTTCGTTTCCAGTCTAATGAACCTCTTAAGATTAAGTTCTGGTACAACCTCAACGAAATGGAAGAATGGAAAATTCTTGATATTTCACCTTCTTGTAAGGGTAGGCCATCTGTAAAGGTAACAACTTCAGTACCTTCACCATGGGAACTGAGTCCTGTGACAAAAGCTAAATATGATGATTTAATTGCCATGCTTCTATTCATTCCACCAGTTTATCATAAGTTTTTTAAGGATTTGCAATATTGTGATGTAACTACGGCAAAATGAAGTACCTTACAGTGCCATGTGGAGTTGGCCCACTGGCGTATTGTTAAAATTCATCCTTTCTGCTTAGAGCCAAAGTAGGCCAAATCCATTCCAGTGGAAAATTATGGTATTCATTTACTTTGTATTTGTATAAAAAAGCCAGATAATCTTTGTATTTTGCTTTGTAGTGATTAATGGATCTATTAGCTATAATATGCAAATGTTGTAGTCTCTGTAATCTGTGTCTGTGAATTATAGCAGTGACTACTCCATTTTAAAAAAATGGCACTTGGCCCACTATGGTTCTCAGCCCTTCAAATCATGACCACTGCTACATGATGCACTATACAGAAATTAAATTATCTATATGTTATTTAGAGCTTAAGCACGATGCTTGGCTGTCAAAATTGATATACGTAGTACTATAGTACACTGATTTGTTAATTATTATTATTACATACAGTATGATATACAATATGTATATCATTTTGACACTATATTTCTCTATTTTTACAAAACTGGATATATGCTCCTTAAACTTATTTCCACCATAACACTCAGTACAGTACTTCAAAGTACTAAGCTTTCTTCCACAGATCAAAGAAAGAAACTTGTTTCCTCTTCTTTCTAATTATGTCTTTCTGAATGAACTGATTTCATTAGTTTAAGGAGTGTGAAAGAGTTAGATATAATGACAAATTACTTTGTCACAAATGCACTGTAGGACCTGTTTGTGGATTCAAACCTTGATTTGATCTTCATTGTCTTGCTCACCTCCTTCTTCCGTCTGCTCCTCCTTTTTTGGTCTTTCTCACTGCTAGAAGGGCTGTAGCTGATTAGAAATTGTTACGTGTCATAATTTGTTCACATAGAATAAAGTTCCTGATTCACAGGAAACGTTTCTTGCTTGACATAAGTCGAATATTGCCGATTTTTCATGCGCTTCATTTGTTCCATCATCTGTATTACTATACCTGTTTATCTTAGAAAATGGGTAACTGGCCTTCCCCTCACAGAAATTCCTGTAGTGTCCCAGTGAAGAAATAGCAGGAATGTCCAAACACACGCTTCAGTTTGTCTATACAATGACATTGATCATACCAGCAGCAGCAATGCACAAATATTGTAAATAGGATTACATCTGTTCGTAATATTTTTCCACATTGTACAAGCAGATTTAAAAAAAAAAAAAAAAAAATTTCCATTATATGTTTTTGAATCTGCATTAAA
This sequence comes from Anabrus simplex, assembly GCF_040414725.1. NCBI lineage: Eukaryota > Metazoa > Arthropoda > Insecta > Orthoptera > Tettigoniidae > Anabrus > Anabrus simplex. The sequence continues at coordinate 260,114,373 of NC_090268.1, read as the reverse complement.
ATTCTGATCAGACGAAAATAAAAGCATTATAATGCCGTAAGCTTTGCCGGGACCTAGAAAAACTTAATAGCGGACATGATTCTGCTTGGACACATTTCTGCTTTATTCAAGTTCCACATTGAGCAAGTTATACCGTATATAACAAATTTATTATGGCATTGTTTGACATTAACAGCAAGCTGCTGGGTCTTAAACACCCTTCTGTGCGTTGTTATGAAACATATCAAAATAAATTTTTCTCGAATGTTAGGAAGTACAGTGAGTGTTTCAAAATGATACAGGAAGAGAAGAAACAAAATTTTCAAATATGAGCTTGTCCAATATCAATATTTTAATTAAAGTTTTTTTTTTTTGTTTTTTTTGTTTTACAAATTGCCATATTGTATTTAATTATTCTCCTAGTCAGTACATAATAACTTATACATATAGTTAAGATGAGCTTTCAGTTAGACATGTTTCAACCCAACATAGTCATCCTCAGTAAAACACATTATAATAATCTAAAAAAACATTAGGGACATGATTGTATATAGTGCTTGTTAAAAGATTTTTCATTAAAAATCTACGCAGTGGGTATGTAGGAAATCAGGAGTGAGATTTCTAGATCCTAGTGGGTGTGTGGGAGATAGCGATCTGCATTCAGATGGCCTTCACTTGAACCGCGACAATACGTAAAATGTAGGTGTGTTTTTATTTTATTTAGAAGACATAGGGAGCTACATTCAGGGAAACAAGGTGGAGTAAGGAGTGGTGATAGTATAAGGAGCTGAAAGTCAAATAAGGTGACGTAAAGTTGTTAGTGTTTAACTATACAAGTATTGATGAGTAAGGAATAGAAAGAAGTAAATTAATAGATATACAGTATATTTACCAGATATTGTAACAGGAGTTGAATCATGGCTAAGAAGTGATATTATGAATGTGGAAATTTTCTCACACAACGGGAGTATGTTATAAAGACAGGATGGGAACAGTAGGGAAGGAAGTATTCATACTGATGAAAGAAGAATTTGTAAGCTCTGAAGAAGTTACAGACAAGAAAAACATGAATTTTAGGCGTAAGGCTTGTTTCTAAAGATAATAGGCAAATTGATGATTTTGGGGTGTACAGACCTGGAAAGGGTAGTGCTGACGCTGAAATTTTGTTTGCTGATTTTATTGTCATGGTGGAGAGGTGAACTGAGTAAAACTTGAAATTTGTATGAAGGATGTACTATATTGTTTTACACTTTATTCTTTGTATGTCTGGGTATGGTACACATTTCCCTTTTGAAGATGGTGACGTGTAACTAGTGTCTTGTTCCACTGTTTGGAAGCAGCACACACACAGGGGCCAACAAATGCGCTCGTCATAGCCATTTCATAATTCTGTCAGCGTAGGAGCGGACAACATGGAAACCAAACGTCAGGGACAGTGCTATATGACTTGGTTCCTATAGAAAGAAGGCGTGATCACTGCAGAAATTCATCAGTGCTTGGTGGCAGTCTGTGGAAAACATGCGCCGTCACGGAAAACAGTTTACAACTGGGTGGAAGGTTGGAAACCAGGGCGAACATCAGTGGACAATGGAACCAGTTCTGGAAGGAATGTGACAGTGTCAACACCAGCCAACATTGCCCAGGTCGAAAAGGCCATCCAAGGAAACAAAAGCATCACATTTACGGAAATGGAGGCAGTCACGGGAATTAGCCACATTTCTTGCTGTGTAAAACCAAGAAGAGTGTTAGCATCTTTTAATATTCGCTACAGTACAGCATTGTAACGAAATTGCTGTGAATTTTACTTTTACCGAGATTAGTAGCTTCAGCTAACAGTGGACACGGCTTTACTGTGGCTTTTCAGATCTACATTCGGGAGGTGGTAGGATTGGTCTCCACCTCCTGCCCACTGTCCTGAGAACTTTTTCCCATGGTTTTCCATTCTCCTCTCTAGAGCAAAAGGTGAAATGCATCAGCAGTTCCTTTTATAGGCCGCGGTCGCTTCCCTCTCACGTTCTTCTCACCTCAAATCACCGCAGCACATCTCCTAGAGGACATTGCCCTCTAGGAGGCCCACCATCAGGGTACAGAACGAAAACATTTTAGTAGTAGTCATAATTTTAATAATAATAATGAGGATCTTGTTTTTACAGTGCACTAACTACTTTAATGGTTTTCGGAGAAGCTGAGATGTCGGAATTTAGTCCCGCAGGATTTCATCTATCAAACGAGGCTGACGTATTTGAACGTCTTCAAATACCACCGGACTGAGCCAGTATCAAACCTGCCCAGTTGGGGTCAGAAGGCCAGTGCTTCAACCGGCTGAACCACTCAGCCCGGCAGTGGTAATTTTAGTTTTGTTGGATACTCATAGATTAATCTCTGAAAAATGCATCCTCTGTTTGTAGGGGTTGTACCATATTATGAGTGGAGAAGGGACCGTACGAGAAACTTTTTAAAAAATGATTTAAGTAATTTTGTACTTTGGTACATTTGAGGCGTGAACAAAAAAGTTGCTGTGAACCCCCTGAAAATGTCACAAGCTGCCACTGGTGACAGCACTGTCACCACTTTCATCAAATAGTTCAAGGATCAGGCTAACAGATGGTGTTCAAATCTAAAACTCAATACTTCTCACCCTTCTTGCCTTGTTCCTTCGTAGTGTACAATTTTGTACAAATTTTGTCACGACTTTATGTCCTGGAAGAAAGAAAATGGGCTGAGAGCTGTTGAAGGAGAGAAAAGGAGTAAACGTGGCCATCATAAAAAGAGTTCCAGATGACATTAAAGACGGAATTAGAAAGTACATTGCATCTTTCATTTTGGTTGAATATTTACTTGATAAAGCAAACAGAAAGACAGTATCTCGAAGGACAGTTGACTCCAGCTTACACGTACAGAATATACAAGACCCAGTGCTTGTAACAAAAATTTTCTTTTGGAGAAAGGCACCTGTATGAATCAGTATTCAGTTAAACCAAAAAAAATGATCAATGTGCTGGCTATGAAATATCTAAGAATGCTGGACCAGAACATGTTCAACTAGAAAATGCATATCAAAATCACCTAAAGCAAAAAGATTTCTCTCGTGTAGAAAAGAGTAGAATTGTGTATTTGTATATATTTTATGTAAGTTTTGGGATATAATACTATGTTTAGTGTTTTCAAGTTTTGGAGGGGGGGGGGGGGGTCCTCGTATTCCATCACTATGGGTAAGTTTGCCCTAGTCATACTACTAACTGTAGATGTTCTTCTGTCTAGAAAAAGTTGAGAGAGCAAATTATGCTGTTATGATTTACAAGCTGTGCTAGACACACTGTGTGGTCCAATGTTTCACCTATACTACAAAAGGATAACAACATATACTTTCACTATTTATGATATAATTTCCAGCAAAGGTCATTGTTTCATGTGGGACGAAACACTACGGAAAAAGAGGGCCTAAAGAAAATGACAGCTGTGTGTGTGAATATTTAAAATCAGATTAATACAAGTGTATACATGTACGTTGTTTGTTACCTGGATATACCTTCAATAATTCACAAGTTTCTGATAAAGGGGCACACACAGTATGAAGGAGATTCAATGCATTTCTGCACTGAAAAGCAGAAGCAATGTGTCCTTAAAAGTGCGTGAATATATGTGCCCAGTCAGTGGGAGGTCAAACTCTTTAACCCATATGTGCCCACTGTCGACATTTGTCAACGTTAATATCTGAATATTGTCGATCTTATATCAGTAAACCGGAAGAATATTTTTGAGGTGTATTGTTTACAGTTTATTGTTTGATACTTACTGCACAGCATGAAAACAAGAAACACTTCGTTTCGCAAGTTATCGCATGGCTGCGTATGAAATATAATTCCGTATACACTCAAGAAGATGACGCTTCCATCGCAGTGAGTAATATTTTTTTATAATGTTGTTACAGTTGAAAGTAAGATCGAACTGTTGTGTTAAACGTAATAACGAAATATGCCTTTAACAGATTTTGAATTCATTTATGGCTGATTTATAGTTGCTTTTGTCTAGCAGAGCACAAAAGTTCCATGTTGACATGTCGACAGTGGGCACGAATGGGATTGCCTATTCTTCTCAGATTGACCGTCGAGCATATCGTAAGCATCCTGGAGGAATTACAAGACCACCTGAAAATGCTTTCCATAGTGACGTGGATAGTGATGATGATGATGATGATGAGTCATGTGGAGATATAAACAGACTCTCTGGTAATCAACTCCGGGCTGGTGCTGAACTAGTGTGTACAAAATTAAGTGAAAATGGTACAATCTGTGTGCAAGATGGTGTATTGAGTGAAAATGAAGTAAGTCATGTTATTCATGAAGCAGTACTGTGTACGCCTTCAAATTATTCTGATGATGGTCAACCCAACTGTAAGAAACAAAAAACTTAATAAGCAAGCAGGGCCAAGCATATCTAATCGTGTGAAAAGCAAACAAAACCAGCGTGTGTGGGAAAAGCATGACAGTATGAACAAGTCAAGCACAGAGTTTACTCGACCAAACTTTCTAAACAGTGAATATTCTCCAACGCAATTGTTTGAGCTGTTCTTCGATGATGAAATACTTGATTATATCATTCAGAACATAGTTCAGTACTCTGTTGAAAAAGGTAATGCGTCATTTTCATTGGGAAAACTGAACTTTTCTGTGCAATATTGTTTCTTTCCGGTTACAATGTTATGGCCAGGACAAGAATGTACTGGGAAGCCGCTGAAGATGTACGTCATGTTGGGGTAAGCACAGCAGTGTTGCACAATCGCTTTGAAGAAATTCTTAGATATTTACATTTTTGTGACAATGCTAAACTAGACTGCAAAGACCGTTTCGAAAAAATTCGCCCCGTTTGGACTATGCGAAACGAATGCTGGCTACGTCATTATCCTGGTGATATGCATCTTTCTGTGGACGAGTCAGTGGTTCTCTACTTTGGAAGACACGGTGCCAAGGAACACATTCATGGCAAACCAATATGTTTCGGGTATAAAGTCTGGGCTCTATCGACTCGTCTCGGGTATCTAGTTCAAGGAGAACCTTACCAAGGAGCGGCTACTGGAAACGCAATACCAGAATTGGGAGTAGGTGGCTCAGTTGTTATGGACCTAATTTCAGAACTACTAGAAGGTACTTGGCTCAGCTTGTTCTTTGATAATTATTTTACATCCTTTCGATTGTTGGAAAGGCTGAAGGAGAAAAGCCACGAAGGTACAGGTACCGTACGCCAGAATCAAGCGGAAACTGCTCTACTTCCTGAGATTCATCTCTGTAAAAGAGAGAAACGTGGCAGTTACCACCAGCTAACAGAACGTAACTCAGGTATCACCCTCGTACGCTACAATGATAATGTTACAATAGCCTTAACTGTGTCTGGTGTAGCGCCTGTAGAACATGCCAGAAGATGGAGTAATGCTGAAAAGAAATACATAACAATAATTCAGCCAAGATGAATAATTTTATATAATATGCACATGGGGGGGCATCGATTGGTTGGATCAAAATGTATCTTGTTACCAGATCAGCATCAAAAACAAGAAATGGTACTGTCGTCTAATTGCGCTTCTTCTGAACGTCTCCATGAACAATGCATGGCAACTTTACCGTTTGAACCCAAAGGGCAAAAGGGAAAATTTAGACCTTCTCGGCTTCACACGGTACATCGTTAGGGCATATATCCAATCTTGTGCCACTACACGTCCGAACGCAGGAAGACAGAATACGAATGTATCTTCACGCGTGTTGCCAGAAGTGCGTTTCGATGGGGTATCTCCCACTACCTTGAAACAAAAGCAAGTGCGGTGCACTCGTATGTGGTAAAGCTGCCTGGAAACAGTACAAAAAAATGTAATGTTGGCTGCCATGTCCTTTGCTTCGAGGCATTTCACTCATGCTAAACCAGACTGGATGACGAAAAGCGGAGTGTAACCTCAAAACACGGACTAAACTGTTTTGAAGTTCTCTTAGTTTTCATTTTTTGCTATTTTGCTCAAAATTTGGTATTGTGTGTATAACAAGTACTACAAACATACGAATATTGTCCTTTTGTTTTGAAACAGTGTGCATTTTTAACTGGCACAAAACTGTTCCTCATTTATGTTTTGAATAATATATTTTGTAATATTTTGTGTTTATTCAACACTTGTATGACTAATATTTACTGAGTGTTTAATTATTATGTTCACATGAGCTTAAAATGCGAAGAAAAGTTCCTTTATTGAGCATGTCTTTTATCCTACCCGTCCATGCTCACTGTCGACATACAGTATGTTGACACGGTAAATATCCGCGAAAATATGTTAATGAAATGTAAAATCATCATAACCCTTTCATCTAGGTTACAAAAAAACAACTCTGCTTACAAAATATATTGCAATATCCCACATAAAAATAATTTGGGCAGATATGTGTTAAAAAATGAGGAAAACCTTACAGTGTAAATAAAATGATGCTTAATGACGTTTTTAATTTGAAAACCCTTTCAGGAGAAATTGGCAAAAAATAAATACAGGTCAGAAGGTAAAAATAATAAAGGTGAAATAAAGGTGTTGAAAGTGAACAAAGACTGTCCTGGGTCATTTTTCTAAAAGAGAGGGTGTGATGTAGATATACAAGGAAGTTTGTACTAGGTATCGTCAATGCAGAAGACATGTTACCTGCTTGAATATGCAATATGCATACACTCAGAGGGGAAAAGTATAAGTACTGAAAAAGAAGGACCTGATGCAGCTTTCTTTCAAATGTGATATCGACTCATTACCGTGATTACTATAAAAACTTGCCAGAAGCTTGATTTGTTCTGGGCGATTTCCGACAAAAGAGTAGCGTTACAAAAATGTTGCAAAGTTTGGGCTGGGAAGACTTGGGAGAAAGGAGACGAGCTGCTTGACTAAGTGGTATGTTCCGAGCTGTCAGTGGAGAGATGGTGTCGGAGGACATCATTTGACGAATAAGTTTGAGTGGTGTCTTTAAAAGTAGGAAAGATCACAATATGAAGATAAAGTTGGAATTCAAGAGGACAAATTGGGGCAAATATTTGTTTATAGGAGGGGAGTTAGGGATTGGAATAACTTACCAAGGGAGATGTTCAATAAATTTCCAATTTCTTTGCAATCATTTAAGAAAAGGCTAGGAAAACAACAGATAGGGAATCTGCCACCTGGGCGACTGCCCTAAATGCAGATCAGTAGTGATTGATTGATTGTTTGTTTGCTTGATTGATTGATTGATTGATTGATTGATTGATTGATTGATTGATTGATTTTCTTACAGCCCACTGATGACCCAATTGTAATATGTGATTTTCATCAAAACGGTATCACCTCCAACTCATCTATATTAGAATTAGCATATTGTCTGTATATTTAACATTTTTGCCTCATAATTTGTTTTGATTTTGGATTAGGAACACACACACACAAAAAGAAAATCATTTGCAAAGTCTCTTCGACTGAATGCTGAGAAGCATGACAGTGTATCATAATAAAATATGTCATGTCATATACTAGTATGCCATAAACGTCAGATTGTTATGAATTAGAAGTGTTCATCCATGAAATAAAAGGAAACTAACGTAATTTTCCATTTTCTTTACAGAGTGATCCATACTGTAGTATTCAGAAACTTACTGAGAAATTTATTGTTGAATTACAAAATGAGTTTCCCTCTACAATATCAACCGTGTTCCGTACTGGAGAGAAGTTGAGTGCTGACAATCTTTCTCATACACCTGAAGAATCATGTGTTTTATGTCAGGTAAGGTGATTCAATTAAGATATTGCTGACACCCAAGACTAGAACTATGTATTGTTTATCTCCAGTGATGTTTCTTATTGGTTTGATGATTGCTTCAAATGTTGTTCCACTACTCAGTTTAGACAGTTTCAGTGACTCTATTTCTTCTTTACCGGGTGAGTTGGCTGTGCGGTTAACGCTGCGCAGCTGTGAGCTTGCATCTGGGAGATAGTGGGTTCGAACCCCACTGTCGGCAGCCCTGAAGATGGTTTTCCGTGGTTTCCTATTTTTACACCAGGCAAATGCTGGGGCTGTACATTAAGGCCATGGCCGCTTCCTTCCCATTCCTATCCCATCATTGCCATAAGACCTATCTATGTCGGTGCGACATAAAGCAAAAAAAAATCTTCTTTAGTAACATATTTATATGTATGTATTTTATTGTTCTTGTACCGGGAGGTGCACCTCAACGTCGTGCATTCAAAATCAGTGCCTAAATGAAGTCCTCTATTGGTAAAACAGTGAAACTGAAACTACACCAACTTGGAACTTTAATCAGAAGATGTCGCCACTAAAATATTGAGTGATTTTGTTAATTGTGAAGTTTCCTAAACTGACTGATTGATGTTCATTTATTTTTGGATTGGCAATATTTCATTTTCCTTTCTGCCAGTTTTTGAATCTAGCCAATCCTAATTTCTGTATTTAATTTTCAATCTATCACAGGCTTCTTGTTCGATTTTGAGTGTAACTTTGGAATTGACCAATTAAATTGGGAGGGTGTGGCCGGTTTTGTCTTGAATGATCTCGAATGATCTCGAATCTTCCCTGAGGGTTTATAAACTGCGGCTTTTCAAGTTCCTTGGCCAATTGATCGTCACCTTTCTGAGTGTGTGTTAAGCAGGAGGCGGGCGGCCTCTTTCATCGGCAGCAAGAACATCTACAAGGTAATGGCCACATAACTTTATTCTTTCTTGCTACCTCCGCAGTTTAACCCGAGGGAAAGGTCCGACTCTTTAGTTATGTAACAAGCTTTTCTAAAATGTAACTCTCTTCCGGCTAATGTAAAACCTTCATAAAATCTTTAAATGTAAATCGGGGATAGAGAGTGATGTACCCTCTCAAGCTCTCCTTCACCTTGGTTTGAGGTGACTTCATTTTGTAATGGTTTTGTGCCTGTAATGTGTTAAAGTTATTTCTATACGAGTCACCTCAGTAGTTTGGGAATAGCCCCTGTTTCATCGGCCTAGAGCCCTTTAGGTTTTTTTGGTGTTCATATCTAGGAGTGCAAGTATACGCCTCCATTCATTTTGTGTTCGGGCCATTAATTTAACCTGTTATTCTTATTCCACGAAGGCCCAGTAGGTTTGGTATTTAACACCCCTGTAAAAATAAGTTCCATTTGTAAATGGTGGTTTGAGAGACCTGTGATTGATGTAATGTTGCCTTGAGTAGGCAGTATGGAACCAAGAGCCTGTTAGCTCTTTTTCAAATTTTGTAATTGTAAAGGGTGCCTCTAGAAGGCTAGAAATTGTATTAGGGAGCAAGTGCTCCATGAATTAGGGGATTTCTGCCCTTGAATAAATTTGTGCTCTTTGTAAATTTGAGCTGGGAGCTCAGAAATTGTGAAGCAAGGGGCTTGAAGCCCAGGATTTGTAAAAATCACTAAAATTTGGATCTTTCTTGTTTCTAGTTTGTCATTGTACCTGATATATTATTGTATTCACTCAGTGAAAGATTGTTAAGTTTGAAGTTCTAAAAAAAAAATATAACCTTTTACAATTTTAATTTTCTTGATACTGTAGATAGACCCATTCACCCCGGCAGCTTCTTTAACCTCTTTCTGCTCCACGGGTATCCCCATAACAATTCTCATAGCCTTCTGCTGGATGGATTAAAATATGTATAGTTCAGAGGTCTACTAGATTTTTTTTGTCTGTCTGGTTAGGAGCGCACGGCTGTGAGCTTGCATCCGGGAGATAGTGGGTTCGAATCCTACTGTCGGCAGCCCTGAAAATGGTTTTCTGTGGTTTCCCATTTTCACACCAGGCAAATGATGGGGCTATACCTTAATTAAGGCCAAGGCCGCTTTCATCCCATTCCTAGCCCCTTCCTGTCCATCGTCGCCATAAGACCTATCTGTGTCGGTGCGACGTAAAGCAATTAGAAAAAAATACATTTTTTGTTTACGTCTTCTCTCGGTCATTCATCAGAAATATACTTTACATTTTTGAGGGGCCTTAACAAAAGAAATTGTAAATGTGAAGAAAATAGTTGTGAATAAAATTATTTAAATTATTTAAGAATCATCTTACTTTTTTTAGTCACAGCCATATCATTAATTGTTCCTTCAAATAGTGATAATGAGTCATAATCTCTCCCAGAATTGACACATCAGTAGAGGCAGGAATTTGCCTATTTTACTCCTGTGTTCAGAGACATAGGCTTTTGAGATATAAATCTGTTTTAGGTTTTTTTTAGCTATATTTCGTTGGTTTTATTGTGCCTATGAATGCCTATTTCAGGTTTTTTTGCCTATTTGGAGTGTAATTGCCTATTTGATGCCTTATGACTGTATTTTTAAAAAGGCGATTTTCTTCCAATGCATTATATTGTAGCTAGTGTGCTCGACAGAATTATCTTCTCTTTTCTCAATATCTGTTTACCCTATGAACAAAAATGGGAATTCTCAGAAATCGCCAGAAATAGTTCTTCTAGGGAAATTTCCATCAGGAGAAACAAGGAAGAATTTGACCTCGAATCCTTCAACCCCTCCAACCTCCTAAGACATATGTGAGAACCAGTCAACTTCGAACTATGTTGCACAACCCATATGCCCTGTACCACCCTTTCGATGCGAACTGTTGTACGCGTACGCTTTATGTTCAGAACGTGTTGTGATTTATTGTGAAGTGGAAGAAGAAGAAGTGTGCAGCAATGCCCAAAGAAAAATCGTTGAAGTCCTACAGAGGATCCCAATTTCACTACGGATGGAAGGGTAATCTGTTAAGCTTGCTGTAAGGAGGTAAGTTCGTTTGTTCCTTTTATCCTTTTTGTGATTGAGACCTATGATCGCATTTCATTGTAGAATGTATAGGCCTATTAATTTATGTATTGTGGCAAGTTGTTTTGTTGCAATGCTGTGTTGGTCGTAAACATTCAGTAATTTTATATTGCTAAAATGTAAATAATCATTAAATTACTGAATGATGAGTGAAAAGGCTGGTGGTCTCTTGTCACAGAATGGATGAAAATTAAATCGGTATTTTGAACTGTGATTCATTTCCCATGAAAATATAGATTTACTGAATGCAATTTTTAAAACTCCCTTTAAAAAATCTTGAATTTTATTACACTTCTGTTCAGCCTTTGCGGAACACAGGTTGCAGATCCAATGTAGCCTGGCTAGGACGATGCCACAGCACGTTTTACAAATTTGCCAAGACTATCTTTATAAGTCCAGGTCAGCGAAAAGACCGTTGGTCTGGATTGGTGAGATCCGGTTAGTAACTGTTATGCTTGGTGGGGGGCGAAGCAGACAGAGTCTGAGGGGCGTAAGTTCCCAGGTTAACAAGCCTCTAGCATCCCCACTAGAGTCTTGCTAAATTGTGACAAAAATAAGGTTATGCGTGCATGTCACGGCAATTTCAAATTACGCGTTTTTTAATTTTCAACGAGGGTCGAGGCCTTGTGGGCACACATGATGCAGGATCTATTGCAGGCAACAGAAAATAGTCATCATGACAGCTATATAAGTAAGAATACTGCAAGGGCGAGCTTGGTGGCTCGTTTTTAAACATAAAGGACGGATCTCTCCTCTACACTACTTCGGTATCGTTTCACATCTTTTTTATTATATTTTTCACCGGGTGAACTCGACACGATACTGCCAAATTATAACTGAAAATCCTTGAGGACATATTTTCATGAAAATTACTACAGTAAAACCTCATTAATTCAAATTCGTTGGGACACAAAAATCGGATTTCGAATTACGTGACTTCAAATTAACCGCCAACACGTACTTCGAAAATGCCAACCCTTGCGGCATCACAATGTATTCTAAGACCCATTACTGCATGTAATTAACCTTGATTCACTGTTTAAAGCCCTCAAATGCCATGGAAAAAAAACTATTTCCAAAATGTATCCAACAAGGTGTATTTACAGTATTCAAATAATGCACTTGGATAACTCACCGACAAACATAACCTCATGCAATGAAATCAAAAGAAAGAAAATGTGATTCAAAAAAGGAGAAATATATAGTGGCTCCCCTGTGCAAGTGCTTCATTCATTGAATTACTGTACTGTATGCATTTTAGATGCCTTGTGCTTGCATGGAAAGTACCTGATGCCCTTAAAACATCGCGGCTTATCGAACTTTCCTATGACTAGTGGAGAAAGTCTCTCGCTTCTGTCCACATCATTCTCTTTGGTCCACATTACAACAGTACAGTGACTATACTTGTACGATTTCCCACCATGGCGCTTCTAAGACCCATTAATGCATGCAAATCACCTTGATTCTCAGTTTAAACTCTTCAAAGGCCATGAAAAGCACTATTTCAGAAATGTATCCAACAAGGTGCATTTACATTATTCAAATTCTGCACTTGTATAAGAGTAGGTGAAAGTGCACAAAGTTACCCCTGCACGTTCCAGAAGACACGTTCTTTCATGATGCGGAGAAATTTTGAATTTAAATTACTCTGTAAAATACTATTTTCTTCAAAATGTAGAGGCAGTTTCGAATTAAAAGTCTGAATTTCGGTAACGAGACAGTCATTATTCTTCAAATTATGAATAATCCGTATTTTGAATTAAACGATTTAAATAACATGCAAAACTGTACCTCATGTGTCCGGGAACGAGAGCTGCTTCGAATTAGGCAAGATTTTGAATTAACCGATTTCGAATTATCGAGGTTCTACTGTAATTCCTTTGTTCTTGTACGTCTGGAAACATCTCTAATAGTCTTCTTTCTTTTTTTTAATTTTATTTTTAATGAAACAAATCCATGATATATACTAAGCATTATTGCCAATTAGCCAAACTGTAGAAAAATAATAAAAATAAAATTGGCACAACTTAAGATATAGGGACAACGACACAGGTTAAAGATCTCGTATCTCAAGATGCACATTATTACATCGGCCGCCATGATGGCTACAACCGTCATGCGAACTTTTTTCAAAGAAGGCGAGCACAAGACTAATTAAGAGAGCACTTCGGCTGATGGCCGGAAGCGCGCTCTGTCAAGGAGAAAACGAGTCATACGTCACGTCCAGGGAATAGATCGACCAAGATCAACTTAGGAATACTGTGATGCATCTGAGTACAGCAGTCTGTATCAACGCAGCCTTTCTACCAATCCACTTTGGGCAGCGATCAACAACTATTTTCTTCAGACCTATGCACTGCAATTTTGGGAGCTAATATGCCTCTGCATAAACCAGAGCATCTTCATATTTCAACAAACTGCTGGTAGCAGTCACCAAGTTGGAGAAGAGTAGCATGCCCCTGGTGGAGTCCTTTAGGATTGTTGAAGTCAGGGGAAGTTTTGACCAAACCTCTGGGAAGGCAGCCGCTGTCAGCGAAATAAAACCAGATGAAGTGACTTCATTGAAGTTTTATTATAGTAATTGAGTGCGTTATTAAATTATAAGTAATTTTTTCATGTCTATTTTGTTGCCTATTTTTTACGTTAGTGCCTCTTTAAATGCCTATTTTGGCTAATTTAAGAGCCTATATGCCTGACCATTTTAACTGTTTTTAGTGCCTATAATTCACATCTCTACACATCAGAATGCTCAACCAGAGTATATGTTGTTCTCTCAAATTGTGATAACCAAGTCATAATCTCCTCTGGAACGTTACGACACATCAGAAAGCACATGGCTGTCTCAAGATCAGGGGCGGCCAACCCACTAGTGGTTTGCACATATTAGTAGTACATACAACATACATTACATCTTTTTTTTTTTTTGGTGGACTTTATACATTTTAGCATTCAATATGCAAGCCTGTGTGAATTTACTAAATGCTTTCATGGTCTTCTATTTGCCACTGGCTCTGCAGTTTCATGTAGTTTCACACCTGTCATCATTAAAAACAGAATCTAACAATTATTGTCACTTCTCTTAGCTTCTATGGCAGAGTCCATTATTCTTCTAGATAACCTATCTACTTTCATTTGTCTCTCATGACCCTGCTCAAGAGACCAATGTAAAAATAGGTTTGTCTGAAAACTCACTTCTTTCATACAGAATACCATTAATCACAAATGTGAGCTTACTGTATTAACTCTGCTGCACCTTGATTCAATTTTACTTAGTATACTACATACCATCTTCTGAGAATACACATCCTTATCATCATCCTTGTTTCCCTTTATCCAGCTGTAGCCGGGTAGGGGCAAATATGGTTCCTCTCCACTTTCTTCGGTAGGGGACGCCCTAACATTTTCCCATGCACTATATCTGCTTTATCCACATAGGCTATTGTTACAATGGGCTCGCCACACCCAAAGGCATTTTATACCTACTGCCAGGTTCAAAATTAGGCCGCCCCTAACATGGAGTCAGGCGCCTTTCGTAGCCACTCCTCTGGAGTACAGACGCTACAGGTTTGCTTCTTCTGCCATCCCCACCGTACCGAAGTCCACCTTCTCCGCCATAGATGCCGTTGAGGTCTTCACTTGTAACCCTGGGCTGGGAACCCATACCAGATGTTACACACCGGGTCAGTGTGCTCTGGGACTCACATAGGCAGGGGTGCCACTCCCTGGGTAGAGCTGCCTCTGAAAAGGGTACACATCCTAAATACTTGAAATGATAAACCTATTCCAGTTTCATATTCCCTACCTGACATTCACTCCTCTTAGATTTCTTCCCTATTGTCATCACTTTATTCTTAGTCATGTTAATTTTCATATCATACTCATGTCTTTTCAAGCTCCAGGATATTAGACTGATGGTTTTCAGCACAGTTTGCCATTAACACCAAGTCATCATCATAGGCCAAACTGCTGCCTGAATTCCTCCCTGCCATTTCTTTAAACCTTTCAGTAAATTAAACTAACCCATATAACTACTTAAAACCAAGAACTCATTTTACCACCAATTTTCACTACAATCAAATTACCAACATAAATGCCTTTGATTGATTGTAACAACGTACCCCAGTACAGCTGACATCTTTTCATGTGGTACTCTCTCGGACACCTTCTCTAGATCTATGATACATAAATATATACTGTCTAATCCTCTCATAGAATTTTTCAGTTACTTCATCATACTGAAAATCTGGTCCTGACTTTGATCTGGAACCACATAGATTTTCATCCACCTTACACTCCATCGTATATCAGTTTAATATTTTAGAACCATACTTACCAAAACATACTGTGTTTTGTATGTGCTGCTGTTATGGTTTTCTACTGGAAGGTTATTTAAAGAAAAACATTTTCAGATATCACTGCATAATTCATCAGGAAACCCTCTGCACCAAGGACATGAAATGGTTATCTGTATTTTATTCAGTGTCTTCCTCCCTATCAAGTTTCAAGTGCTACAAGACATACTGGTTTTGGTTTGGGTCAACCTACTTATGTGATAAAAATTTCTGTTGAGAACATGATGGTAAAAGAGTATCGATCAACAGTAACTGATCAACATCTTAAGAACTTGTAGTTTCTGGCAACATCATTTACAAACCCCAACTTTGAAGAACTCGTGAATGGAAAAGGCATTCAGAAGACTCACTAAGAATTAGGCTTGTTTTGTTTCATATCATTGCTATCAGTATAGATTTTTTATTGATAATGCAAATTTACTGTACTCTTATTTAAAGATGTAGTAGCCATTTATTAGAAATGTTTTTGATTCAAATATACATTATTTTCCTCTTCTTACATACTATTGTATTGTAATCCCACAGAAATTTTTAAAACCATCCAATGTTAATTATTTCTAGCATCTTTGTCTAGAGGGATTGTGATAGGGTAGAGTGGTGTATTTGAACTGCAGATTGATTACTCCTGCTCTAGGCCATTGACATTATCCTTAAAATCCATGAGAATGTACATGGGTTCTTCATCACTATCAACATTATCTTCCTCAACAAGATTTCACTGATTGTCTCGAACTATTACATGGAAATTAATTTCATATTTCTACCTAGCTGAGGAAAGCAACGGGAAACTACCTCACTCCTCATTTCCCTAGTATGCTCTTCAGTGATGTCTAGGCTATCTATGACAGCTGTTGGCGGAACTGTGGAGGATCAAACCAGCCTTCGGGCTGAATACCCAACAACACGCAACCTAGCTGATGTCATGCTGTCCAAGCATCCTATGGTAATACAGCTTGAAATTTTGTATTATCTTTAGTCAGCAGTAACAGCATTTTCATCAGCATTAACATAATCTTAGAATGATATACAGTCTTCTATTTCCCTTCCTTCCTCATCATCATTGTCAGCATCATCAGGGCCTTCACCTTTCAAAATTCTGCTTTACAAAGCAGTAGCAGGCTGTAAGTTCCAAAACTTCTTGCCATGGAGCTGGGATGTAATGCACTGCATATCGTATAAGAGAGCAAAGGCTCATGATTTTCTTCAATTGAAAAGGAAAAAAAAAAAAAAGAAGAAGAAGAAGAAAAAAACAAGAAAAGAAAAGGAAAGTTATTACAGGAAACAGTTGAAAGTTTTGGTATGCTGTAAAGAACTTCAGGCAGTGAACTTCACATAAGCATTACAAGAATATGGGAAAAAAATATCGGAAAATATGGTATTGCCAGTAAAACATGTACTGTATTTTTACTTAGTATTTCTAGTCAGAGTTCATATAGCAGATGATATGTTGTCCAATCATATGTTAATATAGGTTGAAATTGCTTATTTTACCAGAGTCCAGTGATTGGTGCAGTATGTAGAAACATCTCTCCAGTCGTATGTATTTTGATGTGTTGGGAGCATGTGCCACCCTTCTGTCCACAATGATCTCCCAACCACTTGCACTCATTTTTTCATCAATACTGCAAAGCTGATCTTTTAAAGCTTTCTTTGATTATCTATGGACCTGTGGTTTCTTGCCTATTTTGCAGAAAGTATGACTATTTTTACTGTAGTTAGCAGGGCCAGCTATTTGTACTTGTTGCTGTTACTGTACAACAGATCAGTCAGCATGCAATTTAGCTTGTTTCTCTGCATGGAAATTCTCATCCCCAGATGTTGCTTTGTGGATAAGCATTAAGTTAAAGAACAGACCTCTCTCAGATATTTTAAGAGAACCCTGAAGAGTATACTGGAACATATGTACCTTCAAACGGTTTTCCTTCCACTTGCACACAATGTCCTCATTATCAACACTGTAACTCTCATTGCTAAAGATCCATGAAATTCAAAAGGCACGGTAACACAACCTTTTTTTTTTTTTTTCAACTTTTCTTTGAATATTAAGCTCATAATTGACCTATTTAATTTTTAAAAAATATGTTTTTTTAATCACAAAATAATGTGAAATCAGAAAATAATCCAAAATCACACTGAACCACAATTTAATAGGAATTTTATATTTGATTTTGGTAAAAATTATGCTTATCACAGCAACACACTCTGACAGATACATGAATGCAGCCAGCTTCGTGGCACCAATGTGTTTTGGGTGCATTCTTTGTACTATGCAAAGCGTTTCCTATATAGTGGTGTGTCTGTAGATTAAGACCACGTTATGATATTTTTTAAGCTATAACTTTCATAATACAGGGTTTTTCATATAGAACCTAACCACTTACATGTGGCTGAACCAAGGCCAGCTTCTTCCTTCCCCCGCTGTAGTCAGTAGTCAATGTTCATTTGCCAAGAACAACGTATATTTGTATATATGAAGGTAGATCAAATATAAATGGGAATTTGAATGTAACGCTGCTGTTAGTAATAATTCGGAGGCGGAGCTTTGGCGGAATTCTGGTGGGGGTGTCTGGAGAAGGGGTTTGCACATGCGAATGACAGTGGAGGGCTGGGCTGCTTCAATATGTCATCAGTGAGCAAGAGGTGCACACGTCTGTTGCGCAATGCATTAAAATTTCTTGCAAAAGAGGGCACCAATCCTTCCGAAATTTTGAGACAGCTCTGCGCACAGTTTGGGGAAGAAACACTTTTGCAGATTCGAGCGCATGAGTGGGCTAAAATAATTTGTTTTGGGAAGAGAAGCTATGGTAAATGAACCTCATGAAAGGAGACCACGGACAAGCATTACTGCAGACAGTATTGTTGCTATTTGTGACATTATTGGTGAACATCGGCGAATACAAATTTTGCAAATTATTTTAGCCATAGGAATAAGTTGTGGAAGTGTTCAATCCATCATCCAAGATTAACTCCATTTCAGAAAATTGTCTGTCATCTCCTCATCTCCTCAACCAGGAACAAAAAACTTTACGCCAGGAAGTTTGTCAGAGACTCCTTCATCACCACGAGGAGGAAGGAAAGGATTTCTTGTGTTGTATCGTGACTTGTGATGAAACTTGGGTGCATCATTACATCCCAGAGTCAAAGCAAGCAAGCATGGAGTGACGGTGAAGAGACAAAGCAGGTCCGGTCAAGGGCAGAACACGCCCATCTGCTGGAAAGGTACTTGCAACCGTTTTCTGGGACTTCGCAGGCGTTTTGCTGGTGGATTTTCTTCACAAACAAAGAACAATTAATGCAGCCTATTGCTGTCACCTTTTGGAGGAAGCAAAAGCTGCGTATTGCAACAAGCGACACCAGCAACCGATCCGAAACATCATTCTTCTCCATGACAATGCCAGGCCATATACTGCCATTTTAACGCAGAAAAAACTGGAGGAAATTCACTAGACACCTCTGGAATTCCCTCCGTACAGTCCAGATACATTGCCCTGCAACTACAATTTGTTTGGACCACTCAAACAAGATCTACGAGGACAGCGGTTCGATGATAATGCAAGTGTAGAAGAATTCGTACGCAACTGGCTCTGCACACTTCCCTCTTCTTTCTATCAGGGCGGCATCAAACCTTACCAATCCAGTATCGAAGGCAAGACATTATATAGAAAAGTGATCTCTATATGTATTTTTTTGGTTGATGCAATAAATTGTAAAAAATAATTCCCGTTTATATTTGATCTGCCCTCGTATATACAGTACAAAAGCCAAATACCCACTATTCCCCCTTGGACCTTTTTTTTTTTTTTTAAATGGGTGCAATGCCCTGCTGTTTTAAATACTGCCCAGCTAACATAGCCTAGAAATGTGCTAGTTTTGTAATAATGATACATATTTGTGTCAATGGGTGTTCCAAGTTAAAATGTAAATACTGTAAAACTATTTATTTAAGTGATGAATCTTAATTATTGTCAGCATAATTGCACCTGTTACATTGGAATTTAAATGTTTAGTGTCATGCATAAGCAGCGTCTCGATTAGCATGGAATTGCATGTGAGCACTCTATCCATATGATGTCAGAAACCCGTATAGCACTCCACAGGAACAGAGTGGTAAGCACCGGTGTTACAGGATTATAATTGAGCAGTAGAATAGTAGAAGTTCAGAATACTCTGTTATGTCTTATTTGTGAAAATAACACTAAAATAGTTCAATTTTGCAGTTAGTGTTTACCTGTTCTGATATTATTGTTAACCCTATTAGAGCCAAGTGAATTCCTGAAAAGTTAATCAGAGGTGTCACATTTTGCTTATGCATATTTTCGGTGAATGTTATCTGTTATGTATTAAAGAAGAGACCTTGTATTAATTTATCTTTTCCTCTAAAAATCTTTATTATAAAAAAATTACACAAATAATGAAATGCAAAACTGAGAATTCAAGTAATGAAAATTCAAATTTTTTTCCTGCTACTTGCTTTACATCGCACTGACACAGATAGTTCTTATGGCAATGATGGGACAGGAAATGCCTAGGAGTGGGAAGGAAGCGGCTGTGGCCTTAATTAAGGTACAGTCCCAGCATTTGTCTAGTGTGAAAATGGGAAACCACGAAAAACCATCTTCAGGGCTGCTGACAGTGGGGTTCAAACCCACTATCACCCGGATGCAAGCTCACAGCTGCGCGACCCTAACCGCACGGCCAACTCGCCCGGTATTCACAATTTTAGGCATAGTTCTGAATATTTATTTGCATGCCAAATATTTGAAGTACAGAACATAATCATTGTCTCTTCCTAAGGTATTTGTGTAATCGGCTAGATCATCATTTGTAAATTGGTATGTTTTGATGTAAGTCCATGGTCGTCTTTGACAATTTTCACGCAATATTATCATTTTAAAAATATGTAACATGAGAAAGAACCATATACTTTCCTTGGAAAGAATTCATTGATATATGCTACATCATCATCATCATCATCATCATTTCCCCTTATCCAGCTTCTGCCGGGTCGGGGTATTTATGGTACTTCTCCATCTTCCTCTTTCGTTCCACCATTTCTCTTCGACGATCTTGTCCCAATTTAAATTTTGTCTTCTTATGCTGCTCTTCACTGATCCGATCCATTTTGTTCTAGATTTTCCTCTTGCTCTCTTGCCCTCGCAATTTGCCTCCAGCATCTGTCTTGGAATTCTATTCTCCTCCATCCTCTTTACATGTCTAGACCAACTTGGTATATTCTTTTCAACTCTCTCATTTAGCTTTCCTTTCCCAACTTTCTTCCTAACATCTTCATTTCTCACTCTTCTTTTTCCTTGTCTTTCCTATCATACTTCTTAGGAATTTCATCTCACTGGCTTGAATTCTTCTATCTTGCCTGCAAGCCAAGTCAAGTCCGAGTCTCAACTGCATAAGTCATAGTACATTTTGTACATTATCTCTTTACTTTTCCTTGAAACTACTTTGCTCCAAACTTCTTACACTTTGGTAGAATGCATTACTCTGCTGTACCTTACTGCTAATCTCCATGTCCACCCTAGCATTTTGCATTAATTCTCTTCCTAGGTATTTAAAGCTGTCCATAATTTCCAGACTGACTTCCAATTTTCACAGTGCCCCTTCCTTGCCTTTCGCTTCTCGACATCACTATAGTTTTACTTTTCTCTGTACTGATTTTCATGCCATACTTCTCAATTTTTTCGTTCAGTACATCTTATTGTTGTTGTTGCACCTCTTTGCTGTTCTTTCCCCAGATCACATAATCTGCAAATAGCAGTATCTTCATCTCTTTATCTCCATAGACTTTCTTTGTTTCCTTTACAATTTCATCCATGACCATAATAAACAAAAGAGGTGACAGCACACTCCTCTGTCTTAGTCCAGTCTTATTCCTAAACCATTCTGTCTTTCCAATTGGGGTCAGTAGTCTGCTAACACAGTTGTTGTACATTGCTTGCACCATTTCTGACATTTCTCTTCTATAAGTCTCTTTTTAACCATGGTTAACCTTCTCTCTGAGTACACCATCATATGCCTTTTCTATATCTATGAAAGTCATGACCAGATCCTTTCCATATTCCTAGTTCTTTTCCATCAGCTGTCTCATGATAAAGATTTTGCTAGTGGCTTTACGTCGCACCGACACAGATAGGTCTTATGGTGACGATGGGATAGGAAAGGGCTAGGAGTTCGAAGTAAGCAGCTGTGGCCTTAATCAAAGTAAGCCCCAGCATTTGCCTGGTGTGAAAATGGGAAACCATGGAAAACCACCTTCAGGGCTGCCGACAGTGGGATTCGAACCCGCTGTCGCCCAGATGCAAGTTCACAGCTGCGCGCCTCTAACCACACAGCCAACTTGCCCAGTATGCTAAAGATTGGGTCCACTGTAGATCTTCCACCCCTAAAGCCATATTGTTCTTCTTGTAATTCTCCTTCAGTCTTTCTTCTCATTCTTCTTTCTAATATCCTTTCCAGCATTTTAACTACTTGCGATATAAATGTGATTCCTCTATAGTTAACACAAACTTTCTTGTCCCCTTTCTTAAACACTGGTATTATTATCCCTTTTTTTCAGTCTTCTGGTACACATTTGTGTTATCATTTCCACACTGATTTCATCCATCCCTGTTGCTTTTACCATCTTCAACTTTGGTACCGCTAACTCCACCTCTCGCATTGCTATATCATCCTTTGTTATTGAGTCCTCACACTGTATTGCTTCTATATCCCCTGTACAGTTATTCACATTCAATAGCTTATCAAAATACTCCTTCCATCTTCTCCTTATCTCTTCTGGGTGTGTTAACAGTTCCCCATCTACCTTTTTAACTAGCTTTGTGGTAACTCTTTCTGTCCTCTTACTTCTTATAACTGCCTGCTGTCATTTCTTGATGGATGCAGTACTTTTGCATCCATCTCTTGGCACAGGCCAGAGTAAAGTGTAGCTTCCACCGAAGTCCCAGTCAACATCCATGGCTGTGACAATATGGAAGTTGCTGGAGTATGGGTAGTGCTAAGTAATGACGTTCGGAGCACGACTAGTGCATCTGAGTGTTATGAAAGGTGTTGCTCATAGGGTCAGTCGTGCTGCAATAGTACTTTCTAATCCAGTGAGGAAAGCAATGGCAAACTACCTCACTCCTCATCTTGCCTAGTACGCCTCATTTTGGTGCTGCCATTGGTTTTTGGGGTTTCCTTATAACCGCATAACCTTTGGTGGTGCTATTTGAGGATCCAACCAGCCTCTGGGCTGATGACCTAACAGACAGACTTCTTATAAGTCCATACAGCATCCTTTTTCTGCCACTTACACCCGCTTCCATTTTTTATGTAAATTCTTCCCAGCTCTTCTTCTTTTCTTCTCCTACCACCATCTTACATCTCAGTTTACTGTTGAGATACTTCCTTTCTTCTGTTTGATCTCAGATCCATTCTTGCCAGGCTGTCTTCTTTTCTTTCACCACTTTCCTCACTTCCTCATTCCATCATGGTGTCTCCTTTTCTTTCACTCTTGTAGATGTCCTGCCACAAGCACTCTCTGCTGCACTAACAAATGCCTTTTTAAAATTGGCCTAGTCTTCTTCTACATTTTCCACTTCAATAACTGGGATTTGTTGCTTTAATTTCTCCTGAAACTCTTCCTATACATTTTTGTCTTTCAATTTCCATACCTTTATTTTGCTTTCTCTTATCTGTTTTAGTTTTTCCATTTTTCCCAATTGTAATTTTGCCACCACAACTCTATGGTCCCCATCAAATGCTTCTCCTGGTAAAGCTGTCACATCCATCAACTTCCTGCGATTTGTCCTTTCCACCAAAAGTAGTCAATTACTGATTTTGTTCTTCTGGCACCCCACCTATATCTCGTAATTTTCCTGTTGTTTTTCTTTCGAAACCATGTATTCCCCGCTCTAAGTCCATTCCTTTCACAGAAGTCCACTAGTTCTTCTCCTTCTCGATTCGTTTTCCTATATCCATATGGTCCAATGACTTCTTCCTTTCCTTGTCTCTCATTTCTGCCTTGTGCATTCAGATCTCCCATAATAACCACTTCCACACCTGAAATTTCTCTTTCTAATTTCTCCAAGAATCCTTCAGTATCTTCTTCCCTGTTTCCTGTCTGTGGTGCATACACTTGTATGATGTCCATCACTTCATTCTTCATCTTTAGTCTAATCTTCATTATTCTGTCACTCACACATTCTACCACTTCAACAGACCCCGCCAATTGCTTCGAAATGATTAGTCTCACGCCATTTATTGCCTCTTGGCCACCACTCCATTATAATGTGTATCCTTTCCTGAATTTCTTCCTTCTGTTACCTTTCCATTTCACTTCACTCAGCCCCATCATTTCCACCTTCTCCTTCTCCATGAAATCTACTACTTCCTTCGCCTTTCCTGGCAGGGTCATAGGATTTACTATTGCTATCTTAATGTTGTTTACTGGTCGTCCATTTCTCACAGTTCCCCCAGTGTCCTGAGAACTGCACATCGCTTTAAGCAGGGGGCGTCTAGCCTTTTCCGAGGTTGATTTCCTAGTACCATACCATATATAGCAGGGGTGGCCACTAACCTTAGTTCTGGGAGCCGCAAATTTAGGAGACAAAATTGGGAGTATGTTTAGAAATTGGTTTATAAAATGAAGACGCGTTTTTCATTTTATAACAAACGAAGGAACATTTATTGTCTACACTGCACAGAATATTATTGTTCAGGTACACATCAAGGAATGAAATTTTGGGTAGTGCTTTTTCGAGTGTTCATTTCTGCTGTTAGTTTTTGAAATCCGGCTGATAATTGGTAAGCGCAGTTCGCTCAAGTTCACTTCAATGTTCATCGGTTAGTTCAGATCGATATTTAGATTTAATGAATTTAAGTGTTGAGTACAGTGATTCACACACATAATGAGTCCCAATGATTGAGATAAGTCTCTTGGCACACTCGTTTGTTTGTGGGTATGTTTCTGGAACATTCTTCCAAAATTCTATGGTAGAAACGCCATTTCGCTTGAGACCTTTTAGTCCTTCGTCCTCTTGCAGTTCTAGTAGCGTCAAATCTACAGCTGCTGTATCCTTTGTTATTGGTGATGAAACAGGAAAATCATCGCCCACAACATCAACAGAAATATGATTTTCCAGGAATGAAAATGAAGGTTTAAGTGATCTCAAATCATTAAAGCTGCCATTGATTTCTTCAGCAAGGCCAGACATTTTACTCATGTAATCATCAGTTTCCACCTGAACGTCTGGAAGGCTTTCAGTAATTTTCTTCAAACATTTGAAGTGAGGAAATATTTTAGTCTGAAGGTTTTTCCCAAAAAGTTTTAACTTGCTGTGAAAGCTAAATGCAGTCTAGGCCAAATCAGAAGTAAGTTTTTGTCTTCCTTGCAAAGATATGTTTAGCGTTCTTAAATGCTGGACCACATCTGTCAAAATAGCCAAATCTAGCAAAAACTGGGGGTCATTAAGTTCAGGGTATGGTTTTCCTTTTTCTTCCATAAACGGTTTGGTTGGATCAAGTTATTCAAAAACTATGACAAGAACATTGCTTACTGATAGCCAACTTACCAAGCAGTACCAAGATACATCATCAGGAAACTCATCATTGTTCATATCTTCTATAAAAGATTTGAACTGTCAGTGTGTTTTGGCACATGAGCGAATACAGTTCACAACTTTAGAACTACCTGCATAATATGCGGGTACTGAAAATAATTTGCTGCTGAATGTTCTCTGTGAATAATACAATGTACAGGTAGGAAATCAGGAAATGATGTGTCAGCATTTAAACGCCCAATAATCCCTTGTTTCGTGCAAGTCATAGATGGTGCACCATCTGTAGCAATGCTTACAATATTACCGATAGGCACTGAATTTTTCTGTAAAACACCATCCAGGGCTTCTTGAATGTCACATTCACGAGTAATATCCCTCAAATTTACCAGGTCTAAAAGTTCTTCCACCACCTGAAAGTCCTTTGACACATACCTCACAAATATGGCTAGTTGGGGTTTATCTTTGATGTCAGTAGACTCGTCCAGAGCCAGACTTATTGCTGAGCACTCACGTAGATTTTTTGTAAATTAGTTAAAATATCCGCATTAATAACAGAAACTCGCCTCTCTATTGTGTGTCTAGCAGCGGGCATTTCGTTGATCAGTTTCTGCAGTTTCTTATTATCGGGTTCTAAAACAGAAATAGCTTGTGCCATGTTCTTCTTAAACTCCCCCTCTGTATAAGGCTTTTTTGCTTTTGCAATATTTAAAGCTTCCTTGGTAAAAATTGGCATAACCCTACTCTGACCATGAAATTTTTCCTTTAGTGTTTTTAATTTGGTTTTCCTTAACTGAGAGCCAACAGGAAAATCTTTGTTGAAACCGCTGTGGTTAGTGTCACGATGACGTTTTAGATTACTGGCCTTGAACTGTGATTAAGTTATTTGACACCAAAGACACATTGGCTTACCGTTTCTTTCTACAAAAACGAATTCTTCCTCCCAGTCGGTATTAAAAGCTCGGTTCTCCTCTTGATATTTACGCTTCTTAGACAGCATCGCAACTGATCGGACACCAGGCCACAACTGTACTGAAACAGCACACAACTGCACATAGAAAAGTATCGGCACTCGCTACTGTCTATACGTGAACGGTACTGGCTTCACCTCACAACACTGACTCACTGACACACTCTCCCGCTCAAAGCACTATCTAATGGAAGGCCCCGGAACAATTTTCACCTCCCATCTCTAACCAATGACGTACAGCGCTAATAACGTTAAGCCACACATCGCTGCTACTGACTGTCGCCGGACGCGAGATGTCGTTAGATTCCATTAATTATATAATTTAATATAATAAAGTTGGTGTCAAGAGCCGCACGAGACTGACTCAAGAGCTGCATGCGGCTCGCGAGCCTCGTGGTGGCCAGCCCTGATATATAGGCTATTATTACTATGGGGTCGTCACTCCCAAAGGCATTTTATACCTACTGCCAGGTGTTATTTTAGGCCACTCTACTGGAGTGCAGATGCCTTCTGTAGCCGCTCCTCTGGAGTACAGACGCTACAAGTTTCCCTCTTCCGCCACTGATGCCGCTGGGGTCTTCACCCATACCCTGGGCTTGGGCCCTCCATATTTGTGACACCTGGAGAGAGGGTGTCCCAGTATTTTAAAACCCCCAGAACCGGCCTGCCTGTTGGTCTGCGGGTTGTATTTCAACCAGCCCTACTGAATTGTAGGGTCCCCCTATCCGCCACCCGGGGATGCGCCCTCTAGGGGTTAGCAGGCTCCCCCGACAGTATGTTAGGAAGAAACAACTACGACTGTTTCTAAGTGGGTTTGCACTTGAAATGAAGTACTACCAATATAAATGGTCCGTTATTGGACATTATAAATTTTCCAGATAACTCATTCCTGGTTGCCAGTGTTTCGCCCTCGTGTGCTAGGTTGGGCTCGTCAGTTGGTACCTAACACACCTACCAAGACGCATGGCTAATGCATACCGTGGAGGCCACTGCATAGGCTATTTGAAGCCACCGGCAGTGCCAATGCACTATGGGAGACCTTGTCTCGCTACCAAAAATTGATGCCTGCTTGGCCATCAGATGATATAGATGTTGATTCCCATAGGGAATAGCCAAAATCAAAATGTGCAGGGTTGCCGACAGTGTGGTTCGAACCTGCTATTTTCAAAATAGAAGCTGACAGCTACATGACCAAACTGCACAGCCACTTGCTTGGTATATTGCCCAGCTGAGAAGCTCAGTTCATGTAATGTGGTTCTATTTATGATTTTGTTCTAAACTCATCTACATTATTATAATTTGAGTTACTAGCTGGACCATCAGTTGTCTTTCTGACTGTTTATACTTTCATATTCATTTTTCCTGTTAATTATGAAGAAATGTTACTATTCTACAAGCATCATTTGACACCTCAAGTGTGGCATTACATGTCCTTCAAGCTATCAAGTAAATTTTCTTTCTTATTTTTTAAAAATAATTTTTCTTTTGAGTTATAAAGAAATGTTACTTTTTTGCAGGCACCATTAGACACTCTGAGTGTGGCATCATCTGCCCTTCAAGCTACCGAATTTTCCAGGTTGGTATCGAGGCTTGGACCTTCAGGTTTTCCCAACCATTCTGTTGAAGCTCGTCCTAATTTGAATTGTGAAGTGGATGCAAGTGACTGTAGAAATATTTCTGAGTGTGGGTGTCAGAGGAGTAGACTCAAGAAACTGACTCGTGGAGAAGTTGAACCATGGCTGTGCTATGGGTGTAGATTAATCCTTCGAGATATGGTGAGTGTAATTCCACTACTACCTATCTTTTTCTTCTTTAGCCACTTTGGTAGCAGTTTTTCCCAATTTCTGAAGTTTTAACCATTTCTTTACCAACTTCACTGACCACCTGGTGGTCACGATCACTAAGGCATCAAGCCTTCATAGTCTGACACCGTGGATAGATAGTTTGAGTCCCGTTGGTGGAAATGCACCATCAGAATGTCGACTGGCAAACTAGGAGACATGGTGGTACACAATTTCTAATTTCTGGATTGCTTGCCAAAAGACTGGGTTCAGTTCCAAACCCCTCTGCCATGTTCATACGGAGTGAGGGAATTAGACGCTGTTGATGATGATTTGTTTAGTGGATAGAGATGTTAAATCATGTTATTTGACAGGAGTTGGCTATATGCTGCTACTGGGTTTCATCCTCTCCTTACAACATCATCATCATCATCATCATAATCATCATCATCACACCCAGATGCATGGGTCACCTATGGGCATCAGACAGAAAGACCTACTACCAGGCCTCTCCAGAGGGCCACGCATTCTCATGTCACCAACTTCATTTAACAGCTTTTTCTTATCAGCGTTCTTGATATCTTTGTATATGTCATATATTAAAATTAGAGGCATGGTTTTTTTGCATTAACAATAAAAGCGACAGAAAATATTTTGAACTGATTTTGAGATATCTTAACGAATCATATGATTCTGGTTAAGAAAATAGTGATTTTACTTTTCATGAATTAAAGTGATGAGGACAGTTTGAAGCAAAATCTACTTATTTTGCAATAAGTGCAAAATTGCAGTGAAATTCATAGAAAATAACGAGCTTGAAATTGTATTTAAAAGTTACATGTATGAAGATAAATGGAAGAGGTTAAGACGTATTTCTCAAGTCGACAAAAATACGTACTCCCTTTAATATTTTAGAAAATCCCTTAATGTCTTTTTCATGATACGCAAAACAAAGTGTTTACCATTCTTGGGGTGGCTGGTAATCACACCTCAGCCTGTCTCCTCATGCCACAAAGGTAAGATTCTCAAAAATCCTAAAATCCCTGATGACGTCTACTGGCTTTAGAGCTGACTGTGAATAAAAAAGGGTTGGTGTATTTAGGCACCCTTGTTCAGGTAAAATAAATAAAGTGACCACAAGTCAATCAGTAGCGAAGATGGGTCGATCGACAAGCCTAGCACACCTTCATAATATCGATCCAGACATCAAGTTTACAATAGAATCCGAAGTTAATAAGGCCCTTAATTTTTAATTTTTTAGATTTAACCATTACTAGACTTCCGTTTTCTTTTAAATACAAAATTTATAGAAAACCAACACACACCGTTATTACCATTAAACAAGACTCCGTACACCCCCCTAACCATAAGCGTACTACCTATAATAGTTTGATACACCGTGTCTTTCTTCTTTTCCTTCTCCTACTTCTACCACTTTTCCCACATCTGTAGGGGTACGGGTGCGAATTGTGGCGCATAAGTTGATTTGGCCCTCTTTCATGGCTGGATGCCCTACCTGATGCCAACTCTATGTGGAGAGATATAATCACTACCGGTATTGCATGTTTCTGTGGTGGTTGGTAGTGTGATGTGTTGTGTGAATATGAAGAGGACATTGTTGGAACAAACACAAACACTCCAAACCAGAAGAATGAATGAGATGCGATTAAAATACTGACATGGCTGTGAATCGAACCCAGACCCTCTGAACTGAAGGCCTCAATGCTGACCCTTCAGCCAAGGAATTCGACTGCTGAAACTAGTTTAAGATTAAATACAATTCGGAAAATACCTGAAAAAAGAGAACATTTAATAACAGACTATACCTACGAAAGAAACAATTTAATTAAAAATAGAATTACATGTTTCATTCTTGAAAGGTCATAATCGAATTCAGTCAAATGATACCTTTAATTGTTCCGAGGTTTCTGTGGAACAGCAGAGGTGAAAGAAGGTGCCGGGGTGAATGGGTCTAACTACAAAGCCGAGATATGAATTTAAATTTTATTAAAGGTTATATTTTCGAAAATAGCAAAACTTAACAATTTTCACATAGAATTTCAAAATTTAACAAATAACCGACACTTAGGTACAAGCCCAGGAAAAGCCAAGATTTAGAGACAATTTAACAATCTGGGCTTCAAGCCCCAAGTTATACAATTTCTGAGCTCACAGCTCACAAACACATATTTACCAAAGGGCAGAAATCCCCTACTAACATGGAACACTTGCTCCCACCTAGCAATGTCAAGCCTCCTAGAGGCATATATCCAATACTTAAGAGAGCTGACCCGCTCTCAGTTTTCCAAGCCTATTAAAGGCAATACCAGGCTTTACACTAAATTGCCATCAAGGCACAACTTACACAAAATGAAACAGGGGTATCTTGTACCCAACCTACTGAGTCTTAGTAGAAAAAGAACAGGTTAAGTAAATGGCCCAAAATGCAAAACTGAATGGAGGCGTGAATTTGCACTCCTACATGAAACTTCTTAAAACCTAAGAGGCACTAGGCTGATGAAACAGGGGCTATTCCCAAACTATGGAGGTGACTCGTATAATGAATAAATTTAACACATTAAAAAAGAGTAGAAAATCAGTTACCAAAACGTAGTCACCTCAAGTCAAAATGAAACTGCTGAGCTACCAAGAAATAAAGATGTTAAGCGGCCATTACCTTACTGAAGAACTGCTGCCAGATGGAAAAGGCGCTTCCCGCCTCTTGCTACACGTCCATACACTAAGTTAGATGTTGATGAAGTGGCCGAGAGACAAGAAAATCAGCAGTTTTTATACCCTCGGAGAAGATTTGAGACCTTTCATGAATAATTAAGACACACCCACAGGCTTTTATTGGCTACAGTACACAGTCACACAAAAAATCGAAGAAGACATACGGGATTGGCTGAAAATTAATTACAGAAATAATTGATTGGCTAACTTCAAAACTGGCGGAAAGAAAAGATTAATATTGCCAACCCACAAATGAAAGAACGAAATTTAGTAATAAGAAAACTTATGAGTACAAAATATCTTCACGAAAGTTCCCTCACTTTGCACCAGGGTGCATGATCATAGTTTTTTTAGTAGAGACATCTATGAGAGAATGTCCAAATTTCTTGATAAATAGAAAACAAAAACAAGTCAAAATTCACACAGTGACATCTTCAGAGCAAAAGTTTAAGTAGGTCCAGTTTTAAGCTCAGTGTTTCTCCTGTAGAGGAGTATTTTAAGGCGGAAAATTCAAATGGGGTACTTGAAGACGGAAAATTCAAATGTGGGCGTAGAGGTGTACCAGCCAGTACTATTATTATTATTATTATTATTGTTATTATTGTTATTATTATTATTATTATTATTATTATTATTATTATTATTATTATTATTATTAATATTATTATTATTATTATTATTATTATTATTATTATTATTATTATTATTATTATTATTATGAACTGTTGAAATAATATATCAAAGAAGAACTCCTCAGACCATTGAGGAGAGAACCATCTGAAGAGTACTACATTAATATAAGTTATAACATTTTGACAATTTTTATAAGAGTGGACTCAAGTTTTCACATGAATGCTTTTAGACTTCGTAATAATATTGATCAATTCATAAATTTTTATTTTATTTATTCATATCAGAAGCAATACATCATATAAATTATTAGTTAAGAATGAGAAAACAATAATTAGATAACTGGTAAAAACACACTAGAGGTACATTCAAAGTAACAATTGTCTTATATCATATAATATCGGATCAGAATTTGGCAAGATCTTGACCATTTGGTGTGGCCTTCGCTAAATCTTGCGGTGCACACGAGAGGGCAGGAGTTAATATAACATAAGAAAATTTATTCTAACTTCAACCTATTCAATACAGTACAAGATGTTAACGTATTAGTTAAACATCGTTAATAGTTGAGACATGTTTCGCCCCCTCTGTGGGTCATCATCAGTCATATGAATACCTCAAAATTCTACCAGATGTCTGGTTGGAAATTATAAAAATATGTTGCATGAGTGAATACATTTAAAAAAAACATTTACAAGATCTTATCATTAACAAAATATCAAATTGATTAAAAAATGTTACACTAGTGAACACGTTGGTGAAATTTTACTTAAAACAAGGCCGTCATATGTACAGTATTGATAATAATGGTAGTTTAAAGTCTTATTTGATGGTAAGTTCGAAGACAGTTTAAAATTTATATACAAATATAGTGAATGAGTGCAGAATACATATAATTACAATTGCTGTACACGTATTTTACATTGTAAAATGTTGTGGAAAAGCATTCCAAATTTGTATTAGTTTCCATAAAAAAAAAATTATGACCGGCTGATGTAAAAATGTTACATTACGTCGTAATTCAAATTGGATGTCTGTGTTGACTAATTATATTTTAGACTCAAATTAGTTTGCCAAAATATCCATGGGCTTTTATTGGCTACCTCCGTTGGACACTCTCTATGAAGACGGAGTGCCTAGTGCATGTAAACAACAGTTGATATTTGGTTCAAAATGAACCTGTATTGAAATAAGTTAATGGCTTGAATGAGGGCGGTTGAAATGTTGTTGAATCTTCCCAATTGACTAGTGTTTTTCCGTGTGTTTCTGTTGTTGGAAAATGGGATATCAGTTTATTGGTTGAATGGGTAACAGTCGAAACGTTGTGCGATGTAATTAATGTTGAGCTGTCTTACGTATGTGAAAATCTGAAAGGAAGTACAAGTCCTTAATTAGTTGAGTGAAGTGACGGGAAAAGAAAAAGAATGAATGTGTTAAAGAATTGAGACTGTGAAGTTAAAACTTACCTTAAGTGTTGTTCAGCTGCTACCTTATTGCTAAGTGGTTTGTGAAGCACTGGCTGTCACTAACGTCTTGCTCCTCGTGTTGTACGTGTGACGTCTTGGTGGAGGGGAGTGGACCTGGGAAGGAGGGGCTGTGGGCCTGTGATTGGCGCATGGGGAGGAGTTGTGTGTATTGGAGGGGGAACAGGGGTGTGATAAGTTGAACGGCTTAGTGGGGGTGCTTGAAGAGGTTGTTTTGAGGATGTCAACAAGTCTTTTGTCTATCAGAATTAACTTATTGAACAAAATTATTAATTGTTCATAAAGGGGGCTTCAGTTGTCTATTGGATCATTTCAGTTTTTATTACTGTTGTATTTTTGGTGCAAGAAAATGTACAAATTTTCAAATTCGGTCATGAGTCTGCCATTATCTAGTCTTTTTAAAATTTGGAGATCTTGTTCGATTCTGGTGAAACTATGTCCTGTGTCCTTCATATGGATGCTCATTGCTGAGTGTTTGTTGTGTTTCTGGGCATTAAAATGTTCTGCATATCTAGTTGTGAAGCTTCTTCCGGTTTGACCGATGTACGAACTATTGCACTCAGCCCATTTCAGTCTGTAAATACCGGAACCCGAAAATTTATTGTTGTCCGAGTTTATCTTGTTGTGGTTGAAGAATAACTTTTGATTTGAATTTTGGGTCTTAAAGGCTATCTTAATATCATGTTTCCTTAAAGGGGTAGCGATTTGATGTATGATGGTATTAGTATAGGTAAAGGTTGCGGAAAAACTTAAAAACACTAGTCAATTGGGAAGATTTAACGACATTTCAACTGCCTTCATTCAAGCCATTATTTTAACTTATTTCAACATAGGTTCATTTTGAACCAAATATCAACTGTTGTTTACATGCACTAGGCACTCCGTCTTCATAGAGAGTGTCCAACGGAGGTGATTAGCCCACGGATATTTCGACAAACTAATTTGAGTCTAAAATATAATTAGTCATCATAGACGTCCAATTTGAATTACAACGTAATGCAACATTTTAACATCAGCTGGTCATAATATCACATACAAAATTTCACATCTTGAAGCCAATTCTGATTAAACTACTTCAAAAAAGTAATATTGAGGTTAATTTTTTTAAAAATATAGAAATGAATACAAATTTGGAATGCTTTTCCACATTTTAGAATGTAAAATATGTGTACAGCAATTGTAATTATATGTATCCTGCACTCATTCACAATATTTGTATATAAATTTTAAACTGTCTTCAAACTTACCATCAAATAAGACTTTAAACTACCATTATTATCAATACTGTACTTATGACGGCCTTGTTTTAAGTAAAAATTCACCAACGTGTTCACTAGTGTAACATTTTTTAATCAATTTGATATTTTGTTAATGATAAGATCTTGTAAATGTTTTTTTGATGTATTCACTCATGCAACATATTTTTGAGGTATTGATATGACTGATGATGCCCCACAGAAGGGGCGAAACATGTCTCAACTATTAACGAGTTTAACTAATATGTTAACATCTTGTACTGTATTGAATAGGTTGAGGTTAGAATAAATTTTCTTATATTATATTAAGATACTTTCAATACGGAAAAAATGATTGTCATTACTTGTAAGGGCAGGAGTTGCAATGAAGGAGGTGCACCATGGTTTGTTCTTCTCTGCAGGCACAGAGGGTTGGCTCTTTAGGTAGACCCCACTTCTTCACATTGATCTTAGATCGACCGACCCCAGACTATTCAGACTCTTCCATGTAGAACATGACTCTTCATAACCGGCTGGAAGAGTTTCAGAATAATAATTTAAAAAATTAAAAGTGCGATTTGATAGAATCTGGTGATGTTCTTTCAAGAATGAAACATCTCATTCTGTTTTTAATTAAATGATATCTCTTTCAGGTATAA
Source organism: Anabrus simplex (assembly GCF_040414725.1). Classification (NCBI taxonomy): domain Eukaryota; kingdom Metazoa; phylum Arthropoda; class Insecta; order Orthoptera; family Tettigoniidae; genus Anabrus; species Anabrus simplex. The sequence goes on along the minus strand of NC_090268.1, from coordinate 260,080,190 downwards.
TTTTTAAATGCTTTCCTTTCTTAGGTATATTCTAATTTTATCTATATAGTTAAAAAGTTTACTAAAAACACCTGCACCAGGCGAGTCGGCTATGCGGTTAGGAGCGCGCAGCAGTGAGCTTGCATCTGGGATATAGTGGGTTCGAATCCCACTGTCGGCAGCCCTGAAGATGGTTTTCCGTGGTTTCCCATTTTCACACCAGGCAAATGCTGGGGCTGTACCTTAATTAACGCTACGGCCGCTTCCTTCCCATTCCCAGGCTTTTCCTATCCCATTGTCGCCATAAGACCTATCTGTGTCAGTGCGACATAAAGCAAAATAGCAACAACAACAACAAGAAAAACACCTGCTGGTGAATCGTCAAGCATTTATAGGTCTGTAAGTTTAGGCAGCATTGAGTAATCATAAAATCAGATCTTTAAATGATCACGCCAATAATTGCAGGTGAAGGTTTATCATAGCTTAATGTAAAGATGACAGCGAAATTACACTGTTAAAAATGATGGTGATTGTAAACAAACCTGCAATTTCAGCGAAACTTCGTACACATATGGCTTAATTCTATCTGGAGAGAAACATTTAATACCCCCAACGGTGGACTGGGGAGGGAGTGGCATGTAAAAATGATTAAAAAAATTACCTATACTAATATTAAATCCATAGTTTTAGTGTTGCTGAGATGAATAGTGACACTCCAAATTATATTCAAGTCAAAGTTCAGCTAGCATCAGCATGGGGAGGATGAGAAGGGATGAAAAAGATGACGTCCAAAATAACCAAGATGGATGGATGGATGGATGGATGTATGTATGTATGTATGTATGTTGTGTTTATGTTCCAGCATAGCTCTCAACCAAATTTGGTACATACATGCATTATTATCTGGAGCAAAATGTTGTGGGTGTATGACACCCCTAGCATTGGCGTTTGAGAGGGAAAAATCATTGAAAACTATCAATATTAGTGTCCAATCCATACTTTTTGGGGTCATTAAGATGGATTGAGACACACTGGATGCCATTTAAGTCCAAATCCATTGGCATGCGGGTCGGAAGGGGAGTGGTGGTGATGGTGATTGTTTTAAGGGGAAGTACAACTAAGCAACCATTTTCTATTAACACTAATCAGAGGGGAAAATGGAAGGGATCTGACACTTTGAAAAACAAAGGTATCAGCCAAAGAAAGGCAAGGGCCATAAAGAACATTAAAATGGAACATTTCCTAGGCCTCAAATGCTTTAATACTATTGGGGAAAAGAGCAAGAATTGACCATGGGAGATCAGATAGGCTTGATGAAAGTGAGGAGCCTGACACAAGTAAGTAGAAGTAAATCCAGGACTCAGCTAAGGGCCCCGTGATTGCCGACCCGTACTCCCAAGTTTGGAGCCCTTGGGCCCCTTTCAGTTGCCTTTTATGACCGGCAGGGGATACCTTGGGTGTTATTCTACCATTTCCACCAACAGGGGGATGAGAAGGGGTGAGAAAGGAAATGTCCAAAATGACCAAGATTGGTATTGAATTCACAGTTTTCAGGTTCACTAGGCTGATTGGTGACAGTCTGAATGACAATTGGAATTGTGTACATAATATCTATAGCGCGACATGCAAATACATACAGTTATCACTTATTTTTATTATTTGATAGGATCATCTACTTCCCAGACAATCTGGGTTGCCACAAGGACAAATTTCCACATGAAACAAAATAATTGAAAACTAGAACAGAATAGTTCATAAGCACCGGGGTAGTGGCTGTGCAGTTTGGGTCATGTAGCTGTCAGCTTGCATTCAGAAGGTAGTGGGTTCGAACTGTCAGCAGCTCTGAAGGTAGTTTTCCATGGTTTCCTATTTTCACATAGGCAAACGCTGGAGCTGTACCATGATTAAGGCCACAATTGCTTCCTTAGCACACCTAGATCCAGAGTCCTGCAGAGAGGCCCAGCCTATGAGCTGCTTCGGCAGTAGGCTGCAATGGGCTTTGAAAGGCTCGAACATATGAAGCCCGTGACATCATCGCACGGGCCGGTCTGGGCCAGCGCTCTGTCATTCGTACGCGGTGAGCCAAGGACAGCGCTGTGGTAGTTCTATGGGCTGACTGCTTCAATGTGTATAGTGTACTGCATGTCAACTGAGTGCGTTGCATTACGGTCGAGTGGAGCCGATCAAATTTGCTGTGGTTTTCAGTTTGACTTCTCGGTCTATCCTGTTATCGGAAGCGAATGTGGACTGTAGTTCCAAAAGAAAGGAAACCGTGGCAAAAAATCGTTAAAAAAAAAGAGGAGGTACAAACGAACTAGAAACCGCACAATACAAGACTTCTGGACCGGATCCTAAACTTAAAAGTCGTATATTTGGTTGGTATTCAAGCCTGCAGTTGACGGTGATGGGAAAGATATTAATTTTGTGTGCTGTACGATCTGCAATGAACTTTATGTACATACTAGCAGTTACCCGCTGCTTCTCGTGTGGTTTTCGTAATTTGATAAAAGTAATCGTTCCTCGGTACTGTACTAAGACATTATCCGAAAATCCCTGAAGTATAAAACCTCACTGAAAAATTGAGTTTCATTTACCCCAGAAACTCTTTGTAAACCAAGTGTGTGGTATTGCCTTCTGGGGCTGAGATGACCATGCGACATAGAACTGTACACGTAAGAACGTCTTCTCTCAAGTAAAAAAAAAAAAAAAAATTATTTTTAAAGGAGATTACAAATACATATTTCCACATCTGTAACATCTTCAGGTTTTGAGATATAAGTATCTGCATAAAAATAATTCAACCCCTTTATCAGCTCTTCCTCCACCCCCACCTCCGTGGATTTTCCGAAAACAAAAAAGAGTGATATGTTTATTTATTTTTAAATGACATTCCAAGTACCAAGTTCCATGTCTGTAATATGTAAAGTTTTTGACATACACTGTAGATATACTGGTACTCGTTTTAAAAATTCACCTGCTTTTTCAATTCTTTTCAGTCCCTTAAGGGGAGGTGGTACACCCTATCTCGGCAATGTTAAATTGTCCATATTTAAAAGTATTTTCCTACAAAACTATGAAGCTTAGAATGATGAAATTTGGTATGGCTCAAAATTAATGTTTACTGTATATACTGACAATTTTATAACTTCATCTAACCTCACACATAGCAGAAACATATTTTTTTACTTTACTGCTAAAAATAATTGCTTTATGTGAAGTGTTATACTCAATAACTTTGGAACTATTTGAGTTAGAGGCATAAAATAATGTCAGTATGTTCATCAAACACAGTAAAACAGCTGGCAAAAATTTCATTTTAACTGGCTTAAATATATACTGAGAAAAATACCTGCATATGTTGAAAAATTATACCTTCGGAAAAATTGAATTGAAGTTACACACTGCCTAGTGCATCCCTGGTCCATATTCTGGATCATCTGGATCATCATAGTCATCTTCCCTTGCTCTCTTCCTGTTCCTGCTCATTACCCTGTTCCTCTTGATCACCATATCAGCCTGTAGGTCAGCCTTTCTCACTCGCTCTGCATCAATTTCACTACAAATTTGTTGCGTGTTTCTGCCAGGATTAATTCCTAAATTTTCCAGCACTATCATCTGCCCGTGGATACTACTGTAAATCTGTTAAGCATACAACATGTGAATGCCCAAAAGGAAAAGACGAAATTCAGCAGAAGAATAGACACAGATCAAATTGCCTTCATCGACACTTCTTGAACAATCTACTTGAGCTAGGCATCCTACAAAAATACTCCTTTACTTTGTGTTTACTTTCCACAACAGGACATGTTCAAAACAACAGCCATGACACAAAACAAAAGACAAGCGTCACCTGGCAAGCCACAACACTTGTACCAACCCTAGAACGAGAGTACATGCCGCGAAATTAATTATTTTTTTAAATGCGGCAAAAATATATCTGTTATACAAAAAGTGGGCGTGTCGACAGCTGTCAGAGTGACATTTAAATGGCATTTGAGACCTTACGGGATGACTTGTACAAAATAAACAAGCAGTATATTATAAAATAAGGTCTAAACATTCAAAAAATATGAAAAACGAAAAGTGTTTTTTGGACATTAAAAGGTGTACCACCTCCCCCCGTGTCTTTTCCGAAAACAAAATAATACATCTCGTCTTTATTTTTAAAAGAGATTATAAATACCACTTCACGTCTGTAACATGTTAAATTTTCGAGATATATTGTACATATGCTCCAGGATTATGTGTACAAATTTTGCTTGGCAGCTATGCCCAAACGTACACGCATAATCTCGCTGCTGTAGAATCCTGGAGCTGGCGTTGCCATGGTTACGGCAGTTCATTTCCATATCTGATTCCGAGAGCAGGGGTAGTGTGGCGCCAATATCTCCATAACGGTCGGTAATAGGGCCTTAAAACATGGTTTTCGGGCCTTAGGGCTTACCGATATTTGTTATTTGGGTCAAGGGGCTTAAAATGAGCTTGTTCTCGTCCTTGCACGACAAATTCAATATTTCGCCTATATTAGCCTATTATTTTTATATCTCCCCCGTCGCCCCCCACCTCGAATTGTTTTGAAAATAAAATACAGCCCATGTTTCTCAGGGATAATGTATATTTACATTAGTAAAAGGATTTTTAGAATCGTTCCAGTAGTTTCTGAGATTACCCTCCAGATATACACAAACTAACACAATTCGCGCTCTTTTTTTATTATATTAGTCGGAGTCGGACTGATTTTGTCTTTTTATGATTAGATAAAAAAGTTACGATGAACGAGGTGTGCTTGAATGACGAGCATTCTAATGTTTCCGTGTCATCAGGCTCCATGTCTAGCCACAACCTGCCAAAGTTATGAAGTTCTCTTCGTCGTCTGACGTTCATGATGCTCCTATTCCAACAGATGAACGGGAAAGACATTTAAAAGAAAATTGTGGAATGGAAGAAAATAGATATAGCGTCCTATTGGAGAACAAATGGACAAAACTATTCAAAATTTCACCAGATCGCTAAGAAAGTAATATGTATGCAAGCATCAAGTTCAGCAGGCTTCATTCTTTTCTGCAACCAGACAATTGCTGATGCTCTTCTTTTCATTCACACTAATTCCATTCCACCACCATTAACAATGACCAATAAACTACGCACACTAAGTAAAATCTATGTTCGGGTTTGTTTTTGTTGTTGGCATGTTGCACGTCATTTGTGTTTGCATTTTATTTGAGGTAAACGCAAATGAAGTCCTATGAATATGCTTCGTGTTATTTAGATTCATTTTCAGTTAACTTGATGTCAATTGCAAACTAATATTAGTTTATAACAAAGTTTCTGTTTGTTTTCAATTATTAATATTATTATTGTTATTATTATTATTATTATTATTATTATTATTATTACAGTGCAGGAGAAATCTCTACCGTTTAATTTCCAAATGCAATTAGCCTAAAGTATGTTATTAGCGTACAGGAATTCGTAGAGTGAATGATCTGAATAGTAGTGTGACGTGAACATTTCGTTGTGCACGGCGCACATGTTATTGTGGAGAAGTACTGAAGGTTATTCTACTGAGCCCGCCCAGTGCGGTGGGCTGTATGAGCCCAGTGCTGTGGGCCAGTACGCTGCCGCGTCAGAAGAGAACGGCACTGCATGGGCTGGGCTGCCGGAGCCCGTGGGTTTGAAGTGCTGCGCGGTGGGTCTGGCTTCAGGACTCTCTCTAGATCTTTGCTATCACATTGTCGCCATAAGATCTATCTGTGTAGGTGCGACATTAAAAATAAGTTTGTAAAATATCAGTCAACGTCACAATAAAGAAGTCTTACAAAATATCACTTCACACATACTTAACAGGTAATACAAATCCTAAAAGTAAACATTCAAAAAGTACCCGGGCAGCGCATGGAGAAATTTTATTTCAAGACCGTTATCTGACCTATTTATTATGAATGCTATGGAGCAGTACGGGTCCTCTAGTTTATCATGAATAATTTTGACAGACTGAAACACCTCACAGTAATAGAATTACTCTCTTCAAACACATACTTTTATGGTCTCAGGAAACGTCCCAATTAATAACAAGGAGAACTAATATAATTAAAGTAATGTTGGGTTATATGTACTTTTTAGAAATTAAATGAATAATATGTCAGAAATGATGTAACTAGTTAAAATTCACTGCTGTTACTTTCAGTGATGTTAATTTTTAATGGAATGAATTTCATTGGAATGCAAGATTCTTTTTACAGTTAAAGTTTTAAAATGCTGTGATTTTTTTCCCCCCATAGTATCTCCCACTCTGGTTAAGTGTTGCTGCACACAGTGGTTTGAGATACCGCACGTTGTTCATAATGGAGTTTAAAACTCAAACACAACGCTTACACCATTGTATGTTTTATGAGAATTACATTGAAATAATGTTGTATAAAGAATCACAACAGAAATGTACTGTATTGCCGTCTCTAAATTTCCCTGTGTCCACAAAGCCCTACTTCTCTTACGGGACCATACTATGTCACCTTGATAATTGCTTGTTGTTTAAAGGGGTCTAACATCTAGGTCATCACCCCTCTTGATAGTTGTCATAGCAATAAAAGGTGATTGTGTATTATCTTCATAGTGTCATGCTTCGTGGCTAACTGGTTAGCATGCTGGCCTTTGGTCCAAGGTGCCAGCTCTTGCAAAAATAAAATAAAAATAAATCAGTGCCTGTATTTCATATACACATCTCTGGAATGTGCAGACAGGTCCTTCATTCATCCCTCAAAGTGAAAAGGTCGCCTTTCAATGGCCATTGAAGCAATAAAGAAAAATAATTGGAAATGTAATACTTCAGCCACTCACCTCGGCACATCTTCTCAGGCAACTATCAGTTTCTTGTAACAAAACTATTTAATATCAACCAAACTTCAAAACAGATGTACTTACAGCTCAAAGTATGGCACAATACTGACAGAATGTGGGAAAAGTAAGAGACTGCCAGAATTCTGGAGGGCACACAGTAACACCTTCTGCATACTTTTGCCTTGCATATAAATTTCTTGTGAGACCAGTGCTGTCATATGCCTCTGAGACTAGGGAATTGTCAAAATCTGATGAAAAAGACTAGGATGTATTTGAAAGGAAAATATTAAGGTACAGAACAATGGGCATGAAGATGATAAAACAAACATTGGTACAGCCATAAAAGTCAGAAAGCTGGAATGGTTTGGGTACTTCTACATATGAACAACAGATTGTTAAAGAGGATCTTCGGTATCATTCCAGGAGGAGGTAGGAAAATGGAATACCTAAGCTGTATTTGTTGTATATTATGTTTTATTGAATCGTCTTTAATTGGGAAAATAATGTTGATGATAAATAAATCTATCTATCTATCTGAGGTGGTAAGAATGTGTGATGCAGGACTTGTGGAGTCTTGTGAGTTTGAAAGTGGAGACTGGCTCTAAACAGAGAGGAATGTGAACACTTTTGGAAAAGGCCAGACCTTGTTGGAGTTAATAATGATGATATAAGGGGTTTGAAGTCTACCTGTCTCCATAGCATTTTGCTACAGGACCTTAACTCTGAGAGGATTACCAAGCGAAAGTTAAGCCAGTTGATTCAGGGTCATGTTGACTTTCATTGATAGAGTTTGTTTCATTCACACAAAGCCATTACTATTACAGTGCCTTTTCAACTCCTACAGCATTTTCCCAATCCTAGTCCCATTTAAGAGGAATAATGACTGAACTATGCATTTTAACCAATGTATAATAGTTGGTTTTCAAGTGTAAAAATTGCAGTCTTTCTGCCATGTTCTTGTGCCCGTAATGGTGATTTAAAAGGACAGCACTTAGTTTGTAAATGTCCAGTATAAGCTTATTTTTCTTTCTGTTTGCAGTTCGGTATTTTTCTGATTACAAAATGCTTCTTCATGTAATGTTGAAAATAGCCTGAGAAGTTCTGTGATTTCCATTTGGTCTAGGTTTGGAAATGCAGTGAAGTATAATATGAATTTTAAGTGTATAATTGGACTAAGAATGTGTTGCTTTTTTAAAATGTAAAAGTGAAATTTAATTCTTTTTTGAGGGAGAAATATATCTATCTGCTCTTGATGTATTCACAAAGATACAGGGAAGCCTGCGGGGTTCAGACGGCAGCGCATCGGCCTCTCACTGCTGGATACCGTGGTTCAAATCCCGGTCACTCCATGTGAGATTTGTGTTGGACAAAGCGGAGGCAGAACAGGTTTTTCTCCGGGTACTCTGGTTTTCCCTGTCATCTTTCATTCCAACAACATCCATTCTCATTTCATAGCATCTATCAGTCATTACTAAATCACTTTGGGAGTGGCGACCCTATCATACTAATAGCCTATATATGATTCATGCGATATAGATGTTGATTCCCATAGGGAACCTGAATATTTGTTCTGAATGAGTAAGTTTATAATAATGTCCAATAATGGACCATTTATATTGGTATTATATATAATTCATTCATTACATCCCTGACCCAGTGAAATGACTGAAAAACAGGTTGTAGGTTTTCATTTTTCACAAAGACACACACAAAATGCTGTCAGTTACGTACACTAGTTTATTGCACAAATTCTATTTACATCCTCTATACACACGCACTAATGAACTCCCATCATGAAACAGAACACTACTACAAAATAATAAGAAGAGACTGCAGCATATGCATGTCAAGTACCAACACAAAAAACCTATTCACATACTTGACTTCAAATACTCTGCCAACACGACTTCAACACAAGTCTCATCAAAACAACTCCACTCTCACTCACAAGACTGCCTCCTTATATACATTGCCTGGCCAGGCTTTTAGAAGGATATGACATAACATATTTTTCTTGTAAATTCGAGATTTTCCAATAGCCTAGTTATAATAAAGAAGTTTCTACAACTATCTAGTGCCAAAGATACGTTATTCTGGATATTACAGTGTGTTGCACAATGTTACATTGGATTATACATCATGTAAACAGGTAATAGTAAGTTGTATACTATTAATTATATGTTCTTACATTAAATAAACTCATATTAATATATATACAGCAGATGTTTCATGACATTACCTCACATATAATACGATCGTGATTTGTACCAAATAAAGTCCGGACATAACTATGTAAATAATAATAATAATAATAATAATAATAATAATAATAATAATAATAATAATAATAATAAAAAATTGATGTAAACACTTCATAGCCATACTTCACATGTAATGATGATAATAATACTGATAATAATCATAAAAGTAATAACAACAATAATAATAATAATAAAATTTGAGCTCGATATTGGCATTATTTACCCAGGGCTAGAGAATATTGTTTTCAAAATATATTAGTCTATTACACTTATGTCAATATTAAACCAGAGCTAAGTCAAATATACTGTTGATAAGATGGTATCTCCTACGCAGATAAACACAGCAGTGTAGGAGGAGGGAGCAAGAGAGAACGACAAACAACAAAGCTTGTCGTAGGTTGTGAAGAAATAGCAGAACTGAGATTTTGATGAGGAGAGAGCCTTTCTACATGAGACAAATCCTTTGTTGGGAACTGTTTTTTACTGCTATGTTTTACTACATGCAATATCTAATTGTTTAAAACCAACAGAGTTTGTACTATGTCAAGGATTGCTCTGAGGTTCTGAATGTTGGATAGTTACATACAAACGTTATCAACTAACTTGATCATGTTGCTGGAACATCTCAAATAGTGAATAAAAATAAAATGAAGTATATTTCAACTGTGATAGTGTGCCAAATGTGTATTCATTTTCCTTGTAATTTTCTTGCTTTCAGCAATCTTTGGATCATCTGCCATCCTCTGTACTGAGAAACATACAGGAAAATATGAGACTTCAAGCAATGAGGAATGAAATAAAAGACTTCCTCCTGTAATCTGTTATTGTTGAAAGGAGAAATATCCATTACTGTTCTCTTTTATGTCAAGGTCAGTCAGGAGGAAATTAAAATCAAACAGATCTGGGAAATATCTCATATTGGCAACTACTAATAGCATGTGTACTGATTTGCTGCCACATGGAGATTTTTGATCAAATTTGACATTCTGTTCCCTTTACCAGGTCCAGTTTGTGGTCCTACTAGTGTCACTGAAAATTCTATGTAGATGGATTAGAATGCCAGGAGGTAGAATTTGATTTCATGGACACCATGTTTCTTTGACAGCTGATATGAACAACCTGACAAGATATGAATTTTTCTGTCTTCAGACATCTGCCAACCTTCAGCAGAAGCTAGGTCATTAACAACTCTGCCACCATTGCCAGCAAACTCAGATGACCGATATTCATAACTAGTACTATAAATTATGGAATGCTCTGATTTGTTATTATAGGTTAAGAAAACAGTATTGCTCTTATGACAACAAGGTTGTAATCTCAAACAGCTCTGCTCGACAGCATCGCAGGAAAATCATGGCATATATATTGGTGAAACTCAGCACTTAAGTTCAAAATAAAAGAAGGAAGAAAGTAAGCTGCAAATTATTTTTTGAAATCTAGGGTACAGGGTACAGATCTGGTACGAGAACATCGGACGTACTCTCTCTGAGTCAGTGAGCTCGGGAGTGCCCATTTTATGGGTACATATATAGCCAGGGAAGGAGGAGGAGGAGGAGGAGGAGGATACAGGGGATGAGGGCTTATTTACGTTTTTACAGCGATATAGATAAACTACTGCAGGTACAAAACCTCAGTATTGATGTTCAAGGAAATAGAAAATAGACAACAGATAATTTTTATAGGGTCGGGGTGGGGGAAGCAGTTAATTGTATTTAATAAATTTGCCCAGGCAACACCGGGTACTACTGTCCTGTTATATCACCCCACAAAAAGAATGGTAATAATTAAATGCACTTCTGAAAATGTGGTAAAAATGTGGCAAAAATAAAATGTGCTTAAGAAACAGAAGTTAAGTAACAAAACCAAGCACAGATAAACATCATAGTACAAGTCATGCCGTGATGCATCGCTGCACACCACAGCATCAAAATCTTCAGTAACAACTGCTCTACAGTACAAAAATGATGATGATGATGATGCTTGTTGTTTAAAGGGGCGTAACATCAAAGGTCATCGGCCCCAGAGTACAAGAATATTAGAACACACACATGAATAAATAGATGACTTCTCTTCAACAGTGATAAGCTGCCAGCGATTCACAGCGTAACGGATTACATGTAACATGTACTGTACCAGAACAACTCGGAAGGAAAATGAAGGCAGGCAACAAATCAATGGCTGTTCTCACCATTGTGGTTCCTCCCTGCGAATGTATTTATTGAATAGAGAATGTTTAGTAATTATTTTAATAACTTGTGGGCAAAAACATGCCTCATACATTTTCTTTCTTTCATAATACAATATAAAGTACTTTTTTTTTTTTTTTTTTGCTAGTTGCTTTACGTCGCACCGACACAGATAGGTCTTATGGTGACGATGGGACAGGGAAGGGCTAGGAGTTTGAAGGAAGCGGCCATGGCCTTAATTAAGGTACAGCCCCAGCATTTGCCTGGTGTGAAAATGGGAAACCACGGAAAACCATTTTCAGGGCTGCCGACAGTGGGGTTCGTACCTACTATCTCCCGAATACTGGATACTGGCTGCACTTAAGCGACTGCAGCTATCGAGCTCGGTATAAAGTACATTATAATATTCCTTAGTCACAAGAAATTGAGGAGCATTTTTGCAAAACTCGACATTTGCAGCAAACATAATTTTTCAGGAAATGTTCTTTATTTTCACTTAGCATATGCATAAAACATTTCAAATTTTTGTTGATATTAGTTCCAAGAGAGACAAGCACGGTACCTGAATAGAATTTGTTGAAACTTAAGGTGGATGAGGTAAGATTAGAAGGTAATTTTCTTAAGTTTTTCAAAAGTCGATATATGCAAATATTTTGGTAAAGTGGAACTTCACATTAATACTCTAACTGAATGATATACTTTTGCTTATCATATTATTTACTTATTTTTAATTTTGTTATTTTGTGAATAATATTTTTTGAATATTTATTGATTTTTTAGCTCTATTGTCATACATTTTATAATATAAGCTACTTGGTATTGTATGTTTACATAATATTATTAGATTCTAATATACTTAGCATCAAGCAATGTAACATAAAACAAAATAAGGTATTGTATATTATCAATCCTATTGTAATGAATTAACACATTAAAATTAAAATGAAGTCGTACAAAATAAAGTCTACACAACTCATCAAAACACATAGCCATCAGAAGTCTGTTACTTGTCTTCTAACACGACCCTGTAGAAATTCACAGCCTCATCCGGTATTTCAAAAAATTTCAACAGAATTTGAACATCCTTCTTCTTTTCTTTGCTCACCATATTTTTCTTTGGTAAAACAGAGGATTTATAAATGCTTCATGGCTGGATTTCATTTTAAGAACTTCATCTTTCACTGGGTACGCGAAGTAGGTACAGTATCCTGTACTGATACGGAGACTCTCTTATGTCTTTTATTATACGTGATAACACGTTGACTATTAATTTTAAATGGCAACCTAGTTCGTAGTACCTTCTGTGAACTCTCTTTAAGATCTTTGATTTTCCAGTCCCTGCTCAGAATTTTAAGCGTGCCATGTTTCTCTAAGATATCATAGTATTGTTTGGGAGACAGTATGTTTTCCCGTCTTCTGTAAGATTTCTCAATTCTGCCGAACACTCTGTCTGGAGCCATGTTGCTGTGTCCCCGAATAGGGAAGAAATGGAGAATATTATTGAATAATGTGCTTTTTTTCCAAGAAAGCAGTAAGTGTGGCCAGGATGACACTGCTTTCGTTTCGGCTGCTACAAGATTCTGAGAATAAATGTATCGTGGTAGGGCCATCATTGTGCAGTTTCTTTTCTAGGTTAAAAAGAAAGTCCAATAAAGCCGAAGCAACTTGGTTGCAACCTCTTGAGGATTCTGTTTCTATCCGAGAGATATGACGGTAAATATCCTCTCTTAGACTTTCCTCTGCCATGATGGCTCTCTTTGCATTTATACCTTTTGATGTGATTTTTAATGGCAACCGTTATTTCCTTATGTTCATTGCCTGTTCTGTCACCACCTCGATCTTCCTTAGGTAACTTCCCAATATGATGAAACCTACTAACCAGATAAGATAATCTTTCCTTTGACATGACAGAAATTCCTTGAAAAGTTGCAGCACAGACAGGAAGTACTTCACCGGTTTTCTTCTTCCTAGCACTTTCAATGTTCACTACCCTGCGCTGAGGTGTGGAAATGTGCATATACTTCAATAGAAAATTGTCTTGCTCGACCTTGTTTAAAGAAGTCACATGATGATGGAATTCTGTGCTATCTTCATAGCAGAGTTCAGCAGCTTTGCATTGTTTCATCGTTTTAGTTTCTGTACTTGTGGGCAAGTCTTTGAGTCCATGAATGCATTTAATATTAGGTTCATTTTTAGTTCTAGCCATCTTTCCAGGTACTCTCTTCTTGTATCTAGACTTTCTTCCACCGACACACTCCTGAACCGGCACGCCAGTTTCAGAATATTCAGATTCATTATTCATACTGTTGTAGAGTGAAATAGTTCCTCCCACAGTAACTTGTTTAAAACTTCTCAAGAAGCGAGTTTCATTTTGTCGACGACAATGAGGGCTAATCGCGGGAACATGTGGCGTGCAGTTGCAAGAATACATCCTTTCAGTAAAGGAGTCCGGCATTCCATTGTTCCACAGAATAACACTTCCGATTATCCATGAGAATGCCACATGATTAATAGTAAACTGCATTTATCGAGTTTTGCTTTAACTTTCCGAAAGCATATATCGACTTTTGCAAAACCTAGTGATTTCAACCACTTCTATACACGGCAAATATCGACTTAAGCAAAGGACGATTGCACAGGATGGTGGGCAAGGTCAAACTGACAACATTGGCATGCATAACTCAATTTCGAAAATTTTTGCGTTTATCGAGTTTTGAAAAAACGCTCAATTATGAATGTCTAAGAGGGGGGTGTGTTCACTCCTTGTAGGTCCATAAGAGCAATACTGTTTTCGTAACATGGAATGACCTATAGTGCACCTTGATAAATGGCTGCAGTTTTGTTATATCATTTTGTATAATTCTTGAAACACAATACTTTTTCTTAAACATCATAATACTTGTTTGAGTGAAAATTATGTATATAATATATTAATAAAAATCAAACAAATTTTAAGATATCCTTTTTTTTTTTACTGTAAGTTTATTAATGTTTTTAAGTTCTTATAACTGTATAATTTGCATCAGAAGTATGCTCTTTTCTATGCCTAGAATCTGTTCCATACCCCTAAGAGCAATGTATCAGTGCACAGTGGTGATGGGCAACGCTCTTGCTCGAGACCGATTCTCCTATGCTGCGATCTGTGTGACATTCCAGTAACTACAGGTGTAAGCTTGATAGTATATCAGCAGTTATTGCATGAAATACCATTCTCATATGGAATCGTGTGTGCCGATAAATTTTGTCAAAAACCTGAAAAAAGTACTGCTTGTTAAATTATGAACCCCTTAATACGATGAACAAAAGTGAAAACAGAATATCAGGATCTTAAACTGTTCATGACTTACTTGAGGTGGACATCTTAGCTGAATAACCTTGTATAATTTGTGAACAACTGTAGATAGGATGTACACCTACCTGATACTAGATCCGTGCATTATTTGAACATGAGACTGGGCAAGATGCGCCTTGCTGCAAATGCAACCACCCTTAGCCATGAGGGGAATGTGTAATCTAGAATGCCTAAGTTTGCTCCAATTCTTTCGACAGGGTAGTGGTGGGAAATGCTCGAGAAACAGATTCTCCAGTGCTGCGATCTGTGTTATGTCCCAGTAACTCCAAGCGTAAGCTTCATAGTATACCATCATTGTTCTCATGTGGAAACGTGTGTGCCAATCAATTTTATCAAAAGCCTTAGAAAAGTGCTGCATGTCAACTATGAGCCCCTTAACAACAGTGAAAACACAATGTCAGTATCTTAAACGGTTCACGAGTTATTTGAGGTAGACATCTTAGCAGTTGGAGTGCATGAGTTAAGTACAGATATGTTGCGAGCAGCAGGAACTCCAGCAGCCCAGCGGTTATATAGACTCCTTAACACAGTATGTCAGGAAAACACTATCCCAGAAGACTGTAATGAGGATATAATCGTGCCTCTTTTCAAGAAGAGGAGTAGACAGAAATGCATCAACTACTGTGGAATTACTCTGCTCTCTTATGGTCTAAAACTGCTGGAAGAAAGAACCTTTATTGAAAGAGGAACAATATGGTTTTAGGCCTGGAAGAACAACTACGGACCTTATCCTTGCTGTTAGGATGTTAATGGAAAAGCACAGGAAAAAGGGGAGACGACTTTTTCTACTATCTTAGACATCGAAAAGACTTATGATTGCATACCAAGGAGCATATCTGGATATGCCTAAAAGAGCTGGGAGTTTGTGACAGTCTTATTGCAAAAGTGAAGATGCTGTATGGTAAAACCAGAAGTTGTGCGCAAGTGGGTTGCGGGCTGTCCAAATGGTTTCAAACGAAGAGACGAGTACAGCAAGGCAGTGCTTTGTCACCCCTCTTATTTATCACTGTGATGGATGCCATAATAAAGGCTCTAAAAAGGAAGGAGCAACAGGATTTGCAAGTTTTCATCTTTGCAGATGATGTGGTGATCTGGAGTGAAACCGAAAATGATGTGGAGAAAAGGCTGCAGAAATGGAGTCAAGAGTTTAAATAAAACATTTATTGCAGCAAAATAGCCATACATTAGTGAAAGGTATTATAACAATTTAACACTTGCACCATTGGTCGCATAGTCTCTGATTTATCTAGTCCTCTTGTTGCAGAATTCTAAGTGATATTGTTCACATAACTGTCCACATAATGTACACTTGCATGAGTTTGACGGTTCGTGGTATGTTGGGTTTTTGCAAATTATATGGTGGAATCCATGTACTGCAGCTCTTGTAAAAACGTGCCTCGTCTCAAAATTTGCTGCTGTCCATGTACGATCGATCATGGCCCCAGTTCCATAGAATTCCATGGGTACTTCTTCTCTTTTCCTTATTAGTGTTCTTAGTAGGTTCTCCGATGCCGTTGTGTTAGGTAGGGGGTACATTGTCCTTAAATCCTCTATAAGGAAAGTTTCCCGCGCGAGAAGGTAGACTAATCTGGATCTTGTTTTTGTCACTGATCACTCCGATTGCTCTTTTGATGTATGTTGCTTTAACTCTTTCCAGTGTTGCTAAGTTCTTTTCATTCAGATGTGTCCAGATAATTTCAATCCCATATGTAAGTATTGGAACGATTTTCGATTTGAAGAGCGTCATTGCTGTGTCAAGATTTAGTGTTCTGATGAAGCTTATTTCGTTTATCGCTCTAATTGCTTGTGTCGCTTTCTCTATTGTGTGCTTAGTGAAGCATTTTGCAGACGGCTGGAGTGTTATTCCTAGATATTTGTATTCTTTGGTGACAGATGATATTTTCCCTTCTAAGGTGATTCTTGTTGATTTTGGTATTTGCCCTCCTGATCTGAACACCATCATTTCCGTCTTTTCAGTGTTAATTACGAACTTGTGTTCAATGCACCATTTTTCCACTTCGTCTATAGTGTTCTGCAGTTTCTTTAAGCTTTTTGAGCCAATCACAATATCATCCGCATAGGTGTATGCAGCTACATCTTCATCTTGTGCAATTTCCATAATGTCCTTCGCTGCCAGGATGAACAGCAGAGGACTTAGTGGGTCCCCTTGGAGTACACCATTTGTTCCTTTGTACTAATTCTCGGTCCAGGAGATGAAAGGCTTTTGTGAAGTCTGTAAAGATTGTATAGTATTTTTCCTTCCTTTTGATGGCTTCCCATATGTTATTTAGCAGTAGTTCCACCGCTGCGAGGGTGGATCTTCCTCTCCTAAACCCAAATTGAGATACGGGGAGGTGCTCTTCTACTGTGTCGCTTATTCTTTCTGTGATTAGTTTTGTGAATACCTTCAAAGGATTGTTTTTCAGGGCTATCCCTCTGTATTTATTTGTGTCCTTCAGGTCTCCTTTCCCTTTGAAGATTACCTTTACTATTGATTGTCTCCACTGATCTTGGATTTTGGCTGTTTCTATGCATTTATTATAAAGTTTCGTCCAAATTGGAGCTAGTAGATGAGCCGTGTCTTTAACCCTTTTGCTCTCAGGCCATTTTTCATGATTATGCATGTTAAAATGTAAAAAATTGCCGTATAAAGAAATCCCCAGATATAAAATTGAAAAAATCACAATAGTACACTATTTAATATCGTTCTAGGAAAAAAATATCTTAAAATTGTTCATGGCATATTTTGCTACAAAATAAATTTTGAAATTTAAAAATATATTACAAAAAATAATAATCGGTTTTCAAATACTAAAAAAGTAATCTGTTCTTTAGTGATGTTGTTGTTCAGTCATTCTGAAAATAAGAGCACTTAATTCTGTATAATATGATATAATTTAGTTTTTTTGTATTCTTATTTAGTCACGAGTTATAACACCCGACGTAAAGAACTGTACACATACCTTCCGGAATCAGCATTTATGTTTTGGAAAACATTCTCCTATCATCACTACCTGTAAAATCCGAATCACTGTTCTTCTTTATCTACAGCTTTTCCCACATCTGTGGGGTCGTAGGTGCGAACTGCGTTGCACATGTGGATTTGGCTCTGTTTTATGGCCGGATGCCCTTGCTGACGCCAACCCTATATGGAGGGAGATAATCACTACCGCGTGTTTCCGTGGTGGTTTGTAGTGTAGTGTGTTGTCTGAATATGAAGAAGAAAGTGTTGGGACAAACACCCAATCCCCGGGTCAGAAGAATTAATCAAAGGCGATTAAAATCCCCGACCTGGCCACGAATCAAACCCGGGCCCTCTAAACCGAAGGCCTCAACGCTAACCATTCAGCCAAGGAGTCGGACTGAAATCCGAATCACTATCTGCTATAAAGTCACTGTCATCGTCTAAAGCATCTAAATAATCCAAAACATCGGAATTATTTAACCTAGAACTTAGCCCAGCCATTTACAAAAATTAGGCCTACTCGTGGCACGAAAATCTAATAACACGAAATGTTAAACTAAAATTCACTTGAGAACACCGATAAATGTAGAATGAAACCAAAATATAATAAACAATAATCTTTCATTAAAATGGAAAAAATAAAACGAAGGAAAACGTGTATTTTAAAGCTTAAATGAGACTGTACTCGCAAGCAGCACACTTCAACTTGCCATGCGGTAAACCACCGCCGTCTCGATCCTCTTATACTGCCTGCTCTATGCCGCTAGTTTAACACAGGAAGGCGCGACTACCAATAGTTCTCCAAATCGCCGTAAGAGTGCAGCAGTAGACGCACAATCTTCGCTGTCAGTGTGGGTGTAGCACTGTATTATTGGTGCATGAATGTGTGTGAAAACCTGAGTTATTTTGTAGAATGAGTAAACGTGTCTGGTCACTTTCGTTCGTACAAGATATATTTTGAATAGAACTGTGAAATGAATTAATTATGTTATGTTTATAGATATTTCAAAAGTGATTTTAAGGTGTGGGTACTTGTTTCTTTCCGTTCGTGCAAGGTATATTTTTCGTAGAACTGAAACTTCAGATTCTTTCCCCGAAATATTCAACTGTTGTATACCATTTTGCCAATCTCGGCAAGGTGGTTCGCAGCCAGAAAATATACGACTCCATGAAATACCGTCTAGAAGAGAATTGAGAGAAAAGCGGCTGTCGGCTTTATCTAGGCAAGGACCTAATGAAGGAAGTAATTGGATATCCTCAGATTAAGCTCGCATCTGTGCCTTTACACCTTATTTCAGAATTTGATGGAGCCTCCGCGGCTCAGGTGGAAGTCGCCGGTCTCTCACCGCTGGGTTCTGTGGTTCAAAGCCCGGTCACTCCATGTGAGATTTGTGCTGGACAAAGCGGAGGCGGGACAGGTTTTTCTCCGGATACTCCGATTTTCCCTGTCATATTTAATTCCAGCAACACTCTCGAATATCATTTCATTTCATCTGTCATTCATTAATCATTGCCCCGGAGGGGTGCGACAGGCTTCGCTAGCCGGCACAATTCCTATCCTCCCTGCTAGATGGGGGCTTCACCGAGCTCGATAGCTGCAGTCGCTTAAGTGCGGCCAGTATCCAGTATTCGGGAGATAGTAGGTTCGAACCCCACTGTCGACAGCCCTGAAAATGGTTTTCCGTGGTTTCCCATTTTCACACCAGGCAAATGCTGAGGCTGTACCTTAATTAAGGCCACGGCCGCTTCCTTCCCACTCCTAGCCCTTTCCTGTCCCATCGTTGCCATAAGACCTATCTGTGTCGGTGCGACGTAAAGCAACTAGCAAGAAAAAAAAAAAAATGGGGCTTCATTCATTCCATTCCTGGCCCGGTCGAATGACTGGAAAAAGGCTGCGGATTTTTTTCCAGAAGGTGATTAAAGCCGTGGAGGATAGTGGATTCCTTGTGATTAAAAATTGTGACGGACAATCACAAAACGCCTTCATGTTTAGTCATTTTGGACAACCTCAGATATCCAGACGACAATATTCCAATGAAACTAGAAAAAGGAAATCAAATCCTAACTTGCGGGTACCAGGTTCGTGTTGTTGAAGAGAGGATGGAGTGTGACATTTGTGTCAGCAACATCTCACTGCCTAGAGCTTCGACACCTCTAAATGGAACTGATTATACATCAGGACAGAGGAGGAGTTCGACACCCAAAACCTAGTTTTGTTGCTCTGGTGAAGCATCTCCAGGAGTTCGTTTAAACTGATGTGCCCTATTGTCGAAGTCCTTCAAGCGTATGAGCGTAATACGAGGACTTGCGATGTCTTCCCTTTCAGAATACTGGGCGAGTTGGCCGTGCGGTTAGGAGCGCGCAGCTATGAGCTTGCATCCGGGAGATAGTGGGTTCGAACCCCACGGTCGGCAAGCCTGAAGTTGGTTTTCCGTGGTTTCCCATTTTCACACCAGGCAAATTCTGGGATGTACCTTAATTAAGGCCACGGCCGCTTCCTCCCCATTCCTAGGCGTTTCCTATCCCATCATCGCCATAAGACCCATTTGTATCTGTGCGAGGTAACACAAATATTTAAAAAAAACTTTCAGAATGTGTTTTGTTACAGTATGAGGTCAAAGAACATTAGCAAAATGTTAGTGATATTATCCTCGCCAAGTTCGTAAGACCTCTATTATTTCATATTGCGTTGGCAAGAACACAAAAAGTACGGTACCACTCCAAGCCTTCGTCCAGGAAAATCTTTAAATTGTGCATGAAGAGGCCAACTGCGACTTCGTGCAGATAATATTGCCGGTATTTAATATTACTGATGTAATTTACGAGCTTCAGTGAACATATGACCATACTGCATAGTGTTTTGTAGGCTGTCGTCATTAGAATCGGTTTAGACCATTGTGCGTCTATGTCTGCCATCTAGCGGAGAAATTTTGTCGCAGCGTAGTCGCAAAAAGGCTCGCATAGAACAGGCAGTATAGGAGGATCGAGACGGCGGTGCGGTAAACATACGCGGTTTGATAACCTCATTTGTTCCAAACAGGTGAGCTAAGTGTGTATCTCTCGAGAAACATGTAAACTAAATCCAAAAGCTACCACTGCTGTCTTTTCCTGATATCTGGGAGTCCATTAAGATACTTATACAGCCATCCGAACACAAAGCCGATAGATCGGCACTGAGTGTTTTAAGCAATACCACTCGGCTCGCTGAGCGTATAGAAGTTAAGGTATTCGTTGTATATCATATCCAGTCGTGCAGCGTTTTTTGTTTTGTTTTTTGTGTTTTGAACCTCAGTTGTAGTAAGTGGAGATCATGCTGCTGTCTCATGCGTTGTATGCACTTGATTGGTTTCCGGTGTTCCTTCTCTTCCTTCTTTGTTGAGGGTGTCTTTGAAATGTCTCGTCCATTCCTCCATGCCGATATAGTGGGTCTGTGCTTTCGAGGGCGGATTGCTATGAATGGGTCTCTCCTGGCTTCCTCAACTATTCTTCTTCCGTGTTAGTGTTTTGTAGCATCTTCTTTTCTCAGTGTATGTCTGAAAGAGTGTATGATTCTTGACGTCCGATTTTAGTCGGTGTAGAGCTTAAAGCACCTCTTTCCGTAATAGGAAGCACTCTTGATTGAACAGTGCTTTTGCTCTTCGCACTTTCCTGGGGCTGGCTGCTTGTGTTACGAGTTTCTCCAGTTCATGTACTGCTTCCTCTACATTTGAGTTGTTGATTAGTGTTTTGATATGTTCCATCTGTTCTTGGCATTCTTCCACTTTTCCAACATCCAATCTCCATGAGAGTGGTCTCCTTTCTTGTTTTTTCTTTGCCTTCCATTCGCTTTGTATGTCGATGCTCGTTGGAATGTGTTTTCTTATTGGTGTGTGGTACGCGCTCCAAAGTGGATTGATATCCCCTTTTATTTCTCCTCCTATCATACCTGCCAACTCTTCCGATTTACCCGGAAACTTTCCGGTTTTTAACTCGTCTTCCGATTTTCCGATTTATTTTTACTTCTTCCGATTTTTGACTAAAATAACCTCTAGTACGGCCAATACTCTTCCCCTAGGATAAAGGATAAATTCTTATGCGCTTATGTAATTTACGAAACCTCATTTTCAAGCTATTTATTTGATACTTTATTTCGTGAGTGTTTCGTCCGGCGCCTTCGTGTATCGTGTTTCCCGCTCACCACAGCTGCGTGTGCGCTTGATACAGCTGGGGATTCGGGGCGGCGATCGTCCTGCAAGCAAGATGCTAGCGCGCGCTAACGACTCAGTTAATCGGGACGAAAGAATGAGTTTGTTATTGTGTTGTTCGCGCGCTGTTAACATCGTTTCTGTGCGTAGTTACGTTGGAGTTGTAGGCCACTTTTTTCCCCTTGCATTTCTGTGCTTTCCCCCTCTGTCAAAGTCGCATGTTAATAATGTATGGGACATATTGAATTGTTTTGTATGTGGTAGTTTCGCGTATTTAAGTGCATAATTTTAATGAGTTGAATGTTTTTAAGGGTGTTGTGTCGGTGACAGTTTCTGGCATTTTTTTTCTCGTTATAGCCAAAAAATATAACAAACGTCATCTCCAAGTGTTCAGAGATACCTATAAATTTCCGTTTATTTTACCGTCTGTTTAAGGAAACTACCGTATTTTTTTTTTTTTTTTTTTTTTTTTGCTATGGGCTTTACGTCGCACCGACACAGATAGGTCTTATGGCGACGATAGGATAGGAAAGGCCTAGGAGTTGGAAGGAAGCGGCCGTGGCCTTAATTAAGGTACAGCCCCAGCATTTGCCTGGTGTGAAAATGGAAAACCACGGAAAACCATTTTCAGGGCTGCCGATAGTGGGATTCGAACCTACTATCTCCCGGATGCAAGCTCACAGCCGCGCGCCTCTACGCGCACGGCCAACTCGCCCGGTCTACCGTATTTTCTCGCGTAATTAACGCCCTTGCATAATTTACGCATCCCAATATTTTTGGGTCCAAAGTGGAGAAAAAGAAATGTCCACGTATTTGACGCACCCACAACTTCGAACATCCATCACTCAGCTCCGGATGCGTTTCGAAATAGAGATGTCAGTACTCAAGTAGCAGGCTTCCTATTGCGAAAGCGGGCATTCCAAACACAGGGCAACGTGCTGTTATTAGCCGTCAGAAAATCCCACTGCACTAGTTTTACGAGTGTTTCGGATACGGGACATTCTGTTATCTCATAACTGTCAGTCCACAGTATTGGAGTAATACTGCATCATACAAACTCGCGGTGATCAGTTACGCCGAAACATACGGGAATAGAGCAGTGGGCAGCAAGTATTCAGTGTCCAAATCAAACATGCACTACCGCGGTAACAGAAGTGCACTTCAAGCGGCCAACAAGTCTCGCAAATCATTTCGCGGACCAAAAAGCGGCAAGTTTCCACAAGTAGAGTATCTGCTCAAACATATGATTTTGTTACGCAATATTGGGTAAGCCGTTTCTCACGAAATGCTGTATTTTAAAGAATGAGAAATAGCAGCGGCACATGGAATCAGTGTCTCGGATTTGAAGGTTAGTCGAGGCTTGATTAATTTTATGAAGAGAAATGGACTTTCTCGTAGACGAAGAACAACATTATGCCAAAAAATGACGAATGATTTCAACCATTTTCATCGCTTTGTGATTGAGAAGCGTAAAGTGAAGGAATATTTGATCTCCCTTATAGGAACCGCAGGTCAGACTCCAATCAGTTTCCATATGCCACAAAATCGAACAATCGAAAAGAAAGGAATATGCAGTGTTATCGTACGCGCTCCGGAAGCAAGAAACAACGATGTACTGGTACTGCAATGCTTGCTGTAACAGCTGATGGCAGAAAGCTTGCACCTTACATTGTTCTAAAATGAAAAACAATGCTTAAAGTTAAATTTCCGCGAGTGATCCACGTTTGTACTGTATTCAAGAAAAAGGATGGATGGACACGTCACTCGTACAAGATTGGATACGAACGGTTTGGGGTAATGTAGCAGGGTCCCTCCTTCGATGCCCGGCCCATCTCGTGTTCGACAGTTTTCTTTTTTTGCCGGTATGTCATTCAGGTCGTATTATCAGCTCGTAATGAGAAGAATATTTTCTAGTGTCGGTACTTCATACCCACCTGTCTAACTTTCCTGATGTACCCTATTTGACTTTTCAGAAAAAATCTCACGTGGGAATTTTACGCCAAATGACGATAACCGCAAATGAGTTGAACCAATTGTGTTTATATTATATTTGATGTATCTTTTAAATGTAAATGAATTGTAAATAATTTGTAAAGATCTGAAGTCCTTGAATAATTTATGCATCCGAAGTTTTCGCCTGTATTTTTCTTTAAAAATGTGCGTTAATTACGCGAGAAAATACAGTATTATGCATTTTGTTGCGTGTGTCGGTGTGACATAAATATTATTATCCGTATGTAAGTGTCAAAAATGAGAGTTACTAGGTAAATTTTTTGTGACCATTTTTATGTTTTGTTAGTTGAAGTTTTTAAATTTAATGGTCAATTCGCATTGTAACTGTAGACATGTATGCCTTTTATTCTGACCTTTTTTCACATAGACTGTGGTGGAATATATGTGATGAAATCCAAGAATTAAAAAAAATCTTCCTATTTTTGGTTTCTAAAAGTTGGCAGGTATGTCCTATGAAGGCAATGTCTATAGTGCTTTTGCCGTTGCAGCAAATATTTGTAGGGACATCGGTGTCGTTTAGCAGGTTGAAACCTCCTTCTTTCAGTGAGTGTATTACCAATTTTGTTTTGTAATTTGGTATGTCCAACCGACAATTTAAATCCCCTGCAATAACTAGAGGGATGTCTTTCTTGCTCTGTGTTATTTGTTGGCCCAATTCATCTATATATCTATAGCCGTTGCATTTGGCTGAAAGTAGGTTGCTAATATTGTGATGTATTTTGTCTCTATTAGAATGGAGTGGTTCTGCTCTGATGTTGATACAACTGGTGTTATCCACTGTTTAAGAAGGACTGTTATTCCTCTTTCTCCTTGTTTCGCTAGCAGGTGTATGCTATAGTATTCCGGGTGCTGCCAATGGTCTGTGAGAAAGATTTCCGTGAATATAGCTGCGTCATATCCTTCAAGAAATTCTGGTGGAGTTATGCATGCTGCGCCCTTTAATCCTTCTACGTTCCATAACATTATTTTCATGCTTCTTCTCCCATCGATTTCTCCAAGTCTTGTAATTTCCAAGAGCTTCTGAGTTGTTTTATTCAAGTGATTTCCATGTGTCCCTTCGAAAAGACCGAATAAAATGGTAGCGTCTAACTGTTACTCCTGTTGGCCAGAATTCCCTCTTGTTTGCACTTTGAAGGAAGTTGAAAGGTATTCCTACCTTGAAAGCTTTGGTTCTGTATCTTGTTTCTATCTCTTTGCAAGTAACGTTTTGTGGGATTCCCTTTTTGGCTAGGGATCTTTTTACGGAGTCTTTCATTGTCTCCTGTTTTAGTCTTCCCACATACAGCCAGGGCCCTCTTTTCTTCTGCTTGTAAGTCATCGTCCTTCGCTCCTGTACCGTTCATGGTTTGTTGCTGTCTTTATGGGCGTTTGTGCCTTTTGTGGGTTTGTCTTGTCCATTTTTCCTCTTCTTGTTCATCCGTTGTCTGATTATGTTCTTGGTGTTGATGCGATACTTCTGCATACGGCTGTTGTTCTTGCTCCCAGGTGGAGTGGTTTCCCCTTCAACTACTCTCCTCCGTGAGATGGTTGATTCTCTCTCGTATGTCGTTCTTATTTATTCTTACAAATTCCGGTGGTACAGGGTTCTGCTGCTTTGTAATTCCAAGCTGCAGAAATGAAGTTCCTACACACTATGATATAAAAGACCAGGAAGGACATGTTCAGGAATGACAAAGTCTGGGAAGAGGTCGGAATAGGAGACTCTGTTCTACAGAGGATTCAGGAAGCAAGACTGAAGTGGTTTGGCCATGTAAGAAGGATGAGTGCAACTAGGACTGCAAGAAGAGAATATGAAAGAGAAGTAAACAGAAAAAGATCAGTGGGCAGACCCTGAGGAAAATGGACAGATCTGGTGAAGAAAGATGTCGAGGAGAGGGGACAAGATTGGGAGAAGATTATGAGAGAAGAGTGGTTCATGGACAAAGATGGAGGGGGCTCGTACACCATACTCGGGCAACTGGAGATGGTCAACGATGATGATGATGATGATCTTAGCTGAATAACCCTGCATAATTTGTGAATAACTGTAGATAGGATGTATACCTACCTGGATACCTCGCATTTGTTGTTCACAGGATAGCTTCTTGTGATGGAGGCCGGGCTGGAGTGTTCTCTTCGACGATTCCCCTTCAATATGGAATACTTGCTATTGTAATTGTAACTGTCGTCGACTATTTTTGTAGAATGGTGATGGTATGGCCTTGGCTTATGGACTGTCAAATTCAAGAATGCTCTTAGAGAGCCAAGTTTCCATACCATTATAAGTGTCCTTATTGTGTTTTGTATATATTTTCAACCAGTACATGTAATTCCAGTGTTCTGTGTTCTATGAACACAAAACTGTTAAAAGCCAGAACTGGGAACTTTCTAAGCTCCAAGTTCTGCTTGCCAAGTCTACGTTGCATTTCAAGGTATTGTCTATCAACTCAATGATGTGTTTCCATGCAATCACCTATAGGTACATGGTTTTTCGTTATGATGATTGTTATCAGATTCCCCCTTAATTTAATTTTCACCAAGAACTGATGATGATTCCAAGGGAGTCAAAACCGGTCTTCTTATAATTTAATATATTTTTGCAATGTGTTGAGTGGTGGAACATCCCTCAAACTCTACATTATTAGTACACCTACCCATCGAAAGAATGGGAGCAAACTCCATTTTACATTACACATTCTGCTCATGCATAATGGTGGTTGCACATTCAACAAGACGCATCTTGCCCCGTCTCGAGTTTGAATAATGCACACCTCTAGTATAAGGAATGAAAAAGTCTGAGAAGAGGTGGGAATAGGAGACTCTGTACTACAGAGGATTCAGAAAGCAAGACTGAAGTGGTCAGTTTCTATACTTCACCTGCTCATTCGTGTACTTATCGCTGCATACAATGCTAGAATGCATATCCTTTATAATTATGTTATACTGCATCAAAATAGGCCTTGGTAGAAATGAAAGAAATGAATGCCCTAGTCATTTGTTGACATGTATTTATGGAATGGAGAAGGCCCGTTGTTGGCTGTTCACAAACTCAGCAGAAATATTCAGCTTCAACTACCTGTAAGCCTAATACATGATGCTCGCCACACAACGCGGGGACTACACTCGAGATCTCTCAAAATTTCTCCCAAGAAACAGTGCCTGCACTAGTCTTGAGAAATCTCAAGAAATCTGGAGATCCCGTCTCAGACTGCCCATGCTCATCACTAGTGCACATTCCTAGTTATAATTGTCAGTTACGCTTCCTCAGCTTTGATTTCTTGAAAAACCAATGTTCTAAATACATTATGTAAAGAATTTGATCATGTCCTTTATCTTAATATGATTCGTACACGCTACCTGCCTAGTCCTAGCTCCTTTCTTAGTTTATGGTTGTTCCATTTTGGTAGTAATAACAGGGGTAAGTGTCTGTGAGTTATCAGTTTTGCATTCTCTTGAATCCAGTGTTACATTTTGGGTTAGGAGAAAAATTTAAATCTATCTTTACATGTTCTTTAGTTTATTTTAAATTCTGAGCTTCATACCTCTTTTCGTGAGTTACCTGACACTTTAGACAAAATAATTAAGATCTGTACTCCTTTAAAAATGCTCTGTTATTTTGTATATAGGACTAAGTTTCAAACAGAAATTATGATAGTATGCATAACAAATAATCAATATAGTAATATTTATATTTTATTTTATGTTATTGAAATAGCTTTGTTACAGTCTGGCTCCTTGGCTGAATTGTCAGTGCAGCCTTTGTCAGATAACTTGATGATGATGATGCTTGTTGTTTAAAGGGGCCTAACATCTAGGTCATTGGCCCCTAATGGTATGAAATGAGACAAAATGTAATGATAATTTAAAAGTCCAAAATCATCCACTGACCAGAATTCAAAACAGGATAGCAAAGAATGAATAGATGAACATGAATGTAAAACAATAAGTGGATCCGATCCGCAATGCCTCACATTCCCAGAAACTAGCATAAAACAATAGTATTACTGACCATGGAACTGCTTTTAAAGCACAATCCTGAATCGATGCTTGTTGTCTGCAGGGGTCCAAAATCCAGGTCATTGACCCTTCATAATGGTACTTATTGCTAGGAAAGTAGAACCATGGTATTATTCGAACCCCACTGTCGGCAGCCCTGAAGATGGTTTTCCGTGGTTTCCAATTTTCACACCAGGCAAATGCTGGGGCTGTTCCTTAACCCTTTCCGGCCCTTAGAGCCCGACTGTTCATTTAGCCTTCCGGTCCTTAGCGCCCGGCTGCATTATCTGCATTCGTCTGCGATCTGTGCGATAGTTTTTTATTTTTATCATCAATGAAGTGTTTATAAGGCATTTATGAACACGCAGTGCAATCTACAAGTCTTAGGAAATAAAGGAAGAGAGATAATCTGTCTTGATGTTGCCTAGGCAACGGTCTTCAACTTGCGCGGGTCAGCCGTTTCGTTCGTAAACATGGCGGGATTAAATATCGCGTATATTGAAACTGAGCTGAATATGGGTAAAAAAAAAGTGACACCGAATCCTCGAGTAGGGGTGCAGGTGAATTTTTAATGAGTGAATAATATATCAACGAATATAATTTTAGTGATAAGTGATATGAAGAAAAACGAACATCGATAAATCGGACCTGATGGCGATGCCACGCCAATTCATGTAACACAAATATTACGTTTCGTTACTCCGAATGATTAAATGGATGGTGTTGAACCTGCCCATAATTCGGAAAGAGATTGTTTTTTACGTATGTTAGGAGGAGAAAAATTATTCAGTGATATAGCCTATTGCGCATATAACAATGCAGCCTTCAAACAGTCGCATTCCGGTAAGATAAAAACAGAATGGGAAGACACTTGCCCAGATGAAATAAAATCTTATATACATGGGCATCACTCCACTTCCAAAATCATGTGATTATCAGTTTTGAGGGATTCAGACAACATGGGAATGTGACAAATGCAGACTGTCTCTGTGTCGAGTATCACGAGGATGGGGCGTGGGGTGAAAAACACATTATGACTCAATAAACAGAGAAATGGATGTGATGGTATATTTTCTAATGTTATTGAAAATTTGAATTCATTGTGATCAATAGTTTTTGCTGTATTTAACTTTTTCTGAAACAATACGGTCTGTTTCAGTTTTTGCTAAATAATAGGTTGAAACCTGGGAATAAGCGGAGTGAAAATGCGGGCGGGAAAGGGTTAATTAAGGCCATGGCCACTTTCTTCCCATTCCTAGGTCTTTCCTGTCCCATCGTCGCCATAAGACCTATCCAGGTCGGTGCGACATAAAGCAACTAGCAGAAAAAGAAAGAAAACCATGGTGTTTGTCATGTTGCATTACTAATCAAAAGTAGCATAGATGCGTGGTTTTCCACACATTATGGCACTACTCAAGGGTAATGTAATATGCACATGTAACGCAGACCTATGGTGTTTCTCACACTGCGGCGCCACTTACAGGTAATGCAAACCTATGGTGTTCCTCATATTGGTGTACTGATCACAGGGACTCGTACTATCCTGTGGCTTTCCTCGCATAGTGCGTACTATTATTATTTATAAGTTTCACTTTCCATATTGATTGGATTCACTTGTCTGTATAGTGCGTACTAATCATAGGCAACGCAGACCCATGGTGTCACACACATATAGTGGTACTAATCACATGTAAAGCCCAAACCCGTGGTGTTTCTCACATAATGGTACTAATTACAGGCAATGTAAGCCCATGGTGTTCCGCATGTAGTGGTCGACAAGACGGTATGTAGCAATTAGCGTGGGATCTCCCTTCTCAATGCGGCATACAAAATATTCTCAAAAGTGCTAGCAAGGAGATTAGAAGCATATGCAGAGAAAGAACTGGGTGAATACCAGGGTGTATTTCGACGGAACAGGTCAACAGTTGATCGCATCCTGTCATTACGACTAATTCTGGAGAAATGCCACGAATATAACGTCAACGTACATCAACTCTATGTTGATTATAAAGAGGCCTATGACAGTGTCCATAGATCCAAGCTACGAATGGTGTTGGAGGAAATCCAGGTGCCAAGAAAGATCATCAATCTTGTGGAAATGACATTGAGGAATACCAGAGCTAAAGTGAAAATCCAGGGGAGGCTGACCAGGGAGTTCCCAGTGTGAGGAGGGCTAAGGTAGGGAGATGCTATGTCAACAAACCTCTTCAATCTTTGCCTGGAGCATGTCATTAGGAAAATATCACTGAACCCTCGGGGTACCATCTACAACAGGTCGCTTCAGTATATGACATTTGCGGACGACGTTGTCCTTCTTGGTAGGAACACAAGAGAGTTGACGGAGGCACTACGGTGCATGTGCGAAAGTTCGAGACACCTGGGGCTGAGAATTAATAATGAAAAGACAAAGTATATGGTGATCATGAGGGAGAAGGGAAGGTTCCAAGGGTGAGAGACCTGGAATGGGAAGAAGGAAAGCATGAGAGAGTTGCAGAATTCAAGTACCTGGGTGTGTCATAGTAACGGAAAACAACATGGTCAGTGCAGAGATCCAAGCACGCATCGCAGCAGGCAGTAGATGCTTCTATGCATTTCACAAACTTTTGCAGTCCTCCAGTCTATCTAGAAGGCTTAAGCTCACTGTGTACCGCACCATAATACGGCCAGTAGTTCTTTATGGATGTGAAGCCTGGGCGCTTACGGAAAGTGATAAGAATAGGCTGCGAGTATGGGAAAGAAAGGTGCTGCGGAAGATCTATGGGGCTGTATGTGAAGAAGGCGAATGGCGCATCCGAACAAATCAAGAGGTGTAACAGCTCTATGCTGCAGTAGACTTGGTTGCAGAAGCGAAGAAGAGACGCCTGAGCTACTTGGGGCACGTGGTGAGAATTGAGGAGGAGAGGGTTCCCAAGAAGGCCCCCGAGCAACATCCTGAAGGCAGAAGGAGGCAAGGAAGACCTAGGAAGAGATGATAGGATGACGTCAGAGAGGATGTGCAGGCGTTGGGAATCTGGAACTGGAGAAGGTGTGCAGCAGACAGAGATGGTTTGGCGACAGCTGTAGGAGAGGCCAGGGTCCTGCATGGACTGTAGCGCCAGGAGAGTGAGTGAGTGAGTTTGAAAATCTTAATTTGTTTACACAGTTTTCTATTGAACTACCAGCCATGACCTGAGGTCATACGCGATGGCTCCCCATACCAAGACGCCAGGAGAAACACTGCTGTGCCTCTCCAAAACATTGGAAGAATGAGACCTCTCTCCAGGTCACCACCATATTCGTCGGTTTTTTTAAACTCTATGAAAAAACATGCAAATGCATACACTTCCAGGCCCTAGGCAGTGTATATGAAGAAGGGGTAGTATCTTCTGTTGTATTTGCTGAAATATAATGTATACTGTATCTAATTATTTAAATATGTTATGAATAACAGTACTCGTCAACAATATCATTAACAATTTTTTTTGTTCTGATTTCATTTGCATGGCTATTATGCACTGAACTGGATGGGAGTCCTCTGCCAGATGTTGCCGAGATGGACAACAGCATCACCATACTGCCCATGGACTTTTTTTTTTTTTTTTTTTTTACAATATTATAATTGTGTATTTTTACAAAGCGTAATTTTATATTGATACAGAAGTGTATCCACTGGAATGCAAGATATTTTGCGGTGTATAGAGTTTTTTTATTGGAGTAAACTTGTTTAGTTTATATGGAGAATATCTATATCTCTATCTCTCCATATTAATGTATTATGAAAAAAGGCGATTGCACTTTTAGTTCAATGCTATATGAATGATTCAATGAGAATAAATAAAATAATACTTAGAATGGAAATTGCATATCAGGTGTTACACCATTTTGTTCCTGAAGTATGTACCTCCTATCTGAATTGTTTGCGAGTATCAAATAGGCATGTACTGATACTCCCTTTTGTTATTTACTAAAACAATTCTGTTAATGACTTATGCCATACAAATTTAAAAAACAAGCAGAGCTAGAGATGCACTGTTCTGTTACTCAAATACAGCGTTTTTTTTTTCTGGTATTGCAATATACCATAACCTGGAAATGTCAAATAGTGTACATATTATGCTAGTATGATCCTAAGCATCAAAAGTGACTATCAAAATACTGAAACAGTGTTAGAAAATGTCTTTTCACTTTCCTTGCAGAATCATTCCTATTTCAAAACAATGTAGTAAGAAATAATAATCGAAAGTTATTTTAGACTTACAAAGTTTTGAAACAATACCACTAATAGCTGGTAGAGAAAGAACATACGGGATTCACAAATTTCTGGAACCATTCTATATAGATGGCAGCAATTGAAGAAATGGACTTACATAGTTTTGTTATAGAACTGATTTTAAACATGTATTTCAATGGCTTTTACCATGTTTTGGAAAAATAAATATCTATATTTGTGGGCCTTGGCAGAAGGAATGTATATCAATGGAAACCTCTAATACTAATCTTTTGCATTTGCAGTTTTGGAATTGGATGACTTGCACGGAATTTGTAATAAAACATCACTAAGATGCAGACATCTCAATATTCTAATCTTGTTTACACAAAACTAAAGCTGTAAAATTTATTTTTTCTTTTTATACACCATTCACTGAATCATCAAACATTTTGTCACACCAACTCAGCAATGGCATGCAACCTCTAATTCTAATCTTTTGGATTCGCACAGTTTTGGATTAAGGATGACTTGCACAGTATTTGTAATAAAACATCACTAAAATACAGACATCTCAATATTTTAATCTTGTTTTTATAGAACTAAAGCTATAAATTTATATTTCCTTTTTATACAACAGTCACTGAAACAACGAACATTGTGTGACACCAACACAGCATGGCATGCAATGTATTATTTCCAATGCTGAAAATATTTTTATTGCTTTCCAAGATGTTAAGATGTTACTCCAATTTCAATCCTATCCTTTTCACTAAGGATGATATGGCAAAGAATGGATCTTCGAAAGTTCTTGGATTGTTTCGTTTTGCAAGTTTCCATTCTGGTGTAATGTCAGGAAGCTTGAATTTATGGCCTTTTGTTTCTGTAGCAGAAGAACATGCACCTCTCCTTTGAACATTCTTTTCAATTTTGCTTCTTCTCTTCTCCATTTCATGGAACTTAATCAGCGAAATCTTCATATTCTCAGTTTCCAAAATAACCTGAAATGGATAAGATTACATCATAATGATGAGTCATGTTCTCCTAGAAATGCCTTTTACCATTTTTGTATATACACTAAAGTTGTTTAGTGAAAAAAGTTAAAATTCTACGAACGGTCTAAATTAAAAGATCAAGTAAAATCTTGATTAGTGGAGACATACCAAGCCAACATGACTGTGCATGGTAAGGCAGCATTACTTACCACTCACTGAAGTGAGCATGTGGTTCCCATCTGTCATTTTCCTAAGCCCTCATTCTCCTACGACAAGATGTGATAAAACTAGGAATACAAAATTAAGAAAGTTGGCTCCAAATGATGGACTACAGGATAAGTAGGATTGCTTACAAATTCTCACTCATGGGAGAGATACAACCCAACCTTATGAACTAGATGGCTGAGAGACTGCTGTGTGCTATTTGTGAGAGTATTTCCTTTCTGCATAATTCTTTGTATGACTGCTTACAAGTATCGGTATGATCAACAATGAAATCGATTACCAGTACTGTGAAATTTCAATGACAAAGTGGCTGATGCTATAAAATGACCAGTAGGAAAATAATGTAACAGCCAACAGTTTCAACAGCAAGCCCCCTAAATAAAATCTGAAATCAAATAAACAAACAAACAAACGAGATTAGCTAGTGATTAGCTTGGGCAATCCTGACTGTAAGCAGTGTAGTCAAGAGATCTGCATGCAAAAAGCATGTATTTCACCACAAGCCAGCTAAGGCAGACAGGCAAGCAAGTAGTTTTATGTGATATCCTGCTACTGAAGATGACCTTGAGAATAGGCTGAAACACGTGTAGTAGACTCTGTTCCATCTAACAGATGATTTGATTTGTATTGATAAGGAGGATTTTATAAATACTTTTTATTTGTAAAGTGATAACCATCAATACGGATGTAAATCACATGACCTCCAGTTTAACATGGAGTCTGAATCACAGGAACATTGCTTTTCATTTTTAAAAATCCCACATCTATTGAACTGCATCTGCCTCAGTGAGAAGTCACCAATGATGTCACTTAACAAGCCCGTAACGGATTTCCAGCACGAGCAGCCTCTAGGGGAGGTGAAGCTGACAGAATTTACTCATTCCACTTCGATGCAACTGCAGTTATTTACATGCCATTTTATTACGTCCCATCAAGATTAGAGATCCATCAAGATAGCCACTCAGTGTATGTTGAAACCTGCCCTCCTGATGAAACTGGGAAGCTGTAACAAGCTTTCTGGGGTCTGAGATAAAATGGATGTAGAAGAATTCAGACTGATGATGAGAGAACTTATCTACTTGAAGACAACAGTTGATGTATCCACAAAGACGTACACATGCGATGCTGTCAGTTGTGTACACTTTTATTTACAAACTGTATACATATATCACACACATCAATAAACCACCATTTTGAACAGCTGCTTACTACCAAGAATAAGAAGAAGAGACTGCAACAGTTTCATGTCAACTACCAACCCAACAAAACCAATTCACATACTCGACTTCAAACACTCGGCTACCACGACTTTCATACAAGTCTCATGAAAACAACTGAACTCTCACTCACAAGACTGCCTCTTTATATAAGTTGCCTGGCCAAGCTTCTAGAAGGATATGACATAACATGTTTTTCTCATAAATTCGAGATCTCCAATAGCCTAGTTACAATGTAAAGAAGTTTCTATAACTAGCTAGTGCCAAAGATCCGTTATTCTGGATGTTGCACTATGTTACATTGGATTATACATCATATATACGGGTAATAATAAATTATATACTATTATATGTTCTTACATTCAATAAACTCATATTAATATATATACAGCAGATGTTTCATGACATAACCTCACAAATAATACGATCATGATCTATACCAAATAAAGTCTGGACAGGTTGTTGTTTGAGTCATCAGTCCAGAGACTGGTTTGATGCAGTCCTCCATACCACCCTATCCTGTGCTAACCTTTTCATTTCTACGTAACTATTGCATCCTACATCTGCTTTAATCTGCCTGTCATATTCATACCTTGGTCTACCCCTACCATACTTGCCACCTACACTTCCTTCAAAAACCAAATGAACAAGTCCTGGATGTCTTAAGATGTGCCCTATCATTCTCTCTCTTCTTCCCGTCAAATTTAGCCAAATCGATCTCCTCTTGCCAGTTCGATTCAGTATCTCTTTATTCGTGATCCGATCTATCCATCTCACCTTCAGCATTCTTCTGTAACACCACATTTCAAAAGCTTCTATTCTTTTTCTTTCTGAGCAAGTTATCGTCCATGTTTCACTTCCATACAATGCCACGCTCCACACGAAAGTCTTCAAAAACATCTTTCTACTTCCTATATCAATGTCTGAAGTGAGCAAATTTCTTTTCTTAAGAATGCTCTTCCTTGCTTGTGCTAGTCTGCATTTTATGTCCTTACTTCTACCATCATTGGTTATTGTACTACCCAAGTAACAATATTCATTTACTTCCTTCAAGACTTCATTTCCTAATTTAATATTTCCTGCATCACCTGCCTTAGTTTGACTGCACTCCACTACTTTTCTTTTGGTCTTATTTATTTTCATCTTGTACTCCTTACCGAAGACTTCGTCCATACCATTCAGCAGCTTCAAGATCTTCTGCAGTCTCAGATAAAATAACATCATCGGCAAATCTCAAGATTTTGATTTCCTCTCCTTGGATTGTGATTCCCTTTCCAAATTCTTCTTTGACTTCCTTTACTGTCTGTTCTATGTAAACATTGAAAAGGAGGGGGGACAAACTGCAGATTGACTTTTATACAGATTGTACATAATGCTTAGTTCTCGGTATCTGATCCCAATCACCTTCAAAATCTTAAATAGCTTGGTCCAATCAACATTATCGAATGCCTTTTCTAGATCTACAAATGCCATGTACGTGGGCTTCTCCTTGATTCGATCCTCTAAGATCAGACATAAAGTCAGGATTGCTTCACGTGTTCCTACATTTCTTCTGAAGCCAAATTGATCTTCTCCCAAGTTAACTTCAACTTGTTTTTTTATTCTTCTGTAAATAATAAGTGTTAAGTGTTAAAATACTAAACTAATGGTGCAGTAGTTTTCACACCTGTCAGCACCGGCTTTCTTGGGAATAGGTATAACAACATTCTGACGAAAATCGGATGGGACTTCTCCTGTCTCATACATCTTGCACACTAAATGGAATAACCTTGCCATGCTGGTTTCTCCTAATGCAGTCCGTAATTCAGAGGGAATGTCATCAATTCCAGGTGCCTTGTTCCTATTTAGATCGCTCACTGCTCTGTCAAACTCTGACCTCAAAATTGGATCTCCCATTTCATCAGCATCAACAGCCTCTTCTTGTTCCAGAACCAAATTATCTACATCTTTACCTTGATACAACTGTTGGGTATGTTCCTGCAATCTTTTTGCTTTGTCTTCTTTCCCTAGAAGTGGCTTTCCATCTGAGCTCTTAATATTCATACACCTAGATTTCCTTTCTCCAAAAGTTTCCTTGATTTTCCTGTATGCAGCATCTACCTTTCCTAGGACCATACAACCTTTGACATCCTTGCACTTTTCCTTTTCTTCCTTAGCTACCTTGCACTTTCTATCCACTTCATTTTTTAATCGTCTGTATTCTTTTCTGCCCTCTTCATTTCTAGCATTCTTGTATTTTCCTCGTTCTTCAATCAGGTCTAATATCTCCTGAGGTATATATTGATTCTTAGTTGATCTTTTCTTCCTTCGTAACATATCTTCAGCAGCCCTACTGACTTCATTTTTCATGACTATCCACTCTTCCTCTTTTGCGTTTCCTTCAGCCCTTTCATTTAGTCCTTGCACAACACGTTCCTTGAAACAATCCCTTACTCTCTTTTCTTTCAACTTGCCTACATCCCATCTTTTTGCATTCTTTCCTTTCTTCAATTTCTTCAGCTTCAGATGGCATTTCATGACCAACAAGTTGTGGTTAGAGTCCACGTCTACTCCTGGGAGTTTTGCAATCCAACACCTGGTTTCTGAATCTCTGCCTAATCATAATGAAGCCTATTTGATACCTTCCAGTGTCTCCAGGTCTTGTCCACGTATACAGCCGTCGTTTGTGGTTTTTGAATGAAGTTTATTCCTTTGTCCCAATCCAAATTCTCCTACTGTATTACCTTTTCTTCCTTGGCCTACCCCTGTATTCCAGTCTCCCATCACAATTAGATTCTCGTCATCTTTTACATATTGTATTCTTGCAAATTCCTCATCATCCGCTGAGTTAGTAGGCATATAGACCTGCACTATTGTGGTGGGCATTGGTTTGGTGTCTATCTTGACACAATAATTTTTTCACTATGCTGGTCGTAGTAGCTTACCCGCTGCCCTATTTTCTTATTCATTATTAAACCAACTCCTGCATTTCCCCTGTTTGATTTTGTGTTGATAATTCGGTAGTCGCCTGACCAAAACACCTGTTCTTCCCGCCAACGTACTTCACTTATACCAACTACATTTAACTTTAGTCTATCCATCTCCCTTTTCTGATTCTCTAATCTACCACAACGATTCAAACTTCTAACATTCCATGCTCCGACTCGCAAAATGTCAGTATCCATCTTCCTGATGATCGCCGCCTCTCATGTAGTCCCCACCCGGAGATCCGGATGGGGGACTAGTTTACATCCGGAATATTTTGCCCGGGAGGAAGCCATCATCAGTACATCATTCATACAGAGAGTGCTGCATGTCCTCGGGAGTTAGTTACGGCTGTAGTTTCCCGTTGCTTTCAGCCGTGTAGCAGTATCAACACAGCTAAGCCATGTTGAGCATTATTACAAGGCCATATCAGTCAATCATCTAGACTGCCGCCCTTGCAACTTCCGCAAGGCTGCTACCCCCCTTTCGATGAACCATCCCTTAGTCTGGTCTCTCAACAGATACCCATCTGATATGGTTGCACCTGCGGCTCGGCTATCTGCTTCATTGGGACACGCAAGCCTCCCCACCGCGGCAAGGTCACATGGTTCGCAGGGGAGGAGTCCGGACATAACTACGTAAATATTAATAATATTAATGTATATGGTTGTAAACACTTCATAGCCATACCTCACAAGTAATAATAATAATAATAATAATAATAATAATAATAATAATCAATATTTGCATTATTTACCCATGGATTAATGAATATTGTTTGCAAGTTATATTAGTCTATTACATTTGCATCACAGTGTATGGAGATAAAGATTGTCCTCGTCTCCTTTTCTATTGCTACCTCATCTGATGCTGACTTGTCATGTGCTTATCCATATCTTTTTATGTAAGACTAAATTTGTTGCTTCTATGTATTATATTATGAACTACATGAGAATACAATGAATATATCTAATCTTTTTACTATTTGCTTTACATCGCACAAACACAGATAGGTCTTAGGCGAGAATGGGGTAGGTAGGGCTGGGAGTGGGAAGAAAGCGGCCATACAGTACAGCCCCGGCATTTGCCTGGTGTGAAAATGGGAAACTATATTCAGAACTGTTGACAGTGGGGTTCGAACCCACTATCTCTGGACTGCGAGCTCACAGCTGTGCGACTCTTACTGCATGGCCCACTTGCTTGGTGAAATTAATATCATCCTAACTTCTGCTGGAATTATTCTTTTTTCCAAGAAGTGCATGAAAAGTAATGTTGAAAATTGGGTCACAGTGAGAATAGCAGAACGAGTTCTCTGTTCAAAATAGTTACAGAGCAAGGCTATAATCTTTCATCCTTATGGTTCATAGTTCATAGGGATCATTTAATAATAATAATAATAATAATAATAATAATAATAATAATAATAATAATAATAATAATAATAATAATAATGTTATTGGCTTTAGTCCCACCAGCTACTTTTACGGTTTTCGGAGATGCCGAGGTGCCAGAATTTAGTCTTGCAGGAGTTCTTTTACGTGCCAGTAAATATACTGACACGAGGCTGATGTATTTGAGCACCTTCAAATATCACCGCACTGAGCCAGGATTGAACCTTCCAAGTTGGGGTCAGAAGGCCAGCATCTCAACCGTCTGAGCCACTCACCCTGTCAGGATCATTTATTGAGAGGTGTGAAACGGCAGGGAGGGACTTTGTTAGATGAAAGTGTAGTAAGCAGCTTGACTTATGCTGACAACTTTGTCTTAAAGGCAGACTATGCCTGCAACCTAATATTTTGGAACTAGGAAAGAGGTACATTTCATATATAAAAATGAGCATTTCTAAGTGTAAAGTGATGTCAGTTGGGAAGGAAGATAAGAAGACTGCCTCATCACTGAGAGATTTAAAGTGTCTAGCTACCAACTCCTGATTGTATATGCTGTGCTAAATGAGAGAACAGTTATAAAATTAACGTGCCTTACGAGAA
Source organism: Anabrus simplex (assembly GCF_040414725.1). NCBI lineage: Eukaryota > Metazoa > Arthropoda > Insecta > Orthoptera > Tettigoniidae > Anabrus > Anabrus simplex. Next base: position 260,040,863 of record NC_090268.1, on the reverse strand, counting down.
GATTGAAATAGTTTCATACGAATTCATGTGCACGCTATGTGCAAATTGACATTACATTATTACTTGATAATTGCCAAATTAAACTGTGACATGTTTTTAAACACTATACTAATTCTATTTATGATTGATAATGCTGATATTAATTATGTGACATCTGGGACATTTTAATAACGCAAAAACAAATGTTAGTATGATTAAATCGTCTCCGTAAGACCTATAAGACCTATCTGTGTCGGTGCGACGTAAAACAACTAGCAAAAAAAAAAAAAAGTATGATTAAAATAATGCCTATTTGGAAACACATGATCTGAGCTTTATAAGGGCTCGCCACAAGGAAGAAGGCTTAATTACTACTCTCTCTCTTTGATTCAACTGTGCTGCTACTCATATTTGTTTCTACAAGGATTTTTGTCCCTTAGCAGCCAACTTTGATACTTTGCTGTACTGGGTTCTGCTTTGAGAAGCAGCCATAAAAACTTAGGACATTTTAAGAGACAAGAACTTGTGTCACCAAGCTGTCATCTATAATAATATAGGTAGGGGTGTGTGTGTGTGTGTGTGTGTGTGAGAGAGAGAGAGATGCCTAGCCATATTTACGGCGCACAGATATCTGAAATTTCTAACATAGGTGGATAGGAGGAGGTCCAAATGCTCTTCGAAGCATGATTTTTCATTTTCACATTCGTTGGGGAGTTATGAAATAAAAACAGGTGGAAAACGTGTGTTGGAATTTGACAATCCTACAGGCTGTTACCAGAATTAAATGTATTAATGGTTATGAATTTCATGTTTTTGGTCCGTATTGAACTGAGAATAATATATATAATATTTTAGTATTGAAAAGGTGGAAACGTTTACGTTGTTATTGTTATTACTTATATAGAATTAAATGTATCGATTCACTGTTGCTAGGCAACACACATAAGATAGGTAATACAAGTCAAGGAGCCATTTTAAGTCCATGGTGTAGGAAGCCATTTTCGGTTCCTAGCACGAGGAGCCATATTGAGTCCGTGATTCTGGAAGTGTATGTCTTTGTTTGTGTGATGCCTGGTCAAATCCATGGCATGAGGAGATCTGAAATTTTTAACATAGGCATCGATGAATCTTTCACGACGACATGGAAAATATAGACTCATAATCTGACAGCTGTCTCTGAATCTATATAAACCGCAGGCAGCCATGATACTTGCAAACCAAACGGTTATTTTCTTTGAATTTACCGTAGACAGGATATGGAAAAGTTGCTGTGTACTGGAACATAGTCTTTGAGAAGGTGTAGAAGGTGAAAAAGATGCATAAATAACAGTAAATAAATAAACAAATGAAATGCAATTCAGTGCAATGAAGTAAGGAGATTTGGGATGAATCATATTAAAAGGATGTGTTAAGGGATAACTATAGAAGAGAGACCAAGGCATGAACAGTGCAAAACAGATCAAATAAAAGTGGCAGTAGTATTAGTAGTAGTAGTTTTTTAATTTTGTGTGGCTATTTTTAGCCGAGTGCAGCCCTTGTAAGGCAAACCCTCCGAAGAGGGTGGGCGGCATCTGCCATGTGAAGGTAACTCCGTGTTATTGTGGTGGAGGATAGGGTTATGTGTGGTGTGTGAGTTGCAGGGATGTTGGGGACAGCACAAACACCCAGCCCCCGGGCCAATGGAATTAACCAATGAAGATTAAAATCTCCGAACCGGCCGGGAATCGAACCCGGGACCCTCTGAACCGAAGGTCAGTACGCTGACCATTCAGCTAACGAGTCAGACAGTAGTAGTAGTAGTAGTAGTAGTAGTAATACACTGGGATGGGAGACTTCAACGACATGGCACATCCCAATGACTGATGGGGACAGCCTGTAGGCATGCAAGGCAGGTGTGAATAAGGCCTGGCCAAATAAACACCTGCAGATAAAATGAGATAATCATAGTATTCCCAACGGCTTGGGCAGGGGGTGGAAGAACCAATTCCTGGTCTTACCAACTTGGTTTTATTCTTGGACAGGGCATTTCTGTCCTCCAAGTGCTACTGCACACAACTACCATGATTGACACAAAACGTTTGGAAATCACTACCCCAGCCGGTAAAATCCAGGGCCAAGGCATTGGTCTAACATCTCCTTGGTCTAGGGCACAGGATTCTGGTTGCCTTAACTCATATTTGGATCAGCCAAAAGACCCATCACCCTGCTGACTGATAACAAGAAAGAAGTATTTTGCCATTGATGCTTTCACGGTCTGTACTTATAGACATGATACTGTATAGATTTTTGGGCTTATGCCGTGTCAGGAAAATAAGGTGAAATTCTATACGTTTCGCAGAGAACTGTGCTCTGCTCTGCTCTGTGTCATCAGAAAAAATCTTGACTGTCCACGAGAAAGGCTTCTTAAACAATGACTCTTTAAATTTAGATGTTATAATAAAAGTGGAAATGGTACGTTCATTCGCCACTAGATGGCTCCCCAGATGTGACACAGCGCTAGCATTCGAAGCAGAAGCTAACCGGACCATCAGAATCAGTCTAAGAGGTTCACATTACACAAGCCTGGAATGAAACATCTGGCAATGAGGAACGTACGAATTTGGAAAACACTGAGACGAAATAACAATAGTGAAGGGACAGGGAAGGGAACTACCTACGTAAATTCATAATGGCTGGCAACCAGGTATTACTTAATTGATAGCTAGTGTCCCTGTTGAAATTGTTAGAATTTCTACGTATTTCCACAGCTTTCTGAATAATCCTGGACCTGTAGTGTCTAGTGTGGGTAAGAGCTTGAGCATCTTGGAACACGACATCATGACGATAAAGCGTGCTGAGCTATTGTTGATTTGTCTGGTTGGTTGAGACGAATATTACGTTTATGTTCCTTGATACAGGTACCAATGGACCGGCATGTTTGGCCGATGTATACCTTACCGAAAGTACAGGGAATTTTGTATACCCCGGGATGTAAAAGTGGGGACAATTTGTCCTTGGTTTTACTTAGACTGTGAGCAATTTTAGTGGCAGTACCTTTAACATGACACTCCTTAGAATTGGCAAATAAATGGAAATGTTAAAAGTACTGGAAGAATATAAAATTTGGATCATGGCAGTGGAAGAAACTAAATTTCCATCACATGAAATATACAACATGGGCAACTGTAGGACATTAAAAGGACTACCAGCCGTTAGGGAATATAAGTCATATGACGTAAGGTAGTTTCCATCCTGGGAACAGCCTTCTTTGTATACAAATCAGTAGTGGATGCAATCATAGAATTCAGGTCACTGTCACTGAGGCTTTCAATTCTAATGCTAAAATGTGGAGACAAATCTGTTATGCGATCTTCAATGCCCACTATCAAAGGGCACAGAAGGGTCCACCTATTCAATACCATTAGCTTGTATAGTGTCGTATATAACTGGTACTAGTTTCGACCCCACATACATTGGGTCGGCCACGATCCAATTGGAAAACGTATGCTCACATACAACAAATAATAAAGAAAATTTGGTATGTCTCAATTTAAAACATTGATGTAGTCTGACAATACATTCAAAATTGAAATCAAATGACACATCAAAACTGCTGCGGTTGCTGTCGAACTACAGCAACCGAACGTTCCTGAGTTGATCTGGGAGTTGGGATTCCCCATCTGTATTGACGAGCCACTTGATTTATCAATTATGTTTTGTTCAATTAGTAATGAGTAATGGTTTGTATGTAGCTTGAAGGGGAACATTCATAACTTGAATAAGTATTCCTTTTCATCAGATGTATTGATCTGTTGCTTAATTTGGTTTGAAGTGAACGCCCCTATGTTCCTCGTAAATTGTGTGCACTTGGCACGGACACCAACACCGCATCGTCTGTTGAGAGGGAGCAGTAGTAGGGTAAGGATGCCTAACTCCGTGGTATCCTTAATTCTGTGATTGAATATCGCGACAATAGGCATCCCTCGAGCATGCTGTCTGAACTCTCAAGACATGGCATGAAGTTAGCCTATCCAAAAGTGAACACCAGCGCTTGGGTCAAGGGTGTGGTGTATGGCCTACTATGTCATTTCTGGACTGGTGTGGGAATATAGCTGTGTTTCTGTCTTGTGTGCCTGTAAGTTGGGAAATCATCATCATTATTAGGTAAATATAACAATATATGCTTCGATATTAGGTGAAGATGTAGGCTTCCTAGAGAACAGTAGATTCTTTCGAGTTTTGAGATTTATTTTTGTTTTCTCTGCCTTGTTCTCATACATATTATCGTCAGAGTATATCTCCCTACACATAATTAACTTTTAATGCTGTGTATTGGAATGGAATCTGTTATTCCGTAAACATATCATTTCACCTAGCGTCAATATGAATTTCAAGATGAATTTACTCCACTACTGGGTGTGTGAAAATTTTATAGCCTAAAATTAAAATTGTAACACTAGGAACGTAATGAACTCCTATATCGTTGTTGCTGGGACAAAACCTCCTATGTGATAATATGTTTGGAGATATACTGACCCGCAGCACACACATTATGAAGAGCGAGAATGCCTTGAAAATATTCACACAATATTGCACCTTAGATGACAGAACCTACCGGCCAAAGTTCTAAGCTAAAATATTTCACATAGGAGGTTTTGTCCCAGCAACGACGATATGCAGGCCTAAACAGGAATGACAACTGCAGTGCTCTGCTGTGCAAATGCAGAGGAAAATCTGGTCCAATTCTGGTTATATTCAAAGGAGTGCAGAACATTCCAGCCTTAAAGTACGGTGCTCACCTTGATGCAATGTTTGCAGTAAGCAAGAAAGGTTGGATTATAAGCAAGCTTTTGGTAAAAATGGATGGAAACGTTTAATAATAAACTGCCTCAAGCTCGACATATCCTGACTATGGACTCGCATGGTACTCATCTATCACCAGAGGCTTTAAATTTATTGGTGGATGACAACCAGATCATCACTTTTCCATCACACACGACACATCTTCTACAGCCTTCTGTTGTTTGTGTCTATCATAAAAGCCCTGTGCGGATATACAAAATGTATCTGCATCCGTACTTCCTTCATCCGGACCCGCAAATATTGAAAATATTTAATACAGTACATTACACCCAAAGTATTGAAATGGATAGATCTGTTTACATAATACAATAGGGCGGATACCTGGCACCAGACCTCTCACAGTCAAAGGTTTATGAGGAATTTTCTCGTGCAACAACTACTGAAGTCTTTACCTTTATTTCTTCCATTAATGAGGGCAGGATCCAGTTAGACTTAGGCGAGAATTATGGCTTTAAAATCTCAAGGCTCTTTATATATATTACCATTCTTCTATACCAATATCAAGGGTTGCGTAACCACAAGCAAAAATGAGAGTATACCCGAGTGAAAATTAATAAATTTCATTATTTATAAATTACCCGCTAAATTATTCGCACAGTCAAACAGTTTTCATCCGCCAAGACACTAACTTCCCGGATATCCGCATCCGTGCAGGGCTCTATCTATCGTTCATTGAAAGCTGCTTGGAATAATGAAATAGGTGGACACCTGAGAAGCAATCCTAGAAAAACTCCCAAGTCGATACGACTTCCATCCTCTGTTCAACCCAAGATACGAAAAGAGCTCATGCCTCAGATAATCAGAGCTGGTTCCCGAAAAACTGGCATTTGCCCGTTTAATAGGAATGCTGTTTTTCCTGAGGCTACAGTCCCGTTTACAGTTTCTGATAGAAATTCAAACAGAAACAGTGGGGGTGAATCATGCCTTCAAATTCCATCCTGCGATCCATCTACTTTTCCTACCACTCATAGGAAAGCACAGTCGGCTAAAATCGACACTAAAGGCGTAGGCCTACCTTCTACAGAGAACTCTAAACCGGGTCCCTCTCACAGTCCTGACACTTCGGAATTGAGCAGCGCGGAGCAATATATCAGCGATGACAACTCCACTTGCACTCCATTTGTGAAAGACATTACGCTCATGACTTAAAAAAGGCACCGGTGCATAATGGATTCAGTGTTGTTTCTGCTTGAGGTGGTACCTAGTGTCAAAACTTTTCATTTTTAGGTTCCGTATTGAATCGAGATTTACATTTAAAATTGTTAGGTATGGGGATCCACCAATCCAATACAAGAAATAGTGATAATTATAAGGCCATCACATATTCATTTTATTTGGGACCGGTTTCAGCAATAGGGTATGCCATCATCAGCCTAGGATATAAGACAAAGACAATGGACATAGAATACATTACATTTCTTAAAATTATATACTTTTTAAAATGTACGTGCTTGAACTAAATTACTTTACATATGTACACGGGTTTTTATCATTAAAATTGAATATAGAAAGGTGTACACCAAAATATTTGTACAGTTAAAATAACAAAAGCGGAATTAGCTTTTTTCACATTGTAAGAACAATTTGGTTGTAGCTACTATGTAGTCATAATGGTATATATGAATTTGAGTTTCTTACTTCAGTAATAACATTAGCAGCCATTATAGATAGGTTGATGGAATAGTAACAACAATCAGTTGTTTACTTAAAGTTCCTCGTAGATGTTCAAAACAAAAACAAAGTAGTTAACACCTGCGGACACGCAGACCAAGCTATAAAAATGAACTTATCCTTTTTGTTTACTGAACCCTTGTGAATGCAATAACCTGTCACACAGAAGTCCTATAACACCATAAAAGCAATAGAACATGATGATGGAACTCTGGCACAAGAAGAGGGAGAAATTAAACAAGAACTCAAGATCTATTTCGAAAAGCTGCTGAATGGAGATACAGAAAACATAACGGATAGAGGAAAGCCAAGTCGAGGAACCACAACTGAACCACCAATTACATGGCTTGAGGTTGAAAATGCGCTCAAGAGCATGAAGAAAGGAAAGGCAGTGGGCATAGATGAACTAAGTGCAGATATGCTGAAAGCAGCGGGAATTCCAGGAATTCAGTGGCTCTACAGACTGCTCAACAAGATATGGGAGGAAAATACTATTCCTGGGGATTGGAAGATGGGCATCATTGTACCTCTGTTCAAGAAAGGAAACCGACGAAAATGTACTAATTACCGTGGTATCACACTACTGTCTCATGTCCTGAAAATATTGGAAAAAATAATAGAGATCAGAATCAGAGATATTGTTGAACCAATTTTGGAAGAAGAGCAGTATGGTTTCAGACCAGGAAGGTCAACTACAGACCTTATATTTGCTTTTAGGATGCTAATGGAAATATACTGGAAGAAGAACAAGCATTTATTTCTAATATTTTTGGACATTGAGAAAGCATACGACATTGTACCAAGGGAAAGAATTTGGCAATGCATGAAAGAACTTCAAGTGCGAGACAGCCTCATAGACAAAGTGAAAATGTTGTATAGTGGGAATAGAAGCTGTATTCAAGTAGGATGTGGTTTGTCGGATTGGTTTGAAACAAAGAGAGGAGTGCAGCAGGGCAGCTCATTGTCACCACTTCTATTTATTATTGTAATGGATGTAGTAATGAAATCTATTAAAAGGAAAGAACATGGAGATATCAAGGCCTTCACACTTGCAGATAATGTTGCGATCTGGAGTGACTCAGAAGAGGAATTGGGAGAGAGAATGCAAAGCTGGAATGAGGAGTTTAAGAAATATGGTTTAAACATCAGCAAGACCAAAACGGTGGTGATGAAAGTGTGTGGGGAAGGAGCAGAACCAATAGTCATGTTAAATGAAGCCCAACTGGACAGCGTTCCAGTTTTCAAATACTTGGGTAGCATTATATCAAACGACAGCCTAGCAAAACATGAGGTGAACAATCGAATCAATAAGGCAACACAATTTTACCACCAGGTAAGACATCTGCTGTGGGATGAGCAAATACCCATGAAAACAAAAATGACATTGTACAAGTCCTATTATACACCAATTCTTACATACAGTCTCGAAACCACAACACTGACCAATAGAGATAATTCCAAACTTCAGGCAGCTGAAATAAAATTCCTACGCACTATGATCCAGAAAACCAGGAAAGGCAAGATTAGGAATGATAAAATTAGAGAAGAAGTAGGAATAGATGATTCTCTCCTCAATAAGATTCAGATAAGACTGAAGTGGTTTGGTCACATGAAGAGGATGCCAGTAAACAGAACTGCAAGGAAGGATTTTGACAGAAAAGTAGAAGGAAGACGACCCGTGGTTCATGTTTGTGGGTTACTGTAGTCACGTCCTAGTTCGTGAACCATGGGCAATGGCTGAGTGGCGTGAACCACGGGCAACGGCTGAGTGGCCTAGTAAGTGGTCCTGAGAGTCAGGATACCAGTTGCTATGGAATGGGAGTGGGCATCTAGGACATATTCTGAGACATGGCCCTTGTGCTCAGGCAGCTGGGACTATACAATTCACCGGTGGTCCATAACCCATTAGAGAAGAGATCCTCACTAAACTATGTGCAAGTAGGGTAGCATCCTGCTTCATGAATTTACCGAGCTCAGAACATTTTAAGCAAGCCTCGGACCTATTTGACAGGCGAGGGACTCCTTGGAAACAACTTGGCAAACAAAATGGAATTCGATGGGGAGCTATCAATATTAATGGGGCTTATGGAAGAAAGAAAGTAGAACTGGCTGAGTCAGCAAAGAGGATGCATCTGGATGTGCTAGGAGTAAGTGATATTCGGGTAAGGGGAGATAATGAGGAAGAGATAGGAGATTATAAAGTGTACTTGACGGGTGTTAGAAAGGGAAGGGCAGAGTGTGGGGTAGGGCTCTTTATCAGGAATACCATTGCACGCAACATAGTTTCTGTTAGGCACGTAATGAGTGAATGATGTGGGTAGATTAGTCAGTTGGAGGAATCAGGACAAGAATTGTGTCCGTGTATTCACCATGTGAGGGTGCAGACGAGGATGAAGTTGACAAGTTTTATAAAGCATTGAGTGACATCGTGGTCAGGGTCAACAGCAAGGATAGAATAGTGCTAATGGGCGATTTCAATGCGAGAGTTGGGAATAGAACTGAAGGATACGAAAGGGTGATTGGTAAATGTGGGGAAGATATGGAAGCTAATGGGAATGGGAAGCGTTTGCTGGACTTCTGTGCTAGTATGGGTGTAGCTGTTACGAATACATTCTTCAAGCATAAGGCTATTCACCGCTACACATGGGAGGCTAGGGGTACCAGATCCATAATAGACTATATCTTAACAGACTTTGAATTCAGGAAATCTGTTAGGAATGTACGAGTTTTTCGCAGATTTTTCGATGATACAGACCACTATCTGATCTGTAGTGAACTAAGTATCTCTAGGCCTAGGGTAGAGAAAGTGAAATCTGTCTGCAAACGAATAAGGGTAGAAAATATCCAGGACGAGGAAATTAGACAGAAGTACATGGATATGATTAGTGAGAAGTTTCGAACAGTAGCCAGTAAGCAGGTTCAGGATATAGAAAGTGAATGGGTGGCATACAGGGATGCTGTAGTAGAAAGAGCAAGGGAATGCCCAGGAACAACTGTGTGTAAAGATGGGAAAAGGCGAACATCTTGGTGGAATGATGAAGTGAGAGCAGCCTGTAAATGTAAAAAGAAAGCTTATCAGAAATGGCTCCAAACAAGGGCCGAGGCAGACAGGGATTTGTATGTAGATGAAAGAAACAGAGCGAAACAAATAGTTGCTGAATCCAAAAAGAAGTCATGGGAAGATTTTGGTAATAACCTGGAAAGGCTAGGTCAAGCAGCAGGGAAACCTTTCTGGACAGTAATAAAGAATCTTAGGAAGGGAGGGAAAAAAAGGAAATGAACAGTGTTTTGAGTAATTCAGGTGAACTCATAATAGATCCCAGGGAATCACTGGAGAGGTGGAGGGAATATTTTGAACATCTTCTCAATGTAAAAGGAAATCATCCTGGTGGTGCTGCAAACAGCCAAGCTCATGGGAAGGAGGAAAATGATGGTGAAATTATGCTTGAGGAAGTGGAAAGGATGGTAAATAAACTCCATTGCCCTACAGCAGCAGGAATAGATGAAATTAGACCTGAAATGGTGAAGTATAGTGGGAAGGCAGGGATGAAATGGCTTCATAGAGTAGTAAAATTAGCGTGGAGTGTTGGTAAGGTACCTTCAGATTGGACAAAAGCAGTAATTGCACCTATCTATAAGCAAGGGAACAGGAAGGATTGCAACAACTATCGGGGTATCTCATTGATTAGTATACCAGGCAAAGTATTCAATGCTATTGAATATTGAATTTTCACGACCTAACATCTCTTCAACACGTAGTAAACGTACGTAACACGACCTAATAGGTTGAAAGTCGGTTTTGATTATTCAATGGCATCTTGGAAGGAAGGGTGTGATCAGTTGTTGAGAGGAAGTTGGATGAAAACCAGTGTGGTTTCAGACCACAGAGAGGCTGTCAGGATCAGATTTTCAGTATGCGCCAGGTAATTGCGGGAGGAATAGGCAGTTGTGTTTATGTTTCGTAGATCTAGAGAAAGCATATGACAGGGTACCGAGGGAAAAGATGTTCACTATACTGGGGGACTATGGAATCAAAGGTAGATTATTAAAAGCAATCAAAGGCATTTATGTTGACAATTGGGCTTCAGTGAGAATTGATGGTAGAATGAGTTCTTGGTTCAGGGTAGTTACAGGGGTTAGACAAGGCTGTAATTTTTCAGCTTTGCTGTTCGTAGTTTGCATGGATCATCTGCTGAAAGGTATAAAATGGCAGGGAGGGATTCAGTTAGGTGGAAATGTAGTAAGCAGTTTGGCCTATGCTGACGACTTTGTCGTAATGGCAGACTGTGCCGAAAGCCTGCAGTCTAATATCTTGGAACTTGAAGATAGGTGCAATGAGTATGGTGCCTCTCGAAGACTAAATTGATGTCAGTAGGTAAGAAATTCAACAGAATAGAATGTCAGATTGGTGATGCAAAGCTTGAACAGTTCGATAATTTCAAGTATTTAGGTTGTGTGTTATCCCAGGATGGTAATATAGTAAGTGAGATTGAATCTAGGTGTAGTAAAGCTAATGCAGTGAGCTCGCAGTTGCGATCAGCAGTATTCTGTAAGAAGGAAGTCAGCTCCCAGACGAAACTACCTGTACATCAGTCTGTTTTCAGACCAACTATGCTTTACGGGAGCGAAAGCTGGGTGGACTCAGGATATCTTATTCATAAGTTAGAAGTAACAGACATGAAAGTAGCAAGAATGATTGCTGGTACAAACATGTGGGAACAATGGCAGGAGGGTACTCGGAATGAGGAGATAATGGTTAATTTAGGAATGAACGCGATGGATGAAGCTGTACGCATAAACCAGCTTCGGTGGTGGGGTCATGTGAGGCGAATGGAGAAGGATAGGTTACCTAGGAGAATAATGGACTCCGCTATGGAGGGTAAGAGAAGTAGAGGGAGACCAAGACGACGATGGTTAGATTTGGTTTGTAACGATTTAAAGATAAGAGGTATAGAACAAATTAGTCCACAACACTAGTTGCAAATTGAGGATTGTGGCAACGTTTAGTAAATTCTCAGAGGCTTGCAGACTGAACGCAGAAAGGCACAACAGTCTATAATGATAATGTATGTATGCATGCATGCATGCATGCATGCATGCATCACGGAATAAGGAAACACCTCATGGAATTGGGATACCACTACCACGGAATTATGGCACGTCACAGTATTACGGAACAGTGACATGTTTATGTATCAAAATGAGTAACATAAAAATAACGCATCCTGTAACTTTCATACATTTCAGGCAGGTGAACCATGATATGAACTGCGACAACTGTAGCCCACTCATGTGAAAGCAGAAAAGTAATCTTCAAAAATTACATCTGAAAAATCTATCACGGAATTAGGCAACCTTACCTCGTCAATACAGATGGGAAATGCCAACTCCTAGATCAACTCAGGAGCATTCGGTTGCTGTAGGAGCGACAACATAGTTTGACAACAACCGCAGCAGTTTTGATGTGTCATTTGGCTTCAATTTTGGATGTGTGTCGGACTTCATCAATTTCAATTTGGATCTTAAATTGAGACATACCAGATTGTTTTCTTTATTATTGGTTGTATGTGAGCATATGTTTTCCAATTAGATCGTGACTGACGCAATGAATCCAATGCCCATGCGCTGATCAACAAGGAGCATAGGAAAAATCCTGATAAAGTAGAGAAATTTTGGTCCCTGCTGAAAGAGATGGTGCAAGTACCTGATTATCACTTGAAAAACCTTCTAGGAGACTTCAACGCAAAGATTGGAAAAGAAAATAAACATAAGAAAATAGTTGGGAGATATCTGGGACACAGAAAGACAAATAAGAATGGAGAGACATTGATCAAAGTCTGTGATTCCTTTAACCTAAAGTTAATGTCCACATGATTTAAGAAGGAAGCCAAGAAGATGACATGGCAATCCCCAAATCTTAATTCAGGAGAATTTCAAATTAACCAAATGGCAAATTCCAGCCCGAAGGAAATCATGAATGTTAAGGTTGAGAGAGAAGCCAATATGGATTCTGATCACTACCTCACTAGAATAAAGGCCAAGTTCATTCCAAAACCCACTAAGAAAACACCTCTCAAACTGAAACGATTTTGAATTGAGGAACTTCAAGAGAATCAGGAGATTGTAGAGAGACAGGAAAGAACTTGAATCTCTGAACTCATACGAGTGAGACGAAATGGCTAATAAAATATAACAGGCAGCCCAACAGACCACATCCCTGGCAAAGGAGAAAAAGCATCCCTGGTGCAACAGCAAATGTGAGGAGGCACTGCAGGAAACATTAAAAGCATGTAACGAAGGGTGCTTTAGGCATAAAGGTTTAGAGGCATTTAGAGAGCAGAAAAAGCGTACAGCCTAAATCCTAATGTGAAATGCAAATAAGAGAAAGACAAATTGGATCTCATAGAAGAACATTTTAAGAACACCACCACTAAGGATTTTCATCAGCTTTTCAAGAATAAATCTAAAGGGTACACTCTAAAGAACATGTGCACTGAGAATGAACAAGGCAAACTCATCATGAAAAACTAGAAAAACTGTAGGCATTTGTCTCATTACTTCCAAAAGCTTTTAAATTGTGATCAACTTGAAGAAGGGTTATCTTTTGAAGCATCTACTTACAGACTTCAAAATTCACACCCTCCTGACAGTGAAGAAATCAGAACTACAATTAAAGAGTTGAAAAACAACAGGGCTCCTGGGAAAGACTTCAGCACAGCGGAACTCTTCACGTATTTGGGTGAAAATTTGGTTAAACAGCTAGAAAGACCCTTCGTCCACAACGGGGGGAAAGAAGAGATCCCAAAAGATTGGAAAAATGCACTCATTAATCCCTTGCACAAGAAAGGTGATAAAAAGGATGTCAACTATAGTGGCATCTATCTCCTCCTCATTGCATAGTATACAACAGCTGGTAGAGAGTACCAGGCAGGGTATAGAAAAGGGCAGTCTTGTGCAGAACAAGTTTACATCCTTAAATCACTTATCGGAATTAGGGCAATGAGACAGAAACAAGTGATTATGACTCGTAGATTTCAAGAAAGTGTACGATTCATTGGATCGCAAAATACTTCTAAACATTCTCAGCGAATATGGAGTCAATGATAAGTCGCCGGCACTGATATAACAGGCTCTCACTGACGCACTTCCCATGTAAATTACTTGGGCTAGCTGTTTGAATCATTTGAGGTAAGAACAGGCCTGAGGCAGGGGGATGGTCTTTTCCCACTCCTGTTCAATTGTGTTTCAGAGAAGGTAATCAGAGAGTGGAGGAAAACATTGTCCAAAAGTGATCTTCAAAATGGAGTGAGAGTAGGATGCAAAAACACAGGCATCACTTTTGACTGTTTGGCTTTCACTGATGATGATGTGCTCCTACCAGACAATCTTCAAACAGCAGAAAAACAGGTAGAACTTGAAGAAATAGCAGCTGAAACAGGCTTATGGATCTCTTTTGAAAAGAATGAGTATATGGATTTGGAAAAGACAGACTCCACTCACAGCACTGAGGTGGCTTACAGGATTGTCCCGAGGACCGTGAAAATCAAATACAATGGTAATTTGAATATTATTGGCTTTACATTCCCTACTTTTACGGTTATCAAAGATTCCGAGGTGCTGGAATTTCGTCCCACACAAGTTCTTTAACGTGCCAGTAAATCTATCAACGCGAGTCTGATGTATTTGAGCACCTTCAAATACCTCCGGACTGAGCCAGGAGTTGGAATCAGAAGGCCAGTACCTCAACCATCTTAGCCACTCAGCCCAGCAAATTTAAATACGGTACCTTGGTAAAGTAAACTCGTGTCCTCATCCCGAGGTGGTGCAGCTATTTTCAGGCACACCCCCAATGGAGGTGGGCTGTATGTACCATTTCAAACTCATACCAGCCCTCCTCCCTGCTTTTTAAATTTCTGGCCGTACCAGGAATTGAACCCAGGCCCCTGAGGACGGCAGCTAATAACACTAGCCGTTATGCTACGGAAGCTGGTGAGATTACCCCGAATGACAATGAAAAAGAAGCACTGGGGGACAGAGGCATTCAAAATGAGCCATAATACGGTATTTACAGATCCAAATGCATCACCTACCAGGTGAAACTGAGACACTACTGCATAGTAGTCAGATCGGCATGCCTTTATGCTGCAGAAACACTAGCAAAAAATGGAAGATATGTCAATTGAGAAAAGGAAAGGAAGTTTCTCAGGAAGATTTTGGGTCCTAAGAAAGTGTCCGAGGGTTTTGTCTTCCACCTGACGTCAAACAAGTAACTGTATTGTACCGGTAACTGCGGTAGAAAATTAAGTCCCCGTAATGGAAATTTAAAAACTTACGCGTTACGCTCCAGACCGGCAGCAAAAGACTGACTGAACAGCGAGCAACAGCTGTGTGCATGTGATGTAGAACGAGTGACGTCACAGCCTGCCTCACCGCAACACACAGAACCTAGACTAGTGTGGAATGTTCCTCGAGTTTCTATGGATAATAACTTTCCCCACAATAATAATTAAATAAAATTAATCACATCATCGTGTAGCCCAATCCTATATCTACGTTCATGCAAAGTTTCACTTAGATCCGACATGAGACGACGAAGTTATGGAATGAGATGTGAAGGCACGGATCGGATATAAATACAGTACTGCTTCGCTTAGCAGAGCAGTGTGTATGTATATGCACGCATGGCAGTGGAGTTCGTGCAGTCGGTTCGCGAGGACCGCGATATAGAGTGAAGCGGCCGTCATACTTTGAGTCCGTGGACTTTAACTCACACGCAACGAGTATGAACTTGTACGGGTTTCTTTAAACTGTGAGTGATACACTTCTGCTCCAACGGGGCGTGATATAAATTCGTGCTTCATCTGAACATCAGCAAGTGACTGTTTATTCTATACGAGTGTCTAAGACTTGTGAATATTTTTCAAGTACTCGTAATTTAAAGTTTAATGTTGTGGACAGGATTTGGAACAGTTTGCTCCTTACAAAGTACTGAATACTTCAAGTTAACGAGACTGTGCTTTAATTCAGAATTACTCAAATTGCAAGCATAACTACGTCACTAATTTACCATTTCATGAACTGTGTAAATATTTGTAGGTAATGAACTGTAGGCTGTGTATGTGAACTGTGCATTTCAATTCTATTAAGAACTGTACATTTCAATTCTACGAACATTCAGCTGTGCATTTCGATTCTATGAACAGTCGAACCAAGGACTGTTAATACAAGATTAATTTCGTTTTATTTTATTTCATGTCATTACCAATGCGTGAACAAGTCTGAATTCACGAGTGAAACATCCTTATTTTTTCCAGTGTAATTGATTACATTGAATGGTGCTTCAAACTAACAACTAAGTCGTGTGGCATAATTTCACATTATGCCAAGTGCCACAAACTTTAAGTGACTATTTTGAAATTCGACGATAAGTTTCAAGTTGATTTTCATTTTATGCGTGTTAAACTTATATGCTCATTCGAAAGCTGTTTTTGCATCAACTCGCCCCAAGGCTTAACGGTGTTCATTTACGTTCATCATTTACAACGCCCTTCATCAGCACCATATGGATCTTCTAGAACTTCCATCGAGGGAGAAATGGTGGTCCACTGGTATGGAAAAGAGAGGAGCTGTCGGAATCCAAGGACATCGCCAACCCTAGGGCGAGAAGCACTTTCTACTGTGTCTTCTGTAAAACGGTGACATGATTTTGAACTCATTAATAAACTCAGGAAAAAAAAATTTGAAAGATTTTCTAAAACAAACCCTCTCCCTCTGTATGCACTTCAAGAGATTGGTACACGCCCTGCGTTTCTCGTGCTCACCGAAGTACCACATTTACTGTTACAGTATGGAAGAGTAAAAAAAAATCACCGTTATGAAGAAATCAAGGTTAACACTTTATGGTGACCTGAAGAGAATGAACCTGGAGAGATTGGTGCACAAATGATGCAAGACCAGAGGCCATAATGGAGAGGGCTGTCTTTAGGAAGAAAGTTGTGGGATTGAGGGATGATCCAGAGAAAGAACCTGCTAAACCGCAGGACATCTCGATGCAAGAACAGCTATAAAGGAGCGTGAAGTTGAAAAGCCTTTGGTTACAATCTAAACAAAAAGTTGTAAGCCTAAGAAAGAGAGGCAGGTATCTTGCGTAATCATAGTCCACAGTTGGTTGTATCGATGTACACTGACTGACAGAGCAAATGCAACACCAAGAAGGAGTGGTCAGAACTTTATGCCAATTGCAGGGTAGACTGACGTCACTGAGGTATGCTCATGATGTGAAATGCGCCGCTGTGCTGCGCACGTAGCGAACGATAAATGGGACACGGCGTTGGCGAATGGCCCACTTCGTACCGTGATTTCTCAGCCGACAGTCATTGTAGAACGTGTTGTCGTGTGCCACAGGACACGTGTATAGCTAAGAATGCCAGGCCGCCGTCAACGGAGGCATTTCCAGCAGACAGACGACTTTACGAGGGGTATGGTGATCGGGCTGAGAAGGGCAGGTTGGTCGCTTCGTCAAATCGCAGCCGATACCCATAGGGATGTGTCCACGGTGCAGCGCCTGTGGCGAAGATGGTTGGCGCAGGGACATGTGGCACGTGCGAGGGGTCCAGGCGCAGCCCGAGTGACGTCAGCACGCGAGGATCGGCGCATCCGCCGCCAAGCGGTGGCAGCCCCACACGCCACGTCAACCGCCATTCTTCAGCATGTGCAAGACACCCTGGCTGTTCCAATATCGACCAGAACAATTTCCCGTCGATTGGTTGAAGGAGGCCTGCACTCCCGGCGTCCGCTCAGAAGACTACCATTGACTCCACAGCATAGACGTGCACGCCTGGCATGGTGCCGGGCTAGAGCGACTTGGATGAGGGAATGGCGGAACGTCGTGTTCTCCGATGAGTCACGCTTCTGTTCTGTCAGTGATAGTCACCGCAGACGAGTGTGGCGTCGGCGTGGAGAAAGGTCAAATCCGGCAGTAACTGTGGAGCGCCCTACCGCTAGACAACGCGGCATCATGGTTTGGGGCGCTATTGCGTATGATTCCACGTCACCTCTAGTGCGTATTCAAGGCACGTTAAATGCCCACCGCTACGTGCAGCATGTGCTGCGGCCGGTGTCACTCCCGTACCTTCAGGGGCTGCCCAATGCTCTGTTTCAGCAGGATAATGCCCGCCCACACACTGCTCGCATCTCCCAACAGGCTCTACGAGGTGTACAGATGCTTCCGTGGCCAGCGTACTCTCCGGATCTCTCACCAATCGAACACGTGTGGGATCTCATTGGACGCCGTTTGCAAACTCTGCCCCAGCCTCGTACGGACGACCAACTGTGGCAAATGGTTGGCAGAGAATGGAGAACCATCCCTCAGGACACCATCCGCACTCTTATTGACTCTGTACCTTGACGTGTTTCTGCGTGCATCGCCGCTCGCGGTGGTCCTACATCCTACTGAGTCGATGCCGTGCGCATTGTGTAACCTGCATATCGGTTTGAAATAAACATCAATTATTCGTCCGTGCCGTCTCTGTTTTTTCCCCAACTTTCATCCCTTTCGAACCACTCCTTCTTGGTGTTGCATTTGCTCTGTCAGTCAGTGTATATAAATAAATAAATATAAATAATAAAAAATAATTGGATGCAAGATTCAATAATACCATAAAGATGGGCAGTCAATGATCGAATAACCAGCATAACTGCCTTCAGCTGTGTTACATGTTTTAATTCTCATGTTAGGTCCATATTGAAATGTATGTAAATACAAAGTATGTTACAAGTGTTATTTTAATATCCACCTATTCAATACAAAGAGATCTAGTAAATTGAGAATTAAATCTTATCATAAAAAGCCAATACAGCGGCTCTTTTCCAAGGTGAGTTTTGTCGTTAGTTTTATAAAAAAAAAAATCTCTTAAATTCTGTTTATTGCTGGATCCCTGAAGCTGATTGCGATCTTGTTATTGTTATTATGAAATGAGCTTCCCCAAAATTTTGTGATTATGGCAACCTACTGTGCCCTTGGAGACCCAGTAGGTCCACCTACCAAGACGCATGGCTAGTGCATACCATGGAGGCCGCTACGTAGGCTACTTGGAACCACCGGCAGTGCCAATGCACTACGAGACACTTTATCTCATTTTCAAAATTTGATGCCTGCCTGATCATCAGATGATACACATGTTGATTCCAATAGGGAACCTGAAATATTTGTCCCGAATGAGTAAATTTACAAAACCAATATTGTTGGTCTGTTATTGGATATTACAAATTTTCCAGCTAACTCATTCCTGGTTGCCAGCGTTATACCCCAGTGTGCTAAGTTGGACTCAACTCCAAGGGCCTACACAGCTGGTAAATAGCACACCTACTAAGACGCATGGCTAGTGCATACCATGGAGGCCACTGCGTAGGCTACTTGGAACCACCGGCAGTGCCAATGCAGGCAAGCGTCAACTTTTGAAAATGAGACAAAGTCTCTCATAGTGTATTGGCACTATTTACCAACTGATGAGCCCAAGTTAGCACACTGGGGTGAAATGCTGGCAACCAAGATTGAGTTCGCTGGAAAATTTATAATGTCCAATAATGAACCAACTATATTGGTACTATAACATTCAGCTTGGAAAAGAGCAGTTGAATTTCAAAAACTATTAATAATAAAAAACTAGGAAACCTACACATCACAGTGAACAAAAGTTCTGGAAAAGAATTTTTTTTACATCTTCTCAAAGTGAAAAGAAATTGTTTTAAAAATAGGTTAGAACAAAGTAGATGCATTTCCCTTCCGATTTTGCTCCCCCACTAAACCCAATCCACAATTATTTTTTTTTTTTTTTTTTTGCTATCTGCTTTATGTTGTACCTACACAAGTAGGTCTTATGGTGATGATGGGACAGGAAATGGCTAGGAGTGAGAAGGAAGCAGCAGTGGCCTTAATTAAGGTTCAGCCCCGGCATTTGCCTGGTGTGAAAATGGGAAACCATGGAAAACCATCTTCAGGGCTGCCGACAGTGTGGTTCGAACCCACTACCTCCCGAATACCGGCCGCACTTAAGTGACTGCAGCTATCGAGCTCGGTTAAATTATTTTTATCTTTTTTAAATTCATGTAGTTTTTAAGCATAACAAGGTACTTTTTTATGATGTTTTATGAGATGATGAAAAATTCTTTGTAACTTCAAACTGAAGATGTTCCCAAGGAACGAAACATGTAAGCCTACGAAAAATAATTTACTTAAAGCAAATATAAGTATCAAAAAGGTGGATATTTACTGTTATTAATTTAATGTAAATAAAGCTGATTTCTTGCAATCACTGGAATATATAAAAAAATTAACAAAAGTACATTCTAGAATGTTTAATGCTAGGGATAATATCTTGAGAGAATTCAATTTAATGTCTTCTTCAGATAAACTAAGTTACTATCTGCAGTTTGATTTCATTAACAGAAATACGGCAGAATCGTTCGTAGTAAAATGAACCTGCTGTCAAATTTCATGAAATGGTGTATGCATACAGAGTTACATATAAAGATAATGATAGTGTTATGAAAGAAGTTTGCATAATACAAAGCCTTTCCCTCTATTCATGGAGTAGGGAAGAAAAATGCAAATTCTAAGGAATGCAGATATGCCAACTTTCATATGTAAAAAATCAGGAGAAATTTGGCAGCGAATCATGACATTGATGGCAGAACATGTACTAATTCATGCATTAACAACTCTATTTGGTCTACATATATATATATTTTTCATTATTTATATGTGAATACTAAAAACTGGACATACCTGAACTTTAGGAACATGTGACTTCTCATCCTTCAACATGCTGAACACATGAAGACTAATTGTTGTTTAACACACCCATAGCTGACTTAGCCCTCTTCAGAAACTTGGAATTAAATTTTTCTCGAACCACTTGCCTTGCCGAGCTGATATTAAGGTTAAAAGTTTCTCCAAAATTTGTCCATACAGCAAGGATCTGAACTGTGTTTTTGTCTTTGTAACTCTACTAAAAGTACTTTCACATTCTGCATTGCAAGATGGAACTGATAAAACAGCAGGCACACCTTATAGAGTGTCATATTTAAGTATACCATCACCTGATTTCATCTGACCTACCAATGCTCACTGAACATTACTTCTTCCTTTTTTCAGGTTTGTTTCTTTGAGCTGAAAGTTACAGAACTGGGGGTGCAGATTATCAGTTTCTTTATGTAAATGTTCTGTTTCGCTAGTCAGAATGTTCGGAAACTTGTTAATAAAAAAACTAAGGCTAGAAAATGATGCCTTACTTGTAGCAGACATATTTGCAACTTCTGCATTAATTAAAACTTCATCTTTGAACAGAAATTTGTGTACCATGTAGTCATATGATGAAGAGAAAAAACTTTCTAATAGACTTAAAGATAATGCACTTTTCCTCAGTCAAGGAGAGATGTAGATGTAGATGTAGCTTTTAATAACGTGTGGTTTCACAAACCTTGCCATCACATTCTTCATTAGTTCCTCCAAAATTGACTTCAAAAAGTGGATATGCAGCATACTTGACTGAAGAGCTACGTTTGGATTCTCGAAGATATCCATAAAACTTGAGAAAAAGGCAAAAAGATTCATGTAAATTTGATGAAAGGAACATGAACAGTCATTCTTTACGTAATAAAGCATGGCTCTTAGTGTCATCAGTAGTTTCATATCTTCTGGGTGAAACTGATGAATGAGTTTTCCTTTTAACTGAGGAGTGTGGTGAAATTTTATGACAATGCTTCACCTTTTCAGGCAAACAAGACATCTGCATTTAGACTGTGCTTAGGAATTTCGTAAGTCTTCATAGTTCCCATTTGAGAATCGTTACTCATAATTTCGCTCCCAAATAAAGTAACCAAAGGATCGCACTGCAGCAAAATCCTAGCTAAACACCTTCTTGGTGATAACCATCGAGTAGGCACATGCTTCAGAATTTTCCTGATCTCTGTGTTGTGTAAGGTCTGAAATTCTCTGAACTTTTCCTTCTTCTTTGTACTCCTTTTCAGATCATAAAATATATCAATTATACTTTCATCTACATTTACAGGTACGCACGTCACACCCTTCTCTGCAGCAAGATTAATTAGGTGACAAGAGCAACCTACATTGATTATGTTACTATTTTCCTGCTTCAAACATCCTGCCATACCATTCTTTAACCGTACCATTCCTGGAGCATTATCAGCAACAAGGGCTAGACAGTTTTTTAATCAAATGTGGAATTCCTGAAAAGTTGAGAGCAAAAGATTGACATTGTTAGCTCCAGTAGAATCCCCTTCTAAATTAGGCACAGAGAGTAGACAACTCTGAATTTCATTGAGTTCAGGCCTAAAAAATGTTACAACAATAAGTCAAGTTGCTTTTATTGCTACGATCAGTAGGAACAGAAAATGCATTCACCTGCAAATGTGATACAATATTCGCCCTTCCTTCTATGCACATTTCTGTAATGATAGCCACTGTTTTCGTTCTATCACACCCATATCGTTTAGATTTCCAAATCGGGAAACATTTTGCAAAACAAAGGACTCGTGTGGTCGACACAATTTACAGGCAGGTTATGTTCTATAATAAATGAGATGAATAAAGCCTCGGCATTTGTCACAGGATTTACATCTTTGTTTTTACATGAAAAGTTCAGTTTCTGGTTTCTTTCTACACACCGGACACTCTCCTTATCTTTTTTCATTTGCACATGTTTCAGTATATCGCACTTCCTGCCATGCGCAACTGAAAAATCACACCTACATATAGTACAGAATGTGAACGTTGGTCCCTTCCTGGATTCACTGAAACATGGAAACTCTTCCTTATAGTGCTTTTAAACACTGCATCATATTTCTTTTTTGACATTTTGGCCAAACATACAACATAAAACATACAACAAAGAAGCACTACTATGTGACTTAACACGAGTACTTATGCAGGTCCTGCCCCAGGTAGACGTCTATGGCGTGCTACTTTTGAGGTTAGATTACTTGCTTGCGACTTCCACTTCCTATTATTAAGCTATTTGACTGTATTACAGACCAAAGAGGACCACATAGTTGGCCACCATGCCCTATACTGCCACCTGGTTGTGATTATTAGAACTACTATCGACCAGCCATACTCAGCCATGTATCGATAGAACGAGGAAACGCACGGGAGTTTAAAATAATATGAAAATTACTGAAACTGCTCTGAAAATCGAGGGATTAGTCCTGGCGATCGGGAGATCGGGATAAACGATGAAGAATCGGGAGTCTCCCGCTTAAATCAGGAGAGTTGGCATGTCTGGGAATGCATTAAAGAAAAGAGAAGTTAAACTGTCCAACGAAACAGGATTGGCAGTAACTGGGTATATGAAATCACTGAAGTGTAGAAGCAGTCATAGCCTACATAATTTGTTGAAAGTTTATTTGCCTGAAGATCTTAATATAAAACAAATTTATGACATGTTTTGCGAAATGTACCAGAATTGTGTATTATTTTATGAGGCATACCAAATTTTTTACTAATGAGTTCAACATTTTGGTTACCCAAGGACATACTGTATGTGCATTTCCTGTGATGAGTTCAAGTTAAAAATACATAGCCTTGAAGAAGAGGGGGCAAATTTGTCAGCAACAAAAGATATACACTGATCAGCCAGAACATTATGACCACCTAAATAAACCCGTCCAGGCGATAGCAGCATCACCTGATGAGGAATGACTGCTAGTCAGACACACGTACGGTGCATGTAGTATCAGTGAGCATGCTGTCCTTGTGTAGAACGGGGAAGGTGCGTGATCTGAGTTTGACCGAGGGCAGATTGTGATGGCTCGGCATGAGCATTTCGGAAACTGCATGACTTGTCTGGTGTTCGAGGAGTGCTGTGGTGTGTGTCTTCAACAAGTGGCGAAAACATGGTGAAACCACGTCCAAACTTCTAAGGGTCGGGCGGCCACCCCTCATTACAGATGTCGGACGCCGTAGGCTGGGCAAACTGGTAAAATAGGACAGGCAGCGAACTGTGGCAGAACTAACATCAGATTTTAACGCTGGACAGAGTACAAGTGTGTCTGAACACACAGTGCACCGAACACTCCTAAGGATGAACCTCCGCAGCCGACAACCCATGTGCCAATGTTAACACCACATCGGCGACTACAACTGAAATGGGCACGTGATCATTGTCACAGTGGCAGAGCGTTGCATAGTCTGATGAATCCTGTTACCTTCTTCATCATGCCGATGAGAGGGTGTGAATCCGTCGTCTCCCAGGGGAACAGCTCCTTGCCACCCGTACTGTCTGGACGGAGACAAGGTGGCGGCGGCTCAATTATGCTGTGGGGAACATTCACGTGGGC
This sequence comes from Anabrus simplex, assembly GCF_040414725.1. Lineage (NCBI taxonomy): Eukaryota > Metazoa > Arthropoda > Insecta > Orthoptera > Tettigoniidae > Anabrus > Anabrus simplex. The sequence continues at coordinate 260,017,013 of NC_090268.1, read as the reverse complement.
ATCCATGGGTCCAGTGGAGCTTGTGCAAGGCACTATGATGGCCAAGAAGTATCGTACACTGGTTTAGACCATGTACACCCCTTCATGACGATCATGTTTCCCAATGGCAGTGGCATTTTTCAACAAGATAATGCACCATGTCGCAAGGCTAGGAGTGTGATGGAGTGGTTCGAGGAACACAGTGGCGAGCTGGAATTGACGTGCTGCCCCCCCCCCCCCTCCCCCCAAAAAACCTCGCCAGATCTTAACCCTATCTAACACATCTGGGATGTGATTGAATGTGGCATCAGAGCTCATTGCCCCCCTCCCCGGAATATACAGGAATTAGGTGACTTGTGTGTTCAGATGTAGTGTCAACTCCCACCAACGACCTACCAAGAACTCATTGCTTCCATGCCATGATGCGTCACCGCTGTTACTCGTGCCAAAGGTGGACATACTGGTGATTAGGTAGGTGGTTATAATGTTCTGGCTGATCAGTGTATATAAGATACAGGAAATTAATAAAAAATTAAATGCCTTGAAACTGAAAATACTCTTCATAAGAAGAGAGTTCAAGATATGAATATCAGAAAACTGGAATCTATAATAGCAGCTAGAAGAAGAGAACTTTCTAAGGAAGTTATCACTTTTGAATTTTAGTACTGAGTTTAAAAGTTTAATATTCGTATACAGTCATCAGCAACCAGTGTGTTTTACACATATCCTGAGAACATCACAAAATATTGGTAGTGCTGGTGCTCCATGCTTCACCATTTTATACATACATACATATCCCACGTCGTTCCATCTTCAAAAAATCAAAATCAAAATCTCTTTATTTGCAAATGAGGCGTCTACCTCGGTGGCAAATGGTACACTAAAATACATTATTGTCAAGCACTAAATATTAAATTAACAAGAGAAGAAAATTTTTCCTATAATACAATATTATACAATTTACGCTAACAATGTTTTCTATTAAACACACAGCTCATCCTTAATAAATTTGTATTGTTTACAAAATTCTAATTATAATATCTCCTGTACTACTTACAAATATAGTCAACTGATATACAGTATGTGGAATTGCTTCAAATGATACTATAAAACTGGTATAACATTAATATTTACATTGCATTTATTTATTTACTATTTTTTTTACCCGTTCTGGATCCTAAGTAGCATAACGACCTGCTGCGTCTTAACCAGAGCCCCTTTTGCCACCACTTTTCAGAGTTCCTGAAGGGCCTTCACAGCTACCGTAGCGGTCCCAGGGCCCTCGAAGTCCCCACTGTACTTCACCCCTACAGGCAGTCCCCTACTTTGGCTGTCCAAACTCCTTAGACCAGGGGATGGAATTAATTTATTCACACACATTCTTTTTTTTTTTTTTTTACAATAACCTGCACCGGTCGAATGCCCTCTAACACTTCATTTATTTTCTCTGTTGCTGTTTATTCTCTTCTTGAATATCTGTACAGATTTTGGAAAAGGATCAAACACTACCCCTGGTAAACTGTTCCACTCCTTCACACCCTTCCCAATGAATGAAAATTTACCCCAATCGCTTCTGCTAAAATTCCTTCTAATTTTATATTTGTGGTCAGTCCTGCCGATATAATTATTTTCCAACTGAAGCCTCTCACGGATATCTCCCCATGCTTCTTCTCCTGTATAGGCTCTATATAATCCTGTAAGTCTAGTTTTCTCCCTTCTCTTACTTAAAGTTTCCCACCCAAGTTCCTTTAACATTTCTGATACACTACTCTTTCTCCTGAAATCCCCTGTTACAAATCTTGCTGCTTTCCTCTGCACACTATCTATTTCTTTTATTAGGTATTCTTGGTGAGGATCCCAAACACTGTTTGCATATTCCAATAATGGACGAACCATACTCAAGTAACTTTTTTCTTTTAATTCTTTGTTGCATCCTTTAAGTAGCCTCATTATGACATGTAATGATCTGTATGCTTTCCCAACAATGTCATCAATATGACCCTTCCAGTGCAAATTACTTTCAAATCTCACACCTAAGTATTTGCACTTGCCATCTTTTGGGATAACTACCTCATCCAAAGTATATTCAAATTCAGTTTTAAAGCTCCTGTTTGTAAAAGTTGTAACAGTTGATTTGCCTCCATTAACCTTCATATTATTTTCTTCAACCCATTGTTGGATACTTTCAAGGTCCCTTTGTAATTCTGAACAATCCTCAATGTTGTTTATTTCTCTATAAACAATTATGTCATCTGCATACAATCTTATTTTTGATGTTATATTGTTCCCTAAATCATTTGCGTATATTAAGAAAAGTAACGGACCGATTATACTACCCTGTGCAATTCCCTTCCAAACTTTCTCTTCCTGCAATACATTATTTCCTACTTTGACTTTCTGAACCCTTGAATTTAGAAATGCTTTTATCCAACGTGTAACCCTTACGTCCAATCCTATTCCCTCCAATTTCTTTAGTAATATTCCATGTTCCACTCTATCAAAGGCTTTGGAAAGATCTATGGCTATGCAATCTAACTGACCTCCTGAATCCAACTGATCTGATATGCCCTGCTGAAATCCCACCAGTTGTGCCTCACAAGAAAATTTCTTTCTAAATCCATACTGGCTCCTCATGAACCAATTTTTATCATCACATATCCCTCTGATGTACTTCGATATTAAACTCTCCAGAATTTTACAAACTATACTGGTCAGGCTGATTGGTCTGTAGTTCTCTGGTTTCCTTTTATCACCCTTTATAAATTGGTATTATTATAGATTCCTTCCATTCCTTTGGTATTACACTATTATTTATGACATAGTCAAAGAGAAATTTTAAATAAGGCACTATGTACCACCCCATTGTCTTTAATACCTCCCCAGTAATTTGATCACTTCCTGCAGCTTTTCCTTGCTGAAGCAGTTGGATTTCTCTGAAAATATCTTCGTTTGTGAATGAGAAGCTTCTTGTTTCCCCTCTGTCTCTCTCCCTCTCTATCTTCTGTTTCGGTTTCCAACTCTTGACAATCATCTACTGAATCTCTAAATTCCCTACTAAATAGGTTTGCTTTCTCAGTATCTGTTAAATAGTGTTCACCCCCTTCTCCCACCATTGTAGGAATTTGGACTCCTTTTCCTTTTTGATTCCTGATATATGAATACAGCTTTTTCCATTTCCCTTTGTGGTCATTACCCTCTTGAAGTATGCCATTCATATAATTCTCTTTTGCTTCCTTTTTCACTCTATTCAGTTCCCTCATTAGCTGTTTTCTAGTTTCTCTACTCTCCCTACCCTCTTTGATTTTCCTGTTTACTATTCTACATTTTCTTTTTAATTTTCTTATTTCCCTTGTATAATAAACAGGGTCTGAGGTCATTTTACCCTTCTTAACAGGTACAAATCTCTTCTCTCCTTCCCAAATAATTCCTTTAAATTTAGCCCAAAGTGTATCCACGTTACTCCCTTCACTTATCCAACAACTGAATTGTGATTTAAGGTAAGTCCCAAATTCATCAACTTTAGTATTTCTGTACAATTTCTTGTCTTGTGTAACCCTCTTATTAAGCCTTTTTGGTACCAGTCCTACATCCATTATTACAGCCTTATGGTCTCCTATTCCTTCAATTACCTCAGTTTTATCAACAATTTCCCATGGTTTAACCAAGAATACATCTAGTAAGTTATTGAGACGAGTCGGTTCTTGTACTACTTGTGTAAATCCTCCCTCCCAAATTAACTTATTTGCCAGTTTCTGTTCATGGGCTTCACTTGCAGCTCCTTTCCATTCAACTTCAGGCAAATTTAGATTTCCCCCAATTATTACCATATCATTATTATTGTTGTTTTTATGAGTATAATCTATTATTTTTTCAAAGATTTCCATGTCTCTTTCCTCTCTTCCAGGCCTGTATGTTCCTATAATTCCCACCTCCTTCATATTATCACAAACTAATTTTATCCCTAATATTTCATCCCTTTCATCGGTAAACCATTCATGTGAACAGTAAGTTTCCTTCACCAGAATAAACACCCCCCCTCCCTTTTTATCTCCTCGGTCTCTACGATAGACTGTGTACCCTTCTGGAAATACTTCTCTATTACCCACCCCTTCTTTCAACCACGATTCCACTCCTATCACCACATCAGTCTCATAAGATTCCATCAATGTACCGAATTTTAATTGTTTATTTACTACACTTTGACAGTTTACCAAGAGCAATCTCAGACCCCCTTCCTCCCTAAAACTTGACTGTTGCAATTGGGTAACTTGAAATTCCTTACTATCCTGAGTTTCTTTTTCTAGTTGACTGAGCCAGCTTGAAGTACAGCTGGCTCTTTCTACTAGTTTTCCTGGTCAGTATTATAACTCAAGGGAGTTGCCTGTTTTACAGTACATATCTTAAGATTAATAAAATCTAGAACAATATTTGCTATCTTTCGTTTACCTGAATTGTTTAGATGGAGGCCATGTTTTGTATAACAGTATCTCTCAAAACTGCTGCATTCAATAACCTGAGTATTCCGAAAATGTTTACAAATTTTAACAATATCTGTATTGACCTTGTCCACTTCAATGTTCACACACGAGTCTCTACTCAAATCATGCCTGTGGGGCACGTTCACTACAAAAACGTTAGTGTGGGTCAGCTTCCCTAGTGTATGTTTAAGTTGTGATCTTACATTCTTGGCGTCGTCGCGAGCTACGTCGTTCGTCCCACCGATGATAAGCACTGCATCGCCGCTCCCGAAGTTCCTAGTTGCTGCTTCTACGTTTTCCACAACACTGCTGATAGAAGCTCCTGGATATATTTCTCCGGTTGCTGCTATATTCTCGTCGTTAATAACTCCCGCAATTCCCCTTCCTTGGCTATCACCAAACACAGCTACCTTCGCTGATTTAGGCCTAACTGGGTCTTGAATCTGAATTCTAGGCCTAAATTTTAAACTCGGCACGGCAACGGATCGCGATGATTTGGTTTCACGCGTGCGATCACTTTCTTCCAGGATTAGATTATTTAGGGCAGAAAACCTATTTCTAATGTTTATTTCCGGAAATTCAGTTGTAGATTTCTTCTTAGCCGGCCATCCACGAACTACTTGAGACCACGTGCTCGAGTTTGTTACTTGTACCGGTATATCACTCGAAGAATGGTCAGTCCCAAATTCTAGCGATCGCAGTCTTTCTTTTAATTCTTGATTTTCAACTTTAAGAGTCTCATTGTCCTTTTTTAGAATGTTTATAATTTCTAATGCACTTTTATATTCCTCATCGACTGTTTTCGGTGCTTCGTCAACGCCGTCCCCAACAACAACATTCTGAACACACTGCTCACAAATCCAGTCAACATTTTCATTAGTTTTTACGTCTCTAGGGCAATTTCCGCACTTATAATGCCACCATCGATCACATGAATCACACAACATTCCATTTTTCACTAATTTTCGACATTTTCCGCACTTTTCGTCACATTTTACGGTTAATTTACTCGGAGAATAAAACACTACGTCGTCATTACCGGGCGCCATTTTGAAAAAAAAAAAAGGCTTCTCCACCAGTTGCGGTCCCTGAACTTCTTACCTTCTTCAATGCTTTCCAAAGTATGTCCTCTCTGTTGAATGTCAATTTTCACTATGTCCTTGTACCTGAGTCTTGGTCGCCCTCTTGGTCTTTTGTCTTCAAGTTTTAGATCGTACATTTTTTTTGGTAATCTGTCATCACCCATGCGTCGCATATGTCCATACCATCTCAGTCGCTGCACTGTTATTTTGTCCTGCAGTCTTACAACTTGAGCCTGCTTGCGGATTTCCTCATTACGGACTCTGTCCCTCCGTGTTTTGCCGATCATGCTACGGACAAATTTCATTTCTGCTGCCTGGATTCTACCAACATCTTTGTTTCTCATGGTCCATGTTTCGCAACCATAGGTCAGGATTGGTACGTAATAAGTTTCATATTTTGTTCACATTTTGTTCACATTTTGTTGGTATTTTCTTGTTCCATATTATGTCTTTAACTATTTTGTAAAAGTTGCTACCTGCCTGAATTCTGTGGGAAATTTCCTTATCTATAGAACCAGTATCAGAGATAACACTTCCAAGATATTTGAATTGATGGTTCATCTGCAGCCGTTTCCCCTCCATTTCAATGTGTCCCATTGGTTGCCCGTATCTCTTCATGACCATAACCTCACTTTTCTCTTGGCTGAAGATGAGTCCATATTCTTTAGCAGATTCTGCCCAGGAGTTTATTTGTCCTTGAAGATCTTCTTTAGAGTCTCCCCACAAGCATATATCATCTGCGAACAATATAACTTTCATTTTCTTACCTCCAATGGTTTGGTGAACTTTTCTCTGAATCTCGTTCATCACAGTGATGAAAAGAGGAGACAGAACACCACCCTGTCTTAACCCAGATTTTATATCAAAGGTTTCAGTCATTCCTACAGGTGTTTTGACTTTACTTTGGGTATCTTCATACAAATTCTTGATCCGGTGTATCATGTCATCCTGTATTCCAATTTTCTTCAGTGCTTCCCACACCTTCTCTCTATTCACTGCATCAAATGCTTTCTTGATATCCAGAAAGGCTAACCACAAATCTCGGTTGTGCTCATAGTATTTTTCCATTAACTGACGGACTGTAAAGATTAAATCAGTTGTTGATCTCCCCTTCCTGAATTCACACTGTTCTTCGAAGAGGTTCTCTTCAATAAGGGGTCTGATTTTACGCTCTATAATTCTTTCATTTTATATGCAATTATATTAAGAGTCATGTCGAAAAATTTTACTATGTTTTGCTTCCTTCACAATCTCGTACATGAAGAAAAGAGGTATGATTACGTACATGTGAGATCTGAGACACCCTAACAAGAAGCCTGATAAGAATATGGGATTAGTGCGACAAACAGCAAGAGATAAAATTCCAGATGATTGGTCTGAAGTTTTTGAGCCTGCTAGGAAAAAGCTCCAGCCATATGACATATTAATTCTTATAAATATGTTGAAGCACTTGAAAAATACTTCTTTGGGGGACAACAGAATTCAGAGCTTGGAGAAATCATTTAGACATGTGTATATGAAAGAGTATCCCTTTCAATCTCAACCAATCAAAGAAATACAGGTGCTGAAAAGTCACTCCAGGTTCATCTATCACTGCTCCACATAGCGTGAACTCTATAAATCATCAGTAAGATCCCTTAATAGCTCAGGAAGTGGAACCTTCATGAGAACGAATTTGAGGTCCCCAACTAGTGAAATGTTGAAACTCATTTATCTGATGAGCCTGAATATTTTGAAAGAAATCCATCTTCTTCTTACAGCCTTTCTAAGAAATTCTTCAACACTGTTAATTAAACAAAATGTGTTAATGTTTGAGATATAATTCCAATTCCTAAGTAGAAGTATATGGATCTTCATCATCAGAAGAAATTTTGTAGAAATGAAACTCATCTGTACTTTCGGTACCTGCCACATAAGGAGTGAAATATAAGCTACCACACCTGTAAATCTTTATAACATTATTATAGTTAAAGTAAGTGTTGTGTGTGTGTTTGTACTCAAGTAATTCATGCCAGCAATATTTTACATAAAAAATGCCATTGTATGCTGAAGATGAATGCCAGTAACAGCTATGACATTCTCCCTTTACGCTTTTTGCTTTTGTACATACCCTTATGGTTTTCCTTATTTACTGATTTGGGACAACCTATAATTTTGAGACTTAAACATAACATAACAAGTATATGAGTAAGTGAAATTACTTTAAAACTTAGCTCAAGTTTTGAACTAATGTGGATATTTAAGTACTGACATTTTAAAAATCATTCACTGAACATTTTATTTTTTGACATTTTTCTTCTTCTGTACACTTCATGATGGTGATAATTGTTTTAAGTGGAAGTACACCTAGATAAACATCCTCTCTCCCCTCCTACCTCCACAGATCATATAAACATGGTAATAACCCTCTCTCCATTTTATTCTTGCCTGCTTCTACATCACCTCTGATTTATCTTTCACTGTTAAAGTTGTTATTAGAATACATTTTTTTCAAACTCAGAGTTGATCTTGAAGAGAAATTCACAATTTCAGTCTACATCCAAGATTCTACATAGAGAATATTACCTTGGCTACCCTTGTCTATTTTTCCATCATCTCTACTGTTCTCTGTACCATGTCCTCTGAAACACATAACCATCTGCTGCGTGAACTCTCACTGGATACTTATTCATACATATTGATGATGAAATTATGAAATATTTGTATTTCTAGTGACATCAAACAGTTGGGAGTATGAACCTATTGGATCTTTTCCAGGTAAAATGTCTGTCCAGATTAATCTCCTCTTATTAAACTGCAACATGCTTACAGTTTAATTGCGTCTGATGGTAGAACGACGGCATTGTGGAAATCTATTAATAACCTTGGACTTATGAACAACAAGAAAAAAGAAGAAATTACAGTAGCTCTCGAGACTCTTAACGAGTACTTTACTGCTAATGTCTCCGCAATACGACCTGACGACAAACAGACTTGTGAACTATTACGATAGAGAGAAATTATATTTCAGTCAGGTGACACCCCTCCAGGTCAGAAAAGCAGTCTTCAGAATAAGCACAAAAGCAAAAGGAATTGATGACATTGGGACTGACATGGTCAAACTAATTCTTGATGTATATTACCAACCTTAACTCACATAATCAATTTCTCTCTTCTATACATGATATATCCATCTCTCTGGAAGAAGACTATTGTGGTACCTCTTCTGAAAAGTCAAATGTCTTCAAACGAGGAAGACTATCGTCCAATCTGTATTTTATCAGCTTTATCTAAAATCTTAGAATATGTAGTTCATACACAAATGTCTGAGTAACTTCGAACACACAATCTCCTTAATCCTCTCCAGTCTGGTTCCTGACAAGGACATAGTACAACTACAGCCTTATTCAAAGTGACTGAGGATGTTAGACAAGCAACAGACAGAACGATTCACAGTTCTGGTACTACTAGATTGCAGTAAAGCTTTTGACAGGTAGACATTGAAATTTTATTTGTAAAAGTGAAGGCTCTACATTTGTACGATTGCTTGGATGCATTCTTATCTTCACGGACGTCACCAACGCGTGAAAGATAATAATGGAATCATTTCCTCGTAGCACCACGTGAACAAAGGAGTCCCTCAAGGCTCTGTACTTGGCCCTCTTCTTTTTGCACTCTTTGTGAATGACATATCATTGAATTTAAGACTCTGCAAATACCATATGTATGGTGACGATCTTCAACTCTACACAGACTCTACAGCATGAGACCTTCAGGAAAATATCAAGTTACTAAATGTTGACTTACAGGCTGTTAGTGATTGGTCCGCTGTGCATGGCCTGAAACTGAACCATACAAAGTTGCAAGTAATCCTCCTTGGCCATCAAAGTCAAATGACAAGTATAACTAAACGTCCGTTGCTAAGAGTAATCCTTCAAGATGTTCCAATTCCTTTTGTATCACAAATGAAGAATCTCTGCATTATCATGGATGAATGCTTGAGTTGGTCTGCACATGTCTTGCATATCTGTCAAGAAGTTTATTCAGCTTTACATTATTTATGTAAATATAAACATATATTTCCAATAAAGCCTAAAAAGAAATTAATTGAAGCTCTTGTAATGCCATATTTTGACCATTGTGATGTTTTCAATGGTGTGAGGCCTCAATTATCCCTACGGGTACAGTGCGCTCAAAAGGCATGTGTAAGATATATATGCAATTTAAGAAAATATGAACAAGTGTCAGCATCTTTCCTAAAACTAGAGTGGTCGTGACTCCATGTTCGTCATAACCATCATACTTTGTCTCTCCTCCGAGTTCTTACTACATCTTCCCGATCTTGCCTTTCTTTGCGTTCCCATTACTTCTCAAATGTTCATGACAGACATACAAGTGCTCGAACATCCAACCTGCTCGTCATTCCTCACTGCCACATATAGCAGCTCATTCTGGATGTTTGCCGCACGAGAATGGAAACGTTTACCGGATGACGTGAGAGGAATACCAACTGCAGTGTCATTTAAAAGACCATTAAGAGGTACAGCAGGATATGAATGAACTGTGCATTTTTAGTCTTTCATTGATCGTGCTACTACAATATCATTACTAGCTGTTATTATTATTATTATTATTATTATTATTATTATTATTATTATTATTATTATTCTTTTATGACCACATAGGATCACTTTAGTCAGTCCGTCGTTCAGGTCTCTTTGAAGGGATTGTTCGGGCTTTGCGGTCCTCCCAGTACTTCTTCAGACGCTCCGATTTTCGTGCCCTTTCCTCAGTTGAAAATGTGCGTGTTGTTGGTTTGTTTTGTGTAAGGGTAAAGCGGAGGTTTGTATTCTTGAGTTTTGTATTCAATTTTATCTTATTTTTGGTGTCTTCTGTTGTAAGGCCTATTTCCTTCAGATCCTCTCTTACTTCTCTGATCCATTTACATCCTGTTGTGGTATTATTATTATTATTATTATTGCTGTTGTATGTATGTCTTACTGGGGAGGAATTTCATTTCAGGTATATTTTGATTATGTTTAAATTGTGTTTTATCTAGTATTAATTACGGTACTATTAATTATGACTCTAATGTGTACCAATTGGTTTAGTGTAAGAGAAGGCCCAATGGCTTTAACTACGCCAATAAAGACATTTTCTATCTATATTAATTCTTATAAATATGTTGAAGCACTTGAAAAATATTTCTTTGGGGGACAAGAGAATTAAAATGAGTTTACAGCACAGAAACCTTCCCATTTATGTAGGACAGGACATCTTAACCAGCCAAAAGAAAGGAAATCACTGTTGATAACAATGGAGTATATAAACACACCTTTATAATGCTACAGCCATGATGGGCTGTAACGTCCTAAGCAACCACTGCTCATCCCAAAGACCCAGAGATTACAAGGTGGTAGATGGTCAGCACAACAAATCCTCTCGACTGTTATTCTTGGTTTTCTAGACCAGGATTGCTATCTCATTGTCAGATAGCTCCTCAATTGTTCTCAAACAGGTTGAGTAGCCTCGAACCAGTTCTTAGACGTAGATAATAATTCCTCACCTAGCCACAAACTGAACCCGAAGCCTCTGGGTAAGAGAGAGGCTCGCTACCGCTAGAACCATGTAACTCATGGTTACATTAGTATATAACCCATGTAGAATATTTTTTTCACCTGAATCCGAAATACTAAAGAATGCTTTTTCCAATCTTGTAAATTATTTAAAATTAGAATACTGGCAAAAGATTGCAGAAGAACCAAGGAACTACATCCCTTAACAGATTGCCCAATTTTACTTCACTTACTGGATCTTGTCAACACACTGACCTTTAATTGGATTAGGGAAAGAAGAGAATACTGCTACTGATGATTTAGTATTTCTAGATGGAAGGATAATTTAGTCTTCACTTGAGACAGTGTTCAGAACAAACTAATTTTAATAGGACACACACAAAATCTGTTTGCTGGTGATAGAGAGACAACTTACCTCTGCTTTGTGTGGATCCTGTGCCAGCAACCAGAGGACTGTACAGCAGTTGGGAAAAATAGTAGATGACTTTCCACACCAACAATTCATAAGTTGTAGAAGAATTCTGACTATATTAGCCTGAAAAATACAACATTTTTCCATTATTGAAATATCATCATTCTTTAAACCAACTAGTTAAACACAGAAGGTATTATTACAATTACGTTTAGAAAGAGACAACAGAAATAAATTTTATAATACAAGAGGCTGCAGAAGAAATATGAGCCCCTTTCAAAAAATAACTGAACTTTGAAAATACTATGCAAATACAAGATCTTTGCAGTTTTTGATAAGCGGCACAGCATCATTTCTATTTAACGAAGTAACTACATCCCTTAACAGATCGCCCAATTTTACTTCACTTAGTGTAGGCTATTTATATTTCTGTAAATAGTAGTCATCACTCACAGTTATTAGTTTGCAAGTTCTTGGAGTAAGTGTTGCGATGTCTGAATATTATGAGCAGTGTATGAATATTTGCTTCTGTTTCAAACCGAAGAAAATGTTTATGAAAATGTATCCAAGGTACAAACAGTTTATGATATTTTCTGAGACCAAAGAAAGTGCAGCAGATCAGGTTGAACGTGGAAGGTGATGATTTTTTTTTTTTACATCAACAGTGAAAAACAGCTTGAGCCTTCTCCCAGTTCCCTTGCTTGCTGTCCCTTTCATTTAGTTTCCTGTAAGCATAATTCGTCCACCATCTGTCCTCTCTTTAAATCCACTATTTTCATTCTTTGCCAGTCACTGTTCTATTACTTATCCAAAACAAACCTCCTCACTTCATAGAGATTTATTTCTTCATTGGGGCTGCAGTGCTTGTGAGAAGCAACAATGAGTGTGGACCAGCAGCGAGCAAAACAACATGGTTGGTAAATTATTGAGGCTTGCGATAAGGGAGCTCCTCTAAGAAGCTGTAAACTGAAATACTGGAGCAGGCATCCAGCATGATCTGGAAGTGAAAATTACAAGAATCTTCTGCGAGTGTATAAAAAGAGGCTTTTTTATGTATTTGAGCACCTTCAAATATTGTCACACTAAGCCAGGATTGACCTAGCAAACTGGGATCAAAAAGCCAGTGCTCTACTATCCGAACTGTTCAGCCTGGGCATTACAGCTTCTGTTTCATCATATTTAGAACATTATACAACTGTTGAGATACATAGTTATAAACAGTGAGAAGCTAAGCGCTCTATTCTACTTAGTGCCAGGGTTACAGATGGTGAAAGCCTTTACCTTCCACTGCTCCAAGAGTCTTCATGTCCTCTATGGAGATGGCTTTGCCTGCCAGCCTTGCAGTGTAGGGGCAGGGAACCTGCCTCTTAAACAGAGGCCTGAGGTTCGATTCTCGGCGAGGTAAGAGATTTTTACCTGGATCTCAGGGGTGGGTCACTCAATCTACTTGCAGAACAACATTTTGCAAGTTCATTCTTATATTAATGCTTCAGGGAGAACAGTGCATTCCTTTGGATGATACCCATCGTACACACCGCGGGCAATGCGTGAAGGCAGATTTGCCATAGTCACATTTCTGGGTGGGCATGTCACTCGGGAAAGAAATGTCGTTAACATTACTGAAGATTTCATGTGTTGCCAATAAGTTTGCAGCAAACCATGCATAACAGTTCATTGTTTCAAAAACTGGCGCTTGCAAACTGATTATGAAACAATGGGTGGATTTTTACTGCAACGCGTCTAGTCGTGATATCCTTTTGCTGTGCGATGAATGTAAAACAACAGATGTTTTACATTCATTTACCAGGTAGAACATTAAGATGCAAAAGGACAATGATATTTCAAAATACATTGAACAAAACCATTTATGTAATAATCGTCACTGGACAAAAGTAAATATATGAAAGAAAACAAAACAATTCATTGGGATTTGAACACAGGGTACAAAAGTGTGAAGCAGTGGCTTGGTCAGCGTGTTGGTTTAACTTGCTATGCAATAGTAGGCACGTAAAGCATGTTGGAAACTTCAACTGTAATTTTCTTGGAAACAATCAAGTGTCTACAGAAAGCCGAAACATGCGTTTGCTTATTTTGACCCTTGTTTCACTGGGCAAAGTTTCTGGCAAATCAGATTGTTACACTTGCCAGTCATAGAATGCTCAAGAGATCCATTTCTCTACTATCCCGTAGAGTAAAACGAAACATCATTGACACACTGGCAGTCTAAATGGCATCAAATCAAAATGCCTGCACTCAGTAGCTGAGGCTGTAAGATTATTATTATTATTATTATTATTATTATTATTATTATTATTATTATTATTATTATTATTATTGCTTCATAGAGTAGTAAGATTAGCATGGAGTGTTGGTAAGGTACCTTCAGATTGGACAAAAACAGTTCTTGGTTCAGGGTACTTACAGAGGTTGGACAAGGCTGTAATCTTTCACCTTTGTTGTTCGTAGTTTACATAGATCAGCACCTATTTATAAGCAAGGGAACAAGAAGGATTGCAACAACTATTGAGGTTTTATTGATTAGTATACCAGGCAAAGTATTCACTGGAATCTTGGAAGGGGTTGAGAGGAAGTTGGATGGAAACCAGTGTGGTTTCAGACCACAGAGAGGCTGTCAGGATCAGATTTCAGTATGTGCCAGGTAACCAAAAAATGCTACGACAGGAATAGACAGTTACATTTATGTTCCGTAGATCTAGAGAAAGCATACGACAGTGTACCGAGGAAAAAGATGTTCGCAATATTGGGAGACTATGGGACTAATGGTAGATTATTGAAATCAATAAAAGGTATTTATGTTGACAATTGGGCTGCAGTGAGAATTGATTGTAGAATGAGTTCTTGGTTCAGGGTACTTACAGAGGTTGGACAAGGCTGTAATCTTTCACCTTTGTTGTTCGTAGTTTACACAGATCAGCTGCTGAAAGGTATAAAGTGGCAGGGAGAGGTTCAGTTAGATGAAAATGTAATAAGCAGTCTGGCCTATGCCGACGACTTGGTCTTAATGGCCGAAAGCCTGCAGTCTAATATCTTGGAACTTGAAAATAGGTGCAATGAGTGTGGTACGAAAAATAGCCGTTCCAAGAATAAACAGATGTTAGCAGCTAAGAAGTCCAAGAGAACTGAATTTCAGATTGGTGATATAAGCTGGAACAGGTAGACAATATCAAGTATTTAGGGTGTATGTTCTTCCAGGATGGTAGTATAGTAAGTGAGATTGACTTTCCTCTCTTCCAGGCCTGTATGTTCCTATAATTCCCACCTCCTTCATATTATTACAAACTAATTTTATCCCTAATATTTCATCCCTTTCATCGGTAAACCATTCATGTGAACAATAAGTTTCCTTCACCAGAATAAACACCCCCCCTCCCATTTATCTCCTCGGTCTCTACGATATATAAAGCTAATGCAGCGAGCTCACAGTTGCGATCAACAGTATTCTTTCTGAAAGGAGGAGGTCAGCTCCTAGACAAAACTATATTTACATTGGTCTGTTTTCAGATCAACTTTACTTTATGGGAGTGAAAGCTGGGTGGACTCAGGATATATTATTCATAAGCTAAAAGTAACAGACATTAAAGTAACGAGAATGATTGCTGTACAAACAGGTGGGAACAATGGTGGGAGGGTGCTCAGAATGAAAAGATAAAAGCTAACTTGGGAATGAACTCTATGGATGAAGCTATGTGCATAAACCAGCTTTGGTGGTGGGGTCATGTGAGGCAAATTGAGGAGGATAGGTTACCTAGGAAAATAAAGAACTCTGTTGTGGAGGGTAAGAGAAGTAGGGGGAGACCAAGAAGACAATGGTTAGACTCGGTTTCTAACAATTTGAAGATAAGAGGTATAGAACTAAATGAGGCCACGGAACTAGTTACAAACATAGGATTGTGGCAGCGTTTAGTAAATTCACAGAGACTTGTACACTGAACATTGAAAGGCATGAGGGTCTATAATGATGATGTATGTATTGTCCCCATTTTCGGGGTTGCTCAGTTGGTGGAGCAAGATTCCCATGGGTGGAACGTTCGCAGGGCCGCCTTCACTATATCGGGACAGACCTTTTAAAATTTATAGTTTGCAGGGCTTAAGGTGATTGGACAGGTAACATGGCATAATGAAATTCATAACCAAATAACAACGAACATTTATTAAAGCAAACATTTTGGACATTAAAAAATATTTAAAAAATACGAGTACACCTGGACTTATTTCAATGAATATAAAACTTATTTACACATTGTGCTTTTGTTTTCCTTTTAAATAACAATCAAAATATTTCTTGACCACAAGTACTTCTCTCGGTCTCAATGTTGATTTAATATGACTGTAACATCGAACAAATCAAACTGATATTAGTGAAAATGTTTGCTATACTTGAATAACATGGTATCCAAATATACTCATTTGCCTTTAACACATCACTTTAAAGTAGAACATTTTACTCTTAATTTAAGCAACTCACTTCACTAAGAATGTCTCAATCATCTTGCTGCTCAATTACTTTAGTAATTGCAAACTTTTACTTATTATCTTAAATTTATTGAATTATTCTCCTAATTCCTTTAAAGTTTGGCTCTAGGAAATATCCTTGCCTTCCTTATTTCATTCATGGAATAATTAATAATTAATCCTATTCAAATATTTTCCTTTACAAAGAAATTCCTTTGAAATTCTATGATATGACTGTCCTTTACAAATAAAATTTATACTCAAAATTTCATGGACACGATCTTTCTTTTTACAAATATACATTTTTGCTCAAATTCTTTGGCTGATTTCCTTCCTTCTCAAATTCCGTTTGATTGTATTCCTTCATCTAGTCATGAATAATCATTAACTAAGTTAATTATTAACATAAAAATAGAGCATAATCACAGACAAATATTCCAAATCCAGCTATACCAAAAATTTATCACAATAGGAGTATGCAAAAGCTCACCAAAAGAAATCTTAAATCAAGAGTACAGTGGTGCAAAATATCATATGGTAAAAAGATTGCCTAAATCATTTATGAAAATATATTTTATCACCATATAAATTTGATTATTATTACCATTATTATTATCTTGACCTTTTGGATTTTATTGACGACCCTATAGTAATGACGTCCACAACTCATAGCAATGAATAACAGGGATAATATGAAGACAAATGACCTCAATCAGATGAACTTAAATCATCCCCACCACATATCATTATGAATGCTTCGAAGAATACATCTACTTGAATTCATGGAATACTTTCTAAATCACTGTATTATATAAAATTTGTTGTTGAGTTTCAAATTATTATTATTCCCTAAATCCAATAACTATGGCTATATCCATAATCATGAATATCATCAAGACCAACGTCGACCCTAGCTGTCACTACGCCATCAATTATCCTCATTATAATATGATTATACAACTATCACTCACACAAACTTTTATATCTCAACAACGTTATTGCTTTAAGGTCGGATAATGAATTTTTAATATTATCATGTTGATTTTTAACAAGACCTTTCATTATTATTATTATTATTATTATTATTATTATTATTATTATTATTATTATTACTACGGCCTCCAATCTACCAGTAATCCATCTTCGAAGATCTTGACTAACTCATATACACCATCAATGAATCAATAAAATACATGCTCTACTCTACCAGCACCAAAATGCAATAACTACTACTCTAACTATTAGCAAAAATTTTACTTTACACAAGAATACAATCTTTCGAATAATCTACAGAAAGAAAGGATAATATTTAAAGAATACTCATGGTTTCAATGTAGATCCCTGCATCAGGAACTTAGATGTAGCTGCAGGTCCTCTCTAAATTATGGCGGATTGTAGATGTATAGGTTCATTGTGCTGACTCCCACACCTTCGGCTTAGCAGTTCATGACTCCGGTGTAGCCAGATGATATGGATTCACATTGACGATCTCTTGAAGTTTCCTTGGAAATTCTGCTTTGTTGATCCATGGTGGAAAATCGGGTCTTGTAGTTGGCTGAAACTAAAATTTATATTAGAAGTGTGCTCCACCTGTTGTATTTCACTAATTTTTGCACTAAAATACTTAACTGGTGCAACGATGTACAATGTAGTTCAACACTTCGTTAAAGACTTGAATTGTTACCCTGTTATAATTTCTATGGCACTTCATAAAATCTCCACAAATTCAAAGACCAAATACAAACTTGTTAAAAAACATCTTGGATAAAGTTCACCAACGAGGTAGAAAACACTCAAAGTTTCCAGATCTATTACTTCAATCAGGTTGCCTCTTGACGCTTTATAGAACACTCTAGAATCTGCAGCAGTCGAAATCTAGAAGAATACTGTGTTCTCACAGAAAAATACTGTCCTATCGCCTCGATGTTTTCACTAAAGATGAATGTCATGTACATCTTGTAGTGCGATGTACCGCTATAGCTGTACCGTAATTCAATCTATACTGTTCTAGAATGTAAGCCGTACTGCTCCGTAGTTTGTAAGGTAATACTTATGGTGCAATGTAATAATCTTGTACTATTCTGTAGTCCGTACTGTAATGTAATACACTGGAATAGTCTTCTTCTCTTGCCCAACATACGAGTGAAAAGGTGACGTAACCTTTGGTTTCTTATTGGTCGAAAGCAATACTTTAACATGGTTCATCCTTCCATGTAAGGTGAAGATGATTCTAGAATTCTCTCGCCCCCTTCTTCAACTCTAACTGCATGACGTGTTCTCCGGTGTGATGTAGCCCAGGTCTTTGACCGCTTGACCCAGTACCGCTCGGCCCGCAACAGAACGGCCTGTCAACCAGCTGATGCCCCGTCTGCGCATTCTCATGTATAATTGTATGTGAAATAAATCAAACCTTCATTTACGCTTATAAAGCACCACTTGGTCGGGTACAGTAAATTATTATTATTTCCATATTTCTCTGTTCTGGAGTTCTTCAATTTTTTGTTTACGGGGTAATAGAGGGAAACGCTGACACAATCAGAGGCTTGTACTAAATAAATACCATGATGTCATCTCATATTGAAAATTGCCTTCATTACCGAGCTTCCACTTTGGAAAACAAATCGATATTCTTGAAGTAGGTAGAGTAGTTAGGTATCCTGTTGTGTGCTGATGACCCAAAGAATTAAACCTGATCCATATATAGGGTGTACCAAAACTCGACAGCAAAAATTTAGGTATGGATTCCTCACATAGAGATAAGAAAAAAAAAATTATGACAACATGGGTCTGGAAACGTATACTTAGAAATTTATTCAAACTTTTTAAAACAAATTAATTTTAGTAATAATCTACATGTCCTCATGCAATCATCCAATCGTCTCATCAACAGAGGTTCGCCGTTAACATCTGGGCATGCATTGCTGGTGATTCCTTGTTGGGACCCTGCGTTCTTCCAAATAGGCTTACTGGACAGAACTACACAAATTTCTTGCGTACTGCATTGCCTGATTACCTGGAAGACATGTGACTTGCATCCCGTCGACAAATGTTTTTCATCAACAAGTATAATTGAAGAACCACTTAATCGATACTTAATTTTTTCGTTGGGCAAAATTAAATATAATTAAATATACATTATCACTCACAGAACATGTTTTGACCACTTAGTGGTCATCATCAGCTGTATAAGGAAAACTTAGATGAAAAATATTGGATAATAAGCACAAGCGGTAATCTTTAGTTTATGGAAAAAATATTTGCTGTGTTGATTATTTGATTGGTAAAAGTTCTTTTGGTGTCTTCTATGTTATAAAATGGCGGACATCTGGTTAGGACAGCTTGCCTCATGTTATCATATCTTGGAAAGATGTTTATTCTGCGCTGCCTTGGGGATCTGTCTTTGTGCACGACCTAGTGTAGTAGCGAGGTGACACGGTTTGATTGTTCGTGCAATCCACAGAAGAAAAGGGAAGTGGAGTTGTGTCATCATCTAGTACGTCATTTGAGGGAGGAGGGAGACTTAGCAGTGATTCCGTGACGTCGTGCTTGATTATTACACTTTTTCCGTCTTATTTGTTGTCTGTCAACCCATTCCATGTATTTACTGATGTGCTCGTATAAGAGGTCTTTTTGCTCATTCATTTCGTTAAGATTCCGTTCCCCCTTTCCTAATTTATCAAGGATAATGTAGATGTTTTCTAGGTTGTTCATTAGTGTTCCTTTATTGATGTTACTTATGATTTGAAGATCCTGTTTGATATTAGTGAATTTGTGGTTTGTTTCTTTCATATGAGCTCCCATAGCAGAGAAGCTCCTTCCTCATTGTCCCACATGTTTCTTTTACACTGAGTACATGTCAACTTATAAGTGCCAGATTCTTGGAATTCGTCATCTTGAAGTTTATTGGCTCTATTGTGATTAAAGAATCTATGTTTCGTATTGTTTTTGGTTGAAAAAGCTACTTTGGCATTGTATTTCTTAAATAAATTCGTGATTTCATAAATCCTCGGGTTATTAAAGGTGAATTTGACGTACCTCTTAGTCTTCTCTGATTGCTGTTTAAGTTTAATTTGTTGTTGATATTTGCATTTAGAGATGATTTTGTTGATGAATTTCAGACTGAAACCATTATTCAAGGCTTGTTGACGAATGTAAGATAGTTCCTTCTTTGTCAGTTTCTGTTAACGGTATTTCAAAGGCCCTGTTGACAAAACTATAGTAAGCAGATTTCTTTTGTGAAATGGGATGTAAAGAATCGCTTTTTATTGTGGTCAGTGTAAAAGTAGGTTTTCTGTAAATTTTAAACTGGAAAAATGTTGTTTTTCCAAATTGTTTGAATATCTAGAAAACTGAGCATACCATCTTCTTCTTCTGCTGCTGCTGCTGTAAATTTAATGTTAGCGTCTAAACCATTCAAAATATTTAGAATACTTAGACTGTCATTGATTTCTCCATTTATTATGGCATAGGTATCATCAACTTATCGTAGCCATAGATCCAGTCCTTCAATGTGGCCTACTATCTGAGTATGTTCCAAATAATCGAGGTATATGTTAGCTAAAATTCCAGAAGCCGGTGCTCCCATTGGTAATCCGTCGTGCTGATATATTTTATTATTAAAAGAAAAGAAATTATGGTTCAATACGAAATCCAGGATAGTTAAAAAGTTTTCTATTTCGGGTTTACTGATACGTTTGTGATCCAATAAATTTGTTTTTTATAATCTTAATAGTGTCTTTTATAGGAATGTTCATGTACATATCCTTAATTACAAGAACTTTTATTACCGAGCTCGATAGCTGCAGTCGCTTAAGTGCGGCCAGTATCCAGTAATCGGGAGATAGTGGGTTCGAGCCCCACTGTCGGCAGCCCTGAAGATGGTTTTCCGTCGTTTCCCATTTTCACACCAGGCAAATGCCGGGGCTGTACCTTAATTAAGGCCACGGCCGCTTCCTTCCCATTTCTAGGCCTTTCCTATCCCGTCGTCGCCATAAGACATATCTGTGTCGGTGCGACGTAAAGCAAATGAAAAAAACAACCTTTTATTATTTGTGCTTATTGTCCTAATGTTTTTCCTTCTCAATTCTTTCTTTATACAGCTGAAGAGGACCACTAAGTGGTCGAAACATGTCCTGTAAGTGCTAATTTATATTCAATTTTGCCTGAGGCAATAATAAAGTATCGATTAGGTGGTTGTTTTACTAACGTCTTGATCATATCCTTAATGTCAAAGGAACATGTTACGTGAGAAGAAATCAATTTGAAATCTTTAACAGCATTGCAAAATTCCTTGGAGTTTTTTTATCAAGGTTTTGGTATAAAAAATGTAGCTTTGGGTCAAGAACTTATGAATAAATTGGGAGACTTTGTATGTGGGACTTTTCCGAAAATTAATTACAGGTCTCATAGGCATGTCCTTTTTATGTAATTTAGGCAAAAAATAAGGTATCGATTAGGTGGTTCTTTAACCCCTCAGCGTCACAGCCATTTAAAGAGCTTCCTACCCCGCGGCCGGATGAGATTTCAAGTACGCGCGACGGAAATACATTGAATCACTTAAAGTGTTACTACAAGTATAATAGTAGCCCGATATTCACGAAATTAGGAATTCCTTATGACAGAACTAAGTACATGCAGATAATTACATAATTGTTTCACATTTCGTTAGTAATTTAGTTCCGTATTATAGTGTTCGAACCACTCTTCGAGACAGAGACCCATGTCACTCTCCTGGCAGCAGTACACTGACGTCTTCTTTTCGTCATGTTTAGAACACACGATACGTCTCTGAGGTTTGGATTTCTCACTCTTTGGTGCTAATTTCCTGATAAAATGTCTTTCCTGCAACCTTGGAACTGTATTATCTGATGCGCGCTGGCCCTGAATATTTCTTTCCCTGCTCGAGCGAGCGTATTTTGTAAACAAACCTTTCACCAGCTGAACCCGACAAGGTAATTGCTCAATATTTATCTCTGTGACCTGTGTGAATATTATTAGAGAATTTAGGTACCGTATCATAATTCACTGCTGAAAACTTCCCTTTGACCTGTATAATTATCTATAGTCTCCTACACGAAATTTCCAAGTACTGTTTCCTCCTTATTGTCACTGTCATGATTTATCACTGTCACATCATCTATTTCAATATCAGTGCTGCTCATACTGTCACTACTACTTCCGACTAAACTCTCATCTGAATTATACAATATTTCAAGCATGTTACTGTCAGTCAAACGACGGCTCAGCGCGGTGCATGACATGGACTGATGAAGCTGCAGCGAGACCGAAAGAAGCAGGACGAAACTGAATGAGGAGAATAACATTTATTTTACAATTATTTTTTAAATTTTATTTTTATTTTATTTATTTTACAATTATTATTTTAAATTAACACCTGTTTCACTGAATTTTGTTGCAATAAGTTGTTTTTTGCTCTGCATATTGATGTAAATATTGTATATTTGTGCTAATTTTGTTTCCTTCTAGGCTCTCTCTTGTTTGTTTTTCATTTGCTCTTTCATTATGTTTTTTTAGCATTTTTTCAACTTATATTATGTAAATTATTCCAACCCCCCTAATTTTTTCACTTAAGATGGCTCAAGCGAGCCGAAACATGTTTGAATTTGTTTGCTCCGTCTAATGACGGAATATATGATGTATTGAATAGGAGGATACTCTCGTTTTTCGCCATTGTAAAGTGAAAACCGTCAATACGGAATGATTCTAATATCTGTAATGGTAATGTAATGAATAACATTTATAACGAAACAAATCAACTCGATACATATTTCAGATGAAAGGTCGAGACATCGTCTTTCAAGCGAGATATATACCATGAACAACTGGTTCTCGTATCGTAAGACAGAAAGCAGCACTAACTCATGCGTACACAGAGTGCTCGTGGAGAGTTACGAAAATATTACAAGCCAAGAAATAAAGACAATATAATAAATAAACCGCACTCTCAATGAACAAATAGAGCAAAAAATATCACGCGAAAAGACAAACTTCTCAGATCATCATTTCTTTATTTTATTCTGTGGGAAAGAATGAAGAAAACAGACTTTAAAAAAAAAAAGCAGAGAATGGTGCTCAGACTTACCTGATAGATGCTTAACCTCGTAAAAACAACTACATTATAACGATTTTCAATTCTTATTTACAACACTGATAAACCCGAAAATGTCTTCTTGGAAGCAAAACAATTTGCATATCAATAATTCCAAAACTCTTCGCGCTATAGCTGTAAATGTGAAACCATGTATGGGTCTATACCACGTATAGAGGTCGGCGGCTACGGAAGAAAAGAGGGTCTATACCACGTATAGAGGTCGGCGCTGAGGGGTTAATTATACTTGTTGATTATACTCATCGATATGGTCATGAAGTGGACAACTTGCAAATGTTTTTCATGAATGATCGTGCTCCTGCACATCTCCGTCTGCTGCCCGCAGGTACATAAATACCCATTTTCCTGAGCAGTGGATAGGTAGAGGCGGACCGATTTCTTGGCTACTACCACGCTCTCCTGACTTGAACCCCCTGAACTTTTACCTGTGGGGACAAGTTAAGCCTCTCGTGTATGCGACTCCCGTTTCCGATTAAGCAACTTTATGTGAGTGCATTGTGACAACCCCTCAGGCAGCACGCACTACACAAAGCATATTTGATCGTGTGCGTAACTCCATGCGACGACGAGCGGAGGCTTGTATTCAAGCTGAAGGTCGACACTTTGAACATTTCCTCTCATACATGCTCAAAGTGTTTCAGCTGCCGTTACAGACATATGGTGTAAATGTACAAATGTTTGAATAAATCTGTAAGTATACGTTTCCAGATCCATGTTGTCATAACCTTTTTTTCTTCTCTCTATGTGATGAACCTATTCCTAAACTTTTGCCGTTGAGTTTTGGTACACTCTGTATACTGTATATGAACTTTGCAGATGAATATTCTATTTTGTCTCTTTTTATAAGTAGTATATTTTTAATCTAACAAGCAGGACAGCAGTACATGCCCAAATCAGGAAATTTGGTGAAGGTGGTCTGTTTCTCATACTCTGGCATGGGACCGCTAGTGTTTGTTGGTAGCATGAAATGCTCCCAACATAGTGGCGTTTTTACAGAATGGACCATTGTTACTTCCAGGAGGACAATGCTAGATGCCATATTTTGGGGAGTACTATACAGTTGAATGCTGACAATGTGTCATGCCCTGGAATGCCTTCCCTGGAGCCTTCTCGAAATAGCTGATATCGAATCGGCTCTTTACCTGCTGTACGATTGGCTGCAATCTGCAATTAAAGACTTCATACCTGCACAACAGGCTACTACCAGCAAATATCAACACTGGATATCACAAGAGACTAGACTGATAATATTTAATAAGAAGAGAGCTTGGCACCTGTGGAAAGACTTCCCTAACCAACACACTCACAATACCTTCGTTAAAATCTGCCGCCACACGAGGTTTATGGTCAGAAGAGACTAAAACACACACGTAGACACTATCACTGAAAACATCCACAGCAATCACCAAGCGCTACTGGAGTTTCATCAACATACGGAAAAGGGCGGAGAAGATTCCTGTCAGCGTGAACCACAACAATGTAACAGCAGACGGCAACGATCGCAATGAACTGTTCAACAGGTATTTCTTCTCCAACTTCTCCCCTTCCTTAAAAAACCAACCGCTGCCTCCCGTAGGTACAGTTTTCAAACAGAGCCCTTTAATTTAATTTAATTTAATTTCGTGTGGCTATTTCTAGCCGAGTGCAACCCTTGTAAGGCAGACCCTCCGATGAGGGTGGGCGACATCTGCCATGTGTAAGTAACTGCGTGTTATTGTTGTGGAGGATAGTGTTATGTGTGATGTGTGAGTTGCAGGGATGTTGGGGACAGCACAAACACCCAGCCCCCGGGCCATTGGAATTAACCAATGAAGGTTAAAATCCCCGACCCAGCCGGGAATCGAACCCGAGACCCTCTGAACCGAAGGCCAGTACGCTGACAATTCAGCCAATGAGCCCTATCAAGCATAACTACCACACCAACTGAAGTTCATAACCTTCTTCAAACTCTTCGTACCAACAAAGCTACCGGTCCCGACACTATAGGTCCTCTTTTCCTAAAAAAGGACCCTTTGTATCCATCTCTCTAAATTATTTAACAGATGTTTTGCCACGGACTATTTTCCTATTACCTAGAAACAGGCAAATATTGATCCACTTCTCAAATCAGGCAACAAATTTAAGGTTTCATCTTACTGACCAATTTCTATTCTCCCCACACTATCCTTTATCTTTGAAAAAATTATTCACCAGCGTCTCCTCGCATTCACTTTGCCCTATATCTCAACCAAGCAGCATAGTTTTCTACCAGGTGGCTCTTGTCTAACAAACCTGGCCACTCTGCATAGCTTTGCATCCCATGCCATTGCAGCTAAATCACAGCTGGATATCTGCTACGTAGACATTTCGAAAGCTTTCGACTCTGTAGACCATACTCTCTTGCTCCATAAACTCTCCGAACGATTTAATATACATAGCAGTCTTCTGACCCTTCCTGCTGGCTTTCTACATAACCATTGGCAGAGAGTGGTAATATCAGGCATTTCATCCTCATGGTTACCAGTCACCTTCGATGTCCCACAAGGCAGTACTCTTGGCCCCTTGCTGTTCTCTTTGTTTATGGGCGATCTGTCGCCCGAACTCAACGAAACAGCGAATACCCTACTCTTTGCTGACGATTGCAAGATATTTAGGGAGATCAGGAATCCAGCAGATCCAGCTCTGCTACAGTCCTCACTTAATGCCCTCTTGAACTGGTGCCGTACTTGGAAACTTATCCCCAATCCACAAAAATGCAGCCACATGACCATAAAACTATGTAAATCTCCTCTACCAAGATCATATTACCTACTCGACAAGCCCTTTCACTGTAGTTACACAACAGCATGACCTAGGTGTAATATTCGATACAAAATTACAATTTAAGACCCACATAGAAACATATATAACCAAGGCTATGAAATAACTAGGCATTCTCTAACTGCTTCACAGAAATTTCTGATCCCACTGCTTTTCGTCACTTTTTCCTCACGATCATTCAACCTCTCTTAAACTACTACTCTCCGATTTGACAACAGCCTCTCCCTCCAATACTAACCAGTTAGACAGAGCAGTGTCCTCCTTTGCTGCAATTGTAAGGAACAGAAACCCCAAGCTCAGAAATCTGGCTATGCAGCAGGTATCAAGGGCAATAAATATGCCACCGCTGCACATCAGGCGACAGGTAGCTGACCTGAGTTTCCTCCACGGGATCTTAAATGTCTCACCCTTCTCTCTCCATGTTCCTTCCCGTTCCATCAGAACCAAAGACCTTCTCTGCATTCCCCACATTCAGCACTCAATACTTCAATGATCTTTCCTGATCCACCTCCCAACCCTCTTTAACAAAATTAGTAGGAGACAAGAGCTTGATATAGCATCAAATAAAATCATATTCAAGAGGGATGTGAATAGTCTCTTCAAGATAAGTTGATGTGAAGGGATTATACCGTCATCTTGATCCATGACGACTTGGTTATGAACATGGAAATTCTCATAGTTTTCGATTTGGACAGTTGTTATTAGCAGGCTGTGTACCTTATCTTGTTATATTTTGTTATGTTTGTTATATTTTATTACGAAAGTTTACATTTGTTAATTAGTCTGTTGACAGTGCAAGTGAAATTTGCTCAGTATAGCTGTATCTTGTGCTTCGTGAATAAATAAATAAACAATGTTTGCCAATTGAACTGGCCTGCCTGGAGTCTCAACCTCAATACAATGGAACATCTTGGGACGAACTGGACTGTGAGGTGATGTCTTGGACATTAGATTTTGGCAGCTTCTCTCAACTCTCGGAATGGTCGCAAGAGGGATTGCAACAAATCTCAGCGGATTTCTTGCATGCACTTGTCAAAAGCATGACAGACAGTGTGGCAACTGTTATAGCTGCAAGAGGTAGCACACCAAAGTTCTAATGGGATGATAACCACCAGAAAAATATTGTGGACAGGTGCCCAATTACTTTTTGGTATATAGCATATGCTCATTAATGTTAGGTAACCAAGAGATTACATAAATACAACGAAGTGCACAAAGAAATTAAGAGGAAGATTATGGCTGCAAAAGAACAGTGGATGACAGAAAGATAAATTACAGCTTATAAATCTCATATTTTATTCCGCATTGGCTCAACACAACTAAGGTTAAGTTATAAGTAGGTTCCCACCTTCCAATACTTATCAATTTCTATATAATAGTTTTATTAATTACATAATATAAACCAGCTTAATCTCTAGGACATGTTTCGTTCCAATTATGGAACATCTTCAGCTAAAAGATTTGACAAAATGGCAAGACAATTAAAACACGTGATAGTTATGATGATACAATAGCTAAAATATTTGATGGCACGAAAATTAAAGCACACATGATAGTTATGATGGTAAACTGAAATGTTCATTCATGTTGGTTAAAATTTCAACAAGCCAGCGTCCAAGTGACAAAGCAAAATCAGCGATAAGGTTCTTCTTTATATTGGAGACGTGTATATTTGTTAATCTTGAAGATAAAATTAGAGATTAAGATTAGAGAGTCCGTTAACGACATGGCGTAAGGGAGGACGACATATACGACACGATCGACTATACGACTCATTTTAATAGTCCAACTGCAACTCTTTTAGCTGAAGATGTTCCATAACCGGAATGAAACATGTCCTAGAGATTAAGCTGGTTTATATTATGTAATTAATGAAACTATTATATAGAAACTGATAAGTGTTGGAAGGTGGGAACCTACTAATAACTTAACCTTAGTTGACAAAAAGATGTCAAGAGGTAGAATTCCTGCAGCAAAAGAATGACACTTTCAATCTACACAAAAAAATAAAGGAGTGCCTTGGGTTATATCGTAATAGTGGGTATCATGTTCTGGTGGATAAGAACAACTGCATTGTGACTGACATCACTGACAAACTCAGGATCTGAAAGTCATATAGAAGAACTGTTTAACGATGATAGACCTAACGAACATGGTGTGAACGAGGCAAACACAGGTACTGCCATTTTGAAGGACGAGGTGAGGCATGTCATCTGCCAAATGAAGAATGGAAAGGCCCCTGGACCTGATGAAGTACATGCAGGAACTCCTCACACTCCTGGACAACAATGTTATCAGTATTCTGACAGAGCTATTCTATAAAATCTACTCAACTGGAATAATCCCAGAAGACTGGCTTAGGTCCACTTTTATCACACTCCCCAAAAAGGCAAATGCCAAACGATGTGAAGAGCAAAAAACCATCAGTCTGATGAAGAATATTCATTGCAGAATCCGTGCTAAATGTGAAGAAGTGATAGCTGAAACATAGTTCGGATTTAGGAATGGTCTTGGGACTAATGATGCACTTTTCTGTATAAAAGTACTTGCCCAGAGTTGCTTGGAAACGAACAAGGATGTCTATGCATGTTTCATAGACTACGAAAAGGCATTTGACAAAGTTCAGCACGGAAAGTTGATGGAAATTCTGCGGAACATCAGACTTAATGACCGAGATATTTGGATTATTGCCAACTTGTAATGGGGTCGGAAAGCAGTACTCAAGATTGAGGAAAACCTGTCAAAAGAAATAGATATCCACTATGGCATTCGACAAGGCTGCATATTATTGCCTCTACTCTTCAATATTTACTCAGAGGCTATCCTTGCAGAAGCTCTGGACGAACCGCCTACCACAGGCATCATTATCAATGGGGAACATCTAAACAACATCCGTCATGCTGACGACACGGTACTGCTAGCAGACAACGCAGAAGACCTTCAAGTATTATTAGACAAAGTAAATATTGCTTGCAACAACAGAGGACTGAAGATAAACATTAAGAAAACGGAATTCATGGTCATCAGTAAACGGCAAGACGTCCACGTGCAGCTCACTCTCGACAATGAACCCATCGCTAGGGTTCACCAATACCAGTATCTAGGATGTTACCTCAACCAGAAATGGGACTGCAGCTAAGAAATACGGGTCCGCATTGAACAACAACAACAACAACAACAACAACAACAACAACAACAACCTACAACTAAAACGTAAGAATCCGTCAGGTCCGTGCCTACATCTTTCCCATGTTACATTATGGAATGGAAGGCTGGACACTTACTCAAGCCCTCTGCAAAAGACTGGAAGCATTCAAAATGTGGGTGTACATACGGTTGGTTTGCATTTCATCGACAGACAGAATCTGGAATTCCAAGGTGTTGGATCAACTTGGAAAGAAGACTGAAGTCAGGCTGACCATTAAAAGGTGGAAGCTGGAATACTTCGGCCATATAATGCGGAATGGTAAGTACAGAATCCTGCAGCTTGTTATACAAAGAATACAAGCACGTAGGAGTCCCTGTAGACGACGAACTCTACGGATGAAGAACCTCGTCGACCGGTATGGGTTGGACACGATGTCTCTGTTCCGTGTCACTGCATCCACGTTGACTGCCAACCTTCGCTAGAATATGGCACATTAAAAAAAAAAAAAAAAAAAGCTATTTGCTTCCTCTGCGAACCATGTGACCTTGCCGCGGTGGAGAGGCTTGTGTGTCCCAATGATGCAGATAGCCGAGCCGCAGGTGCAACCATATCGGATGGGTATATGTTGAGAGACCAGACTAACGAATGGTTCATCGAAAGGGGGGTAGCGGCCTATCGATAGTTGGAAGGGCGGCAGTCTAGATGATTGACTGATACGGCCTTGTAATAATACTCAACATGGCTTAGCTGTGTTGATACTGCTACACGGCTGAAAGCAACAGGAAACTACAGCCGCTACAGCCGTAACTAACTCCCGAGGACAAGCAGCTCTCTCTGTATGAATGATGTACTGATGATGGCTTCCTCCCGGGTAAAATATTCTGGAAGTAAACTAGTCCCCCATTCGGATCTCCGGGTGGGGACTACACGAGAGGGGGCGATCATCAGGAACATGGATACTGACATTCTGCGAGTCGGAGCGTGGAATGTTAGAAGTTTGAATCGTTGTGGTAGGTTAGAGAATCTGAAAAGGGAGATGGATAGGCTAAAGTTAGATGTAGTTGGTATAAGTGAAGTACGTTGGCAGGAAGAACAAGATTCTTGGTCAGGCGACTACCGAATTATCAACACAAAATCAAACAGGGGAAATGCAGGAGTTGGTTTAATAATGAATAAGAAAATAGGGCAGTGGGTAAGCTACTATGACCAGCATAGTGAAAGAATTGTCGTCAAGATAGACACCAAACCAATGCCCACCACAATAGTGCAGGTCTATATGCCTACTAGTTCAGCGGATGATGAAGAAATCGAAAGAATATATGAGGAGATAGAAGATTTAATACAATATGTAAAAGGTGACGAGAATCTAATTGTGATGGGAGACTGGAATGCAGTGGTAGGCCAAGGAAGAGAAGGTAATACAGTAGGAGAATTTGGATTGGGACAAAGGAACGAAAGAGGAAGTCGGCTGGTTCAATTCTGCACTGATCATAATTTAGTCCTTACCAATACTTGGTTCAAACACCACAAACGACGGCTGTATACGTGGACGAGACCTGGAGACACTGGAAGGTATCAAATAAACTTCATTATGATTAGGCAGAGATTCAGAAACCAGGTGTTGGATTGCAAAACTTTCCCAGGAGCAGACGTGGACTCTGACCACAACTTGTTGGTCATGAAATGCTATCTGAAGTTGATGAAATTGAAGAAAGGAAGGAATGCAAAAAGATGGGATCTAGACAAGTTGAAAGAAAAGAGTGTGAGGGATTGTTTCAAGGAACATGTTGCACAAGGACTATATGAAAAGGATGAAGGAAACACTATAGAGGAAGAGTGAAGAGTCATGAAAACTGAAGTCAGAAGGGCTGCTGAAGAAATGTTAGGAAGGAAGAAAAGATCAACTAAGAATCAATGGATAACTCAGGGGATACTAGACCTGATTGATGAACGACGAAAATACAAGAATGCTAGAAATGAAGAGGGCAGAAAAGAATCAAGTGGATAGAAAGTGCAAAGTAGCTAAGGAAGAATGGCTGAAGGAGAAGTGCAATGATGTCAAAGGCTGTATAGTCCTGGGTAAGGTAGATGCTGCGCACGGGAAAATCAAGGAAACCTTTGGAGAAAGGATATCTAGGTGTAAGAATATTAAGAGCTCAGATGGAAAGCCACTTCTAGGGAAAGAAGACAAAGCAGAAAGATGGCAGGAGCATATCCAACAGTTGTATCAAGGTAAAGATGTAGATAATTTGGTTCTGGAACATTAACAGGCTGTTGATGCTGATGAAATGGGAGACCTAATTTTGAGGTCAGAGTTTGACAGAGCTGTGAGTGACCTCAATACGAAGAAGGCACCTGGAATTGATGACATTCCCTCTGAATTACTGACTGCCTTAGGAGAAACCAGCATGGCGAGATTATTTCATTTAGTGTGCAAGATGTATGAGACAGGAGAAGTCCCATTCGATTTTCGGAAGAATGTTGTTATACCTATTCCCAAGAAAGCCGGTGCGGAAGGTGTGAAAACTACCGCACCATTAGTTTAGTACCTCATGCCTGCAAAATTTTAACACGTATTATTTACAGAAGAATGGAAAAACAAGTTGACGCTGAGTTGGGAGAAGATCAATTTGGCTTCAGAAGAAATGTAGGAACACGTTAAGCAATACTGACTTTACGTCTGATCTTAGAGGATCGAATCACGAAGGACAAGCCCACATACATGGCATTTGTAGATCTAGAAAAGGCATTCGATAATGTTGATTGGACCAAGCTATTTATGATTCTGAAGATGATAGGGATCAGATACCGAGAACGAAGAATTATCTACAATCTGTATAAAAATCAGTCTGCAGTGATAAGAATCGAGGGCTTTGAAAAAGAAGCAGCAATCCAGAAAGGAGTGAGGCAAGGCTGCAGTTTGTCCCCTCTCCTTTTCAATGTTTACACAGAACAGGCAGTAAAGGAAATCAAAGAGAAATTTGGAAAGGGAATCACAGTCCAAGGAGAGGAAATCAAAACCTTGAGATTTGCCGATGATATTGTTATTATATCTGAGACTGCAGAAGATCTCGAGAAGTTGCTGAATGGTATGGATGAAGTCTTGGGTAAGGAGTACAAGATGAAAATAAATAAGTCCAAAACAAAAGTAATGGAGTGCAGTCGAACGAAGGCGGGTGATGTAGGAAATATTAGATTAGGAAACGAAGTCTTAAAGGAAGTAGATGAATATTGTTACTTGGGTAGTAAAATAACTAACGATGGCAGAAGTAAGGAGGACATAAAATGCAGACTAGCACAAGCAAGGAAGAGCTTTCTTAAGAAAAGAAATTTGCTCACTTCAAACATTGATATCGGAATTAGAAAGATGTTTTTGAAGACTTTTGTGTGGAGTGTGGCATTGTATGGAAGTGAAACATGGACGATAACTAGCTCAGAAAGAAAGAGAATAGAAGCTTTTGAAATGTTGTGTTACAGAAGAATGCTGAAGGTGAGATGGATAGATCGAATCACGAATGAAGAGATAGTGAATCGAATTGGTGAGAGGAGATCGATTTGGCTAAATTTGACGAAAAGAAGAGATAGAATGATAGGACACATCTTAAGACACCCAGGACTTGTTCAGTTGGTTTTTGAAGGAAGTGTAGGTGGTAAGAACGGTAGGGGTAGACCAAGGTATATGACAAGCAGATTAGAGCAGATGTAGGATGCAATAGTTACGTAGAAATGAAAATGTTAGCACAGGATAGGGTGGCAAGGAGGGCTGCATCAAACAAGTCTATGGACTGATGACTCAAACAACAACAATGCTATTTGTTCGGGGCGTCGACCTATAGAGATCTTTTGCCCCTACTTGCACCATGTGATATGAACCTGCCCTAGGAGGAATGGAGGGAGTGTAGAGTGTTGAATGTGAGGAAAGTAATATTAAGGACGAAACAAACACCCCGTCCCCAGGCCAGGGATATTAATCATTTACAATTATAAACCCCTGACCCAGCCAGGAATTGAATCTGGGGCCGCTGGGTGACAGGCGGACGCGTTGCCCCCTACACCGCGGGGCCGGACAAGATAGCACATTAAGAACAAGAAGAATACTAGGTAATAGGATGGTGAAGTTTTTATGAGGGTCAGCGAGGCAAATTAAAGACATTCAACCCCTCACTGATGTAGGAGGTTTAAGTGGCTGCAGCTGCTGCCACCCATGACAAAGGATCTGTCATTTTAAAATGCAGCTATCAAGAAGTATTGTAACATACAACCTATCCAGCAGATCTATTCAAAATTTGAGGAATCTTCTTTTAAACATGCAAGTTATAATTCTGTAGGTCAAATAAAAGCAGCTTTCACATTACCTTAGAAATTCAACGTAGTGTGATGTGATAGAGGCACAGTATTAATCACATAACTAATACCTGCAATAAGCAGTTCATCATCTCTACAGCCTGGATTATAAGTAATTACATATTCTGTTCCCATATATGTAGCTAAAAAAATAACAAAATGTCGGCGAATCACACTAAAGGGACCATTATTCTATGAGATTAAAGTTACGTATTTTTACATATTTCGATGCATAATAAATATTTTGATAAATATTACGTATCTTAAATATTTAGAAGGATATAGCGCATTTGAAGGAAAACAATTATTTTTTTCACTAAGTTTACGTCAATTTAAGTTCTTTAAATAAACACTTGAAAATAGTTTTAAAAGCCTGTGTCTAACATCTTAAAATAATTCAATAATTTAAAGTGAGGTATTCTGTCAAAGAATTGCATTCCTTAGCTATGTTGACGGTGCAATTCTTGGGTGTCTCGAGCTGTGTCTATCTATCTTCCCTTGCACAAACTTTGTCACATTGTTCTGCTCTCAGATTTAGTGACTCTTCTTTAGTGATCCCTTCCTCAGTCTTCGGTTTAATGCCATGTGTCAAAAGCGCTTCTTTCTTTCCTTCTTTCTTTCTTTCTTCTCTGGTTATTGTCCATGCTTCACTTCCATAAAGGGCCACACTCCATACAAAAGTCTTCAGAAACATTTTTCCAATAAGCATATTTGTGTTTGATGAGATCAAATTTCTGCTATCTTAATAATGACCTCCCTTGCTTGAGCAAATCTGCAATTAAATATTTCTTTGTCGGACAATCTGAAATACATGCCAGTGACTTCATGTGAAGTTGAAAGGTCTTGTTCTGTAATAAGAACATCCTAACAAACAGAAGACATTCGTTGACTGCAGAACATTTGGAAAACTATTTAGTTATTAATTTTGCCTCTAAATGAAATTTAGAGGTTGAATAACATCTGCACTTTTAACTTTTTTTTTTTTTTTTTGGTTTTGTTTCCTTTTCTGAGTACAAGAATATATCAAATAAAGCTTAGATATTAAGTTAAATATTTATTTATTACATATTTAACTACATATTTTGTGAATTTTAGCTACATATTTCTCTTTTATATTACATATAATCTGGGCTCTAATCATCACCAACGGCATCATAATTTTTGTTTGCGCAATTTCTGCCATAGTGATATCATCCACACCACATGATATCATCCACACCACATGATATCATCCACACCACATGAACCACTACTGTAAGTTTCTGATAGTTCAGGATCACTAGATTCTGCTAAAACAACCCAGATACTGCCTTTGTGCAGACCGAGATGTTCCAGCTACTATCACACAAATTCGAGACTGATAGAGCATCTCAATGTCAGCCTGCAGAGAGATGCAACCTAAAAATGAAATATAACGGGGAATCCCCGGTGAAATATCCTACATCAACTTACTGGTATGTATCGATCAACAGCTCGAAATCTCTTCCTTTTTTTTTCCTACACAGTAAAATCTTAGCCATGGCACGGTTCACATCAATGGAACAAACTCTGAGGTAGTCTGAAATACAGCTCCCAGAGAGTACAGCACTTCTTGAGAAGAATGGAAGCAACGTTTCAAAGCCTACCTTTCACTGTGGGGTTCTCATTCATTAATAGGGACCTGAAAAAAATCGCATCTGCGATAAATGCGAATTTTTGAATCTTGTACTGAATCCAAACCTACGGTAATTCTAATGAGGAATAAAATAATTTTTATGCATAAATAGAAGTGCGACAAAATGCGAATTGTGACCCAAAATGCGAAATTAGTATGAATATGCGATTTTGGTGTGAATTCTGCAAAAATGTGCTATTTTACTGGCAAAAACAACATATTTAGTCAAAATCATCAGAAATACTCAAAATGAAATATAACGGGGAATCCCCAGTGAAATATCCTACATCAACTTACTGGTATGTTTTGGTATGTTACTGGTAAACTTTTGACCGTTCCGATCGATGAAGAAAAGTAGCTGATCGATTGTTGCCTGCTGACTTTAATCAATATTTACAATGGGAATAGCAAGGGGAATAAAATCCACATCGATTATTATCAAAATATAAATCGAGTGTCAAGGAAATAACAAAATAGATGCAGCGTTGTTTTCCTGTTGTTCAAAATTGAAACTAGTGAAGAGAAGAAAGTCGAGGCGATCATTTTGGCTATGGGGCGCATGACAAAAACTGCGCACGAAAGGGCTCAGCAATACGCAAAGATGGTTTATATGCCACAGATAAAGCGACAGTGTTTTGCAAGTATTGCAATTGCCGAGTTGGGTGGGAAAAATAGATAGCATTGTCAAACATGTTAAGCGAAGCAATAACGAAAGTTCAACCCCTGCTGCTAGTATATCTCAAAGAAAGCAATCTTCTGTGTTTACACAGTTAGATACTTGTGAACAATGAAAAATTTCCAGAGATAACTTCTCGAAATGCACAGCTGACGTATTTACCAAAGCAAATATACCTCTGGAAAAGCTAGAAATCAAAGAGCTAAGAGCCTGGATTACTGAGTTTTCAAATAAAGAGCTGCCATGTGTGAGAACTCTACGTGAAGTATATATACCGGGTAAGTTTTGATTTCATTGATCGGATACGATTTAAGTATTATGACATAGAAACCATGAGCAAAATTGAAGGATACCGAATTTGAGTGCGTGTTGTCTCATTACAACACAGTGGTTACAGACAGACGGTGCAATTTGAAAAAAAGCAATATCGAAGTACTGACAATGCTTTCGTTTAAACAATGAATTTGTATTGTGTGTGAACCAACGACAATAATTACACTTCATAAACTTGGAATCGTTAAAATTAATAATACCATGCGATTATTTTAACTTTGTAAATTGATGCTAATTTTGGAAAAAATAGGTACTAATTTTGAAACAAATAGATGCTAATTTTTCAGGTTCCCATTCATTAATAACATACCTAAAGACCTCTGGAAAGATAAAAACACTTTCCCCACACGTTTATTGTAATTACTGTATACAGAAATAAACAAGGAAAATTCTATGCAAAAAGAACAGTCTATGAAATCCCTTCACAAAAAGATTCTTACATTTGAAGAGCTCTAATAATAATAATAATAATAATAATAATAATAATAATAATAATAATAATAATTTATTTGTTAATTATTATTTATTATTATTATTGGCAAATGAAAATGTATTTATGCGTACTATAGTAGCTTTTTCCTCTACACGATTACAAAATTGCAATATCTTTATAACTAACTGGGGTACTGGTTTCAGTGACGTGCCACGTAGGTACATACGGTGCACAGAGGCTTGCACTGAAAAGTTAAATGATTATAGAATATTATTTTCCTTCATAAATATTAGACAAATTTATTTAATTTACCTTCCACACGTTCTCCATGCTATCAACATGTTTCACTAGATTCACCATAATGCTAGTGCTAAATTCCAGCACTTGGCTGGCTGGAAGAGATCGATTACATTGTCTCATAGTAGACAAAAGCATCTCCAGACATTTGGTCGATGAAACTTCCTCAGACAACTCACGGGACAATCTAGTAACAGTATCTGGAAAGGAGAGAGAATCTTAATGTTATCTAGACAATTCCATTTGAAAGGTTTTTGTAAATAGATGGTTATTAACACTATGCATCTAATTCATCTGAGCTATAAAATTAATATCTTCTACAACTGCAGAGTTGTATAATGAAAAGGACTAAATTGCAATGAGTTTTTCAGCATTCTTGCATTATTACACATATGCGGTATGATGTGTAGATAACTCGAAGGTGGTGTACTCTGGGCAATGGATTGCCCCAATGTATGGTTAAAAGTTTGCACAAATGGCAGCCAAACTAGAGCAATGATTCATCATGTCCACTCCATAAGCTTCTAACATTTGCCACCAAGAGTCAAAGATTACACCATCAGAAATGACACTGCACGTCAAATAATAAGGAAGGTTCCCTAAGACCAGTGACTGACCAAAGATGAGCTGAACTAAATCAACAACATTCTACAGCATAGTTATATCCTTTCTACCACCTTCAACAAGCAAAAACAGCTAAATGGCTTTGTTACTGGCTTCTCACCTAATCCCAGAAAATGCATGCAAGAATTTTTGAAATGAAAAGTCATGTTCCTTTGGTTCAGATTCCAAGTAAAGTTGGAAGTCCTGTGACAATAACCACAATATCAACGGTCATGTAAAACTACAAGCTTACTTGTTTTACTAAAAAAATAGGAAATAGTGGCATTACTGTATATGACATGACTGTATATGACATTAAACTGTAGTTTGGAAGAAGTTGAAAGATCAATAGATTTCTTTGGCCTATCTGCAGCTACGAGAGACTTGTTTATTTTATTTTTTTGCTAGTGGCTTTACGTCGCGCCAACACAGATAGGTCTTATGGCGACAATGGAATAGGAAAGGCTTACGAGTTGGAAGGAAGCGGCCGTGGCCTTAATTAAGGTACAGCCCCAGCATTTGCCTGGTGTGAAAATGAAAAACCACAGAAAACCATCTTCAGGGCTGCAGACAGTGGGATTCGAACCCACTGTCTCCCGGATGCAAGCTCACAGCCGCGTGCCTCTGACTGCACGGCCAACTCGCCCGGTAGCGAGACACTGTAGTTGGAAGATCTATTGCTCAAACTAAAAAGGCATGAGTCTGGCAAGAAACTGACTACACTTACGGAAAATAAGATCTCAAATTTTTACTTCAAGGCCAACAATGGAGAGAACACAAGCAGGTCTTATGCTACAAAGAAAGGGGTACCACAAGTGTATGTTTTACGTTCAATGCTTCTCAACTCCGTGACCAGTAACATGCTCAATATACTTTGAAAGAAATTTTGCTATGCCAATGATCCAACAATAGCCAAACTTGAGGAAGGGGAAAGAACTTATGAATAATAATGTTATTGGATTTTATGTCCCACTAATTACTTTTATGTTTTTCAGAGACACTGAGGTGCCAGAATTTAGTCCTGCACCGAGTCCATTTACGTGTCAGTAAATCTACCGACATGAGGTTGACGTATTCGACCACCTTCAAATACCACTGGACTGAGCCAGGATCAAACCTGCCAAGTTGGGGTCAGAAGGAGAGCGCCTCCATCGCCAAAGCCACTCAGCCCAGCGAGATGAGCAGAGATTTGCAAACTACAAGAATGCTCCCAAAATGCTTCTAAAATAGAAGTTCATGTATTCTACCTCAACAACAGAATAGAACATCAGCATCTCAGAGTGAAATGTTGCCAGAAAAGAGTCTGAATTAACTTTAACCCTAAATAACTTGATGTTACACTGGACCAGTCCTAGCAATCCAAAAACCATCTGGAAAACTCCAGCCAAAAATGAAACACCCATAGTAACATAATAAGGAACCTAACCAGCACTTGAAGGGAAGCTGAAGCATCTACCATTTAGACTGTTGGTTTCACAATGGTGTACCCTTACGTGGAATACTGTGCCCCTAAATGCAACAGTGAACCTTCCCATAATCGACTCAACTCCTGGAACCCAATCTGGCTCAATCCTAGACCTGATCATTTCAATACAAGGGAGGAAAGGTGCCAGAAACAAAAGACTATACCCATTAAGCATCATAACATTCAAGATCAAACAACAATATTATACCTGGATCTAACTTGACAAGAAAGGACTGGGAAAGGCTGAACAGAATAAGGATTGGACATGCCAAATGTAATGATTAGGGCCCGGATATTTTAAAAATGCATATGCAAACACGTATTTTGAATGTCAGTGCATATTTTGAACATTAGTGCATATACAGGTACATCTTTCTTTTATGTATTATCGATTATTTAAGATTTCTGAATTAAATTAAAAATCTAATGAACTCTATATGTTGTACATCCCTTGGCAACATGAGAAGCCTTCCCCTGATCAAGGAAAGGGCTTTCAGTGTTGCAATACAAGCAGGTAGATGGATAATGACCCATTTCACAACAGCTATTTCCTTCTTTCTGACATTCCTTTCTGCTTACAGTAGCCTCCCAAGGGTTGCTTAAACAAGTGCGTTCATCTGTTAAATTGCTGATCGTCTATTGCAGTGTTTTACCAGATTCAACTGTAAAAATGCCTAAAGATAAGAGCTCTAGATCTTTTAATTAAACAGTGGATATCAGGCAATAGTGACTATACGAGTGACGATGTAGTATACTGTTAAGTGAGCAACAAGAGTGTAATATGTGATTTAAAAAATTTCAATTTGAACAGCATTCGAAAACAACTTCAAATGAGCAGAGTAAAAACACGCAAAAGCTACTTTTAACCAATGTGAAAACACGGTGTGAAGTTAGAACATTTTCCGCTTATATTTGTAAAGCTTTTGTATGAAGCAACATTTCACTGCATAAATTGAATAATCCACATCTACGCTCATTTTTTGAAAAGTATTGAGCTAATCAAAGGATACCAGATGAATCTACACTTAGGAAGAACTATTCACTTTCACTACAGGCTTCTGTCATTGATTCGATACGATGTGACAAAGGAGGGAACTGTGTCTGGATACCAGTAGATGAAACAACCGATTCGTGTGGTCGATAAATTGCGAACTTCATAGTGGGTAAATTATGTCTGGAAGAACTCGGGCAAACCTCATTCACATTCGTGCAAAGTGCTAGAGAAAAACCAACCATGCTACAGTTGCAAGATTCGTTAACGTTTCCCTGCGACTTCTGTGGCCTAGTGAATCGGTGAGTGATTGTTACAAAGTGCGCCTTTTAGTCACAGATGCAGCTTTGTGTATGTTGAAAGGTGGTCAGTCTCTTCAAGTATTTTTTCCCAATTTCATCAATGTCACATGTTTATTCCATGCATTGCAGAAGAGATATGTACCCTCTTTCCATCTGTCAACAAAGTAATTTCAAGTGGGGAAAAAACTATTCCTAAAAGCAC
This sequence comes from Anabrus simplex, assembly GCF_040414725.1. Taxonomy (NCBI): domain Eukaryota; kingdom Metazoa; phylum Arthropoda; class Insecta; order Orthoptera; family Tettigoniidae; genus Anabrus; species Anabrus simplex. The sequence continues at coordinate 259,976,658 of NC_090268.1, read as the reverse complement.
CGGATCATGTAAAGTTGTACAAAACTCATTTGCCTCAGGTTTCTCTTCCGCCGGAACCTGTTCTCACAAGGTGGGGAACTTGGTTATCTGCAGTATCGTTCTACCGGGGGAACTTTAATAAAGTAAAAGATGTAGTTAAAAGTATTGATGATAGTCATATTGCATGTGTTCATGTGGCAAAGTGCGCATTTGAATCTGAAACTGTATATAAAAATATCAGTTTCATCCATGTGCATTATTTGTCACTTTCAAAGGCAATTAAGGGCCTAGAAACTGGTGGTGCACCCCTACATGAATCCCTTCAGTTACCTCAAAACACCGTTAGTTCTTTTAATGGTGTCCCTGGTGAAACTGGAAAAAAAGTTAAAAGGAAACTCAGTGCGGTGTTGGACTCAAACCCAGGACTGAAGAAGATTCAATCCATAAGCAACTACATAAGTGGAATCAGGCAGTCTTAGCCAGAAGAATGTTCCGAGCAGTCAGTGCCAGTGTACAAGTATTGCCTAGTTATATCCGCCGATGCAGAACGATCATTTTCAGCGTATAAATTAATTCTGTCCGACAACAGAAAGTCATTAACCCCTGAAAACATTGAAAATAACCTACTGCCATGCATCATTTTGCTAGGAATGAAACATGTTTGTCAGTTTAACACCGAGTTAAAATTAAATAATACATTTGAATCGGTCGGAGCTAAAGGGTAATAAGTCACAATATGTCTTATTTTTCTAAGCGAAACATATAACCAATGTGATGCGCTTTGAACGGTGAAAGAAGGAATCAAGTCAGACTTCTCCCTCTTGCCTGAATCATATACCATGAATTGTTATACGGTGGAAGGAAGAACTAACTCTAAGTTGATTCCTTATAGCGCCGTATCTTGAATCTAATGTTGGCACTACCGACATGCACGACCTTAATTTCTTTCTTTGCAACTCCTCGGTAATTTCACGCTATAATATTGTCATTGTTTACATTGATAAAATGTGGAAGATAGGTTTGTCATGTCGCCAAAACGGAAAAGGAATGACACTCCCCATAAAAACAATATAATCAAACGTGCTATAGTGAAAGGTTTAAAATACACAAATCATAATGAAAATGTTGTGAATGAAAAGACAATAGGAGACTACTGCACGTAAGTAGTTTGGTTAGTTTCTCACGCCATGGTTTGTCACTAAGGCACATTTCTGGTAACGAATACAGTGCACTATTTCAGCATGGTTAGTATTTTTACGAATCTTGTTTCCAGATGTCAGAGGAAATGTTTCCAACCTATAGGTGATGATATGAAGAATAGTATTTTCACGACCTTTCACAATATGCCAGACAAAAGCATGCAAGATGTATACTTACAGGGTCTCATCAAAGCGGTCCAAGTTAGATAGCGCAGACCTAGGGTAAAAGATGGCCTACAAGAAAAGAGACGCATTGCAAGTTTTCAATATTTTGTTATGGATGGGACGTTTAGGACAATGGTCTGTCATCAAGCTTTCTGTAGCTTACACGCTATAGGGAAAAAATGAGTGTTTAATTTGACACGAAGTCTGCTTAGGAGTGAACAACCGATAGACAAGAGAGGCAGAACACCAGCTGTGAACAAGATTCCTGCAAATGTGACTCAGAGTATTGATGAGCACATCCGATCATTCCCAGTGAAATCTTCACATTATGCTGGGAAAGAAACACAATACTTAGATGCCAGATTGGATGTTAAACAAATACATGAAATGTACTGCACTACACACCCAGAAACTAAAGTCAAATATGATTTTTACAGGCAGTACTTCCATGATAATTTTAATTATCATTTTGGAAGACTGCAAATAGACACATGTTCTTTATGTGAAGAGCTTAATGCTCAAATAAAGAGTCCTTACTTAAATGACAATGTTAAATTAGCAGCCAAAGCAGAGTTGGAAGTACATCTTCACCGGAGTTGGAAATTTTACAGTTCCCTACACAGCATGCAGACCTTATGTAATGTGAACGATGGGACATGTGCTTTGGCTTTCGATTTCATGCAGAATCTTCCACTCCCTAACATTCCTGTGCAAGATATATTCTATTTGCGGCAACTCTGGGTGAATATTTTCAATGTGTATGATATTAAGACGGACAAATCTGTAATTTACCTGTACCATGAAGGATAAGGGAAAAGGGTGCAAACTAAGTTTGTTCATTCCTGTCGCATTAATTTGAAAATTATGTGCCCAAACATATTAAACATATCAACTTATTCTCTGATGGCTGTCCAGGTCAGAACAAGAACCACACAATGATCAGAATGTGCATGGCCTTGACAGCCAATGGGAGATTCCAATCCATTGTCCATAGATTTCCTGAGCGCGAGCATTTGTTTTTGCCGTGCAACAGGAATTTTGGAGTATTAAAAAAGAAGATTAAAAAAAGTGATCGTATTTACACTCCAATGGAATACGTAGAGATATTAGCAAATAGCAAGAAAAACATTGAAGTTCATGTGGTAAAAACAGAAATACTTAACTTCGATAATTGGTGGCCACTCTTCTTTAAGAAAACCTTTACCGTCTGTGCAAAGTAAAAATCTGCAGGGAAACCAGAAACAGCAATTCACACCAGCAAGCTTTAAACAGTTTACGTATAAAACTGCAAAAGTAGGGGTAGTTGAAGCAGCAATCTACATCAACTCTCCCATTAAACATACATTCTTCTTAGGGAAACCAAAACTTTTTTTAGGGATAACTATGCCAAACATCAAAGCCTATGATGATAAAATTCCCATTAATGCAAACAAACTTAACATAAAAAAGGTGGTGAAATATGTTAGCCATGATGCTAGATTATTCTATGATGAACTATTGGAATGGCCAAGACTGGTGTACTCGACAGAATTGCATAAATAGTTGTTGAGTATGGCATCAAAGTAGCGACTGTGCATTATACAGTGTTTGTATTGTCATAAACATCATTCAAGACTAAATCTACATTACATAATGTTTTCGAATATCCATTTCAATGGTCATTTAAATGATACAGAGCTAAAAGGCATTAAGTCCGAAAATTGTTAATATTTATTTCTCAACTGTATATAGCAATTTACTGTCAACGTTTGTCTCAGTGAAGTGTCTTTTCATTACCTATAACATAGAAATCTTCTTAAATAGGTGTATTTAATATAAATGTACATTTAAAATAAATACTTTGATACAAATATATAAAACAGTTTAAACAGTGGAATGTTTTTTGCTTCTCCTGAAAAGTTTAGTGCACATTATCAACATTTTTAGTGCATATGTGCATGCATATTTTTGGAGTTTTTAGTGCATATGAATCCGGGCCCTAATAATAACACCTACTAATCGAGCTCAATATTCCCACTATTTACCCATGGGTTTACAGAATTGTTTCCAAGTTATACTAGCCCATTACACTTTCATCAACTTTTGGCCCAGCGAGGAAGGCAATGGCAAACGATCACACTCCTCATCTTGCCCAGTAAGCCTTATTTTGGTGCCGCCATCAGTTTTTGCAATTTCCCGATATTCGCATAATTTTTGGGTATTTGAAGATCCAGCCAGCCTCTAGGCTGATGACCTAACAGACAACACGAAAAGGAACATACAGTACAACAGGACAAACACAATGGCAAATGTGAAAAGAGTGAACAGAAAGAGACAAGGACCAAAATGAAAACAAAAGGACAAGGACAATCCCCACATCTTCACACACCACAGTCCGAGTAGTTGGGTTCTGTCCTCATCAATCCCAATCTTGATTTTCCTACTTCCATTTCTCCTCAGCTTCCAACAAGGTCGTTTTTGCTTCCCAGCTTTATCAGTAGGGAAGGTATCAACACTTGCTGAAAGGCCATCTTGACAGATCTTCACACTTTCATGGTATAGCAGGGATTGGTCACTGAAATTGGTTATGGACTATATGCTCTTCGAATGTGCAATGAAAAGGAACATCACAAATGTGAAGGTAATACCATCAGTGGCCTTAGAAAGTGACCACCAGTTGTTGGTAATGAGTCTCCGAATACTGAAAGAAAGAAAAAATACAAAAGACCAGGAAAGGAAAATAAAAGTATTGAAATTGAAAGAGAAAGAAACCAAAGAAGAGTATCAAGAACTAATAAGGAAGAAATTACCAACAGATAAACCAAAGACAGGAGAAGAGGAATGGGAAAGTTTTAAAAGTACTTTGGTAAAAGCTGCTGAAACATGTGGAAGGACCTATGGAAGGAAGAAATGGAACAAGACACCATGGTGGAATGATACAGTGAAAGAAGCAGTAGGGAAGAGAAACAAGACCTTTCGGGCGTGGTTCCAACAAAGAGTACCAGAAGAGAAGACTATACAAACGAATGGAAGCTAAACAAGTGATTACAGAGGAGAGGAGGAAGTGGATGGAGAAGTGGACACAGATGATGGAAGATAGCAAAGGCAATCGGAAAATATTGTATGGAATGGTGAGAAATAGAAGAAAGAGTAGCCAGAGTGAAGTGGACAGAATAGAGGTAACCTAGTGGAGAAAAAGGAGGATATTAAACTAGAAGAAATACTTTGAAGACCTCCTGAATGTGGTTGGATTAAGTGAAGAAGATTATATTGAGGAAACTGATGATAGGTGTGATGGACAAAATGGAGGAGTTAACTTGGGCAGAAGTGGAGGAAGCTGCGAAGAGGATGAAACCGAGAAAAGCACCAGGAGTGGATGAGTTAAGTGTGGAGATAATAAGAGCCGCAGGGGAAATGGGTACACAGTGGCTATACAGGATAATGGGGGTAGTGTGAAATGAGGAAAAAGTACCAGAAGATTGGAAGAAGGGTGTAATAGTACCCATCCTTAAGAAAGGAGACAGAAGAAAATGTCAGAACTACCGTGGTATAACCCTGATGTGTCACTGTGCCAAGATACATGAAAAAGTCCTGGATAATATACAAAACATGTACCACTTTTAAGCATTAAAAATTGCCTTAAGCAATCATTGTATCGACTAGGTGGAAAATAAATAAATACTTAATTGTGAAGTCCTAGAAAAGTGAATAAGGAAGTCAGTGGAAAAAAGAATGAAGAGGAGAACAGTATGGCTTTTGACAAGGAAGGTCAACTATTGACCTCATATTCTCAGTGAGGCAGCTACAAAGGCACTGAGTATGGGAAAGATTTAGTGATGGCCTTCATGAACATAGAGAAGGCATATGACAGTGTCCGTAGAAACAAAATCTGGGAAGTTATGAGAGTAAAAGCAGTAAATGAACAGATAGTGACAACGGTGAAAAATATGTAAGCTGTGTTAAAGTCAGAACCAAAAGAACTGGATGGTTTAATTTAACAAATGGTGTAAAGTAAGGAAGTGCCCTCTCACCTCTATTATTTATAGTGGTGATGGATGATATAATATAGAAGGTAGCACAGATCATTGGAGAGAGAAGAATGAAAGCAGTGCTGTTCGCAGATCTATTAATATGGGGAAACCATGAGAGTGAAGTGCAGGAACAGCTCAATGTATGGGAGGAAGCTGTATCATGTTATGGAATGAAGTTCTCAGCAGAAAAGAGTAAAGTGCTGGTAATGGCACGAAACAAGAACCGAGTATATAATGGCATGACATTAGAAGAGGAGCAGTTGAAAAGAGTTGACAGCTTTAAATACCTGGGAAGTGTAATTGAAGAAAATAGAGGACACAGGATCAAAATCAATGAAAGAGGAAGGTGTGCAAATGGATTCTTTAAGAGTGTGTGATGATTGATATGGAACAAAGATGTACCACACAGGTGTAAAGGTGTTATCTACAAGACTTATTTTGTGCCAATTCTGACATATGGATCAGAAGTGTGGGTGATGAAGGAGAGGGTTAAAAGTAGAATACAAGCAATGGAAATGAAGTTTTGAAGGTGTCGAGTAGGTTTAACAAGAATGGACAGAGTAAGAAATGAGAGAGTCGGGAGATGGTAAATGAAGTATCCCTACAGGAAAGATAGAAAAATCAAGACTGCAATGATATGGACATGTTAAGAGAATGGAAGAAGAAAGGATACCGAGAAATATGTTAGAAATGGAGATGACGAGAAGGAGACCTAGAGAAAGACCAAGAGACAGATGGCTGAAAGGTGTAAAGAAGAGCATTGAGGCAAGAGAAGAAAACTGGACTAGAGTGAGAGAAGAGAAGTGGTGGATGGACAGAAAACGATGGAGAGGCTTATGTTCCAAGCAAACCCAGCCTGTGGTTGGAAACTGCTCCAGATGATTATGATGATGATGCTGATGATGATGATTGGTTAATTTTGCTGGCTTGAGGGATAGGTGTGTCATATTCATCATCATATCATCCTCATCACGACGCGTAGGTCGCCTACGGGTGTCAAATCAAAAGACCTGCACCTAGTGAGCCGAACATGTCCTCGAACACTCCCGGCACTTCATTTGTTGTGTTACTTCTTGTGTTCCTACCTTTATTACTCTTTCTCTAAATGACTTAATTATGCTTCTCAATGCTGAATTAAAGGTAAAGTACCACACAACAGTAGAAATTTAATAAGGTAATATTATGATCCCTCAAGGATTTAAATCAGGCAAGAAATCCAAACAAGCATACCTTTAGGGATTGTTTGGCTGTTGAATCACTAGTAGAGTTTGTCTATAAAGGTAGAAACAACCTATAGATCTACAGACTTCCAAATTCTGCACTCCTGATTCAACAAGGAAATAACTGAACATCAATTAATCCTGGGTCATTTCAAGCCAGTAGAGAAAACTGTGATGGAATTACTGTTCAAACAATTAGAATACTTCCATACATTTTCAATTAATGTACACATGCTGACATAGAAGGTGAAGTAGATACTTATTCTCATAGGGAACCTGAAATATTTGTCCTAATGAGTAAATTCATAATTCCAATATAAATTTTCCAGCTAACGCATTCTTGGTTGCCAGTATTTTGCCCCAGTGTGAAACGAGAAGGCGAATAAGCTGAAAAATCTTATTCCAACTGTACAGTGACGAGCATGGTCACATGCAACCATGATGTTGTGGTTCCTAGTTCAATACGCACGGGCCATGAAACATTACTCACATAGGAGTTGCCATCATAATTGGAGTATCATCAAGTGTGGGAGGCAATTAGAAAGCACAGTTTCCCTTAAATGTGAGCAAGGTGGAATGTAGTAGGCCGACTAATAGGTGTGTTACGCGTGCCTGTTTCTCAGTGCCATAGCCCAGTAGGTACGGATTCAGGTTCACAGTGGGAAGGTGACTGGTTCGAATTTGCTTAGGATGGTTTTTCTTTTTACCAATCTGCTGGCAGCAACAGTGGACAAACCAATCAGAGTGTAGGATGTCCTCATCACACTTATTATTACAGGTAGATAATTTTACCAGCAACAATGGCACATTGAGGACCTTGCATCTGTGAACAGGCACTTGCTCTTGTTGAACAAGGAAATCTAACCGCACCAAAGGCTGGAACACTTTATGGCATCCCACAAAGTAAGGCAACATATTGGATAAGACTTTATCGAAAAGTGAGAGATTTAAGTCGGCGATCACTTGATCACTGAGGTCCATTCAACCCCGTTCATGAATGACAGACATTCAGCTACACCAGGCTAAAGGTTTTCCCAGCAGGTCAAAGACAGCCTTGCGACAACTGAATTTAGAATTCTGGCAAGCAGCTGAAATAAAATCTCACTGATGAGCGGAGAGCGTACTGCCTTGTGTTTGTCGAGGACAACAAGCTACACGATTGGTCGAATGTCATATTCTCCAACAAGAGCATGTTTTCCTCGGCGAATGATGGGCCAGTATGAAAGTTTCTCCCTATTAGCACCTGACAGAATCCGCATACGTGACCAAGCATTAGCGCTCTGGCTATGTATCTGTTTTATGATGGGCTTGGATGAGCTCTCGTAGGATAGGCAAGTTTCACCGAATCGGGCAATGTCTCACTACCAGGTAATATGTGCACATTTTAGAGAATATTACGGCCCCTTCCATGCAGGTGCTTCATCCTGCCAGTGTTATACACTTTCAGAAGGATCTGTCCGATTAACATTTTTTGTTTGTTTATTTGCTATTTGCTTTACATCACACCAACATAGATAGGTCTTATGACAATGATGGGACAGGAAAGGCCCAGGAATGGGAAGAAAGCGGCCGTGGTCTTCATTAAAGTACAGCCCCAGCATCTGCCTGGTGTGAAAAGGGAAAACCACGGAAAATCATCTTCAGGGCTGCCGACAGTGGGGTTCGAACCCACTATCTCCTGGATACAAGCTCACAGCTGCACGACCAACTCGCCTGGTGTCCGATTCGCATGGCCCAATTAGTTCAAGAATGATTCACAAGGCAAGGTCAGGTGGAGCTTATCGACTGGCCTTCTCGTAGTGCAGACAGGAATCCCATCAAGAACGTGTGGGCCAAAACGCAGTAATAACAGAGACCTAGCCTGATTCTGCACCAAATACAAACAGTGCTCTCAGAGATGTTGCTAGTGCGGCCTGGAACAATGTGGCAGGTGACAATACGTAAGCTTCTGCCCTAATTGATTCGATGGTCATACAGTACACTTGGAAGGGGTTGTGCAGAATGGTATTGCATGGTCCTCTTACAGAGAAGACCATCCGAAGGTCATTTTCAGGGCCAAAAATAAGCTCACTCATGGTCAAGAATGGCATGATATAACAAACGAAGATTGACGCAAGTGTAATAGACTGATATAACTCAAAAACAATATTCTTTAACCCATGGGTAAATAATGCCAATATTGAGCTTGAATGATTATTATTATTATTATTATTATGACTTGTGAGGTATGGCTATGAAGCATATACATCCATTTATTAGCATTATTATTTACATAGTTAGGTATGGACGATCATATTATTTGTGAGGTTATGTCATGAAACATGTGCTGTATTTATATTAATATGAGTTTAGTTAATGTAAGAATTGGTAATTAATAGTATATAATTTATTAATACCTGTATATTTGATGTATAATCCACTACAATCACTGTAACAGTCTCGACTCACCTTCGCCGCATTCATCATGTTTGACATCCGCACTCAGCCACTGCTACGCTACTACTATCAGCTGTTTTCTCACCTGCAACTTGGATGACGTCATCGAGCCAGCGATTCTACACTCCTCAATCATATTCTCGGCGTTTCCAGTGCCATGTGTCAAACCTTCCCCTGTATTTCCCCTCTCCAACTCGCCCTATATAAACTGCACACAATACCTCCCACGGAGAGACATTCTTCGGCTGTGTGAGAGAGGGCAATATATTTATGCTACGCTCATGTATATTTTCAAACCTGTATGGGACTTAATTTCTACCATGAAGTACTGTATTCTGAACTCTGCTTTACTTTCTTTCAAGTGGTGTACTCGATTATGTATTCGATTACGTGGCAGCTGGATATCTAATTCCTTTATTCTAAAATAACTGTTTTTTTATATATTAAAATGACTATGAACTTTCTCAGTGTCGATACTTTTGAAATTTTCTGGTGCTTCAAATTACTCTGTATTCTTCTGCTGTTTAAATGCCCTGCCCCTGAACTTTGTTCACCTCTATCTTACTGGGCAAATATGCATCGGTCTTGCATTCAGTGTATTGGAACTATATTTGGAAATTGCATTTTACTTTCCAAGCCAGGTCTATTATTTCTGAATGCCCGGATTTGTAAATTTGTAATGCTCTCCTTTAATTAATTTCCCTACTTTATGGTCTTTCCTACCTTCCCTATCCTCTTACGTATTTTGTGCAGTTGGTTGGGAATCATTTGTTCTGTTCTTCGTGGTTTTTTGAAAATGCTGTTCTGATGTAATCATAAATTATGCCCTTTTTTGTAAAATATGTTCTACTCATTGACTTTCTTGATGCCATTCCATTTTCTACCATTTGTGTCTTACGTTTTCAATACATTCATAGTTGTTCATCTAACATTGGCTATTCTGATTTTCCTCCTAGTGTCCTAGTAAACTTCCTCCCTGTATGTGCATTGCTATTTCTCCTCTGGTACCATCCTCGGATTACCCAGCTTTTGTATTATATTGCTTCTACAATCCCTTATTTATCTTTTCTATATTGTAATAATATGAATAAATTATCATAATATCGCTACGCCCTAACTAATACCATCCCGCCACAACACACTGTAATATCCAGAATGTATGATGAGAACTATGTGAACCTTCCTTTCATTGTAACTATGCTATTGAACACTCTAGAATTTAAGAGATGATAGGTTGTGACATATCCTTCTAGAAGCCTGGCCAGGCAACATATATAAGAAGGCGGTCTTGATGGCGGAGTTCTTGTTTGGTTGGAGTTGTTTTCGTGAGCTTGTGATGTGATTTTGATAACATGTTACTGTAACAGTCAAATGTTTTTCAAGATGGCAGTCACATTCTTCTTATTCACCGTAGTCGTGTTTTGTTTATGATGGCAGTTGATTATGTTATGTTTGTATAGAGTGAAAATAAGTTTTAAATAAATAAGTGTACACAACTGACAGCATTTTGTGTGCATCTTTGTGGATACATCAAATTACATGATTCGTCATATAAGTTAGTGTAGGAATAAACACAAAGCAAAATATTTTACCCTACCAAGACTCAAACCCTTGACACACAAGTGGCAAGAACTAACAATTTAGCATGCATGGCTACCACTTTGGCTCACAGAGTCTGAAAGTTTGGAGGGACTTCACAAAACTATAACATGTCTGTTGGACAAAATATAGTGCATACAGACTAAGAAATAGAATGTAACTAGGCAAGGCCATGTTGTGTGTCCTATCCTCCCAACAGTACATGTTGCAGGCAACTACACATTCCAGGGGATACTCAGCTTCTGTCAGCAAACATACAAGATGTAAGTACAAAGCTATTAAAAGAATACATTTTGAAATAAATTGTTCTAATAATAATAATAATAATAATAATAATAATAATAATAATAATAATAATAATAATAATAATAATAATAATAATAATAATAACAGTATAGCCTCAGATACCATGTGCAGACATTTTAAATTGACACCATCTGGCTGCCTGCTCATCAATTTCAATGTTCCGTTTTACTCTAGGCCTCCTAGATGGCACAGTTAACCGAATCTCTTCTGGGCATCTATGGCTGAGTTTTAATTAATTTTGTCATCAGGTAAACACCAAATGTGCAACCAAAGATCTTTTACATGCCGACAACGTATGACATTGAGCAAAACTCGTTAGTTTACACAATTATCATTCCTGAATGTTTTGAGAGATAAGCCACTCTCTTCATCAGTGAACTTGACATCATAAACCAAAATTCGTCATATTGTAAGATCTATTAACCAGACTTATACTGAAAATGGAACTAGTTAAACACATAAAGAATTAAAACACACACTAAAAAAGTTTCCTTAATAATGCTTGTCTAAATAGCATTAGTAGTTTTTATATTTGTCCTTAATGTTGAGGAAGTACTTTAAAAATTCATATTAAAAACCACTGTTGATCTCTTGGATGAAATAAAAATGAAACAGTTAACATCTATGCTTGCTGTTAAAAATCCTGCTCAGAAGTTTTTTCTTTATATTTTTTCTTTACAATTTGCTTTACATCGCACCGACACCACAGACAGGTTTTATGGTGACGATGGGACAGGAAAGGGCTAGGAGTGGGAAGGAAGCAGCCGTGGCCTTAATTGAGGTACAGCCCCAGCATTTGCCTGGTGTGAAAATGGGAAACCACGGAAAACCATGTTCAGGGCTGCCGACTGTGGGGTTCGAACCAACTATCTCCCGAATACTGAATACAATTAAGTGACTACAGCTATCGAGCTCTGTCAGAAGTTCTTATCCACCTCTAAGTTATGGACTTTCTGCCTCATAGGACATACGTAAAAAATGAGTTGCCCTACGAAATGTAGCTTTACTGAATAAATTTGTCCTATTATGGTTCTTGTCCAAATGAAAACAAAGTGGATCAAACAAATCCCACTGTGCCCTTGATAGTACATATATCACACACTCGCACAGTATTCACAACTAAGAGATATTATTGTCGTTATTCCTTTTTTTTTTGCTAGGGGCTTTACGTCGCGCCGACACAGATAGGTCTTATGGCGACGATGGGATAGGAAAGGCCTAGGAGTTGGAAGGAAGCGGCCGTGGCCTTAATTAAGGTACAGCCCCAGCATTTGCCTGGTGTGAAAATGGGAAACCACGGAAAACCATGTTCAGGGCTGCCGACTGTGGGGTTCGAACCAACTATCTCCCGAATACTGAATACAATTAAGTGACTACAGCTATCGAGCTCTGTCAGAAGTTCTTATCCACCTCTAAGTTATGGACTTTCTGTCTCATAGGACATACGTAAAAAATGAGTTGCCCTACGAAATGTAGCTTTACTGAATAAATTTGTCCTATTATGGTTCTTGTCCAAATGAAAACAAAGTGGATCAAACAAATCCCACTGTGCCCTTGATAGTACATATATCACACACTCGCACAGTATTCACAACTAAGAGATGTTATTGTCGTTATTCCTTTTTTTTTTGCTAGGGGCTTTACGTCGCGCCGACACAGATAGGTCTTATGGCGACGATGGGGTAGGAAAGGCCTAGGAGTTGGAAGGAAGCGGCCGTGGCCTTAATTAAGGTACAGCCCCAGCATTTGCCTGGTGTGAAAATGGGAAATCACGGAAAACCATTTTCAGGGCTGCCGATAGTGGGATTCGTACATACTATCTCCCGAATGCAAGCTCACAGCCGCCCGCCTCTATGCGCACGGCGTCGTTATTCCTAATATTATTATTATTATTATTATTATTTTTATTATTATTATTTCATTTGTATATTTATTCTTTATATTTTAACCTGGAAGGTCTTCATATGTGATATGTGTAATTGGTTTTGTACACGCAGATAGGAAAACAGTACTATTTAGAACTCAGAAATTTTTCGCGAGTCATGTGGAACAGCCCAGAGTCTCATGACGTAGCCTTGTTGTTATTGTCTTGGAGACCTGGAAGATGTTCGGGGCGTGGTCTTGGAATGGCAAGAGGATCTTCCACTAGTGACTGGATGGCCAGGACCAATCTAAACGTACCATGAGAGAGCAGGGGGAAGCTGATGTCTATACAATGAAAACTCGATTATCTGTTCCTGAAAACTACGTTTCCCAGAATACCCGTTCAAATTACGTGCATCCTAATTAAATCACATTGTAAATATACCGCATTATCCGTTCTTCAAAGAAACGATTTCCCGGATCAACCCTCCAGAAATTTCAGTCTCATCAACGCTAAATCTTTGATCAAGTGTTTTTCAAGAAACTGTACCTCACAAAAGGATGGCTAGGCCATACTTATGGTTCATGACGATAACGCCCTGTCATTGCGATAATTAGAGCAAGTACTGTAGCCTACTGGAAAAGCAATTGGCGGTGAACTTGCATAAGGGACCATCTTAGCATCGCATTCGGGTGGTATTGTTTAGAGAATCCTCTGAAATCATAAAGCAGAGTGGCCACAATTGGAAGGAGACAGAGCGCATTTCGACAGCTCTATTTGAAGACTGAACGAGTTTTGTGAAATGTTCGTACTTGTAAACCGTTCACATTATGTCCAGGGTTGGATGCACATATATATTTTTTATTTTTTTCGATTGTATCACCAAACAGGTTTTCGTCACTTTCCTTGGAGCACTTGTATAGTCACTGGGCTTTCAGGCAGGAATCAAAACTGCTCCTTCATAACACAAATCTTATCGAGACCAGAAGAGATGTAGCACCTTACATAAATAAAGCCATGGGAGGTCTTGGGATTACCTATTAGGAACTGGTACTGTTTTGGTCTTAACATAAGACTGGGGATTTTATGTTTTTGTGTTAAAATTTCATAAAACTGCAGTAGTTTTATTTGCACACATTATATTTAAAAGGTTAGTATCACCTCCTGCTCATACTGACTTGTGCAGAAAGCACGCATTCCAGCTGAGCTGAAAGTCATGACTAACCATAATTTAAAATTTTTTCTCCTTCCAATTTGATTGTGATTAGCAACGGCCAGAATTGAATATAGTGCATTCGAGAATTCTTGAGAATCGATATATTCAAAACCATATTATTGATTTCAACATAAACTTTAAAAGTCGATGCAGGCCTAATTTACGTGGAAGCGGTACAAGATTTCCAGAAACTGACTAAGAACCGTATACCAGTCACCAAATTAAATGGAAGATTTAAAAAAAGGGATTTCACCATCATGTTGAGCGCTTTTGTATCTAATGTGTTTTATTAGATTAGAGAATTAAAAACTACTTGGGTTGTTTGGCTTACAGTAAAATGACAATGTTAAAGGTCCACCTTTTCAATACCATGAATGTTTATTAATGCGAGTTTAAAGAAGATTGGTACTAGTTTCGACGCTCACTGCACGTCATTATCAGCCAACGAATCAATTGAGCAAAATGCAACTTATCAAATAGCAATATACTGTATATGATAGCACCTACAAGACAAATGTTAAACTATGACTAGTTAAAATAAAAAACACATGGCAGCTAATACAAGGATTCATTTAAAAGTTAAATTGTAACAAGTTAAAACAATGAAAGCAAATCAGAGAAGGTAACACTAGTGATGGGCAGTCTGAGACGAGGTCTCGAGATTTCTCGGGAGTTCTCGAGACTAGCGCAGGCATTATTTCTCACGAGAAATTTCGAGAAATCTCGAGAGCGTTGTCCCCACAATGTGCGGCGAGCAGCGTGTCGTAGGCCTGCAGGTAGTCGGAGCTGAATGTTATTTTTTCCCAATATGCGAATAGCCAACGACGGACCTTCTCATTTTCGTAAATACGTGTCAACAAGCGACTAGGACGTTCATTTATACCGAGGTATATTTTAACGAAGTATAACATAATTATAAAGGATACGCATTCGGGCATTGTATGCACTGATGGGTACACGAATGAGTGGTTTAAGTACAGAACCTGACGGCTACTGTAGGTATACGTAACGGGATACTAGAGGCGTGCATTATTCGAACTCGAGACGAGGCAAGATGCGCCTTGCTGTATGTACAATCACCATAACGCATGAGTGGGATGTGCAATCTAAATTGCTATAGAGTACTTGCGTCATAATTAGATAGGTACTTCGATATATGACGGTGCAATGTGAACTGTGTCGAACTGTACGCGACAACTTGAAGACGATGTCCGAAACGCAACGTAAGTCGTGGATGTCGGTTATTTTTAAGAGATGTCACATAGCACAGCCCACTGTGTTGCTTATTCAAAAGAAGTAAAATACATCGGCAGGAAAACTTCTGGTATGATCCGGCACTTACAAACGCATAATATCAATGAAGAGGAATCATCACAGAACACCTCCGGCCCGGTCTGAATCACAAGAAACTACCCTGCCGAAAACGATTGTGAGGCATTCAGGTAGGGTAACATCCTAATAACAATTATCAACAAATTATACGGGTTATTCAGCTAAGAAGTCCACCTGACATAACTCGTGAACAGTTTAAGATACTGGCATTCTGTATTCACTTTCGTTAATGGTAAGGAGCTCATAGTTCAACATGCAGTGCTTTCATAGGATTTTGACAAAATTTATCGTCACACACATTTCCATGTGTGAACTGCTGATGATAACCATCAAGCTTACACTCGTAGTTACTGGGACGTCGCACAGCTCGCAGCACACGAGAATCGGTCTCGAGAGCGTTGCCCATCACCCCTGTTACACGTTCCACTCATGTGTAATGGGGGTTGCGTACAATAGCAAAGCACATCTTTCCCGTGACAGGTTCGAATAATGCATGCCTCTAGTATCCAAGTAGGTGTACATCCTATCTACAGTTATTCACAAATTATGCATTGTTATTCACCTAAGATGTCCACCCCAAATAAGTCGTGAACAGTTTAAGATACTGACATTCTGTTTCTACTTTAGTTAACGGTATTAAGGGGTTCATAGTTGAACATTCAGTACTTTTCCAGGCTTTTGACAAAATGTATTGGCTCACACGTTTTCATAAGAGAACGTTATTTCACGCAATAACTACCAATGATATACTATCAAGTTTACAGTCGTAGTTACTGGTACGTCGCACAGCTTGCGCTACAGGAGGATCGGTCTCGAGATTCTCGCGAGAGTCTCGAGATCGGCGACGTCAGTTTCGAGAGTCTCGAGCGAGAGCGTTGCCCATCACTAGGTAACAATTGTTAGGGTATGATACACGAGAAAATAGTCCAGCTTGAGGTTTGTGGAACATAAGGTGTATCTATATACAACATTTGAATGCACTTACTAAGGCAAATATTAAATGTAACGTTAAAATGATGAGAGTATGGTGCGTATGACCATCTAAAACACATGACAGCACCTATAAAGTCACTGTTAGATTATAACCCGTTGAAATGATGAGGTGTGTCTGACCATAAAATATAATATTTTTGAGAAGGTATCCTAGTTGTTGAGTCTTGATAAACAAGAGAATAGTCCAGCTTGAGGTGCATAGATCATAAGGTAACATATGTTATCAGTGGGAAGAATAAACCTTGTTCTAAGTTGCGGTAAGTAACAGGCTTAATTCAGGTGGTTTTGAAGCCAACAATGAGGTCGTGCTGTCATGTGTTTTAGATGGTAATACGCACCATACCCTCATCATTTTAACATTACACTTAAAATTTGCCTTAGTAGGTGCATTCAAGTGTTGTATATAGATACACCTATGTTTACAAACCAAGCTGGACTATTTTCTCGTGTATCATACCCTAACTATTGTGTTACCTTCTCTGATTTGCTTTCATTGTTTTAACTTGTTACAATTTAACTTTTAACATTAATCCTTGTATTTGCTGTCATGTGTTTTATATTTTAACTAGTCATAGTTTAACATTTGTCTTATAGGTGCCATTATATATATTGCTATTTGATAAGTTGTATTTTGCTCAATTGATTCATTGGCTGATGACGACGCGCAATGAGCATCGAAACTACAGTAGTACCAATGTTCTTTAAACGTTATGTGATATATACTCAGATCAATAAACATTCATGGTACTGAAAAGGTGGACCTTTAACATTTTCATTTTACTGTAATCCCAGTTCAATACGGAACAAAATTAAGTTTCTAACTTTCAATGTTGTCTGGCTTGGCGTTATTAGATTTTTCAAAGTGTTTGGCTGATCAAAGTTGCTGAACTGAAAGAAGTTTTCACGGGAAACTGATGAAGTTACCCTGGTAAAACTGAATATAAGGTATCAAGATTTTTAACTCGCATACTGGTAATTAATGTTTGAAGCCTGTCAGAAATTGACAAAGTTTCCCTGGTAAAACTGAATATAATTTAAAGTATCGAGATTTTTAATTCGCGTATCGGTAATTAATGTTTGAAGCCTGTCCCACGGTCTAGCT
The DNA here is from genome assembly GCF_040414725.1 of Anabrus simplex. Classification (NCBI taxonomy): domain Eukaryota; kingdom Metazoa; phylum Arthropoda; class Insecta; order Orthoptera; family Tettigoniidae; genus Anabrus; species Anabrus simplex. Next base: position 259,959,237 of record NC_090268.1, on the reverse strand, counting down.
TGCCTGCCTCTCACCCGGAGGACCGAGGTTCGATCCCTGGCCAGGTCAGGCATTTTTATCTGGATATAAGGGGTGGTTCCAGTTCCACTCACCCTACGTGACTACCTTTAATCGAGGAGCTATCTAATGGTGAGATGGTGACCCCGGTCTAGAGAGCCGGGAATAACGGCGAGAGGATTCGTCATGCTGACCATGCGTCACCTCATAATCTTGTGCTGAACCAAGCCTGCCTTGGTGATGCACTTCCTTTATTCCTACTTCTCCTTGACTGTCGTTGCCATTAGCGATAAAATTTACCCGAATGTGACGTGAAACTTATAGTTTCTCATTGAAGATGGCGCTCTAGCCATCTGTGTTGATACACAGTCTGTCTAATACCAATATAATAGTCCGTTATTGGACATTATAAATTTTCCAGCTAACTCATTCTTGGTTGCATTTCGCTCTCATAGTGCATTGGCACTGCTGGTGGCTTCAAATAGCCTATGCAGTGGCCTCCACGGTATGCACTAGCCTTGCGTCTTGGGTGGTGTGCCAAGTCCCAACTGACGAGCCTAACTTAGCACACGAGGGCGAAACGCAGGCAACCAAGAATGAGTTACCTGGAAAATTTATAATGTCCAATAACGGACCATTATATTGGTATTATAAATTTACTCATTCAGGACAAATATTTTAGGTTCCCTATGGGAATCAACATCTACAACACAGTCTGTCTCTCGCTCACCGAGTGTTAAGTTGGTCAGCTCGTGATACCAACAATGGAGGGATCGAAAATGATGAACAAACTGGCATTTAAAATGTGCTTCTTGATCTACGAATTGCTGTTATCATGGATTTACTTGCTTCAATGCTCGGCTCTCTGCTGGGAGTCATTATTTTGATTGACGTAAATATTTCGAGATTCCAAATGTGCTGCTCCCAGGTATTTCATCCTATTTCATTTCACGTGTCATAGTTACAAGAACGGTTCTATGTGATTGTATTTCCGTAGTCTTTCATCACCTGTCATTGCAGACTCTTAATTTTGTGTGTGTTTTAAATTTTTCTTTCTTTGTGTGCACACGTGCGAGAGCGGAGAGTGGTATTTATCTATCTGTTTATTTGGGCCTGTGTGTTGAGAGTTTTGAGACCCTGCACTTCTGTTTCTTCATCGTTTTGAATCATGGCTGAGCACTGGTATATTGTATGATTTGACGCTGTGGGGTTTAATCCATGTTTGTCCACGTGAGGCAATTTGGATGTCCCAGGTAGCGGGTTGATGAAAGTTGTGATTGCTACGATTATATTTGGATCAGCCTTGCCTATTTTTTCGGTGGTCCAGCATGGTATCTGTGGTGTTCGAACCAAGCTCGCGAGTCCATGATAGCCGTTGCTATCCTGCGCGTAAGTATATGTCGCATGCCTTGACACACCGGCCTGGTTTGGGTCGATTTTAAACTGGGTCTTTTATTTTTTATTTAAATTCATTTATTGAAAAAACACAAGGCAATTACAATTTATTCTTCCACATAGTTTCCTGCTTTGGAAGTTCATCTGTTGCAGCACATAGGCAGCTTCTTGATGCCCTCATCATAAAAAGAACAGGTCTAGGTCACCTGCCAGTTGCGCACAAAGTCTTCCACACTCTCATCATCTTCAAATCGTTGCCCTCCTAGAACTTCTTTAAGCGGTCCGAACAAATAGAAAAGGCCAGGGCGATAAGCCTGGGCTTCAAGGAGGATGATCAAGAGTAGTCCAGTGCATTGTAACCGTACGAAAATACGATCCCCAAATTTTAGGTTAGGAAATTTCGTAAAATAATTTATAATCATGTAATTTGGTTTATTTAGAATGTAAAAACGTAATAATATAAGACGAATGTGTAGTTAGGGAATATTGCATATGTGCATCATTATATTTTGTATAAATTTCTGTTTGGGTAAGAGTCTGTAAATATGGCCTAGCCGTAAGGATTGTGCAACCGGGAAAACAGCGACTATATCGGGAAGGACGGTTGAAGTCAGTTGAATGTGTTGCAACAAAGTGGCTTGGAAACACGGGGTACGGCCATGCAGTATAGGCTGGAGTGGATCAATGTGGATGTACGTGAGTGGACGTTCGATGTCACATCAGACGCACGATAGCCAATACGAGGGCTTTGTTTTAAGTGAGGTTGGGTTGACTGAGTGACGCGTGAAGAAGTGCCTGTGAGAGCGTTGCTACTAGTAAACTTTTCAGGACACTATAACCACGTGCAGCAAGCCTATATAAGTATGTACGCGTGTGCGGCAATTCATTCTGACTCTGATTCCGTTTCTGATTGTGTGTGTTCTTGATTCTGTGTTTCTCACTCAGACCAGCGCGCGGGAGCTACTTTGCACAGATTCCTGGCGGTGCTCTATTGTTCTTAAGTATATTTTACCTACAGAGTGAGCACGCTAAATATCCCTGATGCTACGAGTTTCTGGTGGCCGTTATGTAAAAGACGCTACTAAGTGTTTATTTGTAATTCCAACTCTGTATAATAATGAGACTATAATTCTTCTACGAGATAATGTACAGTGGATGTGGTGATGCGTACCAAATCTATATTCGGTAGTGGATGTGTGGTTGTGCACAGAGCTAATTCTTTGTAAAGGAAATCGTCGGCCGAGTATGCAGTTTCAGTTGGAGAAATGCGAGGCACCACACTAACCTGTGCGGCAGTCGGGAAGGACTCAAGACGTCGATGAAGAAGTGTGTACATAAGGTTAGGGATGCTCTTCGTAAAGAAGGTTGCATCCGTACGTAGAGAAAGTCGTCGTACTTTTCTTTACCAGAATACGATTTTTGTTCTGTAACAGTGGAGAGTGCAGTGGGACTCTTATCTGGAGGTATGTTAAGAAATGTATATCTAATGGAAGTAAGGATTTTGTTGGTGATAGTAGTGTGTATATTTGCCTTTGTAAACAAATGAGTAGGTCTTGTCAAGTAATGATTTTGTTGTTGGTAGTAGTGTGTATATTTGCCTTTGTAAAAGACAAACGAGTAGGTCTTGTCAAGTAATGATTTATGTTGGTCGTAGTTGTTTGTAAGTTGCCTTTGTGGACGGCAGTCAGGAGTGGGTCTCATCAAGTGATGATTGTGATATTTATTATATATTTTTATTTATTTTGGGAGTAAAGTCATGTAATGAAACTGCAGTAAATCTTTTTATCAGTGGAGTGAGGATGAACCTGGCATGCTACCCACATCTAATTTCAGGGGTAAACAGGTAAGGTTATAAAGTAAGTCTGGAGCTTCGTCAGCCTGATGACCGTCGCCTTGAGAGAGAGAGTTGCTCATTGCTCTACACAGTTATACATTCCTGTAATTGTTTTACAGATGGCGCCCAGTCTTGGTATTTATACTTATTTTACTCACCATTTATTCATTTCATATTTTCAATAGCTTGCAGTAATTACAGCATTTCCTGTAGCTTGGAGACAGAGCTGCAGTATGGGGCCGCGCATTGTTGAATCGGTTGGTCCCGTCTTTTGCGGAGATATGCAAACCTCGCCTTGCTCAACAGCTTGCAGCAGTAAGCAGCATTGCTTGTGCGTAGCTCATGTAAAAAATCAATCAGCAAAATGCCTTGCCGTTCGAAAAAAACAGCTGTAAGAACCTTGCCAGCTGACAGTAGAGTCTTGGCTTTCACTGGTGCTGCCCCCCTTTCCTCCGCCACTCCTTACATACATGCATCCCTGACAATGTTTGATCACCAAACTGTGCAGTCAATCTATGGCAAATTTCCGCCGCTATAACTCCTTCACGAGCAAGAAATGTTATAATTATGCGTTGCACAGTGGAGGGGTGCACCTATTGCTCCGACATCGTGAGCATTACTGATGAAATGGCGGGAAATACCTAACAGCATGCTCTCCCCACTTCCAAAGTTCCTGCCTAAGCATAGCAGAAGCACAGGGCCAGTCCTACCAACTGTTGATGTTCAGGAACAAAAATCCCGTTTATATTTGATCGACCTTCGTATTTTACCACAGCAACTAATACTATTTCATGTGGATTTAAATTAATTAACTTGTGTTTCTAATGTAAGCAAATATAATGAATTCCAATTAGTCTAGGTCGATATTCAAAACAGTTTTCAAATTTGAAGACAAATCATTCATAGGCACCATAGGTTTCTGACTTTGAAATCTTTTGAGGAAAGATTCAACACTTAAAAGATATGGTTAAACGTTCCACTTTCATAATACTAAATATTAAAAAAAATTTAATTATTTAAATAAGATTTTGAAAATAACGGAACATGTTTAATCTACGTTGTAGAAATCAGCCAAAAAGTTTTTTAAGGTTAAGAACAAAGGACAAGGAGAAAAACATTAAAAAATATTCGGACTACCAAATACGTCAGTTAAAATGTTGAAGAATATGCTGGAATGGTCTGAGCACAACACTTGAATACTGTGTCGTAGGTATGACATCGTAACTGACGTAAAACCTTCAATTAGTATGTTTAATATATTTTAATTATAGTTTATAGAAGGCTAAATTATCGTTTATTAAATGTTAAATGATTTCCCTGTAAATATGTAGTATAAAATTGCATAACCTCAAATACGTATTGTGTATTGTTTAACCTCAAAATCTATAGAGCCGAAAGTGGTAGAAAATTCCATAATGTTCGTATGTTAGACTTATTGTACTATAATTTGGTATATATGAAGGGTTCTGGAAACTTACTGTAAGGTTTTATTATCCAGATACATGTAGAGACATTACGAATGTTGTAGATATTTCCATGTACATTTTTAAATATTGAAGGAACGTTCGAGTACCCATTCGACTAGCTGGTCGATCAATGTTTCGAGTGTGTTCCATTAGAGTGTTGTAAGAACTCTTCCAGAAGTCGATCATTCTAGATGGTTGATCGAATGGTATAAATATCGAGCTGTCAGTCAGTGAAGGCAGTTCTCAGTTCTAAGTTCTAAGTTCTAAGTTCGCAGATCTTGGTTCTTGGGACTCAGGCAAGTGATGGACTGGGAGCGACTGTTGGGTTCCGAGGTGGAGTCTGAGTACTGGACTCAAGTTAGTCAGGCGGTGAATTCAAAAGAGAGTATGTTATAGTGCGCGCGTCAGTGTTGTTGATATCTGTACTTGTCAGAATCGACTTCAGGCTACTCCGCTATTGAGTGTTGTATATAGTATTATTTGCTAGTGTGTATAATTGTGTGTTGTGACGTACAGTGTGAATAAAGTAATTTATATAAGGAAGTGAACGTGTTCTCGTGTAATATTTATTTACGTCAAATAAAATCGCAACGTAGAACGATAAATTGGTGACCGTGACAGGACACTTCAAGAATTCAGCAATGAAGATCGACCAAATGAGCTTGCTGGTGTTACGGAAAGTGCTGACATCACAGAGAGTTACAATAATTGAAAATCTTCCACCTTTTTGATACTTTCTTTTTGCTTTTTAGCAATTTTTATTTGTAAACAGTACATGTTTCATTCTCACTTGGAACATTTTCAGCTGTTGTTAAGCTTAGGTGAATTGCTAAGTTTCTGAACACGTTATTTGCAAATACATTGATTCTCTTAAAGATTACTTGAACACAAATTAAATTAAAATGATGTTAAAACAATGTGGGGGTTAATGGGTTAATGAAATGAGACTGGATGATTACATAGTTGGTCAGCTTAAAAACTAGGCCTATATCTATTCACTGGAATAGTTGTTAAAAGTTTCTCTTTGTTACATTAAAAATGTCTGTCTTCCGATTAAAAGGTTTTAAAAATGATTGGCTTCATGACACTGTTCAAATTGTTGTTGAATGTTTTTTCTTTCACTCCTTCCAGGTAGGCTGTTACTTATTACGAGCTTGCTTACTGTGCCCTAAATTGAGTCTAATGTGGATCTTTGAAGCTGATTGGTGGTCAATTTTTGGGAAGGGAGCTTCGTCTCAATTTCTGAAATGAAATGAAATGAGGAAATAGGAATTTGTTTTTGTAATGAAAACATGTGTCTTTACCTAGTAGCTTAACGTATTAAATGGTTCCTTACCTTACTGTTGTTAGACTCCAATTCTACTGTGACCCTCGAGGGGGAACGTTTGATGCTGCTTTACAACTAGTATGGTAATGGTGTGTGTGTTCTGTTGTTTGCTCCTCCTTTCGGGGAGGCAAGGCTGCGGAGAGGGGAGGAGGCGTGTTGCTTACTGTCACGGCTTCGGCTTCGGCCAACATCTATTTTAATCTAAAGGTGAAGGTAGCTAAGTTAACTAAGGACACAGATTTCTTAAAGAAATGTCTCAAAGATAACCTAGTTCCTAAATTTTTAAGTAAAACCCAAAAGAAACACGTACCCTCTAGGCACCATTATTAAACACAAAAAAGAGTCAATCAAATATGGCTAAAAAACGAAATGAAATACCTTTATAGGAAGAAAGCATTTCTCAATAGTAAAATCTATTTGGCACATCTCCAAATTCCAACACTATTGTTACCCTTAGAGTTGGATTCGTTTCAAAGGTACACCCATGAAAAAATGGACATCATTTTAAGCAAAAAACAAGAAATCCTTAATAATAAATTAATATCATTAAAAAATGCCAAGACAAAAAAATGAAAAAGGCAAGGCTTACTCTTCAAATTCAGAAACTGAATTTGAAGAATACCCCTTTCCCGTTAAGAACATTTCTAAGGTTAATCTCACTGAGGAGGAAATGAAAACCCTAAGTCAAGGCCCTGATTTCAATTGGATAGGTAAGAACAAAGGAAAAGAGCTAATAACTACCAGTGCAGAAGTAGAAACGGCTATATAAAAACTCCCTAACGAAGTTCAAAATGATGTCAGACACAAGGTAAAAAAGAAAATTCCGTAGGCTACCTTGTAAAAGGCTTAAAAGTTTCCCATAACAGAAATAAACCCATTTTAAGTTTATCATATAAAATAAAACAGGAGGAAATAGTAATTACCAAAGCTGACAAGGGGGACGGGGACGGGACAATAGTAGTTTTAGATAAGGAGTACATAAAAAAAAACTTTTTTCAGCAATAGCACTTTTTCGGAAATAGATCAAGACCCGACAACTAATACTCAGAAAAAGTTAAAAACATTATTAAGAAATGCAACCTTTATTTTAAGTGAACAAGACGTCCAAAAACTGATAAATGTGAATCCCAGCCTTCCAACAGCAAAGGCCTTACCCAAGTTACATGAGGGAATTCCCATAAGACCAGTAATAAATTCCGCAACAGTCCTACTTATAAAACATCGCAGTACGTACATACATTCCTAACCAAACATTATGTTTTTCACAACAAGACACCAATAAAAAATTCTGTAGATTTTTGCAAAGTACTCAAAAACTTTAAATTAACACCACATCAAGTAACATGTTCCTTTGATATCAAGGACATGTATACAAATATTCCAGTGGACGAAACAATAAAAATAAAAGCAAACTTACAAGAGATGCTGCGCCAGGATTTGATAGACAACGGAGAGGGCCCAGACAGTTTCGACTTCGAAGTCACCTCGGAGGAAGAAACCAACGACCGGGTATGCAGTATGTTCGCACAACTAACTGCGTTGATTCAGGCCCAGTACGAAAAACTCGGGCGGTAAATCTAGGCCCAGTCTGAAAAACTTGGGTGGAAAATCGAGGCCCAGTCTCAAGGAATAAAGGACCAAATCAAGTCGTTGGACAACGAAGTACGAGCTTCGGTGGAGTCCGTAGTTCAAGGCCCAGCGGAAACAGCGAGTGCACTGTGTGAAAGTACGACAGCTCCGGAGACATGGGTAAAGATGTTAATGTGGACAATCGTTGGATTGTGCCATATTCACCGATATTAAAATAGATATAATAACAAAATTTATGGTTATGATCTTCTTGTCATGATATGATATCATTAAGTTCACTTAGGACCTCAGGCAAAGAAGTAAATCTGATGTAGAACAAGCAAAAGAGCCTCCTTCCTCCAGCAAGTCAGTGCTTGTTAGACCTATAATTATTTTGTTAAAAATGAAGCCATGTTTTCCAGTGTTGACTTAGTTAAATGTAGCAAAGGCTTTTCAGTCTGTCAAACACATAGCAAATACAATGTAAATTAAAACACTAAAAGCATATCTGTAAAACACACACTAACATACAAAGAATGACATGTTTCGTTCTACAAGAACATCCTCAGATTCTATCAAATCACTTAAAATAAGCTTATATATGTACAGTATTGTTTACGTAGCGTAAACTTGTCAATGATAGAGAGATGAGTGATAACATGAAACAGTAATGACAAAAAATAAATTATATACAATTATAATATAGTGAAAAACTTACGTATTTATCTAGACTGCCGATGTTAAGTCTGTTGTCACCAAACACTATTTCAGGACTGTGGTCATGGAAAGTTTGTGGTGAGCCACGCTGTGCGTGGGGAGGGGAGGGCAGGACAGGGAGGGGCCTAGTAGATCGATGTGGATCTCTCCTATTGGATGATAAAATCGGGTAGACTATAGAGTGGAGAGGGGGGGAGAGATGCAGGGCGGAGCGGCTGGAGCGCTGTGGAACTTTCCATCAACATTGGAGGGGGGGAGAGATGTTATTGACCTATTTCATGTTAATTGTACCTGTATGTAATATGGATGAATGTAATTATTATAATTTTTATTATTTATAATAGGTGAATGAAGTACGGAACGGTATTATTATTATTATTATTATTATTATTATTATTATTATTATTATTATTATTATTATGAAAAAGCAATTCACCTTCCGTCAACATTGGAGAGGGGAGAGAGGTTATTGACCTTTTCCATGCGAATGTACCTTTATGTAATATGGATGAATGCAAATTAAAAATTTTAGTTGAATAAAGTAAGGGACGTTATTATTATTATTATTATTATTATTACTATTATTCACCTTCAATAACAAGAAAATAAACTATTTGGACATCACAATCAACAGGAATAATGACAACCTATCTTACAAGGTATACAGAAAGCCCACTCAGACGTCACACACTATTGACAACAACTCGAACCACCCATACACACACAAAATAGCAGGACTGAATACAATGATACATAGAGCTATTTCCATACCAATGAGCACAACAGATTTCAATGAAGAAATGCAAATAATTAAACAAATCGCGAAAGAAAACAACCATCCTCCAGGCACAGTGGATAAACTTTTAAATAAACATAAGAAAAGTCGCCGGGAAAGCACCACACACGACAAAGAAAACTACGTGGTTCTCAACTATGTTAACAATAACACATACAAAGTAGCTAACATTTTCAAGAAACAAGGTTTAAAAGTAGCTTTTCGAACGAATAACACACTACAGAGACACTTCAGCAGGTGCAACTTAAACAAAAAGGACCCTTTCTCAAAGTCAGGAGTGTATGAACTCAAATGCCAAGGACCCAACTGCAACGCCACATACATAGGTCAAACAAAACGTAATTTCCATACAAGATACAAAGAACACAAAAACGCGATCAGATATAATCGGCATTCAGCCTTCGGGGAGCACATCTACGACTGTTCACACCATTTCACAGACATCAACACTGATCTAAAAATTTTACACTTCGAAAATAAAAGTAAATCTTTGAATATAAAAGAAGCAATAGAAATTTACGTCGCAAAAAATACTAATGCCAATAACCTGAATGAGCATACACATTTAAATAATTCCCCCCTATTCGCTCTACTCACATAATATCTAACAACACCTACTCCTTAATTTGCTTCTATCGTAAATAATAATAATAATAATAATAATAATAATAATAATAATAGTACACATTTAAATAATTTCCCCCCTATTTGCTCTACTCGCATAATATCTGACAACACCTACTCCTAAAATTGCTTCTATCGTAAATAATAATAGTAATAATAATAATAATAATAATAATAATAACGTCCCTTACTTTATTCAACTAAAATTTTTAATTTGCATTCATCCATATTACATAAAGGTACATTCGCATGGAAAAGGTCAATAACCTCTCTCCCCTCTCCAATGTTGACGGAAGGTGAATTGCTTTTTTCATAATAATAATAATAATAATAATAATAATACCGTTCCGTACTTCATTCACCTATTATAAATAATAAAAATTATAATAATTACATTCATCCATATTACATACAGGTACAATTAACATGAAATAGGTCAATAACATCTCTCCCCCCCTCCAATGTTGATGGAAAGTTCCACAGCGCTCCAGCCGCTCCGCCCTGCATCTCTCCCCCCCTCTCCACTCTATAGTCTACCCGATTTTATCATCCAATAGGAGAGATCCACATCGATCTACTAGGCCCCTCCCTGTCCTGCCCTCCCCTCCCCACGCACAGCGTGGCTCACCACAAACTTTCCATGACCACAGTCCTGAAATAGTGTTTGGTGACAACAGACTTAACATCGGCAGTCTAGATAAATACGTAAGTTTTTCACTATATTATAATTGTATATAATTTATTTTTTGTCATTACTGTTTCATGTTATCACTCATCTCTCTATCATTGACAAGTTTACGCTACGTAAACAATACTGTACATATATAAGCTTATTTTAAGTGATTTGATAGAATCTGAGGATGTTCTTGTAGAACGAAACATGTCATTCTTTGTATGTTAGTGTGTGTTTTACAGATATGCTTTTAGTGTTTTAATTTACATTGTATTTGCTATGTGTTTGACAGACTGAAAAGCCTTTGCTACCTATAATTATTCGCGCAACATTGTCCTTGTCTGTTATACATATGTTTTAGTTATCACATAATCTGTTTAATTTTTATTTGGCTGAAGATGGCCACTAAGTGGCTGAAACTAGTCCCAAGACTGATGTAATATCACTTACTTGATACACTGTATTGGAAAGCTCAAGCGTGAGGCGATGAAGTATTTTATTTTATTCATATTTCAATGGTTAGTAATTTTTATTTAGATATATTTCAACTGGTGTCCAACGTGGGGCAATGGTTATCTTATTATTGTCATATAGAGATTAGAACCATTATATGGAATAATGTAACCAAACTTACACAATGTACCGGAACGGTGAATCCCTTGTCGCTCTCCAGCCATACACAAACTAACAGCAGATGTTGAAATAAGCCTCAAGCGACGACAGGACATTAGCAGATACAGGAGGGGAATGAACAGCTGACCTCTGCTCAACCCAAAGGCCTGCAGTTTATGAGGTGACGCACGGTCAGTTAATGAATCCTACTGGTCATTCTTCTTGGTTTTCTAGTCCGGGATCACCATCTCACCACCAGATAGCTCCTCAACTGTAATCACGTAAACTAAATGGACCTTGAACCAACCTTCAGGTCCAGGTAAAAATCCCTAACCTGGCTGGAAATTGAACCTGGGGCCCCCAGGTGAGAGGCAGGTACGCTACCCCTAGACTATGGGGCTGGCATATTAGGACTGATGGTGTGTAATAAAATGAGAAATCTCTGACTTAGTTCATACAATACTTGTTCTGATAATGATAATCAATACATAATACACACACACAAAAACTGAGCATTTGAATAGAAATTGCAAGTACAAACATACCAATCACTTGCACAAATACAAGTAATTCTCCAAATGAATTTGAAGGCTGCCAGTTAGCAAGGACAGAAGTGTATCTCCTCCTGAGAGAATTATCTTGGTCCATCAGCTTGGTCCTTTCTTGGCATGAGCGGATTGTGGTATTCTTACGTACTTTATATCCACGCCAAACAGCCTACATTATAAACAGAGATATACAAAATAAAAACTACTATATGAGCTAATATGAACAACTAAAAAAAAAGAAAAAAAACCATCTTAATGCTGGGAAAGCTACAACAAATTCCAAAAAACACTTATGGTTTATACCAAGGCCTGCTGCACATATGGTACAAGCTTCCTAAAAAATTGATGCCAAGGCCAAAGATATGTAGAATTTTCAGAAGTTCTTCAAGAAAGTTGGTTGAGTATTTTGATTCACAAAACCAGAACAGGACCTGCTCCAGCCCATATATTACCCAATCTATTAGGATTGCCTTCCTGGTATAAGAAAATTTAATAAGAATAATAATTCTTGTATTATTTATTGGTTGGACACATGAAGTTACTTTCTATCACAGCTTAATTATAAATACAATAATAATCATGACCAATGTGTTCACCTGTGCTACTGTTTTATTAATTTGGTTTTCCTACCCACCTAGGACACGAGATATGTACCATTTCTTGAAACCATTTACAATAATGAATTCACTGGAGATCCTCATATAAGAAAGATTCATTCCTCCAGTTCATATACAGAAGGCATTGCTGTAGCGCTATCAACGTAAACTTTGCACAGCTTGTTCACAGCAACATCCATTGCTTGCAATTGTCATGGCATGCCACCAGGAATTGTGACTAGCACTGAGTTACTTTTTGCTATAAGGTCTATAACTTTGAGGTGGCCCATACTTCTTGTTTAATACCAACAAGCCTGGTCTTTGTTTCCAAACAATTTTCAACCACTCTACCCAAGATATAAACATTTTAGAAGATAACTGCACTGCATCATCCATCTTCTTTTTCTCTAGTTTCTGAAAATAAGGCAATTTCTCTTTCTTGTATGGATTTCCCGCAAAGAATCATAAGGGACAGCATATAATCATTATCTAGGATGCACAACATAATTTCTATTCTAGGCTTTTCATCGCCACCACTCCTATGCAACACACTTTTTGCTTCCTTCGCATACGTTTGACAGCATATCGAAATAAACAGGTGTCAGATCGGCACTGGAGAAATTACCAAACAAATAACAATTATTATTTCTTGAATCTTTACAATGCCCATGTATGGTATATTGCTCCCGTGTATGATCACTTGAATCACCTTGAATGATACGAGAAATGGCAGCCCTGATTACTTTAGGGAGAAGTATGTATTTTCTGAATATGCTTTTATGTTTTTGTGCTATTTGCATACCTGCCAACTTTACAAAACCAAAAATCAGGGAAAATCAGTAGAAATCAGGAGATACAATTGGTCAAAACTGCTTATTCTACATGTCTTGCACAATACAGTACTATGATATATTTATAATACTTATTGTCTTAAAGCCTGACCGTTGCTACACGTTAATTGAGGTAAATATTCATTTATAGGAAGGGGATTTAGGGATTGGAATAACTTACCAAGGGAGATGTTCAATAAATTTCCAATTTCTTTGCACTCATTTAAGAAAAGGCTAGGAAAACATCATATAGGGAATCTGCCACCTGGGTGGCTGCCCTAAATGCAGATCAGTAGTCATTAAAAGGAGAAAAAAAAGAAAAGGATGCTACAAGGCTAAAAATTACACATCTCTATTCCCTCACAGAAAGTATGTGAATGAGATGATCAGTCTCTGATAAGCCTTCCAAAAATAGTATGAATTCATGCTCCACGTGTGAATCCGTCATGCCATTACTTAGTAAATGCATAGATTAATATATTGCATCAAGCTCCCATGTGATTATGCGAAGCGCAATGCTAATTGTATCAAATAACTAGCTGATGTACCCATGCTTTGCTATGGAATTCTCAGGAAGACTGTCCTTATAGTTTTCCCAGCTTAAGTCAACAGTCAACATAGGTAATTACAATGATGTCAGTATGAATGTCGCAATTAAAAGCAATGCTGTCATATGAAATATTCAATAAAATGAAAAAACAGCACATTTTCTCACTTTTAACAAAGTACTACGGTGTCGATCTAACAGTTCAAAGTTTCAGAGCTAGAATGACCAGGCTGTAAACAGCCGCGAACACTCCTGTGTAATTATTCGATTTAAGTGAGCACACAGCTCATTCCAATCACTACCTCAGAGTAGGGATCGAATAGCTGGAATACTATGATGATCCAGTATGTTACGTACCAGTAGTATCAGAAAATTTATGAACCAGAGGAATGGCATGCTAAACAAGAGAGATCTAACTCCCCAGCTACTTCCCGCCAATCTTCAGGCAGGTTGTTATACTTGATACACACCTACACAGCAGTAATCCCATCTATCGGAGATAAATGGCAGCAGAATACACAAAGTACATCACAACAAACAATGGTCAATGTAATGTTATTGTTGAACAATTTTATGAGCTTTCTTTATTGGAGGCCTTCACATTTAGTTTTCTTCCGACTTAGTTCTTTCATGACTCCCTCTTGTGGTATTATTCATGCGATCATTCCTTCATGACTTTCACATTCTTCACGGTAAAACTGAATAAGATATAAATAATCGGAAATTGTATTCTGTATAACTTTTGTTATGTAGTACTTTTCAATATGACCAATAAGATAGGTAACTGGTCCCATCTAACAGATGGTTTGTTTTGTATTGAAAAGGAGGATCTTATACTTTTTATTATGTAGTATTTATCGATAGGGCCAAAAATAACAAATATTTGAGAATTAAATTTTAGGCCTTCCCCTAAACTACCATTTCAATCAGCGTGAATAAAATTATTTATGGCCTAGGTTGTATAGACTTATTCCCCGACTTCATATACCGATTTTCATTAATTTCTCTTCAGCCGTTTTCTCGTAATGAGGGTACATGCAAACAGAAATTACGGAAAATTAAAACACGCATTCCCCTTTGTTAGGTACTGTGGTCACGACCAGTACAGAAATATAATTCTTTTTAAATTCTGAGCAATGTACAGACAAAACTCTTATTTTAATTATATTGAGATAAATTAAAATGAGTCAGAATTGTCTCCAAATGGCTCCTAAAATCTCTAGAAAAGTCACTAGTCATTATAATTGAAATTCTGTCACTAAATTACTAAAAAAGACTATGTCTAGCGACTAGTCTCTAGAATCAACTAGACTGATGTGAACTGTAAACGAACACGAACATAACACGGGAGAACGAGAGATTGACAATCGATATACACGTCGCGATATACAGGTTTCAATAAACATTGCATATTTGCGCACATATCTGGCATTAATAAACGTCGATATTTCGTTTGAAAACGGCTAATGATCGAAGGACTTCCGGCCACTGGCGTAAAAAAGCCGAAATGACATGATTTGAAAACATGTTTGAAGTTCACCAAAAAATAAGCTAAAATCGGGAGAAATAATAGAATAATCGGGAGGCGGGAAAAACTGTTGAAAATAAGGAGTCTCCCGCCTAACTCGGGAAAATTAGCAGGTATGCTATTTGTAATGCAAGTTCTGTGATATTTTCCTTGCTTGCAACCATGTGCTTCTTGCATGTTCATGAGATTTATTTTATATATATATATATTTTTACAATTTGCTTTACGCTGCACCAACATAGATAGGTCTTATGGCAACAATGGGATAGGAATAGGTTAGGAAGTGACCATGGCCTTAATTAAGGTACAGTCCGAGAATTTGTCTGGTGTAAAAATGGGAAACCAAAGAAAACTATCTTCAGGGCTGCCGACAGTGGGATTCGAACCCACTATCTCCCAAATGCAAACTCATAGCTGTGCAACACTAACCATATCGCCAATTTACTTGGTATTCATAAGAATATGGGCGGCTAACTCTGATGAAGTGTTCATAATCTATAATGATTTATCCAATTATATGAATTATCTTTGTAAGGATAATACCTGAGTGCAGTAATCTTCTAAAATGTTTGTATCTTGCGTAGGCCCTTACCATACAACATAGGAAGGTGAGGCCATGGTTTGACAGACAGTGTTATGAACAAAGAAAATTGACACTGAAAACACTACATAAAACTAGAGAATAAACGGCAAGCGCAACCACCGAAGAATACCAACGAGAACGAAAAAAATACAAGAACCTAATAAGAAAGAAGAAAAAGCAACACCTGGAAAAACATAAGAAAATGGTAGAGGAGGCAGAAGACCCTTACCGAGTTCTGAGACCGAAAAGGCAGAAAATACAGCCCAACATACCCATGGAAACATGGACAGATCATATAAGAATATAAGAAACTGGTCAGCGCAAGTTAAGAATATCTGCAAAAAGGTTTATTGTAGCTTGCACCCCTTAAAACGTTTCAGAAATGTATTCCCTCGATCACTAAAAATTCAACTTGTTCTGTCATTATTATTTCCCATTTTTGACTACTGTGATGTAATTCTTACGGATATAACAAAAGAATTAAGCTTGAAACTACAACGCACTCCAAATGCTTGTCTTAGATATGCTATGGATTTACGGTATGACGCTCGAGTTTCTCCCTACTATAAACATTTATCTTGGTTACGACTAGACGACAGGCGTAAACTACATGCAAATACTCTTGTGTACCAGGTACTTTCGGAAGACATCCCTGCTTATCTCTCCAGCAATTTCCGTCACCTTGGTTCTTTACATCTCTATGATACTCGCTCAGTGTCCCTCCTAGAAATACCTGTCCACCGAACAACCACATACCATCGATCATTTACTATCACCGCTTCGGGATGGTGGAATGCTCTTCCCAAAGACATCAAGGATGCTGCATCAAAAAGTATATTTAAAACCTCCTACCAGCAGTTCCTCGTTAAGTGCTTCCAGCAAGGTACAGTACCTGTATGAGTGGAACGAGTGATTGTGTGTGAAAATGATATGAGATTATTGCACAATAAATTAAATATTGGTTTAATATGATAATTTAAATTAAATTAAAACATCCATATTGTATTTACCAAGTAGAAGTAGTCTAAAAATAGCTAGTAGGAAGTACAGTATTTAACTTAGATCTAGTCTTGCAAGGATACAATTAGTTAAATTTCATTTAGTATTTTTATTAAGCTTACTAGTATTTTTACATTCGTATTTCTTTTGTTGTGTATTGATTTTTTTTTCTCAAACCTGTATTATGTAGGCAGGTACTTTTTCTTTCATTCTTCTTTGCATGTATATATTAATATTTTTGTCAATAATTAGTGTTATTTGTAGTTCTTGGTATTTTAAGTTAATCAATGTCATTGTATGGAATAATAACAATATGTGTGTGGTTAAGTGTAAGAAAGGGCCAAGAGCCCTAACTTCGCCACAGAAAATAAAGGCTTTATCTATGTATCTATCTAATATGCTCTGATTAAGTCACCTAGGACTCCACAAGCTGATGGGATCTTCACCAAGGATGAAATTGCAAGAGCGATACAGAAAATGAAGAATAACAGAGTTTACAATATTGCAGAACACAATGGTTTCTGTAGAACCTTTGTCAGCAGAATCATCAACAGATATAAAAGCAGACCCAAGACTACCCTCAAAAGATTCTGCTCCTACAGAAAAGTTTTCCACATTCACTTTCAATAATGGTAACATTTACCAAATGTCTAATATTTTTAAGAAACACAACATCAAAATAGCTTATAGAACCTCCCACACCAACTCCAAACTCATTTTCAATCCACACACTGTCAACAATAACTATAACAACATTAACAACAAATATTTGAACTCTGGAGTTTACAAATTAAAATGCCAATCCTGTAATTCCAGCTATATTGGACAAACAGGCCGCAATTTTGTCATAAGATATGCCGAACATCGCAACGCTCTCAAATATAATCGTTTCTCAGCTATGAGTGAACATCATAAAGCATCCAGCCACGAATACACTTCAATAGATAAAGACCTCAAGACCTTTCATTATGAGCAAAAGGGCACCTTACTCAACGTTCTCGAGAGCATCCACATCGATTTAGATCAGTTTATGAACCCCTCTCACAATTTAAATGAAGTCAGCGAGAAAAAGAACATTCTACTTTAAACATTCATTCCATATATTTGTCAGAATTTCCATAACACAAACAAACCCCACCTCCATCTCTCCAACTCACCACCACTCTCCCCTCCTCACACCAGCCCTGGACCACCCTTTCCCCCTCCGCTCCTTCCATCCTAGCAAACACAGTCGAACCAACAATAGACTCGATCACGCGAGCGAGACCATTACTTTTGAGAAGGCTAGGCCATTTGAGAGGACAACCACCTGCTAAACACCGTAAGTTTAAGCTTTCTTCACACCCATTCTACACTTTTTACTTATCACCCCACGTTTCTCACACAACCTCATTTTTCCATTACAGATTAGAACTTCATTGACGGTTTCCACTAGATCACTCACAGTTTACTATGCATCTGTCTTCTACCTAACACAGCTTCTCAATTTTATATCGCGGCCCTTCCGACCCTTTATAATAAGGCAGGACACCAGCCAACAATATGAAACAATAATTAAGAAAGGGACCGCTAGTTTGAGAAGATATTCAGAATGCTGCTGTTTCTTAAGCTTTAAATTTCATTGGTGTTTTTTCCTTGTCACAGGCTTTTCACCTGCACGTTATATCAGGCTTGGTTTCTCAAAAATGTTTGCTCCCGCTTCCCTCCTGACCAATTTAATGTGATGAGTTTCTACAAGGATGATTTTCGACAGTGATTTCAACCTGTTTTGTTATTGATTCTAAACAATATTTTGTAAACTATGAGGTCCACAACCTCACCATGTGCTACTATTGTTCATTTCCATCTGCATCATTTGTTTTTTCATTCCTTTGTTTTTTAGGTTAACACAGTTTCTACTTTCAATTATTACTTTAAATTAACTACTTTTCACTGAATTTTGTCGCAGTGAGTTGTTTTTTGCTCCGCATATTGATGTAAATATTGCATATTTATTTTTTCATTTGCTCCTTCATTATGTTTTTTAGCTTTTTTTCAACTTATATTATGTAAATTATTTCAACCCCCCCCCCCCATTTTTCACTGAAGATGGCTCAAATGAGCCGGAACATATTTGAATTTGTTTACTCTGTCTAATGATGGAATATTTATTGTACTGAATAGGAGGATACTCTCATTTTTCACCTTTGTAAACTTATAGGCGATGCAAACCGATGGTGTTCCTAAGATAGGTGTACTAATCACGGGTGCTAGTATTCCTGTGGTGTTCCTCACATAGTGAGTACTAATAACAGGCCACGCAAATCAAATGTGTTGCTCATATAGCGGTACTAATCACAAGCAACACCCAGACCCATGGTGTTTCTCACATAATGGTACTAATCACAGGCAACGTAAGCCCGTGGTGTTCAGCATATAGTGTTAATAATCACAGGTACTGTAAGCCCACAGTGAACCACTCTCTGCTGCTATTTTTCACAAACCTATTGAATACCTAGCGTAGAGGTACTACTCGCAGTAAAGGTAACCCATGGTGTTCCCATCGTGGTGGTAATAAACAGAAGTACACTTATGTTCATAATAACCAGAACAACTTGAAAGACTAGAGATAGGAAGTTCATATTCACAGGACATATGCATTAGTATGTTGCAGGATGCATCGCAGACGTATGTGAGAACCGTACCGTCAAATGAGTGGGTTTGAAAGAGGGCACATTATTGGCATGAGAGAACGTAATGCATCCATCTGGGAAATTGCTGCTCGTGTGAGGCGAAGTGTGTCGGCAGTGCAACGGGTGTGTACAGAATGGTTCACAGAAGGCCGCAGAACACAACGAGATGGGTCTGGTTGCACCACACAAACCACCCCTCGAGAAGATCGACACCTCATCTGAATGGCATTGCAGGACAGATCTGAGTCGTCCTCAGCTCTGGCGCAACAGTGGAACAGTGTAACGCACCGCAGACTATCAAGAGTGACAGTCCGTCGCTGGGTTACCAGCGCATTGTCCACGTTTCCGCGTACTCGACTAATTTGCATAAACATGCTAGACTGCAATGGTGTATGGAACAACGTCACTGGGGACAGAAATGGCAGCAGATAGTGTTTTAGGATGAATCCAAGTTCTGTTCATTTGGAAATGATGGTCCCATTTTGGTTCGCCGCAGACAGGGGGAGAGACATCACATTGACTGCATTCGTACAAGACATACGCCAATTCGAGGCCTTATGGTGTGGGGTGCTATTGGATTCAACCACAGATCACACAGTTGGTGCGTGTCCAGGGCACTGTGACCAGTTTGACCTACATGAATGACATCCTGCGACCCATAGCCATACCCTTTCTGCACAATACCCTAGACGCAATATTTCAGCAGGACAATGCGCGACTACATGTTGCTGCATGAACATGAGCCTTCTTGTTGTCACAGGACGTCAGACCGTTGCCCTGGGCTGTCTGATCACTGGACTTGTCGCCAATTGAAAACGTGTGGGATATGGTGAAACGACGGGTGCGGCACTGTGACCCAATGCGAACCGCAAAAGATGAACTGTGGAACCAGGTGAATGCAGCACGTATAGCTATACCCCAGGACGCTATTTGCGCCTTATACGTGTCGATGCCATCACACGCATGGAACACGTTATCAGTGCCCATGGAAGATCCAGTGCCTGCTGGGCAACAGGACACATGCTGATCCTAGGTGACTGAAATGCTAATCGTTCCTGCAGAACATACTAATGAACATGTCCTGTGAATATGAACTTCACATTTAGGTTACGAATGGCTAAAATTCTTCTATACCAAGTATGAATGCAATATGCTGCAGCTTCTTTCTTAAGTTCCTATCTCTAGTCTTTCATGGTGTTCTATTTTTTATGAACATGAGTGTAGTTTCATGGTTCTAATTCAATCATCCCTTGGTTTCCCCTTTTAGTTGCCTGTTACGCCAGGGAGGGGATATCGTGGGTGTATTCGTCTGCGTCTCTCACCCACAGGGGGTCAAAGTATATGTAGTTTGATGCTAATTCTCATGTACAAGAATTTTTTTTTTAAATTTAAAGTTTAAAAATGGTGTAAAACTAGAAATTTATGGTGGTCATTGTCTTAATGGCAAGTACAAGATAATAATTTCTCTCAATATCAATCCTTGCAGGAACAGGAAGAGGTTAGATGCTGCAAGGAATTAAAAGAAAGTCCATGAATGATTAAAAAACAAAACAAAAATCCTAGGCCTTGGAAGAGAACAAGAATTGAGTGAGGTCAGGTATTAAAGAGAATGGGAAACATGGCAAAAGGAAGTATGAACAATTCAAGACTCGCAGGGCCTCACTTCTGCTGCTCCATGCAGTCAAGCTGGAAACCCTTATGAGCGGTTATTGCTTTGATTTACATTATTGAGAATTCTAAACAAAAATAGCAAAGTTGTTAATGAAATAATAGTAATAAAAGTGCAGAAAGCACATCATCCTACTCCTGTACATGCAACCCTTGCCCATGTCGTGGTAGGCTGGCAATGGCATGAAGTACGGAAGTAAAAAAATGAAATGACGTATGGCTTTTAGTGCTGGAAGTGTACGATGACATTTTCGGCTCGCCAGGTGCAGGTCTTTCGATTTGACTCCCGTAGGTGACCTGCGTGTCGTGATGAGGATGAAATGATGATGAAGACGACACATACACCCAGCCCCCGTGCCAGAGAAATTAACCAATGAGGTTAAAATTCCCGACCCTGCCGGAAATCGAACCCGGGACCCCTGTGACCAAAGGCCAGCACGCTAACCATTTAGCCATGGAGCCGGACCGTGCCTGTGGGGGATGAAGTACACCAGGGACTTTGCATGCCCTGGGACTGCTATAGTAGCTATGGAAGCCCTACGGAAATTCTGAAAAATGACTCAAAACAAATGTACTCAATGGTATGGAAGGCAGAAAGAGTGGATCCTGGTATGGCTGAGGTGGAATAAGTGGCACCCCTGCTTTCCTTGTGGGTGAAGGAGGAATTTCTAAAGGTTAGTGGAGAGAGCTCCTACAGAAAACTTTCACAAATCTGGAAATGGCAAGGGGCAGCCCCCCCCCCACCAGAATAGGGCCTTAGGCCGATAACCTAACTCAAATGTACAAAATCGAAGAAACTGAAATGTCGGCACTATGCTGCTTCCGATGAATTTAAGGAAATAAGTCAAGTAATCAAAATTACCCTAAAACAAATTAACAAAATCAAAAAGGAAAAAAGTCACACCACAAGCAGATTTATCTAGCCAGAGCTACACAACTTATCAGTTAAAATGGAAATAAAAACATATTTCATTATCTGACAGAGTAACTCAATAAAAAAAATTGAAAGTAACAGTTATAGGAAAAAGTAGAGCAACAGGAGAGGATAGCCATTGGGAAAAATAAGATGCTTATAAGGTTATAAATATATTTGCACATTTGTAAAATGGGCTATGGAAGAGAAAGTCAATTACCTGAATTTTTATTGCTGACATAACTTGGTTTCTCCTTTCTTCCATAAATCTACGGTAATGTCTTTGAATTACAATAGCTGCCAATGATCGTTTCTTTGCTTCTTTGCAGAAAGTTCTATATAAAGAGATGGTAGCACTGAGCCTTCTGACAGCTAGTTGTCTTCGATACCATCTTTGTATTACCACGGCTGCAAATATTTTACCTTTCATTTCCTTACAATGTAATTTGTACAAACAGATTGTGGCCTTTAACTTCCGGAGAGATAGAAGTCGCCGATACCACTTCTGTATAAGCACTGCTGCATTACGCTCTTTCTCTTTTTCTTCACAGTAAGCTTTATACAAGCTGATTATCACATTTAGTTTACGAATGGCTAAATTTCTTCTATACCAAGTCTGAATGCAATATGCTGCAGCTTCTTTCTTAAGTGCCAAGAATTTCTTTCTTGAAAGGTATCCTCGACACAAAGACTGCAGCTGAATTATTGCTTTCCGTTTTGCTAAGTATTCAGAACGCATCTTCTTTGTTAATACAAGGCTTCGCCAACAAGCTTGTACTTTTATGATGGCAGTTTTTGCTCTTTTGAATCTTTTTCTATCTAGGAATCCTCTCCAGCATTTCTGTATTATTATACATGCTTTTGCTTTAGCTTCTAATGTTTTACGCATATGAATGCGCTTATTTATTTCCCTTTTCAATGAATTTTTATGCCACCATGATTGGATTTTAGCAGCTGATGCACTGAAGTGAGGAGCCTGAAAGAAAAATGAAAGAAAAAATAATAATTCTTTGATAATTTACACAAAATAATACAAGAGCTATTAAATATTAAATCAAGCTATCAAGTGTAATGTTGTGTCGGTCTCCGCTAAGGTGTATTGTTCTGATCCTCATTTGCTCCTTTCCTGTCATGCTATTTGGAAATACTGTGCATATTTAGTAATCGTCTGTTGTGATCCTGAACTCATACAAAAGGTTGAATGCGAGAGACTTATGCCTCATTCACATAAATTCACAGTCTCGGCCTTCTGAAATTTGCAGAGTGTAAATAATATAATTAGTGAAATCAATCCTGATGTGTAAATTCATTGCAATAAAGGAGTAATTATTGTGAGAAGACAATTACAACCACGCTACCATTGTAAGTACTTACTCTCAATTTATTACTGTGATTGCAAACCCTGCATGAAATGTATTTTTCTCAATTGCGGTATTTATTTCAGAAATTGTAGATTAGTTAATGATAAAGTATATTTGCAGTGTACAAATTTTCAATTTTCCTGAAATTAATATGAAAATAAAGATATTCCGAAAGGAAATCTACATTTGTAATATACCGAAGTTAGTACGAGACTTGCGTCGTTTTTGCTCCAAAACGACAACACCCGCAAATATAACAAATAGGTGAAAAATCACTTTCTATATAAGAATTAGAATATACGTAGCATTTTATTATCAAGTATTTCAAAATTTGGAAGGTTTCTTGAATTTATTTGATTATTTCTCGAGTTACGAAAATTCACCACCACCAGAACGGAGTTATCATATCGTGTGCTCCCCAGTTAACGGGCTAATAAAAGTAATCACACTCTAAAAAATCATATCATCTATATAATACACATCGTACGTAGAGTACATTAAAATATATATGATTAATGAGTACTATAACTACTACTTAAGAGAAAGTTTAGAAAATATATACATTTCTACAGTACACCAAAATATCATCTTCAATTGAGAGGAGAAGAGAAGGATTAGTAAGAAGAAGAAAAGTAAGATCTGTGAAAGGAAGAGGGAAATAATGAAGAGGCGGTAGGAAGAGGTGTTTTCAGGTTGTAACTTGATTCATGCATGTTTACGTAGTATTTTTCACCGGCATGTTTAAAAGCTGAGCTACTGGACATGCTTCTGACGTCCACTGGTAGATATTACATTGTCGGGCTGCGGTAATGGTGAATGATTTCGTGTAGATTGCTGTTCTGTGTACAGGAAAGAATAAACACATGGTGCTGCAGGATCGGGTATTTTTGTTATGGTCTGTGGAGAGGAGCTTGATGCAATCACGGAGATAAGCTGGTTGAAAAGTTTCAAGAATATTATGCAAAAAGCAAAGAGTATGAAGTGTGAGTCATTCTTGCAGGCGAAGCCACCCGAGCCGTGTGTAAGACGGTGTGATATGGTCAGCGTAACGAAGTCCACAGATAAATCTTACACAAGCATTCTGAGCACACTGTAATTTCCTTCCCCAGTTTACTCCTAGGTTGTTGTACACTATATCACAAAATTAAAATGAGGTAATGTGAGTGATGCAACAAGAATTTTCTTTAGTTTACAAGGGAAAGAGAATTTGAATTCACTGAGAGTGTGGAGCATTCCATATACTTTTCTACACACAGATATACTTTGGGCAGACCAGGACAGATGTTCATCAAACGTTATACCAAGATTTCTTACATATTGGCTATACAGTATGGAAGTACCACTTATAGATGACTGTGGTTCGATTGAGTCTGCAAAGTAATTTAGGGTAATTGATAATTATTGCCTGGGATTTTGATGGGTTTAATTTGCATCCTTGATTTTTGGCCCATACATCTACGGTCAACAAGTCTTCATTCAGGTGAAGTGTTTCTGAGTGTAGGTTTTCGAGTTTGCTGTGTATACATATATCTGCAAGTCATCTGCGTATAAGTGGTATTTACAGCGTTTTAATCGAGAAGCTATGCGATTTATATACAAAGAAAAGTAGGGGGCCCAGTACAGATCCTTGTATTCCTACATCAACCGTACGCCAATTTGAATATTCATTGTTGTTATTATTCAGTGCACTGCTGGCGACCAGTGAGATAGGAACTGATCCACTGGAGTGCACTTGTGGAGAAATTGAAAATAAATTTGGATATAAGTATGTCTCTGTTAATGGTGTTGAAAGCTTTACTGAAGTCCAATAATGCTAGAACTGTCTTGTTTGTTGTCCATAGCTTGCCCTATGTCATCAGTCACATATGTTAATGCACTGCAAGTGCTGTGTCTCGGTCTAAAGAAGGACTGGTGGATATCGAGGAGATTGTGTTGAGTAAGATAGATAGTAATCTGCTTGTGAAATATGAATTCTAAAGCTTTTGACAATATGGATAAGAGATAAGAATTATATATTGCTCCATACTGAAGTGCGCTCACTATTAAGTTAAAAGATAGTATAACAGGGTTCAACCTTTCAATACTATTAAAATAAGAAATGTAAGTTTACATTCCTATTTAATTAAAATTGGTACTAGTTTCGACCTGTGTTTTTGGTCATCAGCAGCCGATCACAAATAGGTGTAAAACAATGCACAGATAAATAAATTACAAAGTATAAAGAATTCTGTAGGTTGCTGATAGTGAAGCACTAAAATCTTTAGGGAGTACTGTGTGTTGAAGCATGCACAGGTAAAAATACCCTACTGCCAAAGCCCTTCCCAAAATTCATGAAACCAACATTCCGATCCGACCTATCATCAATTACAGACCTGGCATTTTACACAACATTTCTAAATTCATCCAAAAAAATTTATTAAAAAATTATAAATTTTTATCTAATAAATCTAATAAATAAAAAACACTGAATTAATTGAAAAATTAAAAAATTTGACATCCAATCAAATTTCTCTCTCCATTCTTTCGATATTGTAAACATGTACTCCAGTATTTGAATTTCCAAATTACTACCCATAATTGATAACAACTTAAATAAATACAGTCATCTAAGTACATTAGAAATTAAGGACTTCATATCCATATTAAAATTAGTAATCAACAATAACTTTTTCACCTTCGATAACAGCATTTACCAACAAGATGGTCTAGCCATGGGCTCACCAGCTTCAAGCATCCTAGCTGAAATATATCTTGATTTCTTGGAAAATACAAAAATCAACAAAATAATTTCTCAAACATCTCATTTTGGGCTAGGTATATTGATGACCCTATAGTTATTTTAAATGAAGAATCATCCAGTGCTGACACCACTCTTCTTCTTTTTTTTCTTAACAACATTGACCCTAACATCAAATTTACCCTTGAATCTGAACATAACAAAACCCTTAATTTTCTTGACTCAACTATTACCAGACATCCTTATTCTTTAACTTACAAAATTTTCAGAAAACCAACTCAAACAGCAACCTCTATCTGGCAAGATTCTATACACCCACAAGCACATAAATGAGCTTCCTATAAAACCCTAATTTTTCATGCATTTAACACTCCAATGTCTATAAAAGATTTAAATAATGAATTAAACACCATCCGTACCATTGCAAAATTAAATGGCTTTAACAATTCTTTCATAAACCGTATTATTAATAAATTCAAATACCGCCCCAAAACCAAATTAACAAAAGATAAAACCAAACCCACTGTATTTCCTGCCTTTCTCCCAAAACGCTTATAAAATCACCAACATTCTTAAAAAACATAACATGATAATATCTTTTAGAACCGATAACAGAAATCTTGATTTATTACACAACTCTAATTCAGTTAATATATCTGGTGTGTATAGATTACAATGCAATAACTGAAGCTCTTCATATATTGGAGAGACAGGATGTAACTTTAATATCAGATATTCTGAACACATCAACGCCATAAAATACAACAGATTCTCTGCGATAGGACAACATATACAAGATTCTAATCATAATTTCACCAGTATTGATAACGACATAAAAATACTTAAAGTTCTAAACACTATTGAAAATTGATTTATTCTTCTTGACCAATACTTCAACCCAATTTGAATTTAAATGACATTTCTGAAAAACCTAATATTTTATTTGACTTCCTTATCTGCTTTTTCAAAACTGGTAAATTTACAAACCCAAATTCAATATTCCAGTTCTGTAGTTCCCATCAACATTTTCCACTTCCTATAATCCACCCTCCTGATCCACCTTAAACTACTTCACCTCCTCATTTATTTCCCCTCTTCTTCCCTTTATTTTATTCATTATTTTTCTGCTTCAACTTTTTCTTTCCTCATAACATTCCTCTTTTTTCATTCTCCCATTTGAATTACAATTTCTAACGTCTCTAATGATTTTGACCACTCTAACTTTCAAATTTATATTTCACGCTATTCAAAGCTCGACCTCAACTCTCACCTTCAAATAGATCTCATGCTATGTCATTACAATCCACAACTGTTCAAATATTGCGCTTTTTTTTTTCTCTCTTCATAATTGTTTTTTCTCTATGTCATATGTTTTAATAACTTCACTGATCTAACTTATGAAACTTTTGGAAGCACAGTGCCGATCTACTCTTCCAGAACTTGCTCTGTAATACATTTATATATCTGATCTGCGACTTTCTTCATAATTTTTGGATCTATCGATAAGCAGTGCTAATTCCTAAAATTATACAGTGCCTCATGGACTGCAACTGAACTCTTCAAGAATTTACTCCGTGCTATCGTACATTTAGATATGTATTTGATTCTGGACTTCTTCACACACAGTGCTCTCTAACACATCTAACTTAAGAGACTTATAGAAGTACAGTGCTGATCTACTCTTTGGGAACTTGCTCCGTAGTACATTTGCGTATTTGATCGGCGACTTTTTCATAATTTTTGGATCTATTGATGGCAGTGCTATTCCCTCAAATTATACAGTGTCTCATAAACTGCAATTGATCTCTTCAAGAATTTGCTCAGTATTATATTTGGATACGTATTTGATTATAGACTTCTTCCCGTACTGAGCTCTCTAATGCTTATGACTTACTAACGTTCATGATTGACACACAGTATCCTTAAAATTGTACAGTGCCTTATAAACTGCAGCTGATAAATACGTGTTTTATAGTGCTTCATAAACTGCATCTGACAGTATCATCTAAACTTCATATTTTTACCTGTGCATCTTTCAATGCACAATACTCTCTAAAGATTTTAGTACTTCACTACCAGCAACCTACAGAATTCTTTATACTTCACAATTTATTTATCTGTGCATTGTTTTACACCTATTTGTGATCGGTTGATGATGACCAAAAATAATGGTTGAAACCGGTACCAATGTTAATTAAATAGGAATGTAAACTTACATTTCTTATTTTAATAGTATTGAAAGGTTGAACCATTTTATAATTTCTTTTAACTTATTAATATGCATAAGATGTTAATCGGCCGATAGTCACCGACGTCCTCTGACAGTCTTATTTTCGGAAGTGGGCGAACTATGGCAATTTTCCATATTTCTGGCCAAGTCCCCTGTTGCAGTGAATAATTAAAGATATTCACCAATGGATAAGTGATGTGGTGGAGAATATTCATGAGCATTTTGTGGCCTGTATGATCTATGCTCCTAGCCTTGGTTTCGATGAGTTTTATTGAGTCAATTACTTCTTGCAGTGTGACGTGACTGAAGTAAAATTTATCTCTGTGTGGAGATGGCGTATTATCATGTCTTGATTGTTTTCTCTTTCACAACCGGATTAATTCCCGTTGGCGAGATGAAATGGTAGTTTAATTCACCTACGTTAACATTTAGTTTGTGATATAGACGTTGATTCCCATAGGGAACATGAAATATTTGTCCTGAATGAGTAATTGGTATTATAACATTTAGTTCTTCGCTAGATCCCTGGTTATTGATGCCAAAATATTTCTATAGATTTCCACATCATCACAGGGCATACGTCAGGTCTAATCAAGTTATGGGCATAACATAGTCTATTGCTTTGAATTTCAGAAGTCGTTTTATTACGCAGTATTTTATAAGTCTGTTGGTTCACTTCTGTTGGGTGGTGTTTTTATCGTCTATGAGCAGCATGGAAGATAGGAAAACTTAAAGGGTCCACCTTTTCAATACAAAAATGTTATAGTTTATTTATAACATATATTTGCACTTGGAACTAGTTTCGACGCTGTTTGGCATCATCATCAGCCAAAATGTGGGAAATAGGCTAGCATGTAGGCATTTATATTACACAAGGCGTTACATTAAACAATACACATCTTACAAGGAGATAAAAACAGGGACGAATATAGAAACAAATGAATCGTTGAGAAAGCAAAAGTTATACATATTAAAAATAACCTTAACCACACATCTTGCAGTGCGAAAATATTCGTCTTGAATGATTCCTGAATACAAAACACACGCGCACACATTTCTGAAGAGCCAGCATGCAGGAAAATTTAAAGTGAAACCTTAAGTGTTCTTCTGAGAAGAGTTAATCATTTTTTCTATGTTCCGACTAACTAATGAAGTCTCCCTTGAGTTCCTGATAAACATACACAACAGGAAATTCTCCTTCACTCTCAACAATAGCTATAAAAGACCAACGGTAAATTGTATTTTAAATACTGTGCAGAGATGTGAAAGCATGATCTTGAACATGATATAACTTCTTCATTTAACCACCTTTGAAAGTCTCTCTCTATATTACATAGCTTCATTAACACCACCATTCTGTAGATGCACAAAATAATCTTGTAATCTTCACAGGTCCGGTATTCAGCTCGACAAGAATATAAAATTGGTATTAAGGAATACGTTTTCTGAGAGTTTGGAGGTTGACTGTGCCAGTATTTGTGGTGTATTGTTGCAGCGTTACGTGTAGGGTGGGGGCAGGTTTCTATGATGTTTATTGCGGGACATGAGGCGGTAAAGCTATGGCGCGAGATGAAGAGGAACAGAGCGTGTTGGATAGTTTAGGTCTGGGGAGCGGCCATTGTTGGATTAGGAGGGGAGAGGGAAGGAGCGGTAGGGGAGGAGGAGTGGAAGGAGGGGAAGTATGGAGGGTGATGTGGTGAAAATGTGTGGCGTGACAAAGTATTATGCATAATCTGAAAGACAGATCTGTTTTTCGGGATATTCATGTTTTTGAAAAATTCAATGAGAAAGTCGAATAGGATCTTTGGTTTCTCTGAGATATCATTTAAGTTTAGGTTGGGATTGAAATATTGGTCTAAATGAATATAGAGGTTTTCAGTGACGTCTAGGAAAGAACCTTTGTTTAGAATATCTAATACCTCAAGATCTTGATTTATTTCAGTAAAGTTGTGCTTAAATTCTTTTATATGTAGGCCAACCATGGAAAAACGGTTGTGTTTTATGGCATTGACATGTTCTGCATATCTGATTTTAAAGCTGCGTCCTGTTTGCCCTAGGTAAGAACTTTTGCAGTCTTGGCAAGAAAACCTATATACACCTGATTTAGAAAAAGGACTACTTTTATTTATTGATGAAGAGTTGTGTAGGATCTCTGTGCTTCTATTGTTAGTACGAAAGGCTATTTTAACGTTGTGTTTTTTAAGAACGTTAGTGACGTTGTAAATTTCTTTATTGAAGGTAAATGTGGAAAACGTGGCAGTGCTAGTATTGTCTTTTATTAGGGTGGTTTTTGGGCGGTGTCTGAATTTATTGATTATTCTTTCAATAAAGGATTCATTATATTCATTGAATTTTGCTATAGAGCGAATGGTGTTCAATTCTTTATTTAAGTTTTTTCTTGACATCGGAATTTTGAATGCTCGGTCTACTAAGCTATTATATGTAGCCGCTTTGTGTGCTTGGGGGTGTAGTGAGTCATTTCTTATAGTAGTGGCCGTTTGAGTGGGCTTTCTATAGATACTATATGTGAACGAAGAGGGGTGCCTATTGATTGTTAGGTCTAGGAAGTTGATGGAGTTGTTTATCTCTGATTCTAAGGTAAATTTAATGTCATGATCAATGTTATTAAGGTTTTTGAGGGTGGATGGCGCGTCTATGGAGCGTTCATCTAGGATTATAAATGTGTCGTCTACGTACCTAGCCCAGAATTGGATATTAGCAAATTTGATGTTACTGTCGATGGCGGTGTGCTCTAGGAAATCAAGGTAGATCTCTGCTAAAATTCCTGAGGCTGGTGAACCCATAGTCAAACCATCTTGTTTGTAAATGATCTTATCGAATGTGAAGTAGTTATTGTTAATTAGTAATCTTAATATGGTCATAAAGTCTTGAACTTCTAGTTTACTTAGTTGATTGTTAGCAAGTAAGTTCTTTTCGATGATCGGGAATAATGAGTTGGTTTTTATACTGGGATACATGTTGACTATATCAAAGGAGTGCATTGAATGATATGGTTGAAGCTTGAAACTGTTTAGTTTGTTCACTAATTCTACAGTGTTCCTGATGGATTTATTTGATGAGAATTTATAATGTTTATTAAGAAATTGTTGGATAAATTGAGATAATTTATATAAGGGGCTTGGTCTGTAGTTTATTATGGGTCGAATAGGGACACCAGTTTTGTGGATTTTGGGTAGTGCTTTAGCTGTAGAATGTAGAAACAAATGCATCGTTGAGAAAGCAAAAGTTATACATATTTAAAAATAAGCTTAACCACACATCTTGCAGTGCGAAAATATTTGCCTTGAATGATTCCTGAATACAAAACTCTCAGAAAACGTATTCCATAATACCAATTTTATATTCTTGTCGAGCTGAATACCGGACCTGTTAAGATTACAAGATTATTTTGTGCATCTACAGAATGGTGGTGTTAATGAAGCTATGTAATATAGAGAGAGACTTTCAAAGGTGGTTAAATGAAGAAGTTATATCATATTCAAGATCATGCTTTCACATCTCTGCACAGTATTTAAAATACAATTTACCGTTGGTCTTTTATAGCTATTGTTGAGAGTGAAGGAGAATTTCCTATTGTGTATGTTTATCAGGAACTCAAGGGAGACTTCATTAGTTAGTCGGAACATAGGAAAAATGATGAACTCTTCTCAGAAGAACTCTTAAGGTTTTACCTTACTTTTTCCTGCCTGCTGGCTCTTCAGAAGTGTGTGCGTGTGCGTTTTGTATTCAGGAATCATTCAAGGCAAATATTTTCGCACTGCAAGATGTGTGGTTAAGCTTATTTTTAAATATGTATAACTTTTGCATTCTCAACGATGCATTTGTTTCTACATTCGTCCCTGTTTTTATCTCCTCGTAAGATGTGTATTGTTTAATGTAACACCTTGTGTAAAAAATTGGGTTAAATGAAGAAGTTATATCATGTTTCAAGATCATGCTTTCACGTCTCTGCACAATATTTAAAATGAAATGTACCGTTGGTCTTTATAGCTATTGTTGAGAGTGAAGGAGAATTTCCTGTTGTGTATGTTTATCAGGAACTCAAGGGAGACTTCATTAGTTAGTCGGAACATAGAAAAAATGATTAACTCTTCTCAGAAGAACACTTAAGGTTTCACTTTAAATTTTCCTGCATGCTGGCTCTTCAGAAATGTGTGCGTGTGTTTTGTATTCAGGAATCATTCAAGACAAATATTTTCGCACTGCAAGATGTGTGGTTAAGGTTATTTTTAATATGTATATCTTTTGCTTTCTCAACGATTCATTTGTTTCTATATTCGTCCCTGTTTTTATCTCCTTGTAAGATGTGTATTGTTTAATGTAACGCCTTGTGTAATATAAATGCCTACATGCTAGCCTATTTCCCACATTTTGGCTGATGATGATGCCAAACAGCGTCGAAACTAGTTCCAAGTGCAAATATATGTTATAAATAAACTATAACATTTTTGTATTGAAAAGGTGGACCCTTTAAGTTTTCCTATCTTCCATTCTCAGTTCAATACGGACAAAAATGAAATTCTTAGATTTATATGAGCAGCATCTCGTTTAGTCATTAAGTGGCGAATTTCATCACCTATCCATGGTTTAACATATAAATTATACACAGGAGAGTTTTCCACCTATTCAGTACTAAGTTGTATTTACAATATAATTTACATTAAATGGGACTAGTTTCAACCCTACTTGGGTTCATCATCAGCCATATTAAACATACACAAAATTTGATGAAATCCTAAAACATGTTTCTAAGCAGTAGGAATCTTATGAATATATAATTTACAATATAAAGTGTGGTTGAATTGGGCAAGGGCTATGGCGCTCAAAATGCTGCAAATGAAATTGAAATATTACGTGCGACATAGGTAAGCATTAAATAATACAAATACACTAAACATGCTGAAAAGTCTGGAATAAAAGTACAAATGAGGTGCTCTGTGTTGTAGGTTAAAAATTTCAATATGATTTTAGACTCATGTAATTCAGTAGGTCCTGGTAATACGTAACGGTTGTGGACCGGGTGCTATGGTACTAAGAATGAACAGAATGTAAACTGACACATACGGTATATAAAAAATATACAAGTACGTACAATGTCTGAGTAACAAAATGTGTAGTTGATACTCTCTAGAAGAAGAGTCGACTATACACTGTATCAGCCTAAGCAGAGAATTTGGTACTTGGTGTGTTAAGTAACCAAGTCATGCTGATAGGGCTGCATGGTTGATTTTTGGGCAGACTGAATATGAAGTTTTTGAATTCTTCTTAACACATTGATGTCCGGCCCATCTGACGTATAACTGGCCCCTGTGGCCAGAAGGTTTTGGCAGAGACATGGAGTTATTGCAGGGTATCATAATTTAATAATTTTAGGTTCATTCACAGTTATATCTGCCCACTTTAAAGATTTTGGTGAGATTTTATATTTCGGTTCATTCTGGTATTGATATCTGTTTGATTCCTCCACCATATATGCCAACAAATTCATTACAAATGAACAACTTGACATCAGAACCTATATTTTCAGGTTCACTCGGCGAAATTTTAACGCCAGGCGTCCACGAGAAAGACTCCAAAAACAGTATAATACCCTGTTAGGCCACTCACTGCCAGAAATAGGGAGAATATTATCAACAGTACTTACATCTAGACTATCTTTGCTATCTGAAGCATCAGGTCATTGCTCACATGGTGCAATAAACGTGTCATTCAACGCATCACTTCCACATAAATGCATGACACTAGCACTAGAATTATCATTAGATGATTCATCTTCACTCTCCTCACAATCACGGGAAACATATGACAAATTATCAGCGTACAATTCATGTATAATATCACCAGGAGTCAGTCCACTGTTTTTGTTTACCGGGGCTGCCATTTTTGTTTACTAGCATTGATGGATACACGGAAGATATTCGAAGGCAAAAACAAATGCAACTGACTCACTAAAACGGGCAAAACCAGTACTAAAAGAAGCGTAGTTTTTCTACCATTTAGGCACATCAACGATAATCTCCAAATAGTTCCTCAATAACTGTTAGATGGCATCAGAAGACAGACTTGCACAAACACGTATTTATACGTGATCGGCTGCAGAGCACCGTGCTTGGAAACACGTATTGATACGTGAGCGGACAGCATTGTGTTAAGAAAGCAGACACTGCGCGTGGTGATATGAATTGGTGGAACTCTCAGTTCATAGCAGAAAACAAATTGGACCTATTAAAATTTACTTTTTCCGGTCTAACTGTGAGCATGGCTCGCAGCGGCCGAAATTACGCTCAGGCCGCGCTGCGGGCATAGCCCGTAGTAAGGTTTGACAATTCACTAAAAATCGAGAATGAGCTATGCACGCACGCATCGTGTTTCTTCATGTATTAGTTACGAGAGTATTTAAGCAGATGGCAGTATTATGTGCCTAAGTCAGAGAATTTACGATATTTTCGACCAACATGCATTAGTAGATGTCACTCAATGAGCTCTAAGACATGGCTTCTCGCGGCAAACATATGATTTTTTGGTATATTATGATATACGTTTATACACAAATTAACATATTATTGACATATGAATTCGAAACAACTTCTTACATTTCATTATGATTGGAGTTCGTTTTACGGCCTAGCACATGTTCCCGCGTATTTCTTATTTGCATGAATACGTAAGATTGTCTACATATTAGTAAAGTTGTCTGTTTAGAAGACAGTATTTTCTCTTTCTCAGAAGTCTTTTGTGGTAAATGGAACAATAATTTTACATTTGAGTAACTTTTGACAAAATTTATCAATTACAATAAAATTTCATAAAAGCTCCCATTTTCATTATTGTAATTATTACTATTATTATTGAAAACTTATTATTTTTATCATACTCATTATTGTTGTTTTGTAATTGGAATGCACATTTTATATTATTTTATTTCAGAAAACTGTACTTGCTTAGTTTTCCGTCAGACCTTTTTTCCATTCGCAAAACATGGTATAATATATAAACAGTTTTAAAATCTCAAGTGATAGTTGACATGACACAAACAGTGTTTAGCAAAACTAGATGCTCAAACAAGCACAAAGAAAAAATAATCATGCAAATATCTCCTACGGGTACAGAGATATAATGTTTTTTAAAAAAAATCCTTGAAAATGCCCAGTCCAGAATGTTTGTAAGGGATATTAAGGCCCAGACTGGAATGGGTTAAGAAAAGCCAGTAAAATGCAAAGTACGGGGAAAGAGGAAAAGATTACCACAAAGTGAATGGACACTCACCTCGCGCTGCGGTGTGTGTAGCTCAGCTGATAGTGTGAGACTGGTGGCGGAAGGAGGAATATGGGAGGGGAGAAAGGAAGGCGCATGCGGATTGGGTAGAGTGGTGGTGGCTTGGGAGGGGATAGGGGGGAAGGGGGGAATTTAAGGCAGAGCTGAAGGGTGTGGAAGAAAGATTGGGTTTCTCTGAGATTCCATTAAGATTGTAATTGGCGTTAAAATATTGGTCTAGGTGTATGTAGTAATTTTCCATTATGTTTAGTAAAGGACCCTTAATTGCTAATTCAAGGATGTCCATGCCATGTTCGATATTGGTAAAATTATGGTTATAATCTTGCATGTGTTGGCCAATAGCTGAAAACTTACTGTGTTTTATTGCGTTAGTGTGCTCATGGTATCTTATACTGAAGTTTCTTCCGGTCTGTCCGATGTAGGATTTGTCACAGGTATTGCATTTTATCCTATAAACTCCTGATTTTAAATAACTGCCGGTCTTGTTGATATGTGAAGTATTGTGTAAAACGTTCATGTTCTTATTGTTGGTTTTGAAAGCTATTTTAACGTTTAGCTCATGCTTGGTGACGGACGTGAGTGAGTGAGGCTCCACAGTAATCAAGTGATTTGAAGGTGTTATACAGCAGTGAAAGTGACAAAAATTTGCGGAAGTGTTACATTTGTATTTACCAATCAATATACACACATGTTTTGTTGGTATTGATCTTTTTCTTTCAAATTTGCATTGTAAAGAAAATGGGTCGCTGAAACAACGGAGTTGGAAGCCCAGCCATTACCAGTGCTGCCAACGTAGACCACCTCGTGAAGTGTGCACTTGACAACTTCATTAACTCTGAGAGCTTCCTCGAAAAAATTGTGCAAGCCATTTCGACCCGCATAACAGAAGTGGTCATAAAAGAACTTGAAAAAAGTTTGAAATTTAATATCGAAGCGTTGTCAGAGTTAACCGAAAAACTTGATAAGAAGGAGGCGAAAATCCGCAAAGTGAAGGAGGATACGGACGCTAAGTGTGATTCATTGGAGCAATATAGCAGGAGAAATAATGTAAGAATTTTTGGCATTCCTGAAAGTTCGAACGAAAACTGCGATGAACTAGTGCTCAATTAAAAATAGGAGAGGATTTCCACCAATCAATACTTATTTATTGTATATATTAAATTACAGGACCGGTTTCGACCTCATATTCAAGGTCATCTTCAGCTGAACCATACATACATATTTATATAATGAAGCTTTGATTAAGATTGTGGTGTTGAAGGAATGCCATATGATGATGATGTACATTTAGTTACATACAAATGGGGCACGTCTTAGCGTGAACTGGCGTATATGTCATTCTGTACAATATTGCAACTGTATGTCTAAAATGTTGAAGGTCTTAAAAACACAACTCAGCTACACCAACAACAGTAAGTACATATTCCAATTCACACACATAACCCTTAGACATTCCTCCACACAATATCACTTATAACTCAATCTTATCTTCCACAGATAAACATAACATCA
This sequence comes from Anabrus simplex, assembly GCF_040414725.1. NCBI lineage: Eukaryota > Metazoa > Arthropoda > Insecta > Orthoptera > Tettigoniidae > Anabrus > Anabrus simplex. The sequence goes on along the minus strand of NC_090268.1, from coordinate 259,922,207 downwards.
TTGCACAGCTACAAATGGGAAAGGAGCCACTACTTTGAAACCAATGTCATCCAAATTTACGGACGCCAAAAAGACAACATGAATTGGTTCTAATAAAGGGGCAACACACACAGCAGAGCTGAACATATTTTACTTGAATTTCATCCATACATTTGGCACCTATTTTAAATTGAAAGTGTTTTATCTCACATACGCACAGGAAGACAAAACTTTTATCCATGCAATTTTACAAACTCTAAGAATAGCAGCTGAAGTGCACAACTGTGAATAAGACTTAAATACGGAAGTTAGTCGATGTATTGACCACCAAGCAAGAACGAATGTTCATATGCATGAAGTGTTTTTATATATTGTTTTTATCTTGTACATATATATTAGTTTAGGAAAAGACGTGTTTTATACACTAGTTTTAAGACCTTCAACATTTTAGACATACAGTTGCAATATTGTACAGAATGACATATACGCCAGTTCACGCTAAGACGTGCCCCATTTGTATGTAACTAAATGTACATCATCATCATATGGCATTCCTTCAACACCACAATCTTAATCAAAGCTTCATTATATAAATATGTATGTATGGTTCAGCTGAAGATGACCTTGAATATGAGGTCGAAACCGGTCCTGTAATTTAATATATACAATAAATAAGTATTGATTGGTGGAAATCCTCTCCTATTTTTAATTGTGCAATTGTCAATACGGAAATGAAAATTATAGATTACGAACTAGTGCTCAACGTGTGCAAAGCAGTAGGTGCAGATGTGAGACTTAATGACATCGACAGGTGTCACAGAGTAGGACCTCGATCTCCAGGAAAAACACGACCTATCCTAGTGAAATTCGTCTCTTATCGCTCACGGCAGGATGTCTTCATGAACAAAAGGAAACTGAAAGGATCATCTACAACAATCCGTGAAGATCTTACGGCTATCAGAATGTCCATCTTGAAGACAGCAATCCAGCATTTTGGACTTACAAACACTTGGACTGATTCAGGAGACATCATAATCAAGAAGGCGGACGGGATGAAATTAAGAGTTTGCCAGTTAAAGGAACTTCCTATGGCATAAGGTTATGTTGCAGTGCTGCTTTATCACTTGACAATGTGAGTCCACTCCCATCCTTTACCGCAAGTCACAGCCGAGAAGCTTTTTATTTAGCTTAAGAAACTATCTATCTATCTATCTATCTATCTATCCATCCATTTACCTTATTAATTGATCTAAATATCTATTAGCTTATCTGCCTTCTTATCCTACCATCTATCGATTGATTTACTCTTTAATCATTTTCCTAACTGTTTCTAATTTAAGTCAGGCCCTCGTATTTACGACTACATAGATCTAACATCAACACTACGTAGAATAAGCTCCTACTCGAGTTATTCTGTATGTCTAATCTGCTGTTGCTGGTGTAGGTTTTCTTGTTCATAGTAGCATAATAGACTCAATTGAAGAATTTTCTTCAAAATCTTCGAGGATGGCACTTCTAACAATTAAAGTAGGGAATAAAACTTATACTTTAATAAATGTCCATGCACCAACAAATGACAAAAACAATAAAGATAGAGAAGGAGTTGAAAACTTTTGGGAGGAACTTGATTACATATTAGCGAAGATCCCTGATGAGCATATAAAAATCTTACTTGGAGATTTCAATGCTAAAATAGGCAGAGAAAAGAAGTATCGCACAGTTGTAGGAAAATGGCCAGCTCATAAATTAACGAACAAAAATGGCCAAAGATTAATTGAACTTTGTGCAGATCATAGACTCGTTTTGGAAACCACCAGATTCATGAGGCGACCACAAACTTATGACATGGAAATGCCCTAACGTAAAATTGGGAGAGTTTCAGATTGATCATGTTGCCATGGATAAAGATTATCATAAAGAAATTTATAATGTCAGAGTCCTCCGTGGGGTAGACATTGACTCGGATCATTATATCTCAAAAATAAAAATCAAGTTAACACCAAAAAGGAAACACAAACATAATCATCTCAAAGCAAGGAGAAATTATGATCCCAGTTACTTAATAAATAATAAAATATATTTAGAGAGATCAAAAACACCTTTAAATGACAAATTAGAGACAATGATCAACAAACTTAAAACCATAGCTGAAGAAATTGCCCCAATCAAAAGGAGAAAGAAACATGCGTGGTGGAACGAGGAATGTGACAAAGCAATTCAAGCAAGACACAAGGCATGGATAAATGATCAACAGAGGAAAACGGAAAAATCTCGAGAAGAACTAATTAATGCCAGAAGACAAACAGCTAAAGAAATTAGGACAATTAAAAGGAATTATCAAAAGGAAATGCTTAGCACTATAGAAGAAACATTCAATCAGCATAAAACAAGAGACTATTACAAAACATTCAAGCAATATCAATCTAAATTTACCCCTCCCACACTTATGTTAAGAAATAAAAATGGTAAAATGGCACACAATAATCAGGATAATGCTAACATTCTTGCAGAATACTTTAAAGAGTTACTTAATTGTGAGGATCCTGTGGAACATTTAGAATTTGATCCTAACCCAAAAAATAAAACTCCATTACAAAAGATTATACCACCAGTTTACAATGAAGTGAAAACGGCAATTAATGCACTTAAAAACTACAAAGCAGCAGGAGAGAATCAAATAGTAGCAGAAATATGGAAGAATGCTAATGATCAGACTATTCAAAACCTACATAAATACATCATTGATATTTGGAACACGGAGAAGCTTCCTGAGGAATGGAATACAGCGATAATCCACCCGCTGCACAAGAAAGGTGATCGCTCCGATCCAAATAATTATCGGGGGATATCCTTACTTGATATTACATACAAGATTTTATCCAAGATTATATACACAAGAATCCAAGAACAACTCGACCAAGAACTTGGAGAATATCAGGGAGGATTTCGACCAGGTAGAAGCTGTCCAGATCAAATCATTAGTTTAAAATGGATAATGAAGCACCAAAGAGTTCGAAGTAAGGGTCTGGTCATCACGTTTGTAGATTTTAAAAAAGCATACGACAGTATTCATCGTGACTCATTATTAAAAAGCCTTAAAGAATTTGGCTTACATCAAAAACTTGTTAACCTCATTAATATGACTTTTAAAAATACGAAGGCAAAAGTTAAATTTAGAGGTGAATTATCAGAATCATTCACTATAAGAACTGGACTTCGACAAGGAGACGGACTTTCACCATTGTTATTTAATTGTGCATTGGAGAAGGTTATGCGTGAATGGAACATGAAATGCCAACCAACTATCAAGATCGGTAGAAATATTAAACTCAACTGCCTTGCTTTTGCGGACGATTTAGCATTACTTGCAAATACAATAGAAGAGGCTAAATTTCAAATTGAACAACTAGAAATTATAGCTAAAAAAATGGGATTACAAATTTCATTTGAAAAAACAGAAATGATGCCAACTTTTAAAGTTGATTTACCAGTTATTCAGCTGAACAGTAATAAAGAGATTAAAATTGTTCAGAAATTCAAATATCTTGGGGAAATAATAACATGGAACACAAATGAAAAAGAAGCAATAGAACACAGAACAACTAAATTTAAACAAGCACAAAGACTTACCTGGCCAACCTATAAAAAAAAATCTCTTTCGATAAACGCTAAGCTGAAACACTATAATTCCATAGTTAAACCAGAGGCAACCTATGCTAGTGAAACTTTATTCAAATTAAATGTAAAATCTACAACAGACAAATTACAGAAAACTGAGAGAAGAATTCTTAGAACAATTATTAATAAAAAACACCAAGTTGATGGACAGTGGAGATTGTTGCCTAACAACATTGTCTATCGTGAATGTGAATCAATAATATCTACAATGCGTAAAAGAAGAATTTCCTTTTTCTGTCACATATCAAGATTAGCAGACACCAGGATATTGAAACAACTATTCGATTACTTTTTGAAGAATAAAATCAATAATAATTGGTTCAAAGAAGTTCAGGACGATTTGGAAGAATTGGGTATAACTCGGCAACAAATCAAAGACAGAAAAGAGAAGAGGATTTTGAAGAACAAAAGCATAAGTCTCAAACTAAAAGCAGTTGAACGGAAACAATATACTATATCGGACACACAAAGGGCTTCCAGGTCGGAGAGGATGAAAAAGTTCTGGGAGAAGAAGAAGAAGAAATTAACTCAAATGTATTGATTTCAGTGCTCCAATGTGGGCGTAAAATATGTAAATAATAATAATAAATAAATAATATTATTATTATTATTATTATTATTATTATAGACAATTTAGCTATCTCAAATACATAAATTGCTGATTATTCATTGCATGTATTCACATGCTGTGTTCTACTTCTAGTTAGTTTTCATTTTAGCAATTGGAAATGCATACCACTAACTGCAGTAATCTCTCTGACCATAGCAATACTTTTCCTTGTCACACTTCCCCTTCCCCACCCACCCCTTCAACCTGTCTACCTGCTAGTCCATTGACCCGAACCCCACCCCTTGAAGCTACAACACACATTCTCCAGTCAGCCCTAAATAGACATAAAAGCGCACTTCACATGTCACCTTAATGCCCAGAGTTTAGTTTCTCAAACTCATATAGATGAACTAAAAGCGATTTTCATTCCACTGTCCTTTGATATCATCTTATGCAGTGAAAGTTGGTTGAAAGTCAACCATCAGGCAAAGAATCTGGAATTACCTGGCTACTGCCTTCTGAGGAATGACAGACTTGGCAAAGGGGGAGGTGGGGTCTGTGCTTTTGTCTCATTGCGCTTGAAACCTCAAATTATCTGTCAGTCGCCTCAACAGTACGAGCGCAAACCTGAGTACATGTTCATAGAGATAAAGGTCGCTACTCTGAAATGCTTGGTAGGTGTTGTATACAAACCGCCTGAAGCTCGCCGTCTGAATGACTTAGAGACTGATATTAACAGACTGTTACCTATGTACGAACATTTTATAATGATGGGAGATTTCAATACAAACCTTCTAGATCCAGATTCTTCCGAAGCCACCCATCTATTGAATACGTTTTAGACATGCAGCATGGCGGTCCTCCCACTTTCTCCCACTCACCACACTAAAACTTCACACACACACTACTGGACCTAATAGTAATGAACAACCCTGACAGAGTATTACATCACAGCCAGACATCTGCTCCCGGACTGTCAGCCCATGACATCATCTTTATGTCTTATGCACTGCAATGCCCCAAACATAAACCTAAGTACGTGACTTACCGAGACTATAGCCGTATTAAAAACGAAAAATTATTGGAAGACGCTTTTTCGATGCCATGGCAGGAGATAACGCATCAAACTAATATTGACGACATGGTTACCACGTTCAATAACATGATACTACATATTTTTGACAAACATGCCCCTATACGAACAGCACGTGTCTGTAAAAGACTCTCCCCGTGGCTAAATGATATTAGAGCAATGATGGCTAAGCGGGATGCAGCTCATAGGAAATATAAACATTACCCGACAGAGGAAAACTTTATCTATTACAAACGACTACGTAATAAAACGACTCAGACAGTAAGAAACGCTCGACTACGGTACGCCCATGACCTTATAAAACCTGACGTAAGACCCACTACTTTATGGAAGTCAATCCGCCATTTTGGACTAAATAAACCGGACAAGGTAGACGATTTGGAAGTTTCTCTTGATGAACTGAATAATCACTTCGTATCCTCCCATGTACAATTAAACGAAGAAGCAAAAGAAATCTTTTGTGTGCAAATTACAACACACCACCCGTAGGCAGAGACAAATTTTATTTTAGTTATGTCTCACCCCATCAAGAGAAAGTGGCTATCATGCGAATTAAAACTAAATCCACAGGGGTGGACAATATATGTATTATAATGCTAAAGAAAATTATCGACGCTATTATTCCAGTATTGACATTCATATACAATTACTCCCTTCAAAATAGTGTATTTCCAACTGTCTGGAAAATGGCCCTGGTGCATCCTTTACCAAAGAAAAAATCTCCTAGACTAAACAGTGACTACAGACCTATAAATATACTGTCAATAGTAGCCAAGGGACTCGAACACATTGTGCATAATCAAATCACCAACTATCTCAACGACCACAACATATTAGACCCACACCAGTCAGGTTTCCGACGCAATCACAGTACATGTACTGCCTTACTAAGCGTGACTGACGATATAAGACAGGCTATTGATGAGCAAAAACTGACTATCCTAGTATTATTGGACTTCAGCAAAGCATTTGACTCTGTAGACCATGAGTTGCTCCTATCCAAACTTTATCACCTAGGGTTCTCCTACAGTACTGTGAGATGGTTGAGAGCTTATTTACACAAACGTCAACACATCTATGCTGACGACGTACAATTGTACATCCATGCAAAACCAACAGACGTTTCGACAGCAATCGAGCAAATTAACATGGATCTAGAGGCCATAAGTAAATGGTCTTCCCAGCATGGACTTATTTTGAACCCAAAAAAGTCCCAAACTATAGTAATTGCCCACCCAAGACTTATTTCAAGTAATTACCGCATGTCCATCCCTGATGTACAACTTCAAAATCAAACTTTGCCCTTTTGCAAGAGGGTAAGAAATCTCGGAGTAACAACTGACCAGCACCTCTCGTGGACGGTCAGATAATATCTGTGAGTAGACGAGTTTTTGCTACGTTGCACACATTACACAATTTCAAATTTACTTTTCCGTTCAGTTCAAAGAAGAAACTACTTGAAAACCTCGTTCTTCCAATATTCGATTATTGTGACGTAGTTTACAAAGATGTGAAAACCGAACTTCGAGATAAACTACAACGAGCAAAGAATGCCTGTGTAAGATTTATATGTAATCTGAAATTTTCAGATCATGTTACCCAGTCTTACGTAGACCTCGGATGGCTACGCCTTGAAGACAGACGCAAGCTGCATACCCTGACTTCATTGCACCGAATCCTTACCTTACAATCTCCATCTTACCTGTATGAACGATTTCATAGCCTTTCTGAGCACCATGATAAAAACACCAGAGCGCTGAGCTCGACATTGCTCGCTATTCCTAAGCATAAATCCTCAACCTACAACAATTCCTTCACTGTTGTGGCCAGCCGTGAATGGAACTTCCTTCCGCAGGAGGTCAGAGGGATATCAAACCACGGAAGATTTAAAAGTATGTGTTCAAAATATATCTATGAAACGAGCTCGTAGTGCGACACTCTTCTTCTTCTTCTTCTTCTTCTTCTTCTTCTTCTTCTTCATCTCCTCATGGTTCTTCTTCTTATTAGACTATTATTATTATTATTATTATTATTATTATTATTATTATTATTATTATTCAATAGTGTTAGAAAGTACTCAGCTGTTGTTTCCCGCATAGTTATCCTTATCCCTATCCCCATTTTGCAATGTTTTTCACCCACAGCAAACACACGAAAACTGTAACATTTGTCAATGTGATATATTTCTGGAATTGGACATATTAATTGTAAATATTAGTAGGTTTATCTATATTATTATTATTATTATTATTAAAATTGTAATTTGTTGTATGTTGTATGTTAATTTCTTCGCAGGAAGCAAAATGTTAATTTTTATTGTGTATTATAATAGTTATTTTTATGTACAGCAGGATAGCACAGTACCATAGTAATTTGTTTCAGTCTCTTTTTTTCATTTATTCAATTTTTTAATGTATTTTTATGTTATTTATGTATTTCACTGGTTAAGTGTAAGACAGGGACACGTGTCCCTAACTTTGCCAGTTAAAATAAACCATATCTATCTATCTATCTTGTAAATATCATTGTTGAACGTGAAGATGGAAAATGTTAGAGGTTTAGTTATTTCTTTTTTGAGGGTAGTTTTAGGGCGATGTTTGTGTTTATTGATTATCCTCCCTATAAATTGATTGCTGAAATCGTTGAATTTTGCAATTCCGCGGATTGTGTTTAGTTCATTCTTTAGATCTTTCTTGGACATAGGTATGCTAAAAGCTTGATGAACTAGGTTATTGTATGTAGCTCCTTTGTGGGACTGGGGGTGCACTGAATCTTGGCGAATGGTGGAGGCTGTTTGAATAGGTTTTCTGAATATTTTATAACTGAAAGAATCTGAGTTTCTAGTGATAGTTAAATCTAGAAAGTTAATTTTTGGATTTGATTCAGTTTCTAGTGTGAATTTGATATGAGGATCAATACTGTTGAGTCTTAAGAGGGTGGTGAAAGCATTAATTGATTTTTCGTCCATAATTACGAAAACATCATCAACATATCTGGACCAGAAGTGAATGTTCTCAAATTCATTGTCAATTTTGGTGTATTCAAGGAAGTCTAGGTATGTTTCTGCTAAGATGCCTGAGGCTGGTGATCCCATTGCCAAACCATCCTGTTAGTATATGACATTGTCGGAAGTGAAAAAGTTATTGCTGACAACTAGTTTTAATACTGTGATGAAATCTTGTATCTCAAGTTTGCTTAAGTGGCTGTTTTTGTTTAAATTGTTTTCAATTATCGGAATTAATTTTGATACTTGTATGCTTGGGTACATATTTACAATATCGAAAGAGTCAATCGAGTAATCAGGTTGCATACTGAACTTGTTTAGTTTGTCTACTAGCTCTGATGTGTTTTTAATAGACTTTTTAGATAAAAATTGATAGTTTTTTCTCAAAAAACTTTGGATGAATTGTGATATTTTGTATAAGGGACTTGGTCTATTGGGCGAATGGGAACGCCAGGCTTGTGTATTTTGGGGAGAGCTTTAGCAGTGGGGAGACCTGGGTTCATATGTATGAGTTTGGATTTTTCCTGTTCAGCAAATAAAAATGAAGTGTTTTTAAGAGTTTGTTTAAGAAGTCTTTGAATTTTTTGGGTGGAGTCTTTTTTAATTATAGAAAAGGAGCTGTCTGTGAAAAAGTTTTTTGTTTTATTAATATATTCCTTTTTATCCATAATCACTGTTGCCTTGCCTTTGTCGGCTTTGGTTACGATAAGTTCATTGTCTTTGATTTTCTTTTTGAGGGCGTATATGCGCTTTTGTTCAGCTAGTTTTTCTTTATTATTGAGATCATTCGTGGGGTTGGTTAAATTGGAGAGGATGTTGCTCAGTTTCTTTTTAACATCGGTTCTAACTTCATTTTGTGTATCTTATGGCATTTTCCTTATGGCTAGCTCTGATACTGTAATCATAGTGGTGGCTATGTTGAGGCTGTTCAAACTGGGCCAGTTGTGTTTGGGTCCTTTGGCTAAAGTTGAATGTTCAAATGTTCAATGATAGATTTACGACAGGTGGATGAAACTGCTTGCAATCATCTATGTTTCTGTTGAAGTTTCTAGTTTGATTGATATGTAGTTTGAGTTTTTTAGCCTGTTGAGTTTTTTTCTCCAAATGTGATTATTTTCTGGCTAGTTCATGGAATAATTTATTTTCTACAGGGTGATTGAAAAGTGTCCATTAAGCGTTTGAAAGTAGTTTAGTCGCTGTGAGGTGAGCGTCATATAATTTCTGATTCAAAAAAGATTTCTTCCTATACAAGAATTTAATTTCGTCCCTTAACCATATTTTGTTGGTTTTGTTTTGAGTTTTGATGGTTTGGGGTGAGATTTGATGTCTTTATTGCTTTTTAGAAAATTAGGTGTCAAGTTAAGTGATATACACTGTTTTAGGAAATCGACGTCTTTGCGTAATTTGGCTATCTTTAATTTAAGGCCTACATGTTGAAAGGCTTTCTGTTTTGCCTGGTAAGCTACATCATCAAGGGTTATGAACTTCATGTTGTTGGTCCGTATTGAACTGAGATAACATATAAATTATCCACCTACTCATGGTTTAGGAGCTCTGGAACCTTTTCCTGTATGCACTGGGGCGGCCGATCATAGTTGCGTTAATAGATTTTTTTCTTTTTTTGCTATTGGCTTTACGTCGCACCAACAGATATGTCTTTTCAGGCGTTTGCTCTATTAACCAGCGTTTCGTCTTAGGTCTGACACTAGACTCTTCAGAGTGGGATGTGTCAGACCCTACCCACTGACGCTGGGGTGTATGCAGGTGAACTTATCAGAAGCCTATTTAACAGGCACAGTCTGATAACTGCATACGGGAGATAAAACTCCACAATGGAATTAGAATTTCCATTCGGAATTGCTAGGCGGGCATTAATTCCATTGTGGAGTTTTATCTCCCGTATGCAGTTATCAGACTGTGCCTGTTAAATAGGCTTCTGATAAGTTCACCTGCATACACCCCAGCGTCAGTGGGTAGGGTCTGACACATCCCACTCTGAAGAGTCTAGTGTCAGACCTAAGACGAAACGCTGGTTAATAGAGCAAACGCCTGAAAAGACATACATCTAATTTTTGATCCGATTTTTGATATACTCTGTTGGTGGAAAAATATCTAATTCCCTCCATGGGAACTTAGAATTTCCATTAGATATGTCTTATGGCGACGACGGGACAGGAAAGGGCTAGGACTGGGAAGGAATCGGCCATGGCCTTAATTAAGGTACAGCCCCAGCATTTGCCTGGTGGGAAAACCATCTTCAGGGCTGCTGACAGTGGGGTTCATACCCACATTCTCCCGAATACTGGCCACATTTAAGCGACTGCAGCTATCGAGCTCAGTAAAATAATAGGTTATTAAATGTTGAAACCACTTCCTCTACATTATTGGCACGATTTATCTCCATCCTCGTCATGGAAAGAGCATCTTCTTCCAATTTATCTGTGTCAATTCATCTGAGGTACCTGAATGATAATATTTTTGTCCTTGGTTTTGGGCTTTGTAATTGGTAGGATAGGTAGATTATGTCATGTCCAGCTTAATCCGGGGCTGATGTTTGTCCATGTTGCAGAACTTTCAATGAATTGTTTGTTGTTATTAGAATGAGAAGGGTGTGACTGCAGTTAGTGTGGTGGGTTGGTCTGAGGGGTAAAACTGTCATGTTACATGCTTCGAAAATATTACGAAACTGTCGAGTTGAAGCTGCGGTACTGTTTAACAAATCTGTATTGAAGTCTCCCATTATAATAACATGTTCGTAGTCTGGCAGAAGGTTTAGTATTTCAGTCTCAAGATCGGACGAATACACTACTTTCGGAGGCTTGTAAACCACTCCTAGCAAGCATTTCGCTCTAAACAGTGTTATCTCTACAAACAAAACTCCGATTTCCGTTCATACTGTGAAGGTGAATGGCTAATAACTTGAGGGTTGAGGTCTCTGGAAACATAAGCAGCCACGCCCCCCCCCCCGGTCTTTACCCTCATGGTCATTTCATAGAAGGACGACCTGTCCACATCAACAGCTGAATTGCGGCATTTGCGACTGAGCCACGTTTCAGACATAAGAATTGCATGGAACTGGCGCGAAGAAAACTGGTCATGCATTTCATCCATGCGCGTTTGGGAGAGCACAGACTGCACATTACAGTGACAAACAATAAGAGCTCTTGGAAATTTTTTCACATTTCCTTCAAGATAGTAGCGGCTGAAAGAGGATCTGGGTTTGCTCTAGAAACTGTGTGTGTGAAGGGAGCGGTTAATGGAACGGGGGGTATAAGGGGATGGAATTAAAGGAATGTGCTTAGGCCTGCTGCCATCAGAAGCATGTCCTTGTTGTGTTAAAAGGTATGCCAACTTCAAAACAGAAAATCAAAACTAAAAGAGAACAACTAGAGGAATACGGTTAAATACAGTTCAAGCAATACTGATTACTGTAGAAATAAAAGACAATGCGAAGCTAATAACAATGACAGAACAAACTACAGATAAATTATAAAAGGTAAATCACACAAATAAGTCTAATTTCAAATTAGAGGGTTCTAACTAGCGATGTTTTACTTGGAAAACAGATACCTGCTATTTAAAAAGAGAGAGAGAAGACGAAGTGAAAGTGAACTGTAGTGTATTCCTACTATGAAAGCAAGGAAAGACAATATTTCGGTGCTCGCATTAAAAGCGAATGTAGTTCTGTATTGATCTAGTGATGTTTCCAGATTACAATCTAGGAATGTCACACATGTGGTTGATACGATGCCTTGTACCATCTGCCAACTAAATTATGACATCCCCATGTTCATTCCAAGTATTCCTCAGCCCGTGAATAGCGATGGCTGCCTTCAGAATTACTAGACGAGTTGTCAAGTCTTCCCGTATCATGGTAGGTACTCCTTTTATTTGGCGCTTACGTATGAAAACCTCTTGCCTGGAGTGGAAAGACATGAATTTCACAATGATGGACTGAGGTTTCCCAAGCACCTTTGTTCCTACTCTGCGGCTCCTGTCAATGTCAGTTTTGGTTGCCTTGGCCTCCAGTTTATTGCAGAGGCTCACAACAATGTTGTCTGAGTTCTCACCCTCACTTTCAGCAATGCCAAACGGATGTAAACTTGACCTCCTTTGGTACTGTTCCAAGGAGTCGCACTTCACCTCTACTTCTTTGAAATGTTTTATTTCTCTTTTGCAGCACTCAAGTTTTTTGTTTAGTTCATTCACCAATTCGGCATTTAACTGGAGACTACGCTCAAGTTCTTTCACCACAATTTCTGTCACCTCTCTCGCCACTGCACTTACAATACTGTCCATGAAGCATTTGGAGAGCACGGCCTCATCCAGTGCCTTTCTCACCGTGTGTTTGATTTCATTGGTTTAACTGTTGGCACTACCGTTGCTAGCTTTATTAGGATGACGACCCATTCTTAATATTTTGATGTACACAATGATATAGATTTTTAACTGGTCTCAACTTAAACCCTGGCACAAGTTCCACAGATCTGCACTTTTCCACACCATACACTGCTTCTGTTCACCTACAAAATTCGCTTCAACAGAGAGCCAATTTACTTGCATGCTTCCATGAGCACAGATTTTTCAGTTTTATCAAACAGGCCTGTTAGAGTGCAGATGGCAGGGTAGATATACATCCTTTCTCTTGGCTTCCTTACTTTTCATCTTCTATCTATGCCATTTCTCTATCCCACCCGTCCTTTGATGTCAACTCTTTTGCATTCCTGGATTACAAGTGGTGTATGGTTGAGGGAAGATTAGAATAACTGTTTTAAGTTGCCTCACAACAGCAACTTCCAAACTTGTTACTAAATTATGCATGTGATGAAACTGAAGTAAATAGATCAAAATTGTAATGTTACAGTAATTTGGAGCTTGTTCTCCATTATTCGCTAATTTAACTCCTGGTGAGGTTATTTACCAAAATTATTCTTATTGGAGATTAAGCCATTTCAGATTTTTTGCTATTTGCTTTACGTCGCACCGACACAGATAGGTCTTGTGGCGACGATGGGATAGGAAAGGCCTAGGAATGGGAAGGAAGCAGCCGTGGCCTTAATTAAGGTACAGCCCCAGCATTTGCCTGTTGTGAAAATGGGAAACCATGGAAAACCATCTTCAGGCCTGCCGACAGTGGGGTTCGAACCCAGGTATCTCCCGATTACTGGATACAGGCCGCACTTAAGCGACTGCAGCTATCGAGCTTGGTCCATTTCAGATTTGGACAATATAAAGAGTGAACCGAAATTCGCGCACTCGGGTGTCGCAGCGCGACTCCTCACATGCCAGCAATAAAAAAAATGTCTCTCACAAAAGTTCGTCCTGTGAGTATATCCGGCAGAGGAAGGACGTTGAAGAGTGGCAATCTGGCAACACTGTAACCAAATGTATGGTAATTACCTCTGTCAGCACAATTAGTCGTGCTGTACAGTTGGTGCAGTGGATAGAGTTTTGGGTTAGCATGCAGGAGGTCAAGGGTTCAATCCTGGGTTGAGGCGTATGATTTTTATTTCGTAAATGTAGTCCAGGTGGTATGGTATCTGGCATCTTAATCGTCAACAGCGATTGCAGCGGGTCCTCTAGAAACCATTTGCACTTACATACTACGATCCTAGAAATGGACGAACAATCGTTTTCATTGGTCAGCTTTGAAAGATGCCCTTTCCACGTTGTCGGCGTGACTTGCTCCTTGCCACTCTCCACGCATACATCAGGCCGTTCGGGGCTGGCCATGTATCTACTTTCTCTTTGCCTGCAATATGACCCACTTCTCTGAGTACCTCATAAATGACGGCTTTTTATGAGTTGATGTTACAAGCCACCATCTAACTTACTTATGTTACTTTATTATCAATACTCTGTGGAAGAACTGAATACTACGTCAGTTTTTGGATGTCCATGTTTTATTTTCACCTAGTGTTTAGCAGTGCTATACTTCGGACTTTTTAAACATTCCAAAGTGATCAAGTCTTTAAACATTTGTTAATATCTTCACTTTCATTTTATACCTTGACCAACAAGCACATAACTTGTTCATATTCTTTTAAGCATTGTATTTTTACTTCATCCTATTAGTGTCACTTATTACTAAGGGTCTGTTATATGTACTACATACTTGTATATCTCTGTTCATACGACCTGTTTTAGCTGATGATGGTGTCCATAGACACCGAAACCAGTACTGAATAAAAAATGTTGTGATCATATTAACAACATATTATGTATTGAAAAAAGGTGGATCAATTAAATTTCCCTCTATTGTATGTTATCTCCTTTCAATACGGACCAGCTAAGAAGTTTTTAATTTTGAAGGCATGTAAGGAGTCTCGCTGCGATGCCCGAGTGCACGAATTTCGGTTCACCCTGTATATATATATTTATATCATTGCTGTTGACTAGATATTTAGATTATAAATTTAGATTATAAGGACAGTATATCACCTAAGACTATTGATAAATCAGTCACTTTGTTAAAATGTTATTAGTATAGCTTTTATTAAAAGTTTCATGGTAGATAAAATAAGTCACTTGATGACTATTATTATAAAATATTGGATGATTTTGTATGTACAGTATCTTACTATCTTCAATAATAACAAGGTTGGATTCATGTTGACTTCTTCAGTAAAGTACGTCAAACGATTGCCTTGAACATGTTATGGATAAATAATCATTTCTGTCCCTAAAGCAGTCTATGGATTCGTCCTGTTAAATTGGATCATTTATTACTTTCAAGTATCTTTGTTCAACGCTATTCCATCTAAACTTCCTTGCCTCACCCCTCCAGAACTTACTCCATGGGTTCCACTTGTAGGAAGGTCTCAGCATCATCAAACTTTCACTGCAGTTCTGTGTGTGTTACCATGGGAATACAGTAAGACTATAGTAATGTGAGTATGTCATGAATTGCTTTCATTCGTATTGGTATGTTGTCATGCCATCTAAGTCTCAACATGTATGGTACTATCTCCTATGGAATCCCCTTGAGATTACTGTGCATTTTTAATAGCTATTCCTATAGGACCAATCGTGACAAGTATAAACATTACTCTTTATAAGAGATTTTCTACTTAATATTATTGTATAAACAGAATGTGCTGTTACAAAGCTATCAGTTTGATGAGTTCACCACACCCAAAGGCATTTTAGGGCTACTGCCAGCAGTTAACGAGATTGCTTCTAACATGGAGTGCAGACGCCTCTCGCAGCCCCCACTAACCCCTGGGAACAGATGATGCTTGATGGGTTCCAGTGTCATTTCCTATACTGAGAGCAACGTGAACCCCAACCAAGGAAACTCATCTGCATGTCCCCTTAGGGTTTGGGTTATTTACTGCCACTCAACACAGTCTACTCCATTAGAGGATAATAGGCCCGACATTGTTTTTTTAGAAGTTGTTTTATGTTGCACTGACACAGACAGGTTTTATGGCGACGATGGGATAGGAAAAGGCTAGGAGTGGGATGGCCGTAGCCTTAATTAACATACAGCCTCAGCATTTGCCTGGTGCGAAAATGGGAAACCATGGAAAACCATTTTTAGGGCTGCCGACAGTAGGGTTCGAACCCACTATTTCCCGAATGAAAGCTTACAGCTGTACATCCTCAAACGCGTGGGCAACTTGTTCAGCCCAGGCAGTTTTGAGTTCCAAAGAAATTATGTACAGAGAAAGCAACAGGAAAGAGACCACAACAAAGACCTTGAAAAAGGTGGATGGATACAATAGAGGAGAGTATAGAAAAGAGAGAAAGAAGAAATACTGGCAGCAGGAAAAGAATGGTGGAAACATAGGTAATGATGGAGGTCCTTGATTTGTAACCCAACCCAGGGGAGAACTGGAAATGGGAATTGAAGAAGAAATTCTTCATTTCTACCTTCGAATGAGAGATGACCTTAACTAGTCTGAAAGCAAGCTTGTACTTGTACGTGACTGTTGGTATCGAGATTGCAGACATTTCAAATCTGTCACATGCATCAGCTGGGATTTGAACTGTGGCCAACTTGATGAGAAGCCAATGACTATGGCACCTGAATATTATGCCTACCATAAATTTGATTATTTCACAAAGCAACAGAACATGTTACCTTAAATAAAATAAGCTTCTTACCTGGAACTTGTAAATTATCTGCCACAGCAGAGACAGTGTTTTTTCTTTATGACCTTCAGCAATATCCTTTGGTAAGATATTACCCTCCAGATCAAATCCTGCCTCCTTCAGAGCTTCAAATGCAATCCTGACATTGTGAATTTTTTGAAGTTTTGATACAGCAGGTGCTCTCAGTTTCACAGACAGTTCTGGTTTTTGTAAGATGATCTCCATAACACGTCTGAAATTAATAGAACCAAATGTAAAATAATTCAGATTTCTTATTGTTGTTGATTCTGTTTAAGGGGAAATGGTAACAGTGTCATCAGCTACGTCAGCAATGTAGAAAGAATTCTAAGAGGACACAGGGAAGAGCCTTGAAAAATTCAATACCATCGAGGTCCAAAGAGGATAAGTACTCTGTTGAACAAGAAATGTTTAACATAAACGGGGAAAGAGATGCATCTGAGTAAGCAACGCCAGAGTCAGAATTTTGTGATGCCTAGGGAAGGATAAGAAATAATTACAGTACTGTTATAAAATATTACATACACAAGTCTTATTCCATCACGGAGATCTGATCCCAAGGAAGTAACTGCATAGTTGTATTCATGTAGATAGGTTTGTTTATGGACCACTACGTATCCAAGATTTCTCAGATGTTTGGTGATGTCGCCAATGCCAGAAAGATGATCTCGAGCAAAAGCCAACAAAATGTCACGGCTTTCCTGGAATAAAATTTCATGTAATGTCAGTTTTGATACAGAAACTGATCTATACAGTAACAAAAGAAAATAACTGATTTAATCTTATAAATAAAGTTGCAGGAGATCCACTGTCTGGAATGTCATTTATTTTTCCAAATTTTGTTATATTTATCCATTTTAGGTCAACTCAAGATCATATCAGTAGTTTTTAACTTTCACGTCTGTTTGTTTGTTCCACCATCATAGATAAATGGCTGAACAGATCTTGACCAAACTTCATATTTAGTCTACTCATCCAGGAGGAGTTTTTAATATGCATATCATTTAAAAATCACTGAATAGGCTGTGGGTTTATCCAAAGACCAGAAGAATTATTTCAAATTTTTTTTTACACTATTGATTATATCTCTGCCGATTGTTTTTCCTGGTAGTTGCTTTACATCGCACCGGCACAGATAGGTCTTATAGCGACGATGGGATAGTGGGCTAGGGGTGGAAAGAAAGCGGTCATGGCCTTAATTAAGGTACAGCCCCAGCATTTGCTGGTGTGAAAATGGAAAACCAACTAGTCTCTTGTTTAGAAATTTAATTCAAAGATTGCATATTATAATATTAAAAAGGTGGACCATTACGAAATTAGTTCAATTATTATTGTGATCACAATTCAATACGAATCAAAACAATGAAGTTTATATCCTATGATTACGCAGCCAACCGGGCAAAACAGGTAGCCTATTTATATTTAGGTCTTAAAGTCAAAACAGCCAAATTGGGCAAAGACATAGAATTTCTCAAACAGTGTATCACTCACAATTTGACACCCTGACACCCAACTTTCTTTCCTTTTTTTTGCTTTACGTCACACTGACACAGATAGGTCTTATGGCGATGATGGGATAGGAAAGGCCTGGGAATTGGAAGAAAGCGGCCGTGGCCTTAAGGTACAGCCCTGGCCCCAACTTTCCTAAAGGCAAATTTAAGAACCACTGTTCTTCTTTTCAAATTACTAAAACCCAAACTAGAATAAATAAGATTTGGCTGAGAGCGGAGATCAATTTTTTGTACAAGAAAAAGACCTTTTTTAACCATAAATCATACGAGACTCACCTCGAAACTACAAGTTTACTTTCGGATGCTCACTGCAACCTATTTCAAGCCCAAGTTGACAATAGATTACTTACTGCATTATCAAAGAAACAACAAACCCTAGCGAAAAAGCTGCATACATTAATGAACTCTAACTCAACTATAACTATGCTAAAAAACTAACAAAAATACTAGGCCTAGCATGCCCAACCAATTTCACCCTCCGATCATAAATTTGTCCAAGGTACCACTGAATGAAGACAAAAGTTCCATTTTAGCCAGGGGCCCTAAACACAATTGGCCTAATTTTAACAGACTGAACACAGCCATCACTACAACCGTAGAAACAGAATTAGCCATTAGCAAATTGCCAGCACATAAACAGGACTAAGTAAGAATTGAAGTAAAAAGAAAATTGAACTCCATTCTTAACCCAAAAAACAATATTAACTCCCCTCATTCACCCCTTACTATTCATGACGACAATTGCTACAAGGATTCAATTCTTATACAAAAGTAAATACATGCTCTCAAAAAGAAAATCAATGATAATAATCTTATAATTACAAAAGCAGATTAGGGTAACACTACAGTCATAATGGATAAAAATGAATATGTAAGCAAAAGAAATCAATTTTTTTAAAGATAGCTCATTCTCTACAGTAAAGAAGGACCCTACCCCAAGAATCCAACATCAACTTAAGCAGACCCTCAAGAATACTTCATATCTATTGACAGATCAAGAGAAAACTAAATTAATATGAATTCAGGTTTACCCACCGCCAAAGCCCTCCCTAAGATACACAAAACCGACGTCCCTATTCGGCCGATTATTAACTATAGACCATGTCCGTTATATAAAGCATCACAATTCAAAGATTTTTAAGAAGGAACCATCATTTTTTTGTCGAACAAATCCGTAAAAAAGACACTAAAGAATTGATTGATAAATTAACAAAGTTTAACGTTTAATCCAATCACTCTCTCCATTTATTTTATATTGTAAACATTTAGCCTAGCATACAAATTTCCAAGGTATACCCCATCATTCAAAACTATTTAAGCAAATACAGCAGCCTAAGTATATTAGAAATACATGTCTATGCTTAAATTAGTTATAAGGAACAATTATTTTACTTTCAATAATATTATTTATCAACAAGAAGGACTGGCTATGGGATCGCCGGCCTCGGGTATCTTAGCCAAGATTCCTTTGGATTTTTTGAAACACACCAAAATTGATGATAATAGTAACTTTGACAACATCCTTTTCTGGGCAAGATATGTAGATGACACCATAGTAATGATGGATGAGAGCATTACAGATGTTGCTACCACCCTTATCAATCTAAACAACACTGACCCGCATATAAAATTCACAGTTGAATCCAAAATTGGAAGGAAAATTAATTTTTTTAGACTTAACTATTATCAGGCACCCAGGGTACTTAAGATATAAGATTTTCAGAAAACCCACTCAAACAGTCACTACAATCCATCAAGATTCTTCACATCCCCAAATTCACAAACGAGCAGCATCCAACAGCACGGTGTACCAAGCCTTCAATGTTCCAATGTTTAAAACAGACCTCAAAAAGGAGTCGAACACCATTCGTAATATAGATGAATCTAATAGAAACAACAGTTTCTTCATTGAAAGAATAATCAATAAATATAAATATTGCCTCTCTACCACCACTTTGAAAAAAGACAAACAAAACAACTCCTCTCTTTCTATCTTTACGTTGTTCGACTCGTTGGCTGAACGGTCAGCATACTGGCCTTCGGTTCAGAGGGTCCTGGGTTCGATTCCCGGCCGGGTCGGGGATTTTAACCTTCATTGGATAATTCCAATGACCCGGGGGCTGGGTGTTTGTGCTGTCCCCAACATCCCTGCAACTCACACACCACACATAACACTATCCTCCACCACAATAACACGTAGTTACCTACACATGGCAGATGCCGCCCACCCTCATCGGAGGGTCTGCCTTACAAGGGCTGCACTCTGCTAGAAATAGCCACACAAAATTATTATTATTATCTTTACGTTCAACGAACAAATTTACAAAGTCACCAACATCTTTAAAAAGCACGATGTAAAAGTAGTTTTCAAAACCAATAATAGGAAAGCACAAGTCTTACATAATCCCACATCCAAAAACAAGTTCAATAGTTCTTCAAAATCAGGAGTTTACAGGATTATTTGCAACAGTTGTAATTTTTCTTTCGTCGGAAGACTGGGAGAACATTAACCCATTAGCGCCTGAATTAAGTTTTTTCTGAGATTTTCTTTTTTATTGTGTTTTACCGCATGTTTGACACCAAAATAAACTAATAAAACAAGTTTCTGAATTTTGGGACCACTAGGTCATAAAACATTTGATGTTGCCATATGGCAACGCTAGCCGCTTACACTGCCTATTTTTTAACTATTAGTTTTGGAAGTCGAATTTAGGTTGCAAAGTGTTTTTCTTAATTTGCGTACAATAACAATGTTGAAATATCTTAGCATTATTTATTGTAAGAACATGGAATGTCAGTTTTTATTCACATCATAGCAAAAAAATGGAATTATTGAACAAAGGAGAAAATATTTGTTTGCAGTACAGAGACACATATGTACAGTTTGTTGCCTGTCACAACGAAACACTCACTGGAAAAATAAAATAAAATCAAAAATTCACCTGCTATAACTAGGCTCCGGAAATGTCAACAGTTGTCCAATATTGAAATCAGCCTCTTCGATCTATCTTGGTTTGTAATTTGATTTATTCTCTTCTCCATCAGTTATGCGCTCTTTCGCAGCAATGGGTATTGAAACAGATCTTGCATCAGTAGACAGAAAAGACACTTCGTCCTCTGGTAACACACCTTCACTATCGTAACTAATCCCGATTCTTTCATTATTTACAAGCTTCTTTTCAGCACTGAAACGTAACTGTCGAGAACCGAGATTATCAATAAGCCCACCTTCTTCATCACCAGGAGCTCTCATCTGTAAGTACACTTACACTGGGCGGTTCCACAAAAATATCACCATCGAGATCTTCAGTCAGTAGCATAATCATCCAGTGTTTCTAAAAGGTAAAATCCCTTCTTGCAATGAAGATTTATGAGTTAGTATAAAGTATTATGATCTGATAGCTGCAGCATAAATGTCTAGCGTCTCCATATGGCAACGCTAATGATTCAACAAGCACTACTACCGCATTGTGCGCCCGTACTATTTCAAATGCTTACAACATATATAATGAAGTGTGCACTACACTACTGTAAACATAATCCAATGAAACAACTTCACTTATAGATTTTATATCCTTATGTGAAGCCGGCAGCCATTTCGCAGGAATCTTAAAATAACCAACAGTCCACCACTCCTTGTGTCACAGCAATAGATTTTAAAATTTAATAAACGTGATTACTCGATTCTACAAACTCTTTTCTGTCGGATGACGCTACACACTTCCATATTATTTCTTGTTGTCAACAGTATTAAAAGAAAAAGGCACGAAAATTGTTACCATATGGCAACACATGGCGCTAATGGGTTAATATAAGGTACTCAGGAACATGTCAATGCCCTGAAGTACAATAAATTTTCAGCTGTAGGACATCATGTGCATGACTAATCACAAATTCAGACATAAAACAAGATATGGAAATTCTCAAAATCATCAACAAAGGACCCCTCCTTAACATTACTGAAAGCTGCTTCATACATACAGATCAATATTTTAACCCGAATCATAATCTTAATGACATTTCAGAAAAGCCAAATATCCTGTTTGACCTTCTAACTCCCATTTTTAGAAACGTCAAACCAATAAGTCATAATTCAGTTTTTCATACTATTCACAGCACTTTTCCTCAGCAGCCATCTGTTTTCCCACATCCTTCTGCCCCGCCTTAATCCCCCCCTTCACTCTCCACCCCCTCTCACCTTTCCTTTCCCCAACCTCTCCCCCTTGCTCTGCCCTCTCTCCTTGCCCCGTCCCTTCCTTTTTCTTTGAATCTCGCATCTGTTAGTATGAGGCACACAACAATAGGCCACGCACCACATGCTGCAATGAGAGGTAAGTCTCATATAGCCTATGCCATTTGACTAACACGCTCTCTCCTTTAGTTCATTAATTTTATCTATCATTTATTCAGGTTAACTTCATGGACACTACAATGAATTGCGAATTCATACCAGCCGCAAATTAAGAATGCGTCAGTTTTAACCATATCTTTTTGTGCCATGCTGACAATGTCCAACAGCATTTCAGCATGATATTAACAAGCACTACGGAAACATTTTAACATGATGCTAAGAATTTAGAGCCTAATTTCATTTTGTCATATTTTACACATAGTTCATCCCAGATT
Organism: Anabrus simplex; assembly: GCF_040414725.1. Classification (NCBI taxonomy): domain Eukaryota; kingdom Metazoa; phylum Arthropoda; class Insecta; order Orthoptera; family Tettigoniidae; genus Anabrus; species Anabrus simplex. The sequence continues at coordinate 259,899,651 of NC_090268.1, read as the reverse complement.
TTTAATGTCAATTGTGTATTTGTACATTTGTTTTAGTTATTAGATGTATTATGTTTAGGCTGATGACGGCCAGCCAAGGCCGAAACTAGTCCCTAGTTTAGAAATGTAATTCAAAGATTGCATAGTATAGTACTGAAAAGGTGGGCCATTACGACATTAGTTTAATAATTATTATTGTGATCACAATTCAATACGGATCAAAAGCATGAAATTTATATCCTACGAAGGCAATAAGTATCTGCAATTTTGCTCCAATTGTCTTTAGGTTGTCTCTATGGCGTTGTGTGCTTACCAGCCCCTAGATTGCACTGTTTTCTTCGTCTGTGGTAGGTTTCAGCATTATCAGATCAGTACAACTTGCGCTGCTGTGATGTAAAGATAGAAACACCATCGGCGTTCTGCAATCAGTTTTTTGTGGTCTGAGAGTGTACCAGGAGTGGAAATTCACAGAAGACTTTCAGCACAATACGGGGCAATGTTTCATTTAAAACTTTATCAGGTTTCGTTATCTCCGCCAGGAATATCTCAATGTTTTCGCGGGTATTTAGTTCAAATCCATAATTACCTTGAAGAATTAATTTCATGTCCTTTTTGAACTCCAAAAAGTTTGTTATAAACGTGATCTGAAAAAGTTGAATATTTGTTGTACTTTATTGCCTTGAAATGTTCTTGATATCTTTGATTTAAGGCTCGGCCAGTTCTTCCTATGTAAAACATTTTGCAGTCATCACAAGTGAGCCTATATACCCCCGAATTGGTGTAGACATCTATTTTATAGACACTATGTACATTATATATATGTTCTGATATTTTATTTCTGGTTCCAAATGCTGTTTTGAGTTGAAATTTCTTATATTAGCGATTTTAAAAACTTTATTTCCAAAATGTTACAAATCGACTACGTTCAGAGATTTCCTTTCTTCTCTCATAGTTTTTCTTCTTTCTTCTCCATTTTCTTTTTTACGTATAATTTTGTCTATCATTTCTGGGTTGTAGCCATTTGCTTTAGCAATTTGTTTTATTATTCTAAATTCTTTCAGTTTGTTTTCATTACTCATGGGAATTTTTAATATTCTATTAATATAGCTGTTGTAAGCTGCTTGTTTGTGAGTTCCTGGGTGGTTGGAATTTTTGTTGATAGTGGTGATGGACTGTGTGGGTTTCCTAAAAATATTGAAATCTATCCTAATGTTTTTTTGTTAATGTAAGGTCCAAGAAATTTAACTTTTTATCATTTTCTTTTTCCATAGTGAATTTGATGTTGCTGTCAGGCAAATTTTAAACAACCCAGAAGTGTTTCAGGAGTGATAAGGTCTCCATTTAAAAATACTACTGTGTCGTCAATATACCAGACTCATAATTTTATTTCCTTCTGTTGTATGTCCAAGATGGTTTTCTCAAAGTTATTTAAATAAATGTTGGCTAAGAAACCTGATAGCAGACCCCCCATTGGCAAACGTGTGTTTTGCTGGTAGTACTTCCCATTGAAATTGAAGTCATTATTGTCTAATATTGGACTTTAAAAATTTATTACGTCATTACTATGTGACTTAGTCTGTCTTGTTTCTTTAAGTCTTTCTCTGCCAAGTCTATTGTCTCATTAATAGGAATGTTGGAATACATGTTGGTGAGATCATATGATATCATTGTAATTTCCTCTTTCATTTCTGTTGATTACACTATAGAAATGGCCTCCAAAGAGTTCGATATTGATTTATTGTTTTCTAATTTGATGTGTTTTTGTAGATGTTTAAGTAAAAATTTAGATAGCTGAAATGTGGGACTGTTTCGACAGTTTATTATGGGTCCAATGGGATAATTCTCTTTGTAGATTTTTGGGAGAGACTTTAAAGTTGGGCATCTTGGGTTTATCATGATTAATTATGTTTTTCTTTTTTTGTTTATTATGAATTGCGTGTCCTTCGGTTTTTCTTTTTTTTTGTGTGTTTAAATTCCTGGCGGGTCCTTTATTTCCTTTACATTGTTTGTTTCTAAGAAGTCAATTGTTTTTTGGATGTAGCTGGAGCTGCAGTATGGCTGTACTTCTACGAAGCATAATCATTGTTCTTATCTGACAAAGTACGTTGGGGGGATCTTGCATGCAAGCTTTAATTTTTAATTATAATAAGTACTACCATCAGCATAGTTAATAAGATGGCTTTGATATTTTGTAATGATTATAAGGGGAAAAGATACAAAAAGAGGTGAGGAAATATTCTGTTCGGATATTTAAAGGTAAAGATCAAATGGAGATGGAGGAGAATGGTTCAGGGGTTGAGAGTGAGCCTCCTCTAACCTGGTTTGAAGTTGAAAACACCTTGAAGAAGTGGCAAGTCACCCGTCACAAAGGAAGTGTGTGTTGAAACTACAAAAAGCTGTAGGAATCCATGAACTTAAGTTATGAATACTATCTGGAAGGAAAAAAATTATTCCAGATGATTGTACGAAGGGCATTACAGTTCCTCTCTTCAAAAAGGGAAGCAGACAACTATAGAGGATTCACATTTCTGTCTCATGGATTAAAGCTGATGGAGAAAATCAACAATCTGTTAAGGAGCATCACTGAATCTCAGCTAGAAGAACAATATGGATTCACAGGTAATAGTACAGCCAAAGACCTCATTTTTGCTGTTAGGATGATCATGGAGAAATACTGGGAGAAAGGAAGAGAGATCACCTTTGTTTTCTTGGATATAGAAAAGGCCTATGACAACTTGCCTAGGGACAAGATTTGGCAATGTCTAACAAGGAAAAAAAAACCCAGATCTGTTATCAGGACAGTGAAAATGCTCTATGACCATTGTCAGAGAAGTGTCCAAATAAAGAGTGGATATTCGGATAGGTTTATCACAACTAAGAGTGCAAGAGGCAGTGCATTGTCACTATTATTATTCATCACTGTAATGGATGAAATCATAGAGTGTGAAAGAACAGAATTTCAGAAGTGATTTTCAAAGCACTTGCTTTTGCAGATGATGTAGTGATATGGGGTTGCACAGATGAAGTACAGCAGACACTAAACACCTCAAACTACCAATTTAAGGAGTTTGGCCTCAAAATCAGTTCTACAAAGACAGCAGCAATGAAAGTGAGCAGGCAAGGAGGTGATGGTGATGGCAGTGATTATTATTTTAAGAGTAAGTACAAGTAGGCAGCTATCCTCTATTAACACTAATCAGAGGGGGAAAAAATGGAAGGGATCAGACATTTCAAAAAATGAAGGTATGGGCCAAAGAAAGAGAAGAGCCATGAAAGGCATGCATATGAAAGACTCCCGAGGCCTCCAATGCTTTAATACTGTTGAGGTCAGATAGGATAGCTGAAAGTGAGGAGCCTGGCACAAGTAAGTGGAAGCAATGCCAGGACTCGGGTAGGGCCCCGTGGTCACCAACCCACGCTCTGAAGTTAAGAGCTCCTGCGGCTCCTTTTAGTCGCCTCTTACGACAAGCAGGGGATACCGTGGATGTATTCTACCACCCCTCACCAACACAGAGACAGGCATGGACAACATATGGACATTATGCTGGATAGAAAGAAACTAGAAGAAATTAGAAGCATTGTAACTGATGACAGCCGAAGCTCAGCTGAAATCACCAACAGAGTTCAGAGTTCCACCAAGTTAGGAACCTCCTTTGGGACAGTCAAGTGCCTTTCATACCTAAAACGACTCTTTATCAGGCCTACTTCGTACCAATAACATATGAAATGGAAAATTGCACCACCAACATGTCGTAGGTACGACATCGTAACTGGTATAAAACCCTCAATTATTATGTTTAATATATTTTAATTAATGTTAAATTATCTTTTATTAAATGTTAAACATGACTAGCACATGGTTTCCCTGTAAATATGAATTATAAACTTCGTATAACCTCAAATACGTATTGTGTATAAGTTTAACCTCAAAATCTATATAGTCGAAAGCGGTAAAAAATTCCATAATGTTCGTATGTTAGACTTATTGTACTATAATTTGGTATATATGACGGGTTCTGGAAACTCACTGTAAGGTTTTATTATCCAGATACATGTAGAGACATTACGAATGTTGTAGAGACTTCCATGTGTACTGGTAAACAGTAAACCAAAGTTCAAGTACGCATTTGACTACCTGGTCGATCGATGTTTCGAGTGTGTTCCATTAGAGTGTTGTAAGAACTCTTCCAGAAATCGATAATTCTAGATGGTTGATCGGATAGTAAATATATCGAGCTGTCAGTCAGTGAGAAGTCAGTTCTGAGGACACAGTCAAGTGTTAGAGTCAGGTTGGACTCGACGGCAAATGATGGACTGCGAGTGACTGTTGGGCTCCGAGATGGAGTCGGTGAGTTCAAGAGAGTGGATGTTATAGCGCGCGAGTCAGTGTTGTTGATATCTGTACTTGTCAGAATCGACTTCAGGGTACTCCGCTATTAAGTGTTGTAGTGTCATTTGCTACTGTGTATAATTGTGTGTTGTGACTTACCATGTAAATAGAGTAATTTATATAAGGAAGGAAGTGAACGTGTTCTCGTGTGATATTTACTTACATAAAATAAAATCGCATTGCAGAACAATAAACAGAAGGGATAATAGCAGACTTCAGGCTGCAGAAATGAAATTCCTAAGGTAATTGCTTCAGAAAACAAGAACAGATAAGTTCAGACATAAAATTATCCAAAAATACATCCAAATGGAATCATTTTGTGAAACTCGAACAACATCAAGATTGAAATAGTCTGGTCACTTGAAGAGAGAGGATCCAAAGAAAGTAGCAAGAAAATTGTTTGAAAGGGACTTGTAGGGCAAGCGACCTAGAGACAGGCCAGGGACAAGATTGATATCCCAAATAAAAGAAGATCTGAAAGGAAGATGCACAGAATGGGGTAAAGTTGAAGATGAAGGAATGTACCTGTACAGACAGAAATTAAGAGCGCTCTTTCACCACAGCCAGGAATCGGCAGATGGTTAAATGATGATGATGATTTCAGGAGATGAAATCCCTGCAAGGCAATACAGCGTCTTTAGAGTAGGCCATAGACATGCTGTGATGATGTGGCAGGTCTCATTGAGCACTACATCAATAATTTTGGCAGGTTGAGAATTGTTCCAGATTAGGCATGCATACTTAGCTGTACAGTAACACACTATACACAGATATGCTCCCCATATTGATCCTGTCAGCTTCCGAAAATCATTCCTCCTGGCTGCCACTTTCTACTTGGTGTTCGGTCAGTGTTTCTTGTGAGCACAATCCCGAGTGACCCAAAGATATTTCCAAGTTTTGCAGTCAGATTTTCATTCCTAAGTGAACTGGAAATGTCTATCAGCTTGCCTATGACTACAATGAAAAGCACAGGTACTGGTTCTGATGGCCCATTTTCCCCATAATAGAGAGTTCTTTCATGCCATTGGTCAGCTTCTACTCAACTGTTGCAAAGCAGCTGGCTTGAACAGTGATAGAGTCATCTGCATGGATGAAAGTTTGCATTCCCTTAGGAAGTGGCTGGTCGTTAGTATAGATAGTGGACAATAAAGATGCAAGTGGTCTTCTGTGAGGAACGTAATTCGTCATTGTTCTCCATCCACTCCTTTTACCCTGGAATTCAACAAAGAATTTTCTGTTTTGTAAGAACTTTCTAACCATGCAGGTAAGCGAATTATCCTTTGTGGAGTTTCTGAAGGATATGTCTGCAAGATTTACTGTGTCATAAGATGCCAACAGGTCTATGAAAACTCCTCCTATAATTTGCTATATTTTGAAACCATCTTTGATATGCTTAGTCAGTTACAACACTTGAGATGTGCAGTTTGTCCCTGATCTGAATCCACCCTGTTACGGTATGGAGAGGGGATCTTATGTACTTACCAATCAACTGAAGATAAGTGTCTCCAGTACTTTATAGAGGTGGCACAGAAAGGAAATAGGTTTATACCTTTTAGGACCATATCTCTGCCCAGTTTGCAGATAGCTGTAACTCAAGCCTTCCTCCAGATCTTTGGTATTTTACAGGTCTGAATGCAAAAGTGTTCAACATCTCAGTCAGCCAACGTTTGGTTTCTACTCTAAAGTGTTTTATCTGTTCATCTCGTATATTGTCCAAGCCAGATGTCTTCTAATTCTTGTATCTACTCAGTGCTGATTCTGTCTGGGTAAAGGGTATAACTTGGAGTTTATTCTCCAGAAACTGATAAGAAAGCTGAAAATAGAGAAGATGTACGCAGCCAGTTGTAAGGATATCCTAGACAGGGCAATTTCTTTGGGAATCTGAGCAACTATGTAGTTTTTGTCATTCAGCATTTCAGATAATAGAACCAGTCATTTAAGAAAGGGCACATGTCCAAATTGTCAATTTTTAAAAAATTGCAAATTAAAATTCTTCTCATTCTGGAACACCTTTTCACAAAAGGAACGACACTTATCAAACCAGTAACATGCTGATATTTAAAGTTGATTTGTGTGTGGTTTCGAAGTCATTTAAGAAAGTACACATGTCCCTGAAGGAGTGCTCCTTCTTGAATGACTTCGTTCTTTATAGAAAGGAACAACTGCCCTACTCTTTGGTCAAACCTGCTGAGTACACTTTCACTTGTTTACTAACTTTAATTACCAAGATTATGGCATCGGTTAATGCAGTTTTTGAGTGTTCTGATGTCTGTAAAAAGCGTAAGAAAGGTAACACTATTTCATAAAATGGGAGGACTGTTGGATGAATCTGGAGGAAGCGGAGTGCCTACCAACTAAAAAATTTATTTCCAGCCAACATCTTTCATGCACTTCCGTTACTCTGCCAAGGATCCAGGAACCATACAGACAAAACAGTTTATCCATGGCCTTACTGAACACACCTTCTATTTGAAACTAGACAGCAACATCCAGCTCCTAATGAACTAGCCAATGAAGAACCAATTTCTAAAACAGGAATAAGATGAATGACCTTCAGTGTCTAGAAGTGTATATTCCAGGGGAGTACAAAGACTTCTTCAACAAAATAGTTGCGTAGCTAACTGTTTGTGCGACTGACGATGATTCTGATTGACTGTCATCATTCAAATGATTATTATTATTATAGAATAATGGCAATGAGTATAAAAATTATCTGAGTAAACAATGTGTTTATGGTGCAAAACTTATTTCCATTCAGCCATTGTTATAGAAAGGATACATATCCATTATTTTGTCTGCCAGTTTCTATAAAGTCCTTCATCTTTACTCCATTTTGTCAAGTATCCTAGCCACAGCCATTAACACTAACGGTCAAAGCACATAGATTTTATGTACATAGATAGCACCGTCGCTACCGGCACAGATAGGTCTTATGGCGACGAATTGAGTTTTATGAGGTCTTATTATCAGAAGTGGGGATTAAGTGGCAGACATACGAGGGCAAATCAAAAAGTAAGTTACACTTCCAAGTTATGGCCATTTATGAAACCACCTACACATAGGCAACGCGGTTATGTCATCATGCAATGTAGGTTCACTTTTCCACATAGTCCCCAAGAGACTAAACATTTCTTGGAATGGTTAACCGATTCCGGATGCGTAGAAATCGCCTTCAGCGCTATGTAACCACCTGGAAACAGCTGCTTCACCTCATTTCGGAATCGTCGTCCACCTTCCTTTTTCAGCTTACCGATCATATAATAATCGCATGGCGCTAAATCCGGACTGCATGAATCGCTGCAGCAGTTCGGACGTTTAGCATGCCGTGTGTGGTGGTGTGTTATCGTGCAAAAAAAAAAAAAAAACAGCACTCAATTTTCCCTGCCACTTTTCTTTAATTGCTTTACTCAACCTGTTCAACGTTTGACAACAGGAAGCCAAGTTGATTGTTGTGCTTGTCGGCATAAATTCCACGTGCACCACACCCTCCATGTCAAAAAAACACTGTCGCCATTACATTTCCTGCTGATGATTGGACCTTGGCCTTCTTTCGTGGTGGTGATCTGGCGTGCACCCATTCCATTAATGTTCTCTTTGTTTTAGGGGAGAAGTGGTGGACCCACGTTTTATCCCCTGTGATGATCCACCGCAGAAACTTGTTGCCCTCAACAGAATACCATTGCAAAAATGCCAGTGACGATTGGAAATGTTGTTCCTTGTAAACATCGGTGAGCAGACGTGGGACCCATTCTTGAGACAGTTTACGAAATCCAAGGTGCTGGTGAACAATGGAGAACACGCTGCCATACGAAATGTTCAACATGCTGGTATTTTCCTGCAGTGTTATGTGCCGATTCTCTCTAATGATCCCATCCACATGGTCAACATTTGCAACGGTACTGGACGTAGCGGGCCAGTTTTCGCGATATTCATCAGTGAGATCTGTGCGTCAAATTGCTTACACCACTTTACAAGTACAATACATGGGCAAGAAACTGAACACTCACCATATACTGTAGTGATTGCCCGTAATTGAGCCGTTTAGCCCGTAGAAATCTGATTGTTGCACGCACCTCCAATTTGAAGAGAACATCCAATTGACACGCCATCGAGCCTAGCCCGCTCTGTACACAGAACATGACGGGATACCACACAAACCTTCCTACCGGATGTCAGCAGTTACTGTAGCTTGCTCTGTGTTGGCCACGGTCATGACACAGAGCGTGCTCTCACGGCGAGCTAGTGTAAATTACTTTTGGTTCACCCTTGCACATACAATATCAGCATCTTTGAACTATATTTCCTTTTTCCTTTCTTTTTGTACAATTTGCTATATGTGACCCTGACACAGATAGGTCTTATGGCGACGATGGAACAGGAAAGGGGCAGGAGCGTGAAGGAACCTACCATGGCCTTGATTAAGGGATTTTCCTGATGCGAAAATGGGAAACCATGGAAAACCACATTCAATGCTGCAGAGAGTGCGCTTTGAATCCAGGTTGGTTAAATGAGAAAATTGTACAAGGAAGTTTACATAATGAGGAGATCATAACTGCTGAGCTCCAAGGAGACAATGTCAATATTTTCAACAGTAAAATGAGCATTACTGGCTTGAATTTATGGTTTCAAGAAGATGGCAATTTCACTGTGTGAATGTGGCCTTTCTACAGCTATTTTCCTACCAGGAATGTTTGGGTGGATACTGTTCAGCCCTCGAATACCTAAAATATCATAACTCTTTTTGCAGCATAGGAGTAGCTGTTGTTCGGAAGTTGCTTTGCCTTCAGTATTTATTGAAATTTCTGAGATGATGATGATGATGATGATGATGATATTATGACCTAAAAATCTTCGAAATATGGAAGCAAATATGACTAAAAAATCTTTAACATGAGCAAAAACGAAAAAAAAATATGACCTCACATTGTAAGGACACGAAGACTGGAGCGTCTGAAGACGTACTAGGAGGACCACAAAGCCCGAACAATTCCATCAAAGAGACCTGAACAATGGATTGACTAAAGTGATCCTATGCGGTCATAAAAGAAGAAGAAGAAGAAGGAGAAGAAGAAGAATTGATTAATTTAGGCCTATACATGAACATTTCTCAGTTTTGTTTGTTACATTCAATTTCTGTTAATCACAAAGTTCTTTTTTTTTTTTTTTTTAATCTTCAGATACGACAGCACACGTATCCTGAAAATCAAGAAATAATTAGCAACAGATGATTATCTGATAAAGTATTTAACTCATTCTGAATCAGCAATTTCTATAAAAATGATGACGAAAATATCCATACCTGGTCTTAGTATTCCTTTCCGGCAGTGAAATTGCACTGGATGATCATGTGCATTTTCAAACTGTCGAAGTCAAACCCTCTTTGGTAGTCTGTATCTGGAGAAACTCTGCTTGATGTCACACAATGTTATGGGGGCAAATTTGAACAAGGTCATGTCCTCCGGAGAAAACTGCTGCTGAAAATCTTCAAATGTTGTAAGGTGTCCACATAGAATGTCAATTATCTTACGAAGCATAGAATAACCTTCATTTGAGAACAGCACTCTGCAGTTTTTCAGAAATTTTTTCAGCCACTCCACCCTTCCCTTTCTTTAAATCACACTCAATGTTCTTCACAATACCCAGCGTGTCACTTAGTGGAAGCCCCACAGTTTCAAGACGAGTGATTGCTCTTGGCATCATACCAAAATTTTATAATATGAACGCCAAATTTCTAATCAAGCTGGCAGAAGTAAACAAATTTTGCACAATCCTGACAGATGATGAATCACAAGGATCAAATTCATGAACAATCGTCTTGAAGGAATCATAATTGCTGCAGTAATATTGAACAATGTCAAGCCAAATTCCTCAACGAGTAAAGACAGACTGCAGTGGACGAGGCAGAGTAGAAGCAGCTTCTTTCAACTTTTGAACTTGAAGGGGAGCCTTCAGGAATATTTTCTTGCAATTTGCAATTAACTTTTCTACTTCAGGGTAATTGATCCGAACCTCTTCGGCCATTCTATGCAAAGCATGGGCAAGGCATGTTACGAGGACCATTTTTGGATAAAGTAGATTTAGTCGTTCGGCTGCCTTCTTCGTGTATGGGGCGGCATCAGTTATAAGTAGTATGTTGCTTCTTTTACCCCATCTGGCCACAGTAACTTCATAACATCATCAAACAGCACTGCAATGGAGGAATGATTTACTTTCTCTAAAACCATACACGTCAGGAGAAACATGTTACTGGACTTGTGATCTATCAGAATGCCAATAATTACATTAGCTATGCACCTCCCATTTATGTTGGTTGTTTCGTCAAATGAAACCCATATCTTGTGGCTGAGAACTTCAGATCTTCTTTAAAAGATTTTTATAGAGACTAGAGATATAAAATGTTCTCAAAGTTGATTCATTGGGAATAGGTTGATTGATATACTTCTCTAAGAAGGACCTGAAGCTGGTACTGTCCAGTTTTTTCAAGGGAATATTTGAAGTAACCATCATTCTGCAGAGATCCTTACAGAATTCTGATATGTTGTCTGACAGAGCAGTAGTTGCACATGAGGCCCTTTCATAAAGCAAACACTGCACATTCTCTGCTGCGGAATATTTTATCAAGCACTTCTGATGTTTAGTTGTAGCGCAGTGTTGTTGCACATTAAAATGTTTCTGAACACATACTTTCACTTCACACAGTTTACAATATAAAATAACACTAATCACTACCAAAATTCTGCTCTCCAAATTCATTAACAAACAGCCTTAATTTTCACACTCTCTGAACACTTCAGTTAGGCATGTTGAAACTACACTGAAGAAGTGACTTTCAAAACAACAAGCCAGACAGTCCTCTATTTTCTAGGAAACAGAAATACCAGTTCAGTAGTTATATATGCATCCCAGGATGCCTTTCTCCTGAGTATTGACAATCACTTTGTGCTCCTCATTAGGAAATTTCAAGATCATCCCTTGTTCATAATTCCAGTTACCTGCTACCTGCCCATTCCTGCATAGACAGTAATATTCAGCCCACAAATAGACTCCCTAACTATTACAGCAAGATTCTCTCGCCGAATAGCTTGCCAAAAAAATTCACTCAATATGAAAATGCTTAGAATATGATAGGAAATATGACTATTGCACATCAAGCAGCAATATGACCAATATCTTAAATTTGTCCAAAATATGACTTTTCAAGCAAAAATATGACGTCATTAAAATCCGCCCCTTAATAATAATAACCTACAGAAGGCACGGATAGAAGCAGCAACAGAGACCATCCTTGCAAAGCACCCATGGTGGATGCCAACATGTGATAAGGCAATAGAGGAGAGAAGACAGGCATGGGTGAAATGGAACTGCAACAAAAGCTCGGAAAATCATGCAGCCTTCCTAACCATCAGAAATACTAAGAGGCAATATAACAACATCACAAATCAGGCAGAGAAAGACTATCAATGAAACAACATCAGTAACATACAAAACTCTAAAATCTCAGACAAATGCTTACTCAGCCCCAACACTTCACCTTCGAGGACCAGATGGAGAACTGAAAATGAACAATGAAGATTGTACTATAGCCCTTGAAAAATATTTTGATGAACTCCTCAATGCAGAAAAACCCAAGGAAAAACTACAATTCAACCCAAGAATGTTACTAACCCTGACTCCCTTCCTCCTACCAAAGAAGAAATCAAATAGATCTCTGAACTGAAATCTAACAAGAGCAGCAGGCGAAGACGGCATCATTGCAGAATTATGGAAACATCCAGATGAAGAGTCAATTGACAGTATCCACAGGATCATAACCGACATCTGGACGATGGAATCACTACCAAGGTATTGGACTTCAGCTATTATCCACACACTGCACAAGAAAGGAAACAAGTTAGACCCTAACAACTATAGAGGGATCTCTCTCCTATCAGTGACTTACAAAATCTTCTCTAAAGCACCGCTTAAAAAAGTGGAGGCACAATTAGACTCCAGCATAGGAGAGTACCAAGCTGGATTTAGGAAGTCAAGGTCATGCACAGAGCAGATTCTGAACGTCAAAACTATCTTTACCTATAAAAACCTCAGCGCCTCACCTTATGGAGCAATTTTCGTTGACTTCCAGAAGGCCTACGACTCGGTAGACAGAGACGTTAACTGAACTGGGACTGAATAAGAAGACTTTGAATCTTGTGAAGGGTACTCTGATGAACACCATGTCCAAAGTAAATTCAGAGGGGTATTATCAAAAAGCTTCGAGATCAAAACAGGTGTTATACAAGGAGATGGTCTGTCCCCCATCCTGTTTAACTGCCTGCTGGAGAAGGTCATTCGGGAATGGACGAATACACTAGCCGACAACTCTGGATTAAAAATTGGCTACAAAAAAGACTAGTTAACAGTCACTTACTTAGCCTTCGCAGATGACCTTACACTCTTAGCTTCAAGTATGGAAGAAGCTATGTACCAGCTATCCTCCCTTGAACACATAGCAGCTAAAGTAGGGCTGAAAATCGCTGTCAACAAAACAGTTTTTCTGACGAACATCAGAGAAGCTCCCAACTTCATTTCTTTGGGGGACAAAATAATACGAAAGGCCAACTCATTCAAATATCTTGGAGAATGGATAACCCCAAATATTAATGAGGACCTTGCAATGAAGAGTAGATGCACTAAATAAGAAAGGGCTTATCATATTTGTAAGAACATATACAAGTCTAAATCCCTCTCCTTGAATCATACACTTAGACACCACAATACTGTAGTAAGACTATCTGTACTGTATGCCTCAGAATGCCTAAACATGACCTGGAAAAGACAACTCAGAAAACTGGAAACGAAAGAGCGAAAGATCCTCAGAAGGATTATGGGTCCCATTAAAGACGGAGATGGGTACAGAATCAGGCACAACAAGGAACTGTACAGTAAAATAGAGAGCATTACATCAGCTATGAGGAAGAAAAGACTAATATTCTATGGTCACATAGCCAGGATGAACAGCCAGAGACTCACTTCAAGGATCTTCAACACTGTATCTAGAGGCAAAGCAACAAATGCCAAATGGACGAATTTAGTTCGGAGAGATCTACAATACATAAACATTGATCACATTGACATTTACAACTGAGATAAGGTCAGAAAGTTAATCAAGACATCTGACTCTCTCCTAATGGCTAAATAACTGCATCCAGGAGTAGGAGTGAAATGGACTCAAGAAAGAAAAGACACCCATAGTGCTAGAATGAAGGAATACTGGGCTAAGAAGGAGAAAAAAGCCCACCAGCGTTAAGAACCACATGGTCCATTGTAGGCCTAAAATAATAATAATAATAATAATAATAATAATAATAATAATAATAATAATAATAATAATAATACAGCATAGACTAGTGTGTGCAGGTATTTTAATTTGATGCCATTTAGGCATTCTGTTTTACTCAACAAAAAGGCAGAGAAACATTACCTCCTCTGGATGATACATGGCTGACTTGATTATGCCAGATAAACATCAAATGTATAGCAACAGATCTCTTACTTGCCATCATATGACATCAGACTACCAGGTTTGAACTCTCAATTTAGGGATCTGGAGGTCGACACACTATCACTCATTCACAGAGGGAGCTCAAGAATTTATCAGAATAAAATGAGAGTTTATTTACCCTGTCATTCAGCCATAAGACTGTTTATGCACATGATATACAATTTAATCGGAGACCAAGAATACTGTAAACATTTAGCATCTGCCTGAGATATTGCAAAATGGGAATGATAATTCTGTTTATATATTTCTGGAGCACTATATAAACACACTGTTCAAATCTAATTGACAATTTTCTGCCGAAGTTCTATTGCAAACATTTAGGGAAGACAGCAAGAAGAGGCATACAAGGAAGTCTGTAATTAACCATTCTGACAAAGTATATTAACTAGGAGTATATAAGTTAGGTACCACCATCTAGTTCCATAAAAGTAAAATAAAATTAATTCCTTAACCCGATGAGTGCTATGCCCGCCTATAGACGGGTTAACGGGGCTGGTCCAGCACTGCTTCGCCTGTCTAATTACGGTGCATGAGAACTCCAATATAGAACATAAGTGTAGAATTTTCCATTTGCATTTACATTTATAAAGAACCAACATTTATAAACATTTTAAGCTAATAACCCCACTGATAAGTTAAAAATCGAGGCTTCTACAAACTTTTTTTACATACAAATGAAAAAACTCAGTACTGAGGTACCAAACAGTCAACTGCTAACTGAGCACTTAAAAGGTTAATGAATGTCACAAATATTTTGTGTACAGAATACAATAATAATAATGTTAATGGTTTTACATCCCACTATATGTTTTTGCAGACACTAAGATGCAGGAATTTTGTCCTGCAGGATACAGAATACAGTTTGCATTCCTACTGTAATGGTAAATCATTCAAATGAGCAAAAATTAATATTTACCAGATTGATTCATAATTGGTATGTTACTGCTTTCCTTATCAATTCATATCATTCTAAATAATAATCTACCTAATTATCTCTTGTAAAGTTAGATTCAACTGAGCCCAGTAGTTTACAGATCTTCATATTTTCCAAGTATTGTATTATGTCTTACTTTACAAACTGTAATCTCATATCTTGAAGTTGGTGGTGAATAACAAAAATGATAATGGAGATTATGAGACAATATGCATGTTACCATTCTCCATGAAAAAAATGTTTGTTAAGCCCAACTCATCCAGGCTTAACAACTTCTTGTGAGTTAAATACAGTATGTAAGAGAAACTTCAAATCCTCAAGAGACTGTAGTATCTTTAGTAAACTTATAAAAAGGTTAATTTTTCTCATGTAATGTTTGGAATTTTTGTGGCTGTGACTCACGCCTCTTTAACCCTAGAACCAGCAATGTTAAATTCTGTACCAGCAGCCATTTTGTGTAATATTTACCTAGCAAGTGGATTCTTATTTTCATCCTATTGTGAACAATGTTCCTTGGCACTGTTGAATATCGTTGAAAAGCTAATAAACCAGAGATTCAGATGGTAACGCTAAATTTTCTGTGAGGCTTGAGATATATATATATATATTTAAAAAATTGAGACTTGAAAATACTGAAATTATTATTTCATGAGCAATATCAAAATTTTAACAACCTAAAATACAAGATGAAACATGAAAAATAAAAGCCAAGATATACAAAATGGTGTACATGTATGCACATAATATGTGTGAATGTTTCAAGTCTATGCAATAATGTTTTTTTGATAAAAAATATATTTTCCCATATATGCTGGCCTGTCTACACCTTTCTCCTATTCACCCTAAGGCTACTTCTGTAGTAATGTTCTAGATGAGGCCAACAAAGTAAATGAACTCCCACATTACTACCAGGACACCAGAAGCTGGATCTCCCTCTCGTCTTCGTATGGCTACATACGACATACAATCTTTCTTGTCAACCTGGTAGGTGAACAAACTCATTCTTACGTCCATCATCGTCACACTTGGAAGTAGAGCCTGAGGTGCTGGCTCATCAGATACAAGATCTTCCATAACTGACACAACAAAACTGTACTTGTCCATTATAGGGAAGCAGCATTTTGTTGACAGAGTATTCTGACAAGCCATGTCTAAAAAATTGAAAGACATTTACTTCCAGTAACGCCTGGTTGGTCTGTTGCAGCTTATGTGATAAATATTTTTATCAGAGAGTTCAACACCACCAATTCCCTTATTGCAGACCATAATCATGAGAGGTTTCACATTTTCTTTCTCACTTCTACTCCTAACTGGCATGTGTACAAGTCGACAGCAGGAAAACTGTCTTACGACCTTTCTTTTCTATGATCCCCCCCCCAGTCAGAACAGAATTTTCCTGTACTACATGGTTTCAGGTGGTCTATATCTAGAATTTATAAGATCATGGGGCAGTTTTTTAGAATTAGTTATAATTTTTGCAATCAACATAATGTCCTTTTGACACAGAGCCTCTGCCAAAGGAAATTTTGTGTATAAATTGTCAGTAAACAAGTGATATCCCTTTCCACATACTTTGTTTTTGTCTACTAATTCCATGACCATCTGATGACAAGTCTTTTTGGGTTCCTTCTTTGAAAAAGAGCTTTCCCACTGTAAAGTTCCATATGCATTTTGTAACCAGTACGATATTCACACAACTGAAACTTTTCCAAAACAAATCTAGAAGGCTTATTTGGCATATACTATATATATAAACATGATTTTTCATCCTTATCATTGATTCATTTACACATATACAAGTACCTGTAAGTTCTTCTGGCACATAACGATGTTTGAACTTTGTGATCATGTGATCCATAAAAGGCCTAACTTTGTGCCTAGGGTCAAATCAAGCTTGGCCAGGGGGAATGGGCTCATTAGAATTTAGATGAAGAAATCTGATTATAAGTTTTAAAGGCATGGTCCTGGAGAAGTAATTTTTTTTTTTAAATGGTGCTTGGTTCCAGTAATGTTCATGATTTCTTCCCATACTCAAACACACTGAAATAAAGTTTTTCAAGATTGTACCAGCCACATCCTTCCACTTTTTATACAAATTGTGAGGGTGGATGGCTAAATAATCCCTGTGTTTGAAGATGAATTTTGAGGCCACTTGTTAGTTTCCCTCACTAACACTGATCAAACTGGTGTTGTGAAGAACACGTAGAAATACTCAATAGACATTGCATTCTTAAAAACCAGACAAACCCCATGGCACTACAGCCCATAAAGGGCCTTGGCCTACCAAGCGACCGCTGCTCAGCCCAAAGGCCTGCAGATTATGAGGTGTAATGTGGTCAGCACGATGAATCCTCTCGGCCGTTATTCTTGGCTTTCTAAACCGGGGCCGCTATCTCATCGTCAGATAGCTTCTCAATTCTAATCACGTAGGCTGAGTGGACCTAGAACCAGCCCTCAGGTCCAGGTAAAAATCCCTGACCTGGCCGGGAATCGAACCCGGGGTCTCCGGGAAAGAGGCAGGCACGCTACCCCTACACCATGGGGGCGGCACATTGCATTCTTACCTGGAGTATTTTGTGGGCCAAGATTTCTCACCAGAAAGTCATGTGGTGTGGGAGGCGACTCTGGGGTGTAACAATGGACTATGTGCTGGTGGCAGGTACTTGAGCACTCATCATTTTCACTGTCTGTATCAGAATATATTTCTCTAATATTTCCTTGTTCACCATCTTCATCGCTCACAAAATCATCTTTTATATTTGCAAAATCATATCCATAACTTTTGTCCAGCCAAACACTCAGTTTTTAAGCTGACGGACTTCCATAAGCCATGTTATAACTCATGTAGGTGAACAAACTTATGTTGTTATAAATGTTATTACAGCATCTATGCTACATACAAGCTAACTAAAATGAAAATATTGTAGATGGAAGTTACAACAAAGGTGCACTTTTAACTCCCTAATGCATATAATTACAGCACCATTATATGATATAACAAATATAGCACCATTATATGATATATTTTAGTTCATATAGCAGCGACTCACCGATTTGTTTCCATGGGAACTTATACAAGGAGATTGTTTCTATGGATGAAAATGAGTAAGAAGCATCTGTAAACTTCTAGGATCACAAGACAAGATGCGTCACGCCATCTGTTAGCGGAACAGTGCTACCAAATGAAGAAATTAAAATGTGTTGAGGAATCGACTCTGCCACTATAGAAATGGGCAAACCAGGGATATTTCTACAAATCCTAATAAATTTCAATTTTTTCATAAAAGTCCTGACAATGTTCAGATTTATCCTCTTGTTTGAAATTAGTATGTTTTATACTCGATAATTTTCTGACTGTAACTGAAGTTTAAAAGATAGCCAAACAGTCTCAGAATTACTCAAATGACAAACTAACCTTTAGCAACATGAACGGAGGTCTAGTTAACTAAGCTGCATCAATGGAACTTTAGTAGTATGGGAGACATGGAAAGCTTTGAGTGTACTTGTACCTCCAAACTCATCAGGGAAATACATATGCATCAAAACTACAATATGTGATTAGTATACTCATAATGAAATAAACATACCTTATACATTGCGTCCTTGCAAAAGAGACATGGATCATGGGCAATTAGTTTCTTCTCTTTTGCATAATCCAAGAAGTAAACCAAAAATAAAAATTTCTTAAGAATGAATTTTTTCATAGCTGTTTCAAAGCCAGGCTTGTATGAATGCAGTACACCTTTATGTGAATATTGTTCCACAAGATATGGGTCTGAGAGTAGATTATGAACAACAAAAGCAACCAAACCAACAACATCAGAATTTGACTCCAGTAGTATTGTCTTGCCATAAATAGTCTCAAGCCCAATCCTAAGCCAAAGAGGATTGTAACAGAGGATGAGTTGCACAATGCTTTGTTTCATTCCTGGAAAAAGAGAATTAGATATGCTTAAAATACATAAATAGAAATAGATTTTAAACAGGATTCTTTTTTTACAGCTTGCTTTATGTCATACCGACACAGATAGGTCTTATGATGACGATGGGTTAGGAAAGGACTAGCAGTGGGAAGGAAGTGGCTGTAGCCTTTATTAAGGTACAGCCCCAGCACTTGCCTGGTGTGAAAAAGGTAAACCACAGAACATCTTCAGGGCTGCTGACAGAGGGGTTTGATCTCACTATCTCCCAAATACAAGCTCACAACTGCATGACCCTAAACGCACGGCCAACTTGCTTGGTTTTTAGTTTTTAACGACAGTCTGCAGAAGCATTGCACAAGCACACTCTACATATCTACATGCACATGTTATCAAAGTAGCATAATAGATCTAATGAGGCTGTTGCCAATTTCCCTCTTCAATGGAACAAAGAATTAATTCTTTTGTGCACAATCAATTCCCAAGTGTATTAGTTTAAATTCTGATGGTAGAGTTGCAGACAGAAAGGAATGAATATAATCTTTTAGAAACCAAGTGGTAATGCAGGAAATTAACACAGATGAACAACGTAGCAGCTTAGGCTTTCCTGGCCAATGTCTTGGAATATAATATAATTTTTCTGGATCTGTAGGCTGCGGTTGCACATTCACTCTCATGGATGCCTTAATGCCTTTAAAAGCTGCCTATGTAGGGGACCGTATCCGAGTTAAGGCATTTCAGGTCGCACGATGTAAACATCGTTTTGAATTTAGTACCAAATTTATTTTTTTTTTTTTAGTAAACACAGACCTAAGCCAGTTGTGATATTCTTGTGAGGGTGTGTAGTAAAGTACGTTATTGTCTCATGATAAGATGACTAGTTACAAAGGCAGTATTCGAAGTGAAAACATTGAAGACATACTACTGAACAATGATTCTAGTAATGAACTCGTCCCTGATTTCAGTGATAGCGATAGCAATTCTGATGATGATATACCAGACTCTGGACAAAGTGAAATTCAGCATGTTCAGAAAACCAATACGCAACCGCCTTATTACTTGTAATCCGTCTTATTTGCCGCCTGCTATCAATTTCACTGGCCGGGTAGGACTAAATGTTGAAATTGAAAGTAGCAATGAAATTGTCTTTTGTCAATTTATTTGTAAATGACTATTTTCTTGAATACATATGCCATCAAGCAAACCATTACATGGAACAAGTTATTAGCACAGCACCACGTTCTTTCACTAAATATTCTATTTTTCATACGTGGAAATGGATCAATGTAAATGAGATGAAACAGTTTTTAGGACTAATGTTTGTAATTCAGAAACCAGATTTAAAAATGTATTGGACAGAGGACACTATTTCTGGGTCGCCGATTTTTCGAAAACTATGGCACGAATCCATTTCGAAAACATTTTGTCGTTCTTGCACTTTAGTGATAGCAGTCATTATGAGGGAAATCATGATAGCAATACAAAAGTAGGCCGATCCCAAAAGGTTCAGCAACCAATTTTCAGTTTCGCACACTCAGGACCAAAAAAATCGCTCTTGATGAAGGAATGTTAGCTTGAAGGGGCTACTTGCATTTCCAGGTTTACAATCCAGGAAAAATAACCAAGTACGGGATTTTGGTAAGGATAGTGTGTGAACCCCATGCAGGGTACATTTGTAAGTTGAAAATCTATGATGCAAGTGGCATGAACAAACGAGACATTACACCGGGTGGTCCACTAGCCCCTTGCAATCCAGTTTTATGCATCCCTTCACATTTACTACAATTCTGAAAGACATTGCCCCCTCCATAAACCGGGGTAATATAACAAGATGACTGTTTACGGACTAGAAGATGGCAGGAATCATGAATGCCACTATTAATTCATCATGGGTACCTCGAATGAACCCGTAAAACGAGTACAGATATGCAGAACACGTAGTTTAAAACAGGAGGTGGACGCACAGACTGGGAGGACGGTACTATATAGGCTGGGATCTGGGCGCTGTAGGTCAAGTGTCGCAGTCGCTCACATGGCAAGCGGGCAGGGAGATATGCGATAATGGACAGTGCTCAAGGTAGGAGGTTCGAATCCCATACAATAATTTTTTTTAATAGCCAGTTGCCTGGGATGTGGTAAGATTGCATACTTGATAGCTTCCAAGGACGGATTTGTTTATTTAACCCTGTAAAAGATCGTATGTATTGTTGCATTGGGTACGGTGCTGGGTTGGACGAGGATGAGGAGATAATTGTCTGTAGCCAGTTAGCTATGTCATACATGTTCCAAGCTTCGTAGACCACAGGTAGGGCAAAGTATGCCCCATTGGAATGATGACAACATGCGATTGCAGGCAAGTATGTAGCTGCGCGAACTCCCCTCCTTCGAAGGAATTCACAACACAAAGTTTATTCACTGCCTCGAGATGTATTCCAGCCACGAGTACGAGGTTATATTACTAATCTATGGAGAAGCTAGACAGAATGCATACCAGGCACAACGCCTGTACCAAGAACGCTATCCGGATAGGCGACAATCAACAGGCATGACATTGTGGAGTGTGGAAAGATGCCTGTGGGATACTGCATCCCTGGGAAGGACACGGCCTGTTTGAGATCATTCCGTGACGTCTGCGGCGTAAACCTCATACTAACACACAGGCCATGCACAGGAGACGAACATCAGTCGAGCGTCTGTTATGCAGAGACTGCATACCCACCGGCTTTCACCCATACCATCTGCACTTACACCAGGAGCTCCATGGTCATTATTTTGTTGCCTGGGTGGTGTTCTGTCAATGAATCCTACAGCATATGGTCACTGATCCTGCTATTCTAGGACTCTCTCATTTACGGACGAAGCACAATTCCACAAGAATGGAACCATTAATCGCCATAATACGCGTCACTGGAGTGTGGATAATCCCCATTGAGTGTGACAGACAGCTTTTCAGGTACACTGGGGCGTGAATGCATGGTGTGGAATCATGGGCGATCACCTCGTCGGTCCCCATTCCTTTGAGGGGCATCCGACCAGCCAACGCTATCTGTGGTTTCTCCAAGATGAACCACCACCATTTTGTCCGCTGTAGGATGCAGTTTCAACATGACAGAGCTCCACCGCACGTGGCGATAGTCGCCAGGAACCATCTCCATGCGACATATCCTGATAAATGGATAGGAAGGGGAGGACCTGTCCCCTGGCCCGCCAAATGGCCCGATCTTAAACCCCTGGATTTTTTCTATGGGGCCATGTAAAACAACAGATGTATACACAGGAGCCGGCCAGTCCTTGTCACCTTAGACAGCTCATCAGCAAGGCATGCCGATCCATTACGCCACAGATGTTGCAACGGGCCAGATGGTCCTTACAACATTGTGCAGAGTTCTGTATTGACCACGGAGGTAGTGAGTTAGAGCAGGTGTTGCATTAAACAACGTGGATAACTGAAATTCTGTCACATGTTCCCTAGCCTCTATCAACCTAGCTCCATAACAACGGCGCATTTCAGGGCCAAATAAACAAATCAGTCAGTGAAAAATACCGGTTATTAAGTATACAACCTTGCAACATCCCAGACAACTGGCTTTAAAAAAAGTACTTGCATGGGACTTGAACCTTCTAACCCTCTAGCACTGTTAGCTATCACACATTCTACCGTGCGCTAGCCATGTGAGCTACTGACACTTGACCTACGGCGGCCACTTCCCAGCCTATACTTGCCACAGTCTAACATCTCTACACCCTCGTCCAAGCCAGTGCCATACCCAATGCAACAATACATACGGTCTTTTACAGGGTCAAATAAACAAATCAGTCCTTGGAAGGTATCAAGTATGCAACCTTACCACATCCCAGGCAACTGGCTGTTTAAAAAAATTCTTATGTGGGATTCGAACCTCCTACATCAAGCACTGTCCACTATCACTTATCTCCCCGCCCACTTGCCACGTGAGCTACTGTGACACTTGACCTACGGTGCCCACTTCCCAGCCTATACAGTACCATGCTCCCGGTCTGCATGTCCACCTCCTGTTTTAAAGTACGTGTTCTGCGTATCTGTACTCATTTTACGGGCCCACTCGAGGTACCCATGATGAATTAATAGTGGCGTTCATGATTCCTGTTGTCTTCTAGCCCGCAAACACGCATCTTGTTATATTACTCAGGTTTAGGGAGAGGGACCGATGTATTTCAGAATTGTAGTACATGTGAAGGGATGCATAAGTGGCGTAAGTATCCACAAGAAAATTAAATACCATAATACAGTCTAAAGAGTGTTTTCAGTCATTCGACTGGGTCAGGAATGGAATGAATGAAGTGCCCCTCTAGGAATTGTGCCGGCTGCCAAAGCTTGTCGCACTCCAATGAGGCAATGATTAGTGACTGACAGATGAAATGAAATGTTTGAGAGTGTTGTTGGAATGAACGATAGGGAAAACTGGAGTACCTGGAGAAAAACCTGTCCCGCCTCCGCTTTGTCCAGCACAAATCTTGCATGGAGTGACCGGGATTTGAACCACAGAACCCAGCAGTGAGAGGCCGGTGCACTGTCACCTGAGCCATGGAGGTTCTTCTAAAGAGTGAAACTGTATTAAATTGTAATATAAAATTAGAAATTAACCCTATTTACAGTGGGTATGCTAAGAATGCTACCAGCTTTACGACAAAATTGCAAGGCTGAACAAATTCTACATACAGATAATTGATTATTGTCCCAAATTGCTCAGAAAGTTTGACTGTATTGATATTGATAGCAAATAATACCAACTAAGGTCACATTTCTGGAAGTAAAATTTTTTTCCTAGGAAATTAACATGGAGCAGATAATATTTTTCAAGTTGTCAGACCTACTACAGTTACCCGAAATACGTAGGTACTCACCAAAGAATGACGTGTCAGAATGTCTTACGATGTGCAATTGCTTGTAGACAGATGTAAAAAAAAATCTGGATATTCTGCCTAGTATTCATTCAATTTTTTAACACTATCTACAAGAAAATCATGTACATAAGTATTTATGTACACTCTTTCAGTCACTACCACTTTTAACACTAGGGGACCCCCAAGCATAATGGGTGGAGCCCCCGTTTACAATTTATGCACTGTCAATGGGATCTCTTTACTGGATCACCCTTTTTCTTGCTATACACAGCACACTGTTTTAGGTTACGTCGCAGAAATTTTTCCAGTAGCACTCCGGGAGGACTTGGATCTGTCAGATGTTGTGCTGGAGATAAGAGGTTCTTTTCTGACATCCACTCTTTTTTGAGTTCAGGAATAATGGATGATGTAAATTTTAACCTCGTCATTTTCTTGGTAGAGGAGTTTTCCTTATAGATAATGTGTGTGTTCAGCACTGTTCTCACGAAAATTGAAAAGACAACCTTCTTCCAAAATTTGGGTGGCTGGCGCTGATCTAGGTAAGTGTATAGCATCATATCCAAACCATCAACACTCCCCATAAATTCGTTGTACTGGTGTATAATTGTTGGTTTCGTTACCTCCTTAGGAGGTCAGTTCTTTCTTTGTTTAGTGCTAGTTTTGCTTTCGGCAATGGAATGTGTAGACAAGAGCAAAATTGGATGTTTTTAAAGATTTTTTTCTCCAGGTACCCAGCTCGCAGAACCTCGTCCTTTTTAAAGTACCTAGCCTCACCAATAGCAAATTTTCCTTTCAGTTCTGAAGGGAATCCTTACTATTTCACTGAAGAGTACCTGTGAAGAATGTGCCCTTAAAAAACAAATACTGGGCCAGACTAATCGCAGTAGCCCTTCATTAGGTAGTTGCCTATTGCCAGTAATTTAGTCACAACAAGAAATGTTAGTCCATGTTTCTATATATTTTTCCTATCAACATTGCTCTTTGCTCCGCGGAAGCAGAAGAAACCCAATGTGATATTGAGTCGCACAGCATCCAGAATTTTATCCCCCACTTGTGATGTTTGTCTGGAAGATACTGCAACAAAGAGGAATGACATTTTGTTCCAACAAGTGATTCGTCGATGCTAAGGTGTAGGCGGGGAGTGTAGCGGTGTCTGAACAAATTGTTGATGTGATCACAAGAGGAATGAAGCAAGAACATAGGTCGTATTTCTCAAGGCCTGGTAGAAACAATGAATCATTATTCATGAAGTAGAAGAATTTCCTCAGTATTTGTTGGAATCTGTTCCTTGAAAACATATTTGAAAACCATGGGATGACTCGAGAATAAAATGTTCCAGTATGAAGATATCGTCAGTCCATGTGTAATTCCCCTAAGAATACAGCAATAAAACCTTTCATTTCCTTTAGAGTAACAGGCCGCCACTGCTTCAATTGTTGTACTGACCTCAAGAATTGAGTAGCATATCTATTAGTTTCTTTTACTATTAGCTGCCACAGAGCCTGAATAAAGAAGAGATAAAAATACGAAACAGGTTTTGCGTTGCAAGGTGGAACATGCTTTGGACCTGGATTTTACTAATAGGCAGGTGCAGGGTGATGAGTGTCACTTCCTATGAAAACCTTCCGAAACACAGATCTTTGGAGAGCATTACTACTATCACCGCCATCATCATCATCATCCTCCTCCTCCTCCTCCTCCTCCGCCTCCTCAGGACCGTCATTTGGTCCATCACTAAGATTACTCGCGCGGTTCCCGCCATAACCTCACTACTGTCACTGTCCGAATCATTATTCTCAGAATCACTCCCATTAAAGGGTGAAGAGTTCAAATAGTCCACTAACTCGTAGTCGTTCGTCCTGACACATCACTGTCAGCATCATGCCTTGCTGCTATTTTCATTAACAACTCAGCAATACTTCTCCTGGCAATTCTAGTAGGAGTCAGACTCTAAAGGTTAAACGTGTATCAATAGCTTTTCCACAGACTTAAAACCACAAAAGCTATAATTCCTAACATTCAAATTTCATGCTCAAGTCGGCACGGGTTAATATCGGCCTACTGAGATGAAATTTTATTTTTAGTAAATCTGACTGAAAAATAGCAATATTTAAATTTAATTTTTAGCAAAATAAGGGACACCCTAAGAAAGGCATCTCCATTAAATTATCAAAACCTTGAATGAGCACCATAACAGACAATCTGAATCCTGAAAAAGAGATCAGATGCCATACTGAGATATCCAGATCATCTTTGTAAAGGAAACTAAAATACAGATTACCTGAAGTGAGGAAAACTTAGTCTATGTAATACTGATGTCAGTCTCCCTACACACTTCATTCTGAAACTAAGAATGTCCTGGCTATCTCAAGGTTGTTTGAACTATAACACAAACAAGGCCTGTTCAACATATACAGAGCAAGTTGGACATGGTTTAATTCATCCAGCTTTGAACTTGCATTTGGGAGATAATGGATTCGAACCAACAGCTAGCAGTCCTGAAGATGGTTTTCAGTGGTTTTCCATTTACACATGAGGGAAACGCTGGCTTTATACCCTAATTAAGGCTACAGCCACTTCCGCCATAGTCCTAGAATTGTCCTGTTCCATTGTCATAAAACCTAAGTCAGAGCAATGTAAACCAAATAAGAAAGAAGTTTAAAAAATAAAAATAATCAACCTTTGAAAACACCATCGCAATTGCAAAATCTTGGCATTTTCCAGTATGTGGTATATTGGTATCCTTCCTAAGTAACTAACCATTCACCATTCATAGTGGAAACAGTTATCATTCAGCAGCCCTTAGTTTGAGAGTGTCTTGAGTGTAGGGAAACTGAATAGTAAAAGAGTACCTGACAGAAGAACAACTTCTAGGTTAGCCAACCAGAGGGAATGGTTCAATATAAATTCTGCCCAACTCTTCAGGACAGCAGTGGACAAGTCAATGGTAGCCATGGTCACAGCCAACATTTGGGACGGATAAGGCAATCTGTGAAGAAGAAGATGATTGTGTGCTGTGGTTGCAGAGATGCCTGTATATTATGAATAGCATATCAACATTAACTTATGCTTCACACTGGGGAAAATGTTTACCGAGACACACAGTGGTGCAGAATTTTTTTTACCGAGACTGATGAAGAAAGTGTGGCAAGTTAGGTTGAATGTGAAAGTGTTTACAGTCTTTTTTGATATCGATGGTGTTGTGCACCACAAATTCCTACCTGAGGGTCAAACGGCGAACCACTGGTATTACCAACTTGAAAGTATTTAAGAATACACTCAAATATTCTATTATTTGAGGATCAACAACATTGTTATTCTCACCACTAATATAAATATCACATCACACTTAGTACCTTAATGTAATCAACAGACTTAAAAATCTTGAATCAAGAATTTTATGGATCCATCAATATTGATTATAATGAATGAATGGATGAAAAACTCACATAGTTCAACTAAAAGAGGACTTAGAACTTCTGTTTTAACATTTACAGTTTATCATCCATTTTTATGTTATATTTTATCCCATGATTCTTAGCTTGAGTCTCACCATTTTTATAAATAACTTTCCACTTAATTTCAAGTCAATAAGGATGTTACTTTGGAGCTGTTAAGGCTCATTACTTGTAACAATGGTATTATCTCAAGATTCTAAGATGTTTGAGAGAAAATGTCCGGAGAAAAAGACTAGACTTTTGGAGAAATAACTCCTGGGGCCTCTACCATGACAACGCATGAACTCATGCCTTTCTGTTGATTTGTGAGTTTTTGACAAACACAAAGACAACTGTGCTTCCCTGTCAGACTTCTTCCATTCCCCAAAACTGAATTTCACCCTGAAAAGACAATTTCAGTTGACTGAAAAGATCAAAGTGAAATCGCAGGTGGAAATGTACATGATCTTGCAAATTGCCTACTAGGACACGTGAGGACACATTGTTGGGAGCATTGTATAAATAGATAAGGGGAGTACTTCGGCTACAGGCAAGTCAGCTAAACAGTTATTGTTGAAGTATGGTTACTGGTTACCTTTTTTTTTGAACAGGCCTTGAAAATAAACAGTGGTTAGGATTTGAAAGCCGGTGTTAT
Source organism: Anabrus simplex (assembly GCF_040414725.1). NCBI lineage: Eukaryota > Metazoa > Arthropoda > Insecta > Orthoptera > Tettigoniidae > Anabrus > Anabrus simplex. Next base: position 259,871,911 of record NC_090268.1, on the reverse strand, counting down.
AACACTGTTGTAAAATGAAAGCATCAAAGCTATCACTAACCAACATCCAGGTGTAGGTCTAGATCCTGACGAACAGACAGAATACCCTTATCAATATGAATGAGCACTTTTGATAGTACTTCAGAAACATCCAAAGACTGAAATAAACTACGTGCAGCTCTGCGAAGAGAATCCAAGCGATGGCTGGTATGATATAAAGATGAAACAGTTTCCCGGCTAGGAGCAGGAGCAACATCTTCCTTGCAGCATTTATTCCATAAATCAGCTACATCCACTGGAACACAAATAAAACAACTTGCATAAATACTCTGAAATATGACAGCATAAATAATTGTCTTACTATCTTATATGATTTCAAAATCATCTGTTACAAATCCAAGCCGACTGTATTTCAAATCAAATTGTGTGGACCTATAAAGGTGCTTCAAAATATAAGGTAACAAGAGCACACATGAAGAAAATTTATTTTCAGGTAGATATAAGGACACATGCTAGAAGGGCACCTAATACTATTCAACATAGTTTCCATTCTTGTCTTAGCACTAGTTGCATTGGTATACCAATTGACCGGCATGGGAGAAATCTGTGTCCAGTCCCTGTAATCAAGTCATGATGGTATGGTGAATGGCCGTATTGTCATTGAATACAGATTGTGCTAATGAAGATATTTATTTCAATAATATAGGCCAAGAGTGTTAAAGAGGCGATTTTTTGCCAAGTTATTAAAATAAAACAGTTCTTTCATCCTAATCCTTCTACTGTTCCCGGAAACTATTAATGGAAGGGGGCGGCTCCCATTTTTAGTAGCAACGCTGAAGGTAGTTGACCAAACAGGTGCTTCTTCAACGGTCCGAAGAGATGGAAAACACCGGGTGTTGTGTTGAGGCTGTAGGAAGGATGATCCAGATGATCGATTTTCTTACCACGGGAGTGACACAGAATGCTGCTAGTTACTATGAGATACTGGAGCATTTGCGGGTAGCAATTTGCAAAGAACGACTCTGACGTCTCTCACCTGGAGTTGTGTTGCTGCACACCATACACAGCCAACAGCAAGCATGAATTGTTACGGCACTTTCCATAGGGGGTTACTGAACAATCCACCTCTATAGCTCCGACCTGGCACCCAGTGATTTCCGTCTGTTCAGACAGTTGAAGCACCTTGGTATTAAGCGATTTAACAATGTTATTCAGCATGCAGTCATTTCTCTTTCTTCTTCTTTAGTTTTGGCCGACTATGAATCACATTAATTCGAATTCTGCTTCATCTGTTTCTGGGCTTTAATTCTCGGGCAGTACTCCATCCTTTAACTCAGCAATCTCTTCCTTTCTTCTGTCCATGGCACTTGGGTACGGGATCTAACTTTTTCTTTTAATCTTTTTGTGGCCTTGATCCTCGACTTGTAAGTATCCCTGTTGTTGATTTCCGTTCCTTGTATTCCCATTTCTTCCAGGTCTCTCTTCACCTCCTGGTACCAGCACACTGTAATTTTCCTGATCTCAAAAAATCTTAGCTGACTGGTCAGTTTTCCCGGGGTTCATTCCGTAGATATGTCTGAAGAACACGGCTCTTCTCTTCCAGATGGTATCCGAGATCTTTTCCATCTTGAGATATAATTCTTGATTTCCTTTCTTTCTGTATGATCCATCCTCTGTTCTTTGGGGTTCCAATATCTTCCTCAGAATCTTTCTCTCCACTAGTTCCAACTTCCTGACCAATCCTGCTTTTACCAGGTTCACCACGTATAAAGCCTCCGGGTGGATCACTGTCTGGTAGTGTCTGAGTTTTGCATCGATCGAGATATTCTTCTTGTTGTAAGTGTTCATAGTTAGTTTATATGCCAAATTCATCTTGTTGATTCTCGATAACAGTCCCTCTCTTTCTGACAGGTTATTGTCTATCCACTCCCTCAGATATTTTAATTTTTCCACTTTCTGAATCCTCTCTCTCCCAACTGTCATCCATCTAGGTGCTGTTTTGATGTTGGTCATGTAGTGTGTCTTCTCGAAGGAGGTCCATAGGTCTGCCTTACATGCTTCTTCCCGGAGTTCGGCAATTTGGCTGTGCGCCTCCTCTATTGAGTCTGACAGAACCACAATATCATCTCCGAAAGCTAAACAGTCAACTCCAATTCCTTTGTTCTTGCATCCCATTTGTATACCACCTATTCCTTGCATTTTGCAGTGCAACTCTAATCACTTTGTCAAGAACACAACTGAATAGAAGGGGAGATCGTCCATCTCCCCGTCTGACCCCTGTTTGAATCCCAAAAGATTCCTATAGGATCCCTCTGAACTTGACCTGGGATGTTATGCCAGTCACTGTCTATTTAATCTCTTTTCTTCCTATCTAGACCCATTTCTTCTGGGATGTGAATCATTGTTTCCCTGTCTACAGAATCATAAGGGTTTTCGAAGTCCAGTCATTTATTTATTTGGCTTCTTTCTAGTGGCGAGTTTAGGGCGCCTGGCCCTCTCTTACACTTAACCACATTTACAACACTTATCTGCAGATACTATACCTGACTTTCTTTCTTGTCTTCAGCTGCTATCATCTACCCATCCCTTCACATTCTTCTATTCCAGCTGTCACCCATGTTGTAGTGTCATAATACTTAACTCAATGTGGTGCGAATGGATAGTGGGCTGGTATAAATCTCCTCTTCTCTCTTCCCTATTTACTATTTGAATTAAACCTTTGACATAATATTCCAGAACCTCATAGGATATCGGAGAAAGCGCGAGGTAGGATGGGTCAACAAATGAACAAAATGAAATAAAAGCAGGGTTATGAAATACCTGGAATTATTTTCAACATTTACTCACACTGAGATAAGATTAGAAACAACAGGGGTGGATTATGACAAATTTTCAATCATCTTCGAAACAAAAGATTAGGGATACAATAGAAAAACTCAGTTATCGTTGATCACAAAAATAGCAAATTATAACTGTACGTCATCAACAAAGGTGTCTGAAATTAACAATGTAGACAGTCAAATAACACATTCCATCATTTGTAGACATGGGAATTGTTCTACTTGACCACCAAATATCCTGAAATCCTAAGTAAAATATGAACATTGTCCTTCATATAACTTTACAATTTACTAGAACGTACAATAACCCCACCAACCTGGACTCAATGTTTTGGGAGGACAGGTTCTGCCTGTCACAAGTCGGGACAAAGGGTGAGTAATAGAGGAGTAACAGCACTTTAAAAAAAAAAAACTTGGTCCAGTTGCCCCGGTTGGTAGCACCTTGTAAGGGCACCTTGTCAGGGTTATAGGTGAAATCTGGTGAATGGTTGATGTATCCACAAAGATGCACACACGCGATGCTGTCAGTTTGTACACTAATTTTATTTACAAACTGTACAGTGTAACGAGTTGGCAGGGTAGTAGGATCCATTAACACTAGACTGGTAGGGTCTGACACATCCCACTCTGAAGAGTCTAGTGTCAGACCTAAGACGAAACGCTGGTTAATAGAGCAAACGCCGGAAAAGCCTTCCATCTAATTTTTGATCTGATTTTTTTCTAGACTGGTAGCTTCAATACTCAGATTTATTGGCTAGGCACTAAACTACACAAGACTACACACAACTTTTGCTCATAACACACACGCAGTTCGCGCTCTCTCTCTCCCTTCGTTTCTCACTTGTTCTCACACTACACAGTTTTACACTCACACACAAAGTCCCGCGCCGCATGCCTACACGTTCTGTCCTTCGCGGACAGTCCGCACTGTAGCACACTAGTCCGATAATCACGGCAGTTCACATACTTCACTACACTGGCAGTCGCTCACGATTGAACCACACCAACTTCTAACTCAGTCTAACTCTAACTCCAGGCAGGTCGTTCCTCTCTTATATATCTGCGCTGGTCCTTCGAGAATAGTCCAGATGCTCGATGGATCCAGGAATCTCGCGAGATGGAACACTCCAGATTAATCGTGGAGTCATTTCCATACTCCTCTGTTACGGGACTGCAGGCGGAAGCGAGTGGGGCTGGCCTAGTCCTTAAGTGCTGCTCGTGATTGGCGCAGTTGAAGCGTAAGGGGTGGGCCTATATGGTGCCGGGCCGGGCCCACTGCCAGTAGGCATGGCGGTCGCTATAACCATTACACTGGCCCCTCCTCAAGGCTGCTCGTCCCAAGCTGCTCCACGATACGGTGCCAAGCAATCCAGGTGAACAACCATCATCTTCTCTCGGGGAGGCCGCCGGATCCGGTAGACGGCGTCGTTGATTCTGGTGATGATAGTATATGGGCCTTCCCATTGTGGCTGCAGTTCCGGTAACTTTCCTTTCGTCCGCACCGGATGGTACAGCCACACCCTGTCACGTTGCTGGAAACCCGCAGAGTTCGCGAGCATGTCATAGCGGGCTTTCATCCGGTTGCTGATTACCCTTAGATGATGTCAGGCATAATTGTGGATGTCGTTGAGCTCATCCACCAATTCCCATGCATAGTTTGTCGCTGGTTGCTGCTGGTCTGGTGCAGACCCGAACATTAGATCCCATGGCAGGCGGAGCTCCCTTCTGAAGACCATGTTGGCAGGTGTCATGCCCGTCGTCTCATGGGTGGACGCTCGATAGGCCATCAAGAAGAAGGGGACCCTCTCATCCCAGTCCTTCTGGTGCGCTGAAACCACTTCCTGAGGTGCTCCTCAACGGTTTTCACAAAATGCTCCACCATACCACCTGACTGAGGGTGGAGAGGCGTCGTACATGTCTTCCGCACTCCTAAGTGTTGCAGAACCTCTTACATCAGCCTGGACTCAAAGTTTCTGCCTTGGTCGCTATGAAGTTTCCTCGGGACACCGAATCGACAGAAGAAGTTCTTGACCAAGATGTTGGCCACTGTCGATGCCTCTTGGTTCGGGATGGCATAGACCTCCGGCTACTTGGTGAAGTAGTCCATAGCCAGGAGTAGGTAACAATTCCCAGTGTCAGATTCGGGGAATGGTCCAGCAACATCAATGGCGATCCTCTCGAATGGTGCTCCAACGTTTTACTGCATCATTTGGCCCCTAATCCTGGTATGCGGGCCCCGGCTCGCCGTGCAGGTGTCACACAGCTGGCACATCCTCTCAACATCGTTCCTCAAGTGCACCCAGTAGCAACGCTGTTGGGCATGATCTAGTGTCTTATTCACTCCCAAGTGGCCGGCAGTAGCGCCCGCATGAAACTTTTTCTCATGTTCCTGGGGATTATCAGCTGTGCAATGTGATTCTTTCCGTCGGTTGATTCCCATGTGCGGGTAGGTACCCCGTCACTAAACATGAGAGACGACCACTGGACCCAGTACGTCTTATAGGTTGGACTACGTTCGACGATGTCTTTCCATTCCGGCCTCAGCCCTGACTCTACTTCTCGTAAGATCAGCCCGATGTCGTCGTCCTTCAGCTGCTCCCCCCCGGAGGGCATCTCGATCCCATCCTTCAGCGGCGGAGGCCCTCACGGCCTCGACATCCACGATGCCTGCCTGTCTCTCCACTTTCTGGCAGTGTGTACAGTTCGCAGGACACGGTCTTCTCGATAGAGCGCCTGCGTTGCAGTGCTCCTTTCCTTGTCGGTGCTCGGTGGTGAAGTCGTACTCCTGAAGGCGTCGCACCCAGCGAGCTGTCTGTCCTTCCAGGTTTCTGAAGCTTAGGAGCCAGGTCAATGCGGAGTGGTCGGTGCGCAGGCAGAAAGGCTGCCCATACAGATACTTGTGGAAGTGCTCCAAGGTCTGCACGATGGCCAGCAATTCCCGACGCGTCACGCAGTAATTTCTCTCAGCTTTCGACAACGTCTTGCTGAAATAGGCGATCACCTTCTCCTGGCCGTCTTGCGCTTGTGACAGTACCCCACCAATTCCCACGTCGCTGGCATTGGTATCGACGATGAACTTCTAAACGGGCTTGGGGTATGCGAGGATGGGTGCAGTACACAGCGACTCCTTCAGCTTCCGGAAGGCAGCCTCCGCCTCGCTTGACCACTGGAAAGACCTCCTCTCTTTGGTGAGCCGTGTAAGGGGCTTTGAGATATCTGCGTAGCCAGCTATAAATCTGCGGTAATACATGCAAAGTCCGAGAAAACTCCTTAGTTCTCGCTTGTCCTTCGGCACCGGCCAGTCCCTAACAGCTTCTAACTCCTCCGGATCTGTGGCTACTCCCTCTGATGACACGATGTGGCCCAGGTAGCAAACCTCCTCCTGGAACAGCTGCCATTTTCCGGGATTTAACTTTAGGCGAGCCCCACGTAGCCTCTCGAACACATTCCGCAGGTTCTCCACGTGCTCTCTGAAAGTGCGTCCCACAATAATTATGTCATCCAGGCACATGAGGCAAGCGTCGTGAGTTAACCCACTCAGCATGGCCTCCATCAGTCGCTCGAAAGATGCCGGCGCGTTGCAGAGGCAAAAGGGCATCACGGTGAACTGGTAGAGCCCTTGGCCGGTTGAGAATGCCGTCTTCACCTTGTCTTCCAGATGGAGCGCTACTTGCCAGTATCCAGACTTCAGGGCCAGAGTCGAAAACCACTGGGCTCCAGTTAACGTGTCTAGGGTGTCATCTATCCGAGGTAACGAGAAACAGTCCTCCTTCGTGACGTCGTTTAACTTCCGGTAATCGACGCAGAAATGGAGTTCACAGTTCTTTTTCTTCACCAGGATGACTGGCGATAACCACGGACTGTTCAACTCCTCAATGACTCCCCACTGCTTCATGTCATCTAGCATCTGGTCGATTTCCAACTTCTTCGCCAGGGGTACTCTACGAGGTGGCTGTCGGATTGGAGCGGCGTCGCCGGTGTTAATGCGATGGTACACTCTGTCCATCTTTCCATAGTCACCTCCGGTAGGAGTGAAATTGTCCTGAAACTCATGGATTAGTTTCTTAACCTCCCTGAGCTGTCTCGCCTCTAAATGTTTCTGGGCGTCTGATATAATCTTCCAGAGCTTATCCAATCCTTCGCCTGCTTCCAGGATCTGTGCGTCTTCGTCGTCCACTGGTACGACGCACGTGACTGGTTCACAAGTCCCAAGCTCGGTCCCGCTGGGTACCCTCTGCTCCCGCGACGTTGAATTCAATATTCGTACCGGCTTGCACCTTCGTGCCGGAATGAGCGTTCTGGCCAGGTAGAGTCCTTGATCGGTGGTCGGCGGACCGGGTTCCACGAGCACGCTGTCCCCTTGTATGGGTTCCTCTAACCGTGCCGTAACAATCACCTCACTGTTGGCTGGTATCACTTCGTCGCTGGCCAATGTTAACTGCGCTACACGAGGTTGCGTCCCTGGGCGTCACAGCATTACCTCTTGTTTGCCGAGCCACAATACATGTCGTCCCAGACTCGTAGGCGTCGTTGTCCCAGCGTCAGTTGAAGTAGCGCCTCCTTCAGGACAGGGATGGCGTCTCCTGAGGCCGTTCGCAGCAGATAAGGGCGGTGGGGTTCCCTCTCTGGCTGTCCCTAATCAAGCTGTCTCCGAGCCACCTGTCGGCGATCAAGCTGTCATCGCCCCACTCGGTGACCACATTTAGCGTGAAATGAGAGGACGGTAGTGACGGTGCCTACGAGCCCCTCTCCTTGTCGGCCCTTACTCATTTCCCTGATCAGCGGCCGCCTCCATACGTCAGTTCCTCCGCAGGTGGCCACGCTCGCCGCAATTCCAACAGGTGATCTCGTTGGTACGTCAGCATCTCAACGGCAGCGTGCATCGTTCTCCCATAACGGCGCCAGTCTCCGGCGCGTCCTCGCTTCTCGCGGCTCGTATTCTCGGTGACGGTGCCGCTATTCCCTTCACTGCCTCCACCCTCAGGGCTAACATCAGGGCCTCTCTGAGGTCATGCTCCCCGCTGAGCATCAGCTTTTGACGGATCTCAGCGTCGCGGAGCCCATCAATGAATGTATGTGCTGCCTCCCACTTAATATGATCCAGAGGCAGCCCATCCAGAGCCTTGTGGGCTAGCTGCTCCACATCTTGCGCGAATTCTTGCAGCGTCTCATTAGCGTGCTGGGTCCTCTTCCTCAGCTGGACTCGGTAGGCGACTGCCAGCTGGTGGTCACCGTACCGGCTGTCGAGCGCTCTAACGATCTCATCGTAAGTGGCACCCGGCTGAAGGCTGTGTAGTAATTCTGCTGCTGGTCCTTGCAGTGCGGCGATTAGGTACACGGCCCTTTCCTCCGACGTCCAACCGTTGTGCCCGCACATGGCCTCGAATTGGGCCCGGAAGGTCCGCCAAGATGTTGTCCCGTCGAAGCGCGGGGGTTTTACTTTCATGGCGCTGGAGCCGCTGTCGCTCCGGGTGGCCCTAGCACGAGTCTCCATGGCTGTCACTCTCGTACGCAGGGCACTTACTTCTTCTTTCAGGTCTCAAACCCCTGACTCCACAACCTGCTGTATTTCTTTGATCTGTTTTTCAACCAGTTCCTGTACATCCTGCATAATGTCACTCTTAATTTTCTTTCGAGAGAGCGCATTTCCTGTTCTAATTTACGTTGTCCACCCTTAAGTTCATTTAATTCCAGTTTCAGTTCGCTCTTGATTTCGCCCTGTTTGGATGAGAATTCGGTGAACTTACTGAGGAGAGCCTGAAACTGTTTGCTATCCATTTTATGATTCACTAGAAATTCCTAGTTACGAAATTACTGCTACCAGTCGGTCCCGATTCTGACACCAGTTGTTATGAGTTGGCGGGGTAGTAGGATCAATTAACACTAGACTGGTAGCTTCAATACTAAGATTTATTGGCTAGGCACTAAACTACACAAGACTACACACAACTTTTGCTCATAACACACACTTAACAGTTCGCGTGCTCTCTCTCCCTTCGTTTCTCACTTGTTCTCACACTACACAGTTTTACACTCGCACACAAGGTCCCGCGTCGCACGGCTACACGTTCTCTCCTTTGCCGACAGTCCGCACTGTAGCACACTAGTCCGATAATCACGGCAGTTCACATACTTCACTACACTGTCAGTCGCTCACGATTGAACCACACCAACTTCTAACTCAGTCTAACTCTCACTAACCCCAGGCAGGTCGTTCCTCTCTTATATATCTGCGCTGGCCCTTCGAGAATAGTCCGGATGTTCGATGGATCCAGGAATCTTGCGAGATGGAACACTCCAGATTAATCGTGGAGTCATTTCCATACTCCTCTGTTACGGGACCGCGGGCGGAAGCGAGTGGGGCTGGCCTAGCACTTAAGTCCTGTTCGTGATTGGCGCAGTTTAAGCATAAGGGGTGGGCCTATATGGTACCGGGCCGGGCCGGGCCCACTGCCAGTTGGCATGGTGGACGGTATCACATATACATCAATAAACCACCATTTTGAACAGCTGCCTACTACCAAGAATAAGAGGAGACTGCAACAGTTGCATGTCAACTACCAACCCAACAAAATCAATTCACATACTCTACTTCACTCAGCTACCATGACTTCCACACAAGTCCCATCAAAATACTCAACAACTCACTCAAAAGACTGCCGCCTGGCCAGGCTTCTAGAAGGATATGTCATAATATGTTTTTCTTGTAAATTTGAGAATCTCCAATTGCCTAGTTAGGATGTAAAGAAGTTTTTACAACTATCTAGTGCCAAAGATACGTTATTCTGGATATTACAGTGTGTTGCACAATGTTGCATTGGATTATACGTCATTATATATATATATATATATATATATACCTGCCAACTTTACAAAACCAAAAACCAGGAAACTTTTATACGAGAATTAGCAGAAATCAGGAGATACAGTTGGTCAAAAATGATTATTCTAAATGTCTTGCACAATATAGGAGTACTATGGTACTATAACACTATCTCAAAATCTGACTGTTCCTTTACGAGGCTACAAGCCTAAAAATTACACATGTCTATTCCCTCACAGGAAGTAAGTGATTGAGATGATCGGTCTCTGATAAACCTTCCAAAAATAGTATGAACTCACGCCATTACTTAGGAAATGTATAGATTAATATATTGCATCACGCGGCTGCGCGATTATGCGAAGAGCAATGCTATTTTTGTCAAATAATAAATTAAAACTTGCCAGAATTGTCTCCAAATGGCTCCTAAATTCTCTAGAAAAGTTGCTAGTCGCTGTTTCTGAAATTCTGTCACTAAACTACTGAAAAACATTTCAAATCTAGCGACTAGTCTCTAGAATCGACTAGACTGATGTGAACGAACAAAGACATAGCAGGCGAGAACAAGAGATTGGCAATCGATATATGCGTCGCGATATACAGATTTCAATAAACCTTGCACATTCCCGTGCATTTCTCATATTAATAAACGTCGATATATCATTTGAAGGCAGACAATGAGCAAAGGACTTCTGGCCACTGGCGTAAAAAGCTGAAATGGCAGTATTTGAAAACAAATGTTTGAAATTCACCAAAGAATAAACTAAAACTGGGAGAAATAATACAATAATCGGGAGGTGGGAAAAACCTCTAGGATTGATCACTGGAGACCACTGGAACACAAAAGAGGCATTGGAAGATCCCAGAAGAGATGGCTAGACGACAAAGCTGTTGGCTGGAACACGCCTATATCCAGCAGTGGATTGAAATAGGCTAGAAAAGAAGAAGGGAAAAACTGTCGAAAATCGGTAGTCTCCCGCCTAAATCTGGAAAGTTGGCAGGATGCAAGCTCACAGCTGCATGCCCCTAACCACATGGACAATTCGCACTGTCGTGCCGAGTGTAACAGCCTGCCTGAATATTGGCGGGAAGCAGCTGGGGAGTTAGATAACCTTTTTTCCTTCTTTAGCATGCCGTTCCTCTGGTTCTTAAAATTTCTGATACTACTGGTACGTAACAAACTGGTTCATTAGGCCTATAGCATTCAAGCTATTCAATCCCTACTATTAGGCATGGATTGGAATGAGCAGTGTGCATATTTAACGGAATGGCAGAGGAGTGTTCACGGCTGTCTGCCGTTTGGTCATTCCAGCACTGGAACTTTGGACTGGCATATCGGCACCATCGTACTGATCGTTAAAAGTGAGAAAATGTGCGGTTTTTCATTTGATCGAGTATTTATGATAACATTGCTTTTAATTGCTGCATTTCTACTGATGACTTCAGGTAGGAAAACCACAAAAAACAGTCTTTCTGAGAATCCCGTAGCGAAGCACGGGAACATCAGCTAGTAACAATAATAATTTAGAAACAGACTTTCAACGTATTAGGTCGCGTTACGTACATGTAGTACGTGTTGAAGAGATGTTAAGTACAGAACAAAAATGGCCAGCCGGACACCAGTCTGTTTCAATTACAATGTGGTTGTGAAAATTCAATATTCAATAATAATTTCATTATTTACCCATGGGTTAAAGAATATTGTGTCCAAGTTATATTAGTCTATTACACTTGCAGCATGGTCTTAAAGGTGGAAGAGGAATCTCATTCCCAACGGCTGAGAGAGAGGAAGAACCTAGTGGAGTAATCCAAAAAACAATCGTAGCATCTGCTCTGTAGGTGAGGGGCGGCCTCAATTATACGCAGAAGGTAACGGAAAACCATTGCTTTATTTCATCCCAAGTTAAGCAACCATGATGTGGTCATACCAAAATGTATCATTTACTGATCATGACGCATGGAACCCAAGACCCGGCAGTGATAGGGGGAAGGTTTCACAGGTCATCATTAAGAGAAATCCTTGCAATATCGAGTCAATGAAAATTGGAACATGGAATGTGAGAATACTGCTGGAAGCAGGAAGAATGGAAGAAGCTAAAATAGTCATGAATGGAAGAGAGCTGGATATTCTGGGTCTATGTGAAATAAGATGGCCACGAAATTGTGATTTTTACAGTGATGACCTTAAGAGTGATCTACAGTGGTAGTGCAAGTGGAGGCAGTAATATAGTAGGACAGCTAATTAGACGGAACTGGGCAAGAAATGTGTTGAGCACCTATCACGTTAGAGGATTCTAGTTACAACAATCGAAACAAATTGCAGGAATCTGCCTATTGTTAAAGTGTACTTTCCCCACATCAAATAGTTGGGATGAAGAATTTGAAGAAATGTAGGAGAACATTGACGAAATATGAATCTGACAAAGGAATCAGATAATGTAATGATCATGGGAGATTTCAATGCTGTTGTTGGAATGGAACCAGACTGAGAAGGAAATGTTTTAGTTGCTGGACGAGTCTGTTATTTTATTAGAATTTTATGCAGAGTTTATTTGATTGTCATACCTAATATCTTAATTTTAAATTGTTTAGTATAAAAGTTTTAATACGAGGGTAATCCGAAAATAAGAGGTTTGTTCCAACAAGCAGTTTGCGTACGGTTTGGTATCGATTCATGAACTGATGTAAGCGCATGTGCGAGCTATGTACTCGTTGGGAACCGTCCCTAAACAGCAGTCTGTTGGAACGGTTTGTTTACCGTCAAGAAAAACTACAATGCGCATGCGTTCACAATTACGCAGGAGATTCCTGTTTGAGGATAAACAAACAGCTCTTCTTGTTCATCTCTGCTAAAAAAACTTGTTAGGTCTACTCAGTGGAAGGTAATTGGCAATAAAATGACTCAACTAATAAAATAATAGACTAACGGACCTGTTTCTAAAATACTTTGCTTTACTTTATTCCAGAATTACGTGAATTTATAATTTTACCACGAGTACTGGCAGCGTAAAAACCGATGATGTAGACGGTTCTATTCAGAGGATAACCATGTCACCTAAAAGCAAATACTGATCACATTTTTCCCTTCTAAATTATTGCCAAGAGATGAAATTCTAAATGCTCTGCTAGTCCGGCCCCGGGGTGTAGGGGGCAACGCGTCCGCCTGTCACCTGGCGGCACTGAGTTCGATTCCCGGCCGGGTCAGGGTTTTTAAATTGTAATGACGTCCCTTGTGGCGTCCTTAATCTTCCTTTCCTCACACAGAACATTCCACACTGCCGCCATTCCACTTAAACGCAGGTTCATACACTATGGTGCCATTAGGGGCAAAAGATCCACATGGGTCGACGCCCCGAACAAATAGCATTAAAAAAAATATTCGGAAACACATCCAAAATTTTTCGCCTGTGGTCACAAACAGCTTGCATTCATTAATTCATTAATAATAACAGTGGTTTCTTATGAAGACACTATGTTGATAAATAAAATATAACTGTATGGAACAGTGTCCTTTTCTATTTATGTAAGAGTCAGGATCATTTACAGGCTTATCAATTTCAATATGACAGCCACCTATGGCACCAATGACACCTGGAAATTCACTTTCCCTGAAATGTTGCTCATTATTTACTTTCTCATCTTCTGTAGGCCAAGTGATCACTTTTGGAGATAAGTTGCTAATGAAGACAGTCAATCGTTTGACAGTTCTATGTACAGAGTTCAAAAAAATGTCAAACCGATCTGTAACACCCCGGAAACTTGAAGTCTGATGCTTAACCTCCAGGGTTGGTTTTTCCCCCGGACTCAGCGAGGGATCTCACCTCTACCGCCTCAAGGGCAGTGTCCTGGAGCTTCAGACTTTGGGTCGTGGGATACAACTGGGGAGGAGACCATTACCTCGCCCAGACGGCCTCACCTGCTATGCTGAACAGGGGACTTGCGGGGAGATGGAAAGATTGGAAGGGATAGACAAGGAAGAGGGAAGGAAGTGCCTGTGGCCTTAAGTTAGGGACCATCCCGGCATTTGCCTGGAGAAGTGGGAAACCATGGAAAACCACTTCCAGGATGGCTGAGGTGAGAATCGAACCCACCTCTACTCAGTTGACCTCCCGAGGCTGAGTGGACCCCGTTCCAGCCCTCGTACCACTTTTCAAATTTCGTGGTAGAGCCAGGAATCGAACCCGGGCCTCTGGGGGTGGCAGCTAATCACACTAACCACTACACCACAGAGGCGGACATTATTATTATTATTATTATTATTTTGCTTTACGTCGCACCGACACAGATAGGTCTTATGGCGACGATGGGACAGGAAAGGCGTAGGAATTGGAAGGAAGTGGCCGTGGCCTTAATTAAGGTACAGCCCCAGCACTTGCCTGGTGTGAAAATGGGAAACCACGGAAAACCATCTTCGGGGCTGCCGACAGTGGGATTCGAACCCACTATCTCCCGGATGTGAGCTCATAGATGCGCGCCCTTAACCGCACGGCCAACTCGCCCGGTATTATTATTATTATTATTATTGCAGCAGCTAAAGACAAACCTGACTCATGCAGAAAGTTTTCCATATTGGGAAAGACTGATGTTTGTACCGGTCACTTCCTTCATACCGTTCTGCAATATTTTCCATTATCTCCCTATTGACGCAAAAATGCTCCTTGAACGTTTCATTGTCATAGCGAGGTACTGTTTCTTCTATAGGCAGAGAGCGAGAGAGAGAAAGAGAATTTTGGTTACTAAATTATGAGTTACTCGTGCATGTAGTGAAAATAAATATCATTTAAACATAATTGCAAACAAGTAAAAAAAAAAAAAAAAAACTTGCCTAAATAATCTTCATTTTTCGCTTTTGGGATATTGTAATATATCCCTAGATCATCTTCACTGGAGTCCATGTTCATAAGATCATCATCAGAATTTATTTATTTATTTATTTATTTATTTATTGGTTATAGAATGTCCCAGTGAGCTAGTGGCTCAAGGAACCGCCTTCAAAATGGTCATGCATCGTTCTCGTTTTTTATCTCGTGCCTCTTACTATTAGTGTGCAGTCAAATATGACTTTTTAACTGTATAACTTTTTAACTTTTACTGTATAATTGTATAACAACGCCGAACTTCTATTTAATTTTACGTGTAACGTATCGTCTGCTCGCGCCAGAAGATACCGACCAGCTGTTCACGCTTCACCAAGTGACAGCTAGGACCACAATGCACAGCTCACACTTATTTTGATGTACTGCGCATGTCACTGACGAACAGTACTTGCTCTGGAGCACGAACTGCTTTGCCAGTCCGCAAACTGGTTCATGAACGGTCCATAGTCTGTTGGAACAACCGACTCTGAGTCCGCGTTTGAGTTTGAAGTTTGTTGGAACGCTCTTTCCGTACTGCGCATGCGTCTGCCAGTTTGCAAACTGTCCCCGTTCTTGTTGGAACAAACCTAAGGTATATTTTTTTATAAATACAGAACTCTGTTCGTGTGGCTGTTGGTCACAATGTTGTGAAGAGTGTTTCCCGCGCTCGCACATAAACATGCACACGTCGCACTGAGGCACTCAGTCTTGCCTTGGCAGCCGTTGAGAATGAAGCTCCCGTTGGATGTTACCGCCAGGTGCATGGGTAGAGAATTTGCAGCCCGTCGGGCTGAAATTCATGAAGAACAAAGGAGCGGGGGACAGTCAATTTCCATCGAGATAGTCGTGAAGGTTGAGCAAATCATGTGTGAAGATCGGCGGATCACCCTGGATGATCTCTGCACATTGGTTCCTGAGGTTTCCCGAAGCACCGCTCACAGAATTTTAATGGACAAGTTGAAATACCGGAAGGTGTGCGCAAGATGGGCGCCAGCACCAATGATGAGGTGAAAAATGAGGTTCGCAACTTCCTGAACAACATGGCAGCGAGCTGGTATGACATGGGTATAAGAAAACTGTCACAGCGTCTACAAAAATGATTACAATTTTGTAACTAATTGTTAAGTCTATTGTGTCAAAAGCACCACTGAAATCAAACTGCATTAGAACAATCACTTGACATTCCATTGTAAGTCTGATGTCCTCTATCACTTTAAAGATAGCAACTGTAGTACTTAAAGCCTGATTTTAAGGGGTTAAAGAGAAAATGGTCTTTCAAAGAAGGTGGAAATTTATCGAGCACCTCCCTTAAATTATTCCAATCCCTAATTCTCTTCCTATAAATGAAGATTTGGCCCACAATTTATCCTCTTGAATTCAAGACGTCGATTTCATTCTTTACTCATAACATTTATATGAATACGAAAACATACAGGCACAGTAGTAATGCCTTGAACAACCCTCATCTTAATGATTTCAGGATCAGATAATGTTCACCTACTCATTCTTTGAGTTTTATTTTCTAGAAATGTAGTTACCCATTCAATCACTCTTGTCTTTCCAATAGCCCTCATTTTCGTTGGTAGTCTCATGATCTACCCTATCGAAAGCCTTGGGTATGTCAATAGCAATGCAATCCATTTGACCTACTGAATCTAAAATATCTGCTGTATCTTGCTGGAATCGTACAAGATGAGCATCACTGGAATAACTTTTTCCTTAACCTTACCTGCCTTCTATCAAACCAGTTAGTAATTTTGCCAGCATTTCTAATATATAACCAGAAAGAATGCTTTCCCAGAGCTGGCATACAACACATGTCAAATTGACTGGCCTTTCCGCTTTATGTTTAGCACCTTTTCCTTAGTACTCTGGGGCTATTATAAAAACTCTCAATTTATTTGGTATAGCTTCTTCATGCAAACAGCAATCAAATAAGTACTTCAGATATGTTACTATATCCAAACGCTTTGCCTTTAGCATATCCTCAGAAATGTTATCAATTCCAACCGCTTTTCTAGCTTTCAACTTTTGTA
This sequence comes from Anabrus simplex, assembly GCF_040414725.1. Lineage (NCBI taxonomy): Eukaryota > Metazoa > Arthropoda > Insecta > Orthoptera > Tettigoniidae > Anabrus > Anabrus simplex. Next base: position 259,855,380 of record NC_090268.1, on the reverse strand, counting down.
ACATTTTGTAAATATGTTTTGTTATCATGAGGTAAATTTCAGTACTTTGCTAGTATAAGTCATTATCTCATATTTATATAAAATGAGAATTTTGTGTGTCCATTGCTTAGAATTTAATAAGAATGGTACAGTGGAACCTTGGATTGCGAGCATAATTCGTTCCGGCTACATGCTTGTAATCCAAAGCGCTCATATATCAAAGCAAGTTTTCTCATAAACAATTGAAACACGGATGATTCGTCCACAACTCAAAAATATGATTCGCATACCATTTCTAAAACAAAATATAAAGTAAAACAAATTAAAGTGCACTTTTCCTTACAATAGAATCATTGTTGGTGTGAGGGAGTCTAGAGATGACATGAGAAGAGTTACTGTGTAGCACGAATTTCACTAACGGAGTCACTGCTATCTGCTAGCTCACTGGAATAGTTTCCTTTCTGTGCACCTTTAACGAGGAACCTGTCCAATGACTGTTACTGTCGTCTCTTTTGCTGATTTCACGAAAATGTGACATTGCATTGTCACTGAACTGATTCATCGTTCGCACTGCTACAGCCTTATTCGGGTGGTGTTTTTGTACAAAATTTTGCACTGTTTCCCACATTTTGCACTTCTTCCGAATCTCAGTTGAAGTGAGAGATTCCACTGCCTTTTCCTCCTCCTCTTCTCCAGACGAGATCTCCATAACCTCCTCCTATTTTTCGCGATGCAGGTCCATCTGTTTGTTGGTGGTCAGTTCTCGGCTATGTTCTTCCACCAGCTCTTGAATGTGCACGTCATTCACCTCCAGCCCCATAGTCTTCCCTAAGGACACAATTTCATCGACAATCGGCGGCTTATTGTCACCAACAATCCCCTCAAAGTCACGTCCAAGAACACAGTCAGGCCACAGCTTTCCCCAAGCAGAAGTGAGATTTCTCTTCGTGACTCCATCCCAGGCTTTATTAATGATCTTCAGGCAGTTCACGATGGGGAAATGATTTCTTCCAAACTCTCAGAAGGTAAGGTTTGTTCCTTCGGTCACTTCGAAGCATCGCTGAAATAGTGCTTTGCTGTATAGCTTCTTGAAGTTCGAAATAACTTGCTGATCCATAGGCTGGAGTAGTGGAGTAGTGTTGGGAGGAAGAAACTTAACCTTAATGAACTTGAATTCCTCCAGTGTCATCCTGAAGGCCTGGAGGATGAACAGGAGCATTGTCCATAACCAGCAGGACTTTGAGCGGCAGATTATTTTCCGAAAGGTATTTCTTCAATACAGGACCAAAGATCTCATTCATTCATTCAACAAACGAACAGGGGAGGGGAAATCAAAGGCACACGTAACGCTCGTATTGCGGATCCTCACTCACTTATCAAGTTACAATTTATTTAAAATGTTTGCTCGTCTTGCAAACACTCTTAGACCAAGTTACTCGCATTCCGAGGTTTCACTGTATTTCTGTATCTGTCATATCCACAATAACAAGGAAATGCACTTTTTAATTTTCCGTCATCTCTGTCTGCCTGTATGCACCCCATGTATGTATGTGTGTATATATGCATGCATGCACATCACAAGAAAATGGCTGATGAGAACTGAATGAAAATCGGTATGTAAAGTCGGAAAATGAGAGTCTGATCATTTATGTCTTATACATTTTTACCGTACTGTCTATGATGACAAGAGATATTTGTGAATTTTGATTTTTGTTGCCAAGTCCACATCAATGCTGAACCATGAAAAATGGGAAAACATAATGGTATGTAAAATCAGGGAATAAGTCACTACAGTCTAGGCTATAAATAATTTCACTCACGCTGGATGAAATGATAGTTTAGGGGAAGGCACCTAAAATTAAATTTTTTAATGCCTCTGTTACTAGTCCTATCGAAAAGTACTACATAATAAAAATTATAGAGAATACAAGTTCAAGACTGTGAAATGAAATTTCTTAGAACTGCCCTCCAAAAGACCTGACTTGATTATGTGAAAAATGATGAGATCAGATTTAACCTAGGTCTAAATGAATCGATGGAGGAAAGACTTAGGTCATCTAGACTTAAATGGTTTGGGCATGTTAAACTAATGAATAGCACAAGGTTACCACGTGCTTATTTGGAAAAGAGAATAACAGGTAGACCAGGTGGAAGACCAAGAAGAAGATGGATGGACCAACTGAGGGAAGACATGGAGAGAAGATGATGGAATTGGGAATCTGACTTGGACAACGAAATGTTTTTGAATAGGCAACTTTGGAAGACGCTCGTTTTCAAACACCCTACCTGGCTTGCTGGAAGGGCAAACCGATGTTGATGATGACAAGTTCCAATCATATATCTCATACAGTTTCACTGTACTGACTATGATAACTAGAATTCATGAATTTAGACTTTTGTTGTGTAGACCATATCAACGCCGAGCATTGGTAACATGGAAATATTGTTCAATCGTGTTAACTGGCGATGGTTTTTGTAATGATTGTCTTATGGTGTAAAACCACGTGGTCACTGGTCCTTATCGTCAAGGAAAATTGTGAAGATGACTGTAAAAAATGAGAAAAATTAGTAAAGGGATGATCGCTTGAAGAATAAGACAAGAGGGAGTCATGAAAGAAGGAACGACTCTCTCTAAATTAGATACCCAAATATCACAGAGTCGGAAGAAAACTAAATGTGAAGGCCTACAATATTGAAAACTCATAAAATTGATCAAGAATAACATTTCACTGGCCACTGTTGTGATGTGTTTGGTCTATTCTGCTGCCACTCATCTCCAGTAGGTGGGATTAATGCTGTATCCCAAGTAAAACAACATGCCTGAATATTGGCAGAATGTACCTGGCAAGTTAGATAACTATGCACATACTATACTATTAACGGGTACTACATCTAGCTAAGGCAAGGAAAATTGTAAAGATGACTATCGAAATGAAAAAAAAAAAAAAAAGGTGGTGATTGAATGTAACGAAAGAAGGAAAGACTCCCTTTTCATTGGATGCCCTAACATTACAGTAAAAAAAAAAAAAAAACCTAGATGTTAATGCTTACAATATCAGAATATGATACTTGGCTTTCTTTTATACCAAAAGGAAGAGATCAAATCAAAATCAGCAATGATACAAAACAATATTGAACTGCAAAGGACAACAGAGAACAAGGAAGAGAGTATGTCATGACACGCTGCTGGCAGGGAGAGGCATGTCCACTTACGTGCCTCAGAATCAAGAGAACAACATGAGGGATGGACAAAAAATATAATCATGCACATGCTAAGTAAATATCCCGTCAACGAGGGGTACTTCAGCTAGTACTTACAGCATATCGTCGCTGCCGGGACAAAACCTCCTATGTGAAATAATTTTAGCTTAGAACTTTGGCTGGTAAGGTTCTGTCATCTAAGGAGGAATATCGTGTGCATATTGTCAAGGCATTCTCGCTCTTCACAATGTATGTGCTGCGGGTCAGTATGTCTCCAAAACATATTATCACATAGGAGGTTTTGTCCCGGCAACGACGATATATAACTGTCTTAGCATACTGCTGATTAAATACTTTTGCCTTCTGAAAATCCTAACCATCAAATGCAGCATTAATATCAGGCTAAAGTACACTAAGTCACCTTGTACTACTGGAAAAATCTGCAGTGACAGATCAGACCTTTTCTTCCCTTGATTACAAAAAGAACTGGAAGAAACCATAAGTCTGGAAATCATCACTTTTATCAAATTATTCTGTGATGAGAAGCTAATAAAGTAATTAAACTGGAGAACATTTTTTTTTTTTTTAATGAGGAGAGCTACAACTTAGTAGGATTTGACAACCTGTGCTTGCTGCTATGTAATACAAGAATGGTCTCACTTGGTCACATTCTGGAAGTCTTGATAACACCATTCTGAAATGCCAGGTGCCAATCCTACTCACATTTCATCTTGACAAAGGTTACTGAAGAGAAGTAGAAATGCCAACCTATTTACAGTGTCAAAGAGATCTAATATCCCGGAATAATAATAATAATAATAATAATAATAATAATAATAATAATAATAATAATAATAATAATAATAATAATAATAATAATAATAATGTATGTTGGGTATTCAGCCCGAAGGCTGGTTTGATCCCCCACAGCTCCACCAAAACCTATCATAGATAGCCCAGGCATCAATGAAGAGGCATACTAGGCAAATGAGGCGCGAGGAAGTTTCCCGCTGCTTTCCTCACCAAGTCAGAAGTTGCTATTGCACATCAGTCTGCCAAGCCCACTGAAATGCATGCATGCACCAACCAACCCTATGAGCGATATTTTCAAACCACTCATAACAGGGACTGGCTGTATAAGGAATAATATTACTAGCATCGCTTATACTTCGGTCACTTTTATGTTGTCAAAGTCAAGGATGAGACAGACAGTTCAATGAAAGTAAATTGCTGTAGCCCATACCAGAAGACATAGTGCACTGTAAACACTACATCTCGCCAGCAAGGCAATAATAATAATAATAATAATAATAATAATAATAATAATAATAATAATAATAATTGCTTTACGTCCCACTAACTACTTTTAGGACTTTTAGAGATGCTGAGGAGCTGGAATTCAGTCCTGCAGGAGTTCTTTTGCGTGCCAGTAAATCTACCAACACGAGGATGACATTTGAGCATCTTCAAATACCACCGGATTGAGCCAGGATCGAACATGACAAGTTGGGGTCAGAAGACCAGCAAGTCAATCGTCTGAGCCAATCAGCCCGACTATACTGGAAGAAGTAAATATCATCTGTCAATATGCAAACAGTTTGATCAATGGTGATCTGTTCTGATAAAACTATCCAATTTCTGTGGTAATTATAGCAAGCCCCAATTCTTATCGAACTCTTTAAATCTAATAACTATAAGTATGGGGTTCTGTAGTTTACAAAGGTTTGAACTACGAAACATGATCCTTTATTCTTAAGAACCTCCTACAAACTGATCTGGATCACATTCCCCCTAGGTAAAAATGTAAAAATTATGTCCAATTACAACATTCCAGATAATGAACACTTTCAAGAAGGTTACCAGTTTTTGAAATCTGAATATTTACATATTAACTCTATTCATACCAATCTAAGACATGAATTCCAAGGTACATCAAGAATTGAAGAAAATGTTTCAAACTTACCCTGGGGAAGCTGATCGCTGCTGGTTAATTGCTCTGGAGGTGTTAGCAGATAGTTGAGCCACTTGGTAAATTCTTCCACCCTTTCATCAAACCATTTATCATCATAATAGATGGAACTTCTTAAAAAAGGGTTTACCACTGAAGTAGAAATGGAATTCTTAGGGTTTGTTATATTTGAGAGAAACTCATCTGGATCATGTAACTTAATAGATTTCTCTGGTTTCAGGGACTTCTTAGTAGATAATAGAATAAGACGTTGAACTGGTACAACTCTAGGTCTTCGTTTCTTAATTGCTTTAACAGTTTCAGTTCCTCGAACAGGAGAACCTAAAATAAAAGTGTTACCATGAATGTCTAAACATAGCAAATAAACAATTAATGCATTTTAAAATAGATGTGCAATATATTTCAGTGATGTTTACTCATTTACATTTGTTACCAAAACACAGTCTATTGCACCAATCATTGAGGACACTATTAATTGGCCTTACATTTCCTTATCACACCTGAATTCATTCTGAAATGACCTAAATGAACCCTGACCTTCAGAAGACTTGTATTGTCAGCCAGTATTTTCTTCTGGTACCTGATAAAATTAATTAAAACTTGGCTGTAGATCACTGAACAGAGATCTGGTTTACTCTGCCATCTGGTAGAGTAAAACAGAATGTCAAAATTGACATACAGGCAAGCTTAGGTGGTGTCAAATCAAAATGCCTGCAACAGGGTACGTGAGGCCGTATGGTGCTGATTATTATTATTATTATTATTATTATTATTATTATTATTATTATTACAAACAAATTTGTTTTCAAATACTATTATGTTATTTTGTTCACTGCAAACTGAAACATAAGGAAATTGCATTTCTGTAGTAAACCTTAACATATAGGTGAGAGCAAACATATTGTTTTTTTCTTACCTCTATCCTATATTGCATTTTTTATTATTTAGTTAACAAAATACACTTTAGTGATCAAGAATAAATAATAATAATTTGTTAATATTAATTACAGTACAGTAGAACGTTTGAAGTTCTGACAAACTAAGGATATGCGGTGCATTCTCTATAATCTTCTTTAGCAAACTATTTTGTACCTACAGTTACAGATAATAAAATCTTCTGTAGTTACTTAGGTGATATTGTGCATGTCTAGGAAACATTTTATATGTACATAGGGATCACCCTTTTTCTCTAGACCTTCCATATTTCTGCTCAGAATTGTGGTAAATAATTAGTGTTGATGATCTAGATGTTAGGCCTCTTTGAAGAACAGCAACAATAACAAGGTAAATGTTATTAAGGGAGTTATCAGTGAAATACACACGAAGAAATTTAAAATGTTTTGATGAGTCAAACATTTCAAAACCTTTGATGTAATAAAGTGCATAACACTTTCTTGAACCTGATTTATAAAAGTGGGCTTTCCACTGTTTCATTTGTAGTTCAAATATTGGTGACTACATGTTAACTTTATGCTGGACAAAATGGACCAAAACAGTTCTTCTTGAGAATTTCCCCATTTCAGTTGCATCAAAGTAATATTCTGCAATCAGTCATATATTATTACCTTGCAAAGATGTCAACTTAAGGATTTTCCGTAGTTTCTACGAGTTTCTCACTTATACTACGGCAATACGGAAGCGGCAATGATTATTACGAATTTCACGAAATTGAAGTGCTTTTTTATAAATTTTCCATTTTGCCTGCAAAAAAAAAAAGTTCTTAAACAGGAAACTCACTGTTAGAAAATGGTTGGGAAAAAAAGACAGGTAGCGACATTTGTCTACAAATTTCAACTCCGAGCTTAACGTTCAACAACATTCTTTGATGAATGCTCTCCCCCCCTGCCCCTCTGATAGAAACACACAAATAGTTACATACACATAGAATAAGTTCGAAGATTTCAATAAAGACAAATAATAAAAAGATGAATAATAATAGAAAAGTGTAAGGTATTTTTGTGTAGGTTATCATTTATTATATAATATGTACTCAAACTCTGCTCTCAATGATGTGTACAGTGGTTAAGTGTAAGAGAGGGCCAAGAGCCCTAACTTCGCCACCTACAAAGGCATGATAAATAAATAAATAAATAAATAAATAAATAAATAAATAAATAAATAAATAAATAAATAAATAAATAAATAAATAAATAAATAAATAAATAAATAAATAAATAAATAAATAAATAAATAAATAAATAAATAAAATAAGGATAACACTAATACAGTTGAAAAGATAGCCTAAAGTAGGATTTTGCTCAGGTGCTGTACTCCCAGACTTTAACTGCACCTGCCAGTGAGCATTTCAGAAATAAGTAGAAGAGAAAGAGCTTGTAGATGTGTATGGGACTTGTGAATGCTATATGACTATATTACGAATTTGTCATAAATTAAGAAGTCATGTTCTCGTGTGGTACGAGAGCCCATTCTGCCTGGAGCGCAGCCCGATGTTCAGACAGTGTGTCAGGGAAATGACTCATATAGAGCATCCAGAGTTAAGAAAAGTCTACAGGCCTTATAGGCTTGTTGCCTTCCACTGTTGCCATATTTGCTCATTACCACGACTCGGACACTGCTTGTGAAATACAGTGACGACATAAAATTATACACTGGTTGGTACACCTGTTGCAAGACTGTGTAGTAGATATAATAATATATATATATATATATATATTTTTTTTGCTAGGGGCTTTACGTCGCACCGACACAGATAGGTTTACAATTAAGTATTTATTTTCCACCTAGTCGATACAATGATTGCTTAAGGCAATTTTTAATGGTCAAAAGGGGTACATGTTTCGTATATTATCAACATCTTCAGCCACATAACACTGTTTAGATGAAAAATGTATAAAATTGACAAAGTAATGCTTTAGAGGAAGTGTCCTGATTTTATGTAAAACAGATAGGTTTTACGGCGACGATGGGATAGGAAAGGCCTAGGAGTTGGAAGGAAGCGGCCGGGGCCTTAATTAAGGTACAGCCCCAGCATTTGCCTGGTGTGAAAATGGGAAACCACGGAAAACCATCTTCAGGGCTGCCGATTATTATTATTATTATAATAATAATATAAATGCTCAATTTTATCCAGTTTCTAAGGATATCAGTCCACTGAGTTCAATAAATTTCCAATTTCTTTGAAATCATTTAAGAAAAGGCTAGGAAAAACAACAGAGAGGGAATCTGCCACCTAGGCAACTGGCCTAAATGCAGATTCTTGATCGATTGATTGAGAGTAAGAGTTTGAACATGTAGGGATGCGAACTTAATACTAATAACATAAATAATAACAATACCTATATATATATAATAAAGACAAATAATAATAAAATAAGGTTATTAATAAACTTACACTAATATAATGAACGTAAGTTTTCGTGGCTCATTGTATTAACATAAAGAAATAAATGAACTGGATTAAAGCCACTATATATATATATATATTTATTTATTAATAATAAAGCCAAGCTTTCAGCCAAATTGCATTGGCCTTCATCAGGGCATGTGAAGTTTTGCCTCCGACAGTGAGCGAAGAAATTATCTGAAGGAACATGGAAGTCATGCCCGTACTATCCACGGCCTACTCCACTAACTGGACTCAAGGATCGTGGCGCTGTGCTGTGATGGTTGGGAGGGAAGTTACTGATGCACCGCCCTCTGTAGTGGCTTTAATCCAGTTCATTTATTTCTTTATGTTTACACTAATATAGTTGAAAAGATAGCCTAAAGTAGGATTTTGCTAAGGTGCTGTACTCCCAGGCTTTAATATATATGGTCCATTATTGGACATTATGAATTTTCCAGCTAACTCCAGCGTCTCGCCCCCACGTGCTAAGTTGGGCTCATCGTTGGTACATAGCACACCCACCAAGACGGATGACCAGTGCATACCAGCTTTTTGTCGGTATAGGCTCCTTCCTGCTGTGATAAGAAGCATTGTCAATAATAACAAAATTTACTCGTTTACTCATTTGGAACAAATATTTCAGGTTCCCTATGGGAATCAACATCTATATCATAAATAATAACATGCGTGTCCAGAACCCGAAATGCTTGTATCTTGCTTATTATATCTGAGAAAGTTCCACGATTGTTGGTGCTTCAAGAGAGCGCAGTGCTGAGTTCATTAGCCCCCAGAAACATTTCACTATTAAGGCAAATATTGTGTAGTTACAACACAGGAAGCTCAGTAAAGGACTGATGACAACAGGATATCTCTATCTCGGTGATGTATCCTACAGTTCACTTCAGATAAATTTACTCATAAGTTATAACATACAATACAGAATGCCGAATGACCTATTTGTATGAGAACACGAAAACACACAAGCACAGGTAGACAAATGTACGTATCATTTTAAAATAAATCCATCTACTGTACTTATTATCAGCAATGTAGAGATTTTAAGACAGAGGTGGAACGTTCATCTCTTCCATTTACATAGTGCTTGAGGAGTCTTCGTCTGAAGTCACCGAGGTAGACGTTAACGGGTTCGATGTCGTGCTGAATTTCAGCCTTCCACATATCTTGAGTTTTCTTAACATATGCTGTCCTTGTTGGTTCCATTCTCATTATATATTATTATTATTATATTATATACCACCTCAATCTGGACATGCTGACCTGATCTAACGATGATGTAACAATCCCAGCTTTCTTCCTAACCACATAATTCCTTAACTTGTCCTGCTCGGATTTTTTGAATTGTGGACCTAAGGAACTTCATCTCAGATGCCTGCAACCTTGATGAGTCTTTTAGTGAGGATGCAGGTTTCAATGCCATAGGTTAGATTGGTGTGAAGTACTGATTGAACAACACCAGCTTTGATTTTGTTGGTACTTTGGGATCCCAGAGGAGTGTTTTTACTTGCTGGTAAAAGTGAGAGCTCTCCTGCACTCTATTTGCCACCTCCTTTGTGGGTAGTGTATCTCGAGATATTACACGGCTGAGGTATGTAAAGTTTTCCATACCTTCTAGTGGATGGCTTCCTAGCATGATGTTCGCTGGTCCTCCCTCTCTGTTTATTGCAATTACTACTGTTGTTTCACTTATCCTGACACTGAACTCCTGGAACTTAAATCTTCCATTCATTGAGTCTCGATTGTACTTGTTCCTCAGTTTCTCCCCAGACCATAACATCAGTGAAAACCATTGTATTTAGTTCAGAGGTTTTTTTGATGGTCTTCATTATGTCATCCATGGTGATGATAAAACAATAAACTGCCTTGCTGGACTCCACTTTTGGTCCGTCATCCAATCGCACACAGCTGGTACAGTTCTCATAGAGCATCTGAACTTTCCTCACCAGTACCTCCGGCACATTCCTATTTCTTAGGCATTCCTATATCTTCCCTCTTGCAATGCTGTCATATGCCTTCTCAGTATCAAGGAAAACTGTACACAGAGCTTTGCCTTTTTGACAATATTTCTTCATTAACATACGGACACTGAAGATTAGGTTTGTTGTGGACCTGTTCGACCTGAAGCCATACTGTTCCTCTTCTAACGGTGGCTCTAAGGTGTCTTGCAAACTGCTCTCTAAGATTTTCTCAAGAATCTGAAGCCCATGAAAAAGGAGCATTATTCCCTGGTAGTTGGAACATTTTCAATGATTACCTTTCTTAAACAGGGGGATAATGACACCCTTGCTCCAATCAGGAGGTATCTTGTCAGCTTTCCAAACTGCATTGAGCACTCTGTGTAGCCACTGTAAACCCTGGGCTCCTGCTGCTTTGATCATGTTCGTGTTGAGTTCATCAATTTCAGGGGATTTCCCTCGCAGCATCTTCTTAAGGGCTGCTTCAGTTTCTGCCCATGTAATGGGAGGTTCCTCTGTGTATGTATCAACAGCTAGTTGTTCTGTTCTCTGATCTGCTTCTGTCCTGTTCAATAGGTGATCAAAAGGATTCGTCAGAACCTATTTGATGTCCTCTTCTTTCCTGGCCAGGTTTCGATTAGAATTCTCAATTGCTTTGATGGTTTCAACTGAATTCCTTATGTTTTTGATAACTCTGAACAATAGTTTCATATTGCCTCTGCTGTCTTCCTCCAGTTTTTGAGTAAATTTCTCCCACTTTATTTCTCCTATTTTAACTCTCAATTTCTTGTCCCAGTAAACTTGTTCGAGGTCCCTGATTTTCCCGTCATCCCATCCTGCTTTTGCTTGTATTTCTCTCTATCTCATTCTTTTTGTGCTATGTTCCTTTCCTTGACTGAGGAACTTACTCTTTCATTCCACCAGGGTATCTTTTTCCTTTACTCTGGCACACATCTTCCTGAAACCTTCATTTATTGAGGAACTTACTCTTTCAATCCACTAGGGTGTCTTTTTCCCTTACTCTAGCATGCATCTTCACGGGTGACTGACTCTTTCCATGATCCAACTTTTTTTTTTTTTTTTACTATCCAACAGTTTCTTGATGTATCAAGTCTAGGAGATGTTCCCCTTATGAATCCCTTCTCCCATAGCCATGTGGACCCATTATCTTCTCACAGCCATTCCTGTCTGCCCTGAGCTATGCCTCAAGTCCCTGATGATGATTACCCTCTCTTCACTGATGGTCTCTTCTAGGTCTTCAGAAACTTGTTCTTTCTTGGGAGGTAAAACCACTTACTAAATTCAACTTCTCTGAACTTGGTTCTTATTTTCCAGGAGTACAAAAAACCTTCAACATGCTGACATCTGGTGCTAGGTCAAACCTTTCAAAACAGTTGAGGCTTTCTTCTTTTGATTCCGTTGTATTTAGTATGCAAGGACCTCTGGAATTACAGAGTATTCTAAGGACATTAATGCATCGAAGAGCTGCCTCCCAACATAAATGAAATAGTCCTAGTCCTTTGAATTTCCCAGGACTGTATAGCATGTTGTCTGGTATATAAGCAGGAACTTGCACGATTTTTTCGAAGTGCATGTGATCATTTTATCTGAATCTTCTAGGAATTTTACAGGACTTTGCTCGGAGGGAATTATCTGGAAATGGTAAACAAGAGATGGACAAATTGAGGTATTTATAATACAGAATTACTTGCAAAAGAGTTTAAGATGACAGAGATTCTAACTTGTTTCTTAGATCAATCACCGGAGCTTGAGAGTTGAATGTGATAATACTGTATTTATGCAAATAATCCCCGCTAATTAAAAAAAAAAATCAAGGCAAGAAATTGGGGTGCAGGTCTTATTTACATCAGTGTTGGCAACACGCTCCTGGCTCACCTAGTTTTCGATATTGGGTGTACAGTTATGCTTTGTGTAACCGCAGAAGGAAAACTGCCCCCATATGTCATATTTAAATGGAAAACAATTCAGACTTTTAATTTTAAAACAGCCTTTACATTTTAAAAACTACTATTTTAGACAGTAATAATTAAATTCAAAATTTCTCCGTGTCACGATAGAATGAGTCTCCCGGAACATGCAGGGGTAGCTCTTTGCACTTTCACTCAGTTCAGTGTGTCAACAGTTTGTTTCATAGCTGCTAAGTTTGAGTGAAATCGCAATTCTTTTGTATTCAGCATTTTAAGGAATGCCACAGCATCATGTAACATAGTGTGCGAAGAAGCAGAATCCGCGGACACTGGCAATTCTCTTTGGCGATGCCGACAGTTGGCGAAAAAGCGTGGCTCATAATTATAATAAATTTGTACGCACTGAACAATACTGTCAATGCCAATGAAACTGAATTGGTCTTTTTTATACCCAGCACAAACAGACTTTCTAAAAGGAGATGGGGTCACTGTACTGTGTTGCAAAGCAGACGGAAGCGAAAGACTTCCTCCCCTCGTCACAGGAAAGTTTGATAAGCCACCATGTTTTAAGGGTGTCTGGTACTTTCCGAACAAATACAAGGCATCTAAAAATACATACAGTACAGTAATCCAATGAATAAAGTACTTGTACAGGGGAGCCAGCATAGACTTCTCGTCTTTGAATATCTTTTCTTTCATTGAATGAGGTTATGTTTGTCATTGAGTTATCCAAGTGCATTCTTTGAATACTATAAATGCACCTTGTAGGATACATTTGGAAATAGTTCTTTTCCATTGCATTTGAATCCCTTTGAAACGCGTTGAGTGTGTTTTATAATTAATTACACGGCATAAGCCCAAAAATATACCTCATGAATAGTTACACAGGCCGTAAAAGTCTAAATGATAATAGAATTTATAAGTAATTTAGGAGAGGAGTCTAGTGATGCAAAAGACAACGAATCTTTCAACCTACAGGGAATCGAGCCTACTGCAAGTTCATATTAATGAAATACTTAGACCTACTTGATAATTTTCATGGCAAATATATTTTATAGCAGTGATAATGTATTTCACAAATATGTTCAGGCAAAGCAGCTATATACGTAAATTTACATGTTCATATTTACATAAAGATCACGTGGGTCTCGCTGAGTGATATGGAATGTTTGTTTATGCCTATGTTACTCTTTCAATGGAAGGAATTTTAGTTCATTTCATTTCTTTTCAAAATAACCCTTCCTAAAATTAGGGTGCAGGGATTATTCGCGAAAATACGGTACTCTCAAAATTCACTCCCAAATATGTGATTGAATTCTCTTAGAGAAATGCTCATGAAGTCCCCTCCATAAGTCGAGAAATCTTCACCAATGACTTTACCTTGAACAATATTGGTACTTACTGACTTGGGCAGATCAATATTCAAACCAATTTCATTAAATCCTTGAACTGCCATTCATGCAAGTTCGAGAGCAGATTGTTTATCTTCGCCATTGATAAAGGTATCATCCGCGAAATCTCTCTGGTGTTAAAGAAAATCCACGTTCTGCTGCAACAGATTCCGCGTTGAGTTCTTCCAAAATATGATCTGTTGCAAAATTGTATTTTGTGAATTTTTTATTTTTAGATATTAGGCTCTTCCTAACGTGTTTTTTTGATAATTAATGTATAGTGACTAAACCACCTGTAATTGGAGAAACATCTCTGTTGGTGGTATGAAATAAATACATTAATTAATTTATCAGAATTCTTGAAAAATCCTTTCGTGAAAATAAGGGCAGTATTCTCCTTAGAAATTTATGTCAGCCGGGTGGCAGGAATGAGCAGCCAGGTGAAGAACACTACGTAAAAAATGAATGAGATAAAATTTAAATTTTTTCCCCGTAGGGCATTAAAAATAATATCAGACCAAACATTAACAGTAAAATTGTACTATTTTAGTGTTATTCTCACGAACAAGACATAACAGAGTATTTCGAACTTTTAGTGTACTACTGCTCGTTAATAACCATGTAACACGGGGGCTTACCACTCTGTTGCTGTGGAGTGCCATGCCGGTTTGTGACGTCATGGGGAATAAAATGCTCGCATATGATTCCACTCTAATCCGGACACTGCTCGCGCATGATACTATGTGATAGTCAAGCTAAACATTCAAACTCCGATATAATTGATGAAATTATGCTGACAACGAAGATGTATCATTTAAATAAACATTTTAACAGTATTTACATTTAAATTTGGAGCACCCAATGACTCAAATATGCATTCAATATTATGTAACTAGCACATATCTAGGTTATGTTAGCCAAGCAGTCTGCAAAAATGGCAGACCATGACATAATCAACTCAAATATTTTTTTTAGATTTGCTTTATATTTATCTACCTCTATTATCACAACTTAAGTTCTTATTTGCTAAATTCAAACCATTATTATTAAAGAAGTCTTCCTCGTGAACAGACAAGATTTTCTTCTGAAGACAAGAAGCAAAGGTCTCTGCAAAACATACACAATTTCACCTTGTGTTCTCGACACAGCAAAAACCCAAAAGCTATATGATCATGTCTATCATGAAGACATTTTATGGCGATCAGGATGACTCATGTTTGGAATGCTCACGTTGCACAAGTTTGTGAAGTCTTGCATTCTAATAGTCATTTGACAAATAAGGGAAGGAGCAGAAGAAAGTAACATCTTGATAGGATTATGCCATGAAACTCATGGGGAAAATCAGAACTTCATCAAGACAATCATAACTGATGATGAAACATAGGTTTATGGATATGACATCAAAATGAAAATACAATTATCAGAAGACTGAAAGCAAATCCCCGAGACCGATGAAAGTGTGGCAAGTCACGTCATATGTGAAAGTATGTTGAGTCTTTCTTAACACCAACAGTGTTATGCACCATGATTTCCTACCTGAGGGTAAAATGGGAAACCGCTATATTATCTAAAGCTATGAGATGTTAGAGAAAAAAATGTTAGGAAAAAAAGGGCAAACATGTGGAGGAACAACTCCTGGAGCCTCCACCATTACAAACACATTATAGCTGTTGATATGTGAATTTTGATGAACACAAAGACAACTGTACTTTGCTGCCCAGGAAACTTCTTTCCATTCCCCAAACTGAAACTCACCCTGAAATTTCAGTCACTTGAAGAGGTCAAACTGAAATAGCAGGTGGAAATGTGTGTGATCTCCCAAACTGCCAACCATGAATGCATCTGAATATCAAAACGGCATTGAGAGCATAGTATTCATAGAGGAAGGGAGTATTCAAAGGGGACAAAGCTAAACTAGGCTGCAGCTCAGCCCTTAAGGAATTATTTTTCGAAGTTTGATTTTTTTTTTGACGGACCTCATAAGAAGGTAATTACAGAATTAATAAAATTTATTTCACATTTGCAAAAATCATAGAAAGAAGAATGAATAAAATGGTGCATTACAATTCCGAGAATTGCTTGGTTTCAGAAGTGGAGAATCGACAATGGATTATGAAATACGATATTTGATTTAGAAAAGGTCAATAATTGTGTCCCAGAGCAGAAGACTGGCAAAGAATGATATTAGAAAATAAACAGTAAGAATAGTATAAATGATGTATTTTAAAGGCAGCAGTTATTTGAAGATCCTAGTTGACACAGCAGGGTAGTCTGCCACTGGAACTGGAGTGACTAGTGGAGTGTACTGTTATTCTTACCATTTATAATTGTAATGGATGGTATCAACAGAGCAACAAAAACAGTTTAATGCTGAAGGTACTAGAATGAACCCGGTGTTATCTGCTGATATTGTGATTTGGGGAAAGGATGAGAAGTCCAAGAACAAGGACAATTTCATGCAGTGAAAGGGAAGACTGGACAGAGGGAAATGGAAATCAGAGTGGAGAAAATGACTAGATGAAAGATGAAAAGCAGGAAGGAAAATGAGAAATAACACTTAGGGAAAAATTGTTGAACACTTTAACATAAACAATTACTTTCAATGAACACATTAACACACTGGATAGAAGAGCCTTTTTCCTTTCCTTCATTGAGAGGCCTGTACACTATCAATTCTTTAGTAGTAATGTGCTGATTCAATTATAAAATGGGGTAATAGAATAAGCAGCTTGTAACTGGGGGGAAAATTAGAACTGGATTAAATGAAGTGTGTTGACATTTTTACCATTCTTAATTGTGATGGATGGTATCAATAGAAAAAAAAAGAAAAAAAAGAAACCCCACAACATATGGAGGTATTTTGGCTATCCAGTTTGTTCTTATCAGAATGATAGGACTTCATACAGTTATTCCAACTGACATGGAATGGCTAAGGAACCTTAATTAGTTTCTACAGGGTGTATCCGTGATGTTATAAACTTTAAGGAATTATGGAAGACAGCAAATGGATCAAATTGAGATAAGGAACCATGGTCCGGAAATGTTTGAGTCAAAAGTTATTAATAATCCAAGTTGTTTAATGTCCGTTCTTAACAGATGCTGATGTGCCGAATGCCAACGACATGGGGTTGTCACCTTTAAACACCCTTAAAGGCCATCGACCTCAGCCAGGTATGAATCCGTTAACTTGGGATTAGTAGACCAATGCCGTATCCACTAAACCACTGCGACGACGCCATGCCTGCATTGCCGCAGGGGGACGCCATTTTGAACAGACTTAAATGAGTAGAATCTTGTTTAACTCTTAACTCTATCGTTTCCGGAATATGGCTCCTTATCTCAAACTGATTCATTTGCCGCCCTCCAACATCCCTGAAAGTTGGAAACATCATCACGGATACACCCTGTATAAGAGATAAAGTCAATGAACACTACATAAAGTTCTTAACAGCTTTAAAAAAAATTTAAAAATTTAATCTGAATTTTGATCCGAAATCTACTAAGATGATAAATAACATTACCATATCAAAAATGGCTTTCACGGCAGCAGATCTTACAATCACATGAGTAGAACCAGCTTTTGGGTGGTTAGGCCGTGTGCATTTTGCAGAGTTTCGCCCAGACGTGCCATTTGGGCTCATCAGCTGGATTGGCACGCCCCTCCAGGACTCAGCTTAGCAGTGGCAGACCAAGCGCATGGTCCCGTCGTGTTAGCAAATAGGGATTGCGGCGGGACCATGCGCTTGGTCTGCCATTGCTAAGCTGAGTCCTGGAGGGGCGTGCCAATCCAGCTGATGAGCCCAAATGGCACGCCTGGGCGAAACTCTGCAAAATGCACACGGCCTAACCACCCAAAAGCTGGTTCTACTCAAGTGATTGTAACATTACCATACATAAGTTTACAATTTGTGAAATTATTACCAAAAAATATCAGCTTACCTTTGGAATGTGGGGTTTGTACTTGCTTAAATACTGGTTTCCTGGTGCTACTAACTTCATTTTCCTTCAATTTTTGTTCTGGTGGTGAGAATTCTAGATGTAAGGCAGATTGATCTATAGTTCTTCTATTAAAAAAGGCTGGTTTCTTAATGGTTTTAGTCATTGCATTTGGTTTTTTGAAAAAGAACGTATTTGGTGTTTCAACAGCACTATTGTTTGTATTCAAGTTCTCAATGTTTGTTATGTGAGAAATATCCTTTAAACCTTGCCTTGGTGAAGAATGACACACTCCCTCTCTGTCAGCATTATTTCTAATCTCAAACATTTTTCTCGGGATTCTGACAGGCAGAGACTCTGGAATGCCTTTTGTTACATCAAGCAGATTATTATTTTCCACCTGCTCAGCTGTTACAGGAATAGCAGTATTTTGTTTGAGTGAGTTCTCTGAAGGTTCAACACTTGACTCAACAAAATTCGATGTTTCTCTACCTATGTTAGAGCTTTTGTAAGTCATCAGAGCTATATTATCACAGACATGCAATGCATCAATTCTTTTTTCCTCAAATTTTCCAGAAGAAAATGCAGGACTGGATTTACTAGTATTTTTGCATGAAAGGAATGAAGATTCAGTATCTTCTTCATGCGATCGCTCTGCTGGCTTACTAACAAATTTAATATTTTGAGTAGTAGTGGAAGTATCCCCACATGCTTGGAATTGTGCAGGTTTAGGCATTTTTCTTTGAGGACTAGTCTCTGGCTTGTTTGACAAATCCAAGGGAGTAAAAGGATAATCATGATGCGATGACTGAACATCGAAGATGTTCTCTGTATAATGCCATAGAGAAGAATTTAGATCTGGTTCAGTTTGTGAAACAGAAGAATGAACATCTTCAGGATGGTGATGAGTTAACAAAACTGGTGAATCTAATGACTGGTGTTTCCCATGTTCTGGGTGAACTGAAACAAAAGATGAATCTCTCATAGAATGGGTTATGCCTTTAGAGGCTTGGAATTGTAAGTCCTGACACTTAGCAGAGAACTCGACATAATATTTTTCTGGAACTGGGACAGAATAAGTAGCTTCTGTGTTCAATTCTTCTTTTCCAGTATGTCTTACATCATGCTGAACTGGAGTGAATTTGAACACGTCAGGTTTACGGCAGAATTTTGGAGTTTGACAGAATTCTGAAGTATTTCTCATGCAGTTTTGAGGACTTTGGAGATTATTATTGCTTTTAATTTCAGAATACAGCCTAAACTTATCAAGTTCAAGAAAATCTTGCAAGTAGTTAGGGGATTTAACAGCGCATGTTCCACCGCTAATCTCATGTGGTTTATTTTCATTCAAGCTAACAGTAAAATCTTCTGACAAGATTGTATCAAGGTCTGATGTCTCAGAAACGCCTCTTAATGTTTTGGTTAATGCCTCTTTTCTATTCCTGTCTATCTCAGAAAAGGATGGAACAAAATCAAAACTTGTCTGATGCAAAGACGAACCTGGATTATCACTTAAGGGCATTTCAATCTGCAAATTCTCTAACGTACTAGACTTTGAACTGACTGGATCACTTGTCGATTTAGGCGCAATCAAAGGTTGGCCAAGAGGACTAAAAGAGAAGTTTTCCCACACAAAATTAATTTCAGGAAGTTCATCATTGAACAAATCTCTTCTTCCAATTGATCGCAGTTCATCTACCTTGAAAGAATGCAAAGATTTAAGTGGTGTAGAAAAGACTTCCTGTTCACATTTCACTTTTTCTTTCCGATGAAGTACTCTTTCTTGGTGATAGGATATTCCACATTCCTGAGTTATATCTGTAGCAACATTCTGTTGAACCTCCTCTTCAGAAAGCGTTTTACGTGAAACATTAACATGTCGGCTGTATGGAGATACTCTCTTCACTGAGTGCGAGGGGACACATGTTCCCTGATGTCCAGCAGTTGAACTGAAGATGGATGATTCAAATGCAGTTTTATCATCGCGCGATCTAATCTTTGTGGTATGAACTTCATCAGATTTATTACTTCTTGAAATTCTAGGTAGTGACTGAGCCCATGAGAGTGGTTGCTTCTTTTTCTGGGCCTGAAAAATAAGACAGTAAATATTCTATAGCAAAGGAGTTATTTATTTGATAAGCAAGGAAGTAACAAACCAAGAATGTCACATGTATAAGATATATAATGGGCTGTCTTGTATGTAACAGTATTTCTTTATCTGTCTCTAATAAAGTAATAGTGATTCATCTCTCTTATTCTGGACTTGGTATATGGGAGGGGCAACTGACTATTT
The DNA here is from genome assembly GCF_040414725.1 of Anabrus simplex. Taxonomy (NCBI): domain Eukaryota; kingdom Metazoa; phylum Arthropoda; class Insecta; order Orthoptera; family Tettigoniidae; genus Anabrus; species Anabrus simplex. The sequence continues at coordinate 259,835,364 of NC_090268.1, read as the reverse complement.
TACACTGACTAAGCAAATGTCATGGGATAGCGAAGCACTGAGGCGCAGGTGTGTTGTCTGCGCACCACACGCCCCCTGTGCCAGCAGCAGTTGTATAGGAGATCTTGTGAGCAGTGGCTGCGCATGTGACAGGTGTAACATGGAATGTCGTAGTGAGCTGACATCGTTCGAACGCGGTATAGTGATCGGTCCCTGACGGATGGGAAGTGCGATTTCAGAAGTGGTGCAGGAATTCGGCTTCATACGATCATGTAATCAACCGTGTTCAGGGTGTATCGTGAATGGTTGAATGCGAGTGTCACAGTCCACAACAGACAAACGACCGGCCGCCCGGCCACCCTCGATGACCGTGACCGGTGACATCTGAGACGGATTGTCAATAGTGACAGACGGGCAACTGTGCAACAAATCACGGCTCAATTCAACATAGGCCATGCTAGACACGTCTTCCAGTGGACAATCCGTAGGAACATGGGTTCTGTGGGGTAGGGGAGCCGGCGCCGCACACAGGTGCCACTGTTAACCAAACGTTATCGGGCACAAGGACGCGCATTTGTCGCCAGTCACCAGGGATGGACACTGAAACAATGGCATAACGTGATATGGTCGAACGAATCACGATTTCAACTGCACCATGCCGATGGGAGGCACCGTGTATGGCGCAGACCACATGAAGCGATGGATCCCGCCTGCCTCGAAGGTGTGGTCCAGGGCGCTGGTGTCTGTTATGGTCTGGGATGCATTTTCCTGGTATGGAATGGGCCCCCTGGTTGTTCTGGAAGAGACTTTGAATGGTACACGGTATGTTGAGCTGCTTGGAGACCATCTCCACCCATTTTTGGCCTTCCAGCGCCCAGGCGGTTCTGCGGTGTTTCAAGATAACGCGCCGCCACATCGCTCCCATGTTGCCAGGAAATGGTTCCAGGAACATGCAGCGGAGGTCCAACAACTGCCATGGCCACCCAGGAGCCCCGATATGAACCCTATCGAGCATATCTGGGATGTCCTGGAACGCAGGCTCTGTGCCATGGATCCTGCACCCACGAACAGACCAGCATTGGCGGCCGCTCTGCAAACGATTTGGTGTCAGCTGCGTCAAGAGGACTACCAGGAACTTGTCGACTCACTTCCACGGCGTCTCACTGCAGTTCGCAGGGCCAGAGGAGACCCCAAACGCTATTAGGTGACTATCCCATGACATTTGCTAAGTCAATGTACATCCTAAGTTCTGGAAAATTCCATGCGCGTAACACTTTCTGTCCTGCACACTGGGAATTACTTGCGTGTAATAGGCATCCAATAATAAAGCTGCTAATTGTATGACCCCCCAAAGATAGAGAACAGTAATGACCCATTCCAGATATTCCAATGATGTCCTTAGGACATGAGGGAGCCTGAGGGTGGAGACAATGTAAGGGAAAGTATAGAATCCAGCTTCGTAGTTTATTTTAGCTGCTTCAGGAGGCCAATTACACAAATTGAGGAGGGGGTACATCAGCTGCCTTGATAAAGAATCTTCAACTTACAGTAATTCAGTCTAATGATTGGTTTGCCCCTGCAATGAGTCTTCTCCAGCTGGGTCGATTCTGTGCAGTACGATTTGCGTCTGTATAGCTCCTGCATCCTGAGCTCAGAAGAAAATATCAAGAATGTCTTTCTTGGTCTTCCTCGAGGGCATTTCCCTGAGCTAACTGTTCAAATTAGTAGTACGGGAATCATTCTTTAATGTCGTCTGGGAACTCTCTATGCTCTTGGTTGTCCTCTCTTACCTTTCCTACCACTTTCCCTTCAAACAAAATGGTACTCTCAATCACTACTGATCTGCATTTAGGGCAGTCACTCAGGTGGCAGATTCCCTAGCTGTTGTTTTCCTACCCTTTTCTTAAATGATTGCAAAGAAATTGGAAATTTATCGAATATCTCCCTTGGTAAGTTATTCCATTCCCTAACTCCCCTTCCTATAAACAAATATTTGCACCAATTTGTCCTCTTGAATTCCAACTTTATCTTCATATTTCAATCCTTCCTACTTTTAAAGACACCACTCAAACTTATTTGTCTACCGAAGTCATTCCACGCCATCTCTCCACTGACAGCTCGGAATTTACCACTTATTGCAGGCTATAAATTTCATTTGTTGTCCATATTGAAGATACATTTGTGGTAAATAATAATTATAATTTTATTATAGACCACCTATTCAATACGTCATAAGCTAATATGGAATTACATCCTTATTAAATTGTTAACATGGTTCATGTTTCGCTCCTTTTAGTGAGCATCATCAGCCAATTAACATTTACTCAAGATTTAATAAGATCATGAGCATATTCTATTGAGCTAAAATATGCTTTACAAGCATGAGTGACAAATCTTACAATATTTTACTGATCATGTGACAGTAAAAAGTTATGTCTTTAAGCACAAACACAATTGTCTAAAGTCTTGGCATTAACATTGTCTTTTAAAACTTACAGATGAAACTCATCTATTAACCATCTATTTGAAACCTTTGTATGAGATCTGGCTAACTGTATTGATTCAATACTCTTGAATTGTATAACTGTCCTTGACCCTTCATTATATGTTTAACGATTTTATGAAGCTAATAATAGTCTGTATTATAAACCACTGCTGTATTCCCAATATTACTGGAGTAACACTAGTACAATATCCATTGGCCAAGAATCCAAATGTTTGACATTACATAAGTCTTGTTATTCTTAAATGAACTTGTTGGTAAAATGAAAACGTTCAATGTGAAGTAGAATTTGTATAAACACCGCAGATTTCGAACTGAGCTTGTTGATATCTCTGTAAATAAAATATATGTATAAGACTTCAACTATAAGTCTGTATAAACTCCTTAGTGAGAGAATTATCACTTACCCTTCCTGCTGCTGCGTAATTGTCTACTGTTACAACTTCGCAATAACTGCTTGTTGCTCCATTAGTGCTCCTTTTATTATACCAGTGAGTGTGAGTGAGCTTGTGTTTTGGCGGGGAGTGGGAAAGGGAAGCGAATGTAGGCAGTGCATAGATAGGTAATATAGATGGTGGAGGGGACTGTCTAGGGATAATAAGGGGAGGAATTGAGTTGCTTGCGTCAATGAATTACTAGCATTTGTTGGATTAAAATTATTATAGAATTTATTTATATCAGACCTAAGTATTCGTATTAATTTTGGTAATTGTTCTAAGAGGGGGTTCTTTATTTAAATTTCGTCATTTAGGTTCTCATTCTTATTGTATTGCTGATCTAATGAATGTACATTAGAAGTCCGTTATAGCGAGAATTCATAACAGCGAAAAATTCACTCGCTATAACGGATTGTCGTTATATCCGAATTTTGTATAAAAGGTTAAGTCAATATTCCACCTTTACAATACCAGAAGTTTATTGTCTAATTATTTAAACAACATTATCATAGGTCCCGTCATATTTTAAATAATGTTGTTTAAATAATTAGACAATAAACTTTTGGTATTGTAAAGGTGGAACATTGACTTAACCTTAAAGTATACGTACGACAATACAGACTTTATGTTATTTTGTATAAAAGTCAGAAAACCCTTCATGCACATTAAAATCGGTATGAAATGGCAAACAGTTTGTTCAAAACTTGTGTTTCCGCAGATGATATCCACACTATGGCTTAAGTGTTTGTTATTTTTCGTAATTCGATACTAGGTGAAAGTGTATGTTTAATTTATTTCTGAAAAAATATAGTAGCGTATTTCTCTGAATCCAAGATGAACCCCACTTTTCCCTTCAAAAAATTTAAATCAGGCTCAAAAAGAAGTGTGTAAAATCATATGAATGCCTTGTTGTACAGTAGGCCTACGCATTTTTAGACTATTTTTAAATGCCGAAAATTGACTTTCGTCACGACGTATTTCTTGTTTTTTTTTTTTTTTTTGCGGCTGCACAATTATTCTTTATTTCCGCGGGTTTAAGGAACATTAACTTAACATTGGCATCATAATACCGAAGAGAACTCGATTATTTTCCAGCAATACTTATTCCATGTGTCTTTACAATACAACGATCCATCAGGAAATTATTCTTGCTGTCTATAAAACTGTTACTTTTACGCAGCGTCAGATATAACCGGCTACCGCTACACGCACGTCTCGCTTGTCGGGTTCGGCCAAATTCAGCGGCTAGTGATGTATAAGCCTAATCGCGAACATTGAAAGTCAACGAACAAGTTTATTGCGCCACGGTATGGTCCTTCCGCCCTTGCGTTTTTCGTGCACATACCTCACAATTTCACCGTCGACTTCTTTAAAGCGTCCTTGTTGCGGACCACTGAATGCATTTTTTGTGCAGTATGCATTTTTTAGCTCTTTGTCTTCACGCTAACGCCAAATATTCGCTTTAGTTAGGCCTATGTCGTATTTTCTTGCGGCTGGACAATTATTCTACATTTCCGAGTGTTTAATAAACATTAACTTAAAATTGGCATCATAATATCGACGAGAACCCGTCCAAAATTTGCTGGCAATACGTTTTGCACGTATCTTTACAATACGACTATCCATCACGAAAATATTCCTGCTGTGTATAAACCTTAATTTTACTAAGCGTCAAGTACAATAGACGCGTTATGACTCTGCCACTGAGTAGCCATGGCTTTTCTAAGAATTCGAAGGGTCACATGTTTTGATGCCATTCTGTAGATTTGAGAAACACAAGGGCACTGCACAACCCGTTGTCGCGGCTAGCGATGTGTAGTAAAGAGGCGGTCGTTTATTGTCAACAAGTTCTGTACGCGTGTGAAAAGAAGCAGCGTGGTTACCGCGGTAGTTGCTAGTGGTATCCATTAACTTACTGTTAGGCCGCAAATGCAACAACCCTTGAGTTATCGCATGAGTTTGTTACGTAAATGTACATTTACTTGATAATATAATATATTTTGAGGAAAATGATAAAACCTCAATAACCAAATACTGATTTTCAGAAAATCCAGGCAATGGTTAGTGATATGTATACCAGGCCAAGCAGAGTGCAGCGAGGCGATTTGTAGAAAAAATTACGCCAGCCAAGTCATACCGAAGGGGCATACAACTCACCCAACTTAAGCGATTAAGCAACACCAAGCAATTAGAATAAGTAGAGCCCGGATTTCCATGAAAATGCACGTTTTTAAATAAGCTAGCTACACTTCTCAAACTTTGCAAATATTCGTTTTACGGCTTAACAATTCCAAATAACCGTTCTTTTTCCGTGCATGTTTGCATGTTTTGGCATTTTTCGAAGAAAATTCATGCATAATGCATATTTGGAAGATTTTGGATTTAATAGCGCATATTTGGACGTTTAATATTGCATAATATGACTTTTATTCTGACTTTGACGCGCATATATTGTTAACTTTCATCATAGTACATTTTCTGAATGTTAGTTTGCAGAATTTGGGACAATTTTTCACGTTGTAGGCTACAGTATGTCTATTACTGAGAGACGGAGAGAATGTGTTCCTGGCATCCTATGTGACAACCATAGTTAGTAGCCTACATACGGTACAGGTCTTACAGTATAATGCAATTAACCAAACACTTTCTTATCTGTTGCTTGAGTAAACAATGACGTAAGTCGGAAGGCCCCACGTCAAACTCTAATTCTTAGGAATAAGGTGTCCCAGTTTTACAGTTGTACATTGCTATAAATTGAACCGTAAATTGTGCATTAATCATTGACGGCTCATTTTTCGTCTGTTAGACGAACAAAAGAAACCTTGTAACGCACTTCTGTGGTACCGCGTTACTGGGATAGCAGCTTACAAATTCTGGTTTTTCATTGAACCCTCTACCGTTGTTATCCTGGAATGTCCTACCCGGAACTCTCAATCGTCACACGTCTGTGTTATTGCAGCAAGCAATCGTTACTACTTATTGAGGACAGTCAAATGAGTCTGCAATCATCGCATGGAGAAGCAGCTGCTGCAGATAGAGATAAGTTGAACAAACTAATTCGTTCAAATCCTGATTCTGAATTCGTCAAGCTTATAAAAGACGTATTGTGGTGAAAATGCAAAAGACGTACAATTTGTCCTCACTTTGTCCAAATGTCTTCATTGAATTATGCATCTATCACTTCTCGTGACGTAAAAAGATAATTTTCTGTGCTTAAGTATGTGCTGAATGATAAACGGATGAGCATAAATCAAGGCAATTAGGAGGAATTAGGGTAGTTTTTGTTCATATTTCAAAAGGAACTGAATTTTGATAGTGCATATTTTCCAGTTTATTGTGCATGTTTTGCCATATGATAGTGCATGAATACATGCATATTTTGAGATTTGATAGTGCATGGAAATCCGGGCTCTAAGAATAAGTATCCAAGGCGTCAGCAGAGCAACACAGAGATAGTTAACCGGGCCTTTTTCCCAAGAGGTATTGCGTGGTAGGTGCATATAAAACCAAAAAAGAGGGGGGGTGGGTGGGTGGTGGCATACAAAAATAATGACAACCCAAACAAATAAGAAGATGTACAATATTAGAAGAATCCACCTTTCAATACTTCGTTGTAAGTTGAACTAAAAAGTCACAACTTGTTTATTGGGATCGGTTTCGACACATTACAAGTGTCATCATCAGCCAAATAGTAAAGTAGGGCAAGATATAAAGATCTTAATATGGAACGATCATGAAGTTTTTAACTTTAAATTGAAACCAAACAAATAAGTTTTAAATAACAGGTTGTATTGTAAGAGCATCAAAAGTTTACATCTTTACAAATTAAAAAAATAATCTTTGGTATATTCATATGAAAGTAAGGATGGCAGTGATAAACGATCAAAGTAGAAATCATAACAATGAAGTTCAGAAAGGCAAAGGTTGGGAGAGATAGAATGAAAATCCTAAAATACACTGTGGAAATACCTAGAAATTTTATAACAACGAGAATGTAACAATTACAAGTAGAAAGGTATGTCCGCAAAAACCACAAGGTGGATATGTAGAAATAAGATAATCATAGAACAACAGCCCATCCCCCTAATTAAACACTATTCCACTTAAGAGAAGTAACACGCAGACCTTTATGCAGGCAATGAGAAATGGCACAACCCAACTTGCAGACCACTATTACAATTATGAAAAATATATAAATTCTTATTAATAGTAAAAGAGGGAAGGGGGGGGAGGGGGACAGATAAGGAGGAAAATACCTAAGAGGAGGAAAAAGTAATAGAGAATTTAAAAAAAGGGGAGGATGAGGAAACAGGTAGAGATCAAGCTGCAATATCCACTTTCATATCGATGACATTTCACACTCACTAACGACACGCAGACTCAGTTCCATATCACTTGTAAAGTTCGCCGATCCACGACTGTTTCCTTCACTATTAGATAGAAAACCACTAGATTTTGAAGTTTGTCCAACAAATTTCGTAGTGTCCAGAGTGGGCCGAAGTTCAAAATCAAGAACAATAGTAAGTCCAGAGAGGCAAGGAAGTGAAGAAAATGAAAAGCATAATAACAAGTCTGCTCACCCGGCTCGAAGAAAATATTGAAGTCAAGTAGAATAGACAGGATAAAATCAGCACAGACCAGCCGTGCGAGGAAGTTCCTGCTCCCACTGCTTTTACAAACACAATCCGCACCTGATCGCCCATCGAAAGGGAGCGGCAAGTTATATAGGCGAGCGAAGCACATGCTGGAAAGTACTAGAAACAGATGACGTAATGATGTGCCGGTGAGGAAGGCGAGAGAGCAAGCAGTAGTGGACGGGGTGAGCAAGCAGACGGAATAATGGCGGAGCAGTACGATGTTTACAGCAGCGGGACGACAAAATATGCAGAAGGTAAGAGCAATGTAGAAATAGGGAGCACGTAATATACTCCCACCACCCAGAGAATCCGAAGGATTAGTGACGGAGCATGGACGAGATGAAGAGGTGACGGAGCAGCACGACGATATGAAGATGGAGAAGGCGGGTGGCGCAGGTCCCACGATGTGGCGAAGATGAAGAAGGAAGATGACGCAGGTCCCACGATGTGGCAAAGATGAAGAAGGAAGATGACGCAGATCCCACGATGTGGCAAAGATGAAGAAGGAAGATGACGCAGATCCCACGATGTGGCAAAGATGAAGAAGGAAGATGACGCAGATCCCACGATGTGGCAAAGATGAAGAAGGAAGATGACGCAGATCCCACGATGTGGCAAAGATGAAGAAGGAAGATGACGCAGATCCCATGATGTGGCAAAGATGAAGAAGGAAGATGACGCAGATCCCAGGATGTGGTGAAGATGATGAAGGAAGATGATGCAGATCCCATGATGTCCCGAAGAGGCGCCATCTCAGGGACACGCAGAATGATGCAGCGGAGAAGAAAAAAGAAAAAGAATATAAGTAGCATGAAGGAAGAGAGAGAGAGAGAAGAAAAAAGAAAGGGGGGGGATAAAAGGGAAAAAAATAAAGGGGAGGAAAGGAAAAGGGTGAGGCAAGGGAACAATCCGGATCGTATACAATAAACATGATAAAATACATTTTTAGTGGCCTGCAACAATATTTACAATACAGAAAAAGTAATATTGACCAATTAATGTATCCCCGTATAAGGATAACCAACAAAAAAAAAAAAAAAAAAAAAAAAAAAAAAAAAAAAAAAAAAAAAAAAAAAAATGAAGAGGAGGAGGATAAGGCATGAGAAAATTAAGCAGTGGGAGCAGGGCAGGGTGAGCAGAAAGGAACAAAAGCAAATTTAAGCGAAAATGAAAAGGAAGGGAGTGATGGGTGGACGAACCATAAAAGGGGAAAAAGAAAAGGAGAGGGGGGGGCAGCAGACCGATCAATACCCATCTTCCACCCTACCAAAAAAAAAAGGGGAAATTAGGTATGGAATAGTTTTAATAGAGAAAAATGAGCCTATTTAATCAGTAGGGGACTGAACAGATTGGAGTTGGGCAGTATTCGGAGAGGGAAAAAAAAGGATTCGAAAAGGACCAAGCCAAACAGGAGAAAGTTTGGTGGAAAGATTTTGGGATGCGGAACAGACAGGGTGATTTTTGAGAAGAACAAGATCAAAAAGCTTAAATTTAGGGGTTGACACTCGAGAATTGCAAGCTTTTTTATGTAGATCCCTGGCATGAAGGAGGTTTTGAAGAGCAAGTAGTAACTGGGAGTGAGTACGAAGGTGAGGGAGGTGTCCAACAAGGACGGTAATTCCCAAGTTAAAGCAAGAGGGGTATGGAGTTCTCCGACTAAAAAGAGCTTAGCCGGGGTATGAGATGTAGAAGTGTTTATAGTAGAATTTAATGCTAACACAAAGTATGGAAGTTCAATGTCCCATGATTTATGATCATGGGAATGAAAAATGGATAGAAAGGATTTCAAATTACAGTTGGTAGCGTTCGACAATATTAGATTGAGATAGTAGGGAGAAGTACAGATCTTCTTAATGCCCAAAGAAAAACAAAAATTATAAAAAACCTTGGAAGTAAAAATCGATGCATTATCAGGAACAAGAATCTTTGGAAGACCAGTAATGGGGAAAATTTGATTAGATAACAGATTTATAATAATTTGTGAGGAAATGTTACGCAAAGGGCAAACAATAAGAAATTTAGAGAAGCCATCCAGTAAAGTAAAAATATAGGTGTTAGATTTAGAAGATTTCACAAGTGGGCCGACTATATCAATAAAATTTTTCGGAAGGATAAGTGGCAGGAGATGCAGCATAAGTACCATATGGAAGATGATTTAAGGGCTTATGTTTTTGACATAACTCACAGGAACGAACCCAGGAGAAAACATCTTTACGCATTTGAGGCCAGAAAAATTGAGAGGCAAGGCGGGCGTAGGTCTTAGCTCTACCGAAATGCCCTCCAACAGGAGAATTATGAAAATATTGAAAAACCATTGATCGTAAAGTAGAAGGAAGGACAAGATGAGGAGTAGCCTTAGGAGTAGGTTTGAAAATAATTAATTGATTTTGGAGACGGAAAGGACCAGAATAATCAGGAGAGGAGAGATCGCGAGCAAGCTGTTGATAGTATGGGTCAAGTTCTTGGTGTTGTAAACAAGACTGAAAAGAGAGGAAAATTAGTGAGAGAAGATACAGAGGTAATGGAATTAATAGGAAGAAAATCTATTTCAGAATCGTGAGATTGATGGTCTTCAAACAGATGGGAGAGAGCATCAGCAACAGAATTATTATAGTCAGAAATAAACTCGAGAAAAAACGTAAATCGAGATAATCGGAGCAACCAACGACCAGTGCGACCAATTCGAGGTGCATTATGAAGAAGCCAAGGAAGGGCTTGATTGTCGGTACTGACAATAAGTTCACGGTGATCAAGATAGTCGGCAAAGTGCTCAATGGAAAGAATGAGGGCAAGGGCTTCTTTTTCATAAGTGGAATATTTGCGTTCAACAGGTGACAATATGCGTCTGAAATATGCCACAGGGAGAGTCTGGCCATCAAAGGTTTGTTGCAAAACAGCACAGATAACTACATCAGAGGCATCAGTAGAAAGTTCGAAGACTACATTGAAATCCAGAATTTGCAAAAGAGGAGCGTGAGACAATTTTGATTTCAAAAGATCGAATGCAGTTTGTTGAGGGGAAGACCAATGAAATTTGACACTTCTCTTAAGAAGATTTAAGGGCTCACAAATGGATGAAAAGTTAGGAATGTACTTGGCATAAAAACCAAACATCCCCAGAAAAGAACGTAAATGTTTTAAATTTGTGGGAGGTGGTACTTTACGGATGGCGGAGACTATCAGGATCAACCGCAATACCTTGGGAACTCAAAATGTGTCCAAGAAATTTAATGGAAGTTTGAGCAATCAAAACCTTTGAAGGGTTAACAGTTAGGCCGACCTTGCGAAGACGAGTGAGAACTTCACAAATGTGGGACAAATGAGATTGGAGATCAGGGGAATAAATCAAAATATCATCAATGAAGAGAAACAAATATTTATACTTAATGTCTGAAAACAAGGAATCAACAAAACGTTGCATTATCTGGGAACCAAGATTTAATCCAAAAGGAACTTTTTAAAACTGGTATAGGCCATTTGGAGTAATAAAGGCAGTATAACAAGAACGGATTTATATCCAAAGGAAGTTGATTGTAAGCGGAATTAAGATAAAAAATAGTAAAATATTTGGAACCGGAAAAGTGTTGAAAAGCAGATTGTAATTTAGGAATAGGGTAAGTGTCATATAATATCTTGGAAGATAGGAAACTTAAAAGGGTCCACCTTTTCAATACAAATAAATGTTATAGTTTATTTACAACATATATTTACACTTGGAACTAGTTTCGACGCTGTTTGGCATCATCTTCAGCCAAAATGTGGGAAATAGGCTAGCATGTGGACATTTATATTACAAGGAGTTACATTAGTGTGATTAAATGAGAGAACATGAAGACGCGAAGTACAATGTCAGTTTCAAAGTGGTCATGAAGGGTGAGTCAAAATTGTATAAACATGAGATAACATAATCACTTAAACAATAAAACATATGAACATATAAACTGTAACGAAACCATGCGGAAGTTGTTACAGCGTCGAAACTAGTTCCAAGTGTAAATATATGTTGTAAATAAACTATAACCCTTTTAAGTTTCCTATCTTCCATTCCTATCTTCCATTCTCAGTTCAATACGGAGAAAAATGAAATTCTTAGATTTAGATTTAAATATAATATCTTATCATTGAGCTTCCTATAATCCACAATAAATCTCGTGGAGCCATCAGGCTTATCGACAACAAAGGCAGGTGAAGCGTAATTGAAGACGAGGGAATGATAGTATTATCTTTCAACATTTTAACAATTAATTGGTTCAAGACCTTCATCCTAGGGGGGCTTAGAAAATAAGGGGAGGAACGGACAGGAGTAGAGTCAGTAAGATCAATACGTGCAGAGAAATTTTTAACAGTACCCAAGGTCGGGGTGATGACATCAGAGAATTCAGTAAGTAAGGCTTGGACGTGATCGGAATGAAGAGAATTGATATTAGGAGAAAAAAGAACGTAAAGAGTGAGGTTAATCGAGATTGTCGATCAACGGGACAGACTTCGAGGAAAAGTGAAAAAAAACCCTAGTCAAGAACAAGACCAGTATGAGAAAAAAAATCATAACCTAAAATAATAGGGGAGGATAGATCTTTTACAACCAGAAAAGTGAAAGGCCAGGAAAAATATTGCATTTTGATATGCAAAGAGATGGTACCAAAAACGTGCAAGGGTTGATTTGAAGCAGAAAGACATTGAGTAGAAGACGGAAGATACTGTAAGTTAGGAAAAATTGATTTTAAAGATTCATAAAACTGCAAACTAATAAGAGAAATTGCAGCTCCTGAGTCAAGTAAGGCGACAGACGGTAGATTGTTTACGGTTACAAGAACATGGGAGGTAGGGGGTAAAAATGAGGCACAATCAGTCAAGAATTCGGAAGGTGTTGAGGAGTATGGTTGAGTTACCTGACAAACAGAAGGCAGGTTTTCCCCAAACAGACGTCTACTGCCTAACGACGCGGGTGAAAGGCGTTTCCCGAAGGCTGAGTGTTACAGTTATTGGCAATGTGACCAGGTAGTTTGCAACGAAAACAAATTACAGGAGTACGAACAGCAGGAACGGAGGCGGGAGGCAATGATGGGTGTGACAAGGTAGAGGGAATGACTGGTGGGGGAACAGATGCATAATATGAACGGTCACCTAAGGAATTAATAGTATTATGAGCTAAATTATATAGTTGAAAAAGAGAGACAGGAGGAGTAAGTGCATTAAATAGAAGACGAAATGATGGAACGGCATAGAATTGTATAATTGAAATCAATTCGGAAGTATTATAGGAAATACTAAGAATATCACTATAGGTGATGATTGAGTCTAGGTAATCATGAGCTGGTTCATTAGGTAGCTGATGACATCGAATGAATTCAATGCTTAACTTATGTCGAACTTCAAGGGGTAAAAAATAGTTATGTATGGCGTGCCTCAATTCGTACCAATTTGAAAAATTGGACATGTTATCTAACCAAAAGGTAGGAAAAAACCCAGTCTTTGTAGATAGAAGGCCGATTAATTGCGGAAAGGAAGCGACCTTTATATTTAAAAATTTATGAACCGAAAAAAGCCAGATAGTTAGGCTACGAGGGTCTGTCGCTTGTAATTGAAGAACTTGAAGTAGTGATTGTTTGATAATCTGAATATTAAGTGAGCTGTCAACTGGAGCATTTTGAGGTACGGGAGGAGCAGAATAAGCAGGTGGAGAGGGAGCCATAGGGTGCTGTTGGAAAGAAGGTTTCACATCTTCGGATAAGAAGTCAGGTGTATAATTGGTAGATGAGGGGTATATGGAGAGGGAAGAAGAAGAAAAGGAAATTAAGTCCTGAACAGGAGGATTAGGTAAAGATAAATTATGGGGTAATGGGGAAGATAATAGAATAGAATCTTCTCCTAACGGGAAATTGTCAGAGAAACACGCCATTATAAAGAAAACAAGAACCAAAGAGAGAGAGAAGTGAGTATACTAGGACAAAAAATATTCTGCTACCATTTGTTACATAAATGTACATTCACTTGATAATATAATATATTTTGAGGAAAATGATAAAACCTCAATAACCAAATACTGATTTTCAGAAAATCCAGGCAATGGTTAGTGATATATATACCAGGTCAAGCAGAGGTGCAGCGAGGCGATTCGTAGGGAAAATTACGCCAGCCAAGTCATACCGAAGGGGCATACAACACCCCCAACTTAAGCGATTAAGCAACACCAAGCAATTAGAATAAGTATCCAAGGCGTCAGCAGAGCAACGTAGAGATAGATTACGGGGCCTTTTTCCCAAGAGGTATTGCATGCTAGGTGCAAATGAAACAAAAAAAGAGAAGGGGGGGGGCATACAAAAATAATGACAACCCAAACAAATAAGTTTTAAATAACAGGTTGTATTGTAAGAGCATCAAAAGTTTACATCTTTACAAATTAAAATAATCTTTGGTATATTCATATGAAAGTAAGGATGGCAGTGATAAACAATCAAAGTACAAATCTTAACACTGAAGTTCAGAGAGTTAAAGGTTGGGAGAGATAGAATGAAAATCCTAAAATACAGGGTGGAAATACCTAGAAATTTTATAACAACGAGAATGTAACAATCACAATAAGTAGAAAGGTATGTGCGCAAAAACCACAAGGTGGATATGTACAAATAAGATAATCATAGAACAACAGCCTATCCCCCTAATAAACACTATTCCACTTAAGAGAAGTAACACGCAGACCTTAATGCAGACAATGAGAAATGGCACAACCCAACTCACAGACCACTATTACAATTATGAAAAACATATAAATTCTTATTAATAGTAAAAGGAGGAGGGGGGGGGGGGGGACAGATGAGGAAAATACCGAAGAGGAGGGAAAAGTAATAGAGAATTTAAAAAAAGGGGAGGATGAGGAAACAGGTAGAGATCAGGCTGCAATATTCATTTTCATATCGATGACATTTCACGCTCACTAACAACACGCAGACTAAGTTGAATATCACTTGTAAAGTTCGCCGATCCACGACTCTGTTTCCTTCACTATTAGATAGAAAACCACCAGATTTTGAAGTTTGTCCAACAAATTTCATAGTGCCCAGAGTGGGCCAAAGTTCAAAATCAGTAACAATAGTAAGGCCAGAGAGGCAAGGAAGTGAAGAAAATATTGAAGTCAAGTAGAATGGACAGGATGAAATCAGCACGGACCAGCCGTGCAAGGAAGTTCCTGCTCCCACTGCTTTTACAAACACAATATGCACCTGATCGCCCATCGAAAGGGAGCAACGAGTTATATACGCGAGCGAAGCACATGCTGGAAAGTACTAGAAACAGATGACGTAATGATGTGCCGGTGAGGAAGGCGAGAGAGCAAGCAGTAGTGGATGGGGCGAGCAAGCAGACGGAACAATGGCGGAGCAGTATAATGTTTACAACAGGGGGACGACGAAATATGCAGAAGGTAAGAGCAATGTAGAAATAGGGAGCACATAATAAGTTTCTGAGAAAAAAAGTCTTTGATTTGGAAAAATACAGTATCACTCCAGAGATTTATGTGGCAAACACCTCAGCTTTCTTCTTCAAACAGCGCCACTTAACATAACCGTATATGCAGCCTATCATAAAAACATATTTGAAATGCATGTAGAGAAATAACCTCCTCGCGAAAAATTTACGTATAAATAGCTGTAACTAGACGCGAGAAGATATGAAATATCCTCTGAAATTAGTGATGTACTCTGCCATATCTTGAGGTGTATCACATTCTTACTTAATTTCCGTATATAACATTAAAATTAAGATATCGTTTACTTCAGTCTTTATTTTTAAAGAGTTAACAACTGCTATCAGCCACGTTATTTACGCATTTATTACGAAAACATGTTATCCTCTTTCATTTTGAGTTTTCTTTATACAACAGCAGTCGATGGGTATTACTAATCAACTCCAACATCGCCTTTGAATGTCAATGAGAGAGCTCGCAAATGCACAAAGTGTAAAAAACTATACCGTACCGAAGATGATCGATCGCATTTTGTTGCAAACGTTTCAGTCATCTTATTCAAACAGCATCACGTATCCTAACTTAACCGTACTATACATATGATGAAACCACACTTCAAGCGCCAGCACAATAAATTTTCATAATAGCCTTTCCGTAATTTAACTAGACGCGACAAAATATAAATTAACCTCTGACATCAATTAAGCACTCTGCCGTATCTCGAGGTATATCCCATTCTTACTTAAGTGCAGTATTTAGCCTCAAAATTAAGCGGTCATTTAGTCAGCCTTAATTTTTAACGAGTTAACAACTGTTATCGGACATGTTATTTACGCATTTATTATGAAAATATGTTCTCTTTCATTTCGAATTTTCTTTACGGAACAGCTGTCAATGGGTATTGCTAATCGACTCCAGCATCGCTTTCGAATGTCGACGAGAGAAATCGCTAGTGCACATAGCGAGGAAACGATGCCGAAGGTAATCGATCGCATGCAATATAATCGCTGGAGTGCATAAATATCGGTAACGGAAAATGCGCGCAGGCCTAATTGCTCGTAATAACGGATGCGCCAGTGATAGGGTTCTCGCTGTAACCGAAGGCCGATGCACAGTTTAATATAGGAATTTTGGTGGGACAGAAAAAAGTCGTCGCTATAACGGAGTTCTCATTATATACCGTACTCGCTATAGCGGACTTCTACTGTATATGTTTTCCAATTCCATCATTCCTCTTCCCTTTTCTACCCTTCTTAAAATTCTTACATCCCTTTCAATAGTTGTGAAACAGTGTCCAGTTTCTTGTTTGTGTGCACTCATTGCAAAATGGTTCTTGTGTTTCGCTGCATTGACATGTTCAAGATATCTTATAAGAAAGCTTCTGCCAGTTTGGTCAACATGCAAATAATTGCACTCTACATGCAAGCCTATAGATTCCTGATCCTTGATATTGATTGCTATTTATATTAACATTATTAAGATTGAAAAAAAAAATATTTCAGTTCGTGTTTTGGGTTTTGAAAGCGATATTGACATTATGTTTTTTGATGGTATTAGTAACCTGGTATATGGCTGGGTTAGTGAATGTAAAAGTTCCAAATTTGGATTTCTTATTTTTATCTGGAATGAAGTTTGTGGCCAGTTTTATTTTCACTTTGTTAATGATCTTGTTAACCATCTCTATTTTATAACCATTACTGAGTGCTAGGTCCTTTATAAAATTAAGTTCTTTCTTTAAACTATTGTTTGCAAGTGGAACTTTTAGGGCTCTGTAAACTAAATTTAAAAAAGCTGCTTGTTTGTGAGAATTGGGGTGGAGTGATTCGTTCTTAATCGTTATTGGGGAAAACGTTGGTTTTCTATAAATTCTAAAGTCAAATTTTTTTTCCTACTCTCTTTACATTGATACAGTAGAATTCCATTAGTCCGGCATCCAACAGTCCGGTACGCCCGATGGTCCAGCACCATTCCAGGATTTTTAAAATGTTATTATCTCTTAATAATTATCTCTTGTGAACAATTTGATGCATTATTTGTCGAAACCAATCAAAGTGTATTTTTTATTATTTCAAAGTTAATAGTGCAAATGTATCTGATAAAATCCATTTCTTATGCACTGACTGACTTAAATATCTCTACAGTATCTCTGGAAATATTCAGCCTAGAAGGCTGTGTGCTGTACTGAGTACTGGAAAGCCAGCCATATGATTAAAAAAAAAGATTTCAAAAATTGAATGTATGGGCCACGTTCAAAAAACGGATGGGAATATGCCTTCAAAAATTGAAGCGGACAGAACGAAAAGAGAATTTGTAGATGGAAAGACTCTAAATGTTAAAGAAAGACTTACAGATAAAAACATTGATGAACTCCGGCATTATTATGGAATGGCAATAAGAAACAACACGTTTGAAAAGAGGAGTGTGTTATTAAACTAATGATTCTGCTGATTACCATTTTACTGCAAAACGCCATGTTACAGCTGTTTTCACTCTACGCCTTAACCTATATCGTAGTAGCCCGATAGTCCGGCATTTCCGGTAATCCGGCACCGGGTCGGTCCCGAATGTGCCGGACTACCGGACTTCTACTGTATCTAGAAAACTTAACGAGTTGTTACTTTCTTCCTCTTTAGTGAATTTTATATTACTGTGCAAGTTATTTAAAAAATTCAAAATATTATCGCTGTTGTTTAGTTTACTGTCTTATGACAAATATGTCCACATAATTCAGCCAAAGGCGCAGTCCTTCTATGTTATTCGAAATTTTAACATGTTTCAAATGATCCATATAAATGTTAGCCAGTATACCTGATGTGAGGTCTCTCATTCCTAAACACATTCGGTGATAAATTTTTCGATTAAATGTAAAATAATGATTACTTAAAATGAATCTTACATCAATGAATTATTCTACTTCACACCTACTTAATTTGCTGTGACTGAATAAATTTTTATTACCATATATTAATGGTTTCATTAATTGGTATGCATGGGTACATGTTGGTTATATCATATACAGTAGAACCTCGACAATTCGAAATCGGTTACTTCCAAATCCCGCCTAATTCAAAGCAGCTCTCGTTCCCGGAAACATGAGATACAGTTTTGCATGTTATTTAAATTGTTTAATTCGAAATACGGATAATTCATAATTCGAAGTACAATGTCTGCCCCATTACCGAAATTCAAACTTAATTTGAAACTGCCTTTACATTTTAAAACAATAGTATGTTACAGAGTAATTTCAACTCAAAATTTACCCGCGTTATAATAGAACGTGTGTTCCGGAACGTGGAGGGGTAGCTCTCCGCACATACACTCACTTTGGTGGGTCTAAAGTGCGCTTCATGATTGCTAAGTTAAATGAAATCGGAATTCTTTTGTATTCTTCAACCTTTTAAGGAACGCTGTAATATCACGCAACAGGCAGTATGTGAAAAACCGTGGCTCATATAATAAATTTGTAGGCACCGAACAATATTATCATTGCCGATGAAACTGCATTGCTTTATTTAAATGAGAGCCCAAACGGTCTTCTGCTTTTTAAGGAGAAATTGCCAGCCGGGGATTCGTACAAGGGTGGGGGATGGGGGTCACTGTAGTGCGTAGCAATGCACACGGAAACGAGAAATTTTTTCCCCTCGTCATAGGAAAGTTCGGTAAGCCACAATGTTTTAAGGGCGTCGGGCACTTTCCATGCCAGTACAAAGCATCTAAAAATGCAAACAGTAAAGAAATCCAAAAAATAATGCATTTGCACAGGGGAACCAGCATATTTTTTCCTCGTCTTTGAATTGTGTGAATTTTTTCTTTCGTTGCGTGCAGTTATGTTTTTCAGTGATTTATCCAAGTGCATTATCTGAACATTGTAAACGCACCTTGTTGGATACATTTTGGAAATAGTTCTTTTTTCATGGCATTTGAAAGGTATAAACTGTGAATCAAGGTTAACTGCATGCAGTAACGGGCCTTAGAATATTTTGTAAAGCGGCAAGGGCTGGTACTTCTGAATTGCGAATTGGCGGTCACTTCAAAATCACGTAATTCAAAGTCCGATTTTTGAGTCCCAACGACTTCGAATTAACGATGTTTTACTGTAAACACATTTTATAATACGGTTCTAGGTCAAATTTATTTAGCCTATCATAGAATTCAATTGAGTTATTAATTGTAGAATTATTTTTAAATTTATAGTGTTTTCTCAGAAATTGATGTACAAAATTAGGTCTTATAAGTTGAACTATTCATACAGTTGATTACAGGTCGTATAGGTATGTTAATTTTGTGGACTTTGGGCATAGCCTTGGCTGATGGTATATTTGGGTTCATATTTATCAGTTTCTGACACTAACTCATTAGAGAGAAAGGATGAATTTTTAAGGAATTTCTTTAGATACCGTGGAATTTTGACTGTAGGATCTTTCTATATTACCGAGTAAGCTCCGTCCAAAAGAAAAAAATCCTGTTTTTTTTAATGTAATCTTGTTCATTTAAGATGCTTACCCTCCACCACCACCACCACCACCACCACCTATCTTCGCTTCCTCTTCTCACTCCCTGCCAAAACACGAGCTCACTCACTCACTCGTATAATACACGGAGCACTAACGGAGCAACAAGCAGTTATCACGAAGGTTTAACACTAGACAATTACACAACAGCAGGAAGGGTAAGTGATAATTCTCTCACTAAGAAGTTTATACAGTCTTCTAGTTGAAGTCTTATACATATTTTTTTATTTACAGATATATCAACGAGCTCAATTCAAAATCTGCGGTGTTCATTCAAATTCTACTTCACATTTTACTAACAAGTTCATTATAACAAGATGATGTAATGACAAACATTTGGATTCTTAGCCAATACATATTGTACTAGTGTTACTCCAGTAATATTGGAAATACGACAATGGTTTAAAATACAAGCTAGTATTAGCTTCATAAAATCGTTGAACATACACTGAAGGTTCAAGGACAATTATAATTGAATCAATACAATTAGCCAGTGTTATGGCCTCACTACTACATCAAGACTTTGTTCTTCTTACCATCTGCCAACCTCCGCATTTTACTGTTGCCATATTCTCACCATCTGCATGCTCACTCAGCTGTTCACTAACTGTGCTGCTCTACTCCACTGCTGCTTCTCTGCTGTGACATCACGCTCACGTATTCCATATACGAGTAACTTCTGGACTCGCCTTTCTACCAACTATATAAGCGTGCTCCTGCCTCTTTTCGCCGGTCAGACATCGAGTGTAATTATTCCTGAGTGGAGAGAGCAGACTATTTTACAGGCGGCTGGTCCATTGCGATATTTTAAATTCTCATTCTGAAAATGCTGCATTGAAAATCGTCGTGAGTGAGCAAATGTTTTAACTTCTTCGTGTTTGGTGTTTCTAACAAGACTTAAAGACTAAACTATTGATCATTTAATGCCCTTCTGGCTTTGATTCTAACTAAAATCCTTCAGACGTATATCTTTATTAATCCTTAATTTCACATGGTGGACTATACCTGGACAAATGTTAGGAATGTTGCCACATCATGAACTCTTGCTTGATAGCACACTGGTCGCGCTTCATTGTTACCTAGAGATGGGAGTTACATATTGTAACATGATACTATATCCTAATACATAACAGTAAGCTGTTCCACAAATATTATGTTCCTCCGGGGACCCTAATACAAAACTGTCTCAGCAAAATCAAGGGAAGGGTAGGGAGTTCCTGATTGGCTAACAGGTATTAGCAAGCATAGCAACTCGCTTTAAGCAAGCACTTCTGCGCAGGTGCGAGCGATACTTATGTAACAGTGTAGAGACAGTACTGATACTCCTCTCCTGTTACTTGCTGGCCAGTTACAAATATGCTCTAGTTATTTGAAGTGCTGTGTATTGGGCTAACACATGGTGATAGAGCAGTGTTACGTGTGCTCTTCCCACCTTGCATCTAGTGTTTCACTCCGTGTTCTGAGTGAATGTATTATATCCGATACAATTACTTTGTACAGTTTGCATATTTGCTGGGAGATCTTTAGAAGATAGGTCCAGCAGCCAATGTTGTTGCTTCCTTAGCACCACCCAGGGGTCACGTGTAGGGCTTTTAAAGGTTTAATAATAATAATAATAATAATAATAATAATAATAATAATAATAATAATAATAATAATAATAATAATAATAATAATAATAATAATAATAATAATAATGTTATTTGTTTTACGTCCCACTAACTACTCTTTTACGGTTTTCGGAGACGCCGAGGTGCCGAAATTTAGTCCCGCATGAGTTCTTTCACGTGCCAGTAAATCTACCAATATTAGGCTGACGTATTTGAGCACCTTCAAATACCACCGGACTGAGCCAGGATCGAACCTTTTAAGGTTTAACCTATGGACGTGAAGCAACAGTATTTCAGGTGTAATAAGATCAACTCCTACCCACTGGCTTCCTGTCTTGAGCAACATCATGCCTCCTTCATTCCGTGGAGCACTAGCACTGTTGAGAGAATACTCCAAGATAAATGAGAACCCTGACTTGCCCATCCACTCCAATATTCCTGACCTTCAGAGGAACCGGTTGAAATCTAGACATCCGCCAGTTAAGTTCGCTCAGAAGCTCACAGAAGACAATTTCGACCCCTATGCCCAATGGAAGGAAGATTGGATCTCAAAAACAGGTGAACATCTCTGGCCTTTCTTCCCACCTAATTCGAGGACTGATCTCCCAAGAAGAACTTCGACCATCCTTAATAGGATTCGATGTGGTCATGGTGTTTGTGCTGCGTCCCTATATACATGGGGAAAGATACAATCCCCCGAGTGTGACTGTGGTGCTCCTTTTCCAACCATCGAACACATTGTAAAGGAGTGTAGCAGAAGAGCCTACCCTGGAGATTGGTTTGATTTTCTAGAGGCCAATTCAGAGGCTCTAGAATGGATAACATCTTTGGACATTAAAATATAATGTACTTGCTTTCTTGTTTCTGTATATATGCCATACGATAAATAAATAAATAAATAAATAAATAAATAAATAAATAAGATACGATTTATGTGGACAAGAACTCTATTACAGGAAAACGGTTTCTAGGAACGCGTTGAAATTAGGTACGTAATAATAATAATAATAATAATAATAATAATAATAATAATAATAATAATAATAAAGCCTCTGTGGCTCAGGTGGCAGCGCGCCAGTCTCTCACCGCTGGATACCGTGGTTCAAATCCCGGTCACTCCATGTGAGATTTGTGCATTTATCATTGCCCCAAAGGACTGCGACAGCTTTCGGCAGCCGGTACATTGCCTATCCTCGCCGCTAGTGGGGGTTCATTCATTCCATTTCTGACCCGGTCGAATGACTGGAAACAGACTGTGGATTTTCATTTCATGTTTAATAATAATAATAATAATAATAATAATAATAATAATAATAATAATAATAATAATAATAATAACAACAACAACAACAATAATAATAGACTAATCATTTTTTAAATTAAAAATTCTACCAGTTCATAGTTATGATAATGTAGGCCTACATGGTATTCAAATATTAGGTCCTGAAAAGCTATCGCAACTCCCATCACGTGAATCTGTATGTATGTTCAGTTCGTCAGCGATTCCGCTGGTGGGAGCCTTATATACTGGATTTACAGAGCAAGTTGGCTACACGGTTTGTGTTAATTAGCAGTTAGCTTGTATTCAGGAGGTGGTGGATTCGAACCCCTCTGCTGGCAGTCCTCAAGGTGGTTTTCGGTGGTTTCCCAAATGCCGGGACTGTTCCTCAGTTAAGGCTACGGTTGCTTAAATCCTAATCCTGTCCTACCCTCTCCCATCGTCACCGTAGGATCAGTTTGTGTCGGAGCAATGTAAAAACACAAATAACAAAAAAGTACTGAATTAAATTCTGCTTACGTTTTGCCTGGTAGGGCTCTTACCTCATGACCCATTTCGGCAGCATCTGAAGTGTATATGGCACCCGTTCATCAACATATTTTATAAAGTCTGGTCCTAAAGTCCCTAACTATAGATCCTTGGACATCTATGAATGCACATAGCAGCTACGGCGCTTTTTATACATGAAGGTTTCGAAGTATTCGTTCTCGAAATGTAAATGGGTCATTGCAAACATTTTTCTAGGAATAGTTAAGAACGTGAGTGATGAGCTGGCGAAAGGGACACTGGAAGAGATGAAAGCGAGATGAAGATATAGTATTGCTAATTAGAAGTACTTACTAATGTGCGGTTAATGATCACAACAGACAAGTAGAAGGAACGTTCCTTCCAAAAGCTGACCTGCAATTTGTATTATGTTATTTTTATATCCTAATACTGCAACCTAATACTACACTGTAACAGATACACAGGAACATGATACTGGTAAGTAACGATTTGTCCCATCCCTACTGTTAACTGATAGGGTTTAAGCAGCCTGGAAAAATCCCCCCTTTCCCTCCTTCCTCTGCCTGTCTCCTCTTTTTTCTTTCCACTGTGTTAACTCCTAATTTTTTAACGTGCTTTATTTCTCTATTTTGCTTACCCTTTTTTCGGTTTGTTAAATAATTGTAAGTGTGGCCTTTAAATCAGTATTAAGTAATTGTTATTAAGACCCCTTTCTTCTTACCAGTTGTGGTTCACTAAACATAAATTGTGGTTCTGTATCAATCACGAGTCTTGGGTTTTGCAGAAACTCCTTGGTGCTGTTTGTAGAAATCTCTAGTCAAGATCTATTCCGATTGTATTTAATTGTAAAAGGACTGTGCATGTTCTGAAACCCTTCTGTTTGCATATTTTTTCTTGTTTGTTGTACTCTGTTCTAGTCATTTATGGTAAAAATATAACTTACTTAAATTGATTCCTTTTTCTTTAAATCTTGTCTGTTGTATGCACTTTCCCCTCTGTTCTCTTTTTCTTGACATTGCACTTACAATGGACAACCCACTTGGTCGGTCCGGCGAAGCTTCACCGACTCTGCTGATTAGTTTACGTGTCGCTATTTTCTAATGAGAATTATTGGTTCTGGTATTGGATAAACGTCTTTCCGCGGTCTGACAAGTTCCCTCCAGCAAAATGACACCTGCTTGCTCTAGGTACTGAGTTGCTCGAAATAAATACTGTTCCATAATCCCTTGTGCCGTGGATTGATCCCATTATCATTACCTGTGCTGTGATTATACTTAGTTTTCCCCATTCCTATAAACATATTTTCTGATAAAATATTTTAGAACGCCACACCAGATCTCATACACGGGTTTCAAATAGATGGTTAATAGATGAGTTTCGTATATAAGTTTTAAAAGACAATGTAAATGCCAAGATTTTAGACAATTGTGTTTATGCTTAAAGACATAACTTTTTATTGTCAAATGATCAGTAAAATATTGTAAGATTTGTCACTCATGCTTGTAAAGCATATTTCAGCTCAATAGAATATGTTGTTGATTTTATTAAACCTTGAGTAAATGTTAATTGGCTGATGATGCTCACGAAAAGGAATGAAAGGAAGAATTTAATAAGGATATAATTCCATATTAGCTGATGGTGTATTCAATAGGTGGTCTTTTCTCCCAAGTCTTCCCAGCCCAAACTTTGCAACATTTTTGTAACACTACTCTTGTATTGGAAATCGCCCAGAACAAATCAAGCAGCTATTCTTTGGATGTTTTCCAGTTCTTGAATCAAATAATACTGATGAGGGTCCCATGCACTGGAACCATACTCCAGTTGGGGTCTTACCCGAGACTTATATGCCCTCTCCTTTACATTCCTACTACAACCCCTAAATACCCTCATAACCATGTGCAGAGATCTGTACCCTTTTTTTTTTACAATCACATTTATGCGATTACCTCAATGAAGATCTATCCTTATTATTACGGGGATACCCGTGGAATGCAGAGGTGAAAGAAGGTGCCGGCTGGAATGGTCTATTCACAAAGCCGAAATATGAATTAAAATTTCATTAAAGGTTATATTTTTGAAAATAGCAAAACTTAACAATTTTCACATAGAATTTGAAAATTTAACAAGTAACAACAAGTCAACAAGTAACCGACACTCAGGTACAAGACCAGGAAAAGCCAAGATTTAGAGATAATTTAACAAGCTGGGCTTCAAGCCCCAAGTTTTACATTTCCTGAGCTCTCAGCTCACAAACATATTACCAAAGGGCAGAAATCCCCTAATTACATGGAGCACTTGCTCCCACCTAGCAATATCAAGCCTCGCAGAGGCACATTTCCAATACATAAAAGAGCTGACCCGCTCTCAGTTTTCCAAGCCTATTACAGGCATACCATACCTTACCTTACAATCACTTGCCATCAAGGCACAAATTACACCACTGAAACGGGGCTATCTCGTGCCCAATCTACTGGGCCTTAGCAGAAAAAGAATAGGTTAAGTAAATGGCCCCAAAATACAAAATGAACGGAGATGTATACTTGCACTCCTGAATGAAACTTCTTAAAACCTAAGAGGCACAAGGCCGATGAAACAGGGGCTATTCCCAAACTATGGAGGTGACTTGTATAAGGAAAATTTAAGACATTACAGAAAGGAAGAAAACCAATTAGAAAATGTAGTCACCTCAATACAATATGAAGGGGAGCTCGAGAGGGTAAATCACTCCCTATCCCCGAATTACAGCTAAAAATGAAGTTTTAGAAAAGCGACGGAAATTACATGTTTGAAGATAGGTTACACAGTAAAGATTTCGGACCTTCCCCGTGGATTAAACTGCTGAGCTAGCAAGAAATAAAGATGTTAAGCGGCCATTACCTTACTGAAGATCTGCTGCCTGAAGAAAGAGGCGCTTCCCGCCTCCCGCTATACGTACATACACTAAGTTAGATGTTGATGATGTGGCCGAGAGACAAGAAAATCAGCAGTTTTTATATCCTCGAGACAAATTCGAGACCTTTCATGAATAAAACAGCCACACCCACAAGCTTTTATTGGCTAGCTAAAAGTTACACATCCAAATCAAAGAAGAAAGACACGATTGGTCAAAAATTAATTACAGAAATTCTGGATTGGCTCAATTCAAAACTGGCGGAAAGAAAAGATAAATATTGCCAACCCACAAATGAAAGAACGAAATTTAGTAATAAGAAAACTTATGAATACAAAATTTCTTCAAAAAAGTTCCTTCACTTCGCACCAGGGTGCATGATCATAGTTTTTTTTAGTAGAGACATCTATAAGAGAATGTCCACACTTCTTGATCAATGGGAAACAAAACAAGTTGAAATCCACACAGTATTGACAACTTCATAATCACAAAATTTTCGGTAGTGACATCTTCTGAGAAACTTATGAGTTGATCCAGTTTTTAAAGTTCAGAGTTTCTCCTGTAGAGGAGGATTTATTGGTGCAAGATTTAAAACTGCGGCGTAGGGGTGTACCGCCCGGCACACTTATATTAGCACCTAGCTACTTACAATGATCCCCAACAGGAACTTTCTCCCTATCAATGCAATGGTTAAAACTGAGAGGACTTTTCCTATTTGTGAAACTTGCAACCTGACTTTTAACCCCGTTTATCATCGTATCATTGCCTACTGTCCATCTCACAACATTATCAAGGTCATTTTGAAGTTGCGCACAATCTTGTAATTTATTTATTACCCTGTACAGAATAACATCATCTGCAAAAAGCCTTCTCTCTGATTCCACTTCTTTACACATATCATTGATTGTATAAGAAAACATAAAGATCCAATAATACTGCCTTGAGGAATACCCTTTAATTATTACAGGGACAGATAAAGTTTCACCTACTCTAATTCTCCAAGTTCTATTTTCTAGAAACATAGCCACCAATTCAGTCACTCTTTTGTTGAGTCCAATTGCACTTATTTTTGCCAGTAGTCTCCCATGATCTACCCTACCATTTGCCTTAGATAGGTCAACAGAGATACAGTCCATTTGACCTGCTGAATCCAGGATATCTGCTATATCTTGCTGGAGTCCTAGAAGTTGAGCTGCCTTCTATTAAGCCAGTTATTAATTTTGCAAACATGTCTAATATAATCAGAAAGAATTCTTTCCCAAAGCTTACATGCAACGCATGTCTAACTGACTGGCCTGTAATTTTCAGCTTTATGTCTATCACCCTTACACCATGATGAATCACAGAGCAAGTGACTAATCCAAATGTTTAGTCTTTTCGATGGTTTCTATTAAGCTGATGGTCTCTTCTGCTCACTGCAGAACTTTGCCAGTCTAGGGTATTTCTAAGGTTCAATGACAACACCGAATTTAAAATGTACATAGACTTTTCTTTTCTGCCTTCAGTGGAGTCTAGGTTTGAGAGTCGTCTGTTACAATGCTCCAAACAAACCTTTTGATGAAGTGATTTTTTAATCGTAGAGATGTAGAGATGTGCTCTTCTTACTGAAAGCTTCTTTTGCAATAAGCTATTCAGGAACAGGCATCCTCCTCACAGCTCCCTCAGATCAAATGTTTCTATGCTTCTCATGTACTTGAATTGATTTACCTGGGCCAATCTTTCACCTTCCATATTAATATTGGCATTCTGGTTACCATCTCATGTACATGTCATTACCTTGGGTTTCCTTTTTATTCATCTCCATGTTGCACATTTCTACGAGGTTCTTTCTTGCTGTCTGCTATCATAGCAATGTTATCAGGGAAACGAATGGTTTGGTACAGTTCAATTATTTTTATTCCTTGACTGTATATAACAGAATATTTTTCATTGGTTCTTCAGTGTATATATGAAATAGCAGAGATGATTAACCACATCCTTGTCTAACATCTTTTATTTTTGTCTGTTTCTTCCTCTACAGTCAAGTGCTGTTTGGTTCTTATACAGCTGGTACATGATTTTCCCATTTCAATACTCCACTTTTAGGCTTCTGAGGGCTTTGAACGTAATGTTCCAGTTAACATTGTCAAAGTCGTCCTCTATATCAATGACAGCAATTGGGATGTTCACTCTTACAACTTTTTCAATAATACTGTTCTAGGGCTCAGGATAGCTTCCCTTTTCCTCTATTTCTTCTAAACTCAAATTGATCTACTGAGAGATTTTCTACTTTTCTTTCCATGCAGCGGTATACAATTCTCATGATAGTTTTGAAGGCATGAGTTGTCATTCTAAATGTTCTGTAATCTTTATATTTTTATGTACAATTTCTCTTGGGAATAGGTATCAGTATAGTCCGCTCTTAAGTTATCAGTATTCAACCACTAATATAAACATTGTTTACCATCTGGTGTAAATACATTTTTGTTTTGTTTCCCATTAACTGTAGAATTTTGGCAGTAACTGAACCAACTCCAGGAGCTTTCCTTTGTTTTAGCTCAGTCAAAGCTTCTGTTGTCGGTCAGCCAGTGTCAGTTGGGTGCCACTAAGGAACATCTCTCTCTTTCCTTTGGAAGTAGTTCTAAGCCCATTCAAGAGATTGCTACACTTTCAGGATTTTTTCCCACCTAGAAGTCAGCACAGTGTACTTCGCTTTATTACTTACTATGAGAGTATGCTTCCCACCTATTCTATGGCCAGTGAACACTACTCATTTATATCAGTTGGGTTACTATTCACAGTTACAGTTGTTGGAGTTTATTATACTGATATATGCATGTACAATACAGTTCAAACTGTCAGGATATTTAATAAATAAATATATGCACGTAACCTATGCGATTAATCAACAATAATTTTCGTATTTTTTTTTTCAAGAGTGTTTTGGAAAGGACAATGTCATTCTCCTAACACTCAAATAATAAGAAGTAAACAATTGCAAATGAGCATCATGTACTCCAAAAAAGATTGTAACTTGCTTATTTCCACTGTTTAAGCAGAGCTAAAATTATAATAATATTATTATTATTGATTTTACATACCACAAACTACTTTTACAGTTTTCAGAGTCTAAAATTACACGTTTGATTTGCAGTCAAAGTATAAATGTCCCAAAGGAATATCATTTAAGGTGCCGCTGTGAAACCCATCGCCCAAAATATGATCTGTGCCAAGAAAAATCAAGAGAGGATACATTGCAGGAGTTAGAGGCTGCTTTTTGTAAGCAATAGTCTGTGTTCGAGAATTTAATAGGAGACAGTGAAGCCACTGTTAAAGCAAGCTATGTGACCACAGAGCTGATTTAAAACAAATCCAAATATTTTACAATGTTTTACGTCACACTGATACAAATAGGTCTTATGGCGACGATGGGATAGGAAAGAGATAGGAGCGGGAAGGAAGCAGCCATGGTCTTAAGGTACAGCTCCAGCATTTGCCTGGTGTGAAAGTGGGAAACCACGGAAAATAATCTTTAGGGCTGCCGACAGTGTGGTTTGAACCCACTATCTCCTGAATGCAAGATCATAGCTCTCCACCCCTAACCAAACGGCAACAATGTTTCAATGACAGTGAATTTGAAAAGCAGAATTTTGTGTGTCCTGATAAAATTCAAACTATAAACAACTTTATTCCTTAACAGAATATGAACTTCCGGTTCCACCTATTCAATACTTTCAATACTTCATTAGACCATTCAATATTCAAGCAGTCATATAAACTAGGACATGTTTTGGCTCATACTTGGCAATCTTCAGCTAGAAAAATACAGCTGTTCTTCAAAAGTTTACAAAATTTTCGATATATCTAATTAAAAGTCTTTAAAATACTCATTATTAGATTAATGTTTGAGAGGGGCACCAATTGTTGTTTCTTGTGATCTTAAGACCTAAGATTTTAAATGTTCTGTTTACTTCTGGTTCAAAGTGTGAACTTGAGTTGGGAATTTATGGAAGTGAGCTGTTCCAATACCATCCACATATCTGGTCCAATAGCAGATACCATTAACATTGCTGAGTATTCGTGTGTTTCCCAGATTGTGAATGAATATTTCAGCTAGTATTCCCGAGATGGGAGAACCCATGGGTAAACCCTTTTCGTAGTAGATGTTTTTATGAAGGTAAAGTATTGTTGTCTTTAAAAAAAAAGCGTATGGCTTTTAGTACCGGGAATGTTCGAGGACAAGTTCGGCTCGCCAGATGCAGGTCTTTTGATTTGACTCCCGCAGGCGACCTGCGCATCGTGATGAGGGTGAAATGATGATGAAGACGACACATACACCCAACCCTCATGCCAGCGAAATTAAGCAATGAAGGTTAAAAATCCTGACCCTGCTGGGAATCAAACCCGGGACCCCTGTGACCAAAGGCCAGCACGCTAACCTTTTAGCCATGGAGCCGGACATTGTTGTCTAAAATGAACTTTAATAAATTTAGGAATTCTTCTATTTCAAGGTTGCTTAAGTTATTTTGTTTGTTCAAATTATTACTGATAAAGAGTTATAGTTTTGGATGTTGGAGTATACGTTTTTGATATAAGAGTGCATGGTGAAGTGGGGGGTTTATTTTGAGTTTCTTAATAGCATTGCAAAATTCGATAGAATTTTTTATAGTTATTTTGTAGGAAATTTTTTTTTTGCAAGAAGTTTTTGGGCATACTGAGAAAATGTGTAAATTGGACCCTTTTTGTAGTTAATGATCAGTCTAATATGAACATCCTTTCTTGTGTATTTTGAGAAGTGTAGATAAACTTTGATTCATACTGATGCACATTATTTGGTCCATTCATGTTCACTGAAAAGTATAGAGGAGTTTTTAAAAGATATTTTAGGTTTCTTTAAAATTCCATTAATGGGATCTTTATTGATTTAAAAAAGTTATCGCCTGAAAAGAATTGCTCAATTTTATTTGTGTAATCGTTCTCTGTCATAAAAATGTTGTATTGCCTTTGTCTATGGTGGTAATTACATTATATTGTTTTTGATCTTTTGTTTCAATTTGGATAATTGTTTTTGTGAAGAGGGGGAATCTACAATTTGTTAATATAATAAAATTCTTCCGGGCTGTTATGAACAGTATTATTGAAAAAGCTGTAAGAGTGAACATCCCAATTGCTGTCATTGATATAGAGGACGACTTTGACAATGTTAACTGGAACATTACGTTCAAAGCCCTCAGAAGCCTAAAAGTGGAGTATTGAAATGGGAAAATCATGTACCATGCCACGGCATAACAGCCCGGAAGAATTTTATTATATTGACACCGGCCGTGAAAGCCTTCATACTTTAATGACTACAATTTGTTGCTTCTTAATGGAATGTTTTCCTAATTTCAAATCGTATTTCTTCTTTGTCTGTCTGTGGCTAGTTTATTGATTGACAATTCGGTTTCTTCTATTATAATTCTAATGTCAAATTGGGAGCGTTATGCTGGTTATGATTTGGTTTCTTGCTTAGAATGTTGTTTTCTATCTCACCGAGGGATAGATTTGTTAAGTTCTTGATAGGTGGGTGGAACATGTGTGTGGTGGTATGTGATGCTTCAGAATCTATATTAGCTTTATTGCTTGTTCAGTGTGTTTTTAGGATATTGAGTCCGTTGTTTAAATTCTTGTTTTTCTTGGATAGGTTTTGAAAAGTTCTGTTGTCTGATTTTCAAACAAATTGCATTCTAATGGGGCTAGAAGCAGTAAAGTTGATATGTTCGTTGCATAGCTTAGAATTGAGAGAAGCCTTCTTATACAGAAACTTTATTTCATTTTTAATGCGCATTGTATTTAATTTATTGAACATCTTCCGCTCTCTTAAAGTGTTTTTGAAATTTTGGGGTTTGAGGTCAGCAAATTTTGGCGATTTTCAATCTGAAATCAAAAGTACAAAGGGAGTTCAATATATATTGCAACACTTTTTTTTTCTTTTCTAAAAGCAGGTTGGTTTTATTGAGGTTTCAAATACACCATGTTACTCCCCAATCCTTTTGCTACAATACCCTGTTTTTCAGCATAACCTGCATTCAATGTTACGGCCTTATGCCACTATTATGTGAGGGCCTGTATGCCTGCATGGAGCCAACGTCGTGCTGCATCGATAACTTCCCCATCATCCATGTAGTGGGTCCCGCCGAGTGCATCCTTCATTGGGACAAATAGATGGAAGTCAGAAGGTGTGAGATCTGGGCTGTAGGGTGGATGAGGAAGAACAGTCCACCGAAGTTTTGTGAGCTCCTGTAGGGTGCAAAGACTTGTGTGAGGTCTTGCATGGTCGTAGTGGAAAAGAAGTATGCTTACATTTTTGTGGCTACAAACATGCTGAATTCATTTCAGTTTCCTTAGAGTAGCACAATACAGTTTCGAGTTGATCGTTTCACCACGAGGGAGGACATTGAACAGAATAACTCCTTCAGAGTCACAGAAGACTGCAGCTATGACTTTACCAGCTGAGGAAACGGTTCTGAACATTTTCTTTGTGGGAGAGTTGGTGTGGCACCACTCCATGGATTGACATTCTGTTTCCGGTTCGAAGTGATGAATCAATGTTTCATGGCCTGTGACAATATGTTTGACAAGAAATTGTCACCTTCAGCCTCATAACGAGCAAGCAATTCCACACAGATGTTTCTTCTTTGTTCCTTACGTTCTTCCGTTAGATGTTGAGGAACCCAGCACGAACAAAGCTTTGAATACTCCAACTGGTGGATAAGTGTGTCAGCACTACCAACAAAGACGTCAAGTTCCGCAGTGAGGTGTTTAACTACGATCCATCAATCACCTTGAATACGGGAGTCCGCACGTTCAAACTTTGTAGGCGTCACAGCCGTGTGCGGCCAGCCAGCATGCGGGAGATGAGACGGGTTTGGTCAACCTGGTTGGGATGATTAAACACGCCTCACCCAACAACTCACTGTGCCTTTGTTTACTGCCAAGTCTCTATAGACATTCTGCAATTGCCTATGAATATCTGTGATGCCCTGGTTTTTCGCCAAAAGAAACTCAATAACTGTTCTCTGTTTGGTGAACCGTACCCCTCCCTTACCGATGATACATGACATAATATAATACGCACATCGGGAGACTCGAGGCATGGACCGCGACTAGGAAAGGCCAAAGACACAGCCCTGAACTGGAAGTGACCGCAATCAACAATGCATGACAGGGATAAGACTAATACTACTAGCAATAAAAATAAAATAAAATTTAAATGAGGGTTTATTAATGAAATAAAATTCGAAGAAAAAGAAAATGAAGCCAGCAATTTAAAATATAAAAAGGATACATACTTGTGTTCATTTGGTTCAGTCGAAATAGTAACATAAATGGGTGAGCACAGCATTTCTCAAAACACACCAACCATAATGATAAATTTACGACGTGCTCACCGTCTCAATAGTAATTTCACTACATAGTGAGCTAACCTGAATACAATCCACACGGATTTGTTTAGTCGTTCTTTCCACGAGATTAATTACATTGTTTACCAACGCGTACTTCAAACTCCATCACCCTCTCAACAACAATAGCCATAGAAAGATACGATCCCCAAGCATCCGGGAGTAGAAACTCAGAGCATATATAAAAGAATGCAGGTATCAGCATGGCACAGAGAGAAAACGTCTCTGGACTAAAGAACAATATTCAGACCCAAAGAGAATCAGGGGCATGCGCATAGCCTGAATATAACAAAGCAAACATGGCGGCCTCATGGGCAAGCTAACGGCTAAGACAGAGACCAAGTCAAAAAAAATAAACACCGTACCGAAAACAAACACAAGGTACGGAAACAAAATCAAAGGGAAAAATTAAACTGACTGATACGCCATCTTTTCACTCTCCTCACTCACCAACACACACTCCAAACAGTCAGACATTGATGGTATCGGCCAAACAATGTGAGCAGTAGCTCCTGTCAATCAGTTGAACACAAACTCATATTGTGTGACTCTCATGGTCACAAACAAAGGTCTCACATATGTCAGAGATAGTGTGCACGCCGCAGACAATTAGCAGTAGAATAATAGGGACTCAGTGGTCACGCACAAACCCATCAGCTTACGCACTCCGTACGACACAAATAGATCTCCGCGTCGACATGCAGGGCATACATTCATTCGATGGCAAAATACATTAGAATGTAGTGCACATAAATAGAATTGATCAGAGAACCAGTTACCAACATCACACAATCACAATAACAGCCACAAACACGCCGCCCATTCACGCTGCAGAGCAGAAAGGTGCATATCAATCAGCTATAATTAAATGCAGAGAATATCACTACAGAACTGTGGAAAAATATATTAAAACAAGGATCACCATACATGCAGTATTGGTCGTTAAAATAAAAAGAAGGATGGCAGTAATAGCAGAGTTTAAATCTAATAAATACCCATCTATAGCTCAGAAAAGCAACTCCGATCGGCGAAGAGTCCATTTTATATTCCTCTCTCATAACCACAACAAACATCAGAGTCAAAGAGTTAAAGCTACAGTCTCGCCGGAAAGAATGACCCTCCGTGTCCACAACTGAGGGTGCTGCCCTCTCTAGTACAACCTTGGAAATAGTTAAGTCAATCAATGTTAAGTCGCAAGAGGCCTTTAGCAATAATAGAATGGTGACTTTTATGAAACTGCCATTCAAAAATGGCTCATTGGTACGCACCTCCATTACAGACACCATTCTGAAGGCTAGTTATAGCACTGCCACCTATCAGAATCAGTGTTTTTTGCCATTTGCTTTACGTCGCACCGACACAGATAGGTCTTATGGCGATGATGGGAGAGGAAAGGCCTAGGAATGGGAAGGAAGCGGCTTTGGCCTTAAGTTACAGCCCTAGCATTTGCCTGGTGTGAAAAGTGGAAACCATGGAAAATCATCTTCAGGTCTGCCGACAGTAGGGTTCGAACCCACTATCTCCGGATTACTGGATGCTGGCTGCACTTAAGCGACTGCAGCTATCGAGCTCGGACTATTGGAAATTAATGAAACTGTACGAGACGAAGCAGGAATATTCAAAGATGTCCCAAACAAAATTCCAATTTTTAAAACCCGAAATTGGCCGAGAAATAATATGTGTAGCATTATATATTGAATTCCCCTCGTTATGAGTTAATTTCCTTTTCAGCCGATTGGCAATAAACTTACAACTGATAAACTTCATATTTGAGTTCCATATTGGACCATCTTCAGCTAGAAAAATACAACTGATCTTGAAACAAAAGTGGAATCTTAATTAATTTTCATACCTGCCAGGATTTAAGAAAAATCAATAGCACTTCTGATTTTTGTCATACTTCTAACATAAAGGAACTAACTGATGAGTCTGAAAATAGGTTTCAAAATTCAAGAACAATTTTATTTTTCTAGCTGAAGATGACCCAATATGAGCCAAAACATGTCCTAGTTTATATAATGACTATTTGAAATCTGAATGGTCTAATGAAGTATTGAATAGGTGGAACCAGAAGTTTATATTCTATTAAGGAATAAAGTTTTTTATACTAGGGTCAATACAAGAACCCAAAGATGAAGTTTATCAGTTGTAAAGTTAAAGCGTTCATGAACATTTGTCACAAAATACAATTGCCAAGAGTTCATGACATTGCACGAACAATTGCTGGAAAAAGTTGAAAGTTTCTTAACCTCTTCTATTGCAGTTGATGAAAGTGCAGATGTTAGTGGCAAGGCAAAAGCATCTGTTTCCATCCACACCTGTAATGAAAACTTAGATATAATTGAGGAGTTACTGGGCATAATTTTGCTTCAGGATACTTTAACCGGTGAGGATACCTTTAAAGAATACCTTTATTAAAACTATTGTAGCAATGGGGAAGCGCAGCGGATTCACCGCCAAGTTGCTGGCCAAGCAAAAAGGAGTCCCTCCTGAGGGTAAGTTACATCATGCTCACTGTATTACTCATGAGGTACTATGCTAAATAACTATAAAAAAGGATGATATTTTAAAATCTGAAAAGAAACTGGTAATTTTTATTCTCTATACTATGCAGAAGTTTGTTGGCTTCTTGTTTAAATGTTCTAAAATTGAGCTTCTTCGCAAGGAGATTAGAGTATTTCTGGAAATGACTGGCGAGTTGGCAAATCAACTACGTGATGATAATTGGCTTCAGGACTTGGCATTTATGGTATACACTGCAGGACATTTAGATGACAAATTTAAAGTTACAAGGTAAAGATCAGGTAGTAATTTCAATGTATGACCGTATCAAACATTTAAATTAAAGCTAAAGCTTTTGGAAGGGCAACTGAAAAGTGGCATCTTAATTCATCTTCCTACCTGCCACGATTTCGAAAAAAATTGCATAGTGCTTCTGATTTCTGTCATTAGACTTCTAACATAAAAGAACTAATTAATGAATCTGAAAATAGGTTTGAAAATTTTGAATGATCTGTGGCTGATTTATCCCTGCTAAGTGATATTAATGATGTCCGATGTTCAGAAGGCAAATAGCAACGTCAAGGCTAGGAGTGGGAGACTACCCCAAAAACAGAGGAAAAAGAGACTAAAATGGCAGAAGAGACTAAAAAGAGAAAGTTGCCATACGATCATCATCATCATTTCCCTTTATCCAGCTGTAGCCGGGTAGGGGCAAATATGGTTCCTCTCCATTTTCTTCCGTCTTTCCACCACTCCTCCTCCAACACTGTGTCCCAGTCCAGGTTTCTTCCTATAATACTGCGTTGGATTGTGTCCGTCCATCTCAATTGAAGGGTCGGGGGAAAAAACCAGGCAAGTCACTTTTTCATCGAAATTGAGATATTGTTACAGTCCGCTTCAGAGTGATCATGCGCATCTATTGAGAGGTCGGAAATGAAAAAAAAAAAAGCAGGCAAGTCAGGAGAAATTAGCACTCAAAGTTTCGCTGTTAGGGGAAAGAAATAGGGAATTCAAGCACAAAAGTTGCTTTTTCTCAAGTTGTACAAATATTGACTCTCCTGCTTTTTTCCCCTGACCCTTCAATTGTGGTCGACCACGGCCTCTCCTTCCTGGCATTTGCATTTCCATCACCTTTTTTGGCTTTCTTTCATCACTCATTCGCTTTACGTGCCCAAACCATCTTAGTCGGCTCTTCTCAATTCTATCATTCATTTTTTCCACTCCAATTTCTTCCCGGATTTTCTCATTCCTTATTTTGTCTCTTCTACTCTTCTGTAACATACTTCTCAAGAACTTCATTTCGGCTGCCTGTATTAGACTCTCATCCTTCTTTGTCACTGTCCAAGTTTCTGCCACATAAGTAGTTATGGGTACGTAATACATCTTGTACATAGTTTCCTTTGCTTCCATTGGCACTCTTTGTCCCATAACATGTTTCTTACACTATGATAGAAACAGCTTCCAGCTTGAATCCTCTTACTAATTTCAGCATCCAGCCGGGCATTCTCCATTAATTCACTCCCCAGGTATTTAAATGTTTCCACTACTTCCAGGAGCTTGTCTGCAAGTCTAATTTGACCTTGCCCTTCTTTCTCCCCTCTAGTCATAACAAGGGTTTTACTCTTCTCTACACTTATTTTCAACCCACATTCTTCCATTTTCCCATTCACCACATCCAACTGTTCTTGAACCTTCCTGTCGTCTTCTCCCCAAATCACAATATCATCTGCAAATAACAGCATGTTCATTTCTCTTCCTCCATATTCTGCTTTTGCTGTTCTCATCCATTACTATAGTAAACAGGACTGGTGATAGAATACTTTCCTGCCTCAGCCCACTAGTTATTTTGAACCAACCTGTCCTGCCAACTTGTGTTTGCATGCAACTACAACATTCCTTGTAGACTGCCATGATCATTTTTATTAATCCCTGTCCAATTCCTTTTTGCACCAGACTGTCCCAAACTTTAGTCCTGGGGACACTGTCATAAGCCTTTTCAATGTCTATGAATGTCATCACCATATCATTCCCGTACTCCCAGTGCTTTTCCATTAGATGTCTCATAATGAAAATGGGCTCTATTGTTGACCTTCCACTTCTGAAACCAAACTGATTTTCCAGTATCTGATTCTCAACCTTCAACCTTATCCTACTTTCCAGTATCCTCTCCATTATCTTAGCAACATGGGATATTATAGTAATTCCCCTGTAGTTCTTCAAAACTTTCTTATCACCTTTCTTGAAAATTGGGATGATTATTCCTTTTTGCCAATCATCAGGGACCTCCTTTTTCTCCCAGACAATTCTGAGAACTCTATATGTCCACTGCAGGCCTACAGCTCCAGCTGCCTTTATCATCTCCACTGAAATTTCATCTATTCCAGCAGTTTTTCCATTCTTCATCTTTCTTACTGCCATTTCGATTTCATTCAATGTAATTTCTTTATCCATTTCTTTATCGACTAATTGCCATACAATCAATATGGTCAAATGTTGAATGTTAACATGTTTTTGCATAAACAATTTTGATAAATAATATTTAAGTTTAGTAATCCCCAACCGAAAAAAACCAATTGAGCCAGAAAAAAGTGAATGCGTAAATACAAATATACAGACGTAAATTACCAAATGATAATGAATAGTAGCTACAGGGTCTTTCTTTTTTTTTGGCTTGCTCCGTGTGTCAGGGAAACACACACGGAAGGCGATAGCGCGGCCAGGCGACTAATTTGCTGAGAGATATATTGCTTCATGACTGGCTAAGATCTAATGCCGTACGGTAGCAATAACCATTGCTTCACAGCAATAGTTCAGATCAACATGTGTCAATCTGTGGTATTGGTAGTGTGTTCAAAAGCGTAGTTTCTGTAGGAATACTAATCGTGTGTTTAACGAGTGATGTATACAGTAGAACAGCGTGTATTCATTGTGTTGTGCTATGCGAAGTATTTTTCTTATACAGAATGCCACTTTTGATTCATTCACAAATTTCCTGGCATCCTCCCTCCCCACAGGAGTACGATACGTAAATTAGTAGAGAAGTTTCGCACCACCGGGTCTATCTTATGTTAATTTTAAGGACACTTCCTCTAAAGCATTACTTTGTCAATTTATATATTTTTCATCTAAACAGTGTTATGTGGCTGAAGATGTTGATAATATACAAAACATGTACCACTTTTAACCATTAAATTGCCTTAAGCAATCATTGTATCGACTAGGTGGAAAATAAATACTTAATTATGAATCTATAGATTTCCTGAATTCGAAGTCGGTTAAGATATAGTCTATTATGGATCTGGTACCCCTAGCCTCCCATGTGTAGCGGGTGAACAGCCTTATGCTTGAAGAATGTATTCGTAACTGCTAAACCCATAATAGCACAGAAGTCCAGCAAACGCACCCCATTCCCATTAGCTTCTATATCTTCCCCACATTTAACAATCACCCTTACATATCCTTCAGTTCTATTTCCAACTCTCGCATTGAAATCACCCATTAGCCCTAGTCTATCCTTGCTGTTGACCCTGACCACGATGTCACTCAATGCTTCAGAAAGCTTGTCAACTTCATCCTCATCAGCACCCTCACATGGTGACTACACAGGCAATTCTCGTCATAATTCCTCCAACTGACAAATCTACCCACATTTGAAGAATATCTAAAAAGGGTAAATTATTTTATGTACATTGATTTCAACATTAATAAGTTAAAGTTATCCTCATGAAGGTTCATATGTTTTAATGTATATTTGATGTATGTCTTTAGACTAAAAGACAAGGATTATTTGTTAACATGCTTTGTCAGCTGATGATGGCTTGAACCAAGCCGAAACACGTACTGACCAATTTTAACTCATCACGAGTAATACAAGTATTGATTAGGTTGACCTTATTAACATTTTAGTTTGTATCTCGTAACTGACAATACAGATCACAATGAAATTTGTAATATTTACATTGATAGGATGTGGTAGAATTGAACGTGTTCATACCTTGCATACCTCTAATACTGAATTTTTATGATCCAGTATTAAAAGTCTACAGCTCCCATTAAGTGCCTTCTTTGCTATGACAATAAAATGTCACTAGCACAGAGTTTGAGCAAAGCAGGTGTCGAAATGAATCATTTTCGCAAAGGTGGCTGTATGGGCTTGCTCTAGAGCCAGCAGAAGTAATTATATTCAGTGGTGGTAGTGGTGGTAATTATTGTTTTAAGAGGAAGTACAACTAGGCAACCATCCTCTATATAACACTAATCAGAGAGAAAAAATGGAAGGGGTCCGACACTTCGGAAAATGAACATATCGGCCAAAGGAAGACAAGGGCCACGAAGGGCGTGAAAATGAAAGACTCCCTAGCCCTCGCAAACCTAATAGCGTCGGGGTCGGAAAAGAGCAAGAGTTGACCAAGGGAGGTCGGATAGGACAGATGAAAGTGAGGAGCCTGGCACAAGTGGAAGAAATGCCAGGACTCAGCTGAGGGCCCCGTGGTCGCCAACCCACGCTCCAAAGTTCAGAGCCCCTGAGGCCCCTTTTAGTCGCCTCTTACGACAGGCAGGGGATACCGTGGGTGTTATTCTACCACCCCCACCCACAGGGGGAGTAATTATATTCACATCTGCATAGGAAACAATACCGGTTAAACTACTGTAATATATAAAGCAGGTCTCCAGTGACAGGTAATTAGAGAAGAAAACTAATAATAGCGAGTGCCTACAGAAAGAATTAAAAAAAAAAAACCTGTCTGTAAATAATGTTTGCATAAGTCAATATGTTCCAACTTTAATTTTTAAATAAAATTTAAAAACTGAATGCATTTTGATACAGTTTCCAGTGTTCACCAGTTCTATACATAGTCACAAAATTAATTTCTACACATATGAAACTGCAGGCAAAAGCTTGTCAATGATACCATCATATCACAGTATAGGCGAACCATCGGACACTATCAGTACTCTTAATTAGTTGATATGGTCTACTTAGAAAGAAGTATTAAATAGGTAATAGGTAAGTCACTGTTGCCCCCCCCCCCCTACCCTATTTCCCTTTTCCAGCTCAATAGTTGCAATATTTTGTCCTTGTTTAAGGGTTAGAATGAGTACACAGAATGGGAGTAAAAGATTTTTCTGAGAAATCACTCTAATATTCATCTATTTACAATAAGTGTGTACTGGGTAGAAATCCAGAGAATATAACACATTCAGCGTCTCCTCTCAGTATTAGAACAAACTCTGAGTGAGCTATATGAATAGTTTATGGATTTCAGCAATGCTGTTCATAAAGGTGTACAGCACAGTTATGGAAGACAAAATGACAATGCAAGATTCAAGTACATAAGAAATAAACAGTACTTACATGAGTTTTCTTCATACTCGTACAAATTATGATAATATCCATTTTCAGAGTACGGTTGGTTTTCACTCCGACTACAAACCGCCATGAACCATCTTCTATTGGAGTCCAAGCAATTTCAATAACCTCTTCGGAATGGGGCTGCAGTACTAGTTGTGTTGTACTGAAGGTGAAGCCCTTTTCAATAGATGGAACTTTAACTAAATCAACCTGAAACATGACCAACATTCTCTTAATAAAATATTTTCCATACTTAATTTAACAAGTCAATACGCTATGAAAAGGGATCTCCCAAATGACCTATGGTAACATGTATCATAAATTTGAAAATGGAAGAAATTATTTATAATTAATCAGATCACTTATGTAGACAAAATGTTTATAATAGGGCCTATTAAAATATGTTAACACAGGGAAAGAACACAGTCTTCAGGAAACAAGTCTACTGGCATCTAATAAGCCTATAGTTTCAAATGTATGAAAATTGTTTCTAAAAGTCTGTGTGGATAATAGTGGCATTTAAAAAAGAAATTGAAAGGTGAATTGGTAAGAAATGTTTACAAATAGTTCTGATGATAACAAGAGAGTTTAGTGGGACATATCTTATGACATAGGATTAGCTAAATTCCAAGGAGGCACCAAGAGTTTCGGATCACAGGTTTTATTGCAACTCTGTATCAGTGAAGACTACAGTACGTACATCACTATTTGAATGCAACGAAGTGAACCTCTCGACCACTCAAGAGAAAACAGCAAATGAAATTCAAATAATACATGGTACTATATGCCCGCATGGTGGCCATGATTGTTAATGCAGCAAGTCTATATGGTCTGACACTGGTTAGCCGATTCGAGTCCTGTTGGTAGAAAAAAATGTCACCATCAAAATGTTGGCTCGCATGGATAGGAGAACTGGTGGTATAAAATTTCTAATCACTAGAGCGTGTGCCAAAACCTGGATACAATTCCAAGTCGATGATAGTCGATGGCTCGATGCATTCGCTAGTAAATTGTGGTAAATAGTGTATTTGCTTCTTTGTTTAAAATGGTTACAAATGTGCCTTGTTTTTGAAGTAATTTGTTAGGCTGATATCGAGTAACGCACTATACTCACCGTTTTATTGTCATTATTTGTTCTGTTATTTTGCTGCATGCGAAATGAACATCGATACAATTATGATTTAAATACATATATTTAACATGCCCAGGAAACCGTAGAACACTAAAGAGGATAGTTAGATAATTGTATTTCAGCTTCCGAAAAATTGACAATTGGAGTGATGGTGAAATACGAAGTAAATTGGCGGAGCTTGGAACTCCTGTTGGTCCAATTACAGAAACAACTCTTAAAAAAAAAAGATTGGTTCGCGTCAGTTTGCTGTGTGTGTATCCAGTGTATTGTGGTAATTGATCGAAAGTCGCCATTAAATGTATGTGGTATACTTGCGGATTTTGTTGATCGAAATTGTTAATTGCTTTATAATTTCGTAATCACGTATTTATTTTATTGTGGACAGTGCCTTGTTTTTCGAGAATCACTCTCTTGATATAGATGTTGATTCCCATAGCAAATCTGAAATATTTGTTCAGAATGAGTAAATTTATAATACCAATATAAATGGTCCGTTATTGAACATTATAAATTTTCCAAATAACGCATTCCTGGTTGCCAGCGTTTCGCTCCTGTGTGCTAGGTTGGGTTCGTCAGTTTGTACCTAGCACACCTACCAAGTTGCATGGCTAGTGCATACCGTGGAGGCCACTGCGTAGGCTAATTGTAGCCACCGGCAGTGCCAATGCACTATGAGAGACTGTCTCATTATCAAAAATTGATGCCTGCTTGGCCATCAGATGATATAGATGTTGATTCCCATAGGGAAAAAGTCTCTCATAGTGCATTGGCACTGCCGGTGGCTACAATTTGAATTAGCCTACGCAGTGGCCTCCACGGTATGCACTAGCCATCATTTTGGTAGGTGTGCTAGGTACCAACTAACGAGCCCAACTTAGCACACAGGGGCGAAACACTGGCAACCAGAAATGAGTTAGCTGGAAAATTTATAATATCCAATAACGGACCATTTATATTGGCATTATCATTCTCTTGGCGAAAATGTCAACTACTCAATCTACGTTTATCATATACTGACTCATTCCAACCAAAAGAGAAGATTGTGTATTTCAGTACTTGTCTATTATATGTGGGAGCAATAAGCAGTGTTCATCGCGAGAAAGTAGTTCAAAAACGTGAAATAGCTGTTGTGGATTATTTACGAGAACTTGAAGAGTGTGTGTTCTTAAATCTGATAAAGTGATAATTTGGAAACTACAAGAGAATCACTCCTTATTCATGAGTTCAGTTTGTAGATATGGGGATGGATTAATTTAAGGCATTATTTTATTTATTAAATGTTTCAAATGAAATACGGACACATACGAACATCATACCAACAAAATTGCACAATGCTGTGCGCGTAAAAACTTAGGTGTACTAACTCGCTGGCAGGGCTGCAAGGCAGCATATAGAAGAAACTGAAAGGTGTTACCGATATTGCTCACGTGAAGAACTAATTGGCGACTTAAGAAAATCTGAATTCTGCATTCATAACTGTTGAAGACAACTGTTGGACAACGTAATTCTAGAGTGTATAGCACTGTGATTGTGATTTAACGTAACCTACACTCATCATTGGTGTGAGTTGTAAAGGTAAAGGTGTGATCTTATTTTTTTGCTAGTTGCTTTACGTTGCACCGACACAGATAGGTCATATGGCGACGATGGGACAGGAAAGGGCTAGGAGTGGGAAGGAAGTGGCTGTGGCCTTAATTAAGGTACAGCCCCAGCATTTGCCTGGTGTGGAAATGGGAAACCACACAAAACCATCTTCAGGGCTGCCGATAGTGGGGTTCGAACCTACTGTCTCCCGAATACTGGATACTAGCCGCACTTAAGCGACTGCAGCGATCGAGCTCGGTAGATGTGATCTTTTATTAAGCAACTCTGACATGGAATCTTGTCTGAACCGTTCATGATGAGTGTGTAGGACTTAGTGTGAAAATTCCTGTTATTTTTTTCACGGCTTATTGTGAGAAGTGAACGAATAAGGATTTAGTGCATTAAAGACTGAGTGAGCCATTGTTGATTTAAACAAGTTGATATCGATAGTGACAGTTATTTGAAATCACGGCTTACCAGATATCAAAACTGATTGTGTGTTTTTCCTTACTAAATAACAGCGCAGACTTCTTCAAAGAATAAACGGAACACTTAATTGCCTGCTCTCAGTCATCGTATCAGGAGTCAGGAAATTTAGCGCATCAGAATAACAGCACAGAGATATACTGTGACGTCTTTCCGAAGATACCACAGAGGTTAGACCTAACCAACAACGATAACCAACCAAATTCGACAATCAGCCATAACTACACCAAGCAAGATATATGTCCCGTTTGTGACAAGAAAGTAGATGAAAACGACACAGCCATATCGTG
The DNA here is from genome assembly GCF_040414725.1 of Anabrus simplex. NCBI lineage: Eukaryota > Metazoa > Arthropoda > Insecta > Orthoptera > Tettigoniidae > Anabrus > Anabrus simplex. The sequence goes on along the minus strand of NC_090268.1, from coordinate 259,790,781 downwards.
CGACGGCCTATGTGAAAGATGGCATCACCTAGCTTGCAAGGAATTACAGCAAGGGCAATTCAACGCCCTGAGATCGACAAGCAAAAAGAAAATGAAAATCAATATTTATTAACTTCAAGAACCAACAACCATTACCATTGTTCAACTTTCCATAAGTTTTTATCAACACGCCATCTGACAACTAAATGGAATGTGTTTTCTGATTTTTATCTTTATTGTAATATCTTAATATGTCATAATCCTCAAATAATTGTCATGTTTTTAGACTCCAATATTATTACAAATATCAAATAACAGCATACTACATTTTATATTGTAATAGTTGTTTAATGATCTCTAATACATTTTACAGGACATAGTTTTTAACAGCATTCATAAGTTATTTCCAATCAGGTACCTGATCTATTCCTAAGGTGAAAAATATGGCTGATGATGCCTACTACTGATAGGCAAAACATGAACCATCTAATATATTAATTTCATGTTAACAATTTTGACAAGGACAATGTCCTAATTTTTAAGATTGTATTGTATTGAATAGGTTGATGAATAATAAAACATAAAAGTGTTATTTAATACAAATACTTTCAATATGGACCCAAAAATGAATTTTATCACATGTAATAAGCAAAAAGAAATCGAAACTTCTATGGCTGTGTTATAACTGTGAACAAGACTTCATTGTATATAAAGCAGGAAAGAACTGGAAGACATGCGAACTGATTTTAATAAGAAACTGGGAGACATGACAGATGCTCTTGCAAAACTGACAAAAGAGTGTCATAAGCAGAACTTAATACGCAATACTTCCATAATGGAACATGACAAAATCCGGAAATGAATACAACCAACTACACAATATAAAACATAACATTTCCCAGAATACAATCGCTCACCTGAGAACCTGAAGACTTACCCTTTAGACGAGGGCAAGATACTGCAAGAGAAGAAGTTACCAAAGAAGAATCCATTCGAGAAGATTCAGCAGAGGATAATCACCAAAACACAGAATATTTCAGCAAGGACACACGAAATTCAGAACTAACTGAAGATCACGAGGAGGAGAAAGAAAACCTGGATAGCTTTACCCAATTAGAATGGAAAAGACAAAGAAGACAGCAGCGATTTTTACTAGTGTCTTTGGTTGAAGGAAACGACACTATTCAAGCAGGAGAAAGAATGGCATGGCTCTATATCGGAAGACTAGCAAGACAAGTCGCATCTACCTCTACAAAAAAGGAATAAACAATATAGAATGTGAAGAACTGATTACTAGAGGATTAAATAAAGCCTTCAAGATACGTTTCCCGATGGCACACCTCAGGGAAACTGAAAGAGTAGATTTCTGGCCTCAAGGAGTGGTAGTAAGACCTTTTTGTTTCTTACGCCGTTATTCAAACAGACAGAACCAGGGAGTCAACCTGGTCTCACATCTGTAATTGAAACTCGCCAATGAACATAAAGTGAATAATACAAGAACGTAAAATGAATCACACCAAAGAATCTGTGAGAATATTATGGAATTCTGAAGGAACTAGAAATGCCGTCCAACTCGTCCCAGGAGACCTCTTACAGACATATGACGTAGTGATACTAACAGAAACTTTCTTCACATCAGAATGGAGCCACGAAAAATTTTATTCCGTACACTCTTTTGCGAAACAAGGCGATCGAGGAAGGCCAAAAGGCAGTATAACTCTTCTTCTAAAATCCAAACTAGCTCCCTTTATAATGATTCTATAAACAGACAATATTCTAGCTGTGGAAACAAAACCATGTAAAATTATAGGTGCTTATTTTCAACCAGAATATAAGGAAGAGGATATAATAGACGAACTAGCAACCTCCTTCCATATGCTTTCCAGTACAGACACTGTCAAGATCTGAACTTCAGGATCGATTTAGAACAAACAAAAACAAAAGCAGTAATAAATTATATAAATGCGGAAGGTCTAACTTTAATCAATGAATGCAATAAAAAAACGTAGGTGTGAATGGCACCAGTACAATAGATCTGGTCTTTAGCAAAGTATAGCTAAAAAAAAAATCACGAACGTAGTTGCGAGAAAACATCTTCCTGTGGATACTACTGTAAATCTGCCAAGCATACAACAAGCAAATGCCCAAAAGGTGAAGACAAAATTCAGCAGAAGAGACACACATGCAATTGCCCATATCAACACACATATACAGCAGGAAATACAGATGGGGAAGTTGGACTCAGCAGTAGCAAACGTGGAAAAGCTTATCAAAGATAACACCATCGACATCTCTCGACCAAAATGGACGAAAAATCTGTGGTTAAACAAAAAATGCACCCAAGCGAAGAATGAGGCCTTAATAGTGCTATACAGAACAATAAAACAACCCAATGCTATTCATTTACAGCATTACAACGATGCCAGAAACAATACAAAGAAAACATGAAAAGGGCAAAAGAAGAATTCAAAAAAGGGAAGAACAGAAGATGATAGAACAATCAACAGAGAAATGGTACAAAGCACTATACACAAAACAGCCTCATTTCCCGAAAGATATACCATTGAATGTGTGGGAAGACTATTTTAAAAAAGTCCTTCAGGCACGTGAAACACGACCAAAAGCAACAAATGATATGGAAGTGCATTTTGAACCTTTCACTCAAACAGAAATAGATAAAGCAATAACGAACACTCGGAACAAGAAAGCATGTAGACCAGATGGGATTTACTGTGAACATATCAAAAGCACGGCGCCATACATTTTAGACCTATGGACGGACATCTTTAATGAATGCCTGAAACAAGGTACAGTGCCAAAAATCTGGTGGCAAGCCACGCTGAAGCTGTTATATAAAGGTAAAAGAGATATCAAAGATCTAGGGCATTGCATTGGAATGCACAGCCTTCAAAATCCTAACGAGTCTCCTGAACAACCGTTTGTACAAGATGATAGAGAAGTTCACCAAGGGCAAATCGACTTTACACGCTGTGAAATGTCTTATGGACGAAATTGAGGAAGCCCTGAGGCATCTGAGAGGAAAGCTCCATGTGACTTTTGTGGACTATACCAAGGCATTTGACCTCATAAGCAGGTCCATGATAATAGAAAAGCTGGAAGGGTACATAAGGCAAAACTATATCACAAGAATTATTAGGAATATACTTGGACATAACCTGGTACAGAAAGACGACAGTGTTGACCAATCCAGACCACTAGAACAGAAAAATGGCGTGTTACAAGGAGATTCACTTAGCCACATCAGATGTCACCAAATGCATCAAAGCGGACATCAAAATAATGGCCTATGCCGACGACATGGTTCTTATGTCACCCGACATAACAAAACTTCAAGAAGGCCTTAACCAACTGGAAAAGTGGGCCACCAGAAATGAACTGCAACTTAACGAAAATAAAACCGTGATAATGACGTTCAGGAAAGGAGGCAGATCAGCAGCCAATGACAAGATCACATACAAGAATGAGCCACTAGCAATCGTCCCACACTTTAAATATCTAGGGATCACCTTGCAGACTTATAGAACTGTTTTCACGATGCATGTTAAAGAAAGAATAACAGCCGCAACCTTAGCCATGACTACTGGGGGTAATTTTCAATTTAAATATTTCCATTGCGGTTGCCAGCGAGACCTTTGGTAGATTTTCTACAGAATTTGGCTTTCACTTTTTCTGTATCTACTAGGTTGCTTTTGGTAAGATGCTCCCAAATTAATACCATGCCAAATTCTTTAAAAAATCTTGATGTGTATCAAGGTACACCCGATCGCGCCTCGTATGTGTCCTGGCAAGAGAATTTTTTTTCGTAGAAGATCTCCGCCTACAACTGCAACTACCCTCTACACCGGCATATCAGAATTTGCTCACAGACCTTCAGAGAAAAAGGGAAGAAATATGGCTGGAGTTCTACTCTACAGACGGTATGTTAAACAGCGAATGGAAAAAGCCCGGATATGAACTTAGACACGCAATGACGCGATTTGCCATTCACGGATTTCACCACCGGATATGCAGCAGAGCCAATTACCATGAACCAAATGAATTACAGTGTTTATGCACATTATGTGGGAAAAGCTGTGAGAGGTAACATGCAATGTTATGCAGGAAAGGATTAGTGTCACTGACTAAATTCTGTCTCGATGAAAATGAGAGCTATAATTTTCTTTGCACATTGTGCAAATTTTTTCTCTATAATAATATTTCCAAACATCTCCACAGTGGTCATATGGCATACCTGCCAACTTCTAGAAATCAAAAACAGGAAGATTTTTTAAATTCTTGGAATTCATCATGTACACTGTGCCGCGGTCTCGATGGGGGAAGAAGAAAAAAAAAAACCAACATAAAGGGGCATACATATTTACAGTTACAATGTGACTTGACCATTAAAGTTAAAATCTTAAACTAAGAAAACATAATAAAAATGGTTACAAGAAATTGTACCTAATCATTCTCATTTATGACACACATAAGAATAATATTTATATCACACCGACATACGGAATAAAATGCACAATAGTTTCCTTTATTAGACCATAAAATCAGCGGGAATTCAATTTTATAGGTATCTCTGAGCACTTGGAGATAACGTTTATGTTTTTTGGCCATAACGTGAAAAGAAAATAGAAACTGTCACCGACAACTCCCTGAAATACATTCAAGACAAAAAAATTATGAAGTAAGAATGAACATTAGTGCACCGAAATACGCAAAACTACTACATACAAAACAGATCAATATGTCTCATACATCATTATGATCTGGACAGGGGGAAAAGCACAGAAGTGCAAGAAAAAACACGTGGCCTACACCTCCAACAAAACGTGAACCACACAATAACAAATTCATTCTTTCGTCCTGATTAATTAATGGAGTCCGTGGCCTCTTACGCTTGTAGGACGATTGCCGTCCTGAATTCCCAGCTGTAAGGCAAACACACTGCTATAGTGAGAGGGAAACATGATCCACGATGGCAAATGGGCTATACACTAATGTTTCCACAAAGATGCACACGAAATGCTGTCAGTTGGTACAGTTATTTATTCACCTCTGTTTACAAATTAACACACACTTAACCTTAATCACAGCATCACAAACAAAACACTTCGCTCCGAGAACATCAACAAATTACAATTCTCATATTTTGGTCCGTACTGAATTGTACAATAAAGTCAAAGAAATATTGATGTTTATTTATTCCTCCTATTCCACACGAGGTCACAAGTACATTCTTGTTACACCGTAACTCTACTAAAAAATAACTCATCGCTACCATCAAGACCATCTCCTTATATACATGCCTGGCCAGGTTTCTAGAAAGCTACATTACAAAAAAATACCTTCTCGAAAATTCTGGAATGCCTAATACATAGCCTAGATTATAATGTTCAGAATATTTTTCCATCATCTAGTGCCTTTCTGGAAGTTACAGTGTGTTTCAAAATTCCATAGCAGTTTACAAATTATACATACAGATAAGAATAAATTATATAATATTAATTTACAGGTATTTACATTAACTGAACTCATAAATATTTATGTACAGCAAATGTTTCATGACATAACCTCACACACAATATGATCATACTAATTACAAATGGATGTACAATTCATTATAATAATAATAATAATAATAATAATAATAATAATAATAATAATAATAATAGAATAATATAATAATAATATAATAATAATAATAATAATAGAATAATATAATAATAATAATAATAATAATAATAATAATAATAATAATAATAATAATAATAATAATAATAATTCAAGCTCGATACTTGCATTATTTACCCATGGGTGAGAGAATATTGTTTTCAAGTTACATCTGTTTATGACACTTGCATCAACACTCGCCAAATACAGTATCAAATAAATATGCTTGAAAATGAGGTTCCATAAATTACACTAGCATATAAGAATTTATCCTAGGGGAAGAGTATTGAGCGTACTGGAGGTTATATTGTTGAAAAATAAGAAGTAAAATTAAATCGGAAAACTGGAAGAAGAGTTAAAAAATTGAAAGTTTCTGGGTAAATTGGAAGGGTTGGCAGGTATGATATGGAGTACGGCAAATGATACTGTTGAAGGCGATTCATCTGTCAGATGGGGATATTATGCCTTGAGCAGATTCCTTGGTGTTATTCAACAGCAATAGGCTTATGTGCCAGCACCGGGTTTCACCCCTTCCCTTCCTACTATCATATATCAAGACATTCATTTAATCTCATTAGCTCCTCTGATGAGGGTGATACCAGGACTGCATCCGGTCGTAAAAACTTGCTACGAAGATTGTCACTTCATACCCGACCACGAAGAGAAACAATTTAAGGGTTGAACATACATACATAGTACTATACATAGATTTGTCTTAATGTTCACAGTAAGTGCCCAGTAGTGTACCGGTTAGAATTTCTGCCAGTAGATTTGGGGGTAGATGGTTCAAATCACAGTCTAGAGATTTCTTGTTGTAAACTCCAGTTTCCTGGCAGTTACAAGATGTGAAAAATGATGATGTTTGTTTAAAAGGGCCTCACATCAAGGTCATCAGCCCCAAATGGTACGAGGTGAAACTTGGCACAATGGATGGGCAATGCCATCATGTGTCGCTTCTGGGGAATGCCCTAGCCTCATTCACATTAGTTGATGAAACATGTTCCATTTTAAATACATAGTTGCAACACAAAATTACTGATCAGCCTGTCGTCACACTCTTGACACGAGTTTAAAATTGGCCACCCGTGACTTGGAGTACACTTTATTAACAGGAATAAAAGTTATAGGTCCACCTAATCAATACATCAGAATTGAGATAATTAAAATTTACTAATGTATTCAATCTTAGTATTAGTTTCGATCAAGAATCTGATCACCTTCAGCTAAACAAATCAAATAACAGGATAAAACACATCTAAGAATTGAGTATATAAAATTGTCTAAAACATAAATGTGAATATTGTAGTCAGCTTGATATCATGATGTTTAAGGTTAAAATAAAGTAGTATCAGCACTTCAACTTAATAATAACCAGGGGTCAAAAAATACCGGGTGCCCAGTCACCATGGCGCCTGTATTTTAAGTTTCACATTTTTCAGTGAGTGAAGAAGAATGAGTTGGATCCTTTGTGTTTTGGTGGGAAATCAAACAGGCACATGTAGTGTAATATCTAAAAGACGCTGACCTTTAAGATGACTGGTGATTATTTGGGTATCTCTTAAAATATAAATTTCCATTCATATATGAACTGAGACTATATTACTTAAGGTCATATTTCAAAAACAATACGTAGCTTTATCCTAGTCTAACCTGTGGTTTTCATAATGTATATTTACAAAAAAGATTTTTTTTTTCTATTGGCTTTACGTCGCACCGACACAGATAGGTCTTATGGCGACGATGGGACAGGAAAGGGCTAGGACTGGGAAGGAAAACCATCTTCAGGGCTGCCGACAGTGGGGTTCGAACCACCTATCTCCCGAATACTGGATACTGGCCGCACTTAAGCGACTGCAGCTATCGAGCTCGGTCAAAAAAGAAATCTGCTGGCTCCTGATAAAAAGGGGCAGGCTACTGAATTATTTCTGTTTTTTTCTACCCCTGATAATAACAATGGGCATCTAGGCTAGTATTTCTATTAGGATCGTATAAAATAAGCAACAACTGAATGTCTACACTGTATGCTATGTTATCCATGAACTCAGAAACCTATTTTATATAAGCTTAAAGCTTTTAAATTGCCAAGAACAGAGGTTATTCCAAAGTTCTGTTAATTTTGCTTGAGAATCAGCATGAGAGATACAGTAAAGGAAACGTACTTCATGCAATTTTGCAATTCAGTGCAGGCTTGAAGAATTGTACCATATCTTTACCTTAACCTGTGCATCTCCTGGGTTCCGAATGATCAGTGGTCTCTTCATGACCAATCCAACTTCTACATTCTTGAAATAAAGTCTAGGAGGCTTTGTAAAAGGAGCTAGCACAAGTACTGCAGACTCCTCAGGTTCCATTTGGGTTGCCTTTATGACTGGTGAAATCATCACCTGAAAAAAAAAACCCACAGCTAATACAGTTGCAAAGTAAAAACATCAACCAGATTGGATCTGTATGGTAGGAGACTGTCTGTAAAGACTTGAAGCCATGCTTTACAGTGTCAGCCTCCTGATGACAAGGGTCACGAAACCTTCTGGGGTGAACAAGTAAGAAACCACATTAACTGTGTGAAGTATGGCATTTTGCAATCACTGACAACCCCTATAACAAGGCTTATGAAAGTATAGTGCTCTGCAGTAATGTATATAATCATGGCAATCAAAGCACACTGTATCTATGATACACAAAGTATGAACAACATTTTAAATTTTTGAATGTCATGAACACACCTTATTCTACATTTTGGTAAAATGGTGCAAGAGGGCAGTGCTACAAGGTAGTGTGGTACCAGCTGTGCTCAAATTGAAATGTAGTCATACGTGAAAAATGCAGCCTTGACTTGAGTTGCATCTCCCACTATGAACAAATAATGATGGCACTGGATTCACAGTTAGAAGAGAAGCAACAAAGCATGTTTGAATATATTATTACTACTATTATTATTAGTGCATGACAAGGAAATTGTATACATAATATACAATAACAAAAAACATTGACTCACTTCAGGCATTAGTGTTATCTGTTATATCTGAATGTCCAACTTTTCAATCCACTGTATTGCTTCCGCTGATGGTGATAGGAAGTCTTCCAATCTACCTGGATAAGCCTGAAGTTGACACTCGCTTACAATGTGGGGAATAGTCTGGCGAGGGGCTCCACAGTCACATTCTGGAGATGGTACAAAGTTCCACTTGTAGAGAGAATCCCTGCACCTTCCATGACCTGTCCTGATCCTGTTCAGTCTGGACCATGTTGCACGTGACAGTTGGGATCCATTTGCAATTTTTCCCCTCTGAAGATGTTATGCAGGGGCAAGTCCGGAGAGTTATTCCAGCGGCCTTTCCACTCCTCCAAAGCACTGAAGTTGGTGGACGTCTTCAGAGCAGCATCACAATGGGGTGGATGTCGTGATTTCAGTCTTTGGAGACTAAGAGCTGATGTGTCATTTAGAACAGGTAGCAGACGATTCCTGCAGATCTTGTTGTACTCTCGAACAAGAGCACTGGATCTTCTTAAGTCAGGTGGCATTATTTCATACAACAGTGGGAGCCAGTGAACTGGAGTTGATATGACTGTGCCAGATATAAGATGCATGCTGGTATTCAATTGTGGGTCAATATACTTTGTATAAGGGTTATTAATCCACACTGGAGCACAATAGTCAGCAGTAGAGAAAATGAGTGCTAAGGCTGAACAGTGCAGGATGTTTGCAGTAGATCCCCAAGTAGTACCAGTTAGCTTCTGAATAATATTGTTTTGGGTTTTCAGTTTCTTTGACAAGTTCAAAAGATGTTGCTTGAATGATAAAGTCTGGTCCAAGGTAATATTTAAAGCTAGCAAGCCAGTTACTCAAATGGAAGCAAGAAACCTCCACCTTGGCTGTACTGCATCTGAGTCTCCATTTCCTGAAATATTCTGCTAATGTGGATAAGTTCTGAGTCAAAATGTCTTTAGTTTTCTCAAAGATCTTGTGTTGTGTGGCCAGGGTCAAGTCATCAGCAGAGCAGAACTTTCTGGATATTGTTTCTGGAAGATCAGAGATGTACAGATTAAACAGTAGTGGCGATAAAACTGATTCTTGGGCAAACCATTATGCAGTTTTCTCATTGGGCTTTTCTTTTCACCTAAACAGACCTGGAATTTCCCGTCACCGATCATGTTGTTGATAAGCTGTGCAATCGTTCTGCAGGGTATAGCTCTGAGTAATTTATAAATCAATCCTTCCTTCCATATGGTATCAAAGGTAGCAGTGAGATCCACAAAGACAGATGTTTTAAGCTTTTGCTGGTATCCGGCCTCAATGAAGGATGTTAATGAAAGTACTCGATCGCAGCAGTTTCGATTAGGTCTGAAGCCTGCTTGATCCACAGGAATGAGTTCTAAAATGGTTGATCCAATTTTGTAGATAAGCCTTTCAAAGACTTTGTAGCAACAGCTAAGGAGGGTTATTGGTCTGTAACTTTCAGGTTTTCCAGGTTTCAATATGGAAATAATTTTAGTTTTCTTGAAGTCAGGTGGGATTTTGTCCAGTCTGGAGAATGTCCGTGTAGAACTGTGCCATCCATCTCTTTGCATTGTCTCCCTTATATATGAGGAATTCTGGATGAATTCCATCGAATCCAGGTGCCTTACTGGGTTTTAGTTCTTTGAGGGCCTCTTGAACACCGAGAGCTGTAAAGGGACGTGAATAGCTAGATATGCGAGGTGCCGATGATTTCAGAGCACGAAGCTGGCATCTAACATACTTTGTGTGCTTCTTATCAGCTGGAGCTCAGTAAGTTGTTACAATATGGGAAGCTATTTCGTCAGGTGTTACCTGAGGTTGACCCTTGACTACTGGTGCACCTTTATCTAGCCTTCTAAGAAGGAACCAGGCCTTTCTGCTAGAATGAGTAAAATCTAAGCTTTCGACAGTTTCAACCCATTTTTGTCTTCGGCAATCATCCAAGCTAGCCAGAAGTTTGTTAGCACTTTCTGCATCCCTGTTTTGTTGGAAATTTTTTAATTCCTCATTCTCGGCATTTCAGCCAGGAACATTCGTTCCGACAGCCCCTGGACATACATTTCTTAGCAGTAGATATAACTGCACCAACAAGATGTTGATAACTTTGATGATTTGGCGGAATCCAACAAATGCATTTATCTAGTTTTACAGAGAATGCAGACCAATTGGCTTTCTGGAAATTTAATTAATAACTTTCTTACTACGTTAACTTTAAATTCATGAACCTGAACCACATGAAAATAAAACAATCAAAGAATGTTAATAAGTATTTAGAACACATTAACATGATATAGATATTGATTCCCATAGGGAATCTGAAATATTTGTCCCGAATGAGTAAATTTATAATATCAATATAAATGGTCCGTTATTAGACATTATAAATTTTCCAGCTAACTCATCAGTTGGTACCTCTGATGAGCCCAACCTAGCACACGAGGGCAAAACGCTGGCAATCAGGAATGAGTTAGCTGGGAAATTTATAATGTCCAATAACGGACCATTTCTATTGATATTACACATTAACATTCATGTAGAATCACAACTTATTTTTAATAGCTTTTGGGAAATGTGTACTCTTGGGCATCCTATGCAAATAATAATAATAATAATAATAAGCAGGTAAGAGTATATATTACGCATGCCAAGAGTATGCACATCAAATACTGAATTTATAATACATACATCATTATAGACCGTTATGCCTTTCAGCGTTCAGTCTGCAAGCCTATGTCAATTTACTAAATGTAAATAAAAATGATACTGTTCATATATGATAATACAATTAAAACAGCTTTCAACTACACCCAGTGAGAAAAAAAGTATCCGAAAATGGCAAAAATATCTGAAAACAATTAACAATAGTCAGAACAAAAGCACCTTTGCCCTCGTAAGAGGAACAGAGTTCGTGCCACCACTCAGAACACTCCCTGCACTGCACCCAGTCATCATCCTGCACTTCACCACAACCTGGACAGATGCATTGCTCAATTTCGGCCACTTTTGAAGTTGAGGTCAAAGGTTTATCAGTGGGTTCGGACGTGGCGAAGTTAAGTTTCTGCCTAGTCGAGCTCTTCGCAAGTGTTTTCCCTGTTTCATTCTTCTTAGAACTACATTTTGCCTTCTCTTCCTTTCTATGAAGCTCTTCATCTTATTTTTTTCCACAGGTGCATTTTTGTACAGCAAATTTGATAGAATTTCAAACCATTTTCCATGCCTTTTTGGTGTGAATTTTCTCGTACTGCGGCAGTGGGTGAAGAATGTTTCTAACGCTTCTGTTATATTTATCGTCTATTCAGCTCTTTCCACCTCTGAGGTCACTTTCATAGCTTCTCTCTATAGAGAGTCTTTTTCTAAGTCCTGAGCTATCTGTAACATGAGTGACCTCTGCGGGAAGAAAATATTCCTCCGAAAAAAATATTAGGGTAGCAGAAAACGAGTATGTGGCCTTTTCAGTATTTGCTATTCTATTGTACGCTGCTTTAAATTGCCCAAAACACCTGAGTTTGAGAGACAGCTCTTCCTGGATGAGAACACAACCATTTTTCTACGTTTTCAGTGTAGAAGAGACCGTCCACATCCCTGCACCAGCTATTCATTCAATTCTACACGACCATCTCCATGTTGGGTGCCCCATTCACTTTCAGAGGAACAAAGGGCACATCGAGTGAAATGGTGCCGAAAAATGCTAAAACAGTTTGAAAATGGGACTTCGCATAACATCAATAGCATCATTACAGGTGACGAAACTTGGCTGCTTGGCTGTATTATTACGATGTCCCAACAAAATCCCAGAACAAGGTGCGGCTGTTTGAAGATGAGGGTACTCCTGTGACTGTGCGAAAGTCAAGCTCAGTGAAGAAACGGATTATTGCAGTATTCTTCACTAAATGGGGCATCCTGACTCGGGCTGTGCTAGAAACACAAAGGACAGTTACTGCGAAGTAGTACAGTGAGACTTGTCTGTCTCAGGTCATCCAGGCTCTCAAGCAGCTCCGTCCAAGGTCACGGCTCAACACTGGGCTCCTGCATCGCGACAATGCTCCAGCACATCGTGATAATGTAACACTGGATTTTCTTGCCAGATCAGGGTTGACTGTGCTTGATCACCCTCCATACAGTCCTGATCTTGCCCCATGTGACTTCGCACTCTTCCCAGAAGTGAAGATGAAGCTGAAAGGGCGGCGTTTTGCATCTGACGAGGAGCTTTTGGCAGCATGGGATCAAGAGTGTGAAAATGTAACTGAAGAAAAGAGGCAGAGTTGGTTCGACTGGTTTCGACATATGGAGAAGTGTACTGAGTGTGGTGGAAATTATTTTGAAAAAGTCTAAAGCGTTCACTCACAGTGCAAAACTTTCCTAGTGCCCTTTGTATATAATAAATTATGCCAGAAGTTATGTAAACCTTATCATTTTAGCGTGAGTTCCCGGAGGACAACATCGTTAATGGAATGTAGCGGAGATCAGCAATATGTTACATTATTATATGCATGTTTGTGCGTTATTATGACAATCCCTGTCCAGGGAACTGATACACTCCTAAGCCTCAAGAAGGGGCATACTAACTGGTTATCAAAACGATTTTTCTTTGTAGGTTAACTAAATATATAACTCACCTCAAAGTATGATGCACTCGCCATACTATGCACCAAAGATAGTTACGCAATTTATACATTAAACGTTTATTATATTCAGCTTCACGCCCTCAGTAACACATTTAAACACTGATTTTGACAGATAGCCTCAAAGTGATCGGTTAACATTTTAAAAGGTGGATTCAAATCATGCATCACAGATGTCACAGTGCTACACCAATCACGTCGCAGAAGTTTCATGGAGGTTTCAAGAATGGAAAGGTAACGGAACACTGTTATAATCGACTCTAACTATCGATAATCGAATAATATTTATCAAGGATGAAGAGGAGTCAAAGAGTTTGGTTGCTGTGTCACAGATGGTGAAAACTGCCAAATATGGCTTTTGGTATTCTTCAAGATAAGTAGGCGTATCCGATTCTAAGCAATGACGTGAAGCAAAATCAAATTATATCATAACATTTCAAATTCTAAACAAAATAGAAAATGATATTCAAGCAATTTAGGAAATAACTACGGAATGTGATAATTTGTGGTAAATTATGATGCTTATTTATACTGGTGCATAGGTTAGGTTAGGTCTCAATGTGTAATTATGACAGGTGTTCAGTTTATTAAAATTGCAGAATTCTCCAGAACAGGAAGGTAAATGTTTAGCATTAATTTCTTAAATATCATAATTCTGTTGGCTGTGATTTCTTTTTTCTTCGTCGATTCCACGGATATTTTCCCCGTATGTGAGTACGAGCAGTTGTTACAGAGATTACAGGTTAGATAGTGATTTTATTCTTTTGAAACGTGTTAAAGTTGCAGAGTCCGATCTCTACTTATCATCAGTAGGTGAGAATTTGTGAACAAATCATGACCACCAGAAATTTCGATCACTTGATGCTTTCATATATTTTGTTGGTTTTATTAATTAAATTCTGTTTGCTAATTTTTCAATCTGTTTGTTCTCATGAGTGATCTTTATTTTCATGCTTACTATTGTTAGTACTTTATTCATTTTTCATTGATGTGATGTTCTGTAATACATTTGTTGTTGATGGATGACTGCAGGTGGTTTTTGGTGATTTTTCTTTTATAATTCCAGATTATAATACGGCAATGATGGAAGTAGAAGAAATTATAGAGTATGTTTTCGGAAAAGATTTTAGGCCTTCTGAACCTAGAGATTGTGACTCAACAACTGTCCCTGCACCGTGGTAAGTTTTATTTTCAAAAGGGGATTATTATTATAACAGACTACTTTGTTGTATAATTGTGTTATTTACTTTTAATGACATGAACATGAAACACTGTTAACTAAGAACTAATACAAATAAAGCCATGCTGAGTTATGTACATTGATGATAAATGAGAAAAACACTCTTTATATTCGGCACTACGAAAAACAACTTGACCCTATGAATCAATCTTTCATAGTATTGTACCAAAGTCAAACCTTTTTTACATGCCCCGTCGTTGGTACTCATTTGTGCCATAGAAGATTCTGTACTGTGATAAAAGACAGTCGTAAGGTCTATCCTGTTACAGGTTGCATCATTTCGTGAATTCTTCATTAATTCACCACCCAAGAAGTTCTACGCAATGCACTGTGTGTGTTTAATTCTTGAAGTCCATACATACGACCACCAAAGAAAGTTCAATAATGACAGCCCAGTTTGTATTTTAAAAAAGAATTTAAAAAATAAAATGATTTACTGCACTTATGCCTTATGAGGCTGTGGTGATATACTGTAAGTTCTGTAGAATTTTGTACCTCATACACCAGGTGAACTCTCTGGAGAGGAGAGGAATCGGTATGAGCTACTGCAGGTAGATCAGCAGAAGGAAGGTGGAGATCAGTGAACTGTTACAGAGGCCAGAGAAGTTAAGGGAGACCAGGAATGGAGGGTATCTAATGAGGGTGGGGTTGAGGCTGTGGTCATGAGTGACTCAATTGTCGGGCATGTTGGGAAAGTATGTGGAGGGAAGGGAACCAGGGTAACATAGATTTATCCAGGAATTAGGTTAAGGCAGATGTTGAGGAAAATAGAACGGAGGGAAGAGGGTAAGGAGAAGGTGGTAATTTTTGATGTTGGTACCAATAACATAAGGCAAGGAGGAACAGATACTAACTTAGTTGGGGATGTTTGGAATCTAGTTACGTCAGCACGGAAGAAGTTTAAGAAAGCAGAGATTCAGTGGGATACTCAAAGGAAGGACTATGGAATGGGTATGTGGGAAATAGGGAGTGAGATTTGCAAATCTGGCATAAGCTGGCACCATGCAATCCAAAGTTTGTAACATTATGAGGAAGTGGAAATCATGCAAATCTTACTTGGAATTCCTTTTAGAGGAGAGATGCAGAGGTGCCAACTATTACGGATTATCCGTAATTATTACGGATTTCACCTCACAATTACGGAATTATGGTCAAAGGGGAAATTAGTACGGAAAAGCTGACATTATCACGAAAATAATTTTCTATCAAAAAAAGGAAAGGGAAAAATGTTCAGTCCTTTCGAGCCTTTCTCCTAAATGTAGGATGTTAAAAGGTTTGTTTTTTTCACCTATTCAATACATATAAATTTTATAATTTAGGAATTTATTGTAGATTCCACTTGAGACATGTTTCGCCCTTCATTGAGGGCATCATCAGTCAAAATATCACCTCAAGGTAAAAATCAGGTAACTGGTTAGTAGTAGACATGTACAAATTAATACATATTATTAACAACATACAAAAATTAAGTATGGGAAATAGTTGCACAAAAGTGATGGTTGAACATGTAGGTTTATAGATGAAAGGTCAGCACCAATGCCTAAAATTAACATAGTAGAGTTCTGCAGTGGTGCTCTGGAGAAACAGTTGATGCAATCATATGATAATAAAAAGTTAAAAATATTTACATTATAACAATTAAGGGAGAAAAGGTGTAGTGTTTGGCGTCAATGTTTTTAACCTACAATTGATGTCAAAGGTTGGTAACTATACAGTATTTACATTGTTCTATTGAACAGTTGAGAAAAAGTTTTAAAAAATATTTACATTTAACATTCAGCGTAAATGTTTGTAAATAAAAACTAATGTCAATGGTTGGTAACTATATAGTAATTACATTATCTAATTGAATAGTTGAGAATTTACAATTAAATACATATTTACACAAGAGCAGTTGGTGCGCAAGGATAAAAAAATTTTAGTACCAAGTGCGTCCTGATGTTTTAGAGGTTGGAAGAAGGAAATAGCATTGACATTTCAGAAATATGTAGAGCAGTTTATTTTAGTTAAAAATTTTGACTGATGATGCCCTCAATGAAGGGCGAAACATGTCTCAAGTGGAATCTACAATAAATTCCTAAATTATAAAATTTATATGTATTGAATAGGTGAAAAAAACCTTATCACCTTTCTCCTAAATCGTCTTGGTCAATGCCTGTGAGTTGGCAATGATACTTATTCGATCGTGACTTCATTTTGCTACCCATAAGCTCAGGCGCTGCTCTTCTCCACCACAAATCCTTTAGTAATGTTGTATTTGCTGTGTTAAGTGTATCTGACAGTTAACAGAAAGATTGAGAAAGAAGTGAGGCCTACATTAAGCACATCTGCACTGGAATCGCTTATGGTTCAGAAAACTAAAATGTCATCACAATCGGAAGGATGCTTCAAGAAAAGGTACACTTAAAAGCAGTTACTGCATGAGAAACAAGCAACAAGGAATGTTTTATTACAGATCTAACAGGTTGCGTGCAAATATTATTGTGGAATATGATATACTTTCGGATAGATTGCTAGAGGGAAGGGCAAAAGGAGTGTAATTATCAAGAACGAAGGAGCATGCTTTGGACTTGATTCAAAATTTTTCTCGAGGGCGGAGGGTGATTACTGATAATCCACTTCAAAGGTTGGCACCTCTGGAGATGTGTTCATTGCGATGTCTAGGAACTCACCATCCCGCCCCTAGGAGCACATTTACTTTTATAACTTTATAAAGAGCAACCCGCCATTGTCCATTGCTAAAGTAGCTACATCCATTCCTATTGGTCAGCGTGAAAAGAATGTGCTGTCATTGCCATCAGTGATGATAATTAGATTGTGTTACCAACCCTGGCTGAATAAAAGCACTAATAAAAACACCATATAAAGGAAACAATATGAAATATACAACAGCAGTAATTCTATATGATACTTACCTTAATGCAGTGGCGGATACAGGGCTGTGGCAGCCTTGAGGAATTCATGCACCCTCTTGTTTAGGGAGCAGGGGCTCTTAAATAGGGATTCTCCTGTCACCTTAGGTGAAATAGAATGCGCTTTTATCACCCTACAAAACGCTAGATACAAAAGCCTCTTTGCGGCCCTAACCTGGGGGCCTACGACCCCAGACCCCTTTGTTTGGTCACAGTCCAATGGTTTTGTCACTAACCAGACCTAATCAACCCAAACCAATGGTTTTGTCACTAGCCAGACCAATCGCTTTCTCACTGACCCCGAACATAAATTAATTCAGCTTTTCCACACTGTGCAACATATACTGTGTTGCTATCATTTTACAGAATGCTAGAGACCTAAAAGCCACTTTGCGGTCCTAACTTGGAGAATTATGCCCCCAGACCCACTTTGCTCCATCACAGTCCAGTGGTCACTAGTCTTAGCTCCAACTAAACAAGTTGGCAGCATTGTTGACCGCTCGAGTGCGTACTCACATCCTCAGCAAGAAGGCCACGAGAAGTAAACAGACAGCAGTCATTCTGCACACAGCTGAATATAGTGAGAATTGGGTAGCATGATGTCAACTATTGAAGTAAATCCTAATGGGTGGGTAGGAGATAAGGATCTATGCTCATATGGCCTTCACTTGAACAGAATGGTACGTATAAGTTAGGTTTGTTTAGAAGAGTTATAGGGAGGTACATTCAGGGAAATGGGGGTGGACCAGGGAGCAGTGATGACAGTATAGGAAACATGAAATTAAGTAAGGACAATGTATAATTGTTAGAGTTAATCTGTAGAAGTACTTATTGTAAAGAAAGGAATAGAATTAAGGAATTTGATAGGTATATATTTACCACTTGCTGGCTGGGCGGACCTAGTGTTTACAGTGCACTATGTCTTCTGGTATGGGCTGGAGCAATTTTGTTACTTTCATTGATATGTCTCAGCTTTATCCTTGGGTTTGACAAATGAAAGTGACTGAGGTATGAGTGATGCTAGTGATGCCATTCCTTATGCAGCCAGTCCCTGCTATGAATGGTGTGAAAATGTTGCTCATAGGGTCAGTTGGTGCATGCATTTCAGTGGGCTTGGCAGACTGATATGTAATGGCAATTTCTGGCTCGGTGAGGAAAGCAACGGGAAACTACCTCGCTCCTCATTTCCCTAGTACGCCTCTTCAGTGATGCCTAGGCCATTTATGACAGCTGATGGTGGAGCTGTTGAGGATCCAACCAGCCTTCGGGCTGAGGACTGTACATACATACATACATACATACATACATACATACATACACATACTTACCACATATTGTAATAGGAATATTCAATTTTCTCACGGAACTGGAGTGTTTATAGTAGAGACAAGTTAGGAACGATAGGAAGGGGAATATACCGGTGAAAGAAGAATATGTAAGGTAAAAAATGTTAAGGTTGAGGAATATGAAATTCTAGGTGTAAGACTCGTCTCCAAAGGCAATAGACAACTTGATGTTTTTTTGGGCGGGGGTACAGACTTGGCAAGGTTGGCACTGATGTAGAATTATTTGATAAGATAATCAGCTATGTGGGGAATGGCACAGAAAGGAATGTTATTGTAGTGGGTGAACTGAACTTACCAGATGTTACCTGGGAAGGGAATGCGAATGACAGAAAGCATGACCGACAAATGGTGAATAAGTTATGGGAAGGACAGCTGAATCAGAAAGTGATGGAACCAACCAGAGGGAAACATGGTGCTGATAAAACTGATGAGTGTCGGTGTGACGTAAAGGCACTTGGAAAAAAAAGATGAGCTCCATAGAGAAACTGAAGTGATAGATGGTGTAAGTGATTATGAAGTGCCGGGTTTAGTGGTTCAGATTGTTAGGCGCTGGCCTTCTGACCCCAACTTGGCGGGTTCAGTCCTGTAGTATTTGAAGGTGCTCAAATACTTCAGCCCTGTGTAGGTAGATTTACTGTCACGTAAAAGAACTCCTTTGGGACTAAATTCTGGCACCTCAGAGTCTCTGAAAACCGTACAAGTAGTAAATAACATTATTTAATATTGTTTGATTACAAAGCTGTCTTTGTCATAGTTAAAAATAAATGTGTTAGAAAGGAATGTCAAAAAGTAGGACTATTAGGCAATGTCATATGGCTGATAAGAAGGGAATGGGGAAATTAAAAAAAAAACAATTATGATCAATGGAAAATGGTAAATAAAAATGTAAACAGCGTATGGGATGGGTTTAAAGCAGTTGTTGAGTGAGAAAACAGCTATGTACTTTTAAAAGTAGCAAGGAATAGAAAGGACCCATTATAACAGGGAAATAAAGAGATTAAGAAGGAAGTGCATATTAGAAAGAAATAGTTAGGAATGGTTGCGGAAGTAAGGAGAAATATAAGGAGCTCGCTAGGAACTTGAATTCAAGCGAAAAAATCAGCTACAAGGATAACATAATGAGACGTAATTGGCAGCCATATGAATTTAAGAGAGCAATGGAAAGATTATGTATTGATACTTTAAGGCAGAAACAGGTTCCAGGGATCATTCATGAACAGGGGGTGTGTATATGCAAGGACTTACAGAAGGCAGATGTATTTAGTCTGCAATATGTAAAGATAGTTGGATATATGAATGACCTTCATAAGCAGAAAGGTATCAGGAAGAAGAAAATGTTGGATATAAAGTTAATGTTCAGACGGAGGAAGATACTAATACTGGTTGCCAAACACTGATGGAAATCCATACTTCAAGAAGCACTTCATGCCATTTGTCTCTGCACTGCCACAAATTCTACTTCTACATGGCTACCGAAACCAGCAGTTATACTACTCGGATACTTCAATCTACGATCTAAATTTGATCCACTGGTTGAAGAAGTTACCCTCCTAGATGGTAATCATGATTATGTCCTCGTCCGTTATCCTGATGTCCAAGAGTCTACGGTATCTACTGGGCTCCTGGCACCAAGAGGGGAAGACCCTGCCGCAGTGACTGATGGGCTAACACCACACCCTGGTAAATCCACCATGAATCACGAGCGATTCAATGATGTGAGGCCTGCAACTGAGGTCAGTATCTCTGTGGTTCATGGCAGTCCTCTTCAAATTGCAGGCTGTACTCAAGAAGAAACACCACTACACCGCAGCAGCTGCACTCCTCATCCCCTAGCTTATTTGAAGGACTATGTTCAGCTCTGAGGAGGAAGTGGATATGATATAAGTTCTGTAGCATTTTGAACCTAGTATAACAGGAGAACTCTTTGAACCTGTGTGTGACACTCTTTGATTTATCATCAGTCTCGCTCATCTGTTATGTAACTCGGAGATATTTTCATGAGAAGAGTTTCTTTTAATGACAAGTAGTAATGGCACTAGTTGGTGGAGAAGGACTGAAGGGTTGGAAATACTCATGGACCATAACAGAGGAAGTTGGTAGAAGCGACAAAGAGATCTGTGAATGGAGAATACAGATACATACATTTCTTCAAAGTATTTGTATTTGAAGCGTGGCCTGGAGCCAGGATATACTCCAGGAAAGGAAACGTTTTATATATCATACCTATTATGTTCCAATACTAACCTATGCATCAGAGACTTGGATGATGAAAGAAAGAGATGTTAGCAGAGAACAGGCAAGTGAAATTAAATTCCAGAGAAGCAGAATTAGAGTTGAGTTACAAAGAGACAAAGGGAAGAAGTGAGAAGGTGAGGAAATTATTGAAAGAGGATAGAGAATTGTCAACTAAGGCCGCTATTAGCCGTGGGCGACTAGTGGCGCAACTAGTTGCTCTGGCGAGTCACGGACCATTGGATCAAATGGAGCCTATTAGCCGCAGGCGACTAGTGGCGCAACTGAGCAACTAGTTGCTGGCCGTCATCTGAGCCAGCAACTGCTCTGGCGACTTTTAGTTGCTCAACTGCGTGACAGGGCATTGCAGTAAATGTAGCCTATTAGCCGTGGGCGACTAGTGGCGTAACTAGTCGCCCGATATACCTCCCCGCGCACACGGAAACGTCACTCAAGTTCGTGTTCTCACACCAGCTTGACGTAATGCGGACGATTGAACGCAATTGAGTCAGCGATTTACCTAACCATTATTTTTCTTCATTACCTTGTTTGGTCTCGTGCTGTGGTAGAGTGAATATTTTACTTATTGTGACAGTTTATTTATTGAACATGGTGACATCAAATAAACTACAACAGCAAATGAAGGAGATGGCAAAATTATTTGAAAGTCAAATAAATACTGAAGACCATTTCTTGAGGTAGAATGAAAACCGGTCCCTTGGGATTCCAGAACTGAAGCTTACACTGACAAAATAGAAACACTGAATTCTTGGAACAGCATTTTAAAGAACTTTATTCCAGAATTCGAAGCAAAACCCGTAGGTGAGAAGAATACTCTAGGCGAGTACCATATAATATTCTTTTTTGCTAGTGGCTTTACGTCGCACCGACACGGATAAGTCTTATGGCGACGATGGGTTAGGAAAAGGCCAGGAGTTGGAAGGAAGCGGCCGTGGGCCTTAATTGAGGTACAGCCCCAGAATTTGCGTGGTGTGAAAATCGGAAACCGCGGAAAACCATCTTCAGGGCTGCCGACAGTGGGATTCGAACCTGCTATCTCCCGGATGCAAGCTCACAGCTGCGCGCTCCTAACCGCACGGCCAACTCGCCCGCTATATGAGTAGGCCTATTATAAAACGTTTACTACTCTTATATGGAAACATGTAATACCCATAAAAATTCTGTAATCCTTTACATTTACAACTACTAATATAGCCATTGCTGTTGTAGTTTATTTGATGTCACCATGTTCAATAAATAAACTGTCACAATAAGTAAAATATTCACTCTACCACAGCACGAGACCAAACAAGGTAATGAAGAAAAATAATGGTTAGGTGAATCGCTGACTCAACTGGGAAACACTTGTTTAGTCCTGTGTCGTTTCCCGTTATTTCTTCTTTTATGTGGCCAAGCAATTCGTAAATGACGACTTTGACAAGCGCAGGTAATTGAAAAATTTACCGTCATCCTCATTTAAATCGTCAAACAATGTATAATATAATCCTCTAGTCAGCTGAGAAACAAAATAATATAGAACGTTTCCGCACTTTCCTAACCCTTCGGTTTTTCCTTTTTAATAGAAGAGCAAGAAGAAGAGCTTCGTTGGATGCCATTCTCTCAACTGACTATTCCCCGGTATTCACAAGTTACGCCACTGATCGCCTGGTACTTAAATCCTCTGGCAACTAGTGGCCCACGGCTAATAGCGGCCTAAGATATGGACATATCAAACAAATCGAGGACTCAAAAATGCACGGAAGTGGGCGACTAGATGCTGACAGGAAGACTGAAAGACAAATGGCTGAAGGGGGTAAAGGGCGGTGTTTAGAACAGAGGAGAAGACTGGAACAGAATGTCAGTGGAGAGGTGGAATGCTGGGAAACGGGGGAGAGGCTTATGTTCCCAACATTCCCGATCAGTAGTTGGAAATTGTGCTAGAGGTTGTTGATAGTATATTATGAAAGATAAGTTCTTCAAATTGATTATGACTATGTATTATAATATCTACTTTTGTTATGTAGTTTTAGCTTATATCTAATCCTACTAGAAAACTGAATTTTTACTCATTTGTACAAAGTTATTAATAGGCCCTATATTATATTTTTCTATTTTCAGCTCATCTCCATGTCTGGAAAGTGCTCATAATTGGGTGGAGAAGGTGATGGATAGCCTTGGCCGAACTAATGACAAGCAGACATGGCCAACTGATGCGAGAGAAGGACGCATTGGACCTGCAACTGTCAGATTTGATATCACTACTCATGTTGGACTCTTTGTTGTTGGGTCAGATCGTTTGAGCCTGAATTCACAGAGCAACTTCAGCACGATCCGTGCTAATTCTTGTTTGTATAAAGGTAATGATATTGTATCATTTTTTGGTCCTTTTCATATGTTTTTGATAATTTCTTATGACATTTCATTTAACAAAGGAAACTGGGTAAGTTACTCAAGAGAATTTGATGGAAGTACATAAATCTCTGCTGCTCACTTTTCTTACAACCCACCAAACATAATTTTTATGAAAATATCTTATTTTGGTCTCCATGTGTACAGGCCATGAAAGCATCAATCTAAATATAGGAACCATTAAATTGATTCAAGGTGGAAAGTTTTGAAATGAATGCATGGTATATTACTGGCATATAAAATCAGTTGACTGCAAACAAAATATTTTCATTATCAACCAAGTTGATTATTTTATAACTACTATTACACCAATTATATTTAAAATTTATTCAACAATTTTTGTAAATAAAAAATAAATACGTCATTAACAACTCAACATCCTTACCTTTTATTAAACTTTATAATGACTAAACTGTTAATGTTACAGTAGCTACCGATTTTTTTGTTCTTGACATTGAGGGGAAAAGAAAACTGACTGTAGTGAAGTAACGTACTTCGGAATTCCATTGCATTCTTTCATATTACGATACACATGTCCACTTCTGCTGCACTCTAGTTACATGTGTCAGCTGTTGCCACACTAATAAGCAATTGTGTCTCGATGCCCACTTCTCCTCGAGTTGAGGCTGCATGGACTTAATTATACAGAGCATGGTACGTTGTTGTTCCCACGACAGATTTGAAATCAAATCATCAAAGATCAAGTATCCCAGTAGAGCTCACTGACGTTTCTGAGCTTTTGTTGATTGTTGTAAAGTTTTGGGCAGTTCAGTAGATGTTTCTCATTCATTATGAATCAGAACCAGGCATAATGGGTTCTCACTGGACTGATAACTCTTCTTAACACATTCACGCCCATCATCTGAGCGGGCTATTTAAAGGGCTGACTCAGCTATTCCAGCTGTTAGTGGCAGAGCGAACAACATTGAATTCTTTTCACAATAAGTTCTAAACTAAACAAGATATGGAAACAAAATTTTCCACATACCTTAATGAAGTCCTCTAGTATCTCTGTAGGCTGTGGTAGGTAATGTCACACTTTTCTGGGTGAATTGAACACCAGACTTTCCACAAAAATAGCGTGTTTCACTAATAATTTTATTTTTGAAGCACACTTTGCACCTTCTTGAGGGGAACTTGACTTTATTTGATGGTGAAAACTTCAAGAGAATATGCTCTTTTCTCTTCCCATCTAACCTAAATAGTGATCCTGGGCCGGTGCCCTTTTTGGTGGCAAAGTCGCGGGACGTTGACTTGGAGCCGATGAAGTAGATGAAGCTGAAATGTCGGAGAGAGGTGACTGTACTTGTATGTCGGGTTCACTTTTCCCCCCACTTGAGAATTCCCTGATGTTCCATTAGATCTAAAGGTACATCCCTATTTGACCGTATTTCTCCACATACGGTAGTGTTCTGTTCCCGTAATTGTTTCGCGAGTCAAACGCTGTTGTAATAGTTGTCCATATAGACTGTATACCCCTGGCCAAGATAATTTTTAAGTAGTTGAAAAACTGTGCTTTGTAAATGCGCGTCACTTGCATTATTTTTATTGTCCCTACACGCCATGGTTACGCTTCAGAATGTGATTATACACATGCTTGTGCAATCACAAACCAACTACGCAGCTAGTTGGGCCAGCTCAAGGCTACCTTCAGAAACAAAACAAAAGAAGTGCATTGGGAGGGAAAATCGCCGTGGCCATGTGGTTTCTGTTGAGTAGAAGCATTCATAAGGGTAGTACCTTCATCTCTCTTGCACATATTTGTGACCAAAATAGATCCCAGCTGCGTCGGAATGGCTCCAGTTGAAGGTTGCACTTATCCAGGCTAACTCGGATATGGTCCACAGTTTGGTCACGTGCTCTAGGCAGTAAATCGGATATGGGCGTGAATGTGTTAAATAAATAGCAAGGCAGCTGTGTCCTGTCCAGAACTTTAACTTCACCACTGCTTTCTTTTTTGATTTTTCCTTTTTTCTTCTTTCTGCTTTACATGGATAATATTTTTGTTGTGTGTCAGACTCTTCAGCAACTGCTTTCTTGTAGATCTTGAGCATATAAAAATGTAAGAAAACTGACATTCTGGTTCCCTCCCACCAGTTGATGATGAGTGAAATGGAATAGCATTATAAGAACATCTGTCAAAAGGAAGAAGGTTTGCACCAGTTGAGTTGGATATGAGATACCGATCGTGTAGCTGTAAGCATGCATTCAGGAGGTGGTAGGTACAGACTGTATTGTCAGCATTGCTGAAGATGGGTTCTTTGATTTCCAGTTTATAACAGGGAAATATATAGCCTGTACCTTAAGTAAGATACCGTCCCAGCCCTTCCCCTTTCCTGTTTAACTTTTATGATAAACCTCGTATAATACTGCAACGTTAAATCGCTAGAGTAATAAAGGAAGTGTACTGCACTTGAACAGAGGCTGACTCCCAATACTCATAAAAGCCAGCAGTTCAGAAATATGGACTGCACACTATTCACATACACACTTTTACAGTCACTGGTCACTTGACCAACTGTCTGTCTCTACTTTGGCCAATTAGAATTGGAGTCTGGTATTTGAGCAGTGAAATCAGTAACTGTGAGGTGGACTGTGTTGCCAATGTTACCTCTGCCTGCAGTATAGAGGTTAAGTGTAAGAGAGGGTCAGGAGTCCTAACTTTGCCATTAATGATGATGATGATGATGATGATGATCACACTTGACCAAAAAAAGAGGACTATTGGATTAGACTAAAGAGTGACTGAATGGGTGGCTATATTTCTGGAAAATAGAACTCAGAGAATTAGAGTAGGTGAAGCTTTATCGGATCCTGTGATCATTCCTCAAGGCCATATTATTGGACCTTAATGTTTTCTTATATGTGAGGTGTCTATTTTCAAAACAAGATAAATCCATCTAAACAGATGAAAAGAAATTGTTAAGGATACATAACAATTTTTTTTACATCATACTGCTGTACTTGGGTTTATTATGTTTGGTAATTATTTTAGGGTTGTAGTCTATCTTTTTGATACGGAAGATGATCATTTATATGGAAACAATCTGGGCTTGTCCAGTTTTTGAAACCCAGCCTTGGACTTGTCCAGTTCTGAAACCAAGTCATGGATGTGACCTGTTATAAAAGTTAACTACTCTTGACAACTAACTCCATTTCAGCTGTGGCTCTGTGAAGAGCAACTGTGGCCTACATTTTAAATCAAATTCTGTAGTTTTAATAAATAATAAAATAAATCACACTAGAAAAACTTATTACAACAACAAGGCAGGTAAAATAAAAGAGTTAACTAACAAAATTAAGTAAAAGGCTAAAAAAATTTGTTTACAAAATTGATAAACTCATAAATAGGTTATAACATAGCCAAAATAACACTGGGTCAGGTAATATTAGATAGAAACACCAATGTCATGACAATCACCTTCACAGAATTCTGGTTCACTGACATCATCAAAAATTTCACCAGCATTAGAAACTATGTCTTTATAGAACTGTAGTTCATCCTGAATTTCCCTGTCTTGTCCAAAATGTTTTTAAAAGAGCTGATCTATATCTTGAATCTTTTCTACATTCAGTTTATTCATACCAATGAGTGCTTCAAGAGGATTAATCAAACTGCTTGTTTTTTTGTTTTTTTTTTGTGATTGTGCCCTCTACTCCTACATCAGTTCTGTAGTATTGCTCTCTCCTTATATGAATATTGTTCCCCCTAGTCTTCCTGACTGCCCACGACACGCAGGTCGCCTACGGGAGTCAAATAGAAAGACCTGCACCTGGCGAGCCGAACCTGTCCTGGGATATCCCGGCACTAAAAGCCATACGACATTTCATTTCATTTCCTGACTACAGATCTCTTGCAGTGTGATATTTTGAAGGGAAGGGATTGAGTAGATATCATTACATTCTGACATTGTTTTCCAATCATAAACGATCCAGTCCTTTCCTATAACTTTGACAGTTCCATGATTTGAGAACACTTTGTGATATGCAGAAGGTTGGACAATAGTATCTACTCTTTTCAGCTCCTTCTCTATTCGTCCAAAAAATTTGGTCCGGTGGAAGAAACGAGTGGCCAGTAACAGGGAAGAATATCTCAATTTTCGTGAGGGGAGCACTGCTAAGCCATTTAGATAACATTGTCAATAGCGTTAAATTCTTATTTTGCCCAGTACATCCATCGGCAAAGAGTCCTATGTTTATATCTCGAAGATCCATAGTTTGCAGCTAATGATACAGGGCAGACATCACTTCATTTGATGTTTTAGGATGTTCATTTTCAGTCCAAGTATATATTGACACTTTAGATTTGGGCATACTGCTCTTTGAACTGCTAGTAACAACCGTAAAGTTGTAGAGATTTGTCTGACGGGAATAAATGCTGACTGATCTGGTAGTTTTGGTAGTACCTGATTTTTCTGGCAATCGAAAGATTGCGTTACCATGCCATCTCTTTCCTCTTGAAGAAACTTGGAGAATGCCCTGTATTGAACTATCTTCTCTATAATCAGGTTGGTATTTCTAGAAACGTCTTTCTCATTTTGAATGTATGCATTGAGTTGAATGCACTTTGAACAAGCATCAGTTGCCGGAGAATCAAATCCAAGATTAAATTTGGTGTTAAACACTTTCTGGAAATAACTTTTACCCTAACTTCCAAAGGCACTGATGCATTGTACATCTGGCACAATTTCTTGATGTTCAGATCTGTGGCAAGGTACATTCTTTCAGACTTATTTCGACAATAGTGAGATTCTATCCCTTTCAAGTTCTGTATGTATGTTATCACACTTTCCAGTTTCTAAGCATAAGACTGAATGATGATCCCCACCTCTTCTTTCATAATTTGCAGATGCATATTGCTTTATTCAGCTGAACACACCAAGTACTCTCTGCTTAGTTATACACATTATTCCAAGAAATGCTTCACGACACACTTGCACTCTATTTCCACACACATCTGCCACAGTATATGTTATAACCTCACTTTTAAGTCTCGTCTCCTAGATGTGTTATGAAGGGGTAGAAGAGGAACAGAATTTAGCTATAAATGCATCCTGTTCAGATTTTACACTCGATGCATAAAACAATGCATAGAACCTCTGTATGTCCTTCATTGTTAGTCCTCGTCAATTTTTGCCACCTTTCCCAAGGCACATATGATTGCAATCTGGATATTTTGGTAGATTTCTCACCATATACCTATCGATAAAGTTAAAATGAAGTGAGATTTCTGATCAGAGGCTACTAGCACCACACAAAAGGTATATCACAGATGAAACACCCGTCAAAATAGAAAGAGCTAGTAAAAATTGAATGTATTTGGCAATTCAATTTACTCATTTTATGGTTTCCTCTTGCATTATCATCACTTAAAACCCAGTTATATGAATAATTTTCTGTTTCAAAATGACGTTCACTTGGATTGAGCCCTCCAAAATTTCAAGTAATTTCAAAAATTCAACCCTGTCTACATACCTGTCTTTCTTCCCTTTTTCACGTTTCCAGTTTTTAAGATTTTGTTGCTTTCTCCGAGCTCTTCTGCCTCCAACAACTTCCACAATCGCGTTACATGTTAAAGAATTCATTTTCTTTATTTTCAGATCACGAATATTCACATTAGTAACCAAAGGTAGTGTTAAACTCATAAGAACCGGGCGAGTTGGCCGTGCGCGTTGAGGCGCGCGGCTGTGAGCTTGCATCCGGGAGATAGTAGGTTCGAATCCCACTATCGGCAGCCTTGAAGATGGTTTTCCGTGGTTTCCCATTTTCACACCAGGCAAATGCTGGGGCTGTACCTTAATTAAGGCCACGGCCGCTTCCTTCCAACTCCTAGGCCTTTCCTATCCCATCGTCGCCATAAGACCTATCTGTGTCGGAGCGATGTAAAGACCCTAGCAAAAAAAAAACTCATAAGAAAGCAGTAAACATGAAACCAGTGAAATTAAGAGAAAGAAATTATGTGTGTAGTACCGATAATTAATTTATATTTGTGTGTGTGTGTGTGCTTGTGAAAGTCAGTGAATCTACTCACCAGGTTGCTGGGGTAAGCTTATTTTACATCTTACTTAACTTTTGTTTTTCATACTGCTTACTTTCATATGATTGTTGACCAGTATAACGGTAATACTATTGACCTGCATTCCTCTCCACAGCCCTCACCCTCCCCTTCTCTTTCGTCCCTACCACCTTCAACAGGACTTGTGTTGCAAGAGCAGCTCAGTAGCCACCCGCGATCGTTACATTGTTGTCACCTAAATGGCCAGTCATTATTAGCTCATATAGAAGAGGTTCAGGCTATTTTTGAAGTGAACAATGTACATATTATTGGAATCAGTGAAAGCTGGATGCGTACAGACATGCCGTCATCGACAGCCAACCTTGACAGATACTCAATATTACGCCATGACCGCATTGACAAAATAGGCGGTGGACTTCTACTTTATTACAGAAATGACCTGAAATGTAAGATAATTTCCACTTCTGACCCACGACTTACACTGCGACCGGAATTTGTTTGTAGAATTAGACTGCCATAAAAAGATATTGATAGGGATTGTATACAAGCCGCCTAAAATAAGACAGACTGATGATTTTGAAGAGGCATTAGCAAATCTTATCTCGGCATACGATGACATTATAATCATGGGCGACTTTAACACTGACCTTTTGAAGCAGACTAGTGACGCAAACAATCTACTGAATTTATTTATCGCTACAAACATGACAATTTTACCCCTCAACGCTACTAATCATGTTCATTACTCTGACCGCACAAGTCATACCTTAATTGATCTTCTTGTGACAAATCAACCTCAAAAAGTAATTATGCACGGACAGATCCCTGCTCCTGGCATCTCTTCACATGACCTACTGTACGTGTGTTATTCTACTCGAATACCTAAGTACAAACCACGCTACATTACAATACGGGACTTACGACATATGGACCGGAATAAACTACGCTACGATGCATATAACTTGCCTTGGGATAGTATACGTAATTTTCAGAACATTAACTCTAAAGTAAACAAATTCAATTCACTGGTACTGGAAATATTTGACAAGCACGCACCAAAGAAACAGGTAAGAATTACCCGCCATTCTTCCGCTTGGCTAACGGCCGAGATAAGATCTGCTATGGCCAGTCGTGACAAACTGTACAGACAATACAGACAGACGCATGACACAGATGATTTCCAGCAATACAAGATTCTGAGAAACAGAACAAAGCAGTTAATTAGGAATGCTAAATATAAATACTTTCAGGAACTGATGAACAATAACAGCCCGAGACAAAAATGGAATAAATTACGCACGTTAGGTATAGGTAAAGCCGTAGAGCAACATGTGCCAAGCATATCGCTAGATGTTTTAAATGATCATTTCGCACGGCCAAGAATAGCCTCTTCCTCCTTCCCAGAAAATTCACTACCCTTGTTACAAGAGCAGCCTGTGTATGAGCAATTCTCTTTTAGAAATGTCAGCTCGAATGAAGTTAAACGTGTGATATACGCTACTATAACATCTAATGCCACAGGTAATGATGACATTCCTATATCGCTTATTAAGGATATCTTAGGAGCTGTTCTGCCAATACTAACTCATATATTTAACTACTGCCTGACAAACGGAGTTTTCCCAGATGTTTGGAAAGATGCACTAATTAGACCCATCCCGAAGAGCTCCAAGTTGGATTCTCCTTCAGATTATCGTCCAGTATCCATTCTACCACCCTTATCCAAGGTGCTTGAACGTCTAGTTCATACACAAGTTACTGAATACCTTACCAAGCATTCCCTCTTGAATCCCTTTCAATCCGGCTTCAGGAAAGGACATAGCACTGCGACAGTTTTACTACGAGTGACAGATGATATCAGACGTGCAATGGACCAACGGGACGTGACTGTATTGACATTATTAGATCTCAGTAGTGCCTTCGACACTGTTAATCCTCAGTTACTACTGCAAAAACTTCGAGAGCTAAATTTTAACAGTGTATCACTTCGTTTCTTTTTATCTTATCTTGAAAATCGCCGGCAACGTGTAACAGTTGGAAATTTGAGTTCAGGATGTCAAAGGAAGACCCTCGGCGTCTCTCAGGGGTCAGTTCTTGGACCACTGCTATTTATCATCCAAATTAATGATATATCAAAAGCTCTTAAATTCTGCAAATTGCAAGTGTACGCGGATGATATGCAGATTTACTATCATTCAAAACCGAGTGATATCGATACTGCGATTACTAAAATAAATTCTGACCTTCAACATCTTAGTGACTATGCAAATAAAAACAGTTTATTAATGAATCCAAATAAGACTCAAGTTATTATTATCGGTACCAGTAAAAACCTTTATTCCCTCAAGCAACAGAACATCCCCCCAATAATTTTAAACAATAAAATCATACCCTACTCTACTTCAGTGACCAACTTAGGAATTATCATGACTGAGACTCTAAACTGGACTCAACAGGTGATAAGCACATGCAATAAAGTACATAAAAGCTTATATCCCCTGAAACGGTTCGCTAATATATTCTCTGTTCGACTTAAAGTACAAATAATTCGCTCTCTTATACTACCTATATTTGACTACTGTGACACTGTGTTGACTGGAATAACCTGGGACAGTAACAAGAAACTGGACCGGAGCCTGAACAGCTGCATAAGATATATCTTTAATCTGCGATATGATGCTCATATATCACCTTATTATAAGGAGCTGTCGTGGCTTCGAGTGCACCAGCGCCGTGAACTTCACATGCTATCGCTTCTGCACAAAGTTCTTTCCACTAATACTCCCGACTATCTGTCTTCATCTTTTTCTTACCTCTCATCCTATCATGAACACAATACAAGATCTGGTTCCTCTCTTGCCATACCTATAAACCGTACTGCTGTGTACAACCGCTCCTTCATAGTCTCTGTGTCTAGGTCATGGAATTCGCTACCTGCGAACATTAGAGAAAATCCTTCTCATCGCAAGTTTAAAGTGGCTTGCCGGGAGCATTTGCTGGGTAGATCCCGCTGACTTGCTGGATAATTGTTGAGTGAATGAAGGAATGAATGGGATGAATGAATGGATTACTGCAGTTACATAATTTAAGTGTACGTTATTTTGTGTGTTTTAAAATTAAGGATTTTTTCATTATTATTATTATTATTATTATTATTATTATTATTATTATTATTAGTATTATTTGTTTTATTTGTATTCGAAATTATAAGTTACGTATATGTATACTCATCTAGTGGTTAAGTGTAAGAGAGGCCTTTAGCCCTAACTTCGCCACCAATAAAGGCATTATCTATCTATCTATCTAACATGTCATCAAACGGCAGCCATGACACCTATCATTGTCAAGTGATTGACATAAGTGGTGATGGAGGACTAGTCCGGTTCTGAAACTAGCTTATTGAGGACAAGACCGTTTTTGATGCTAATCGGCACTTTTAAGATACAAATTAGATTGATTCTGTCCGGTTTTGTTGCTGGCAAGCAGCTTTCAAAGCTGTGTAATATTCAACATTTATCCCAATTCCTATGAAGAGTGGACTTGTCCGGTTTTGAAATTAGACGCTTCACATAAATCAGAGATAGGGCATTTTATGGATGATGTTCTTCTGTATAGAGTAATAAATGAGTTAAATAAGTTACAACATTGTGTGCAACTGCAAAAAGACTTCAATAATGTTGTTAGGTGGACTGCAGGCAATGGTATTGATGATAAATGGGGTTAAAAGTCAGGTTGTGAATTTCACTAATAGCAAAAGTCCTCTGTTTTAATTACTGCGTCGATGGGATGAAAGTCCCATATGGGGATCACTGTAAGTACCTAGGTATTAATATAAGGAAAGATCTTCATTGGGGTAATCACATAAATGGGATTGTAAATAAAGGGTACAGATCTCTGCATATGATTTTGAGGGTACTTTGTGGTTCAATCACTCAATCATTCACTACTGATCTGCATTTAGGGCAGTCGCCCAGGTGACAGATGATCTATCTGCTATTTTCCTAGCCTTTTCTTAAATGATTGCAAAGAAGTTGGAAATTTATTGAACATCTCTTTTGGTAAGTTATTCTAATCCCTAACTCCCCTTGCTATAAACGAATATTTGCCCGAATTTATCCTCTCGAATTCTAACTTTATCTTCATATTGTGGGTTGTGGGGGTTGTGGTAAGGATGTAAAGGAGAGGGCATATAAATCTCTAGTAAGACCCCAACTAGAGTGTAGTTCCATTGTATGGGACCCTCACTGGGATAACTTGATTCGAGAACTGGAAAGAATCCAAAGAAAAACAGCTCGATTTATTCTGGGTGATTTCAGACAGAATAGTAGCGTTATGAAAATGTTGCAAGGTTTGTACTGGAAAGACTTGGGAAAAAGGAGATGAGCTGCTCAACTAAGTGGTATGTAAAAATATAAAAATCATAAAATTTCACATATATTTATTAAAATAAATCCACCTATTCAATACAAGTTAATGTTATAACTAGGACTTAATCCTTATTATAACTATCATATGTTTTGCCCTACTTGCTAGGCATCATCAGTCATTAACTCACTCCTCACAGTCATTAACCAGGATCCTGATTATGTTCAAAATACTACATAGTTCCTATTTTATAAAGTATTATGGTTAAAAAGTCCATTTTTATAGTTCTTGTTTGACTATTAGATACTCCAGAAATGTAAAAATGTGAAAACTCCTAAAATCACAGCTGAAATTTGGTAAAAGAAAACTGTTAATGTGTTCTTTAAATTAAAAATTTATTACAATCTTGTCTTCGGCTTAGTATGATTGTCCATTGATTAAAACTCTGTTTATGTTTGAACTTTATATGAAATCACTTGAATAAGTTGCACTTTATGATAATTACTAATGGAAAGTCTGGTTAAAAAAATTCATCACTGTGTTCTTTATCTTGATATAAAAATCTTGTCCTCTTAACTTCTTGTAATGATGTTAATTGCTAATTAGAGTTTATGCGTCTTGTTATACCGTCCTCCATTAGAGTGTGTCTTTGATTATGAGAGTTTGAAGAGCCAGAAGATAATATCTGATATTATTATTATTATTATTATTATTATTATTATTATTATTATCATCATTATTATTGGAGCCTCCATGGCTCAGACGGCAGCGCGTCGGCCTCTCACCGCTGGGTACCGTGGTTCAAATCCCGGTCACTCCATGTGAGATTTGTGCTGGACAAGTGGAGGCGGGACAGGTTTTTCTCCGGGTACTCCTGTTTTCCCTGTCATCTTTCATTCCAGCAACACTCCATTCTCATTTCATAGCATCTATCAGTCATTAATAAATCACTTTCGGACTGGCGACCCCATCGTACTAATAGCCTGTATCTGCTTCATTCATTCCATCCCTGACCTGGTCAATGACTGGAAAACATGTTGTAGGATTTCATTCATTCATTATTATTATTATTATTATTATTATTATTATTATTATTATTATTTGTATTGCTGGTCCAATCTTACACACTTGAGGGGCCTGAGAAGGATCTATTTGGGTATTTTTCTCTTTAATCTTTGAGCGAGAGATCGTTTAAGACAGTTTGGTCTCATCGTGATTATTGTTACTTGCTTAGCACCACCCAGGGGTCAGGTGCAGAGTGATGAGGACGTAAATTCTGCAGACGTGAGCAACAGTGGACCTATCTGCTGCCTATGTTACCAGTTGGCATGACAAACTGCTGCTCATATTCATTAGTGTCATCCCTTGTCGGAAACTCACCACTCTAGTAGGCAATATGCTGAGCAATAGATATTTCCAAGTGTTTTCAGAAAACTCACGTAGGGTGCACAAAATAAATGATGGGCTTCCACAGGGATCTGTGTTAGCTCCACTCCTTTTTAATTAGTACACATACAAAGTCCTATAAATTTATTTATGTTGATGATGTTGCCTTGATAGCCCAGGATCAAAGCTTCCCAGAAGGTGAAGCAACATTAACGTCAGATCTGAAGATATTGGATGAATACTTCAAACATAATTCTCTTCGACCGAATCCTCAAAAGACTGTTGTATCAACTTTCCATCTGCGGAACACACATGCAAATTACAATCCTACAGTCAGTTTTAGATATGAAATTCTCCAATACTACAGTAACCCTAAATACCTAGGGGTGACCCTGGACAGATCACTGAGGTACAAAATGCATCTCAAGAATGTAGCAGCTAAAATTAAAACCCAGAACAACATGTTACAGAAGTTAACAGGGACCACCTGGGGTGCCAATGCATCAGTCCTTAGAGCCGCAGCTCTGGCTCTTTCGTACTCAGCTGCAGAATACTGCTGTTCTACATGGTTAAACAGTGCTCACACAAAAATAATTTACATGCAGCTCAATCAAGCAATGTGCCTCATCACAGAATGTATTTGATCTAACACTGGCTATCGGTTCTAAGTAACATTCCCCCCTCACCCCTAAGAAGATCTTAGTCATTGCTGAACACATGGAAGAAAAATTGAAAACAACCCACTGTTACAAATACATTCAGATTATCCAGTATTATTACCGCAGCGATTAAAGTCCAGACAACCATCGTGAACAGCAATCGATCTGCAAGACAATCACTTTAAAATACTAGATGCGTGGAACAATCAGTGGCAGAGCCAAAACTCCCTGACACATCATTACTTAATTAAAACTTCTTGGGAGCAGCCCGCAGGCTTTCATTCACCTCGACGACAGTGGTGTGTACTGAATAGGATAAGGACTGGCCAGGGAAGATGCGGAGTAATACTGAACAAATGAGGATGGAAGTCCTCTCCTCATTGCGACTGCGGTGAAGAACAGCATACCATGGATCATATAGTGGTCGAATGTTCCCTCAGAGCATTTAGAGGCTCAATGAAAGATCTCCACAACCTAACACAAGAAGCCGTTCAGTGGATTAACCATCTGGACATAGTATTGTGAATATTTTTATGAACTTGAGAGTGTGTGTATTTTTGTACATGTTTTGTAAATAGCTGATATTCCTCCTTTCATCATACAATAAATAATAATTATTATGATTTAATCGTCGAATCTGGCATTATTATTATTATTATTCAATACCGTTGTTGCTGTACTACACGTGGGCACAGAACACACCGTCAGGATTGTGGTTGGAAAAAAGATTCTGATCGACAGGGACTGGAGAATTGACTATTTTCACCATTTTGGTCCGTATTGACTCCAGGGACTGGAGACGCGTTTCACGGCTTGTGAATCAAATGTAGGATGCTAAATGGTTTATTTTGTCACCTATTCAATACATTATATGTATTATATGTATTATACGTATTGAATATTTGACAAAATAAACCATTTAGCATCCTACATTCAGTATCCTCAATACGGATTAACAATGATTTTTATCACTTGTGAATCAAAATCACTTCCAAACCAGACAGGAATTGCTGTGGTCAATGAATGAAGGTCCATCCGAACCAGTTACCGAGAGAACATTGTGACGGGAACTGCATGCAATGAACATTTAGAGTCGGTCACCTCACAAGAGACCACGGCTCACAAAGGCACATAAAGCCGCGCGTCTTCAATGGGCTACAACGAATGTGGTCAGTAGCTGACTGGCAGTACATAATGTGATCTGACGAATCAAGTTTTTGCTTGTATTCCAATTACTCAAGTCGTTGAGTGCACCAAAGGCCAAATGAAGTATTTCATCCTGGATGTGTGCAAGGTCAGGTTCAAGTCGGAGGTGGGTCTGTGATATTTTGGGGATGTTTTTCGTATCGTGGATTGGACCTGCTCACTGAGGTGACCACTAACATGAACCAGCATATTTATTTAAACATTCTGAATGATCAGGATTTGCCTTTTGGTCAACATCTGCACAATGAGTCATCATCATTTCTTCGCTCCAGCAAGCCGGGTGCGATTGTGTACGAGGCTCCTCCAGTTTGTTCTATCCATCCACAGATGCTGCTCATATACGCGACACCAGTTTGCATCTCTAATTTCAAGGTCCTTCATTATCTGTTTTTCCCAAACATCACGAGGTCTTCCTCTTGGTCTCTTCCCAGGAACATTGTTGTCAAAGTATATTCGAGGAGTCCTGTGAGGGTTCATTCTTTTCATGTGACCATACCATTTCAATCTCTTCACTTCTAGAGTCTCCAGCAAGCTTCTTTCCAATCCAGGCTGTTGTTGGATATCCACATTCCTTATTTTATCCATTTTTGTTTTTTGTAGACAAAAATGGAGAAACTTCATTTCTGTTGCCTGAAGACGACTCTTTGTTGGTCCAGTAAGTGTTGCTGCTTCCAGGCCATACGTCAGTATAGGTACTAGATATATTTTGTACAACCTGATCTTGGAAACTAACAGAAATGTTTCATCCCAAAGTATTTGACGTACAGCGTAATAGAATTTGGAAGCTTTCTCTATTCTGTTACTAATCTCTTGTTGTATGGTATTGTCTGATGACAGAACACTACCTAAATACTGGAAGTTGTCTACAATATCCATCTCCTCATCTCCAATTCTTAGATGAACAGTTGGAGAGTTTCTACTCATCACCAAGCCAACTGTCTTAGTTTTGCTGATTTTGAGACCAAAGGTTGTAAAAGCTTCATGCCAGAGATCTAGTCTAGTTTTTACTTCTGCTTCTGTCTGACCCCATACCATTACATCATCAGCAAAAACCAGGGCATTAGTTGTTGGGTCCTTTCTCTTAACCGCTTTTAAAACTTCATCTATTATGAATATGAAGAGAAGTGGTGAAAGACAACTTCCTTGCTGGACTCCACTCTTCGTTTCAAAACAACCTGACCTTCCATCCTGGACCTGGACACAACACTTTGTTTCATCATATAATCATTGTACTCGTGCTATGATGTCATCGGATACTTTCTTATGTCTCAAACACTCATATATGCCTGCGTTGTACATGGTCATATGCTTTCTCGATGTCCAGAAAAACAGTTATAAGTATTTTACCTTTCTCCCAGTACTTCTCATAGAGCATTCTGGTGGCAAAAATGAGGTCTATAGTTGATCTATGGGGTCTAAATCCATGTTGTTCCTTCTCAAGTGTAGGTTCAACATATTTTCTAATCCTGCTCTCAAGGATGGATTCGTAGATTTTGAGGCCACGTGACAGCAGAGTTATACATCTGTAGTTGGTACATTTCTTTCTATCGCCTTTTTTTCAACAATGGGATGATGACTCCTTGCTTCCAGTCATTGGGTATTACATTCTCTTTCCAGATTCTATTTAGTACCCTGTACATCCACTGTTGTCCTACCTCTCCTAGTGCTTTGATCATCTCAACACTTAATTCATCTGATCCAGTTGATGTGTTGGTTTTCAGCTTAGATATTGCTGTCTCTACTTCCAACCATGTCAGAATAGTGGTATTTGTGCTGCCAAAATCATAAGGTTTGTCGTCTAATGGGGTGACATTTTCATAACAGCTCAGCAAAGTTTAAACGTGCCTTTGGAACTCCTGTAATATTTTGGTCTTATCCCTAGACACCTCACCATTAGGAAGTTCTACAGGTTGGATAGATTCATTTTGAGTTCTTCTATTTTTAATAATACTGTATAACAGTTTTTTATTTCCATCCTGCATTATTTTGGTAGCCAGATCTTCCTTGCATTTCTGCTCTTCAGCTACAACCAACTGTTTGACGTGTAATTTTTTCTTTCTGTAAAGTGACAGCTTCTCCTCTATTTCATGTTGATCTCCCTGCGTTCTTGCTTGATATAAGGATTTACTTGCACGGTTTCTGCCATTGATAGCCTTTTTAATATCATTCCACCAGGCAGTTTCTTTAGGTTTTCTTATTTGACTCTGTCGTCCACATATTTTTTCTGCTGTACCAACCACAACCTTCTTTAGAGTATCCCATTCTTCATCTACCAATTTCAGTTCTTCTCTTGGTAACAATCTGCGGACACCTTCCCTGAATTCTTCCTTTACACTTGGCTCGGTTAGTCGCCAAGTTTTTATTTTGGGGACTCTCTTGTTACAGACTTTGGGAGGTCTTTTCTCTGCAATAACTGCAACCAACAGTCTATGGTCTCCACCAAGGTCTTCACTTGGAATGACCTTAACATCATTGACATTTTTCTATACATTTTGATCTATCAGAATATAATCTATTACTGCACCTATTTTATCATCCCAGTTATATCTTGTGATTTTATGGGAGTCTCTTTCCTTGAACCAAGCGTTACTCACTGTCAGGTTGTTTCTCATGCATAGATCTAGCATATATTCTCCCTCTTCATTTGTTTCCCATTCCATGAGGACCCAGTATGGATTCATATCCTGTTTGTTGTTTGCCAACTTGTGAATTAAAATCACCCATTACAATTAGATTGTCGTACTCAGTGTGTTCTTCCAAGTTATTAAGGAAGTTGGCCTTTTCCTCTTTTGAGCAATATACCTGTGGAGCATAGACTTGGATCACATTGTACTTTTTCCCTCCTAAGTTCACAGATAACTTAATTATCCTTTCACTAACAGACTCAACTTCACTACAAGCATCTATGTCTTTATGTATTAAAAATCCTACTCCATTCTTAGACTCTACTTCATTTCCTGACCAGTAGAGACTATAGTCCAATCTGATATTCATTTTCCCAGTTTTCTTCCACTTTGTTTCACTCAGGCCCATGATCAGAAGTTTCCTCCTTTCCATGAGGTCGACCAGCTCTTCAGTTTTGTTTGTCAATGTCAGGGTATTTAATGTTCCCACTCTGATACTTTATCTTCGTTTGGTTTGGGTAGTTGGTGTAACATCGGGCTGTAAACCGTCATTCGCACCAAACTGATGTCGTCGTCATGAATTCCTACATCCGAGGCTCGTATTATTCTTGAAAGCAACTTCTTCAGCAATCCCTCTGTTGAGGGTCGCTACCTGCTGCATGATGAGTATGCTAGTTACACCCCGATGTTTCAAGATAACAGCAAATTTTATCGGGATGGATGCATATGTGACTGGTTTCATGAATACTTCCACACTCCACCACCTTGTTACATCTCGATTGGCCTGTAAAATCACCTGACTTGAACCCCATTGAAAATCTGTAGGATATGCTGTAACAGCGGGTAAAACCCTGACATTAGCACCCCCGCAATTCGGGGGAATTGCTTGATCAAATCTTCAGAGAGTGGCTTAACCTGGATGCGACATACCTGCACAACCTTGTGGACTCACTTCCTAACCAAATCCAGTCAGTTATCGAGTCCAGAGGCGGAGTTTCATGGTGTTAAATGATACTTGTAATGATTTCTCTAGGGGTGACTAATTTTTTGTCCATTGAGCTTAATATCATACTTGAATACACACTAAGTGTATAATAAAACATGTAGGCCTATTGGAATACAATAAATTTTGTTCCATTCCTCAGCTCCTTCTAATAATTTCTGCATTTAAGAGAGAACATATCATTGCTGACAAATATTAGATCTCATAATCAATATCATCATCAACTGCTGATAACATCTACAAATGCACATTGTATAAAAAATTGCAGTCAGAGCATACCTTACGTCGATCAGTCGGTCATATGGAAGAGTTATGTTCTAATACAGAACAGAATGCTACCCACACTGATAGTTGTATTATTTAATGCCAGTTGTTAATGGTATACTTCAGGAATAAGCTCCTGTATATAGTATACACTAGCATAATATGAAATTGATACTTTACCAGAAAAAACAAAAGAAAATCAGTCACAATATGAATAAAATGGAATCGACATCTAGAGAATGACAAAATGTGAAGACAAGTGATATAAATCAAGCTGTGAATTGAAATGTTTGTAAAAGATTTGTATGCATTGCTCTAGCAAGAGCAGTCGGTCATTTAAAAGGGGTTCTATAGCATCCATACCCTCCCTTGTGCTGTGCTGTCCAGCTCGCTGTCACAATTTTGAATAATCTCTGATGAGACGTTCTACTTCCAGGAAAAAAATCGCAGTGTTTCTGAGAAACAGGCAGTTACTTAATAGTGCTCCTGCCTAAAGTAATGATCATCAATATGGTGACGACTAGCGTTCTCTTGAAATGAATCATCATTAATAATATTTACATGTCTAGGACTGTTTTTACCTGGAATGGATAACTTACCTTACAAGGAAGTGAATTTCTCCTTTAAGACCCTCCAAACAGGAATTTTGCTTACTCTCATTATTCTGGTTGTATGTTCCTGAAGTTTGTTAAATGGTACACTGTAAGAGGAGATTTTGTTTCCTGTAAAGTTTGCTTCCTTTTCAAAGAAATCCTACACTGACAAAATCGTTTCCTTTCCCTGGCTTTGGACGGTTATACCTCGGCCAGTTGTGTTTTTCGGTAGATTTTTAAAATGTAGAAATCATTGTTATTCACGCACAAGAACAAAGCACATGAAAGTACATGGTTTGTTAATGAATGATGAATCATTTCTAAAAAAAAACAACGCAAGTCTCACCAAAAGACCACTGAAATCTGCAAACAAATGAAACTACGAAAATTGTACAACTAGTGACTGGTTAACGAACAACAACAAAAATAATTATGATTTCCTTCTGGGAATTTAAAAAATGATATAAAAGCGAAAAGCAGGCATTATACAAGCGGAGCTACATAGGACGCTTGCAGTGGTGTCTCAATGGCTAGCTGCCAGTGTCATGGATAGTTATAGCAATCCAACTGATGAGCTCACTGCTACACTGGGGTGAAACGCTAGTAATTTCACAATTGAAAAGAGTTAAAGAATTTGATATTCAAAAAAATCGACATGTTAAACAATAACTAATACAGCTAACACAGTACCATTCCGAATATCACAAAT
This sequence comes from Anabrus simplex, assembly GCF_040414725.1. Taxonomy (NCBI): domain Eukaryota; kingdom Metazoa; phylum Arthropoda; class Insecta; order Orthoptera; family Tettigoniidae; genus Anabrus; species Anabrus simplex. Next base: position 259,748,536 of record NC_090268.1, on the reverse strand, counting down.
GCGACTGAGAGCAAGCCAAGCCTTGTGATGACAGTATCCCTAAAATGTCATTGCAGAGATTGTTGCTATGGCAACAGAACATTTTTGAGCAGCATTAGTAAACTTTTTCTTGCTGATAGCACAAATTGTCAGACTCCAACTCTCATGGGCTTGCTGATGAGTAGGTGAAATATCAAGATTTCTCTGTTCTTTGATGCCATATCACCAACGTAAGGAAAGAGGACCACCAACCTGAAAAAGGAGGACACAGTCTCTTGATGTGCCTTAATCACTTTTATTGGTTTCACTTTAGTCACAAACCATTGGCCTATCACCTTTGTCAGTAAATCTTTTTTTTCTTACCTGTGCCATTCGTACTTTTCTGAAAATGCATTGATGCATTGGCACCCCAGGTGGTCCTTGTTAACTTCTGTAATATGTTGTTCTGGGTCTTAATTTTAGCTGCTACATTCTTGAAATGCATTTTGTATGTCAGTGATCTGTCCAGGGTCACCCCTAGGTATTTAGGGTTACTGCAGTATTGGAGAATCTCATCTCTGAAACTGACTGTAGGATTGTAAAAGTATTTTGTTCTCCAACAAATAGTTTTGTTCTTCGAAGACCTTAAAAAGTAGTTAGTGGGACGTAAAGCAAATAACATTTAATAGTTTTGAAACTGAATGCAACTGAAATGTTTGAAGTCATACTGCAAACACATTACACTTTTCACTGTCTCAATTGTGAATCTGTTTCTGTCCTTGGTCCACTTTGAATTAAGCAGTAAAAATATTTGCTTTGTATTTGCATTATGACTTGGAATACAGAAGAAAAAATTGGCTAACTTCAGGAGTTCTAAATGGCATGATGGTTTTGGCAAATTAAAATATTTGCTCCACAATTGAGCTGCTGATTCCTGTTGCTTCTTTTCATTGTTTTTCATAAAATTCTGAAAATTGCAAAACTGATCGAAACACAGTAAATCATCAATTTTTATATCTATTATTTTGCAGAAATAATATACATTTCTCTGCATCTTCGCATGTTGGAATGTTCCCAGTTTCATCCATTTAAATGCTTGAAATTGTTCATACTGAGACACATTTTCTGGTACTGTAATAATAAGGCGTAAACAGTTCTGACTTTATTCTCAAAATTATTACACTCTTGAACTGTAACCTTCCTCCTCCTTCTTTTCAGGAATCTGTTTTACTTTAAAGACTTAAATTGATTATGACTATATCTTTCCTGTAGTTTTTCCACTTTAGATTCTAATATAGAGACAGTTTCAGCGAAATAATTTGATTCCTTCTCTAGTTCAAGAATGTTGACATAATATGAATAACAGAGAATGTACAAATATTCACCTCACTTCATTCATCTCATTTTCAAAAAAATCTCTTGATAATAATGGGGATAGAGTTCTGAGAACAGAAGTAAGACTTCAAAGAAAGGAACACGTGAGTCAGTCTTTCAACACATGGGGAGAACAGAAGCCATCTAGTGTTAGAATGATTCAGAAGCTTCTTATATGTAATGTCTACAAATTAACAAAATTGTTTTAACTCCTCAGTACAAACAGCATATATAGCAAAGTAATTATAAATTTTCAGAATAATGTGATATACATCAGTAAGCAAACTATATCGAGGGCATGTTGAACAGAATTATGGAGCACATAGGCAGGACAACTCATTCCAACCAACTTTGCATTTAGATCCCTTTTTAGCTGACTAAAAGCATTACTTCGTGAACCTCTTTTAATCCCACCAAAATTTGTGTTGGCATTGTCTCCTGCAAAAGCTACCACTCTTTTCTAACCCAAGTTTCTGTAGAGTGTCCTTTACATAATTAGCTATTGTCTCAGATTTTTCATTTGGGGTACACAAGAACCTTGTTTCTACGGCCCTCATTAATCTGGATCTCCAGTTTATCCGGATCGAAAATAATAAATTATTTTTACTTGTACAATATTTCTTTTACAGAGTCAACTCTTCTTGAATGTCTTTCCCGCCAAGGATAGTTAAGGACAGGAATTCTAAGTAACTCGGCCATGGTCTATCAAAGGTACAGTCCCGGCATTCACCTGGAATTGAGAATGGGAAACTGTGGAAAATCATTCCCAGGGCGGCCGAGGTGGGATTTGAACCCACGCTCTTCTGAACGTAAAGCACTACTAATTCACTGAGGGTGAATTTGAAAATGAAACCGGCACTCCATCAGAAGAAACAATGACTTGTGGAAATTCAAAAATGCAGCTTGACAAACTGATGGTGGCCTACGACTCCAATTTTGTTTTAAGCATATTTTGAAATGTACTCATTGCATACTCATTAGTTTGATTCTAGGGTTAAAAAATTTGTAACTATACTAGATCGTTGTCAATGTCTGTTGTGTTTATTTTAATTTAAACTGTATGAAGCAGCTGAAGATGTCTCCTAGGAGATGAAACATGTACTGCATATTTTTAAAAATATAATTAATCCCTAAGAGTGATTAAAAATTGTATTGATTGGGTTGAAATCCTCAAATCGATATATATTGCGAATATTCAAAACCAATACGGAACAACAATGAAATTTATAACTCAAAAGCTAAGATCAACGGAATACAATAAATTTCCTTCTGTGTCATTCCCCACATAGCTAATTATTATATCAAGTAATTCCACATCAGCATCAATACCAATCTTGCCAGGTCTGTATACCCCAAAAACATCAGCTTGCCAGTTATCTTTAGAGATAAGTCTTACACCTAGAATTTCATATTTCAGTAATATGAATACTCCCACGCCTATATTTCCTAACCTGTCTCTACGATAAACACTTCAGTTATGTGAGAAAATTTCCCCATCCATAATATCGCTTCTCAACCATGATTCAGTTCCTATTACAATATCTGGTAAATATATCTATTAAATCACTTAATTCTATTTCTTTCTTTACAGTACTTCTACAGTTTAACAGTTTTATCATCCGCACTTGACTTCTGCTTCCCATAGTGTCATCATCGCTCACTGGTCCACCCAGTTTCCCTGAATGTGCCTCCCTATAACTCTTCTAAACAAACCCTCTAACTTATGCAGGGTGGTTGGAAATAACATGAACCGGATGTATGAACGTTATTGTTGGTCAATTTTGTTTTTAAAATAACTTTATATCTTGCACCATTGTCATTTTATCAGCTGCTGAAGTTAGTCAATCAGATTGCTTCACTGGCTAATTCAAACGGGCTTTGCGAGGTGGTGTTGTTAAGTCTGCAAGTGGCTTCAGACCGTTTTGAGAGCACCAATCGAAGGCTTGTGTTGCTGTGTGAGTCCGTATTTACTGTACGCCTGCTGAACGAACATTTCTGTAAATGACGTATCCCCTACCTGCTACCAATGCCGAGAAATCGGCATCAGACACACAGCGGGTTTCAGTCAGTGTCACCATAGCGTACTGCTATGGCCCGATCCTATCAGCTTGGGATTGATGTATAACTACAAATCCTGCAACTCTCTTTTCTGCTAAACTTTGTCTTGGTGTGGTTAGAATTGCATCCTAAATGCAAATAGGTAAACGAGTATATATGCCCTTCCCAACATCAGTTATGTTTTGTTACCATTTCCTTGTTACACAAATATCACTTCAGAGCCTCCCATGCAAATTACAACATGGTTTGTCATCTCAAAATCTTGCGACTTTATGGATAAAAGAAATTTAAGCCAAAAGCAAAGACAAGGATCATGAGAATTTAGATGGAGAATAGCTTTGATTTTCATAGAAAAATAATTTATATTCCAAATGAACCTAATCATTTCTGTGATTTCAAATTTAACAAAGCTGTTATTTGTTATTTATAGGAAAGTGGCAGTATGAGATCCAGTTGGGTTCAAAAGGTGTAATGCAAATAGGATGGGCTACAAATAACTGCAAATTTTCACAAGAAATTGGTGTAGGTGAGTATTTTATTACTTTTTCAATTTTTCAGATTAACAGATTTGTTCATGGATATTTAACTTTAATGTTGATGTCCAGCATATAGTGATGATACCTTAATATTGTACAGTTAGTGGCACAGTAAAATCTACTCCTCTTTTCTGGTTGCCTGTGCTCAGCTGCATAGAACCACCTAGAATTAAAAGACTGAATAACTTGCTTAGAGAATACAACAAGATATTGGCCAATCCTGATCTCCCCATCCATGAAGATGTTAACATCAGATTGACACCTCAAATCAAGATCTCCTATTCAAACAGCACAGGAACTTCTTAAGAGGAATTACATTCCAAAAACTGACTGGCAACAAGAGTGGAACAGTGTAGCTCTGACTCGCTGGCAGACATTGTTCAACTTCAAGAATCTTCCAGCTGACTTTGATTTGTCCTGCAAGACATGGGTAACCCTCAACAAAGTCTGTACTAACTATGGGAGATGCAGATCAATGATGTTTAAGTGGGGTATGAGATCTTCCCCATCCTGTGACTCTGGTGCAGTTAAGCAGACTATTAACCATATTACCGAATGTGTTAGCAGGGCATTCATTGGATCAACACAAGACTTTGTGTTGGCTCCTACTGTGAGGCCATACAATGGCTAGAAAATTTAGAGTTGGCCGTGCGGTTAGAGGTGCATGGCTGTGAGCTTCCATCTTTGAGTTAGTGGGTTCGAATCCTACTGTCGGCAGTTCTGAAGATGGTTTTCCGTGGTTTCCCATTTTCACACCAGGCAAATGCTGGGGTTTTACCTTAATTAAGGCCACAGCCGCTTTCTTCCAACTCTTAGGTCTTTCCTATCCCATCATCGCCGTAAGACCTACCTGTGTCAGTGTGACGTAAAGCCACTAGGAAAAAAAAAAAAAAAAAAAAAATTAGATGTAAATTTTTGAACATCCTTTTGCTTGCGTGATTGTTTCAGCTATTATAATGTGTATATTATGTACTTACAATGTATATATGTATATTAGGGCTTACTGTTCATATATATGTATGTTTTGTGTACTATGCCGTATGATAATAATTGTACAATTTTTTTGTTTTTGTTTCAATCTCAGTATACTTACTAAGGTAAGCAAGTTACATAATATTTAAGTCGTTTATTGAAAGACGGGAACACATAATAGGATAAACAAAATGACAATTCAGCTGCAAGGAGGTAGAAACAGAAAGAGGAGACTAGCATATACATGAATAACACAAAAAGACAAGGACAATCTCCACATCTTCATACACTGCTGTCTTCAAATAGATGTATTCATCAATCCCACTTCTTCTACAGCAAGTTCTTCTCAGGCTCCAGTGAGCTTGTTTCTGCTTCCCAGATACATCAGGAGGGTGGGCTTCAACACCCATTGAGAGGCCATCTAGATAGATCTTCTATCTTCATGTCGGAGATGTAGGATAAAAAGAAAGCCGAATAAACACAGGGAAGGGGAAGGAGCAAAAACCTAAAGATGAATACAGGTGGTAAAAGACTGGGAATGAAGGATAAACACAAAATAAACAAAACTGTGTGTGGGTCAATTAAATAATGAAATGGAACAAACTAGTGACAAATCAAGATTGGACTTGAATAAGAAGACACAATAGAACAAACATAATGGTAAATCAGCATTGAAGGAGGGAGCAGCAGAAAGAGGAGACAAGGACAAACATATTAGGAGTTGCTGGCCAGTGCTGGATTTAATCGTGCTTTCAGATTTAGTAAGAGCCTCAGAACTAACTTATCACGAAAATACAAGAATGATGATGCTCAGCCCAGCTGCCTATATTTAGAGTTGATACTTTAAACATTCTAACACCAACAGGTAAAACTGAGGAGTCAGTAAACTTCACAGAAAGAAGGAAAACTATCCTCATGAGAGTGAGCAAAACAAAATTGGGGGGGGGGGGGGGGGAAAATCACTAAAGTCTTTAGCTAGACTACAAGCTCTGCTGGTCGGGAAATTAATTTCAGCCAAGGAATGGAGTAGGCTTCATTCTTCACAAAAATGTAAAGACTAACAGTCAAGTTGAATTTGTTGATGACAGACTTGTTCAACTTTCGCTAAATTGGAATGGAGATAAATACAAAGTTGGTTCTTCAAAAGAGGAAAAATTAAAATTTCTACTAAACCTAGGAGTACAATAATACATAATTGTAATTATTTTATGGCCAACATAGAACCACTTCAGTCAATTACACAAGGAAAATTTAGCTTTTCTATGCTTCCAATATTTCTTCATCCTCTTAGATGCCAACATCTTTTCTTCAGTTTACATTATACTAACTTCTTTTACAGTCTTCAGAGATGCTGATGTAACTGAATTTTGTCCAACAGGAATTCTTTTACATGCCAGTAATACCAGTATGATGCTGGTGTATTTGAGCACTTTCACATACCACTGAAATGAGCTGGGATCGAATTTGCCAACTTGGGCTCAAAAGGCCAGCACTCCTAGAACATGTAGATCGAGGAAATATCATAATGGGTGATTTTTAATGCCCAAGTCTGGTTGCGTAGTACAGGATACCAAACTACGAGGCGTAATTTTTAAGTAAGGTCTGTTTGAAAATAAGTACACAAGTTATTTCAAAAAAGTAAAGTTATTTTCAGAAAGTACATACTTCACTCCATTTTTCGACATAGTTGCCAAGTTTGTTCAAACTCTTACCATAACTCGTAACCAATTTTAAAATACCCTCTTCGTAGAAACTTGCCGCCTGCTCCGATAACCAAGAGTTCACTGCCGTTTTCACGTCGTCGTCATTGTAATGGTTGCCGCTGAGGTGTAGTTTGAGGTGGAGGAACAGATGGTAATCGCTCGGCACAAGATCAGGACTGTAGGGTGGGTAGTCTAAAACTTCCCAGCCAAAACTGTCCAATAAATCGCGGGTCGGACCTGCAGTGTGAGGTCTTGCATTGTCATAGAGAAGGACAATTCCCTTTCTCAGCATGCCTCGTCTTTTGTTTTGAATCGCTCTGCGTAGCTTTCTCAGGGTTTGGCAGTATGCTTCTGCATTGATAGTGGCTCCTCGTTGCATGAAGTCGACCAACAAAACACCATGCCTATCCCAAAACACCGACGCCATGATTTTGCACTGGGACAGAGTCTGTTTGGCCTTCACCTTTACAGGCGAGTGTGTGTGTCTCCATTCCATGCTCGGTTGCTTCGATTCGGGCGTGATATGCGAAACCCATGTTTCGTCTCCAGTTACGATCTAGCTCAAGAAGCCGTCACCTTTTTCGTCATAACGAGTCAAGAACTTCATCGCACACTCAAATCTTTGGTTTTTGTGGTCCTCTGTTAGGAGTTTCGGGACCCAATGGGAGCACAGTTTCCTAAACTTTAGGTGTTCAGAAACAATGTTGTAAAGCACTGATCTCGACATGTCAGGAAATTCGTTTGAGATACCTGTTATTGTGAAGCGCCTGTTCTCACGAATCTTCACTTCAGCTGAAGCCACCAAATCGTCTGTAATCAAAGAAGGGTGACCGGAGCAGTCCTCATCATGGACGTTGTCATGGCCATCTTTGAATTGTTCTACCCACTTACGCACTTTGCTTTCACTCATAGCAGTATCACCGTACACTTCGCAAATCTGTCTATGAATTTTTGCTGCAGACAGGTTCCTTGCTGACAAAAACCGTATCACTGAGCAAATCTCACACGCGGCGGGCGAGTTGATAGTCTTAAACATTTTGAAAGCACAGAACAGAACCGTAGGTTAGCTACAGAGCTGAAATTGAGCACAGTCGTTCCCGAGGCATGCCGGTACACAACGCACACGCTCGTTGCGATATGCGCGCGAACTACTAGTGTCTAGAACAAAACGGACCATACTTAAACACGCTTCATATTTTGAGTCCTCATTAATTGAGGAAGAAAAGCTTGGAGGGTGAACAATGGTTTGATCTGTGCATAAGAAATGGCGTGATTGTTGGCAGCACATGGTTTAATAAAAGACTTGTGCAAGATCACACACTAATCCTGGAATGGCATAAATGGAACAGTAACTGAATAAATCTTAATAGACCTAGCGGGAACTGGATAAGGGAAATAATCATGATGAGACCAAGAAGCAAGGAAAATAATAAGTGATATGAAAATAATTCCAAGTATGGAAGGAGACCATAGATTGCTAGTGGCTGTTGTGAGAAAGAAATAGCCAGCTAGCATTTTAAATAAAAGAATATCAACATCAAATATTTTGAATGCTTCCAGTCTCTTGCAGTGAATAGAATAGCTCGGAATCAAGTGTGCAGGGCTTATTGAGAACATTCACTGATTGTTGCCGACCATTATGTTGGCTTGGTCAGTGAAGAATGGAACAGATGTAAAGGAGACAGTTGATAAAGTCTGTGGACAGCAGAGTCTATTCAGAACACCAAAAGTAACCTCATGATGGAACAGAAATGTAAATGTTACCACCAAGCACAGGAACTATGCAAGAAGAACTTTATACAAAGCAAGCATTCAACAGAACCTAACTGAAATTGAGGAGAAACTTGTTACCTATCAGGTGAAGAGGCTACTGATTAAAATAAATAGTTGAAACTGAAAAACTGGAACAGGATCGTGATCAGTGATGAACCTGTCAGACTAGAACTCTTAAATGGACACATTACAGGAAATGAAACAGCCAGTTTAGAAGAATTCAGATAATTTAAAACTCAGTTGAATTATGAAGGCTCTAATAATACCATGAATAACTATCCTCCAGCTCTGAGAAGCCCAGTCACTGAGACACTGATCTGGTCAGAAATAAAAAGAGCAGTAAAACAATGAAAAACAAGAAGCCAGCTGGACTCAGTCAGTGCAAATGTCGGCGCGACGTAAAGCCCCTAGCAAAAGAAAAAAGTGATCAACGTAGTTGGAGAAATAGGAAGGCTTTGAATATACGGAATCTTTAAAGAGGTTTGAGAAGACAAAAACTTCCCACAGACTGGAAACTGGGTGTGATCATACAGTTCTTTAAGAAAGAAAGAAATGTACCTTTCTATCTCATGGTCTGAAAATACAAGTCCGTTCTTGAAACCAAAATAAGAATTTGTGGAGCCCAAACTCACAGAAGAGCGGCATGATTTTGGACCTGGCAGATGTAGATCTTATTTCTGCAACCAGAATGTTCCTTGCAAAATGTTGGGAAAAAATAACAGTCATTTTGGTCTATCTGGATATAGAGAAAGGTTATCACCCTACACCACAAAAAAATATATATGGGAAAGTCTGAGACAAAACGAAGTCCCAGACAAAATTAATATTGTTCATGACAGGTAACTCTACCAAGAGTCAAGAGTTGTATTTTTTTTCTGGCTGGCAGGTTAAAGTGGTTTGAAACTGAGAGCAGAATCCAACAGTATACTCCTCTTCATTGGTATAATGTATGAGGTAATCAAAGTTGCGAAGATAGGGGACAAGAAAACAGAAATGCCAATGCCTTTGGTGATGTTCTATTTTGTTAAGAGACAGAATCTGAAGTACAGGCAAAATTAGATCTCTGGAAGACAGAGTTTGAAAAGTTGGGATTAAGAATTGTGAGACCGGGCGAGTTGGCCACGCGGTTAGGGGCACGTACCTGTGAGCTTGCATCCAGGAGATAGTGGGCTCGAACCCCACTGTTGGTAGCCCTGAACATGGTTTTCTATGGTTTCCCATTTACACAAGGCAAATGCTGGTGCTGTACCTTAGTAAAGGCCACGGCCACATCCTTCCCACTCCTAGGCCTTTCCTATCCCGTCGTCGCCATTAGACCTATCTGTGTCGGTGTGACGTAAAGCAAATAGCAAAAAAAAGAATTGGGAGAAATGAGACAGTTGGCTTAATAATGAATAGGAAACATGAGATGGACCACCTTAAAATCAGTAACAGTTCCATAGACATGATGTTTCTTTAAGTGCTATCTTGTAGTTAAGGTTGGCAATTTTGATGCAGCAACGCAAAACAGGGACATTGTGCTCAACCTGTACCAATCTATGAGATTCTTCAGCCGTAGAGTTCGTTGTCTGCCAGGTCTCCTACATCCTTCTATTCTTCCTTATATGACAAGTTAGAGGATTCTGTACTTATTGTTACGCATTATGTGACCGAAGTACTCCAGCTTCTGCTTTATGATGCTGAGGTGATCAGAGTTAAGGTGGTTGAGCATCATGTGGCATTTTCCTTGCTGCTTGGACTCCCAGACCAACAAATCTGCTGCCCCAGTGGTGAAAAATGAATTGTAAATGATCACCTTGAAGATGTGCAAATTTGTTTAGAATTAGGAAATAAAATGTCAAACTAATACTGACTGGGTACTTCACTTTGATAATACTTATCGCGTGGTAAATATTTTGTATCAGAACATGACTGTGACCCTGACACAGCCCAGTTCAAATTTTCTATAATACTGTGTGTCTTCTATCCAGGTGATACAGTTAACTCATTTGCCTATGATGGAAATCGAATTCGTAAGTGGAATGTGTCTACCTACAAGTATGGAGAATCATGGCTCAGTGGAGATATCATTGGATGCACAATTGATCTGGACAGAGGAGTGATGGAATTTTACAGGTTTGTGATTATTCCTCAAAGAATAGTTAAGTAGACAAAAACATACAGTTAACAAGGTTCTGGGATTGATAACTATAAATCTTTTTCAGTATTTTGTAATTTATCTCCTAGATTTCTCTTCATAACTTAAAGAAATTAAATTTAGGTTATTGTATACTTGTAAAGGCTCTGCTCTTGAATAAATGTCTAGAAAGAAAGACATACTCTTTATCTCAGACAGCATCAAAGCAGTCTATAGACAAATAATACAAATTACAGTTAATTTTATTTTGGATTTAATATTATACATATTTTAAATGCAGCGATATTTTACACTGTCATCAAGGTCACATTCCTTGGAACATTAACACAAGAAATTGTCCCTTCAGTCATCTAATTTGTTGGAAATTCCAGTCACTTTAAAAATTCAACAATGCTCATACATACTGTACAATTACAGTCTGGCTGCTTGGCTGAATGTTCAGCGTAGTGGCGTTTACTTCAGAGGATCCCTGATTCTATTCCGGGCTGGGTCTCAAATTTTATCAGTGTCTGATTAATTCCTCTGACTTGAGGAATGAGTGTTTCTGTTCATCATACACACACCACACTACCAACCACCACAAAAACACACAATACTGAATACTTCGCTCCACAAAGGGTTGGCTTTAGGTATGGCATCCAGCTATAAATCGGGTCCAGTTCAGATGTGCAACACAGTTTGCACCTGCGACCTGATCAGGGTGGGGTAAAAGTGAATGATGGTGATGATGCAGTACAACTGTATCTTAAATGGCTGATTGAATCATGTTAGTTGGCTACAACATGCTAGTGATGTATCCTATTAGTAATGTGTTCTTTTTTCTACTGCGCACCATCCACTTACTATTTTTGTGGCGAGATTATAGAAGCTGTCTAGAATTTGATAGAATTTACTACACTACCCTGCCCAGAGAGAATCTGGAAAAGAGAATGGATGAAGAAGAATTCATATTAAGTAAAGCTGTTCATTAAAAATTAAAATTTGTGGGTCAGGGGTACCTAGGAAGGTAGGAGTCAGTTGAAAATGCAGCTACGTTACTGTACATACTTCATTATAGACTGTTATACCTTTCAGCGTTCAGTCTGCAAGCTCCTGTGAATTTACTGAATGCCACCACAATCCTCTATTTGTAACTAGTTCTGTGGATTTGTTTGGTTCTATATCTCTTATCTTCAAATCATTACACACCAACTCTAACCATCGTCGTCTTGGTCCCTTTTTCTCTTACCCTCTATAACAGATTCCATTGTTCCTAGGTGACCTATTCTCCTCCATCCGCCTCACATGACCCACCACCAAAGCCAGTTTTTGTGCACAGATTAATCCAAGTTCATTCTTATCTCCTTTGTCTCCTCATTCCAAGTAACCTCCTGCCATTGTTTCCACTTGTTTGTACCAGCGATCATTCTTACTACTTTCATGTCTGTTACTTCTAACTTAGGAAAAACATATCCTGAGTCCACCCAGCTTTCACTCTTGTAAAGCAATGTTGGTTTGAAAACTGATCAACGTAAAGATAATTTCGCCCGGGAGCTGAATTTCTTCTTACAGAATACTGTTGATCATAACTGCAAGCTCACTGCATTAGCTTTACTCCACCTTGATTCAATTTCATTTACTCTACAGCCATTCTGGGAGAACACACATCCTAAATACTTGAAATTATCTACCTGTTCCAACAGTGTATTCCCAATCTGACATATAGTTCTCTTGGATTTCTTCCCTTCTGACATCAATTTAGTCATGGAAAAGCTTATTTTCATACCATACTCATTGCACCTATTTTCAAGTTCCAAGATATTAGACTACAAGCTTTCGGCAGAATCTACCGTTAAGACAAAGTTGTCATCATATGCCAGACTGCATACATTTCCACCTAACTGGAATCCCACCTTGTCACTTTATACCTTTCAGCAGATGATCTAAGAAAACCATGAACAACAAAGATGAACAGTTACAGCCTTGTCTAACCACTGTAAGTACTTTGAACCTAGAACTCCTTCTACCATCAATTCTCACAGCAGCCCAATTGTCAACATAAACGCCTTTGATTAATTTTAATAATCTACCCTTAATCCCATAGTTCCCCAATACGGCAAACATATTTTCCCTCGTACTCTGTCATATGCTTTCTCTAGATCTACTAAACATAACTGTCTATTCCTCTTGTAGCATTTTTCAATTACCTGACACATACTGAAAATCTGATCCTGACAGCCCCTCTTCAGTCTGTGAAACCACACTGCTTTTCATCCAACTTTCTCTTAACCACTGATCACACCCTCCCTTCCAGGATGCCAGTGAACACTTTGCTTGATATACTGATCAGTGAGATACCACGATAGTTGTTGCAATTCTTCCTCCTTCCTTGCTTGTAGATAGGTGCAGTTATTGCTTTTGTCCAATCAGAAGGTATCTTACTAACATTCAACGATAATTTTATCACTCTATGAAGCCTTTTCATCCCTGCCTTCCCATTATATTTCACCATTTAAGGTCTAATTTCATCTATTCCTGCTGCTTTATGATAATGGAGTTCATTTACCATCCATTCCACTTCATCAAGTGTAATTGTCACCATCATCATTGCCCTTCTTCCCATGAGTTTGGTTATTTGCAACATCACTGAGAAATTTCTTTTTACATTGAGAATATTTCAGAATATTCCTTCCTCCTGTCCAGTGATTCCCTGGGATCTATTATGAGTTCACCTGAATTACCCAAGACACTATTCATGTGCTTTTTCTCTTCCTTCCTAAGGTCAATCAGTCACTACTGATCTGCATTTAGGGCAGTCGCCCAGGTGGCTGATTCCCTATCGGTTGTTTTCCTAGCCTTTTCTTAAATGATTGCAAAGAAATTGGAAATTTATTGAACATCTCCCTTGGTAAGTTATTCTAATCCCTAACTCCCCTTCCTATAAACAAATATTTACCCCAATTTGTCCTCTTGAATTCCAACTTTATCTTCATATTGTGATCTTTTCTACTTTTAAAGACACCACTCAAACTTATTCATCTACTGATGTCATTCCACACCATCTCTCCACTGATAGCATGCGTCTGCTAATGCTATTCCACGCCATGTCTCCATTGACAGCCTGGAACAAACCGCTTATTATTTGTTTGATATAGATGTTGATTCCCATAGGGAGTCTGAAATATTTGTTCCGAATGAGTAAATTTATAATACCAATATAAATGGTCTGTTATTGGACATTATAAATTTTCCAGCTAACTCATTCCTGGTTCCCAGCGTTTCGCCCCCGTGTGCTAGGTTGGGCTCATCAGTTGGTACCTAGCACACCTACCAATACGCATGGCTGGTGCATACTGTGGAGGCCACAGGGATCAATTTTTGGTAATGAGACAAAGTCTCAAGTTCATTGACACTGCCGGTGGCTCCAAGTAGCCTACGCAGTGGTCTCTACAGTATGCATTAACCATGCGTCTTGGTTGGTGTGCTAGGTACCAACTGATGAGCCCAACCTAGCACATGGGGGCGAAACGCTGGCAACCAGGAATGAGTTAGCTGAAAAATGTATAATGTCCGATAATGGACCATTTATATTGGTATTATTTATTTATTATATCTGAAGCTATCTCTTTTCAGTTTTGACAGTTAATTTATGACTTCTGCTTGCTGAAACTAATCTTGTATAAATACGTTTATAAACAATGTGAAAAAGGAACAATTTAAATAAAAATTATTATAAGTTACAAATTTCATATTTTTAAGGATTTAAACCAAAATTAACATAAATGTTTATACTTACTTAATCCGGTCCTCTTGTACCATGAGGTGTCGAGGATACGAGAGATCTTCATCTACTCCTATCTCCAGTAATGGCAATGGCCTCTCGTACAGAGAGTCCCCTCTCCTGCAGGGCTTCTCTAATCCCCTCCTCCCATGTTTTCCATGGTCTTCCTCAAGCCTTCCTTCCTTCCTTCCTTCCTTCCTTCCACTTTCACCTCCCTCATTAACCTCGGCAAGCGGTCTGTCGACATTCGGTGGACATGGCCAAACCATCTCAATTGATATTCTTGGATGGTTTTCTCGAGTGGCTGTATTACTGATCCTGTCTCTCCTGGTTTTGTCCTCTACTTTCCAGAGGTACCTCATCTCTGCCGCCTGGATTCTGCTCTTGGTTCTTTCTGTTAGCACCCAGGATTCGCAGCCATAGGTCAATGTGGTAATAAAGGTAGATTTGTAAACGGCTAATTTTGTGCCCTTTGAGATCTCCTTCTTGTTGAGGAAGTTTGTTCGGATGGCATTAAATAAGCGCCCTGCTGTTCCTATTCTTTCTGTTATTTCCTCCTCCATCTTGCCGTCTGAGCTGATGATTGAGCCAAGATACTTGAACTTGGTGACTTGCTCTAATGGTTTACTATCGACCATTATACAGTGTCTCTCCTCATTACTGCTGATAACCATAGTCTTTGTCTTGTCCACATTCACCTCCATACCTTTTTCCTTAAGCTCTTCCACCCATACATTGATGTTGTGTTGCAGGTTTTGTTCGCTGGAGGCAACAACAATCAGGTCATCAGTAAATGCTAGGTCAGAAGATCGTACTGGCCGCACGAGATAATTTCCGACCATCAATTTCTTGATTCTCTCATGACACAGCTTCATAATTTGGTCGAGGTATACGATGAAAAGAAGAGGGCTAAGACTGCAGCCTTGTCAGACTCCTTGTCTCGTAGTGAACTCTGCTGACCTCACATTTCCTGTCCGCACGTAATTCCGACAGTTCTTATACAGACTCATGATTGAACTGCAAAGTGACTTGCTAACTCCATACTCCATTAGGACTTTCCAGAGTTTGGACCTCGGGACTCTGTCAAATGCCTGTTTCAGGTCAATAAAGGCAACATGAAGGGTCTTCTTCTCCAGTAGCTCTGCACTGACCATCCTAACAGTAAATATGAGATCTTGCATGCTTCTATTTGGGCAGAAGCCACACTGGGCTTCTTCAAGTTCAGCCTCTACCCCCTTTCTTAATCTAGTCTCCAGGATCTTTGAGAAGACCTTCCCAGGCACTGATAACAAGGATATGCCACGATGATAACTGCACTCTCGATTGTCTCCTTTCTTAAAGATGGGGATGATGCCTGCTACCTCCCAATCTCTAGGTACCTTTTTTGTTCTCGAAGCCTCCACCATAATCTTGAGTAAAAAGTTTTCTGCTTTCTTTCCCAAGTCCTTAATAATTTCTGGGGCGATTCCATCATGTGCTTGGTCCTTCCCATTCTTGAGTTGTTTAATAGCCAACTGCATTTCATTTATCCTAAAGTCCTCTCCTTCTTGTTCTCCTTCTCTCCCCGTGTCCTCTTTTTCCTCACTTGACCATGGGCTGTCTTCATTCTCATTTCCGTTCAGTAATTCATTAAAATATTCTTTCCATCTCTCCATTATTTCTTTCTCTTCTGTTGAGATTTTCCCTTCCTTATCTTTTATAAACTTTAGAGGGCATTGTTTCTCCGTTCTCATGTTTTTCAGTGCTCTATAGAACAGCTTCTGCTTCTCTTTGTAATTTTTCTCCATTCTTTGTCCAAATTCTTCCCAAGACTGTCTTTTTGCTGTTTTCACTAGGTCTTTAACCTTTCTTCTTTGTTCCTTATACATCTCATGGTCCTCAGCATCCTTGCTTCTTAAGTATTTTTTCCATATTTCCTTTTTCTTTCTTACTTCTTCCTTGATATCATCATTCCACCAGCTTGTTCTTTTCTTGTACTCCCCCACCTTTGTTGTTCCACATACTTTACTTGCCACTTCTAATATTATCTTCTTGAACATGTTCCACTTTTCCTCCAGGTCCATTTCCTCGATCTTCTCCTCTATCCTCTGACACTCCTCCTCCACTTCCTGTGTGAACTGCTCCTTTACCTCCCTGTTCTCTCTTAACTTGTACACCTTAATCTTTTCTTGCTTCTTGTTCTTAGGTTGTTTCCTCTTTACCTTTGCTGTTGGTTCCATTGTTGTTATCAAGAGAAAATGGTCACTTCCTATTTCGTAGCCCCGGTATACTCAACAATCTGTCACCTTCTGGAGGTGATCTCTCTTCACTAACACATAATCTATGATGAAGCGCTCATCTCGGCTGGGTTCCTCCCTTGTGTACATATGTATCATCTTATGCGGGAACATGGTGTTCACTGCTATGAGATTATTGGCAACGCAAAAATCAACAATCCTCTCACCATTGTTGTTAACCACGTGCTCACCATGCCGGCCAAGAGCTCCGCCACTTCCCTCTGCCTGGTTTCCGACTCTGCTGTTGAGATTTCTTAATACAATGATTCCCCCTCGAGTGTCATTCACCACATTCTGGAGCTCTTCGTGAAACCTATCCTTCTCCTCCTTTCTTACATCGTAATTCACTCCGTAAACCACAATAAACGTAATCAGCTCTGTCTCAGGATCTAATCGTATGCTGACCGTTAGAATTCTGTCCGTGTGGAATTTCCATTCTTGAATCTCGCTTCTGAAGTTCTTGTGGATCAGTAGTGCTACTCCTGATTTGGTCCTTAGTCTGATGCTAACTCCACTATAAATGAGTATATGATCGTTCACCATTGTATCCACCCCTTGACCTTTCCTTTTTGTCTCTGTCAGTGCCAGCACTACAAGTCTTGCTCTCCTGAATTCTGCCACTAGTTCATTCTCCTTACCAGCTAATCCTCTTATAGGGGCCGATGACCTTCGATGTTAGGCCCCTTTAAACAACAAGCATCATCATCATCATCATCAATCCTCTTATATTCCATGTTCCAAATCTCATAATCCTTTTTCCTCGCCATGTTGCCATCAGGTTCAGCAGTCCGGTGTATCTCTCATTTTGACTTTTCATGGAAGTTATTTCAAGCATGTGAGATATGGGCCCACAGTGCCTATAGGGCAGCGAGGGGGCTGCCTTCTTTTGGCTTCTGCCCCTGCCATGCTGCGACTTCAGGACTGATGGTGTTCTCATTCCCTATTCCCTGAGACAAAGATTTTCTTCCTTCAGGACCTACAGCTGAAGGTCTGTCATTTAGTCTGGCCCCTCACCCTCCACCTTACCGGCAAGGGTGACCCTGCCAGGAGCTGAAGCTCCCGCTGGCATTGCTCTTGGGATCACTGAGGCATGCAAGCCTCCCCACCACGTCAAGGTACCAGACCATCGGGGAGGACATAAATGTTTATACATTTCTAAATAACTTTTAGTGTGATTTGATAGAATCTGATGATGATCTTTCAGGAACAAAACATGCCATTCTGTAAGATGCAAAATCGTTCTGAACCATATACATATTGTGTTCTTCTCCAGCTGTACCAGGCCAGAAATCATTCCATTGGGTTAGTTACCTTTCTGTCTTACAATACATTTTTAATGACTTGAGAGCTGTATATTTGACCCAAGACTATGACGTGAATTGCACCCCATACTTTTCTATTGGGTGGATGTTCATAACTATTTTACCAATTCAGTATATTCCTCTCTATTCTCACAAAAATTCCAGGACTAATGTAAGCTGTGCAAGTTCTTTTTTGTTGAAAAGAATATGATTATTTTTTATGAAGAATGTGTGTGCATGCGTGCTTTTTGTGGTTGGATGCCTTTCCTGATGCCAACCTCAGTTGAAGATCTAATAAAGATGAAATATATGATGATGAATTAAATTAAGAAAGTGGAAGGCATCAACTGTGGCCTATGAATAGGAACTGTCTCAGCATTTACCTGGAAGTGAAAAAGGGGAAGCCGCAGAAAACCATCCTCAGGATAGCCGATAATTGGGTTCAAACACACTTGTCTCCCGAATGCAGAGCTTGGGTAAATAGCAGTAGCGTATTGACACACGTAACCACTCCACTTTTTTGTTTTTCATAAAAAATGTATTTTAAAAGATGAGGAATGAATTCTTAATGATTGTAGTGTTATTTGTTTACTAGCATACTTATTTTGTTCTTGTTCCAAATCAGGAATGGAAGGTCAATGGGAGAAGCATTTGATCACATTCAGTTGGGTCCTGGAATGGCTTACTTTCCTGCTGTGAGCTTAGCTTTCACTGAAAATTTAGTCGCAAACTTTGGCTCTACTCCACTTCGCTATCCTGTACCTGGATTTTTGCCAATTCAGGATGCACCGTACCATGATCTTGCTAAAGCTCAACAGCTATGTAACTGGTTTACTCAACTGTTGGCATTGTTCGATGCTCACAATGAGGTAGGTATGTGGATTCCTTATATCTTGACATTTACAGTAGTTGGACTTGCATAGCCTTGTGTCATTCTGCCACTTTTCTCTGGATTACTGTTTTGTATTGTCTGAGGGATGATTAGGCTTCAGAAATTAACATTAAGAATATATTGTTCGACTTTATGGTTAATAGCTCTTTTTTTTTAAATAATATGTAAGAGTTTTGTTACCGGTTGGTTCAATCCTTTTGATATGTTATAGATACACACATTACGCACCATTTGCACCAATCAGTTCTTAAATTGTCCGCTATTAACTATCACACTGAATTGGGGTCTCTTTGACCAGTCATCTATTCCAGAAAGATACCGTATTTCACGGCATAATCGTCGCACTTTTTATACCAAAATTTTCGAAAAAAATTGTAGGGTGCGACCATTATACGATGAATATTTAATACCAGTATTTGTATTACTCAAAAAATGTATTTATAACTAAATTGTATTTGATACAAATTTAAGATGCATGTAATACTCGCGTTTATACATCAAAATAATTAAAATAGTCTAAAACAAAATTAATATTTTTTCGCAACAATTCGGCGAACGTTTTTCCAACCTAAAAATAAAAATGAACGTATTAAGTTAATTTATCATTAATTTGAGTATTAAAGTTAAAATATTACACTTGCAAAAAATTATCGCTTTGTTGTGAAATGCGGACTTACCGGTACGCAATTTATTCCAAATCTTCGGTGTCGCTATCGCAGGTTTCGCTATCTGATGCGCCGTCCTCGCCTCTGTTAATACCAGTATCAGATTCTTCGTCTCCCTGCCACACTGCGTCATCTTCGGAACCGTCTAGTGCATTCGAAATCCCAGTCCTTTTGAAGCTCTTGGAGACTAGTTCAGGTGGTATAAGATCCCAACTCTTCTTCACCCACGAGCATAACAAGTCCAAGGGTGGACGCCTGATATTTCCGGCGGGCGTCAATTGCTGATCGCCGCTCATCATCCACTCGTTGTAAAATCGGCGTAAGTGGTCTTTAAAGGGTTTATTAACACATATGTCTAGTGGCTGCAAAGCAGATGTTAGGCCACCAGGAATGACTATCTGTCGTGTCTTATTTGTAGTGAGAATTTGCTTCACTTCGTTCACGAGGTGACCTCGCAAACTATCTAAAACAAGCAGAGCTGGTTGTTTTAGTAGTGCACCAGGTCTTCTATTCCACACAGTTTTAACCCAGTCCAGCATGAGTTCTACGTCCATCCAACCCTTTGGTTGCACTCGTACATGAATTCCACGGGGAAACTGTATATTCTTAGGCGGCATATGATGTAAGGCGGCAACTTTCTCCCGTCAGCTGTAATGGCTAGCATTGCCGTGCATCGCAACTTCTCACTACCGCTGGTTTTCATTAATACACTCCGTGATCCTTTTAGCGCAATAGTGCTGTTGCGAGGCATATCAAAAAAGATTGGATTCTGATCGGCATTACCAATTTGAGAAAGCAAGTACGAAGTTTCCTTGCGCAAACGTATGACAAATCGGTGAAAATTTACAATCTTGTCCGTGTAATCAGCAGGCAACTTTTGGCTTAGTGTTGTTCTCCTTCGCACTGACAGATTGTGTCGTCGCATGAACCCCTTAATCCACCCACGAGTCGCCTTAAACTGAGTTACCGGTATGTTGTGTTTGCGCGCTACCTCCTGTCTCTTAATTTGTAACATTTCATATGATACACTGCAGCCATTGTTACGTATTTCACTGACGTACCTAAACACTTCTTCGTCAATTATAGGAAACTTCCCTGTTTTAGGACCTCTAAACGCGCGTCTAGAAGGGTTTGTGCTTTTTAGCTTGTTTTTTACTTTCCGCCAGTCACGCACCAACTTTTCACTCACAGAAAATTTTCTTTCTGCAGCTCTGTTCCCATGCTGTTCAGCGAAGGCAATTACGCTTAGCTTGAAGCCCGCAGAATAGTTTCTATATTTACCCATAATCGCTTATAAATGCTTCACACGTTAATGTTTTGCGATATAAATGACTTTCCGTAATTGTTCACTATTAAAACAAATTATTTCTGCAAACACCCAAAACACAAATTAAAAACTTAAATTCTCACGCACACATGTCTACAGTAATCACGTAAATCTGAAACAAATAAATGCATCTGTGATCTGTCCATTCCAGAGCAGCCAATACTGTTAGGCAGCAAGGAAGCATGCAACAATTTATCAATTTAGCTCGTTGGTTGCGACACACTACTACGCTTGCGCAAAGCTCGCAAACCGGAGCTCTAGCTAGCGCGGTGTAGATCTACTGTATAGTTGACTGTATTCCGAGACGTCAGTAACAAACATTAATTTTTTTCAATTTCTTTTAAACATACGGTAATTAGGTTAATATTTCTTCCCAGTTATTGATGATTTTACATTACATTACTGACGAGTTTATAAAATAAAACTTTAATAGCATTGGATAATAATTATCTTGACTGCTTGGATAAAAGTTTTCATCCCATGCCCGGACACTTATGACGTAGTAGTAAGATAAGAGTCTAGCGATGACAACTGAGACATCGTAAATAATTCGGCTGAATAATTCCGTGGAAATCTGCGTTATCGTCTTGGATTTCACTTCGTGCGCAATAACACAGGAGCCGGCCCCATGGTGTAGGGGTAGCGTGCTTGCCTCTTACACGGAGGCCTCGGGTTCAATTCACGGTCGGGTCAGGGAATTTTACCTGTATCTGAGGGCTGGTTTGAGGTCCATTCAACCTACCTAGCCGGTATTTCCTGGCGACGTTGCCGATAAGCGATAACTTACAGCCTTACGTATTTCAAATGGGAACTCATAATATGTAGGTGGTGAATAAATAGTACACTGTCTCGCGACCACGTTGTCAAACTGCCGATAGCCTACCGGTAAGCATAATATGTAGGTAGTGAATAAATAGTACACTGTCTCGCGACCACGTTGTCAAACTGCCGATAGCCTACCGGTAAGCCATGCGTCGTACATATACCGGTATTATTTATTTATACGTTGTGCAACATGTTGCAAACATGACTGTGTTGCCAAATTGCCCATAAACCATACACGTATTTAAATTGCGCATTCATGTGCAACTTACGTTGCAGTTCCATTTACCTTTTAACCAGATTAGTGAACAAAATTTGGACGTGCGACGATTATGTAATTAAAGGTTTAAAGTCCGATTTTTGTATTGAAAATAAAGGATGCGACGATTACGCGGTGGCGACGATTATGCCGTGAAATACGGTAGTATCACCAATGAGAAAATCTTAACCATTGAAGAGAGTTTTAACTACCAGAATGATATGGTATATGCAGGAAGTTCTCTTGTGAGAGAGTTTCTGAAGGTCCAGAGGAGCGACTACCTCTCCTTAGTCATGGTTTGATGTGGGGGGTGCTATGAGGGCCACACCAGGTTTCGTTTTTTTTTTTTTTTTTTTTTTAAAGGCATAAAAGCAAGTGATATTTGCTGAGTTAGGCTGTTCTAAAATCTAATTATATCGACTGTTTTCTCGACTTACTTGACCTTCTTCCTGACATTCTTGTGACCAGAGATGTTGAAATTTTAGATTGTCTTTTGTTGTTTGTTTCAAACCAAGACTCCATGGCCTACCAAGCAACTGCTGCTCAACCCGAAGGCCTGAAGTTACAAGATGTTGTGTAGTTGGCATGACGAATCCTCTTGCTGTTATTCTTGGTTTCCTAGACCAAGACCACTATCTCACTGTCAGATAATTTGTCAATTTTAATCACGTAGGCTGAGTGGACCTCAAACCAGACCTCAGTTCCAGGTAAAAATCTCTGACCTGGCTGCAGTTGATTGGTTCAAGTGTTTTAAAATGTTGTATATTGTGGTCTGAGGTCTTTCTTTGTCTGTTTCAAGAGGAAGAGAGAGTTTTCCCAGCTTTCTCTATGGTATGGCTTTTCTGAACTTCTTTTTTTTTTTCTATGGACCTCTTTCGATGGTAGTCTAAACTTACATTCTAATTTTTTGATTGATAAATATTTGTCTGATTACCTTCTCAATATGATCATCACAGTATCTTAAGATTTTCTTTCCTTGACATGGTTCTTTCTAACAAAGAGTCCACCGAGCTCGATAGCTGCAGTCGCTTAAGTGCGGCCAGTATCCAGTAATCAGGAGATAGTGGGTTCGAGCCCCACTGTCGGCAGCCCTGAAGATGGTTTTCCGTGGTTTCCCATTTTCACACCAGGCAAATGCTGGGGCTGTACCTTAATTAAGGCCACGGCCGCTCCCTTCCACTTCCTAGACCTTTCCTATCCCATCGTCGCCGTAAGACCTATCTGTGCCGGTGCGACATAAAGCAACTAGCAAAAAAAACCCAAAGAGTCTCAAAATGCAGACAGTTTTAACATGGCTTGAATATTAGCCCATTCTTCTTCAACATCAGTACTTGGTGTTGATTCAACTATGACTGCAAGTATCCTCTGATATAACCATATTATATATTATATTTGTCTGTACATTGCTCAGAATTTGAAAAGAATGGTATTTCTGTATCGATCATGTCCACAGTAACAAGAAAATGCATTTTTTACTTTTCCGTAATTTCTGTCTGTCTGTCTGTATGTATGTATGTACACGCATCACGAGAAAACAGCTGAAGAGAATTTAATGAAAATCGGAATTTAAAGTCGGGTGATGAACTGCTACAATCTAGGCTATAAATTATTTTAATTACGCTGAGTGAAATGGTAGTTTAGGGGAAGGGCCTAAAATTTAATTCTCAAATATTTATGTTATGAATGGTCGTGTCTTAATGAAAATCGGTAGACAAAGATGGAAAATAAGTCGCTACATTATAGGCTATACATGCTGAGAAAAATGGTAGTTTAGGGGAAGGCCTAAAATTTAATTGTCAAATATTTATTGTATTCGTGGTCGTGTCTTCACGAAAATTGGTATGCAAAGTCGGGGAATAAGTCGCTATAATCTAGGCTATCAATAATGTAATTCACACTGAGTGAAATGGTAGTTTAGGGGAAGGCCTGAAATGTACCGAGGTTTTTTAAATTTGCTTGACGTTGCAACGACACAGGTAGGTCTTACGGCGACGATGGGATAGGAAATGAATAGTGGTGTGAAGGAAGCGGCATTGGCTTTAGGGTACAGCCTGGTGTGACTGGTGTGAAAATGGGAAACCACGGAATACCATCTTCAGGGTTGCCGGCAGTGGGGTTGGAATCCACTATCTCCCGGATGCAAGCTCACAGCTGCGCACCCCTAACCACACGGGCAACTCGCCTGGTCGTACCAACTGTAACAGCCTGCCTGTATATTGGCGGGAAGTAGCTGGGGAGTAAGATAACTTTCTTCTTAAGCATGCCATTCCTCTGGTTCATACATTTTCTGATATATCCGGTACGTAACACACTGGTTCATAATAGTATTCGAGCTATTCAATCCCTACTCTGAGGCACTGATTGGAATGAGTTGTGTGCATATTTAACGGAGCAATGACAGAGGAGTGTTCACGGCAGTCTGCGACCTGGTTATTCCAGCTCTGGAACTTTGGACTGTTAGATAGGCACCGTAGTACTGTTCGTTGAAAGTGAGAAAGTGTGCGGTTTTCATTTGATATGATAACATTGCTTTCAATCTCTACTTTCCTACTGACGTTTTTGTATTGACCTATGTTGAATTCAGTTAGGAAAACCACCAAGTCAGTCTTTCTGAGAATCCTGTAGCGAAGCACGGGTACATCAGCTAGTTAGTAAATAATTATCAGATTCTCTTTCTGGGCCTCTAAAGACTCTGGTATCTGGAACCATCCCAAAAGTTTTCTATTGCAAATTACGAGTATATACAGTAGTCAGTTATGGGTCTCTGACCACGTGCTTCCCAAGTAATCTTATGACTATCGTTATGTTGAGTATAGATGCCTTATTGGCTGCCCCTGACATGGAGAACAGACACTGCATGGTGGTTTCCAGAGTCATTTAGTTCACTTAGTTCACCACCCCACCTAGGGGAGCTCATTGTCCGTTGGCTTCCTTAGGAGGTCAGGTTATTTACTGTTGCTCAGCGCTCAGTGTTAGCAGTTTAGCAGCTGGGTTCCAAACCAGCAAACACTCCTTTCACATTCCGGACTTGGGACCGGACAATGGTGGAGTTGGAATTTTATTATTTTACTAGATGATACAAATATCAGGATCACCTAAAATACATTTTTTAAAGTATAGCAATTGAAAGAGGTTGGGAACATCTGCAGCTTAAGTCCCACTGCCAACAAAGCCAACTCTAATGTATTTCATTTCTAACTTGGCTGTGTTGTGAATGGAGGAAATGCATGCGTCGGTGACATTGATCAGTATATTTAGGAAAATTGGTATGGGAGATTAAGATTTGAGAATCATCAGCAACTTGTATTGCATCAAACTGCTTCTGTATGCATGCAAGGAGAAGAGATAGATGAGATCATGATACAGCGAGGAGCCCGTCAAGAGTGTGTTCTGTCATCACTGTTATTCAGTATCCATTCACAAATAATTTTCTAGGAGGCAGTGGAGGATTATAACACAGACATCATTATTAATGGTGAATGCCTAAACAGTATTCGATATGCAGATGATACATTAGTGTTTGCCAATAGTCTGGTGAGCTTGCTGATACTTCTTTGGTTTTACAGTTCATTGTAAACCTTGGCCTCTTTAACAATCGTTTGGCTTCTTCCAATTTCTGTAGCTCATTTCCTAAAGAGCTACAATGACTCCCTCCCTCCCTCCCTCCCTCCCTCCCTCCCTCCCTCCCTCCGTCCGTCCACCTTGCCCTCTCTGTCCCCCTTGATTTCCATTCAATGTCTTTTTAGGTACTTCCATATCACTCATTCATGCTACGTGTCCAGCCCACCTCTATTTGGCTGTTTTCACTATTCCTTTTATACTCTAGATGGATCTTTATAAATGGTGTACAATTTATGATTGTACCTTCTCGTTCATGTTCCTCTTTCACAGATTGGGCCAATTATTCTTCAAAGTATCTTTCTTTTGAAGGCATCCAGCATTCCAGTATCTTTTGCTATTAATGGCCAAGTTTTCAAGGCATATGTAATCACAGGTCTGATAAGTGTTTTATAGATGGTTAATTTGGTGGTATGAGTCAAGAATCTTGAGGAGAGAAGTCTTGTTAGAGCAAAATAGGCTCTGTTAGTTGCTATTAATCTCTGTTTAATTTTATAGGATGTATCATTTGAGTAGGTGACTGTCGATCACAAATATTTAAAACTGCTCAACTCTCAAAGGTGTAATTGCCCACTGTTACTGAGGCTGGCATGTTGTCTTTGCATGCTTTCCCAGCAGCCAATATATTTTTCTGCTGGTTGATGTTAAGTCTCATTTTCCTACTAGTCTGTTCAAGGGCAATGAATGTCTCTTCCATTGCCTTTCGAGTTCTTACCACTATATTTATATCATCAGCATACGAAGTATCCACACTGATTTATAGAATAATTTTCCCCTATTCAGTAGGTTTACATCTCTCATCACCTTCTCCAAGGCAACATTAAAAAGGAGACATGCCAGTGCATCCTCCTGCCAAACCCCATTTTGAATATCTAATGTCTCAGACATTATTCCTTTCATTCTTATACTGCTTCATGTCTCACTCGCCATTCTCACCAGCCTTACCAATTTTCCAGGAATTCCCGTTTCAATCATAGCATTATACAATGCTCGCTGTCTGTACTATGATATGCTCTTTTGTAATCAGTGAAATGATGCATGCCAATCTCAAATTTGATTGTCTTCTTTAAAATTTGCCTTAAGTTGAAGATTTCATCTGAAGTTGACTTTCCTGGGATAAATCCGCATTGATATAACCCAGTCTCTCTCTGAACAATTCAAGGAAGGCGCTAATATAGTACGTTGGGGAATACTTTGTATTCCATGTTAAGTAATATAACTCCTCTATAGCTATCACACTAAAGCTGATATATTTTCCTATATATAGGACATATAATTCCTTCTTCCCATTGTTGGGGCATTTTCTCCTCATCCCATAACTGTTTCCATTGCCTTGTTGTTCTTCAATTTCATCATGGCAGTTCTCATTTCTTCTAGAGTTAGTGGAGCTATCAGTCATTTTCTCTCTGGACATCTATTGCACCGCTTGGTATCATTCTGAAATTGAGGAGTTCATCAAAATGTCGCTGCCATCTTTCACATATCTCTTTCCCCTCACAGTTTTCCCTGTTTCACCCTTTATCAGGCTAGTTTTGCCACAAAAGGGTTTCCAAGCAGAATTTACCTCTCTACAGAATTTCCTCATCTCATTCTGATTCCTCAGAAACTCCATTTCTTCGATATTTGCCTTCATCCACTCTCTCTCTCTCCTATGATTGATCTTCTTTTCAGTCGTTCATTTATTTTCATAGACTTCCATCATTCTTCTTGTACAATTTGATTGTAACTTCCTTCTGTATGCATTGTTCTTCTTTTCTGTTGCTAATTCACACTCAGTGTTAAACCATGGAGATCTTGTATATCTTGCTTCAGTTCCCAGCATTTCATTACCTGAGTTTCCACTGCATTTTTAATCATTTCTCATTGATATCCAATGTTGAATGAATTAATGAATACTGATCTGCATTTAGGGCAGTCGCCTAGGTGGCAGATTCCCTATCTGTTGCTTTCCTAGCCTTTTCCTAAATGATTGCAAAGAAATTGGAAATTTATTGAACGTCTCCCTTGGTAAGTTATTCCTATCCCTAACTCCCCTTCCTATAAATGAATATTTGCCCCAGTTTGTCCTCTTGAATTCCAACTTTATCTTCATATTGTGATCTTTCCTACTTTTATAAACGCCATTCAGACTTATTCGTCTACTAATGTCACTACACGCCATCTCTCCGCTGACAGCTCGGAACATACCACTTACACGTTATAATTCTCATGTTTGGTCCTATTGAAATGTACGTAAATACAAAGTATGTTACAAGTGTTATTATTTTTTATATCCACCTATTCAATACAAAGAGATCTTTTCAGAAATTAAATATTATTGTAAAATGTTAAGGGACATGTTTCGCCCATGTTAAGGGCATCATCAGCTTCAACTCAAACCTGTATGGTGAAAAATCAGGATCCTGATTGCTCTTACAAGTCATAAAAAGATGATATCATTGTAGGTGTCTGTCCAAACATACAAATTGTTAGAATGTCCTTGGCTAAAATTGCAGTATCAAGCTGCATGTCAAAAGTTCACACGATTATACTTTCTGGAGCGTTGAAAAACTTGTTGGGGTAGAGTAATAAACAGCTCAGTCTTTATAATGAAACAGAAATGTGCCTCCTTGAATACTCCTGTTAGAGGATCAGAAAAAGCAAAGCTGATAAACTGTCACAGATGCCAATTTCGTATGTTGTAAAAAGACAACAGCCTTGTTAAGTGGCTGTTCAGCTGCCTTTAGTCTATTTAACTGGCTGAAGGCGTGAAAGTCGAATACGTTATGATAACGGTCTTCCTTAAGTAATTGTGGGAGTAAGGAAAAAGCATACGGTTGTCTATAGATATATTTATCTTGTTTGAAGGAGCGAAAGTCGAAGGTTTTTCGACGCTGATAGTCTGTAACAAGAGGAGAGTGAATGCTTAGGAAGGTATTTTTGAAGAGAATGTGGGTTTAAAAAATAAAACATGGAAAATGTATAAAACGCTTACCCTTTCGTCTGTAAAGATGTAAATTAGTTATGGAAAAGTTAGTTGAAGAAAAACGTTATGTGTAGGTTCATTTATTACTTTGACTGTTATGCAGTTGCTATGGTAGCGTTGAATGCCTGACACTTGTGCTTCTAGTATTGTATCGATGTCAGATTGACGGAGGAGGGTGAGGTGGAGGGGAGGGGGTAGGCGGAGCATTAAGTTCATGTGTTATTGGTTGTGAGAGATTTGCATGTTCGGACAGGGAGGGAGTCGTGTTGGGTTGCGGGAGAATTGTGGGGGCGGACATGAAGGGAGTCATGTTAGTTAAAGTAGTGGAGGTTCTAGAAGATGTTAACTTAAGATTTTTAAGAATGTAGTTATGTTTTGAATTTAGAGTTTGCAATAATTTGGGTAAACTTTCGTATAATGGATTCTTGACTTCAATTAAATCACTGAGGTTTAGATTATTGTTGTAGTTTTGGTCCAAAAAACTTGAAACCATCTATATATTTTTAACAATTGTAACATACTTTGTATTTACATACCACTTAGTCGAACAGCTCTTCTTCTTTCTCTCAATTCTTCCCAACCCAAACTTTGCAACATTTTTGTAACGCTACTCTTTCGTCGGAAATTACCCAGAACAAATCGAGCTGCTTTTCTTTGGTTTTTTTCCAGTTCTTGAATCAGGTAATTCTGCTGAGGGTCCCATACACGGGAACCATACTCTAGTTGGGGTCTTACCAGAGACTTATATACCCTCTCCTTTACATCCTTACTACAACCCCTAAACACCCTCATAACCATGTCCAGAGATCTGTACCCTTTATTTACAATCCCATTTATGTGATTACCCCAGTGAAGATCTTTCCGTATATTAAAACCCAGATACCTACAATGATCCCCAAAAGGAACTTTCACCCCATCAACACAGTAATTAAAACTGAGAGGACTTTTCCTATTTGTGAAACTCACAACCTGACTTTTAACCCCGTTTATCAACATACCATTGCCTGCTGTCCATCTCACAACATTTTCGAGGTCACGTGCAGTTGCTCACAATCTTGTAACTTGTTTATCACTCTATAGAGAATAACATCATCCGCAAAGAGCCTTACCTCCGATTCCACTCCTTTACTCATATCATTTATATATATAAGAAAATATAAAGGTCCGATAACACTGCCCTGAGGAACTCCCCTCTCAACTATTACAGGGTCGGACAAAACTTCACCTACTCTAACTCTCTGAGATCTATTTTCTAGAAATATAGCAACCCATTCAGTCACTCTTTTGTCTAGGCCAATTGCACTCATTTTTGCCAGTAGTCTCCCATGATCCACCCCATCAAATGCTTTAGACAGGTCAATCGAGATACAGTCCATTTGACCTCCAGAATCCAAGATATCTGCTATATCTTGCTGGAATCCTACAAGTTGAGCTTCAGTGGAATAATCTTTCCTAAAACCGAATTGCCTTCTATCGAACCAGTTATTAATTTCACAAACATGTCTAATATAATCAGAAAGAATGCCTTCCCAAAGCTTACATACAATGCATGTCAAACTTACTGGCCTGTAATTTTCAGCTTTATGTCTATCACCCTTTCCTTTATACACAGGGGCTACTATAGCAACTCTCCATTCATCTGGTATAGTTCCTCCGACCAAACAATAATCAAATAAGTACTTCAGATATGGTACTATATCCCAACCCATTGTATATCCCCAGAAATCTTATCAATTCCAGCTGCTTTTCTAGTTTTCAACTTTTGTATCCTACTGTAAATGTCATTGTTATCATATGTAAATTTTATTACTTCTTTGGCCTTAGTCTCCTCCTCTATCTCGACATTATCCTTGTAACCAACAATCTTTACATACTGCTGACTGAATACTTCTGCCTTTTGAAGATCCTCGCATACACACTCCCCCTGTTCGTTAATTATTCCTGGAATGTCCTTCTTGGAACCTGTTTCTGCCTTAAAATACCTATACATACCCTTCCATTTTTCACTAAAATTTGTATGACTGCCAATTATGCTTGCCATCATGTTATCCTTAGCTGCCTTCTTTGCTAGATTCAATTTTCTAGTAAGTTCCTTCAATTTCTCCTTACTTCCACAGCCATTTCTAACTTTATTTCTTTCCAGTCTGCACCTTCTTCTTAGTCTCTTTATTTCTCTATTATAATAAGGTGGGTCTCTACCATTCCTTACCATGCTTAAAGGTACAAACCTGCTTTCGCATTCCTCAACAACTTCTTTAAACCCATCCCAGAGTCTGTTTACATTTTTATTTACCGTTTTCCACCGATCATAGTTACTTTTTAGAAACTGCCTCATGCCTGCTTTATCAGCCATATGGTACTGCCTAATAGTCCTACTTTTAAGACCTTCCCTTCTATTGCATTTATTTTTAACTACCACAAAAACAGCTTCATGATCACTAATACCATCTATTACTTCAGTTTCCTTATAGAACTCATCTGGTTTTATCAGCATCACATCCAGGATATTTTTCCCTCTGGTTGGTTCCATCACTTTCTGAATCAGCTGTCCTTCCCATATTAACTTATTTGCCATTTGTTGGTCATGCTTCCTGTCGTTTGCATTTCCTTCCCAATTGACATCTGGCAAATTCAGATCTCCCGCTACAATCACATTTCTTTCCATGTCGTTTCCCACATAGCTGACTATCCTATCAAATAATTCCGAATCCACGTCAGTGCTACCCTTTCCCGATCTGTACCCTCCAAATATATCAAGTTGCCTATTATCTTTAGAAATGAGCCTTACACCTAGAATTTCATGTGTCTCATCTTTAACTTTTTCGTAGCTTACAAATTCTTCTTTCACCAGAATGAACACTCCCCCTTCCACCATTCCTATCCTATCTCTACGATGCACACTCCAGTGCCGTGAGAAAATTTCTGCATCCATTATATCATTTCTCAGCCATGATTCAACTCCTATTACAATATCTGGTAAATATATATCTATTAAATTACTTAATTTTATTCCTTTCTTTACAATACTTCTACAGTTCAACACTAACAATTTTATGTCATCCCTACTTGATTTCCAGTTCCCTGTTCCCTTATCACCGCTCCCTAAGCCATCCCGTTTCCCTGAATGTACCTCTCTATTACCCTTCCAAACAAATTTCCTAACTTATACGTACCACTGCGGTTAAAATGAAGGCCATCTGAACGCAGATCCCTATCTCCTACCCACCCATTAGGATCTAGAAATTTCACTCCCAGTTTCCCACATACCCAGTCCATAGTTGCATTTAAATCCCCAATCACCCTCCAGTCAGTATCCCTCCTACACAGTATTCCACTAACAACAATCTCCGCTTTCTTAAACTTCACCCGTGCTGCATTCACCAGATCCCACACTTCTCCAACTATGTTGGTACTTATATCAGCTTGCCTTACGTTGTTTGTACCAACGTGAAACACTACCATCTTCTCCTTCCCCTCCTCCCTCTCTTCTA
The DNA here is from genome assembly GCF_040414725.1 of Anabrus simplex. Taxonomy (NCBI): domain Eukaryota; kingdom Metazoa; phylum Arthropoda; class Insecta; order Orthoptera; family Tettigoniidae; genus Anabrus; species Anabrus simplex. The sequence goes on along the minus strand of NC_090268.1, from coordinate 259,716,649 downwards.
CTTTCCTCAACATCTGCCTCAACCTAATTCCTGGATAACATTCTACCCTGGTTCCTTTTCCTCCACACACTTTCCCCACGTGTCTAACGATGGAATCCCCCATGACCAGAGCTTCAACCCTCCCCACCTCATCTGATCCCCTCCTCTCCTGGTCAGCCCTATCTTCTCTCCCTGCTGCAGAAGCTACTTCCTCCTCCCTTTTCTCCTTCCCATGATCCTGTTCCACCTGTCTTTTCCTGTCCTCTACTCTACATTTCCCTTTCCTACCTTTTCCCTTCCTGCTACTTCCGCACATCTCACCAACAGTTCCCTGTCCCTCATCTTCCCTCTGTTGTTCAACCTGGAGTGACTCGTACCGATTTCGCACAGACACCTGTCCTGAATTCTGATCCTGAATAGAGCCCTTAGCCTGCAATCTCCTTCCCCTTAGAACATTAGACCAGCTGTCTTCTACAACTTCTCCCTTTCCTTCCTCTCCCTCTTGTACACCTACTGTAACCTGTACATTGTTTGAGGGAGTCCTATCTTCCTTCCTGTCTTCTGTGAGAATACTAAGTATCTCCCTCAAACTTTCCAACTCCTCCCTCATACCCCTCAATGCCTCTCCACACCCACAGTTCGTACACTCGCGCTCCTTAGCCATTCTTTACGGAAAAAATGTAATTAAAAATTAAATAACTTATTTGCAAAAAATAAATGAACGGAGGGATATATTGTCTGGGATAGTACTCAAAGATCACACAATAAGGTAATTAATATACGACTACACTACAATACTACTTAGTCGTGCTCTATTTTTTATCCTACAACCCCTAACAGGATAAAAACTGCTGTTAATTACTGAATATCGAAAGTAATACACAAGAACTACATAATTCCACACTGCAATTAAGCCTATCCTAATTGCAACAACAGTATTTTAGTACGAGTTTCTATGGATACATGTACTACACCAGTATTACACAAATATTTTACAATAATAAAATAAGCACACTAAATTCTAATAGGATATTAGTCGTATACTACTGTACAGTACACTACAGTAATTTTTAAACTACTTTCAGACGTATCCTAATTACAATACCGGTACCGTATATCACTACTAAGCAGAAACAGAAATGAAATTTGCAAGAACTACTGTACTCGAAGATTACCAACGAAGCTAAATGCTTAGACAAATTATTATTAGTATTACAGTCTAATACACACGAAAGATAACACACGAATATAGCAGGCAAGATACGGCACTATCTAAATGTACTGTATCTATTCTACAATGTATCTACACTGAGTTTATTTAAATGCTTAAGTAGCGAAAGGATTGCCGTACACGAAGAAAAACACGAATATAACTGGCTAGATACTATCTATTATACTTCTCCGGTATTTCGTATAGATATTCGTTCAAACTCTCACGAAGGTAATAATTTACTACATTAAAAAACACGATACGCCTGTAAACTTCCATTTAAAAAGAAGTTAAAGAGATTACACGGTAATAGTTAACAGTCGTTGTATTGTTATTGATTGTCGCTCCTCATATTCAAATATTGTATTGTTGGCTACAGTCGTGAACAAAGGGTGTAGTGTAGTCAAGTAAATATAAATAAAAATCAGCTGACCTTGTATTCCATTCATTTGTACTTCTGAGTAGGTAGTTAGTATCCGTAATTTATATTTCGCTCCCTCGATCTTTCAGTATTTATGAGCGGTTAGCTAATAATAATATTCATATATCCTAGTAATTGCAGTTCAAGTCCCTGGAGTAGTAGTAGTAGTTTTGATAGAAATATTTGAGAAATTATTGTAGACAACCTCGTATTTTTCAGCAGGCCTAATTAAGGACACTTTTTTTTTCTCCGTCCCGTGGAGTAGGGAAAATAATAGTACCAGTAATCCACCAGCTGTAATAATCACATAACCACATTTCGGTAGAATTGTAGTGAAGATAAGGTATAATATATTAGATTGTATCTTGCCAGTTATGTTCGTGTTTTTCTTCGTGTACGGCAAGCCTTTTGATACTTAAGCATTTAACCAAACGCAGTGTAGTGTAGTGTAGATACATTGTAGTATAGATACAGTACAGTTAGATAGTGCCGTATCTTGCCTGCTATATTGGTGTGTTATCTTTCGTGTGTATCTATTAGACCGTAATACTAATAATAATTTGTCTAAGCATTTAGCTTCGTTGGTAATCTTTGAGTACAGTAGTTCTTGCAAATTTCATTTCTGTTGTGCTTAGTAGTGACATACGGTACGGTACCGGTATCGTAATTAGGATACGTCTGAAAGTAGTTTAAATATGACTGTAGTGTACTGTACAGTAGTATACGAGTAATATCCTATTAGAATTGAGTGTGCTTATTTTATTATTGTAAAATATTTGTGTAGTACTGGTATAGTAGAGGTATCCGTAGAAACTCTTACTAAAATACTGTTGTTGTAATTAGGATAGGCTTAATTGCAGTTTGGAATTGTGTAGTTCTTGTGTATTACTTTCGATATTCAGTAATTAACAGCAGTTTTTATCCTGTTAGGGGTTGTAGAATATAAAAAAAATAGAGCACGACTAAGTAGTATTGTAGTGTAGTCGTATATTAATTACCTTATTGTTGTGTACTATCCCAGACAATATATCCCTTCATTCATTTATTTATTTTGCAAATAAGTTATTTTATTATTTAATTTTTTTTCCCCGTGAAGAATGGCTAAGGAGCGCGAGTGTACTTATTGTGGGTGTGGTGAGGCATTGAGGGGTATGTGGGAGGAGTTGGAAAGTTTGAGGGAGATAATTAGTATTCTCACAGAAGACAGGAAGGAAGATAGGACTCCCTCAAACAATGTACAGGTTACAGTAGGTGTACAAGAGGGAGGGGAAGGAAAGGGAGGAGTTGTAGAAGACAGCTGGTCTAATGTTCTAAGGGGAAGGAGATTGCAGGCTAAGGGCTCTATTCAGGATCAGAATTCAGGACAGGTGTCTGTGCGAAATCGGTACGAGTCACTCCAGGTTGAACAACAGAGGGAAGCTGAGGGACAGGGAACTGTTGCTGAGATGCGTGGAAGTAGGAGGAAGGGAAAAGGTAGGAAAGGGAAATGTAGAGTAGAGGATAGGAAAAGACAGGTGGAACAGGATCATGGGAAGGAGAAAAGGGAGGAGGAAGTAGCTTCTGCAGCAGTGAGAGAAGATAGGGCTGACCAGGAGAGGAGGGGATCAGATGAGGTGGGGAGGGTTGAAGCTCTGGTCATGGGGGATTCCATCGTTAGACACGTGGGGAAAGTGTGTGGAGGAAAAGGAACCAGGGTAGAATGTTATCCAGGAATTAGGTTGAGGCAGATGTTGAGGAAAGTAGAAGAGAGGGAGGAGGGGAAGGAGAAGGTGGTAGTGTTTCACGTTGGTACCAACAACGTAAGGCAAGCTGATATAAGTACCAACATAGTTGGAGATGTGTGGGATCTGGTGAATGCAGCACGGTTGGAGTTTAAGAAAGCGGAGATTGTTATTAGTGGAATACTGTGTAGGAGGGATACTGACTGGAGGGTGATTGGGGATTTAAATGCAACTATGGAGTGGGTATGTGGGAAACTGGGAGTGAAATTTCTAGATCCTAATGGGTGGGTAGAAGATAGGGATCTGCGCTCAGATGGCCTTCATTTAAACTGCAGTGTTACCTATAAGTTAGGAAATTTGTCTGGAAGGGTAATAGGGAGGTACATTCAGGGAAACGGGATGGTCTAGGGAGCGGTGATAAGGGAGCAGGGAACTGGAAATCAAGTAGGGATGACATAAAATTGTTAGTGTTGAACTGTAGAAGTATTGTAAAGAAAGGAATAAAATTAAGTAATTTAATAGATATATATTTACCAAATATTGTAATAGGAGTTGAATCATGGCTGAGAAATGATATAATGGATGCAGAAATTTTCTCACGGCACTGGAGTGTGTATCGTAGGGATAGGATAGGAATGGTGGGAGGGGGAGTGTTCATTCTGGTGAAAGAAGAATTTGTAAGCTGCAAAAAAGTTAAAGATGAGACACATGAAATTCTAGGTGTAAGGCTTATTTCTAAAGATAATAGACAACTTGATATATTTGGAGTGTACAAATCGGGAAAGGGTAGCACTGACGCGGATTCGGAATTATTTGACAGGATAGTCGGCTATGTGGGAAACGACATGGAAAGAAATGTGATTGTAGCGGGAGATCTGAATTTGCCAGATGTCAATTGGGAAGGAAATGCGAACGACAGGAAGCATGACCAACAAATGGCAAATAAGTTAATATAGGAAGGACAGCTGATTCAGAAAGTGATGGAACCAACCAGAGGGAAAAATATCCTGGATGTGGTGCTGATAAAACCAGATGAGCTCTATAGGGAAACTGAAGTAATAGATGGTATTAGTGATCATGAAGCTGTTTTTGTGGTAGTTAAAAATAAATGTGATAGAAAGGAAGGTCTTAAAAGTAGGACTGTTAGGCAATACCATATGGCTGATAAAGCAGGCATGAGGCAGTTTCTAAAAAGTAACTATGATCGGTGGAAAATGGTAAATAAAAATGTAAACAGACTCTGGGATGGGTTTAAAGAAATTGTTGAGGAATGCGAAAACAGGTTTGTACCTTTAAGGGTGGTAAGGAATGGTTAAGACCCACCTTATTATAATAGAGAAATAAAGAGACTAAGAAGGAGGTGCAAACTGGAAAGAAATAGAGTTAGAAATGGCTGTGGAAGTAAGGAGAAATTGAAGGAACTTACTAGAAAATTGAATCTAGCAAAGAAGGCAGCTAAGGATAACATGATGGCAAGCATAATTGGCAGTCATACAAATTTTAGTGAAAAATGGAAGTGTATGTATAGGTATGTATAGGTATCTTAAGGCGGAAACTGGTTCCAAGAAGGACATTCCAGGAAATTAATGAACAAGGGGAGTGTGTATGTGAAGATCTTCAAAAGGCAGAAGTATTCAGTCAGCAGTATGTAAAGATTGTTGGTTTCAGGGATGCTGTCGAGATAGAGGAGGAGACTAAGGCCAAAGAAGTAATAAAATTTACATATGATAACAATGACATTTACAATATGATACAAAAGTTGAAAACTAGAAAAGCGGCTGGAATTGATCAGATTTCTGGGGATATACTAAAGACAATGGGTTGGGATATAGTACCATATCTGAAGTACCTATTTGATTATTGTTTGGTCGGAGGAACTATACCAGATGAATGGAGAGTTGCTATAGTAGCCCCTGTGTATAAAGGAAAGGGTGATAGACATAAAGCTGAAAATTACAGGCCAGTAAGTTTGACATGCATTGTATGTAAGCTTTGGGAAGGCATTCTTTCTGATTATATTAGACATGTTTGTGAAATTAATAACTGGTTCGATAGAAGGCAATTCGGTTTTAGGAAAGATTATTCCACTGAAGCTCAACTTGTAGGATTCCAGCAAGATATAGCAGATATCTTGGATTCTGGAGGTCAAATGGACTGTATCTCGATTGACCTGTCTAAAGCATTTGATGGGGTGGATCATGGGAGACTACTGGCAAAAATGAGTGCAATTGGCCTAGACAAAAGAGTGACTGAATGGGTTGCTATATTTCTAGAAAATAGATCTCAGAGAGTTAGAGTAGGTGAAGTTTTGTCCGACCCTGTAATAGTTGAGAGGGGAGTTCCTCAGGGCTGTGTTATCGGACCTTTATATTTTCTTATATATATAAATGATATGAGTAAAGGAGTGGAATCGGAGGTAAGGCTTTTTGCGGATGATGTTATTCTCTATAGTGTGATAAATAAGTTACAAGATTGTGAGCAACTGCAACGTGACGTTGAAAATGTTGTGAGATGGACAGCAGGCAATGTTATGTTGATAAACGGGGTTAAAAGTCAGGTTGTGAGTTTCACAAATAGGAAAAGTCCTCTCAGTTTTAATTACTGCATTGATGGGGTGAAAGTTCCTTTTGGGGATCATTGTAAGTATCTAGGTGTTAATATAAGGGAAGATCTTCATTGGGGTAATCACATAAATGGGATGGTAAATAAAGGGTACCATCTCTGGACATGGTTATGAGGGTGTTTAGGGGTTGTAGTAAGGATGTAAAGGAGAGGGCATATAAGTCTCTGGTAAGACCCCAACTAGAGTATGGTTCCAGTGTATGGGACCCTCACCAGGATTGCCTGATTCAAGAACTGGATAAAATCCAAAGAAACGCAGCTCGATTTGTTCTGAGTGATTTCTGACAAAAGAGTAGCGTTACAAAAATGTTGCAATGTTTGGGTTGGGAAGAATTGAGGGAAAAAGAGCTGCTCGACTAAGTGGTATGTGATATACTAACAATTTGTTGGTTATTTTGATCCACCTTTTCAATACAAATTACAGTTTGTGTTGCTAAGTTGTAATGTTACAACACTAATTTACCGAGACATGTTTCGCTTTTATTCACAAGCATCATCAGCCTATACTATTGTCTCAAGGTTTGTCATTTTGGGTTGTTACAGATTTCATTACATTGAATGTAAATCTGATTTCAGTGATAACAATATTTAAAACAAGAATAATATACACATTAAAAATTATGATAATATGATTTGAAATGTTAAAATGGATTAACTCTTAATTCTAAAACACATTGACGTCCAAAACACAGTTTTTAATTTGGCCAAAAATTGTTTGCAATGTTAAAATAAAATTGATTCAACTATAATTTGGCATTGAAATTTGAGTCATAAATATAAATATAAATATAAATATTGGATGTTAATATACAGGAGCCATAGTTTCTGAAGTGCGTTGGTTTCTAGAATACAGTAACATTTCAGTATTGAGAATTATAGTTAAGAATTGTGCTCTCTAAATAATGTTATTTAAAAAGACTGTAATTTTGCATTATGCATGATAAGTCAAGATGATAATCTAGAATTGAAGTCTTGAGTTCGTTGGAAAATGGCTTCTAGATTTGATGAGGCTTGCTGCTGCAGTTTGGCAATTTGATCAGAGGAAGTATTGACATATTTAATTCTTGTTTGTAGCGACCAGACTCTCCGTTGGAAGTTGATTGTTTTGATGTAAGTTATGGTTAAAAGGGGGTTCAATCCAAATTTTGAGTACTGGTATCTGATTATGTTTCTTTCAATTTATGGAATGGTAGAAGCATCCCTTTGTCTGCTGCTACAGAATCTACTCCACACTCCAGAGCCACAACAGACAATAGTCACAGTAATGCAATAAGGCCCACAAGATTCTCAATACTGTAATGTTACTGTATTCTAGAAACCAACGCACTTCAGAAACTATGGCTCCTATATATTAACATCCAATATTTATATTTATATTTATGACTCAAATTTCAATGCCAAATTATAGTTGAATCAATTTTATTTTAACATTGCAAACAATTTTTAGCCAAATTAAAAACTGTGTTTTGGACGTCAATGTGTTTTAGAATTAAGAGTTAATCCATTTTAACATTTCAAATCATATTATCATAATTTTTAATGTGTATATTATTCTTGTTTTAAATATTGTTATCACTGAAATCAGATTTACATTCAATGTAATGAAATTTGTAACAACCCAAAATGACAAACCTTGAGACAATTAGGCTGATGATGCTTGTGAATAAAAGCGAAACATGTCCCGGTAAATTAGTGTTGTAACATTACAACTTAGCAACACAAACTGTAATTTGTATTGAAAAGGTGGATCAAAATAACCAACAAATTGTTAGTATATCATAGCATAGTTCAATACGGGTCTAATAATGAGATAAGTTACATGTAAGTGGTATATTCCGAGCTGTCAGCGGAGAGATGGCGTGGAATGACATTAGTAGATGAATAAGTTTGAATGGCGTTTATAAAAGTAGGAAAGATCACAATATGAAGATAAAGTTGGAATTCAAGAGGACAAACTGGGGCAAATATTCGTTTATAGGAAGGGGAGTTAGGGATTGGAATAACTTACCAAGGGAGATGTTCAATAAATTTCCAATTTCCTTGAAATCATTTTGGAAAAGGCTAGGAAAGCAACAGATAGGGAATCTGCCACCTGGGCGACTGCCCTAAATGCAGATCAGTATTGATTGATTGATTGATGAAAAAAAATACCTTATCTTCACTACAATTCTACTGAAATGTGGTTATGTGATTATTACTGCTGGTAGATTACTATTATTTTCCCTACTCCACGGGACGGAGAATAAAAATGTCCTTAATTAGGCCTACTGAAAAATACTAGGTTGTCTACAGTAATTTCTCAAATATTTCTATCAAAACTACTCCTACTACTTCAGGGACTTGAACTGCAATTACTGGGATATATGAACTTTGTTATTATTAGCTAAACGCTCATAAATACTGAAAGATCGAGTGAGCGAAATATAAATTACGGATACTTTAACTACCTACTCAGAAGTACAAATGATTGGAATACAAGGTCAGCTGATTTTTATTTATATTTACTTGACTACACTACTCTCTTTGTTCACCACTGTAGCCAACAATGCAATATTTGAATATGAGGAGCAACAATAATCAATAACAATACGACTGTTAACTATTACCATGTAATCTCTTTAACTACTTTTTAAATGGAAGTTTATAGGCGTATCGTGTTTTTTTATGTAGTAAATTATTACCTTTGCGATAGTTTGGACGGATATCTATACGAAATACCGGAGAAATTTCGACGGAAGTTACGGTAGTATTCCTTACGATAATCTGCCTTTGTAAGTATTATACCAATGAACCTACAGATATTCACAAATATTTTTAAAGTTAATATTATTACCTAAAGTATTTCCTAAACCTAAATTCGAAACAAGGTACACCTAGCTAGCCTACTTAACCTAGAAAACGTAATTTACTGAAGACCAACTGAATTACTTGTTATAAAATTGAAATAAATATCACTACTCGCAATTTCTACAAACAAGCACTAAACACCACTATATAAATAGCACTAAATGAATCACAAATACAGAAAATTAAGCTATTTCACTAGGTTTTAACTACTTTATCACTACAATAATGCAAGAGCTCTCTCAACAGCCAACTGTTCTCAGGCGCATCCAACAATGTTGTTGCACTCTTCAGCATTTTCAAGAATCTGTGTTATCCTCTCCTGGTACTGATTTTTTATTTTCAGGTGATTCTAGAGCTGTTATATTGTATTTAGGTATGTTGGGTTGGGTTCCTTTGAATGCATTGGAGATCCTAGCCCTCACTCGCGCTCATACCAAGAAGTTGTATGAGTCTATATTCGGGCATCCGAGGCTACTCACATTAAGAGATCTGACTTGTGTCTTGTATCTATCAATACATGATCAGTTTGGTAAACTGTCTGATGATGTCAATTTTCCTTTGTCTTTGTGTGGAACAAGGAGCCCACAACATATTTGTAGATGCTGCAAATAATATGAGTCTCGTTCCATTATCATTGCTTACAATATGTTTGCTGTGGGATCCAGTTGTTGGTCTATATATCTGTTCCCTTTCCACCTGAGGTGGTAGGCCACCAGCAACTATTTTAATGTCATGGCCTGGGCAGCCATCATATGCTCTTTCCATAAGTTCATAGAACGATTCTTTCTCTTCTTCAGATTCCTCTGTTGGTGCATGGGCATTGATTATAGAGTAATTAAAGAATTTCCCTTTTATCCTGAGTATTGATAGTCTAGGACTAATAGGTGTAAACCCAATTATAGTGTGCTTTGAACTGGTGGTGTACCACAAATCCTGCGCTGAAGTCGTGCTTCCCCTTTCTACAGCTATAGAATATACTAGGGGGGCCGATGACCTTCGATGTTAGGCCCCTTAAAACAACAAGCATCATCATCATCATCATCATCATCAGAATATACTAGCTTTTACCTTCCACTTCCGGTCCACCTTCTCATAGAGCTATGATATTCCGCTTCAGTTTCATTGTTTGGTTCAACAGCACCTTCAGGGCTCCTGGGTAATAGAGATTTCACATTCCAGTTCCAATATATAAATCTGACCTTTGTTTTGTATTTCTTTTCTGTTCTTTTCTTAATTGTCTATTATCATTGTCCTTTTCCATGCCATGTTTGTCTCCATTAATCGGTCCGACTTTCTTTTGTTGAAGTTTCGCAACTTGATTTTTTACAGAGCGGGGTGTCAGCCCTACATCCAACCTCTTCTGGAGGATGGGTAATTTTTAGTCAGGATTTTCTTTCCTTAGCATTTGGGGAGCCAACCCCATATACTACAAGGCAGCAGCATCTTCACCAGAACCCGTTAGCCACCACTTTTCGGGGTTCCTGCTGGGCCTTCACAGTTACTGAAATGGTCACAGGGTATATGCAGTCTCTGCTATGCATCACCCCACCAGGCAATCCCTTACTTTATGAAGTTGCCCATTTCCCACGGCATGGATGAAGGGTTGGATTGTGGGAGACGCGTGCAGAATCTGATGAACAAAATTGTCAAGACAAGTCATGATCAATAGACATAGAAAAGACACAATATATATGATTGTTTCCAAGAATAAGGATTGTCATTCTGCACAGCTGAAGTTAATAATCACCCAGTAAAAATGGTGCACCAATGTACATGCCTGGGGACATCAATAAACAAAGATGGGATCAGTCATCAGAGATTAAATGCCGAATAGAAAAGTACAGGGTAGTGTTTCTGAGGATGTTGAAGCTGTTTAGGTGTCATGATTTATCTCTCCAACTTAAAAATAAGACTGGTGATGTTATGTCTTCCAGTACTGTTGTATGGAGTGGAGTCCTGGACCTTGACACAAACATAGAGTTAGAAACTGGATGTAGTTGTATTACAAGTAATAAATCCCATTCTAGACCGTATTGGACATCATGAGTTTGATATTACACTGCCAGCTCTATGTTGTACCTTATGTTTTTACCTCTGGCAACACGATTACGTGTTTTTTCTAACTCAGCCATGATGAACACTCATATATTTTCACACTTGTTTTTATGTTTGAACATTCTGATTGACTGACTGGTAATAATGATATCCTAATGATTTTAATTATTTCACTACCAGCTCTGTATTGTAGCCTACTTTCTGTTCTTATCCTCTGTCTCAACTCGATTGTGTTTTTTCTCTTAGCCATGTTGTAACATTCCATGTTTTTTCACACTAGTTTTAAGCCTATTTTCATTTTATAAATATAAATGTTGATTCTTAGGGTGCCATATATGTTAAGGACACTAGGTTCAGGGCCCTGACCTAACTTTAGGCTAAGATTATTTTCGGCTGATGATGCTTACGACTGTTAAGCGAAACATGTCCCATCTTACAACGCCTGTTGTAATGTTTATTTCCTAAATATAGGAAAGATAAGTATTGGAAAGGTGGTGTTAACTATTATTCTTGTTTTAATGTGGTTGTATTGTCGGATACTCGGGATTCCTTGGACAGACCACATCAAAAGTTACACTGTTCAGGAAAGAATATGAAAGCAGAGATAGATTCTTTTGACAGTAAAATCTTGTTTTACTACAATTACTACAATTGATTCTCCAGGGGAAGGTAGAAGGAAATTGAGGACCTGGAAAAAGACTAATTTCTTGGCTGCAGAACTTGAGAACATGGCATAGTACAAGTTTGAAGAGACTTTTCAGATCAGGTACAGATAAAGGATGTATTGCCATGCTGATTGCCAACATCCAGAATGGGTAGAATTATTATTATTCTTTTACTCTAAATATTCTTTTAACCCTTATGGACCTGCATTGGATTGTAATCCTCCCCAGACAATATTATTTTGTAGCCCTCAGCTTCCTGGCACCCTCCTGTCTTCAGCCCTGTCACACGTTCACAGAAGATCAGCCGACTCCCATTCCAATGTTGAAGAGCATATATTGTAAAATTTTGACTCGGATGGATTACACCTGTGTGAACGTTTGTGTAACAGAATCCAGTTAATTTTCAAAAATTAGTTTGTTTCTTATGTATTATTTACACATTTTCACTTGTATTATAAACTGTTTTCACTCTTAGTGATAACTTTATTATGTTCTTTACAAACAAGCTAGACTTTACTAAATTATTTTGCTGGATTGGACCATGTTTGTTGTTTAATGTACTGTATGTGTAAGTTGCCAATGGTTTGAATACATTGCAGTATTCCTTATCAAGGCGACCAATTTTTTTAAAATGTCTCACTGACACAGGTTTTCTTACAGTGACAATGGGATAGGAATGGGAAGGAAGCAACCATGGCATTAAGGCACAGCCCCAGCATTTGCCTAATGCAAAAATGGGAAACCATGGAAAATCATCTTCAGGGCTGTGGAACTGTGATAGAAAAGGAATTGAATTGTTCCCTGCAATATGGTAATAAACAGATTGGTCCATACAAGGGGTGTTTTTGAAATGATGTGCAACTTCTGGAAAGGATTTTCTCCATCCAGATATTGACTGTTGACAAAAATTTAGATTTATTTCATGGCAAGTGTCCATTCTGATAATGAGGGTGGCGTGCACCATCTTAGAGTAAATTACTTTGGAAGTAGCGTCTACTAAAGAAGTCCATACTACAAAAGTAAACTACTACGGTAGTTATTTACTCCAGAAGTAACGTCGGAGTGCTGAAGTACAATTTACTCTTCTAGTTACTACTATAGAAGTAGCGCTCGTTACTCGTGGAGTAGTGTTGTGTTCGTGTGTCTTCTTTAAAGAAATCAAAATGGATAAGGTTATGTGCGATAGGAAACGGGGGAAAAACGTAAGCGAAAAAGATAAATGCTTGTTAGGAGAAATATTGATGATGTATGCGAAGGATGTAGAGTGTAAGAAACACGATGTAAAGATGCTGGATAAAAAAAGAAATGCATGGAAAGCCGTGACAGAAGAATTCACTGCTTCGGTAAACGCAGTGAAGAACAACTTAAAATTCTGTGGAAGGACTTAAAAGTGAAGGCTAAGAAGCAGAAAGCCACGGACACGCGGGAAAAAATTAAAACTGGTGGTGGTCCACAGACAATGCACGTTGATCATATATCAAAAATAATTATTGAAGTAATGCCACAAGTTTTCGATGGTATTAATTCAGTTCATGATGATGATGATGATGATGCGATAGCAGCTAATCATATGGAAGACTACAATCATAATAATAACAAGCCTATAAACAGAGCTAATGACACTTATGCTGATGATATGTATAATGATAAAGAAGTGGGCCCAAGTCTACGCATTCCGGTGGATCATGACGTTGAAATTTCTATCACTGATACTGCTGGAAGTCCGAAAATTGGTAAGTGTAAAATTAACTCTTATTCGATAAGAAAATATTGTTGAAATTGTTCATGGACCTCTTTAAGTGTACGTGCTGACATTCTTATGGCTATGCTGTGGTAAAGACAAATACCATATTTTGTTGTATTACAGATCTTGGAAGTACTGAGAGAATTAGAAGACCCCATAGCAGACAGGACAGTGAGATACATAAGCGGCATGAAGAGTTACATAAGATACGTCTGGACTTCCTTCGCATAGAACACGAAGAGAAGACGTCAGTAATGAAGAGAGAGAGAAGTGCAAGAGGAAGTACACAAAATGAAAATAAACGTTTTAGAAGTATTAAAGAACAAAATATGTTCAATGCCCGCAGAAAACTTGGTCAACTTTGTGACTTACTTAGATCACGTGAGCGAAGTATGTTAAGTTGTATCGGAAACGGCGGATTGAAATTTCGAACAATGTGTAAATATTTTCACCCTAGGCCTATATTGTTTACCAGTTTTTTCAGTAATTTCATATAAAGTATGTTTATTTACAGTTTAAATACAGTAGAAGTCTGCTATAGCGAGTACGGCATATAACGAGAACCCCGTTATAACGACAACTTTTGTCCGTCCCTTCAAGATTCCTATATTAAACTGTGTATTATCCTTCGGTTACAGCGAGAACACTATCACTGACGCATCCGTTACTACGAGCGATTATGCGCGCTCGATTTTTTCCGTTGCCGATATTTATGCACCCAGTCATTATACTGCATGCGATCGATCATCTTCGGTACTGTATCGTTTTCTTGCTATGCCCACCAGCGAGCTCTTTCATCGACAATCGAAGGCAGTGTTAGAGTCTATTAGTAATACCCTTTGACTGCTCTTCCGCAAGCAAAATGAAAGAGGAGAACATGTTTTCGTAATAAATGCGTAAATAGCGTGTCCGATAACCGTTGTTAACTTGTTAAAGATAAACGCTGAATAAACAATCGCTTAATTTTAATGCTAAATACTGCAATTAAGTAAGAATTAGATAGGCTTACACCTCGAGATATGGCAGAGTGCGTCATTTATTACAAGGTTAGTTTACATTTTCTCGCGTCCGTTAAATTACGGAAAGGCTATTATCAGTAAATTCATTGCGAGAAGGTTATAATTTCTATACTTCCGCTTGAAGTATGTTTTCCTCATACATGTAGTACAGAGAAGTTAGGATATGTGACGCTATTTGAATAACAAAACTGAAACGTTTGCCACAAAATGCGATCGATCATCTTCGGTAAGGTATAGTTTTCGCGCTATATGCATTTGCGAGCTCTCTTGTCAACATTCGAAGGCGATATTGGAGTCGATTAGTAATATCCGTCGACTGCTGTTATCAAAAGAAAATTTGAAATGAAAGAGGATGACATGTTTTCGTAATAAATGCGTAAATAACGTGGCCGGTAGCAGTTGTTACTCATTAAAAATAAAGGCTGAAGTAAACGATCTCTTAATTTTAATGGTATACTGTGTACCGAAATTAAGTAAGAACGTGATACACCTAAAGATATGGCAGGGTACATCACTGATTTCAGAGGATAGTTGATATTTTCTCGCGTCTAGTTAAATTTCGGAAAGCTACTCCCATGTCAATTTTTAGCGAGGAGGTTATCATTTCTCTACATACGTTTCAAATAGGTTTTCATGATACATATACGGTTAAGTTAGGTGATGCCGTTTGAAGAAGAAAACTGAAATGTTTGCCACATAAGCCTCTGGAGTGATACCATATTTCTCCGAATACAAGACGCTTTTTTTTTCTCAGAATCTCATCTGAACCTCACTGGCAACTACAGCAGTAACCACGCTGTTTCTTCCCCCCCCCCCGCACACACACAAAACTCGTTGACAATAAACGACCGCCTCTTTATCATAGGGCTACGTTGTTAGCTGCGGCGACCGGTTGTACAATGCCTATGTGTAACGTCACTGGATCTCGGGAAATAGTGAAGAGAGAATGACATTCTATTATCCTCTACAAACACGTTTCTCAAATCTGCAGAATGGCATCAAAATGCGAGCCTTCGAATTCTTAAAAAGGCCACGGCTCAGAGGCAGAGTTATAAAGCGTCTGCTGTACCTCTGACGCTTAGTACAATTAAGTTTTATAGACAGCAGGAATATTTTCGGGATGGATCGTTGTATTGTAAAGATCGTGGAACAGGTATTGCCGGCAAATTTTCAACGGGTTCTCGCCGATGTTATGATGCCAATTTCAAGTTAATGGCTATTAAACACTCATTACAAGTAATGTTCATATTAAACACTCGGAAATGTGTACTAATTGTGCAGCTGCAAGAAAATACGGCATAGGCCTAACTAAAGCCAATATTCGGTGTTACCGTGAAGACAAAGGTACCTTCTTAAAAATGTGTACTACACAAAAGAATTATTCAGTGGCCCACAACAAGGACGCTTTAAAAAAGTCGAAGATGAAATTGTGAGGTATGTGCACAAAAATGCATGGGCGGAATTGCCATACTGTGGCGCAATAAATTTGTTCGTTGACTTTCAAAGTCCGTGGTTAAGACCTATACATCACTAGCCGCTGAAGTTGGCCGAATCTGGCAAGCAAGACGTGCCTGAAGCGGCAGCCAGTTATATCTGACGCTGAGTGAAAGTAACAGTTTTATAGTAGGCAAGAATATTTTTCTGATGGATTGTCATATTGTAGAATCGCGCGGAATGTGTATTGCCGGCAAATTTTCAACGAGTTCCCTTCGATATTATGATGCCAATTTTAAGTTCATGGTTATTAAACCCGCTGAAATAAAGCATAATTATACAGCCGCAGAAAATACGGCATAACTAAAGCCAATGTTCGGCGTCTACGTCTAAAAATGCGTACTGTATAAGAAAGACATTCATATGATTTTACAAAGCACTTTTTAAGCCCGATTAAAATTTTTCTAAGGAAAAAGTGGGGGTCGTCTTGGACTCGGAGAAATACGATAATATGTATTTTTTCAGAATAAAATTAAGCACACACTTCCACGTAGTATTGGATTTCGAAAAACTACAAACAAGTAAGCTGCAGTGTGGATGTTATCTGCGAAAATTCAAATTTTGAACAAACTGATTGCCATTTCATACTGAATTTAATGTGCATGGGGGTTTTCCTGACTTTTACAAAAAATCGGATATAACGACAATCCGCTATAGCGAGTAAATTTTTCGCCGTTATGAATTCTTTCTATAACGGACTTCTACTGTATTATCATTTTATTTGGTTTAATTTAGGGCAAAATGTTCTCATAATACTATCTTTATTTACAAGGGAACATGGAAAAATGCACTAGGCCTAACTGGTTTTCACGTTCATGAAAAGTAATCATTTATAATAGCTCGCCGAATGGCATTTCCTGCTATATTTTCTTCGTGATTCACAAATGGAATGTTTTCGTTGTTATTGAACAAGTCTCTGTCTTCATACTTTTCGCCTACATCCAGAGCGAAATTGTGGAGGACTGCCGTAGCTACTATTGCGTTGCCGCATGCTGTAGGTGTGAAGCGCATTTCCTTTTCAAGGATTTGGAATCTTTTTTATCCACACTCCAAAAGTGCGTTCCACAACATTGCGGTTTTTTGCATGAGAAGCGTTGTACTGGTGTTCAGCGGGTGTATTTGGTTGTAGGAGTGGTGTCAAGAGGAAGTTTGTACAGGCATAACCCTTATCTCTCATTAACATTCCATTATATAAACCATTCTCAAAGTTCGCTGCAACAGCAATATTGTTCCATATTCGTGCATCGTGCGTAGAACCAGGCCATCGACAAACAATATTCATGATCTTCATACTTGCATCACAAATAACTTGTGTGTTTATAGAAAAATACCCCTTCCGATTTCTGAAAAGTTCGCTGTTGTCACCGGGAGGGCACAAAATGGGAACATGCGTGCAATCAATTGCACCCACGATGTGTGGGAAACCTGCCAATGTGAAGAATTTCCTTTTATTTTCAGAACATTCATCATCATTTGCAGGCATATATATGTACCTCTCTCTTAACCTCACTATTGCTCTAACCATGCGATGAAAGATACGGTCAGAAGTCGTGCGGTGAACGTTTATTAGATCACTGGCAACTAACTGAAATGTTCCCGTACGAAACACTTGCAGGGCACACAACTGCAATTTGGGAGATACAGCTGAATTTCTGTCTGAATTTTGTTGTAAATTATCTACAAGTAGATTTAGAAGGAAAGTAAAGGATTCCTTCCTAAGGTCAAAACATTCCTTAAACTCTCTCTCCGTGTACATATCATACGGATCTCACCTTTCACGCACTGTACGCACTATTATATTCCCGTCGTTTTCTTTGTCGAGATCGTCAATATAATCCAAGTAATCCATAACCACGTTTGAAACGTCTTCCTCTCGTATACGATACGGTATTCAATTAGTCAACAAGTCTGATCCTAGCTTACTCCACGCACGCCGTGAGAGTAAATTCTAACCTATATTCGTGCGTTATTTACTTCTTTAGTAATATACTACAAGATGGTAATTTAGTCCAGGAGTATCTCAAAAAAAAAAAAAAAAAAAACATGTGGGACAATCAGGAAGGAGCTTCATAATTAGATATCAGGAACACGTCAATGCAGAGAATCACAGAAGATTCTCTGCTATGGGAGCTCATATGAAAGAAGCGAACCACAAATTCACTAATATCAAACAGGACCTTCAAATCATAAGTAAGATCAATAAAGAAACACTAATGAACAACCTAGAAAACATCTACATTATCCTTGATAAATTAGGAAAGGGAGAACGGAATCTTAACGAAATGAGTGAGAAAGACCTCTTATACGAGCACATCAGTAAATACATGGAATGGGTTGACAGACAACAAATAAGATGTAAAAGTGAAATAATCAAGCATGACGTCGCGGAATCACTGCTAAGTCTCCCTCCTCCCTCAAATGACGTACTAGATGATGACACAACTCCACTTCCCTTTTCTTCTGTGGATTGCACGAACAATCAAACCGTGTCACATCGCTACTAGACTAGGTCGTGCACAAAGACAGATCCCCGAGGCAGCTTGGAATAAACATCTTTCCAAGATATGATAACGTGAGGCAAGCTTCCCTAACCAGATGACCGCCATTTTATAACAGTGAAGATACCAAAGAACTTTTACCAATCAAACAATCAACACAACAAATATATTTTCCATAACCTAAAGATTACCGCTTGTGCTTATTGTCCAATATTTTTCATCTAAGTTTTCCTTATACAGCTGATGACCACTAAGTGGTCGAAACATGTTCTGTGAGTGATAATGTATATTTAATTTTGCCCAACGCAAAAAGTAAAGTATCGATTAGGTGGTTCTTTAATTATACTTGTTGCTTGTGTTATGTCGCTTTGAAATGTATTCCTTGGGTCACATTTGATCTCTTTTATTCTGTTGCTGTCGATGAATTTGTTAGTTTTTGTATGTATTCATCTTTTCTCATTATGACCTTGTGTTGTCTTTATCTGCTTTTGTGATTGTTACATTATCGTTTTTTATTTTGCTTTCAATGCTTTTTAGTAATGAGCTTTGTGTTTTAGAATTAGGTTGGTTTGCTGAGTTTTCTTGTGTATTTTTTGCGCTTCATTGGTTGCCATGTTTTTAATTATTTCTTTAAGTTGTGCAGTTATGTTGTTGCAATCAATTTCAACGTGTAGCGATTTCTTCTTCCCGTTCGTCGGGAGATTTCTCTTGGTAAGTTCGTTTTTGAGCTGCTTGAGTGACATATACTGTAGTGTGACTTGCATTATGATCTACTACACTCATATTCACTCGTAAATTTTATGTCCTCTCATGGTCCCCAGTTAACATATCCGCAAAGACGCACACGAGATGCTGTCAGTTGATACAATTATTTTATTTACATGTATTTTCAAATTAAACACACACATAATCCTGATCACTGCTGTCACAACAAAACACTCACCTCACCAAGCTGCAATTTTGACAAAAGCCAATCACTGCACATGGAGAGTACAATCTTGGAACACAAATAAAACAGTTGACTGCTTAAAAGCATGTCCACATGTGGTCACAAGCATAACCTTGCTACACAAAATCCCTCTTCCAACAACTCGCTTAACAGTAACTAACTAACTTCACCGTCAAGATTGTTTCTTTATATATATCCTGGCCAGGCTTCCAGAAAGATACGTTGCAAGCAATACCTTTGTGAAAATTCTAGAGTGCCTAATACAAAGATTTGAATGTACAGAATATTCTCAATCGTTCTTGTGCCTGTTACCATTCTGGAAGTTACAGTGTGTTTCACAATTATGGATTACAATTTATATATAAAGGTAAGAATAAATTATAATATTAATTTATAGGTATATACATTAACTGAACTGATATGAATATATAGCACATGTTTCATGACATAACCTCACAAACAGCACGATCATATCGTATGTACATATGATGTAATAATAATACTAATACTAAATGGATGTAACCCTTCATAGCCATACATACAAGTAATAAAATAACTATAATCTTAAAATAATAACAATTCGAGCTCAAAATCTGCATTAGTTACCCATGGGTGAGAGAATATTGTTTTTCAAGTTATAACTGTCATCACACTAGCGTCAATTTACAGTGTGCCTGCTTCATAGTGCTGTATATGCTTAGTATATGGTGGAAGGTTGGATTGACAAAACAGTGAACAAATGATGAATAAGTAATACAAAATTATTGTAAACATCCTAAAGAACAGAATGTTTAATTAATGCTGTTGTTAGTTCCTTTTTTTAAAAAAAATGATGTTTCCACGAACCTACTACGCTGGCGTAGCAGGGGGAGAGATGATACTCCCACGTGGCACATCCCAGGTGGCGGATAGGGGGGTCCTAACCGGCTTGCTGGCGGACTTAAGGGAAATAAAATACCTCTCGCGGACCAAACACACTACCCCCTGTGGGTGGGCGACGCAGATGAAGTATACACCCATGGTATCCCCTGCCTGTCGTAAGAGGCGACTAAAAGGGGCCCAAGGGGCTCTCAACTTGGGAGTGTGGATTGGCGACCACGGGGCCCTTAGCTGAGTCTTGGCATTGTTTCCACTTACTTGTGCCAGGCTCCTCACTTTCGTCTATCCTGTCTGACCTCCCTTGGTCATCTCTTGTTCTTTTCCAACCCTGACGGTATTAGAGCATTCGAGGCCTAGGGATTCTTTCATTTTCACGCCCTTCGTGGCCCTTGCCTTTCTTCGTCCATTACTTCATCTTTCGAAGTGACGGATCCCTTCTTCCAATCAATCAATCAATCAATACTGATCTGCATTTAGGGCAGTCGTCCTTCTTTTCTCTCTCTCTTTACCCCCTGTGTGTGGGGGACGCAGATGAATAATACACCCACGGTATCCCCTGCCTGTTGTGAGAGGTGACTAAAAGGGGCGACCAAGGGAGGATTGAATTAGAACCATGAAACTACTTTTGATTCGTACCATCACGCGGGGAACACCATGGGTTGCTTGTACTTGTGAGTAGTACCACTCTATTAGGTACGGAATAGGTTTGTGATTAGTAGTAGCATAGAGCCTGGTCTGTGGGTTTCCTGTACACGTGCGTCGTACCCATGTGAGCAACACCGCGGTCTGGGCGTTGCCTGTGAGTTGTACCACTATATGAGCGACACCGTGGGTCTTCGTTGCCTGTGATTAGTACCCACCATGTGAGGAACACCACGAGAATACCGGTGCCCGTGACTAGTACACCTAATTGAGGAACCTCATAGGTTTGCGTTGGCCACTTACGAAGTACAATACTTGTGAGTAGTACCATCTTGGGTGGAACACCGTGAGTCTTTGCTACTTTTGATTAGTACCCCAACATGACAAATACCATGGTTCTACTTTACTCGCAACATGTACCATTCTGTGGGACCTTAGACATGGATTTTGGACCCCTTTAGACATCATGGATCCTCAATTTAGGATTATGCTTTATAAGTGGTCCCTTGGTCAGTGATACTATTATTTATGATGGTTTTTTTTTTTGGCGTCGGATCCACTGTTTTTGTTTGTTTATTGTTTTTTTGTTTGTTATTTCTGGGTTCATGTCCATCCATTCATTCTTCATGACATTTTCTTATTTTCGTCAGTGGATGATTTTGAATTTTTTGTTGCCATTTCATTTTGTACCATTAGAGGCCGATGACCTTGATGTTAGGCCCCTTTAAACTACAAGCATCATCATCATAATCATCATCATCATCATTGAAATGATGTTTTGGTGCAATATCTTGATTCTCTCACTTGATAATCACATCACAAAACTTGCACATTAGAATGTTATTTTCCAAAACTCTCAAACTCGTCAGGTCTGCTGTGCACTGTGAGAGTTGTCATTCACCCGATCTTTGCAACTGATTCTATGATCACTTTATTTATTGTACCTGAACCATAAAACTACTATAAAATCCATCAACCCTTCATGCTCTTCATCGCTTCAAAATATAATTTTTCGTCACATTTATCGTTAATGTGGAAACAGTCATGCCTCTATTTATAACAAACTTTAAAAATATTTCTGATAATATTATTAGGGCATCCTAGTAGTTTTCACTAACCTGTACAATATCCAATAGTTTTTCAAGTTGTGTGTATTATAGTTTATAAATAAAATCATAGAAATATTTGAAAACATACGTCTTGATTATAGCTGACGAGAGTGGTTTTTATTTTTCATGAATTATTCTAAAACACACAGTTATATATCTTTCTAACTCAGCTACGGTATAGACAGACCAGGACAGATGTTTGTCAAATATTACGCCAAATATTAAACAGGAAAATTTGTTGCTGTCACTAAAATTCCTATAAAAATTATAATATTGAATATTAAGCGAAATATTAAACGAGCAAGTTTGTAGCTGTCCCTAAAATTCTTATAAAAATTATAAGCGTATGGATCATTTTGAAAACTTCAGTACTTTAAATGTATTCTTAAAATAATTTTATTTATTCTACTAGTGATGTTTGCAGAATATAACCTCATCCTCAGTGCAGTTATAGTGATTTTACACTTGGTTCTGAGTACTCCCTAGAAAATGGCAAAATGGTTAGAGCACAGGCCTTTGGTCACAGGCGTCCTGGGTTCGATTCCCGGCTGGGTGGAGTTTTAGCTATCATTAGTTAATTCTGCTGGCACAAGCACTTGGTGAATGTGTTGTCTTCAGCACCATTTCATCCTCATCACAACGATCAGGTCGCCTACGGCCATAAAAAAAAATGACCTGCACCTGGCGAGCCAAATGTCTCCTAGGACACTCCCAGCACTAAAAGCCATACGACATATCATTTCATTTTCCATAGAAAAGTGTAAAATAGTAATAATGGCATTTTCAAGAATTATATTGAGAAAACTTACCATATATCAACATACTGTTCATGTTCAGAAAGTTTACTTTCGGTCAGTGATCTTTTGCTTGCAAAGTATTTATTATGTCATGTTATATTTTGGTTCCAAATTTTTTCAATTTTGTTGTTGTTAGACTGTGCCCAATAATCAGTTGGAAATCAATATTAATACTGTTGTGTATGGGTAATATTTTCAAATTCCCCTAAATTATTGTTTTTAGATAAATAAAAAGGAATTTCCTCAAACAAGAAGAGAACCAGTTACCAATGATGCAGTGTTGATGGGTCTAGCAAGATCATTCTTCCATCACTTGGCTCCTCTACTTTTGTCACCGTACATCACAGAAGCCTGTCTTGTGCCCTTTCTTGAAAGCTTATGTCATCTTTCGAGTACACCTGGCCGCACCAAGTATCAGATTCCAGCTGCCAAGAGACGCAAGTTGTTAACGTTTTTGGATATGTTGTGGATATTTCTTGAGGTAAATTTTCTATAATACATACTGAAATTATTATTATTGTTGTTGTTAAGGTCTGAGGGGCTAATTATTTTAAATGATTGTCAAATGAACAGCAAACAAATTATAAATGATACTGGATAAGAAATGATGAATAGGAACTCTTGCAGGTGTTCAGTTTTAAGGATCATTTGATCCATAAGAACCCTATTTCCACCCCTTCCAATAATATTCCATTATAAACATAAGTACCAGCCCTTCAACATTACTGGGCATAACAGCCTACCTTTTCAAATGAATGTTTTACTAACAAAACAATGCTACCAACCTACTCCAGTATATGAATTGCCCTGCCCTAAATATAGGACATTTTCCTATTTGTTTAATGTTTAAAGTATTTTAAAAGGTGCTAGGACCAATTAAAGGAAACTCCATCTGGAGACATCATCTAAACAATATGTTATGACAAGAAACTAAAATAGATGACTGAGATGGTTAGGGTGTGTTGGCTGTAACAATTGCTTAATACAGTAAGCTCTCACTGGAGAGACAGGTGGTAAAATACTTTTGGAAACAAAGAATTTTCCAGAGAGATCAAATGGAGGCTGATTTCCTTGACAGAATAAAATGGTGGACAATAATTGTCAATGAACCTAAAAAGTGTAACTAAAAACTTCCTTTAGCTCATCCCAGGGATTTATGGGGTCGCTAGTGTCACCATGGTTCATTTGGGGTTTTGACTGGGGGTAATAGTAATTTGTTTAACATTGCTCTCTCTAATTTGTACAGATTTACTGGGACAATGATATAGACAAGGGTGAGGAAGATAGCACACATGTCTCAAGATATGTTTGGTGTGAAAAAGATAAACAGGACTGCTGGTGGTGTGGAGTCTCTTCTCAGCATCCCAAATACAAGCTTACAAGACTCATGCCATGCAGCCAACTCTTTAATCTATAAAGGACTCATTTTGACAACCCTGTCCAGAACTGTGGATTCCTGAAATTTTATTTCCCGGTTGAGGAAAGAGAGAGTACAATTCACTACTGCAGATTATTACGGTTGTATGAAACAACTGTAGAAAATGAACACTACTGTTTTCTTCTTCACTCATATACTCTATCCTGTTGCTAAGTTATCAAGAAATTACTTACCTCCCTCTTAATAATCTTTGAGATTCTGAGTTTAAAAATGGATTCATTCTTAAGTCTAGGGTATATTAGACTGCTCTACATTGGTCAGCACTTTCTGTTTGATTGCTAACTTTGTTTGATGAGTTTTGATCCTCTAGGATATTAGGCTATGTTGACATTAAGCACATGTATGTTTCAACTACTCTTCAGTAGCTCGCTCCATAATGAAATGGCATGAGCTGGTGGATGCTCATATTTTTATAGCAGCGAGAATGTTAGTTGATAGCACCCCAGCATGACCTTGCTCCTCTCTCGGTGGTATTCCAAGAACATGCACAGAGAGACCGAGTGCTTTCATTCTTCTGTCTGACAAAGAGCAACAATCACCAAACTCTCCTAATATACAGGCCCTCTTCTTTCCTATTGAAACAGTTTTCTTGCTTCATTATATCCACAGCTTCTTGGTAGGTATATGCATGATACTTCAGGGTGGTAGCCAGAACTGTGGATTCCTGAAATTTTATTTCACGGTTGAGGAAAGAGAGAGTGCAATTCACTTCTGCAGATTATTATGGTTGTATGAAATTACAGTGACACTTTGTTCTTTCAACATACGGTAATCTAACATGCCCTAAGTTTAAGCCCAATTGAAAAAAAATGAAAAATTGAAATAAAAAAATAAAAAATACACATGTGAATTTGGTTGGCTGGTATTAGTATTATTTCCTGTCAGACTTACAAAACTCATGTTCCATAATTATTTAAAAATAAGCGTTTCATTTTGATTTTATTTGTTGTATCTAGAAAATCAGATATTGATTCAGTTGTTAACCATAAACTGCTTGAACAAAAACCCATACCAAGCTCAGCTTGAAGACCTGCTGATTATGGCTTGGCTTTCTAGACTGAGGCCACTGTCTCTCCATCTGGTAGCTCGTTAGATGTCCTCACATAGTCTAAGTTGATCTCAAATCAGCCCTCAGACACAGGTGAAAGTCTCTGACTTAGATTCTGTACCACAATGCGGTTTAGAGGTTGGTAGCATTTTAGAATTGGGAATTGATGGTGATGGTGGTGGTCCTAGGCGATACAGGGTTTAGGGTTTTTGTCCTGAAGGTGATGTACATTGGGAAGGGTGCGATAGCTGAATGACGTAGTCACTGGCTTCTCAACAATGCGGCTGTAATTTGAATCCTGGTCAATGTATATGTGACTTTTAAGATGAAAAGTCACATCCCTTTGGTTGAGATTCTACATATACAGAAACTTGAGTTTTCTTGGCTCTGATTTCAATGTAAGCAGTCTTGTAAAACTACAAGTTTGCTTGGAATTCATCATCGTTTTAGCTGACTACGCTATGTTCTTTATTATTTGTTTGTGGATCATATACTTCGAACAGATATAATTTCCTGCCTCAGACTGGATCCTTCCTATGATCATTCTGTCATTTATCTTCTTTACCTCCTCCACATATTCCAGAACATCCTTTCTCATGATCATTCCTCCCCCATTACTGTAAGGCAGCCTGTGTCTTTCCTTCAGTTTTCTCCCCCCTCTTCGTCTCCATTTGGTTTCACTAAGTTCGAGGACGGTTGTGTCCTCCTCCTTCAAAATCAATAAACCAAGCTTCTTGGTCTTGCCCGTCAAAGTCATGATGTTAACTGCCCCTATTCAGACACAGTAGAAGTCCGCTGTAACAAGTACGGCATATAACGAGAACCCCATTTTAACGGCAGTCTTTTCTGTCCCTTGAAAATTCTTGTATTAAACTGCATTATCCCTCGGTTACAGTGAGAATCCTATCACTGATGCATCCATTATTACGAGTGATTAAGCATGCATCATTTTTTCCGTTATAGATATTTATGCACACCAGCGTGATCAATCATTGGTGTAGTTTTCTTACCGTATGCACTAGTTAGCTCTCTCGTCGCCTTTTGAAGTTGGTTTTTTCCTAAGGCAATGTTGGAGTAGATTAGTAGTACCGTTTGACTGGTGCTCTGTAAACAAAATTTGAAATGAAAGAGAACATGTTTTCATAATAAATGTGTAAATAACATCGCCAATAGCAGTTGTTTACTTGTTAGAAAAAGGGGCTGAAATTAAGTAAAATATGTAATTATTCCACCTTGGTCAATACAATAAATGTGTGTACAGGATGATAATTTTGATGCTATCGTACATATTATTTATTTAGTTATTTACTAATTTACTTACTTGCTTGCTTGCTTACTTACTAATTTACTTACAGTATATATGGAAAGCCTAGGGAAAAGGACAGGCCCTCTAGATACCTATCATCACGACTTCCAAAGAGAGTGCTTGTATTATGTTCTTCTGTATGATTTTGGTTATGCCTTTTTACATTACAAGAAGTTAAAACATTTCAAGATTAATCTTTCATATGGAGTTTTAGTGTTCTATGAATTTCATATTTCTTTCTCAAGGCTGAAGGAAGGCCGATGGGGCCAAAACATGTACCTTTAATCTGAATTAAAATTTTCCTTTAAGGCACATGTAATGTATTGACCAACGTGGACTAATTACTTATTCTTCTTTAAAGTCAATATGTATCAACCCAATGTGAGATTCTTCAAAGGGTTTAATTAAACAATCACATAATTTTAATGCTATGTACTGAAATTAAGTAAGAATGTGATACACCTCAAGATACAGCAGAGTGAATCACTGATTTCAGAGATTAGTTCATGTTTTTTCACATCTGGAGAAAGTTCGGAAAGGCTGTTCCCATTTGAATTTATAGCAAAAAAGTTATCATTACTCTACTGGTGCTTAAATATGTTTTCATGGTATATATATATATATATATCCAAGTTAGGTTAAGTGATGCTATTTGAATGGAGTGATACTATTACAATTTTTAAGAATGAAATTTCACATTCACATAGTATTGGAATTAGAAAAATTATGAGTATGCCGTAGTGTGGAAATCATCTCCAAAAATGCAAGTTTTGAACAAAGTGATTGCCGTTTCATACTGATTTTAATGTGTGTGGAGTTTTTTCAGACTTGCACAAAAATTCAGATATAAACAACAGTCCTCTATAGAGACTAAATTTTTCTCTGTTATGAATTATTGCTGTTATGGACTTCTGTTGTATATTGTAATACATATCAGTTATCTGGTGTTTGTCGTAAAGAATGTAGACATCATATGCTAATTGCTTGGACATTTTGTGTGCAAGTTGTTACAATTTGCACATTCCCTTAAGCATTAGTTTGTATTATGATTTTTTGGTTAGTCTGACCTACTGTATTTTAAATTGTATTCCTCTGTATTAGGACTGTAGTTCACCTGTGTTTAATAATGTTAGTAACTAACCATATCTGTCTGTTTTATAATAGGAACATGAACTGAAGAAATGTTTGGAAAGTGTGGTTGCCTGCTTACTTGCAGGCTTTCGCCATGTTTCATTTGTGCTAGACTATCCACATCAAAAGAAAAGTCTAGCATTACTCACCTATATAGTGCAGCATTCTCGTACTCGACAGCATCTTCTAGAGAATGTTCTCTTTGACAAAGTAAGGTGAGATTATGAATTATAGTGATATTTCTTCTTTTTCAATTTTTGTAATAGCTTGTTGTCAGCAGACAAGTTCGTGCTTTTTTTTTTTTTTTTTTTTTTTTGCAACAATTCTTTTGAAGTTTTCACTGATGAACTTTAGTAAAGTATTAAATAAATAAAATAGGTCATCATCCCAGAGGCTGGTTGGATCCTCAAATAGCACCACCAAAGGTTATGCAGTTATAGGGAAACCCCAAAAACCAATCGCAGAGCAGAAATGAGGCGTGTTAGGCAAGATGAGGAGTGAGGTAGTTTGCCATTGCTTTCCTGACTGGACCAGAATGTGCCACTGCAGCACGACTGATTCTATGAGCAACACCTTTCATATCACTCAGACACTATTTGTGCTCCGAGTGTCATTACTCAGCACTACCCATACCCCAGCAGCTTCCATATTGTCACAGCCATGGATGAGACTGGGACTTCAGTGGAAGCTACACTTTGCTCTGGCCTGTGCCAAGAGATGGATACTAAAGTACTGCATCCATCAAGGAAAGGCAATAGGTGGATAAAGTATTATAGAAGCTGTATATTAAGTTTGTATGTAAATAAGAAGGGAGTTTCATTAATATTTGTTTGTTCGGGAGAATGAAAAAATTGATATAAAATATATGTTTATTAATGAAATGTTAATCATTTTCTTAGGATTATAGGAACTCTTTAGGTTACAACTAATAAACTTTAGTAAAGTATTATAGAAGCTGTATATTAAGTTTGTATGTAAATAAGAAAGGAGATTCATTACTATTTGTTTGTTCGGGAGAAATAAGAAAATTAATGATATAAAATATATGTTTATTAATGAACATATATTTACTCTCATATAATTGTTATTCCTCGACAGAATATGAATGTTACCAGTCTACCAGTCAATACTTCACTAGACTATTTACATTTTAAACAGTTATGATTAGGGCCTGGATTTTGATGAAAATCATATTTTTTATCAGTACTCAGAGACTATGTTAGTGACAATTAAGTTTATTCTGCAGTAAATATGTTACATTTGTGAGGATTTTGAAGGTCATCAAAATACATTTTTCTGACGTTTTCCAGAATAAAGTCATTTTTAAACTTTTAGGTCAATTTTAGGTCTGTTTTAAAATTTCCATACTTTTATAGGTCATTTTTATTATCAGATATGGTTAAATATTCATTGTAAAGTCCCCTTTTTAGTATCTGTGTTTCTAAACTATAAAAAACATGTCAGCGTAAATATTCTTGGAATAACCCATATACATGTAATAAATATCATTTTTGGTCCGTATTGATGATATTTGATTGAAATAATAACATTAAGTTATTTATTAGACCACCTAATCAATACAAAATCGTCTTGGATGATTTACATAAATTTGTTAGCTAATAGTGGTACATGTTTCGCCTTCCCTGAAGGCATCATCAGCCATAGTCTTAACCTTAAATTAAAAATAAGCGTCTAAATAACATGTAGTAATGAAATGAATTTTAAAATCTTGAAGAGATTTGAAGTAAAATAACATTAAAAATAACAATGATGGTTTGAAAATACAATGTGATGAGATACAATAGTGGAAGTATTAACAAAATTAACATTAGAAGGCTGCTAAAATAAGTACAATGGATAAAACAACAGATTGTTATACAACAAGTAGTAAGATTGCATAAAAGTAAAGTTGATAGTCTGGCGGTTATAATTAGACGATGGCGAAAAATCTTATATAATCAAAGTAAAGAAGAGAGAATAAAAGTCAAAGTTAGTCGAGAGATCCGAAGTCAATCATGATCTTGAAGATAAAAGACGAAAGTCAGATGCATGTGGTGAAGTTGTAGAACACGTTGAGGATATGAAGTTGGTGAATAGAAGTTGAAGAACAGTTTCAAATAGGATCACTATGGACCATCTCAAAATTTGAAGTGATGTTCAAATGTTGTAAATTGTGAGACTGAAGACTTCAGTTATAACACACGTAGCAAGAAGTCTACTGTTGCAAATACTTCTAACTCATAATATTACAAGCTATCTTTGTCACCGTCAAATGATTCCACTTTTATATGCTTTTTCAACTAGAATATCTACAAACTCACAATTTACAACATTTGAACATCACTTCAAATTTTGAGATGGTCCATAGTGATCCTATTTGAAACTGTTCTTCAACTTCTATTCACCAACTTCATATCCTCAACGTGTTCTACAACTTCACCATATGCATCTGACTTTCGTCTTTTATCTTCAAGATCATGATTAACTTCGGATCTCTCGACTAACTTTGACTTTTATTCTCTCTTCTTTACTTTGATTATATAAGATTTTTCGCCATCGTCTAATTATAACCGCCAGACTATCAACTTTACTTTTATGCAATCTTACTACTTGTTGTATAACAATCTGTTGTTTTATCCATTGTACTTATTTTAGCAGCCTTCTAATGTTAATTTTGTTAATACTTCCACTATTGTATCTCATCACATTGTATTTTCAAACCATCATTGTTATTTTTAATGTTATTTTACTTCAAATCTCTTCAAGATTTTAAAATTCATTTCATTTCTACATGTTATTTAGACGCTTATTTTTAATTTAAGGTTAAGACTATGGCTGATGATGCCTTCAGGGAAGGCGAAACATGTACCACTATTAGCTAACAAATTTATGTAAATCATCCAAGACGATTTTGTATTGATTAGGTGGTCTAATAAATAACTTAATGTTATTATTTCAATAACCCATATACTGTAGTTGTGCAGTGCCCATCTGTTTTCATTAGCTATTTCTTATCTTGAGTTTAATAACGTTATTTGCTTTACGTCCCACTAACTACTTTTACGGCTTTTGGAGACGCCGAGGTGCCGGAATTTAGTCACACAGGAGTTCTCTTACATGCCAGTACATCTACCGACATATGGTTGATATATTTGAGCACTTTCAAATACCATCGGATTGAGCCAGGATCGAACCTGCCAAGTTGGGGTCAGAAGGCCAGTGCCTCAATCGCCTGAGCCACTTAGCCTGGCCAAATGTGTCGAGTTTAGCTTTATGAGAAGTGTTGACAGTTATGATGCAGCTCTGGCCTCTGATCATTCACTCAATTAGCCAGCAACTATAGGGTTTTTAAGGTGTGTGTTGTTCTGATGTGCAGTGCAGTATTGAAATACCAAAACAAAAGCAGTCAACTGCAAGCCATTTAAAACCGTATGTGTCAGAGTTCGGTGAAAACACATTCTCAGCTAATGCAACTGTATTTTTCTGTAAAGTGTGCAAAATAAAGTTGCTACAGATAAAAGGTTCACCATACAACCAACATGTCGGGCATGAAAAACATTTGTGAGGACTTGAAAATATGAACAAAAGGAAAGTGTCCCAATAACTGTTAAAAGAAACTGCTTCGACGTCAAGTAACAAGTCATATTCCACTAGGAAAACTAAACAATCCTAAATTATGTGATTTGTTGAACACCACACTGGTCATACAATTCGAAACGAATTAACATTGCGTAAAAACTGCCTATCAAAATGTTATGAAGACACATTAATCTGAATATGTGAAGGGAGAAAAATTTACGTATCAATTTACGAGACTACAAATGCAGAGGGAGGTTATGTAGTGATAGGAACCCTAGAAACTAGTAGTCCCCGGCAAATTTTTCTTCTGACATCAGATGTTTTGGAAGTGATTAACCACAGTCAGATATGCAAACTGCTCGATAAATTTTTGTGTTTAATATGGCCTAACAGAATACAACATGAGAACGTGCTACTCTTCCTTACAGATGCAGGCCTTACACGGTAAAGGCAGCAAAATCTATCAAATTATTTTACAGTAAGATGGTGCATGTTATTTGTCTGGCTCATGCTTTTCATCTAATCATGGTAGAGGTCAGATCAACATTTCCAGAAGTAGATAGACTAGTTTCCATGGTAAAGAACATTTTTGTCAAAGCACCATCCCAAACTATTTCGAAAACAAAGCTCCTGATGTAGCTTTGCTGGCTCCAGCACCAGTTTTAACATGCTGGGGTACCTGGTTCAGTGCATGCATATACTACTGTGACAATTTTCAGATAGAAGTAGTGAATGGCTTTGATGGGTCAGGTGCTAAGGCAATTGGGAGTGCTCAGGACCTGTTTTCTGATTCTCTCATGGAAGGTAAATTGGCTTGCATAAAATCAAAATTTTCATTTTTGCCACAAACCATAACCTGCCTAAAAGCACGAGGCATGGTATTGGACAAATCAATAGATTTAGTCAGGAATGCCGAAGATTGTATAGGAAGTGTTCAAGGTGAAATTAGGGATACAGTCAGACAGAAAATAAAATTTGTATTGGATAAAAGTACCAGGGTATCAGATAGTATGTCAAATAACCAATATTTTATCAGGTGAAGACTTCAGAATTGACATTTCTGAAAAGGATTTAACAGCCAGTGACTTAGTGTTTTTCAAATATAGTGTTTTTCAAATATGCTCCTATTACTACAGTGGAAGTAAGAGAAGTTTTTCAAAGTATAAAACAGTATTAGCCGACAATTGCCATTCCTTCACTTTTGATAACTTGGGATAACTGGTGGTCTATTGTATTGGTAACTAAGGTATGTTTAGTTAGTATTATATTTTTCACATTATTTTCGTATAAATGAAAATGACCTAGTGATAATTGTTAATTTATTGATTAATAACTTAGTAGTAATACATTAATTGTACTAAAAATCTTTGTTTTACAATACAGTTATTCTAACCACATATTTATTTGTCTAAGACATACATACATTACATACATTATCATTATAGACTGTTACGCCTTTCAGCGTTCAGTCTGCAAGCCTCTGAGAATTTACTAAATGTCGCCACAATCCTCGATTTGCAACTAGTGTTGTGGCATCATTTAGTTCTATACCTCTTATCTTTAAATCGTTAGAAACTGAGTCTAACCATCGTCGTCTAGGTCTCCCTCTACTTCTCTTACCCTCCATAACAGAGTCCATTATTCTCCTGGGTAATCTATCCTCCTCCATTCACCTCACATGACCCCACCACCGAAGCCGGTTTATGCGTACAGCTTCATCCATCGAGTTCATTCCTAAATTAGCCTTTATCTCCTCATTTCAAGTACCCTCCTGCCATTGTTCCCACCTGTTTGTACCAGCAATCATTCTTGCCACTTTCATGTCTGTTACTTCTAACTTATGAATAAGATATCCTGAGTCCACCCAGCTTTCGCTCCCGTAAAGCAAAGTTGGTCTGAAAACAGACCGATGTAAAGATAGTTTCGTCTGGGAGCTGACTTCTTTCTTACAGAATACTGCTGATCGCAACTGCGAGCTCACTGCATTAGCTTTACTACACCTTGATTCAATCTCACTTACTATATTACCATCCTGGGAGAACATACAACCTATATACTTGAAATTATCGACCTGTTCTAGCTTTGTATCACCAATCTGACATTCAATTCTGTTGAATTTCTTACCTACTGATATCAATTTAGTCTTCAAAACACTAATTTTCATACCATACTCTTTACACCTATTTTCAAGTTCCAAGATATTAGACTGCAGGCTTTCGGCACAGTCTGCCATTAAGACCAAATCGTCAGCATAGGCCAGATTGCTTACGACATTTCCACCTAACTGAATCCCTCCCTGCCATTTTATACCTTTCAGCAGATGATCCATGTAAACTATAAACAGCAAAGGTGAAAGATTACAGCCTTGTCTAACTCCTGTAAGTACCCTGAACCAAGAACTCATTCTACCATCAATTCTCACTGAAGCCCAATTGTCAACATAAATGCCTTTGATTGCTTTTAATAATCTACCTTTAATTCCATAGTCCCCCAGTATGGCGAACATCTTTTCCCTCGGTACCCTGTCATGTGCTTTCTCTAGATTTACGAAACATAAACACAACTGCTTATTCCTCACGTAGTATTTTTCAATTACCTGGCGCATACAGAAAATCTGATCCTGACAGGCTCTCTGTGGTCTGAAACCACACTGGTTTTCATCCAACTTCCTCTCAACGACTGATCGCACCCTCCCTTCCAAGATGCCAGTGAATACTTTGCCTGGTATACTAATCAATGAGATACCTCGATAGTTGTTGCAATCCTTCCTGTTTCCTTGCTTGTAGATAGGTGCAATTACTGCTTTTGTCCAATCTGAAGGTACCTTACCAATACTCCACGCTAATTTTACTAGTCTATGAAGCCATTTCATCCCTGCCTTCCCACTATACTTCACCATTTCAGGTCTAATTTCATCTATTCCTACTGCCTTATGACAATGGAGTTTATTTACTATCCTTTCCACTTCCTCAAGCATAATTTCACCAACATCATTTTCCTCCTCCCCATGAGCTTGGCTGTTTGCAACACCAGCATGATGATTTCCTTTTACATTGAGAAGATGTTCAAAATATTCCCTCCACCTCTCCAGTGATTCCCTGGGGTCTATCATGAGTTCACCTGAATTACTCAAAACACTGTTCATTTCCTTTTTCCCACCCTTCCTAAGATTTTTTATTACTGTCCAGAAAGGTTTCCCTGCTGCTTGACCTAGCCTTTCCAGGTTATTTCCAAAATCTTCCCATGACTTCTTTTTGGATTCAACAACTATTTGTTTCGCTCTGTTTCTTTCATCTACATACCAATTCCTGTCTGCCTCGGCCCTTGTTTGGAGCCATTTCTGATAAGCCTTCTTTTTACGTTTAGAAGCTGCTCTCACTTCATTATTCCACCAAGATGTTCGCCTTTTCCCATCTTTACACACAGTTGTTCCTAGGCATTCCCTTGCTGTTTCTACTACAGCATCCCTGTATGCCACCCATTCACTTTCTATATCCTGAACCTGCTTAATGTCTACTGTTCGAAACTTCTCACTAATCATATCCATGTACTTCTAATTTCCTCGTCCTGGAGATTTTCTACCCTTATTCGTTTGCAGACAGATTTCACTTTCTCTACCGTAGGCCTAGAGGTACTTAGTTCACTACAGATCAGATAGTGGTCTGTATCATCGAAAAATCCCCGAAAAACTCTTACATTTCTAACAGATTTCCTAAATTCAAAGTCTGTTAAGATATAGTCTCTTATGGATCTGGTACCCCTAGCCTCCCATGTGTAGCGGTGAATAGCCTTATGCTTGGAGAATATATTCATAACAGCTAAACCCATACTAGCACAGAAGTCCAGCAAACGCTTCCCATTCCCATTAGCTTCCATATCTTCCCCACATTTACCAATCACACTTTCGTATCCTTCAGTTCTATTCCCAACTCTCACATTGAAATCGCCCATTAGCACTATTCTGTCCTTGCTGTTGACCCTGACCACGATGTCACTCAATGCTTCATAAAACTTGTCAACTTCATCCTCATCTGCACCCTCACATGGTGAATACACGGACAGTTGGCCGTGCGCGTTGTGGCGCGCGGCTGTGAGCTTGCATCCGGGAGATAGTAGGTTCGAATCCCACTATCGGCAGCCCTGAAGATGGTTTTCCGTGGTTTCCCATTTTCACACCAGGCAAATGCTGGGGCTGTACCTTAATTAAGGCCACGGCCGCTTCCTTCCAATTCCTAGGCCTTTCCTATCCCATCGTCGCCATAAGACCTATCTGTGTCGGTGCGACGTAAAGCCCCTAGCAAAAAAAAAAAAAAAAAAAATACACGGACACAATTCATGTCTTAATTCCTCCCACTGACAAATCTACCCACATCATTCGCTCATTTACGTGCCTAACAGAAACTATGTTGCGTGCAATGGTATTCCTGATAAAGAGCCCTACCCCAGACTCTGCCCTTCCCTTTCTAACACCCGTCAAGTACACTTTTTTATAATCTCCTATCTCTTCCTCATTATCTCCCCTTACCCAAATATCACTTACTCCTAGCACATCCAGATGCATCCTCTTTGCTGACTCAGCCAGTTCTACCTTCTTTCTTCCATAAGCCCCATTAATATTGATAGCTCCCCATCGAATTCCATTTCGTTCGCCAAGTTGTTTCCAAGGAGTCCCTCGCCTGTCAAATGGGAGTGGGACTCCATTACTCCCATAGGTCTGAGGCTTGCTTAAAGTGTTCTGAGCTCGGTAAATTCATGAAGCAGGATGCTGCCCAACTTGCACATAGTCCAAGTGAGAATCTCTCCTCTAACGGGTTATGGACCACCAGTGAATTGTATAGTCCTAGCCGCCTGAGCACAAGGAGGGCCACGACTCAGAATATGTCCGAGATGCCCACTCCCATTCCATAGCAACTGGTATCCGGACTCTCAGGACCACTTACCAGGCCACTCAGCTGTTGCCCATGCTTCACGAACTAGGACGTGACTACAGTAACCCACAAACGTGAACCATGAACCAATGACAATTATTATGAAATTGATAATTTTTATTAGGTCTTTTTTTTTAATTTGAGGCCATTTTAAGAGAATTTTAGGAGCATTTTATAGGTCATTTTTTGCTTATTTTTAGGTCGTTAACAACCAGGCCCTAGACATGATATTCATTACAATATGTTAGACTCACTTCATCTAGAAAAATACAATTAAGTTTGAAATATTTTCAAAATTAAGCCATAAGATTAGCATGTTAAATCATTATAGTACATTAAAAGTTACAAAGGTTAAAATTATATGTGAATAAGTAAATTGATGTTTCTTGTTAAGTTCTCCATTCTTGGATGAATGTTGAAAATTGATGCACATCATTAGACTGTATGCATTTAACGGTTTTCATAAAATGATGCTTGATGGTAATATGGGTAAAAAATTTAAAAGTACTTGTATGTTAAAAGACAAGAGTTGTAGAATAATTCTTCGTTTGTTGGAACTAGAATCTTCCTTCAGTATGGAAGCTTGTGAAATTTATTTTGTTTATGAGGAGTAAAGTAGTTCTTAAGTTTATAAGAACCTGGAATCGAAAATAGAAAATGGCAGTGAAGAAATTAAAATTAAAACGTTTGAAGCTTACCTTTTGTTTTTCAGCCCCTGTTGCGGTAGTGATCAACTCTGTGTACAATCTAAATGAAATTACAGAAAAACCTAATATATTATACGATAAATTTGTGAATATCAATATCATACTTCTCACAGCACGTGCAAAACAAATAAGCTCTCTGCCAACCAACTCAACCGCCTCTCCAACTGCACTTCCTCTCACCAACAAACCTGAACAAATAACAACTACTGAGCTCGATAGCTGCAGTCGCTTAAGTGCAGCCAGTATCCAGTATTCGGGAGATAGTGGGTTTGAACCCCACTGTCGGCAGCCCTGAAGATGGTTAACGTAGTTTCCCATTTTCATACCAGGCAAATACTGGGGCTGTACCTTAATTAAGGCTGTAGCCGCTTCTTTCCCACTCCTAGCCATTTCCTGTCCCATCGTCGCCGTAAGACCTATGTGTGTTGGTGCGACGTAGAGCAACTTGTAATAAAAATAAAAAATAACAACAGACACTCAGACAACCGTTTCACTTGTTCACTACCATAATGGGGGCTGGAAGAAAGTCTGTAGGTTTCAAATTTTTAAATTTTTATTTCCTCTTAATTCTTTCACTGCACATCCACTCATCTTCCATTCTCTATTTTCCATTCCAGGTTCTTTTAAACTTAAGAAGACCTACTGTAATTCTACATCAACAAAATAAACTTCATAAGCTTCCATACTGATATATTCCAATTCCAACATAAACATAACAATTTATGCCTTTTAACACAAAAATACTTTTAAATATTTTACTGATATCATCAAGCATTATTTTATGAGAACTGTTAAATGCATATGGTTTAATGAAGTGTGTCAATCCTCAACATTCTTCCAAGAACAGGGAACTTGCCAAAGAACTCACATGGATTTACACATTCACACATATATTTAACATTTTAATTTTAATCTTTTAATATGTTGCAATGATATATCATGCCAATCTTATTGTTTGTAAATATTTCAAATTTAATTGTATTTTTCTAGCTGAAGATGGCTCCAGTGAGTCGAAACATGTACTAGTGTACATCCTGTGAAGTGCAGTGAAGTATTGAATTGGTGGACCAGTAACATTTATATTCTGTCAAGGACTAACAGTTATAACCAACTCTTTAAATACTCATCACTGAGATTTTCAGAGTTTTGTTCAACAACTTTTTGTAAAATCATTGGTTTCTCATATTAAAAGGAGTGTTCATTTGTACAATTATTATAGAACGTATGATTTACAGTTTTTCTGATAGCTTATGTCAGCAAACTTGCCGTAATTCATGAAAAGTAATTTTTGTATATATTGGTGTTAGCAAAGACAGCTGATTATTTTCCTCCTTCGGATTACATCTTAAAGAAAATCTCATTACAAGAACACACACAACAAGAATCTGTCTACGGTCACCAAACATAAGTTAACACGATGGTGGTGACCCAAAGAAACCATGTTTGATGACTACAACAAATACAATGGAAAGCAAATTATTCAAAGCTGCGGTAGGGTATGACATAAGCGTTGTAGATATTAGTGAGTTAATTGGCAGTTCACTTTATTTCTATCGTGTGCCAGGTGCAGATGTCCACCCGGTGCAGCTCCTCTACATTGCCACCACCTGCTCAGTCCACTCCGCTATAGGGGTTACGGAGCTATTTAAAATTTAATTCAACATTCATTAAGAATCTACCTTGTTACTGCTTTCACCCTATGCATGCCACAATCCTTATAGACCTGCAAGTATCTCATCATTGGACACTGCTCTATGCTGATACTGTCATACTGACCAGCGAGTTCCAAGATGGACTCGAGCAACTAGTCAGCTAGTGGAAAATGAAGCTTTATGATTTTGAACTGTAGCTCAACCTGACCAAGACAGAATACTTAGAGTGTAACATTTGCACAGTTGGTGCTATGCTTGTTGGTAGTATTTCGGTCGTCAAGACTTCCAAGTTCTGTTACCTCAGTTTCCAATTAACAAAATGTGGCAGTACTCTCCTAGATGCCCAAGCCGTCAATACAACTTGGATGAATTAGCACCAAGTCACAGTTGTCTACTGCGACTGGAAGATTCCACTGTCCCTCAGGTTAAAGATTTACCTCATGATTGTCTATCCAATGAAATTCTTTTGGAATAAATCCACGCCAGCAGCAAAGAGACACAATCAGATGCTTCACACAATAGAGGTGCTGAAACTGAGATGGTATGTAAATATTAAGTGGCTTGACCATATCAGAAGTGACAGAAGTGGTGAGATGACAGAGGTAGGGCATCGATGTTATGGTCATGCGGACCATGCAGACACAGAAACTGTTAAAAGATGGGCAGTCATACTCAACCGGGATGGAAGAATACCCCAAGATGACCTAAAGAAGTGGTGAATAGACTTCTTGGAAGAAGACCTGCAAGTTGAAGACATTGTTCAGCTGATGTTGCAGACCAGTGTGGAGGAGGGGGGAAAATGGGAACATTGCAAGGAAGAAGTTGAAAGAATCCATCATTTACTCTGATATTCAAGGGCACCTGCTATTATTGTGAAGTGTTAACTCTCCATATGTATATTCCATCAAGTCAGCATTGGCTCTGAAGGATTGCATGAATGGAGTGCCTCCAGGTGATTCTGTTTCCAACTAGATTTTTCAGATCCTCCAGTGATGACTTTGTTGCTTCTTTGGTGGTGTCTATCCATCATGTTGGCCAGCCTTGGCTATGAGTTTCCTTCTCTTTTCCAAGCATAATCATTTTGTCAACAGAATCAGACTTCCTCATTATGTGCCCAAACTAACTCAGCTTGAGTTTCACAAAGTTCTGAAGGGATAGATTGGGTCTGGTCTACTGAATAACCCACTTGTTTTCTTGGCAGTCCAAGGTATACGTAAAAGTCTCCTCCAGCACCATACCTCAAAGCTGTCTGTGTGTTTCTTGTACCTCTTTTGTATGGTCCGTCTTTCACAACCAGCTTTAACCATTGTGATTTTACTGTGCCTGGACACATCAGGGTATCTGAAGCCGACCATTGCCAGTTCACTTGTAGGTGCCGTCAAATGCTATTAGATATATATGTTTTAGTACAAAGAAGGAGTAGACGTGCAAAAATACTGGAGTTTTGTACAATTACTTGACATATACAATGTTGAACAGTACACCATATATGACTAGGAGAGCACATGGCGACCATGTTTGTTTACTATTGCTCGAGCCTTCGCGTGCATGGACTGAACACAGCTGACGGCTGCACTGCAGTCTAAATAATAGATTTTTGACTGATTGTCGAATAGTATCTGCATTTTACAAAGTTCCACACTGAACCAAAAGATGGCATCTCCACCTTGCTCTTTGGATGTGAAACCTGGACACTCTATCGCTGTGATATCAAGAAACTAGAACGCTTCCATCAACAGATGCTCAGATCCATTATGAACATCAAATGAGATGACTGCATACCGAACACAACAGTTGTTGAAAGGGCAAAAGTGAACAGTATAAAGGCTACCATCATTGGTCACCAACTCAAGTAGATTGGGCATGTCCAGCATATGAGGGATGTCAGACTTACTCAACAGACCATGTTTATATAGTGAAATTAGTACAGGAAGGAGACCTCCTGGTGCCCCTCTGATCAACTCAAAAAGACCTGGAGAAGTACAAACATTGATACATGTAATAGGTGTGCCATTGCAGAAAATCGTACCACCACACAACCACTTAAGCAGCTGTTGCAAAATTTGAACTTCAACGTCAAAGATAGGAAGAAGAGAATTGTCAAAGACTTAAACTATGCCAAGCCTACCCGTGTCCTCCACCTTCCGTTAAATATAATCCAGTGTGGCTTGCCTGTTTCATGCTAGGATTTGTCTGTTAAGCCATCCAATACATCTGTATAGAACATGCAGATAATGAAAGA
Source organism: Anabrus simplex (assembly GCF_040414725.1). Lineage (NCBI taxonomy): Eukaryota > Metazoa > Arthropoda > Insecta > Orthoptera > Tettigoniidae > Anabrus > Anabrus simplex. The sequence goes on along the minus strand of NC_090268.1, from coordinate 259,675,967 downwards.
AATGCAGGAGGGTAATGAATACTTGGATAAGAATATCAGACGATGACTCTGCAGTTTGGGCAATTGTTAAAAAAAAAAAAAAAAAAAAACCATACATTATCATTATAGACTGTTATGCCTTTCAGCGTTCAGTCTGCAAGCCTCTGTGAATTTACTAAACGTCGCCACAATCCTCGATTTGCAACTAGTGTTGTGGCCTCATTTAGTTCTATACCTCTTATCTTTAAATCGTTAGAAACCGAGTCTAACCATCGTCGCCGTGGTCTCCCTCTACTTCTCTTACCCTCCATAACAGAGTCCATTATTCTCCTAGGTAACCTATCCTCCCCCATTCTCCTCACATGACTCCACCACCGAAGCCAGTTTATGCATACAGCTTCATCCATCGATTTCATTCCTAAATTAGCCTTTATCTCCTCATTCCGAGTACCCTCCTGCCATTGTTCCCACCTGTTTGTACCAGCAATCATTCTCGCTACTTTCATGTCTGTTACTTCTAACTTATGAATAAGATGTCCTGAGTCCACCCAGCTTTCGCTCCCGTAAAGCAAAGTTGGTCTGAAAACAGACCGATGTAAAGATAGTTTCGTCTGGGAGCTGACTTCTTTCTTACAGAATACTGTTGATCGCAACTGCGAGCTCACTGCATTAGCTTTACGACACCTTGATTCAATCTCACTTACTATATTACCATCCTGGAAGAACACAACCTAAATACTTGAAAGTATCGATCTGCTCTAGCTTAGTATCACCAATCTGACATTCAGTTCTGTTGAATTTCTTACCTACTGACATCAATTTAGTCTTCGAGAGGCAAATTTTCATACCATACTCATTGCACATATTTTCAAGTTCCAAGATATTAGACTGCAGGCTTTCAGCACAATCTGCCATTAAGACCAAGTTGTCAGCAGAGGCCAGACTGCTTACTACATTTCCACCTAACTGAGTCCCTCCCTGCCATTTTATACCTTTCAGCAGATGATCCATGTAAACTACGAACAGCAAAGGTGAAAGATTACAGCCTTGTCTAACCCCTGTAAGTACCTTGAACCAAGAACTCATTCTACTATCAATTCTCACTGAAGCCCAATTGTCAACATAAATGCCTTTGATTGATTTTAATAATCTACCTTTAATTCCATAGTCTCCCAGTATAGCGAACATCTTTTCCCTCGGTACCCTGTCATATGCTTTCTCTAGATCCACGAAACATAAACACAACTGCCTATTCCTCTCATAGCATTTTTCAGTTACCTAGCGCATACTGAAAATCTGATCCTGACAGGCTCTCTGTGGTCTGAAACCACACTGGTTTTCATCCAACTTCCTCTCAACGACTGATTGCACCCTCCCTTCCAAGATGCCAGTGAATACTTTGCCCGGTATAGTAATCAATGAGATACCTCGAAAGTTATTGCAATCCTTCCTGTTCCCTTGCTTATAGATAGGTATAATTACTGCTTTTGTCCAATCTGAAGGTACCTTACCAACACTCCATGCTAGTTTTACTACTCTATGAAGCCATTTCATCCCTGCCTTCCCACTATACTTCACCATTTCAGGTCTAATTTCATCTATTCCTGCTGCTTTATGACAATGGAGTTTATTTATCATCCTTTCCACTTCCTCAGGCGTAATTTCACTAACATAATTTTCCTCCTCCCCATGAGCTTGGCTGTTTGCAACACCAGCATGATGATTTCCTTTTACATTGAGAAGATGTTCAAAATATTCCCTCCACCTCTCCAGTGATTCCCTGGGATCTATTATGAGTTCATCTGAATTACTCAAAACACTGTTCATTTCCTTTTTCCCCTCCCTTCCTAAGATTCTTTATTACTGTCCAGAAAGGTTTCCCTGCTGCTTGACCTAGCCTTTCCACGTTGTTTCCAAAATCTTCCCACGACTTCTTTTTGGATTCAACAACTATTTGTTTCGCTCTGTTTCTTTCATCTACGTACAAATCCCTGTCTGCCTGAGCCCTTGTTTGGAATAATTTCTGATAAGCCTTCTTTTTACGTTTAGAAGCTGCTCTCACTTCATCATTCCACCAAGATGTTCGCCTTTTCCCATCTTTACACACAGTTGTTCCTAGGCATTCCCCTGCTGTTTCTACTACAGCATCCCTGTATGCCACCCATTCACTTTCTATACCCTAAACCTGCTTACTGTCTACTGTTCAAAACTTCTCACTAATCATATCCATGTACTTCTGTCTAATTTCCTCGTCCTGGAGATTTTCTACCCTTATTCGTTTGCAGACAGATTTCACTTTCTCTACCCTAGGCCTAGAGATACTTAGTTCACTACAGATCAGGTAGTGGTCTGTATCATCGAAAAATCCCCGGAAAACTCGTACATTCCTAACAGGTTTCCTGAATTCGAAGTCGGTTAAGATATAGTCTATTATGGATCTGGTACCCCTAGCCTCCCATGTGTAGCGGTGAATAGCCTTAGGCTTGAAGAATGTATTCGTAACAGCTAAACCCATACAAGCACAAAAGTCCAGCAAACGCTTCCCATTCCCATTAGCTTCCATATCTTCCCCACATTTACCAATCACCCTTTCGTATCCTTCAGTTCTATTCCCAACTCTCGCATTGAAATCGCCCATTAGCACTATTCTATCCTTGCTGTTGACCCTGACCATGATGTCGCTCAATGCTTCATTAAACTTGTCAACTTCATCCTCATCTGCACCCTCAAATGGTGAATACGCAGAGAAAATTCTAGTCCTAATTCCGCCAACTGACAAATCTACCCACATCATTCGCTCATTTACGTGCCTAACATAAACTGTGTTGCGTGCAATGGTATTCCCTTTCTAGCACCCGTCAAGTACACTTTATAATCTCCTATCTCTTCCTCGTTATCTCCCCTTACCCGAATATCACTTACTCCTAGCACATCCAGATGCATCCTCTTTGTTGACTCAGCCAGTTCTACTTTCTTTCTACCATAAGCCCCATTAATATTGATAGCTCCCTATCAAATTCCATTTCGTTTGCCAAGTTGTTTCCAAGGAGTCCCTCGCCTGTCAAATGGGAATGGGACTCTGTTACTCCCATAGGTCCGAGGCTTGCTTAAAATGTTCTGAGCTCGGTAAATTCATGAAGCAGGATGCTACCCTACTTGCACATAGTCCAAGTGAGGACCTCTCCTCTAACGGGTTATGGACCACCGGTGAATTGTATAGTCCTAGCCGCCTGAGTACAAGGAGGGCCATGACTCAGAATATGTCTGAGATGCCCACTCCCATTCCATAGCAACTGGTATCCCGACTCTGAGGACCACTTACTACGCCACTCAGCCATTGCCCATGGTTCACGAACTAGGGCGTGACTACAGTAACCCACACTATGAACCATAAAAAAATAAAAATTAAAAAAAACCTTGACCAAGTGTCATATAAATGGAAGATTTTATAATGATCTGCCAGTGTTACCAAGGGTGGGTAATAAAAAATAATTTGGTGATGTGCTCATTCAGGAGAAAATGTGCAAATGTTTAGACATGTGCATTGAGCAGATTGCAAAGAACTTCATGCTAGAAATGAACTACAAACTTGAGATACAGTTTAAGCTGTGATGGATCTGTACCTATGCATTGATGTGAAGGATAGCAGATCATGCCAGGAAGCAGGGTAAGCACTTTTGAAGAAGTGATCCATATGAATGAGTAGCCTGCAATAGACAGCGTCCAAAACTATCATCAGACTATGTCTTCACTAATACTTACAGGATTTTATATTTACCATCCACTTCCATTTCTACTATAAATTGGATGCTAGGGGGTGTGCTTTTTAAATAGCTAAAACTGCAGGGAAAATGGTAAGCTGTTTCCTCTGTAAAACTAGATGGCAAGATTATCATCTACCATATGACACCTACCAAGAAAGTTCAAATTATCAGGATCTCTAGGGGCTACTGCTCGAGGCGGTAAAGGCATGCTCTGTTCGCCAGGAAGGACGTGAGTTTGAATCCCCCTAAGGAAGTCGTAAGATTTAAGAAACAAGATTTTCACTTCCAAAGGTGCACATGGCCCTGAGGTTCACTCAGCTTACACCAAAAATGAGTGCCATGTTTATTCCTTGGGGCAAAGATGGCCGTGCTTAGAGCTAACCACTCTACCCCATCAAGGTTACGGATAATAGCAGGTGAATGGTACAATAATTTTGTAAGTACATATATTTTTTCTATTGTGCTCTTTCACCAGCCTGACTGGTATATCATTTTGTTACAGTTTTTCCCACTGCATTTCATGGTTCTTTCTTTTCTTTTCTAATGTCAAAGATTCATCTCTTATTAATCCAGGAAATCCATAAAACTCTCATATTTATAGATCAGAAAAGTTCCAGGGATATCATTACTTTTGTAGATAATTAAAATAATGCACAAAAATCATGTGAGAAAATCATTAACTTGTCTTGTTACTAGTGAGTTTCTTGTAGTAATATCATTTCTTTTGAAGGTTCTTTAGTTAATAATATTATACATTAAATGGATAGTTTTCATAGATTTTGAAACTGACTTGAAGGTTGTCCAACCTCTTGAAATTTTTCCTTTCCAGTTTATGATTCTAAATGGACTATCACAGGCAAATTTTAAGTGAAATTTTACAGTATTTGTCAGATTGCAGTACCCCTAAACATATGTTAATACCTTTTATTTAATTATTTTAATTTTATATGTATTCTTGGTGACATGCTATGCTGTAACCAGTTTATCTATTCTATTTTGCCGTGCTGGTTTCTCGTTCAGGTTGTATGTAATTATTTCACCTAAATATTTAAATTTTTCTACAATTTTTATTTCTTGGTCTCCCAGCTTAATTTTGTTTGCAAGCATAATTTGAGTTAGCATAATTTCTGTTTTTTAAAATGAAATTTTCAAACCAATATTTTGAGCTAGTTCCTGTAAAGATTTTATTCATTGCTTTGTTTCCTGAATATCATTGACCAGAAGAGCTAGATCATCAGCTCATCCTAGACAGTTCAAATGTATGTTATCCTCCTGGGTTCCAATTTTTATATTTTTTTAGTTGTTCTTGTACCATTCCCTCATAACGTACTCTAGTGCACAGTTAAAAAGAAGAGGTGACAATCTGTCACCCTGTCTTACACCAGTTGTTACCAAGAATGGTTCAGAAAGTTCTCCTCTGTACTTAATTTTAGAAATTGTATTAGTTAGAGTAAGTTCAATGTTCTTTGGGTGAAGTCTGAAATATCTTAAAATTTTTAATAATGACTAGCTGATGTACCCATGCTTCACTACGGGATTCTCAGAAAGGCTGTCTTTGTGGTTTTCCTACCTGAAGTCGTCAGAAGGAATGTAGTGATTAAAAGCAATGTTATATAAAATACTCAATCAAATGAATAAACCGCTCATTTTCTCACTTTTATCGAATAGTACTACGGTGCCGATCTAACAATCCAAAGTTCCAGTGCTGCAATGACCAGACCGCAGATAGCCGTGAACACTTCTTTGCCATTATTCCGTTAAATATGCACACTGCTTATTCCAATCAGTGCCTCAGAGTACGAATTGAATAGCTCGAATGCTATGATGAACCACTTTGTTACGTATTAGTAGTATCAGAAGTTTATCTAACTACCTAGCTACTTCCCGGCAATTTTCAGGCAGGCTGTTATACTCGGTACGACCGGGTGAGTTGGCTGTGCAGTTAGGGGCGCATAGCTGTGAGCTTGGATCTGGGAGGTAGTGGATTCGAACTCCACTGTCGACAGCCCTGAAGATAGTTTTCCGTGGTCTCCAATTTTCACACCAGGAAAATGCTGGGGTTGTAATGTAATTAACGTAGGGGTTGCTTCCTTTCCACTCCTAGCCCTTTTGTATCCCATCGTCGCCATGAGTCCTATCTGTGTCGGCGCGACGTTGAACAAATTTAAAAAACTCAGTATACAGCAGTAATCCCATCTATCGTAGATTAATGGCAACAGAGACAAAGCAAATCACAACAAATAATGGTCAATGTAATGTTATTGTTGATCAATGATATGAGCTTTGTGTATTGTAGTCCTTCACATTCAGTTTTCTTTCGACTGTAATATAAGGCCGTCTTATAAAATTAATTATAGCGTAGACAGTAGTTCCTTAATCCCCAACTTCACATACCAATTTTCATTAAATTCTGTTTACCCATTTTCTCGTGATAGCGCTGATATGATCTTAGCAACAAAAATCCATATTCATGAATATCTCTGTTGTCATAGCCGATACGATCAAAATGTATAAGACATAAATGGTCGGAAATTTAGTACTATGTAACTTTATTTATATAGTAATTTTCCATAAGACCACTAATAACACAAATATTTGAGAATTAAATTTTGGGCCTTCCTCTAAACTACCATTTTGCTCAGTGTGAATAAAGTTATTTATGGCCTAGATTGTAGCGACTTATTCCCCGACTTTGCGTACCGATTTTATTTACGATGGGACAACTAATAACAAATATTTGAGAATTAAATGTTAGGCCTTCCCCTAAACTACCATTTCTCTTAACGTGAATAAGATTATTTATGGCATAGATTGTAGCGACTTATTCGCCGACTTTGCATACGTATTTTAATTAAGATAGGACCAATAATAACATAAATATTTGCAAATAAAATTTTAGGCCTTCCCCTAAACTACCATTTTTCTCAGAGTGAAAAAGATTATTTATGGCTTAGATTGTAGTGACTTATTCCTGGACTTTACATACCGATTTTCATTAAATTCTCTTCAGCCGTTTTCTCGTGACCAGACAGACATAAATTACAGAAAATTAAGAACTGCATATCCTTGTTACTATGGACACGACTGATACAGAAATACCGTTATTTTCAAATTTTGAACAATGTACAGACAAAACTCTTATTTTATATACAGGGTTATTCACCTAACATGTTACACAGAAATAACTTCTAAACCATTAAAGATATTGTCTGTTTTCATATTCGTAAATGGTACGCAGGGTCTTGTAAAATAACGTGCTACTTAGTCTCATGGGGTGATTAATAACCGAGATATTGATAGTAACTCCATATTTTTAAATGGAATGGCACAAATTCATACAGCTGGCCTAAAAGTTCAACTGCGTACAAGTTCAAATATGTAAGTATTTTCAAAATCGGACAATTACTTTTTGAGATATAAATAAGAACAGCTTGCACGGTTTTGCATGCCGCATCAGATGCTATGAAGTCGGGCAAGGACATATTGAGGCGCAAGCAGTTTCCTGGGAGTGAGTTCAGCCACAGAATGGATACCAGGCATGTAAGCACCTCGTACACATGTGAAGGGTTTGCAAAGTGTGTATGACAGGCGAACACATGACAGGACAGAAAGGGTTGATGTGTTCAAAAGGAATAAAATAAGTACTTTGCCTTGAAAGGAACATAACGAAAGCTATAATTGTCACTGGTTTTAGTGTACAGTTCATACTACTCTGAGTTGAGAAATAAACATAACACAAAACACCGGAAGAGCTCCTTTTTTTCTTAATGGAGTAAATTTAATCTTGATTTGAATTAAGTAATGATCTGAACCAGTATCCATTCTCCTTAGAACTTTGACATTGTGGATTTCCTTTTGAATGAATTTGTCCATACATACATGGTCTAGCTGCCATTCTCCTTTTATCCAATCAGAATGTTTCCAAGTTTTAAGTTTTGTGTGTGTGTGTTTTTTTTTTTTTTTTTTTAATATGTAGATTTGGAGATTAGTCCATGGGTTCTGCAAATTTCTGTGAGTCTTTGGTCATTTCTGTTAGTATACTTATGAGGAGCCCACTTTCCTACTACATCTCAATACTTCTTTTCCTTACCCATTTGAGCATTAAAAGTCCCCTATAAGGATCTTGATGTTATTCATATTTATTTTAATCATTGTCTGAGCCAGGAAATCCCAGAAATTATCGACTTCTTGCAGAGTTTTTGTTAGGAAATTTTTTTCATTGGTAGGGGGCATGAGCATTTACGATAGTGCAAAGTTTGTCTGTGGTTTGTAAAGTTAGAATTGCAATTCTCGGTGAGATGGCTTTAAAAATCAGTTACGGAATCTATTATTTTCAAATCTACTCTAAATCCTGTACGAAATTGGGGGCAATGTTTCATGACCCTTTGTCCTGGCTTCCCATTGTACACTCTATAACCTTGAGATTCAAACAGATCTTCTGTTAAATTTCTAATTTCACCGAGCGAGTTGGCCGTGCGGTTAAAGGCGCGCGGCTGTGAGATTGCATCCGTGGGATAGTGAGTTCAAATCCCATTGTTGGCAGCCCTGAAGATGGTTTTCCGTGGTTTCCCATTTTCACACCAGGCAAATGCTGGGGCTGTACCTTAAGGCCACGGCCGCTTCCGTCCAACCTTTCCTATCCTGTCGTCGCTATAAGACCTTTCTGTATCATTACAACGTAAAGCAATTAGCAAAAAAAAAAAAAAAAATAATTTCTCATTTCTTGGAGCCCTACCACAAGAATAATTTGCCTATGTAATTAATCTGTGAAGTTCTTGAGCTTTCTGGTTTTCAGTAAGGAGTTTATATTGTGCGTCGCAAAGTAGTTAATATGCTTATATTTGATTCTATTTTTGTATGTTTGGTTATATGTATGTGTTATTGAGCGTTCATATTCATTCTTGTCTTTTAGGCGACTACCCACTGAATCAGATGTAGCCTTCTCCATCCTTAAGGGGTTGGACGGTGGAATTATTTTACTAAAAAACTTTTCCATATCTATCAAAAGGTGATCAACCTTAAGTGGAGGAAGCTTTGATTTACAACTACGGTCGTTAGCTGCAGAGGATATTTATTCAGCTGCCACTAACATGTGGAACCGTCGTGCCCTTTATTGCCTCAAGATGTTTCTTTTCTGGCTGTAATTTTATGGCTTTAAGCCAACCCTCCTCTTTTTTCTGGGCTTGGGACCGGCAGCAGCAACTACTGAGCTACTCAATCCACCCAGCAGATACTGCAGGCATGACCTTTTATTTATTTAATGAAAATAAGATATTCAGAATTGATTGCTTTAATTAATAATACGAATCATAATAATAATAATTTCTTTCTTTCTTTGTTAGTTCTCTCTTTATTATAAGATTTTTAATTCATCAGCAAGTCATGTAACGTTCCATTTCCTGACTGGAACAGCCTCACTTTATTTCTGAATAAAGTTATTTCACTCTTCACTGAATTTAGCATCAGTTTTCATCTGGTGAACTTAATGGCAGTGAGGTGACATTTTTTATAATGTACTCTTGTCTAATTGCACAAGTCATTTACCTACCTACCATTCCTTTGATATCATCCCAAAGATGAAGAGATTTTACATATTATAATAATAATTGAATAAGACGTGCAAGACTAACCAAGATGCTTCCTTGTAAACAGGGTGCATCTCACAGTTCTGTGGGAAATAGTGCCGTTTTTATTCTAGGATGTTTTACTAGGAAGATGCCACGTGAATACAAGTCAGTGAATGACATCCTGCTTTGCTTACTGTGAAAGTTATTACTAAATTTGTGTTTCTGAAAGATCTTTCTGTTAGAGAACTAATATACTTCTACTGTGTTATATAAAAACTGTACACCCTATAAAATAAAGAATTATGCTTTCCTCACAATCCAAGAAAAAATATATTAAACTAAAGAACCCGTGCTGCTATGCAGCACTCATTACACATAGGTCTGATAAAGTGTCTTGGTATGAAATGGCTCCATGCGTTGCCTGACTACTTTTTCGAATGTTTACTTTTAGGATTTGTATTGCCTGTTAGTTATGTCTAATTTAAAATTTTAAAATTTCCACCTGTTCAGAACTGTATGTTACAATCTTAAATGTTATTTAAGAAACATTACATATAAGCATATACAGTACACGTTTCGGCTCTATTCAGCCATCATCAGTACAATTAAGACATAAAATAGTTCTCACTTATTGGATAAAATACCTCTTGACAAATTCGATGTTGGTATTCTTAAAACACATGTCTGTTAAAATACGTGATCAAGACAACACAGATAAAATATGATGTAAATAGCATAAAAATGTACAATTTGTTTGCTTCATACATGCCAGATTTTTAGTTTCAAGAGTAAATATTATGTTGACACGTTCCTGTACATACTACTGTCGAAATGGGATTGAATAGTTTCTGGTGATTAATCTTCTTAGTGGTGGTCCAGGGTAGGGTCCTGAGATGTTGATGTAATAGGCCTGAGAATGAAAGTTGTAGTTAAAATACATATATTGAAATGGTTGAATTATGTCGCGGAGTGTGTGGTACATATCGAATGTATAAGAAGTTGAATCATCGGACACCATTCAATCCTGTATTGATGGTAGTATATACAACAAAGTGTCAACATAACAAGATTTACTCTTGAAACTAAAGAATTCAGAGGTGTGGAGCAAACAAGTTTACATTTTAATGCTATTTTCATCAAATTCTATCTGTGTTGTCTTGATCATGTATTTTAATAGACATCTATTAAGAATATCAGCATCGAAATTGTCGAGAATTAATGTCTTAAATGTACTGATGTTGGCTTAACAGAGCCGAAACATCTATACACATATATGTAATGTTTATTAAATAATCTTTAAAATTACAACATACAGTATAGAGCAAGTGGAAATTTTAATATTTTAAATTAGTTACTCAAATATTTACTACAATCAGTACAGAACCAGAAAGGTGAATTTCATCTCTTGCAGTGTTATTTATGTGTAAAGTGAATTTGTGTAAATTTCTTTATCTGGACATTGAATGATCTTTTACAAACTATATGGTAGTGTACATATATACATACATCATTATACGCCGTTATGCCTTTCTGTGTTCAGTCTGCAAGCCTCTGTGAATTTACTAAATGTCACCACAATCCTTTTACAACTAGTGCTGTGGCCTCATTTGGTTTTATACCTCTTATCTATAAACCAAGTCTAACCATCGTCGTCTTCTACTTCTCTTACCCTCCATAGCAGAGTCCATTATTCTCCTAGGTAACCTACCCTCGTCTATTCGCCTCACATGTCCCCACCACCGAAGCCGGTTTATGAGTACAGCTTCATCCATCGAGTTCATTCCTAACTTAGCCTTTATTGCCTCATTCTGAGCCCCCTCCTGCCATTGTTCCCACCTGTTTGTACCAGCAATAATTCTCGCTACTTTCATGTCTGTTACTTCTAACTTATGAATAAGATATCCTGAGTCCCCCCAGCTTTTGCTCCCTTAAAGCAAAGTTGGTCTGAAAACAGACTGATGTAAAGAGAGGAGATAACTTCCTTCTTACGGAATACTGTTGTTCGCAACTGCGAGCTCACTGGTTAGCTTTACTGCACCTTGATTCAATCTTACGTACTATATTACAATACAGGGAGAACACATATCCTAAGTACTTGAAATTACCTAACTGTTCCAGTTTTGTGTCATCAATCTGACATTCAATTCTGTTGAATTTCTTACCTACTGATATCAATTTAGTCTTCAAAACACTAATTTTCATACCATACTTGTTGCACCTATTTTCAAGTTCTAAGATATTAGACTGCAGGCTTTCGGCACACTCTGCCATTAAGACCAAGTCGTCAGCATAGGCCAGACTGCTTACTATATTTCCACCTAACTGAATCACTCTCTGCCACTTTATACCTCTCAGCAGATGATCCATGTAAATTACGAACAACAAAGGTGATGGATTACAGCCTTGTCTAACCCCTGTAAGTACTCTGAACCAAGAACTCATTCTACCATCAATTCTCACTCCAGCCTAATTGTGAACATAAATGCCTTTGATTGATTTTAATAATCTACCCTTGATCCCATAGTCTCCTAGTATGGTGAACACCTTTTCCCTCGGTACCCTGCCATATGCCTTCTCTAGATCTACGAAACGTAAACACAACTGTCTATTCCTCTCGTAGCATTTTTCAGTTATGTGGCGCATACTGAAAATCTGATCCCGACAGCACCTCTGTGGTCTGAAACCACACTGGTTTTCATCCAACTTACTTTCAACCACTGATCGCACCCTCTTTTCCAGGATGCCAGTGAATACTTTGGCTGGTATACTTATCAGTGAGATACCTCGATAGTTGTTGCAATCCTTCCTGCTCCCTTGCTTATAGATAGGTGAAATTACTGCTTTTGTCCAATCTAAAGGTACCTTACCAACTCTCCATGCTAATCTTATTATTCTATGAAGTCATTTCATCCCTGCTTTCCCACTATACTTCACCATTTAAGGTATAATTTCATCTGTTCCTGATGCTTTATGACAATGGAATTTATTTACCATCCTTTCCACTTCCTCAAGTGTAATTTCACCAACATCATTTTCCTCCTCCCCATGAGCTCCGTTGTTCGTGACACCACCATCAAGATGTCCTTTTACGTTAAGAAGATTTTCAAAATATACCCTCCACCTGTCATTGATTCCCTGGGATCTATTATGAGTTCACCAGAATTAGCCAAAACACTGTTCATTTCCTTTTTCCTTCCCTTCCTAAGATTCTTTATTACTGTCCAGAAAGGTTTCCCTGCTGCTTGACCTAGCCTTTCCAGATTATTACCAAAATCTTCCCCGACTTCCTTTTGGATTCAACAACTATTTGTTTTGCTCTGTTTCTTTCATCTATGTACAATTCCCTGTCTGCATCAGGCCTTGTTTGGAGCCATTTCCGATAAGCCTTCTTTTTACATTTACAAGCTGCTCTCACTTCATCATTCCACCAAGATGTTCGCCTTTTCCCATCTTTACACACAGTCGTTCCTAGGCATTCCCTTGCTGTTTCTACTACAGCATCCCTGTATGCCACCCATTCTCTTTGTATATCCTGAACCTGCTCACTGTTCAGAACTTCTCTCTGATTATATCCATGTACTTCTAATTTCCTTGTCCTAGAGATTTTCTACCCTTATTCATTTGCAGACAGATTTCACTTTCCCTATCCTAGGCCTAGAGATACTTAATTCACTACAGATCAGATAGTGGTCTGTTTCATCGAAAAATCCCCGAAAAACCTGTTCATTCCTAACAGATTTCTTGAATTCGATGTCTGTTAAGGTATAGTATATTATGGATCTGGTACCCCTAGCCTCCCATGCGTAGCGGTGAATAGAATTATGCTTAAGGAATGGATTCGTAACTGCTAGAAACCCCTACTAGCACAGAAGTCCAGCAGATGCTTCCCATTCCTATTAGCTTCCATATCTTCCCCACATTTGCCAATCATCCTTACATATCCTTCAGTTCTATTTCCAAATCTCACATTGAAATCGGCCATTAGCACTATCCTGTCCTTGCTGTTGACCCTGACTACGATGTCACTCAATGCTTCATAAAACTTTTCGTCTTCATCCTCATCTGCACCCTCACATGGTGAATACACTGAAACAATTCTCATCCTAATTCCTCCAGCTGCCAAATCTACCCTTATCATTCGCTCCTTTACGTGCCTAACAGAAAGTACGTTGCATGCAGTAGTATTCCTGATGAACTGCCCTACCCCAGACTGTGCCCGTACCTGACTCATCCATTTCTACTTTCTTCCATTAGCCCCATTAATACTGATAGCTCCCCACTGAATTCCTTTTCGTTCGCCAAGTTGTTTCCAAGGAGTCCCTCACCTGTCAAATGGGAGTGGGACTCTGTTACTCCCATAGTTCCGAGGCTTGCTTAAACCGTTCTGAGTTTGGTAAATTCATTAAGGAGGATGCTACCCTACTTGCACATAGTCCAAGCGAGGATCTCTCCTCTGACGGATTAGGGACCACTGGTGGATTGTATAGCCCTAGCCGCCTGAGCACAAGGAAAGCCATGACTCAGAATATGTCCGAGATGCCCACTCCCATTCCGTAGCAACTGGTAACTGGTATCCCGACTCAGGACTACTTACTAGGCCACTCAGCTGTTCCCTGTGGTTCACGAAGTACAGTTTTGTTTTGAATGAAACTTCATCCTTGTGGCAGCCCAGATTATCTGGGAAGTAGTTGGTCCTTTCAGATAAATAACAAAAGTAAGTGATAACTGTGTGTATTTACATGTCACACTATAGACATGATGTACATGATTTCAACTGTCGTTGGTAGTCACCAATCAGCATATCTTCGAGCTCGATAGCTGCAGTCGCTTAAGTGCAGCCAGTATCCAGTATTCGGGAGATAGTGGGTTTGAACCCCACTGTCGGCAGCCCTGAAGATTGTTTTCTGTGGCTTCCCATTTTCCCACCAGGCAAATGCTGGGGCTGTACCTTAGTTAAGACCACGCCTGATTCTTTTCCATTCCTAGCTCTTCCCTGTCCCAACTTCGCCATATGACCTGTCTGTGTTGGTGCGACGTGAAGCAATTTGCAATCAGCATTTCGAACCTGGAAACCACGAATTCACTACTAATCTGTCATTTTGGACATTTTCTTTTTCATCCTTTTCATATGTGTACCAAGTTTAGTTGAGTGCTGTGCTGGAACATACACATGTACATGCATAATCTGTCATTTTGGACATTTTTCCTTTCAGCCCTTCTCACCCCTCCCCCGCGGATGATGGCTGAATGCGTACTATGGTTACCCGCCATTTTTAGTAATTTACTTCCGCCAATGTCTTTACATAAATATGTCCAACTTGCTTAGTACAGAATGTATTGCAGGCTAGGGCAAGCCTTCGTCTGCAATTATTGGAGTGGTCATTTAGTGATTTGATTTTAGGATTACTCACAGTTGACTGAACTTGAAATACCTATCAGTGCCTTATGATTCATTGGCAGGTAATGCCGGAGACATTTTTTTAAAAAATGAAGCGCATCAGTTGAGTATAATAGCTGGATAACTGGAAATTTTTAAAATATATATACTAGAGGACCAGTGCTGCTCCGCTGCGTTCGTTATAAATAGGTCAGATAATATGCCTTGATATGAAATTGTTTCATGTGCTGCCCGTGTACTTTCTGAATGTCTTCTTTTGTATGACCTCTTACAGTAATTGTGTAACCTCTTTCGTTGCACACAAACAGAAATGAACAAGATGATAATGATAATAATAATAATAATAATAATAATAATAATTAAGGCAGACTAAATTTTTTTTGACGCAATCAGAAATATTGAAAACAAATGCACATTTTGCACAAGAGAACAACAAACAGTAACGATCAGGTTGAGCAACACGATGGCTAAGGAAAGGATAGTGGAAAGCGATGGGACCATACCCAGGCGGTGAAAAAGTATTGCCATACTGATACAGCGAAATCAATGGTGATTCAGTTTAAAATACAATGTACTTAATATTGATGGAAATAACATAATTTGCAATGGTGACCAAAATAGTATTACACTAGGAAATCTCAAAATAATAATAACAGTGATGAGAGATTACACTGATCATAGAAATAACATAATCTGCAAATGTGACCAAAATAACATTACACATTATGCATATACAAATGTATGTTAGTAACTGGAATGTACAATTGGCCAAGAAAAACTGTATGCACTTAAGATCCAAGCAGCTGTAAAAAACTTTTTAAGAGATTGATTTTAACTGAACTAGATGCTTAATCTGCATTTTGCAACAACTACAAGGACTTGACAACATTTTAACTATTTATATCCAAAAGATCGTACAGAATTAACAAATTATAATATATTGCATAAGTAATATGCTAGTAATTTCAATAAAAAGTTTTATGGTGTACACCTAATATACAAAATAGTTTAAGAATATGGTTCAATTAGTATATACATATAATTTTAAAATTATGTTAATATAGATTTGTATCAAGCCTTGTAACAATTTTCCTTTGGCTGATGATGACAAATACAAATGCTGAAATCAGTCCCTATGTTGAAATCTAATAAATATGTGATGTATTAATGACGTCACACTGTTGTAGTATTGAATAGGTGGGAACAATTACCCTCACTCCTTAATGTAAATCTGGATCCAATATGGACTATAAATGAAGTTTTCTGACATTAAATAATTGTCAGTCTGCACGGTATTAACTCTCTTCCGAGCAGAATTTCTTAAGCGACATTCGCCGGTTCTCACAAAATTGCACGTGGTTATCGATCGCATGATGTACCACACAAGGAACAACTACTGTCTTCACATGGTTCATGGAATCTATCAGTGCAACAGACTTCGAAGTAAAAACCGTGGATCGCGAACCTTGTCACGAGGTGCCTCAGCTCGTAGTTCGCCATCTTCCGGTCATTTTGTCAACATCGCGTCTGTGCTATAGAAGTCAATCCAGATGTCTTTCTTTTTCCTCTGATATTCAGAGACTATTTCTTCATAAGACATTGTGGATGGCAGTCCAAACTGTAGGCGAAGATCTTGCAAAAGAATCATTTCGCTGTGCAACTTGTAGCTCAGTCTGGATGGGGAAGATTTGGAGACGCTGAGGACTCGCTTCATATACGTGGCCTTAACGTTTTCGATTTCTTTCAAGTTCACTTTTGTGAGGCATTCCCAAATTAACTGTAACCGATGTGTAGCTACAGGTATGACTTTAAATTTAAATAATTTCATCACTGTTCGAGGTGAAACCTTCCTGATATGACTGACATCATTTATTGCAATCACAGATGCAGCCACTCTTTCTCTAACATGTGCAGAAAATGTTCTTCCTTGTGCCTGAAGAGTGATTCCCAAATATTTGAATCTGCTCACATTGCTCACGTTGGTTGTTGGCCATAATATATAACGTCCTCTGCTGCTTGTCTTCCTCGTTTGTTGAAGGTCCATTTCACCATCTTCAGCTTGTGAGTTGGAGATCATTGTCGTTCGTCCAGTCTACTTAGATGATCAAACGCTTTTTGTAGCGAAGTGATTGATGTTAAAACCAGGGCTGTATCATCCGCGTACAGGTATATCACTAAGTCTTTTGTCTTCATTGTCTAAAGCAGGTACCATAATACTTGTGATAGCAAACAGTGAGTGGAATGTGCAGCAAGGGGAAAGTTAACGGTGCACAGGGTACTGGAATGTAGGGTAGGAATAAGAGAATTATGGTGCTTGCTGCAAGCAATGTTGCAGCTTGATTTTAAACACTGGTCCTGTAAGTTGTTAAATTCCCCCCCCCCCCCATCCTGTTTTGGTTAAGGTTGGTTTAGGTTTTAATGAAGATCAGTTAATCAAGGTTTTACTGCGTTGTTGTTGTTATGAATGAAATCTTGCTCACTCTACTGAGCCAATCTTATCTTTGTTTTTCTCTTATTATGCATGGTTTTCATGTCTCACAAAGTAAATTTTCAGCGCTGTGATACAATTGTTTTCCAGATTTGCCAATTTTGTCCATGTGAAGCCTTTGGATGAAGGTGGTCTGTCCCAAGTAGTGAGTCATCCGTGGTGGGAATCTGAAGAACCTGACCCAGATGTGGATAAAAACAAGAGTCTGTACTTTGATGCCTGCCAGAGGATAAAAGATGCCATATCAGGTGAGGTAATGCTTAACTCGTTTGTCTCTATAATTTTATGTCTTTTAAACCGTCACTGTATACATCAGTTAATAGATTGTATTTATAAACAATATTTGAACTTATTTCCATTTTTAAGTGACTACCTTCATAGTTTCCTTGGTTAATGTGATATAATGTAGTTGTCATTCACGATATGCATTTTTCAGAAGTTGAAGATTTGCAAGTTGAGCTGCTTAAAGTTCTAATGGATAATTCAGATGGAACACCAACTCAGGCATCCTCCCGGCGGATCTTCCTTAGGAAATTCCGGATGTTCTTACATGAAAATCTTATATCTAGTCGAGTAAGTTCTATCAGTTACCTTCAGGCATAAATTATTCAAATTTTATGTTGGTTAGATGTTTTTGTAATTATCATACTCATTCTTGTAGTACAGCTGGAATGTGATCACTCAACAATAGGTAAGGAAGTTTGCTTCCAAATGGCAACCAAAGAGAGAATATACACTGATGTGCAAAACTTTAGATAAAGCAACATAACATATCAGCTATTCAGTGGAAATTAATGAAAGTATAGTAATATGTTGCCAGAGGTCTCCCACACGTGCATGGAAACCTGACATGAGGTCAGCACGACTATAGCACCAAATGGGTCTGGCCCCACAAAATTATTCAGTTGAAGGAACGGGGCAAGACAGTGTGAGTCAATCGGCGAGCTGTTACGGTGCACTTTGGTGGTGTTATTCATTACAATATGGCCCGGAGACAATGTTTGGAGGTTGGTACGCCCATGCAACATTGGGAAAGAATCATTGGGAAACTGGATGAAGGACGAAGTGTGACAATTTTAGTATTGCTCACAGCATTGTTTCACTTGCACAGAGAGCATTCCAAACCATAGGCATTGCTACCCAAAGTAGAGGAGTGGGTCAGTCACCGTCAACTACAGCAGCAGATGACCACAACATTGTGCAACAGGTAAGAAGAGACATCAAACAGTGGGTGCAATTGCAACCACATGTAACAGGACTGCAAGGCACCCAATCTCATGCTGCATAGTGGCACGGTGACTGCATGGGGGTGGTCTGTTTGCCCGATGACCATTATATTGTGTTTTGCTGACACCCACATATCGGCGGCACCGTTTACAATGGTGCCAAGAGCATCAGTTCTGGACCGACGAGGAGTGGGGTCACGTGCTCTTCTCATATGAAAGCAGATTCAGTGTAAGTAGTGTTTCTAGACATAACCTCATCTGGCGAGAGGTGGAAACGCGTATTGCACCCAGGAACATTGTCAGGCATGATCATTTTGATGGTCCAAGTGTTACGGTGTGGGGAGCCATAATGTTGCATGGGCATACCGACCTCCAAACCTTTGCATGGGGTACACTCACAAGTCAGTGTTATTGTGACAGTGTACTCCTTCACCATGTGCGTCTTTTCAGGGGTGCATTCTGCCCTGACTTCATTTATATAGATAATGCCCGACCGCCTCGAACAGCGCAGGTGTTGGAGCTCTTGGAATGAGAGGATTCTTCTTTTTTGAAATGTTTTCTAGATTATTATTATTATTATTATTATTATTATTATTATTATTATTATTATTATTATTATTATTATTTCTTGTGAGGTCTGGCCATGAAGAGTTTACATTCATTTATTAGTATCATTGACAACTGAGTCATGGCAGTATAACCATTCCATCTCAGTATTGAGGAAATGCAGTAACATGTAGCTGGTTCAGAAGCTGAAAGGTGACAGACCCACCACTGAACTTACCTCCTTCCTGCCAGCAACTAGTTGGGGGGACATTTCCTTGCTTTTAAGTCTATCAAAGATACAATTGCTAAATGGAAAAACCGCTTAAAGAAACCCAGGTGGTAGCCCGGAAGAGAAATCCACCATTGTGTTATGCAATGCATCGGGACCTAAGGTTCTGGGGAGTCCCAATATTTGCAATAAGGATGAGTCGGAGCGTCCTTGGAATCCTTCCACACTGAAGATTGAACAGAAGAATTACAGCATGAATAAGGCTAATGCGTGGAAGAAAGAAAACATCCTGGAGTTTGCCACATGGAATGTACGAGGTATAGCTCATAAAGGGGAACAACTAGAATAATGTACAACCGACAACTTGTTCCAAACAGTAGCTCAACTCCAAGATTCTGAGGTAGGCCTCCACAGTTAGTCCTATATAAGCAATGCATACGTATTAGCCCTTACATCACCTCCCTTGTCTCATAAAAGCGAAACTACTTCTAAAAGGTACTAAACTATACATTTGGTGGACAAGTCTGTAACAACAACAGGATTAGATTAATAGACTTCTCCACTTACAGTCAGTTGAAGGTAATGAATGGTTTTTTCAATCATAGAAACAGCCATAAATACGCATGGGAGGCAAGAGGCACAAAATCAGTACTAGATTATCCTATTTGCAATATCAAACTAGCAGATTTGGTTTTAGATACAAGAGTTATTCGAGGCCCAAAATTAGAAACAGACCACTACCTATTAATTTGTCCCATTAGAATAAAACCTTGATGGCACTGCTCGATGAAGAAACCAAAAAATAAAAATAGAGCCTCTCTTTACAAAGTACAACTTCTTCATGATCCTAGCTAAGTTATCGCAATCAACTCCAACAGTAGAAAATTTGGAAGAGGAATGGAAACACCTAACAACCATCTTAAAATAAGCAGCCAAAGAAAGCCTTGGCACCAAAACAAAATGGCAGAGGAACAGAGGACTCAGATATATGGGATGAAAACATCAAAGGAATAATCAAAGACAAACAGAAGGCCTACAGGAAGTACTTATGTACTAAGAAAGATGAGGATAAAATAGATTACCACAGAAAGAGAGCAATTGCAAAGAGAGAAGTGCGCAAATACCATAGGAGGAACTGGGAAGAATTTGTACCCCATTTAGAAAATGACATAACCAGACCTCAACCACAGACTTACAAAATTTTGAAAAATGTAAATAGGGAAACTGAAGACGCATTCAGAATCAACACAATCTCCTGCAACACTTGGTCAAATCACTTTCAAAGTGTATGGTCACAGAATGTCTCACCTATTCAGACACTCCACTCAGACAATCCTCACATTTAACGCATTACAATGGCAGAACTCGTTGCAGTCCTGAAAACACTAAAGTGCAATAAAACACCTGGGGGAGATGGCTTAAATATAGAGTTATTCAAATATTCATGTGAATCTTTCCAAGAAAGATTCACCCAGTTCCCAAATAGAATTTGAAAAGGAGAAAACCCACCTGAAAACTGGAATAGAATAGTTATACCCATTTTCAAGAAAGGTGACAAAAATGATTGTGAAAACTACAGAGGCATATGCTTATTAAATTCTGGTTATAAAATATACGCCAACATCTTTAAAAATAAACTGTACAAACACTATGAGAACATTCTGGGAGAGGAACGATTCGGCTTCAGAAAGGGAAGATCTTGCTGCGATGGTTATTTCACAATGAAAATTCTTCTAGGAAAACACAGGGAATTTAATGTAGAAACACATATTGCCTTTGTGGGCTTCAAAAAATCTTTTGACAAAGTAAACTGAAATATTTTACATAATAGTTTAATATCTGACCACACCCCACAACAGATGGTACAGAACATAAGTGACCTTTACAAACATAACGTGATTTCCATAAAGGTCAACGATAAATTATCAGAGTGGAAAACAATAAACACAGGAGTAAGACAGGGTTGCAGTCTTTCCTCTCTCCTGTTCATAATCTATATGAATGCTCTCATACGAGAATTTAGAGAAACAAGACATAGTTCCATCCGTATTAACAGAAATCTACAGCTCGACACGATATTATTTGCAGATGACTTGTGTTGGTCGCCACCTCAGAAGATGATTTACAGCATTCAGTGTATAACTTAAACCTAGTCTCAGAAAAGTATTCAATGGAAATACCCCCTGAGAAAACTAAGATAATGGCTTTCTGTGGCAAGGAACCAGTAAGAAGCAAGATCTGCTTAAATAACATCATTTTGGAAAGAGTAAATGATTTTAAATACCTCGGCTACAAACTGTCTTTCTTTGAAGAATTGGACATACCCGAGAAAATCTCCAAATTCAACAGATGTTTGGGAATCATCAATAAAGTTTATAGACATCATTAGTTCAAAAACACACCGTACAAGAATCTGCAAAACCTTGGCAAGACCTGTACTTTTGCTATGGAAGTGAAGCATGGACCATGAGGAAATGCGATGATAGAAGAATAACTACAGCTGAAATGAAATACATGCGGCGAACAGCAGGAGTCACTAAGTGGGAACACAAAAGAAATACAGATGTGCTGAATGACCTTAAAAGCAGACCTATATTGGAATACATCTATGAAAACCAGAGAAATTGGCTAGAACACCTAAAGAGGATGAACAGAAGCAGAATCCCCAAAGCAGTCATAAACAACTGCCCCGGTGGGAAGAGTTCTCTGGGACGCCCCAGGAAGAGATGGCGTGAAAATGTAAATCTTTTGTATGGACCGTAAGTGTTCTTCTATAGGACTAATACCTGAAAGGATGATAATGATGATGATTATTATTGTCGTAGTAAGGTATGTACGATCATATTATTTGTGAGGTTATGTCATGAAACTTGTGCTGTATAAATATTAATATGAGTTTAGTTAATGTAAGAATCCGTAATTAATAGTGTATAATTTATTATTACCTGTATATATGATGTATATTCCACTACAATATTGTGCAACACACCGTTATATCCAGAATGTACGACAAGAACTATGTAGAACCTTCCTTACATAGTAACTGTGCTATTGGACACTCTGGAATTCACAAGAAGATATGTTGTGACATATCCTTCTAGAAGCCTGGCCAGGCACAGCTATAAGGAGGCGGTCTTGACGGTGGAATGGAGTTATTGTTTAACAGGAGTTGTTTTGATGAGACATGTGTAGAAGTCGTGTTTGAAGTATGTGAATTGGTTTTGTTGAGTTGGTAGTTGACATGCCTCTGGTGCAGTCTCCGTCTTATGCTTCACGTAGGCAGTTGTTCAAAATGATGGTTTATTGATGTGTGTTTAATGTGAAAAGAAGTTGTAAATAAATTAATGTACGCAAGTGACAGCATTTTTTGTGCGCCTTTGTGAATACATCAAGCAGAAACAAGTTCCTCTGGGATTGAGAAGAGAAAGATGTAGAAGAACTGGGATTCATGAGGAGAAAACCTATTTATTGAAGATGGCAGTATATAAAGATGTGGGTATTGTCCTTGTTCGTTTGTGTTTTCAAGTTTGTCCTTGTTTCCTCTTTTGTTTTGCTCCCTCTAACCCACAGTGACCTATCATTATGTTCATCCTGTTGTATGTTCCATTAAAAAAAAATCCTATCTCTTTCTGTATGACGTGATAATAGGAGATTAGTATCACATGTGTAGGTGAAAAGTAAGCTAGAGGTGAGGTGCATGCTTACACAAAATATCACACTGGCACTATTAACTCTTGACTTAACCTGTTACTGATGGAGCCATGGAGACACTGAACAAAACTGAAAATGCAACCTAGAAGAGAACAAAGATTCATAATTGCCATTAATAATTTTGTTATATCAATATGAGATATTGTGTGGAATATACAGGAAATAATTTCTCCCTATTTCATTGTTGGGAACTTAGAGAACGTAAGATATCCCACGGCAAGTAAGTCCAGTATTGTCATATCTTTTTTTTGGAGGTTGTATGACTCGACATTTAAAGTTCAATAATTATCCCAATTGTACATTCATAAGACAGTATTTTTAGTTAATCAAGCTGTGATATTGAAGTTGTGGCCTCACTTGTGAACCCCGGTAAATGAGTCCTAATAGTACAAGAATAATATATTTGGAGCTGATATTTCTTATATCGGTGATATCAGTGAGATCTGACTAGGGGTCAGAAGGTGGAAGAGAAATGTAGATCAATACCAGTTGCCAAAAGGAAGCACTGGATGGCAGAAGACACTCTAGCTTTTGTTGACGAGAAGAGAGGTCTGAAGTTCAGATGGGTTGGCAATGAAGACAGATGAAGGAAAGGCTCAGGACAGTAAATAAAGGAATCAAGACAGCATCTGAGAGAGAGAGAGAGAGAGAGAGAGAGATTTAGACATTATGTCCTTCAAAGGAGAGCAGCATGTAGAACATCAAGAATCCTATGAACTCTTCAACAAAGTGAAGTACTTGACAAGGGAATTTCATGTCATGACACAGGTCATTTGCAACTCAAAAGAGGAAAAGGAAACCAATCCCAAGACCGTCACAGAGGTATGGAAGTGCTAATGTGAAGCCCTATTCAAAGGATATCCTGCATGTGTCCGAACGACGCACTATGATCCTCTGACAGAGAAGGAACTGGAAATGTTGAGATCAGAATTAGGGAAAGCAGTCAAACACTGTGATACAACAAATCTCCTGGTACACATAGGATCAAAGCTTAAATCCTACAATCTGTGGGTAAGGCTTGCGTTGATGCCATACTGGGCCTGTGCAGGATGGTGTCAGACTTAGGAAAATTACCAGGTGGGGGATGCAAATCTTTTCTTTCCTAATTAGAAAATGGGAGCACCCACTTACTGTGCGATAGCACTGATCCTTCACACCGGCAAGCTTCTTCTCTACATCATGAATAGGCTCAAAGCCATCGTGCTGCTGCAAATTACTGAAGAACAGAATGGCTTCATACCTAGCAAGAGCATCAAGGAGCATTTCCTGAATGTTCAACAGATTGCGGAAAAAGCTCAAGAGTTCAGTGTCACAACATTCCTATATTTCGTAGCCGGATCCCGTGAGATCGACTTAGGTCTGACACTAGACTCATCAGAGTGGGATGTGTCAGACTGACACTGACGCTGGGGTGTATGCAGGTGAACTCATTTCATGCCCCTCCCTGAAGGGTAGGGGCGGGCCGTCCTGAAGGTAATGCCTTCACTCTGGCCAGGAGTTTCGGCAGGTTGAAGGAGGAGTGATGGTATGGGGACGAGGGTAATTTGATGTATGGAATTAGGAGGTGTGCAAATTTATACAAACACAGATCTACACATATTCTACACTGATACAAAAACAGATAAGGAGTTTGGAAATATCTTTGGTAGTGTTGCACTCCGGTGAATTATTCAGGTCTCATTCCGTAATCTTGAGGAGAATGTCCACTCTCGTAGGCGCTATTTGCCGATAGTGTTGCACTGTCTCGCATTGTGAATAGTTGAAGTCTGTGAGGGAGGTAGGTCAAACTGCATTATACTTGGGTTTCTAAACGATGAAGGTGGAAATGTGTGTTTAATCCTGTGTGAATGGCCTGAAAATGAAGATTGAATGCCTGATTGGCTGCCGCTTTGAGATGGGATAATATTAAGGGGCGATGGATTGTGTTAAAAACCGGATGAGGTCTTCTATGGTGAGTGCTGGGTAGATGGAGTTTGACGGAAGAATGGGTTTATCTAGTGTGCGGATAGGAGCTATAAGATCTGGGCGGTTTAGAGGGGCAGTTGGGCAGGCTTTTCACTGTCTTGAATAAGTTGTGCGAGCAAGTCCACAGGTGTGGTACTGCGGAGGAAGTTCTCGTTTGTTGGGGCAAATAGGTGTTGAGTGGGACTGATTGCAGTGGCCACTGTTCAGTCTATCGGAGCGACATTGAGCTGTGCAGTGATCATTATATTGTAAGAATCGTCCACATCTTATAGCTAGAGGAGGAGGAGTGTGTGAGGGTTCCACCCGATGATGTTGACGAAAAATGTAGACACTATATTCCAGCAATCTGTCCAAATCATTGGTGGATGGTAAAAGGAGACGAATCATGTAGGTCGGTCCGGTGGCGTTTTTAATTCGGATGGCTTTCCGTACTACAATACAGTCATCTTGAATTTCTTTGACTATTGCATCTTCCGTGATGGCTGCGTCAACTCCCTTGATCATGCAGCTGAATAGCTAGTTGCGAGGCGATGGTGAAGTACTGACAGGCTGGGGGACTTGTTGAAATGGTGCAGATGAACCAAATTGAGCGGGGCTGATGGTGTTGCAGATCTTGTTTGCACCTTCTTCGCTGTTCACTTTGATGATGATTCCTTGTTCCATTGAGCAGATGTCAGCAATGTCATCCTTCTGTATACTGAAGTGAAGGAGAGTAGAAAGGATTTTCTGGGCTGAGCGGAATTCTGGCACGGGATTGGAAAGGAGTAATGAATGGGTCCCTTGGGGACGGGGTTGGAGCGTACGAGTTGAAATGATAGGACGTTTGGTTGGTAGGAGAGGGAGGAAATTGGCATCGGGAATAGTGTTGGGAGAGACTGAGTTTTTGATGGTGTCGATGTCTGGTTGAGAGGGAGCAGAGATGCTGCGAGGTGGATTTTCTATTGCGAGGCGGCGAGGAGCAGGCTCACTTCCATGTGCGGTGCGAGGTGCTGTACGCTTGTACTGAATGTTGTGGTCGTACTGTGGAGCAGGTTGTGCTAGCAGGTGACTAGGGTAATTCAGATGATTCATAAACGTAGACATCAGTGCTGTGTGATGGGCTACTGCTGTGGCTTCGGCGGCTGATTGGCTTTGCTGAGTGGTGGTGGTGGTGGTAGAGGTGGTTGTAGTGACTGTAGCATTGGTGATAGGTGTGTACTGGTAGTACGGATACACCTCTTCTTAGAGAAACGAACTCTAGACTTCCTGGAGACTTGACTTCAGTAAAACGAAGAGTATATAGGAGTGGCTGAGGGGGATTTTAGCCTGGATCAGAAGAATGAAGAGCTGTACTGCGCTAGTTGAGGAATATGCAAGTCCAGGGGTGAAACCCCACAAAACCACTCAGTCCACCTGTCCAATACACTTTTTTAAGCGTCGATAAGACGTCGTGCTGGATTACGGTGTGCGGGCTCGTCAGACTTGACACGTACTCTGTGATTTGAGAATACACCACCAGGAGTGCAGTGTCAATGAAGGATCCCAGGTGAACTTATTAGAAGCCCATTATAAGAGGCACAGTCTGATAACTGCATACGGGAGATAAATCTCCACAATGGAATTATTGCCCGCCTAGCAATTCCGAATGGAAATTCTAAGTTCCCATGGAGGGAATTGGATATTTTTTCCACCAATAGGGCATGTCAAGAAACAGATCAGACGTAAGACGAAACGCTGGTTGATAGAGCAAACGCCTGAGAAGCCTTACATCTGATCTGTTTTTTTACATGCTCTATTGGTGGAAAAAATATCTAATTCCCTCCATGGGAACTTAATAATTTCCATCCCATGAGATCTCCGAAGTTAAGCAACATTGGGCGTGGTCGAGATTTGGATGGGTTGCCATGTGCTGTTGGTGGGGATAAGGGAATGGAGGAGCAGAAAGGAACTGGCCATCCTACCGTACGTAAACTCCGGCTCATTCACACCTCTACGGAGGTTTGGACCTGCCTTCGGGCAGAATACACCCTTACCTTCCTTACTTACAAGAAAGCTATTGACTCTGTGAAGTGGGAGCACCGATGAGAGATATTACAGAGTGTGGGAGATCTGGGCCACCTGATACTGCTGATCTTCGTGCTCTACACCAACAACTGAGCCAGGGCCCAGGTCAGTGAAACTTCAGGAACTTTCAAAACCGAGGTAGGACTCAGATATGTTTGAATTTTATTTCGTCTGTTGTACAGCATCTATTCTCAATAATTATGAGAAAGGTCCTTGAATAATGGGACTGTCAAAAATCTGACTCCCTCTGCCAGGTTTGAACCCACTATCTTGAGATCCGGAGGCCGGCACTCTACCACATTCATAAGACAGTATTTTTAGTTGATCAAGCTGTGATATTGAAGTTGTGGCCTCATTTGTGAACCGTGGAAAATGATATCATGACTTCAGTAACATTAGTAAACATTTTTTCTCTAACTGATGTAGTTATTTGCAGTGTATGCTGTGGCCAACGCACACCGCACCATACCGAAGGTCACGTGACGAAGTGTCCGATGCGTCATCTAGGGGAACCAGACAGTCAAGACTATCCCTCCTGGGTGCACACCCTACATTGAGCCACTTGATGTGCTATTCTTCTGACAGTTCAAGGCGGTGCTGAAGTGGATTGAAGATCACAGCATCCTTAACGACTATTATTTCACACAATCATTGAGGGATTCGATTTTGTTGCTGATGTGTATTCTATACAATTGGTTCTGCTCTCCATTCTTCGGTGACTTTGTTCGGTACTCCTGGACTGTAGCTGGATATAATTAATGACTTAAGAGAAGAGAGGTTCAAAATACCGCTCAAACATATTTTTGATGTTGAAAAGCAGCGTGGCTCGGAAGACTGCTTAATGCAGGCATTCATGAAGTGCTTCTACTGTGATAAGCTACTCTGTTTCCAGCACTTTATACTCAGTGGACATGTTCATCCTCGTATTCTTTTACCAAGAGCTACCAACAACCCATTTTTTTTTAACTCGGTGACTAAACATGCGCATGATTGTGAAGTGCAGTGCGATTGTCAAAGGCAAATACTGTGCACATATTTGTAATGTACATGTAAAACTCTTACGTGCAAACCTAAACTTTTTTGCAGTTGCGATTGCAACTTGCCTAACTTCCTTGTCAGATGAGATCAAGTGACATTTTTCAATGGCTTGCACAATGACTGCCAAGTTAAATAAGATCTGGAAAGACAGGAAAATCACTGAGAACACTAAACAGCAGTTGGTCAGTGCTTCCCAATTGTATCAAATGCTGCCGTGACATGGACTGTCAAGGCAGCTAACAGGAAGAGGATAGAAGCAATAGAAATATGGGCGTATCACAGTGTCCTAAGAATATCTTAGACACATCATACCACTGCATCATTTCTTGAAGAGCTAAAGGTCAACAATAGGCTAATAAAAAAAAGTTTAACTGATACTGGCTAAGATACTTTGGACACAACTACAGATGAATGGGACCAGTGGAGAAGCTGATGGTGGAAGGGAAAATGCAAGGAAGACAACTTTTGGAACAAGTACCAACCAGATGGGTAGACCAAAGACGCTAGAGGAGAAGTCTCTCTGTGAGGCTACAGAGTTCATTCAGGACTGCAAAACGTGGCAGGAACTTTCCAGTTGTACATGTTGCCACACCCTGTCAAGGATACAAGGATAGAGAGACACAAAGGGAGATTTCTATTTTAAATTGTCCTTATTCGTACAATACTTAGCTGTAAACAAGAGCTAAAAGGTTTCCACCTATTCAATACTCATTTATTGTAACCTAAGAAATTTACATATATTTCAAACTAGCGAATGTACCCGTGCTTCGCTACGGTATTCTACATTGTATTCGAATATCGAAGTAAATAGTGTACATGCAGTAAATAAGATTGTTTTAAAATTGCATGTCTCTTAGCGTTATCCGAGAAAGAGCATAGGGAGGTCCCCGTACATTGTTTCCAATGTAAAGTGTTTGTTACGGATTTGTGATATAATGGCAGGCTCACTTGCCTACTGGCATTCACAATCGAGTTGGGAAGTTTACATTATAATTGCAGGCCCCATTGCCTACTACGCAGACAGAATCGATTTGGGGAGTTTTCGTTAAAATGGCAGCCCCCCTTTCCTACTTCCAGACAGATTACAGTTGAGTTTCTATTATAATGGTAGGCAATTACCCTACTATCACTAGAAATTGAGTTGTGCAGTTATTATTATAATGCCAGGCCCATTTTCCTACTGCCAGCCAGCTTACTGCCAGTCACACCAAGTTGGTGAGTTTCCATCAAAATAGCAGGCCACTATGCCTAATGCCAGTCACATTTTAGATGAGGACATTTCTTTATAATGGCGAGCACCCTTGCCTACTGCCAAACACAATCGGGGTAGGGGAGTTTTAAACAAAACTGTATGCTCACTTGCCTTCTGCAAGTCAAATCGAGAAGGGAACTACAGTATTCATTACAATTGTAGGTCTTCCTTACTAATGACAGTTACACAGGAGTTGGAGAAGGAACCCTTTCCTACTGCCAGTCAAAGTCAGTGTGGGGAGTACTGATTACAATATCAGACCAACCCTTTCTCGATCGCTAAAACTCGACATCAGTGAATATATATAGATCGACTTACGAAAGTATATGCGTGTTTACAATATTGAAGACCTTAATTTACAAATTAACTGCTACTAAACGTACGTCATATCGACAAAGGATTATACCATAAGACACGCCGGATTTAGTGGCCTAAATGGCTGGTCCTATGATATGTCATCTATTCTTGGGTCAGATTGAGTTAGAAACGTGGAACAGGGTAAAGGTTTTGTAAGATTATCTCACATTACATTACTTTTCGGATAATTATGTGACAGCTACATACATAGCATTTGGCTCACATATGCCTACTGGGTGGGCCAATTTTCGTGAAGAGTATGATGATTCTTTATTTCATATAAGTAATTGAAAGTATGAATTATGCATGTGAAAATTCCAAATTGACTTAACATAGATTAATAGAGAAAAATCATTTAAAGTTAAAAACTTCATTATTGTTCCGTATTGAATAGAGAAATAAGATGTACAATATTATAGGTTAGGATCCACCTTTCAATACTCCGTTATAAGATGGTAAAAAGTAGTTACAACCTGTTTAATGGGACCGGTTTCAACACATTTTAAGTGTCATCATCAATTTGGCTGATGATGACACTTAAAATGTGTTGAAACCGGTCCCATTAAACAGGTTGTAACTACTTTTTACCATCTTATTACGGAGTATTGAAAGGTGGATCCTAACCTATAATATTGTACATCTTAGAGAAAAATCAAACGTAAAAGGGATACAGATACGGCAAAAAGTCATAAGACCAAGGTTGTAGATCAATCCAAATTGAACGGAGATTGTGCAGTCCGTTATGTGATAGGAATTTCCGAAGGTCTGCACCATCATTAAAATTGCCTGCACATTTCGATATTCTTCGGGGATAAAAAGTGAAAAATTTAATGATCTAGGATGTTTTCCGTTCGTTACAGGCTAAAACGTATAATTTTGTCAAATTTCAATTATCTTCTTTTTCTTCTGGCAGATTATGCCGCAGTCTGGATTTTGGGCAAGGCGGGTAAAAATTAGGACTTTCAGGAAACAAAACCAAAAATTATGGAGATGGTCATTATTACCCCTTAAACGGAAAGCTGTACGAAAATTTTGCCAAAATAGTCAGTGTAGAGGCACACAGTCGTTACGATTTGATTTATATAGATAAGGAATCTGCTCCATGTAAAACACCTTTTGGGCTATGTCCGCTGGACTTAACCTGCAAAAGTGACCATTCA
This sequence comes from Anabrus simplex, assembly GCF_040414725.1. NCBI lineage: Eukaryota > Metazoa > Arthropoda > Insecta > Orthoptera > Tettigoniidae > Anabrus > Anabrus simplex. The sequence continues at coordinate 259,645,244 of NC_090268.1, read as the reverse complement.
TGATATCTCCCTTATTAATCCTCCTGACGAAAAAATGCACATGAAAAAAAAGGTTTAGAGGTGGAATTCCATCACGTTTAGTCGATTTCCAGTCAGGTTGGTCTTGTTCTGTATATATTGTGGAAGAGTAAAATCACCATTTGTGTTCCCTATAAACCGCCAGTCCATTCCGGAACATGAAATGTTATTTACGTTTAAAACCTACCTTTGGACAGGTGGATGCTAAATATAAACTTTGGTTCGAATGTCCTCAGTAGTTTTCAAGTTGTAAGGAATATGCTTTACACGCACCCACTCGTGAGTCAAGTCCGATGGGACTTGTACAGAAAAACGATCCGTTAATGATATCTCCCTTATTAATCCTCGTATCTAAATGATGCACATGAGAAAAAAGGTTTAGAAATTAATTTCTACCAAGGTAGGTAGATTTCCATTAAGTTTGGTTGTGTATATTTTGTGGAAGGGCAAAATCACTGTTTCGGTTTTGTATAAACCCCCAGTCAGTTCAGGGATTTAGAAACAATATTTGCCCTAAAACCTATCAAGGACAGGTGTATTCTAAATATGAGTCTTGGTGGAAATACATCCAGTAGTTTGTAGCACTCGCGTACATACGGCGTAATTAAGGAAGAAAATAATACAGTTAAGAAAGTTGAAAGTAATAGAAAATGGATTATAACTGAGGACAGCCGGATAACGACAAATATGTAAATGCCAAGTGAATGTATTGGAAGATCAAATGCCCCTCAATAAATTATGCTAGTGTGAGTTATGGATATAATAAAGCGGTAACAGAGGAGAAATTTAGGTCCAGTGATTCTTAGGTAAACAAATAAGAAGAAGATGACTAATGGTGTTATTACTTAATCTATTCGAGGGCGGTTATAACATCCAACGATATTCCGCCAATATCCCGCAGATAGGCCGATTGATGCCTCTCTTGCCTTCTACCCAAGGAACAACCACGAATTTAAAAGCATGATGAGGAAAATGGCAATACATTACTTCCCTGCTGGCATGCAGTCAGAGACGTTGCCATGGTAACCTGTAGGTTTGTTGTTGGTCTGTCGGTCACTCAATGCAGAGCATGTTACCAGCGGAAAATTGTAAATTTCTCCGTCATGTGAAGGGTAAGGTAAATTATGAACATAACGAAAGTTGTTTATAATAAAGAGACGTTTCACGTACCGTAAACGAAGTTTACAGAAAATCAATAGTATAAGAGAAAATGGAGGAAAACCATTCTGGTTTTCCTATATGGTTTTCCTATAAACCCCCGTCTGTTCAAAGATTTTAAAATGATATGCATATCGAAACCTTCCCCGGGATGAGTATACTCTAAATATGAAGTTTGGTTGAGATCTATCCAGCTGTTTCGACGTGATGGTGGAAAAACCATTCAGGTTTTCCTATAAACCCCCGCTCTATTCAAAGATTTTAAAATAATATGCATATCAAAACCTTCCCCGGGATGAGTATACTCTAAATATGAAGTTTGGTTGAGATCTATCCAGGCGTTTCGACGTGATGGTGGAAAAACCATTCAGGTTTTCCTATAAACCCCCTGTCTATTCAAAGATTTTAAAATTACATGCGTATCGAAACCTTCCCCGGGATGAGTATACTCTAAATATGAAGTTTGGTTGTGATCTATCCAGGCGTTTCGACGTGATGGTGGAAAAACCATTCTGGTTTTCCTATAAACCCCCCGAGTATTCAAAGATTTTAAAATGATACGCATATCGAAACCTTCCCCAGGATGAGTATACTCTAAATATGAAGTTTGGTTGAGATCTAACCAGCCGTTTCGACGTGGTGGTGGAACAGACAGACAGACAGACAAACAGATAGACACGAAACGTAAAAACCACCGATTCGGTCTTGAGTTGACCTAAAACAGATAAATATCTGAAAAATTGGCAAAACAAAAGAAATCACAGACAGCGGACCCCCTACAATTTTATTTATATAGACTAGTTTTGGTCTTGCTAGAGATCATCACTGAAAATCATAAAGTTAAGGCAAGACATAAATTATAATCGATACCATGTATAAAATAAGAGTGTGTTGTTGTCATTCGGTGCAAGACAAGTGAAGAGCTGAATGATAAACTCATAATGATCATTTTGCCATTAATGCTTTCACGGCCCGTACTTATAGACATGATAGTGTATAAGCTTTTGGGCTTTTGCCGTGTCAAGAAAATAAGATGAAATTCTTAACGTTTTGCAGAAAACTGTGCTCTGCGTCCTCAGAAGAAATCTTGACTGTCCACGAGAAAGTCTTCTTAAACAATGACACTTTGAATTTCGGAACGTTATAGTAGAAGTGGAAATGGTACGTTCATTCGCCACCAGATGGCCCCCAGGACGTGGCACAACTCTAGTGTTCGAAGCGGAAGCTGACTGAACCACCATAATCAGACTAAGTGGTTCACATATCGTGTTTGTGTAACATATGGCAGGTGTAAGACATAGACATAAGCCTGGAATGAAACATCTGGCGACGAGGAACGTACAAAATTGGAAAATGCAGAGATGAAATAATAATAGTGAAGGGACAGGGAAGGGCACTACCTACGTAAATTCTTAATGGCTGGCAACCAGGTATTACTTAATTGATAGCCAGTGTCCCTGTTGAAATTGTTAGGATTTCTACGTATTTCCACAGCTTCCCATATAATCCTGGACCTATAGTGTCTAGTGTGGGTAAGAGCTCGAGCATCTTGGAACATGACATCATGACCCTACGACAGAGCTTGCTCAGCTATTGCCGATTTGTCAGGTTGGTTGAGACGAGTATTACGTTCATGTTCTTTGGTGCGGGTACCAATGGACCGGCATGTTTGGCCAATGTATACTTTACCGCACGTACAGGGAGTTTCGTATACCCCAGGATGTAAAAGTGGGGACAGTTTGTTCTTGGCTTTACCTCAGGTTGTGAGCAATTTTAGTGGCGGTGCCAAACATCGTTTTTATATTGTGTTTGCAGAGGACCTTGGCAATTTGATCTGTGGTGTTGTGAATGTAAGGCAAGTAGGCAGTTCCCTTCACTTCTTCCTTCTGTGAGCTTTGCTTGGTCGTTTCTCTGGGATGTAGGTCTCTATGAATCTGCAAATCACTGTAACCATTACCCTTGAACGCGACTTTGAGTATGTCCATCTCCATCTGGATATGTGATGGCTCAAAAATTCACCTCGCCCTCTTGGCGAGTGTCATGAGAATGCCTTGGTTTCTTGCTGCATGGTGGTGAGAATCTGCAAGAAGATAGCAATTTGTAAGGGTAGGCTTACGATAGACGTTATGTCCTTAGGAGCTGTCCAGTTTCTTTCTTACTAGAACATCCAAGAAAGGAAGGAAACCGTCCGACTCCATTTCCATAGTGAATTTTATTGACGGATGTTGCTGATTTAGGTGGTTTAGAAATAAATGTTCTCAGGACCTTCTGTCCAGACTACAAATACATCAACATACCTCCACCATATCATAGGCTTGACAGGCGCCGAAGCAATAGCCTCTTCCTCAAAATTCTCCATAAAGAAATTAGCCACTACGTGGCGAAAGTGCACTTCCCATAGCCACTCCATCCGTCTGTTCATAAAAATTCCCACCACACAAGAAATTGCTGGATGTCATGCAGTGGTAAAATAGCTTAGTAACGTCCTCAGGGAACAGGTGTTCAATGAGAGAACATCGGCACTTTAGTGAACAAGGACTCCATGTCGAAACTCACCAAAAGTGCATTAGGTTGAAGGGTTATGGTTGACAGCTTGTTGACGAAATACCGAGAGTCCCTGACGTATGATTCCGTACGTCCTATGTGTGGCTGCAGCAATTTGCTTAGGTATTTAGCCAGAGCATGCGTAGGAGAACCTATCACACTAACAATAGGTCTGAGGGGAATATAATTTTTTTATAGATCTAAGGCAGTCCATATAATCTAGGTGGCACTGCATCCCCCGGCGACAGATGTTTCAGCCTCCTCTTTTGGAATTGAGGATTATCTTAAGAGATTCACGGTGGCATTGGACTCACGAGTGGTGGGGTCACGTGAGTTCAGTCTGTAAACAGGCTCTGGCAATATAGCCAAGATCTTATTCTTATATTCGTCAGTGTCCATAACCACTGTCGCATTACCCTTAAGCTGAGAGAATGGTCAGTTCAGAATTATCTCCAAGTTCCTTCAGAGCTCTCCTTTCGCCTCTTGTTAAATTCGGCGTGGGTACAACAGTGGACTTTACGAGTCTCGCACATTTCTGTCTTAACTCCTCAGCCTCGTCCGTAGGTAGTTTGTGGATGGCTGCCTCAACGGAAGTGGTTAACTCCTCAGTGGAAATTTTAGAGGGAGCAACAGCGAAATTAAGACCCCTAGCTAGAACTGCCATTTGGTTCTCGTCCAAGGATTTCTTGGTAATACTAAATTCCCATGAAGGGAATTAGATATTTTTCCACCAATAGAGCATATCAAAAATGAGATAAAAAATTGGATGTATGGCTTTTCAGGCGTTTGCTCTATTAACCAGCATTTCGTCTTAGGTCTGACACTAGACTCGTCAGAGTGGGATGTTCACAATTAAGTATTTATTTTCCACCTAGTCGATACAATGATGCTGGGGTGTATGCAGGTGAACTTATCAGAAGCCTCTTATGTGGCACAGTCTGATAACTGCATACAGGAGATAAAACTCCACAATGGAATTAATGCCCGCCTAGCAATTCCAAATGGTAATACTAAATTCCCATGAAGGGAATTAGATATTTTTCCACCAATAGAGCATATCAAAAATGAGATTAAAAATTGGACGTATGGCTTTTCAGGCGTTTGCTCTATTAACCAGCATTTCGTCTTAGGTCTGACACTAGACTCGTCAGAGTGGGATGTGTCAGACCCTACCCACTGATGCTGGGGTGTATGCAGGTGAACTTATCAGAAGCCTCTTATGTGGCACAGTCTGATAACTGCATACAGGAGATAAAACTCCACAATGGAATTAATGCCCGCCTAGCAATTCCAAATGGTAATACTAAATTCCCATTACCGTATGCAGTTATCAGACTGTGCCACATAAGAGGCTTCTGATAAGTTCACCTGCATACACCCCAGCATCAGTGGGTAGGGTCTGACACATCCCACTCTGACGAGTCTAGTGTCAGACCTAAGACGAAATGCTGGTTAATAGAGCAAACGCCTGAAAAGCCATACATCCAATTTTTTATCTCAAGGATTTCTGGGAAAGATTGACAACAGGTTTACTAGCATCCGCGTTCATGTGAGAGACCGCCTGTTTCTGAGCTAGACGGAGGAACTTTGATTTCTGTCTGAATGACACTTGGTTGAATTTTTATTCAGCCTGTATAGAAGTAATGCGATCGAAATCCAACCACAATTCCCGCGAGAGTGTGTTGCTTAACAGCAGGTGTAAACGAAACAACTCTTGGAAGACTGAATCCAGTTCCCTATGAGTGTTATGCACTCTCTCGATCACAAGAGCCTTGCTAGTGCGTTAATATATTCTCCTGGCTTTTGGTGTATTTAACGTGTGCTTCAGCTTCACACAGTTGGGAATGATGTTATGGTCCCTGCATCTCAGGAGAAAGCACAAAGAAGAAAGAAGAATAGACTTCCTTCTCCTTAATTTGCTGAATTTTGAAGCCTTCTTGAAAGTATCCTCCCCATAGAGGATTTTAATGTTGCCATTAATGCTTTCACGGCCCGTACTTACAGACATGATAGTGTATAGGCTTTGGGCTTATGCCGTGTCAAGAAAATAAGTTAAAATTCTTAACATTTTGCAGAAAACTATGCTCTCCATCCTTAGAAGAAATCTCGACTGTCCACGAGAAAGTCTTCTTAAACAATGACACTTCAAATTTCGGAACGTTATAATAGAAGTGGAAATGGTACGTTCATTCGCCACTAGATGCCCCCCAGGACGTGGTACAACGCTAGTGTTCGAAGCGGAAGCTGACTGAACCATCACAATCATTATGATCATATTTGTTCTGGTGTGATTTTGAATTATTCTCAACATTTTCTTCTAATTTGAAGAATGCACTTCTTAAAAGACTGGGTTAAACACTTAAGAAGAATCTTCTTGAATTCAGTTCAATTGAAATAAGTGTGAACAGAATAATGTTGATGGGAAAGTGTTGAGATGTTTACTTGTTTTCAGTATGGATCTTTGAAAAAGTTGAAAGAGCAAAAGCGAAGAAATAGAATAGAGCTGACTTGTAGATGGGAAGAGGAAGAGAAGGGAGGTATACAATGTTAATTGAAACTTCCTAACCATATCATACATTACAAACATATATAAAGGAAATACAGATTATAAATTGCAAACTATACCCAAGAAACATGAGCGTCAAATATAAACAGCATTAGTTAAAAGGAGAAAAGGTGACCAAAGAAAAGGGTAGGAAAGTCTAAACATCCCAAAACACGGGGGATAGAAAAAACGAACTGCGTTGAAGCTAGTACTTAGACTCACTCAATTCAATACCCATAGATCCGAACAGTTCACATCACAAATTCAGCTTAGGTGATAGAAAGATTCAACATGTTTGGCACATCGGTCTGTCGTCGGACATAACTTAAATATTAATCGATATTTAGTCACCATAGCCAAAAGGTACCAACATAAGCTTCGATAAGGAATGATACATGATAAAAACGCTCTTATCCAGAATAAATAAAAATAAAATCTCATACGGATAATTTGATAGTCCTTTTAAAAATATTAATACCTCGTGGCTTCTTCCTTACAATGATAATCTAGGCACTCAGACAACACTGAGACAATATGCCACAGAAGATCTTTCTCTCCAACAGGCCATGGATTGTCTCTGCCAGACACTGGCTCGAGGCTGAAATACATATAAACTAGTTGGAGAGGGGAGGTGCGGCGTAGGGGTTATGACACACACGGAGAGGGGTGGAAGAATATGCTGGAAGGTAATCGAGCATTGTAGATATGGCCTCGATGATGTCATTGAAAGTTGTGGAGGCAATCAGATGACAGTAATGCTGCTGCAGCCGTCGAGTTTGCAAGTAAAGCCACATCATGTCAAATAAAAGAACAAGTGTGAGGACTCCTTGAGTTCAAGCGTGGCCCACCAGGCAGCGCTAGAGTGGGCAAGGTCCACAGTACCGATCATCTGGTCTTAGGGATGATGCCTGAGAAAACGTTTTACTCCATAACTGATAAGTTTTTAGATTTTTAGATTATGTCTTTTGCTTGTAATTTTGGCTAGGCTGATTATGGTCCAAAAAACGGACCAAAACTAGTACCTGTTGTTATTATTATATTGTAATGTTTTGATAAACATTAAATGATTTTAAGTATTGAGAAGGTGGTACAATAAAATTTTGTACTCATTTTTAAGTTAAATCTTAACTCAATATGGAACCCAACCATGAAGTTTATTACTTTTAAATGATTTCCTTCGTCCTGAAGAAAAATTGGCACTTCAGATAATGATAAACAAGTCTGGGTATTATATCCATAATAAGTTGAAGACAACAGCCAGCTCCTGAAGGATCTTCTTCTTCTACTTCTTCATGTGCCATCTTCTAGCAAAGGTTGGCAGTCAACATGGCGATCTTGAATTTGGATGCAGCGACATGAAACAGAGCCATTGTGTCCAACCCATACTAGTCTACGAGGTTCTTCATCCATAGGGTTCGTCGGCTACCAGGACTCCTACGTCCTTCTATTCTTCCTTGTATAACAAGCTGCAGGATTCTGTACTTATCATTCCACATTATATGGCCAAAGTATTCTAGCTTGTGCCTTTTAATTGTCAGCATGACTTCAGTCTTCTTTCCAAGTCAACCCAATACCTCGGAATTCCAGATTCTGTCTATCCATGAAATGTGAAGCATCCGTCTGTACACCCATATTTCAAATGCTTCCAGTCTTTTACAGAGGGCTTGAGTAAGTGTCCAGCCTTCCATTCCATAAAGTAACGTGGGAAAGACATAGGCACGGACCAGACGGAGCCTTAGGTTTAGTTGTAGGTTGCGGTTGTTGAGCAGTTTCTTCATATGCATGAAGATGCTTCTCGCATGTTCAATGCAGACCCATATTTCTTGGCTGCAGTCCCATTTCTGGTTGAGGTAACATCCTAGATACTGGTATTGGTGAATCCTAGTGATGGGTTCATTGTCGAGAGTGAGCTGCACGTGGACGTCTTGCCGTTTACTGACGACCATGAACTGGGTTTTCTTAATGTTTATCTTCAATCCTCTGTTATTGCAAGCAATATTCACTTTGTCTAATAATACTTGAAGGTCTTCTGCATTGTCTGCTAGCAATACCGTGTCGTCAGCATAACAGAGGTTGTTTAGACGTTCCCCATTGATAATGATGCCTATGGTAGACGGTTCTTCCCGAGCTTCTGCATGGATAGCCGCTGAGTAAATGTTGAAGAGTAGAGGCAATAATATGCAGCCTTGTCAAACACCACGGCACATGTCTATTTCTTCTGACAGGTTTTCCTCAATCTTGACTGCTGCTTTCTGACCCCAGTACAAGTTGGTAATAATCCAAATATCTCGAGTCGTCAAGTCCGATGTTCTGCAGATTTTCCATCAACTTCCCATGCTGGACTTTGTCAAATGCCTTTTCGTAGTCTATGAAACATGCATAGACATCCTTGTTCATTTCCAAGCAATGCTGGACAAGTGCTTGAATACAGAAAAGTGCATCTCTTGTCCCAAGACCATTCCTGGATCCGAACTGTCTTTCAGTTTTCACTTCTTCACACTTAGCACGGATTCTGCAATGAATGATTTTTAAGAATATCTTTAGGATATGGCTCATCAGACTGATAGTTCTATGCTCTTCGCATCGTCTGGCATTTGCCTTTTTGGGGAGAAAGATAAAAGTGGACCTAAACCAGTCTTCTGGGATTATTCCAGTTGAGTAGATTTTGTTGAATAGCTCTGTCAGAATACTGATACCATTGTCGTCCAGGAGTGTGAGGAGTTCTGCATGCACTTCATCAGGTTCATGGGCCTTTTCATTCTTCGTTTGGCAGATGACACGCCTCACCTCGTCCGTCAAAATGGCAGGATCTGTGTTCACCTCGTTCACACCATGTTCGTTAGGTCTATCAACATAAAAATGATATGGAAGCCTCCACGTTATCAATACAGTGTTTATTTACTATTGATTACAGTAAATCCAGTACCGGTTTCGACCCCTATGGGGTCATCCTCAGCTGTCATATATCAAACTAAAGAATTGAATTTAATCCATGAAATAGCCAGACAGAATGGATATAAAAAAGAAATGATCAACAAAATCATAAACAAAATAAAAAACCAACCCAAAACCAAGTTAACCAGAACCAAAAAAAGCAAAAAAGACTACGTACTATTCACCTATAACAATAGGTAAGCTCATAGGTTACGTTAGGTCTATCATCGTTGAACAGTTCTTCTATATATGACTTCCAGACCCTGAGTTTGTCAGTGATGTCAGTCACAATGCGGTTCTTATCCACCAGAACATGATGCCCTCTATTATGATATAACCCAAGGATCAACTGATTTTTTTTCTATGGAATCCACAGAATCAAAAAATATTTCGCCCAACTTCGATTTTGAGTTCAGTTTTCCATTAATTACTTTATTGGCGTAGAAAAGTGTGTCGCATACACTTTTTGAAGGACGTGTTAAAAACTGTTCATTGTTGCTTGAACCATAGTCTTTTATGTCATTGAGAGTTGTAAATTTACTTTGATTATTCTCACGTAGAGAATGGACACATGGGACTTATCTCAGTTGAAAAGTCTTTTGGCAAATTAGGGAAAATGGGTGGCACTGCTCCTGGATGTAATTTTCATCTCACATGAGAGATATCCACGTTTTCACGATTTACTATAAAATTATCTGATTTTACTATCAAATCATCAGAGAAATGATCATGACAAATTCTGCTATTACGCGTTAAATCAATATCCTTCCGTGGTATAGCTCTTGCTCATTTTTCAAATTGATATCTATCCTTTGATGGTGAAAAAAAATTGCTTATCATAAACTACACTACCATAGCCTGACTTACAGCCAGGCACAAAACAGTATGGCATGCTGAACTATTAAATTAATCAAGCCGCACAAGATACATGGCTGAAGTACACAACACACAATGAACTGAGTTTAGGAGCTGAAGGCAAAGGACATTCAACTTATTCACTGAAATATCTCGCACAGTAACATCTCTTGCACTTTTCTATATCCGGCTTGCTGGAACTATAGGAGCTCGTGTTGGATATAATCGCTTGCAGTGCTTGCAGTGGTGGGACCACAAACCACCATGCTATAATGGCTGAGTCCTCACACTTGGTCTTATATTCATCATGGCCACAGTAGAAATAGGCAGACATGATGAAAATTAGGCGTTGGTGTGTAGAATCCATTACACATCCACAACACTTTAATCAGTTCAACGTGTCAACTGCTAATGCACACACTTAACTTAGGTCATAACAACAACAGCAATAATAATAATAATAATAATAATAATAATAATAATAATAATAATAATAATAATAATAATAATAATACAGTTCATCTCATGCCAGGCAGGAAAATACTGTCTTCAATGAAACCTGCAGGTTGATTAAAGAAAAGCTCTTTTACCTAGCTGGAATAGCGCCGTCCTGTGTATGTAGAAAAGTAGCTGCCAACAAGGAGAGGTTTAAATTGGAACAGAACAGCATCCACCTATGCATGGACATAGTTCTCATCAGCAACGGCTGAGATCTGGGAAGAGCTTCCTGAGGACATCTGAGGTGCTTACTGTCTCATCAGAGAGGGCAAGGCTGGAGCTGTGGAAGAAGACGACCCCTCACCTCCGTGGATGGATGCCAGCAGCTGAGCAGTTACCACCTGGACATAATGAAAGCTGGCTGGTGTGGAATTGTCAGAACAGGCTGCGATCAGGAGTGGAAAGATCCAGGGATAACTTGAAGAAATGGGGGTTCATCACTAATGATACAAGGTGTGAATGTGGACACGCACAAACCACAAGCCACTTGCTTCAGTGTCCTCTGTGCCCAACATCTTGCACAGAGAATGATTTGCTACAAACCACCCTGAGTGAATTGCAAAATACTGGGCTTGTGTAATATGATCTTGCGTGTTATATTTTGTATACTTCAAACTGATTTGTACATTAACTGTAAATTTATGTATTTTCGACTTGACTATAGTAATAATACTGTAGGCAGGAGTGTTGACCTTATAAAGAACAGTCACCATCACCAGTAATGTAGCCCTTGAGACTTTTTGAAAGAAAACAGGAGAGAAGTCATTAATGACATAGAAACTCATTTTGAGTGGGTTCAAATCCCACCATTGGCAGCTCTGGAGATGATTTTCTGTGGTTTCCCATTTTCACACCAGGCAATGTTGGGACTGTATGTTAAAGGACATGGCCCCTTCCATCTCAGTCCTCCCACTTTCCCATTCTTGCATCACCAAAAAACTTTGAGTTAGTATGATATTAAACCACTAGCAAAGATAAAATGTTTGTATGATATGATATGAAATGAATTTTGTATATGTAGACTGCATACTTGAACTTACTTCGGATTATGCAGTAAAATGAAAGAATTCAGTGGTTGTATTTCACAGCATTAGCATAATTATTGGCATTGGTGGTCAAGGTAGAAAGTCATTTGCAAGTATTGAACAGTGTCATTTTTGTTGTGGCTTGCCAGAAACTCTTCTAGCAGAGAAATACCAGTACTAATACTACCATTAGTTATAATGCTACAATTATTTCACAAAATCCATATAAATATGAAAAATCTGTAATAATCAGCAGGCAGTTGTGCACTGTAGGCTTTACTCATTGCCTCCAGTTTGTTCCATATATAACTTTCTCAAGGTTTTTACCGATATGTGTAATGGTTATATGATGTTCTAAAAGTTATCATATTTAATGAGATGTATAATAATTATATGGTATTCTAAATGCTATCTTATTTTTTTTACAGACTATGCCACTTCTTCAGACACCTCTTCCAATAACGCTGTGCTGTTTTCATCGTCTTCTGGTTACTTTTCGTTCTTTATGGGAAAAGGAAGTGGCCTCACATTCTGTTGTGGTTCCGTCCCATGTTTTCTATGATGGTTCAATTAACTACTACAGTATAGATCGGCTGGGTGGTGTTCTTTCACATCTTAATAAAACTCTTCGAAGTGAACTTATTGAAGCCCTAGGACCAGAGCATAGTGTGATCACAGCCTTAGATTCTGCACCTCCAACTCATGGAATGTTGACTGCAGATTTAGGTATGGTTTCGTTCAAAACAGAGTCATGACTAAGTGAATGCTGTATATAATCATTATCTGTCAGTAATAATCATCCCTTCTAAATTTCAAAATTCTTCTTGCTTAAATAATTGGGTACTTTACTATTCATCTCATTCATTTGTAAAGGCTGTTAGAAAATTACATATGTACACATGCATGCACACACACTTTCTGATCTGACCCTTTAGGTTTCTTTTCTCCTTTGGTGTATGTCCTGTGTTCATAATCTTCTTTTTTGCTTTTTAGCTCTATCTGGCTTTCTTCTTATCCTATACTTCCCACTTGAAGACCAAATACCCATCAAGATAGTCCTTTAAAGTGCATTGATGCCCAAATCATCTGACTGCCACTGTGTTACTTTCTGTTGTGCATTCTGATATCACTTCTTGTAAAAAATAATGTACATCTACATCTACCCTCCCATCTGCTGATGCAATAAGAAATGGGATTCATTGTGAGCATTAACAAGTTAGCTTTTATAGTTTGATATACAGTATTTCAATTTTTTGTTGTTGAAATGTAGTTTGTTTGTCTTTCCAAACTCATAGAACTGATTTGTATTTACATATTTTAAAATTATTTTTTCACAGATTGTTGATACAACTCAAATTTGGGGTTGGCGAATGGAAAAGGTCATTCTTTTTACCTCTTTACAAACATTTTCACTAGGAAGTTTTTTCTCTGGTGTGAGATCATTCCACAGCTGAGCGGAACAAATAAAGAAGCCACTTAAAATTAGAGTATTAAATGAATACAACTATATTTACATAATATTCACAGGGTCTTTTGTACGTAATCAAGTAATTCTACTTACAAACACATGAATCCCCACATATACACTAGCTGGACCAACTCACTCATACAAAAGTACAGTCTCACACACTCAGGATCACAAAAACTTTCATCTGCCCTCCCACACATACTGAACATTCACACAAACAGATTACTTTATGTACAGAAGTATTTGTTAAATATACATTCCTTTTCTTACAAAAAACATTCAGTAGGAAGTTCTTTTTCTGTGGCGAGTTCATTCTACAGCTGAGCAGAACAAATAAAGAAGCCACTGTCATACTGTTCTTGCAAGTTAAGGAAAAGGGTTGATGTGAATGTTATCTGTGAGGGATTTTCTCAGAAAAGCAGTACTATATCTGTTCACAGAGAGCTGTTGTGGGAGGCAGTGACCTAGAACTATTTAAATGACTGTATTGAGCAATTAGCCTGTAACTTTACGGCTAAATTGAAACACTAAATCTGGGCAATGAAATAACATATTAATTTGAATTAAATATAAATAACAAAATTGGACGCCACCTGAAAAAGATTGACACAAATAATTGACTCTGTAGAGCATGAAAGAACTCATTCTCCCAAGGCGACGGTCATCAGGCTGACGAGGCTCCAAACTTGCTTCATTACCTTACCTGCTGCTATTTAAGTCTGAAAATAAATTTGGCTAGCATGCCAGGTTTTTCCTTGCTCCACCAATGAAAGATTTACCACAAGTTTCACTACATGAAATTATTCCTTTAAAAAAACAATATCATGTGATGAAACCAACTTGTTTTGCCACTTATAAGAATAAACATCCACAAATATTTACAATTTGCAAAGAAAACTGTACCTCATTCCGAAGGCCATGCTTCGAAGACGACTGTTCATTCTTAACCTTATATACATTAGCACAATAGCATCATCACTATGGAATCTATTTATCCCGGGTTATAACTGTATGTTAAAACAAACCCAGTCACCTTACTATACTCTGTTGACCAAACAACTTCACCATGTAAAAAAAAAGAACTTCTGTGGACTAGATGCAAGACAAATGCCACGTCAAATCTATCAAAGAACGTCCAAGCACTGAACACTTAGCCTACAATTTCTTCTAGCAGTAATCAGTTCTGTGCACAACACATTATCTTCAGATTACACGTATAAAACACTACCCATGTGCATTTCCTTGGAGAGGAATAATCGAGAGTCTGACTTTAAAAAAAGAACACTATGTAGCGTCTTCCGACTACTCACCGGGAACTTGTAATATCTGAGTAATGCACTCGTCATGACTCCGCAGTGCTACAGTAATCCAACCATAAAGAACATTTCTCACTTACAAAGAGTTTTTCCAATAGATGAATCTTCTTCAAATCACCAGAAATCACTGTTACACCTTTTGAGTACATCACGATATTTTTTTACCAATAAAACTTCAATTAAAGCATGGAGAATATGGAGAACCACTGGCATGCATGCCACCATCTCAACGTCAGTTTCTTAACTCTAGAAGCTAAAATGAATTTAACAACTCTTTTTGGGATATGATGATGTCGTCCATTCAGTCGAGTCTGACTTTCAGCAATTCTATGAATCAAAGCTCTCCAAGTTGTTTGGTTCCACACTGCCTCATATAGTTGCCTAAGGGTGAGTGCAAGTCTACTTTAATGGTTTCTATCCAATGTGTCCTCTGGTAGCCAGGTTTTCGTGTTCTGGTGATCATATCAGGTATGATTGCTTTTTCCAAGGAACCTGATTGCATATCATGGTCGAAGTGTGCTAGTTTAAACTTCATAATCTTACCAACCAGTGACATGTGGCTTGATGTTCTCTAAAATGGCCTTATTGGTAAGTTTTGCATTCCATAGTATTCGTAAGAGCCTTTGCCAACAACAGGACTCAAAAGCATCAGTGTCCAGTTCTCATATTGTACTTAACCCTCTTAGTGCCACGCCTATTTACAGTGGGTATGCTAAGAATGCCACCCACTTTGTAACCCTCTTAGTGCCACGCCTATTTACAGTGGGTATGCTAAGAATACCACCCGCTTTACGGCCAAATTGCAAGGCTGAACAAGATGAACCATAATTCTCCTAATTCTAAATCCAGATAATGGATTATTGTCCCAAATTGCTCAGAAAGTTTTACTATATTGATATTGATAGCAAATTATACCAACTAAGGTCACATTTGGGGAAGAAAATGTTTTTTCCTGAGAAATTAGCATGGAGCAGATTATATTTTTCAAGTTCAGACCTACAAAATTTACCTGAAATACTTAGGTACTCACCTAAGAAAGATGTGTCAGGATGTCTTATGATGTGTACTTGCTCATAGTCAGATATAAAAGAAACCCAGGATATTCTGCCAAGTATTATTGAAATTATATTAACACTATCTACAAGAAAATCATGTACCTACATATTTACACTTCTTCAGTCACTACCACTTTTAACACTTGTGAACCCCCAAGCATAATGGGTGGAGCCCCCTGTTTGCACTTTACGCACTGTAAATGGGATCTCTTTACTGGTCCACCATCAGAATATTGTTTTCAAGTTATATCCGTTCATCACACTTGCGTCACACTCTTGGAGGACTTGGATCTGTCGAATGTTGTGCTGGAGATGAGGTTCTTTTCTGACATCCACTCATTTTTGAGTTCAAGAATAATGGAAGATGTAAATTTTAACCTCATCATTTTCTTGGTAGAGAAGTTTTCCTTATAGATAATATATGCATTCAGCACCATTCTTGTGAAAATTGAAAAGACAACCTTCTTCCAAAACTTGAGTGTCCGGCGCTTATCTAGGTAAGTGTATAGCATCATATCCGAATCAACACCCCCATAAATTCGTTGTACTGGTGTACAATTGTTGGTTTCGTTACCTCCTTAGGAGGTCTGTTCTTTCTTGGTTGGGTAGTAGTTTTGCTTTCGGCAATCGAATGCGTAGACAAGAGAAAAACTGGATGTATTTTTTATTTTTTTCTCCCGGTAGCCTGTTAGCAGGACCTCGTCCTTTCTAAAGTTCCTAGCCTCACCAATAGCAAATTTACCTTTCAGTTCTGAAGGGATATCCTTCCTGTTTCGCCAGAGAGTACCTGTGAAGTATGTGCCCTTAGAAAACAAATGCTGGGCCAGACTATCGTAGTAAGGAAATTGTCCGTTACCACATAATAGCCTTTCATTAGGTAGTTTACTATCGCTAGTAATTCGGTCACAACAAGAAATGCTATTCCATGTTTCTGTATATTTTTCCTATCGACATTGCTCTTTGCTCTGCAGTAGCAGAAGAAACCCAAACAATGTGAAATTGAGTCGCACAGCATCCAGAATTTTATTCCCCATTTGTGATGTTTTTTGTTTGGAAGATACTGCAACAAAGAGAAATGACATTTTGTTTCAACAAGTGATTCGTCTATGCTAAAGTGTTGGCGGGGAGTGTAATGGTGTCTGAACAGATTATTGATGTGATCCACAAGTGGACTGAAACAAGCACATAGGTAATATTTCTCATGGCCTGGTGGAAACAACAAATCATTATTCATAAGGTGGAAGAATTTCAATATTAATTGGAATCCGCTCCTTGAGAACATCTTTCAAAACCATGGGATGACTCGAGAATCAGTGTTCCAGTATGAAGATATTGTCGGTCTTCATACAGTCACTTATCTTTCCCTTAAACTCTAACAACACAGCGATAAAACCTTTAATTTCCTTTAGAGCAGGGCCTCTCAAACGCCCAAAATCTCACGCGTGCAGAGCGAAGCGCAAGAGCTCCGTGCACTGTGCATCGGTACCGCTCGGTGCCGCTCGGTATGGCTCGGATCAACGCTTCGTCTCTGGGCTACTCGGTACTCGGATATACTCGGCTCAACTCAGCCCGGATTTGGAGCGCTACGGCGCAAGTGGGGGAGAGGGAGACAGGCGGAGCGAGCGAGAGAGGTGTAAGGAAAGAGAGAGTTAGCGCTATTGCTCCAAATCGAGGAGTGAGGGGTCTGCACTCTGGTCAACCAAGCCAAGTCGTCTTTTGCACCGTGCACAGTGCATGCACCACGCGCATGCACCCTGAGAGGCCCTGCTTTAGAGTAACAGGCTGCCATTGCTTTACGCGGGAATTCGGCTTCAGTTGTTGTGCTGACCTCAAGAATTGAGTGGCATATCTATAAGTTTCTGTCACCATTAGCTGCCACAGAGCCTGACTAAAGAACAGATAAAAATACAAAATAGGTTTCGCATTGCAAGGTAGGACATGCTTTGGACCTGGATTTTCCAAGTAGACACGTGCAGGGTGATAACGAGTATCACTTCCTATGAAAACCTCCCGAAATACAGAGTTTTGGGGAGCATTACTGCTATTACCATCATCATCGTTATCGTTATCGTTATTCTCAGGACCGGCATTTGTTCCATCACTAAGTTCGGAATCCTTCAAGCTCTCAGATATATTCACAGCACTTACTTACGCAGTTCCCACCATAACCTTACTACTGTCACTGTCAGTCATTATTCTCAGAATCACTCCCATTAAAGGGTGAAGTGTTCAAATATTCAACTAACTCTTCATCGTTCGCGACCACATCACCGTCAGCATCATGCCTGGCTGCCATTTTCACTGGCTACTCAGTGACACTTCATAAAACATACACCAAGCTCAAGCACTCATAAAACCCAAACAAGCGACAGTCTGCATGCAGTAATGAAGATTCTGTGCTTTTATTATCCTACAACTGGGCAAGTTGGCTGTGCGGTTAGGTGCGCGCAGTTGTGAGCTTGCATCCGGGAGATAGTGGGTTCAAACCCCACAGTCGGCAGCCCGGAAGATGGTTTTTTCCTGTGGTTTCCCATTTTCACACCAGGCAAATGCTGGGGCTGTACCTTAATTAAGACCACGGCCGCTTCCTTCCCACTCCAAGCCCTTTCCTATCCGATCGTCACCATAAGACCTATATGTGGTGGTGCAACGTAAAGCAACTAGCAAAAATAGTATCCTACAACAACCAGTTTTTCCACCCATCAATGAAATAATACTCAGTAATTAGTGTTTATGAAGGCGCTAGGGAGAAGAGCACAATTGCACTCCCGGCAATTTTAACGGAATGCTTTAGTTTATTATGTCACCTATTCAGTACATTAGAAATTTTAAACATTTAGGAATTTATGATTATTTCCATATGAGACATGTTTGGCCCTTCTTTGAGGGCATCATCAGTCATAGTACTACCTCAAGGCATAAATCAGGTACCTGATTTGTAATTAAATTGTAAATACTAAGATATAAAATTGACATATTGCAGTGGGGAAGTCAGAAAAAAAAACAACAATGTTCAGTGATGATATAGATAAACATATATCAGCTGTTGGCTGTAAATTATCAGTTGTGAAGGATAACAGCGTCAAAATGTTAGGGTATGCCCTACAAAGGATGACTTAACATATTAACATGGGGCAGTTTAAGGGAAAGATAAGTGACTTGCACTAATAGGTAAGACCACAGGGTATTTTACAGTGTCCAGCAGCAGTGGTCCATATGAAGTATTGACGTTATATTATCAGAAATGTTGGTAACTGTTACACTGTAAAATACCCTATGGTCTTACCTATTAGTGTAAGTCACTTATCTTTCCCTTAAACTGCCCCATGTTAATATGTTAAGTCATCCTTTGTAGGACATACCCTAACATTTTGACGCTGTTATCCTTCACAACTGATAATTTACAGCCAACAGCTGATATATTGTTATCTATGTCATCATTGAATACTGTTTTTCTCTTGACTTCCCCACTGTAATATGTCAATTTTATATCTTAGTATTTACATTTTAATTACAAATTAGGTGCCTGATTTATGCCTTGAGGTAATAATAATAATAATAATAATAATAATAATAATAATAATCGTATGGCCTCAGCTACCATGTGCAGACATTTCAACTTGACGCCATCTGGCTGTCTGCTCGTCAATTTCGACGTTCCGTTTTACTCTAGGTCCCCACTAGATGGCAGACCGAGTAAACCGAAACTCTCTTGGGCGTCTATGGCTGAGATTTAATGAATTTTGTCGGGTAAACACCAAATGAAACAATTGAGTTATGCCTTGAGGTAGTACTATGACTGATGATGCCCTCAAAGAAGGGTGAAACATGTCTCATATGGAAATAATGATAAATTCATAAAAGTTTAAAATTTCTAATGTATTGAAGACGAGACATAATAAACTATTTAGCATCCTACATATGGTATCTTCAATACGGATCAATAATGATATTTATCAATTTTAGCAGGAGTCCGGAGGAGCGCGATTGCGCTCCTCGGCACTCTAAGGGTTAAATCACGGGAAGATCACATGGACTAATGTGTATTTGGTAGCTAATGTGATATCTCTTCTCTTCCAGATTGGGGACATAGTCACGATAGTGCTTTGATCAAGCAATTTCACAACTGCAGTCTGCACTTTGATTTTGGTTTGTCTCCTCTTCATTCAGCTTTATCCAAGCTGTACCAAATTCATCCGTAGTCGTAACTTTTGGTTGGTCTCCTCTTCATTCAGCTTTATCCTAACTGTACCAAATTCATCCATAGTCATAACTTTGGTCTCTATTATTGAGAGATAAAGGCCTATATTTTTCATTTTCGTCCTTGAGGCGAGAGATTTTGAGCTGTAGATTATCTTCTGTTTCTGCTAACAGGGTTGTATCATTAGAATATCTCAAATTATTTGTACTTCTTCCTCCAGTTTTCACACCAGTGTACAGTTCCTATAAATTTAGCTTCCATATAATTATTTCTGCATACGAGTTGAAGGAGAACGGGGAAAGAATGCAGACTTGACGGACATCCTGTTCAATCTTAAACTGTTCAGTGTCGCCATTTGTGTATGAACTGCTGCCTCTTGATCTGTATAGAGCGATCATATTAGCTGAATCAAATTTATGGGTAACCCCAATTACAGCAGGGCTTCCCATAATATATCATGCTCAATACAGTCAAGGGCTTGTCTAAAGTCATTAAAATGTGTGAAATCTTTTTTTCTGCTTTGCCCATGACCCGTGTTTCTGTATGATCCTCAGAGGGACTTTCAGCAATTACTGACATCTCCTTTCCTAGACAGTGGGATAAAGATTAATCCTTTCATTCTGCTTGACCAGGATATTTATTATTTGGTAACTGTTTCAGTGCCCATTCCACTTCTTCCTGGTTGATAGCTGGTTCTAGTGCAAACAGTTCCAGACTACCTGCTGGATCAGTGTTACCTTTGTGAAAATACAGCCATTGAACATAATGACACCATCCATTCTTAAAACTTTGTTGTGCAGTCAAGATCTTCTCAGCCTTACATCCATTGAAATTGCTCCTTTACGAGCACTAAAAAACAGTTAAAATTTTCTTTACCTGCATGAAAAGGTTCATAGTATGACCCTTCTTGGAGTCTCTTCAAATTGCTAGCACTGTTGTCTCCAGTTTATTTCCGTAGCTTTCCTTGTTGCCCATTGAAAATTGAGTTGTCTACAAAGAAAGCTCTGTCACCAGCTGCTGTGGCTGATCTTCTTTGATCTGCATTCTACAAAGTGTGTCCAAGAAGTATGGTGAATGGACTGATATTGCAGTGGCAGTGTGTGGTAATGCTGTATGCATATGTATGTGAATAGAGGGACATTTCGAAAAGCACCAGGTAGCGTTGAACACACGCAGCTGAAGCAGGTTAGTCTGCTGCAGCCAATCGAATGGAGTGCGTGTTAAGATTCTTGTCATAGTGCAATGAAGTAATGCATAAACATCAAGTTTTGTTACAAATTGGAAGAAAAAAAAAACTGTGACAGAGACACATGTGATGTTGATGCAAGTGTATGGAACAGAAGCCATAAGCAGAAAATTTGTTTACGACTGGTTCAAACGCTTTCGCGACGGACAGGAAACACTTGATGTGCGACGATCGTCCAGCTTACGGCTTCTGTTCCGTACACTTGTACCAATGTTGCTTGATTCTCCATCACCGTTTTCCACAATTTGTAACAAAATTTGATGTTTATGCGTTGCTCCATTACAGTATGACACGAGTGTTTACACACACTATGCTCTACTGGCTGCAGCAGACTAACCTGCTTGAACTCTGTGTGTTCAACACTATCTGGCGTTTCTCAAGACATTTAGCTATTCACACCCGCATGCATGCAGTGTTACCACATGTTGCCATTGCAAAATCAGCATTTCCAGGTCAAGTAACACACATTTACGAGAAGAAAATCAAAGGTATCATTATTTAAACACAATCAAAATAAAACCCTTAGAAGGCCAAACGCTGTTTAAATACATTGTTTAAAAGGCACATGCCAAAACCAATGTAAAATTGATACAATGTACTAGTCACATGTTAAGAAGTCCAAGCGAAAGGTGATTTATAATTAATTTATACACAGAAAAAGGTTATGAAATACGCTTGGCTTCACAGGGTTGAGATGTGGAGTCAAAATCAGGCTACCACATTTAAAATCTTAGAAAATACTGGAGGTTAAGAAAAGAAAGGGACATTCCTGCACCTTAAAGTGAATGAGATTACATAAGTAAAAAAAAAGAAAAAGTCTTACTAAAGAAATGGCTCAAGCTCCCCATTGGTGCTGGAGCAACATGGACCCACATCTGTTCTACAGCAGGCCAATCCAAAGAATGATGCCATGCCAAGGCAAACTCCATGGAAACAGCTTGACTTCACCCGGCAGAAAATGCAAATTCATCAGTAGCTTAAGGCCAACGAACTTGCAGGATTTCAAATTCATTTTTTATCAACCAATAACATTGATTTACAAAATTCCTTAAGCATTGAAAGGTTCTGGAAGCACCGGATGTACATCCTGTCCTCAGCACATGGTGTCTAGGCTGTTTTACAAGTACACTGTACAATTTGCACTCAGTACACTTACGAGTGGTTGCCAACTGCACAATCCTGGAACCATGGTTATGGTACACCTTTTCTTTATTGGTTTGTGCACATCCTGGCTAGCACCAAAAACCCATTGGTCTAACACATCAGGGATGTTTAGCAGAGAGCCTCTCAAAGAGAGTGAGCCCCTGCATATGGGGGTTCTATTTCATGTCAGCCATTGACCCATATTCTTTAGGATTTTCTATTGTGTGGTGGCTTGTCTTTATTGGTCTACGCACATCCTGGCTAATGACAGAAAAGCCATTCGTCTAACACATCAGAGGTGTTCAGCAGAGAACCCCTTGAAGGGATTTTTTGTCTTCTGCTGCTGCTTTTCTTCATTGGTCTGCATGCAGCCTGGCCAGTGACAATAAGCCATTGATCTAACACGTAAGGGTTTTTTAGCAGAGAGCCTTTCAAAGGGAGTGAGACCCCACCCGTGTCAGTCATCGGTGTACATTGTTGAGGATATTTTCTTCTTCAGTAGTTAGTAATGAAATCTAGCTCTTTTCTTTTCTTCTGGGAGTGACATCATATTCCATCCAATGGCAGTGGTAGTAGCAACATAAAATATGAAGGATGATGCACGATTATCAAACCTGGTTTGTAATTTCTGAAGCAATCTCTTTTCAGTTTCAACTCAGGTAATTTGTAACTGTTAGGTTTTCAGTCTGCTGAAACTAATTTTGATTAATAAATTTACTATCTGAAAAAGAAAACATATGATAACAGTATTTGTCGTAGGTACGACATCGTAATTGGTATAAAACCTTCAATTAGTATGGTTAATATAGTCTAATTATAGTTTATTTAATGCTAAATTATCTTTTGTTAAGTGTTAAGCATGACTAGTATATGGGTTCTCTGTAAATATGTAGTACAAAATTGTATAACCTCAAATATGTATTGTTTAACCTCAAAATCTATAGAGTCGAAAACGGTAGAAAATTCCATAATGTTCGTATGTTAAACTTATTGTACTATAATTTGGTGTATATGATGGGTTCTGGAAACTTACTGTAAGGTTTTATTATCCAGATACACGTAGAGACATTACGAATGTTGATCGACTTCTAGACGGTTGATCGAGTAGTATAAATATCGAGCTGTCAGTCAGTGAAGTCAGTTCTCAGTTCTAAGTTCGCGGTACTTGGTTCTTGGGACTCAGGCAAGTGATGGACTGGGAGTGACTGTTGGGCTCCGAGGTGGAGTCTGAGTTTCTGGACTCAAGTGAGTCAGGCGGTGAATTCAAAAGAGAGTATGTTATAGTGCGCGCGTCAGTGTTGTCGATATATATGTACTTGTCAGAATCGACTTCAGGGTATTCTGCTATTGAGTGTTGTATATAGTGTCATTTGCTACTGTGTAAAATTGTGTGTTGTGATGTACAGTGTAAATAAAGTAATTTATACAAGGAAGTGAACGTGTTCTCGTGTGATATTTATTGACGTCAAATAAAATTGCAACGTAGAACGATAAATTGATGACTGTAGACAGGACACTTCAAGACTCGGCAATGAAGATCTAACAAATGACCTTGGCGATGTTACGGAAAGTGCTGGCATCCCGAGGTTTCCCGACGGCTGGAAGCAAAGCAGACCTACAGGAGAGGCTGCGCCAGGATTTGATAGATGGCGAGGAGGACCCAGGTAGTTTCGACTTCGCAGTCACCTCGGAGGAAGAAACCAACGACCGGGTAAGCACTATGTTAGCACAACTAACTGCGTTGATTCAGGCCCAGTCCGAAAAACTCGAGGGTATTGAGGCCCAATACGAGAAACTCGGGCGGAAAATTGAGGCCCAGCCTGAAAAACTCGGGAGGAAAATCGAGGCCCAGTCTCAAGGAATAAAGGGCCAAATCAAGTCGTTTGACAACGAAGTACAAGCCTCTGTGGAGTCCGTAGTTCAAGGCCCAGTGGAAACAGCGAGTGCGCTGTGTGAAAGCACGACAGCTCTGGAGACACGGGTGAAGCCTGCAAGCAGTGATGGCGGCTCCGGCGTCATGCAGATGGCAACTCCACAGGACGACGGGATCATTGTAACGATGGTGGAGTCCGTAGTTCAAGGCCCAGCGGAAAAGCCGAGTGCCCTATGTGAAAGCACGACAGCTCCGGAGACACGGGTGAAGCCTGCAAGCAGTGATGGCGGCTCCAGCATCGTGAAGATGGCAACTCCACAGGACGACGGGATCATTGCAGCGGTGGTGGAGTCCGTAGTTCAAGGCCCAGCGGAAACAGCGAGTGCGTTGTGTGAAAGCACGACAGCTCTGGAGACACAGGTGAAGCCTGCAAGCAGTGATGGCGGCTCCGGCGTCGTGCAGATGGCAACTCCACAGGACGACGGGATCATTGTAACGATGGTGGAGTCCGTAGTTCAAGGCCCAGCGGAAAAGCCGAGTGCCCTATGTGAAAGCACGATAGCTCTGGAGACACGGGTGAAGCCTGCAAGCAGTGATGGCAGCTCTGGCGTCGTGAAGATGACAACTCCACGGGACAACGGGATCCTTGTGGCGACGGCAACCGACAAACGAGGGTGCCAAGTAACCAGGACACTAGTTCCGGCACAAAATCATATGCCGGTAGGAACGTTGAATTCAGCACCCCGGTAAAAGAGGAGACTCAACGGGACCAAGACCACGACGTGCAAGCCTCTCCCATGCATCACACCGGTGGACTGCGAAGACCCGTACATCCTGGCAGAACACAAAGGCACGACCAAGGGAAAAGTCAGTGGAGTATCGACTGCCACGTGAGGACCTGCGGATCATTGCTACGGAGAACAGGGACACCGTCAGCCAGACCCAGCGGATCCCCCATGCGAAGGTGGTGGCTATCAATTGAACTATCTAGCTGCGATATGTGGACTTCAACAACGCCCACGAGAAGACGGTGTGATTGAGGTAGTCTAGATGTAATTTAAATAGTGAGGACTAAGAGACGTAGAAATAGATATAAGGACACCTAGATATAATTTAAGACCTAGAGTAAGGAATGTACAGGGTAGATATTGAAGGTTTTAGAGGGGATAATTGTCGTAGGTACGACATCGTAATTGGTGTAAAACCTTCAATTAGTATGATTAATATATTTTAATTATAGTTCATTTAATGCTAAATTATCTTTTAAGTGGTTAAGCATGACTAGTATATGAGTTCTCTTTAAATATGTAGTACAAAATTGTATAACCTCAAATACGTATTGTTTAACCTCAAAATCTATAGAGTCTAAAGCGGTAGAAAATTCCATATAATGTTCATATGAATGAATAATTTGGTGTATAAGAAGGGTTCTGGAAACTTACTGTAAGGTTTTATTATCCAAATACACGTGAAGACATTACGAATGTTGTAGATATTTACATGTACATTTTTAAAGGTTGGAGGAACATTCGAGTACCCATTCGACTAGCTGGTCGATCGATGTTTCGAGTGTGTTCCATTAGTGTGTTGTAAGAACTCTTCCAGAAGTCTATCATTCTAGACAGTTGATCGAGTAGTATAAATATCGAGCTGTCAGTCAGTGAAGTCAGTTCTCAGTTCTAAGTTCGCAGATCTAGGTTCTTGGGAATCAGGCAAGTGATGGACTGGGAGTGACTGTTGGGCTCCGAGGTGGAGTCTGAGTACTGGACTCAAGTGAGTCAGGCAGTGAATTCAAAAGAGAGTATGTTATAGTGCGCGCGTCAGTGTTGTTGATATCTGTACTTGTCAGAATCGACTTCAGGGTACTCTGCTATTGAGTGTTGTATATAGTGTCATTTGCTACTGTGTAAAATTGTGTGTTGTGACTAGGGTTACCAACTGAAAATTTGCAAATGCAGGACATTGCTTAGCAGAAAGCAAAAAAAAAAATCGATAACAAAATTATACATATATTACACACAACTTTTTACAAAAGGAAACCTTACTTAATGATCAGTCCTTGCTGCAGTTCATTTCCTTGAAGCTGTATTTTTCAACAGAACCTACTTTTGAAAGAAGACGCTAGTTATTTTCTTGGAGTACATATTTATAAAATTCTTCACACGACACATCTTTGAAATTGAACTTCACAAGTAACATTCCTTTCACTGATTCTACCAACAAACGGTTCCTTTCCTTTGTCCATTGAGCATTTATGGAGGCATTGCTGCCTGGTATGGCAAAGAAAAACTGGCAAATGTTCAAAAGTTTAGAAAATACCTCAATATTCTGGCACTTATTAAAAAAAAAAAAACAGACCATTGTTGGTCTAGTGTTGTATCTTTATCCAAAGTTGAAGTTTTAGAATAAGCCCTTATGTTGCAGAACTGGTCGAATAATTTTGAATCATCTATTTCTACACCTTTTGACTGTAAGTACTGATACATGGTACAATATCGTCAAAGCTGAGGTCTTTAATGTTTTGAAGTTTCAACCATTTGAAACACTTGAATTCCTCTATAGGAGGATCCATTTATCCAAGTACTCAGTGCAGGTTTCATAGAAACAAGATACATTCTCCATAAACACTTCGCATTCTTTATCCAAACCATCTTTTGAAACTGTATTTAACATCTGTCTGACTTTAAGCGGAATGAATTGACCTTCAGGTCTGCCTTTCAATGAAGATTGGACAAATTCTAATAGTTCAAGCACTTCTACAACTGAATTATGTTCTTTCTCAAGTGACAAAATTTTATAGTGAAAAATGTGCATGGTTGAGGAAAGAAGCAAAAGATATAGCTCTGAAAAGTCATTTTCAAGGAAGTTTCTAATTGATCAAGGCACTGACTTCCTACCCTGAGAAAGAAAGTAGGATTTCAGAGCTGGGAACAATTGCAGGATTCTTTCAACTGCTGGATACAATGTTAACCACCTAGTCTTAGAATGATTTAAAAGCTGCAGATAATTTACATCAACAAATTCACAAAAGTCTTTCAGTTCCTGAGTGCGCACTGCATATAAATGAAAGAAGTTGAAAATTTTCATCACCACAGACTCAATATCAACAGGAAGAGCATCAGCTCCATGTTGCAAACAGTTATGTAGAATGTGAGCAGGACATCCAACACCTACTATGTTTTCATTCAAGTCTTTTTTGAGAGCAGAGAATACATTCTTCCCTTCCCTATGTGCAAGGCCTCCAAAATTAACATTGGCATTTTCTCCAGAAAATGCAGTGCATCTAGAAGTAATTTTTTTTTTTTGAGAGTATCTGAAATATAGGAGGAAATACATTCAGAACTTTCATTTGGACATGCTTGTAAATCAAGAACTTTTATGTGAATGCCATTACTTTTGTAATCAAAGAATTGGATGACAATTGGAAACAACTTTAGTGCACCACGATTGCTTGCATCTGTTCCTAGGCTAAAAAATGGAACTTTATTGTTAAGAGTTTCAATTATAATATCTGTCGAGTGAGGAGCAATAACATTATCTATTATGGCTTTGCCAACGGCCGTAGCCGTGTTGAAACACCAGATCCCGTGAGATCTCCGAAGTTAAGTAACATTGGGCGTGGTCAGGAGTCGGATTGGTTGCCACGCGCCGTTGGTGGGGGGTAAGGGAATGGAGGAGTGGAAAGGAACTGGCTACCCTACCGTACGTAAACTCCAGCTCATGAACACCTCTGCGGAGGTTCGGACCTGCCTTCGGGCAGAATACACCCTTACCTTACCTGATTATGGCTTCTGTTTTAGTTCTTGCACAGGTCAGTTTCTGTGCTACTTCAGAACATAAGAACATACTCTTATTCAATTTAGCTGTGCTGTCCATTGATTTGTACGACTGGTGATGGAAAACTGTATGAAATGACATTGTAGCTTCTGTGGCTTGAACTTTTTTATCATCTGGTGAATATTTGGGAGTGGCAAATGATAACATTGAACATGATATTGACCTAGTTCTCACCGTCTTTTTGTGTTTTTCACTGTTAACGTGTCTTTCCAAGTCACCAACACCTTTGTATCCGACATTAACATAACTATCACACACTGCACATTTCACTTCACTTTCACTGCGTCCGTGAGTAAAGCAAGGATACTTATGTTTTGGTTTATCCGAAAATTTACACTGTCTTTTTTTTAGATTCACTCCTTTCAGGTTGCAAAGATGACATACCGGTACGTAATAGGATGCAATGAGATTAATATTTCACTCCACTCGCTGCATACTCGCACTATAATTTACGGCGACAACCAGATAACCAAACATGATAGCTACAAATCATATGGCAAGCACATGTAAACTGTAGCTCTCAACACTTCCGGTTTCTCTCAACATAAACGTGGAAATGAAGAGCGTTGATTGGTTGATCGATGCCTGGACTTCAAGTTCAATATATCGTATTACTTATTATTACGTATTACTTATCGTATTACTTATTTCCACCTTCGGAAGTAGCACCCTGAGCACATGGAGTTGATGTACGATACAATAACATGCTGTCTTCAGCCTAAAACCTAAGTGAGCAATCTTGTAACGAAAAATGCTGGACAATGTCGATAAATTAGAAATGCCGGCCGGACATAACCAAAATTATTGAAAAGCAGGACATGTCTGGCAAAAGCCGGACGGTTGGTAACCCTAGTTGTGACATACAGTGTAAATAAAGTAATTTATACAAGGAAGTGAATTTGTTCTCGTGTGATATTTATTTACGTCAAATAAAATCGCAACGTAGAACGATATATTATACTTGAAAAAAAAAAATACTTATTTAAAATAGAATAACATGTTTTGTTCTTAAAAGATCATCATCAGATTCTATCAAATCACACTCAAATATTTATGTTTATTTCTGTTTAAATACTTGGGAAATTGAAATGTGGAACTTACCTCAACACACGAGAGGTTGCACCCGTTTTAGAACACAAGAGGTCGCGCAAAGGCAAATTGCTCACACTTAATATCCTAATGAGCTGCTATTTTCCTTCTGCAGTGAATGCTCTGATAAAAATATGTACCCTGTTTAACTGCCTTTCAACTAGTACTAACATAATTACCCAGTAACATTATTTTGTCAGTTTAAAAAATTAATTAGATGTTCTTGCAAAGTCTGGTAAAATTATGTGAGTTTTTAAAGAACGCGAGAGGTCGCGCATGAGCAAATTGCCTCAACGTTTGTATTTGTACATTTCAATGAATGATTTGGTCACAAGTCAAGATAAAACTACAGCACCACACTTCACTGAAAGCCACTATAAACCTCATGAACTTTATTTAAACTTTCTTGAAAATGCAGTCATGTAAGAATACACTACGCGAGGGGTCGCTAGAAGGCAATTTGCCGTGGCAGATGCGAGAGTGGAAGAAACCTTAAAACTACTCCAGAACGCAGCGGCCGATACACTGGCAATAATAAACGTCAGGCGGGAGGGAGGGAGGGGAGAGATGAAACGAGCGCCCTAAGCCCTACAGCGGCTAGCAACGAATATTTAAAATTGCCTCAACGTTTGTATTTGTACATTTCAATGAATGATTTGGTCAGCTATGACTTAGTCAGCTATTTACAAATTCAAACTGACAGTCCTTATAGGGATATCGATTTTACATATGTTTTCTCAATAGGAGTTAACAGAAGTGGAGCAGTTAGTTGTTATTTAAAAAGTGCAGCCAATTGCCGTGGGTGCAACCTCTCGCGTGTTAATGATGTCCTGCTTTGTCTCCACTCCAGTAAATATGCTGTACAAGTAATACGATGTAAGATTTCTGTTAATTACCTCTTGGTGTAATTTCGTTTACTCTGGGGGACCTTAATTCAACCTCTACCATGGTAGACTCCATTTCTTGCCACAGTTCATGAGGTTGCTTTTTCTCAGTCTCAAACATTTCAGATCTGTTCCTTAGCTTGATAGAATAGTCTCATGGAGAAGCAAGCTTCTATATCTTGCAGAATTTTACTCTGGTTTTGTCTGCAAGGAGTTAATCTGAGCCACAGTCTGTACCAGGAAAGTTTTTTTTTTACAATTGGCTTTATTACATTTTATAAATGTCATTTTCTTGGTCCGTATTGAGCTATCACATAATATTTATTTACAACATTTTTACAACAACCTTTTCAATACATTTTTTTTTTTTTTTTTTTTTACAAGTAGAATCTTTATATTAACATCAATTCAGTTGTTGGGACATTTAGGGCATCATCAGCCAGTTTCTCAAGTCAAAACCTTCAGTTTCAACCAGAATTCTGATTATAAAATTTTTATTAAAAAATTTAAACTATTTATTTTATGTTATTTTCAAATTAAAAGTACTCATTTGACTAGAATAACTACTTGTGTGAAGTAGAATGCATTGAGATAATGTTAATCCTTAAATAAAAGTTGTGGGATGCACAAGCTGACTATGAATTTATCACTTTAGCTAGTTATTCAAAATCAGTCTTATTGTTTAGTAATATGATGGTTCTTCCTTGGACACGTATTCTTGATGATACACTTCAATGTTTATGTTTGGAAACTCTTTTATTAAGGTGTTCTAACTGCTCCACTTCTGTTAATTCCTATTGAGAGAACATTTATGTAAAATATCTATCCCTATTAAGGACTATTAGTTTGAATTTGTAAATAATTGACTAAGTTGACCTATTTGATGTTGCATTCTCTGTTTCAAAGGGCAATTTTGTAACAGTTTTTTTTTAACTTAAAAATCATTATTTAACCTTAACTGACACGTTGTCAATCTCGTAACAAAAATGTTTTATGTACTCATTTTACTCATATAAATGTGAATTTACAGATGTGACACGAGATCGACAACATGTCAGTTAAAGACAAATAATGATTTTCAAATTTTGAAAAAAAACTGTTACAAAATTGCCCTTTCAAACAGAGAATGCAACACCAAATAGGTCAACTTAGTCAGCTATTTACAAATTCAAATTGACAGTCCTTATAGGGATATCGATTTTACATATGTTTTCTCAATAGGAGTTAACAGAAGTGGAGCAGTTAGAACACCTTAATAAGAGTTTTCGAACATAAACATTGAAGTGTATTTTCAAGAATACATGTCCAAGGAAGAACCATCATATTAATAGACAATAAGACTGATTTTAAATAACTGGCTAAAGAGATTAATCAGTGATAAATTCATAGTCAGCTTGTGTATCCCAGAACTTTTATTTAAGGATTAACATTGTCTCAATGCATTCTACCTCACACAAGTATTCTAGTCAAATGAGTACTTTTAAGTTGAAAATAACATAAACTAAATAGTTGAAATATTTTTATAAAAATGTTATCAGAATTCTAGTTTTAATTGAAGGTTTTGAGTCAAGAAACTGGCTGATGATGCCCTAAATAAGGGCAAAACATGTCCTAACAACTGAATCAATGTTAATATAAAGATTCTACTTGTAAAGAAAAATAAATTGTATTGAAAACGTGGACTTCTTCAAAAATTGTAAATAAATTGGCTTTATGTGTCACCGACACAATAGGTCTTATGATGACAATGGGACAGGAAAGGACTAAGAGTGGGAAGGAACCGATCGTGGTCTTAATGTACAGCCCGAGCATTTGCCTGGTGTGAAAATGGAAAACCATTTTCAGGGATGCCAACAGCGGGGTTCGAATCCACTATCTCCTGAATGCAAGCTCACAGCTGTGCGCTCCTAACCTCATGGCCAACTCATGTGGTGCACGAGGAAATATTTTTATGGAATGGACAAAAAGCTATTTCAATGTTGGCTACATAGAATTTGCAGACAAGGCTGTAATTGAAGTTAGTAATACCGAAGACTTTGACTGTTTTTTATTACCTTTTCATCTCGTTTTACATTGGATTAGTTTTATACTTTTGCAAAGCGAATCTGCTTAAGGGCTTTGGTACACAGACAGTTGCTGGGTAATTTAATATGGTAAGAATTTAAGTAATCCTTTTGATTTTCTTTGTGTTTGTTATATCTTATATCATTAAAGCCTTCATTGGGGTAATCAGTTGCAAGTATAGCTCATTTTCTTGTTTATTTATATATGCTGCTATTTCTCATGGGTAAAGGCTTTCCCACTATTTACACTCTGATAATATGCAGTGAACATATTCATTGAGAGGGTAGGGGTTTATAAGAGAGTGAGTAGGAAGGGGGGGGTAGAAGTTTGATAGGTGAGTGGCATAGCCACCGGCTTCTCACCAAGGCGACCATAGTTGGAGACCCGGCCAATGCAATAAGGGATATTTTAAATGAAGAGTCACATCCGTATGGTTCAGACTCCATGTAAAACTGGAGATCTCATTGATGTGAACACAGTGTCTGCAGGCACTTGCTTACTTTGTAGTGTACAGTGGTTGTGAATGAGTATGAAATGTTAGTCATTTAAAAAATTTACCTCTTTAAAGGCACTGTGTATTCTCATTTAATATGTTCACTATTTGTAATGCTTTAATGTGCTGGTTAGTGATAACTCTAGGAAGTATCATTGCAAGATATTTCGAGGGTGGATTATTTGTCTGTCTTAGAGTTCATTCTTTCAAGTTCTTAGTGCAAAATATAAAATCTCTCCTTTCCTTTCTTTGTCAGTATCATCACCATGTACACAAGTACTGGCTATAAGACACAACATTTTATTGTAGATGATGAATGAAACATTGAGTACCAAGAGAAATGTTACGACTTGCTCTGGGGTTCACATCTTGTGTGTAATGCGCTTTCTAATGACTCTTGCCAATTAGTTCTCCATAGTACACTCACCAGCAAGAAGTTTTATTTTAAATGTTTATAACTGATCATAGTACTATTTTTAAAATTATATTTTCATTCCTGCTAAGCATAGAATCAGATGTGTAAGAGAGCCTTTCCATGAGTGAACGGTGGTCATAATTGTGAGATGTATAGTCTTTTCAGTTCCAGAATCTGGTACTACCTTCATTGCTGGCCCTTCTGTGGCTATTAGTAGTGCAAGGACTGTTGATGGCCATCCTAGCTTCGTGGTTCCTGTTCTTGCTAGAATGCTAACTCAGCAGCAAACATCATCTGGTGCAATGCTTGTTGAACGGCTTCCCCGGATTGGTCCCAGACCTCAGGATAAGGTTGCTGGTTTTGGATGTCTTGACCCTGAAGCATCTCTTATTGAGCTCCTGGATGGACTTGTGCTTTTCTACCATGTGGCTGCCCACAAGCAGTTAGCCAAGGTTCAGTAAACTTAATTATTTCATGATTTTGTTTTTGGTTCTTGTATACTCTTAAATGAAAGGTGTTCCAGTATGCTTGAATTTCATCAATCTTATTTGCACTTATGCTGCAAAAAATAAGTGCCAGTTGGTAGATAATATTTACAAATTTTACTCAATACTGTACACCTGCTTGCTTGTTGCATGAACCTTATGTTATATGATGCATGTTTAAATGATAATTCAGTTACTCTCCAATCTCTACAGGTCATTTTTATCTACACTCCATAGGGATTTTCTTTTTCTTTTTCTTTTTTTTTTTTTTTTTTTTTTTTTTTCCAGAGAATAAGATCAGTTTAATATGGATATCATCTCTTCAAAAGTTTTGTCTTCAGCAGGGTAATGTCCAACTCATTCTTGAGTAAGTTACTCATTGAGAGACTGACATCCATCATCATGGAAGTGAAATGCTGTACCATTCTTCCATAAACTCTATTTTTCTCCTTCCTTGAGATATAGAGACTTCAGTGTATGTTTGGAGTTTGTTGGGATCATTTCTGCCATTTCCAGTTGATTCACCAAAAAGTGACACAGAAACAGATTTTGGTAGAATTGCTGGTGCTCAGTTGTCTTTTTGGACTTAGAAAAAGCTTAACAACAGTGTACAGAGAAGTAAAACATGTACATGGGAGAGCGTTGACAAACTAGAATTTACAAGTGATGAATCTCATACCTGGTTCTGTATTGCTCTAACAAATTTTTATACAATTCTTTTGAAGAATGTGTTTCTATTTGTCCACCTGTTCAATACAGTGTTGATACAAGCCACTTAAAGTTAAATGGTATGTACACTCATAAAACTAGTAAAAGTAGGATATGTTTCAACCCTTTATGGGTCATCTTCAGCTAGTATTAATGAAAATAAAACATCTTAACATTTCCAAAGTGAAATATGGACAAAGAAAGATAATTGATGGAAAAGTTTAGTGTTGACATATTAAAAGTTCTTTTTAAACATCACACATTGTTTTTCACGATCTTCATAAGAGAACAAAGGGGTAGCGATGACCATTATGGTCTATCTTGGCAGCTACAGATCCATGCTAATTATAGAATATGCCTGGCTGGAGGAGTGATTTCCTGTGTGTTTCATTGGACCTTTTGTCATACAGAGTAGTCTATATGATAAAATTCGGCCATCAATATGGAATGCGAGTATGAAGTTTCTACACAAAGACTCTATTCCTCTTCAATGAAAGGCGAAATTTAATCCAAAGAAGAATAAGAAACAAGAAGAATGAGAACAAAAGAAAATTCTTCAACCTAATGAGGCAAGAACTCTCTCCCTCTCCTCCAGCTCCTTGAGTGGGCTCCTTAAGTTGTGTTGATGTTTGAATGAGGGCTGACCAGAGATTTCCTTGAACTTCGTTTTTGAGGGGAAACAGTGAAGAAGTGGAGGATCAGAAGCTGCTTATTTATTACATGTTGTTAAAGACTTATTAGTTTGTTGACATGAGTTTATTTTTATTATTTTATCAAAAAGAGTGTGTGTTTTGTCTGGGAATTTTTTAAGGTATATTTTCTGGTACATTCAGGATAACTCCTTTATTGGTTACATGAATAATGTCTAAATCTTGATTTATAGAAGAAAATGAATTATTGTTTTCCCTCATATGTTTACCCATCATGGAAAATAGTCTGTGTTTATTTGCATTTGTATGTTGTTTATAACGAATTAGGAAACTTCTTCCAGTTTGTTCAATATAGCTGGTGTCCTATTGATTGCATTTTAACTTGTAAACACCTCATTGCAAATATTTATTGATATTGTTAAAATTATGTGTATTATAAAGTAATTTGGAATTTGTTTTGAAAGTATTGCCATTTTTTAAAATGTTTGTAATTTGATGTAAGTTGCTATTATTGAAAGTCAAAGTGATGTAGTCTTTTCCCCTTTTCTTTTTCTCAGTATGATGATGGGCTTATTCTTTTTTTCTTTCTTTTTCTTTCTTTTCAACATTGTTACGGCCTCATTGGACCATGTTTGTGTAGGTTTCCAACCACATTTATGTATTCTTGCCCACATGTCCTTCATTCTATTAATGTGAGTGTTTCTCCTGTCCTCTGACCAGGGAAGGTTATTTTACTGGTTTGACCTCATCTTCAGGTACCTTCCTGTCTTGGATTTTTTTGTTTAAAGATGTGTGTATCTGGGACACCTTATTCTGTTATCTGGCTCAGCTGCAAATCATCAGCCACTCCTTGGTGCTATGTGGGTTTACCTTCGAGATTCCAAACTTGTGTTAGGATCCGTTTTGTCAGTCTGCTGTCAGACATACGGAATACATAACTGAAGAAAATCATTGTTATTTTCCTGATGACATCAGTTACTTTGCCCACTTTGTTATGCACTTCATTTTTCTGAGCCTCTATATTCCTACCTTTTTAATGGGTCCTAAGTTTTTTCTCCCTATCCTTCATTCAGTTTCTCCAGTTCTTGTTTTGAGGTTTTATTTCTCATGCTCACTGATTCTGGTGCATAAAAATTTCTGCTCTTGCAACTGTCTTGTATTGTTGGATCTTAGCTCCCCATGATAATGCTCTCTTATTGTATATGTCAAGATTCTTCATGTATGCTGCATTCATTTTCATTAATTTCGTCTTTACACCCTGTTTTTCATTGTTCTTCGTATCTAGCCACTCTCCTAAATATTTGAAAGCTTCAACCTTTTGAACATCGCCCTGTGTTGTTTTTATCTTAAATGGACTGTCCTTAATATTGGCCATATACTGTATTTTTGTTTTTTCAACTGAGACTTTGAGACCTATTTTG
This sequence comes from Anabrus simplex, assembly GCF_040414725.1. Lineage (NCBI taxonomy): Eukaryota > Metazoa > Arthropoda > Insecta > Orthoptera > Tettigoniidae > Anabrus > Anabrus simplex. The sequence goes on along the minus strand of NC_090268.1, from coordinate 259,609,319 downwards.
CCTGCCTGATGATAAAGTTCCTCAATCTGTTGTTCAGCTGCTTCAACAGTTGGTGCTAGGATTGCAAGATCATCTGCAAAAGCCAGGCAGTCTATACGAAGTTTAATTTAAGATCCCTTGAAACTGAGTCCATTGTGAAATTCCTTTCCTTCGAGGGCTTTTTTTCCATTCCCTGATGACCTTTTCTAAGGCACAATTAAAAAGAATAGGTGATAAACCATCCCCTTGTTAGACTCCAGTTTTGATGTCAATGGGTTCTGAAATTTCACGTAGAAACTTAACTTTGACTTGATGTTAGGGTTTCCGTGATAATGTTTCTAGTCTAACTGTCCAGCCGAAACTCTTCCGGGATGTTTATCGTTGCATTCCTGTCGACCGAATCTTACGCCTGTCTTCCTTACGTTAGCAAGTTCAATTACAGTTTTTAGGTTAAGATTTTGTTCATTGCATGATCGCCCCTTCCTGAATCGTCCCAGATATTCACCAAACTGTGGGTCAGGTTATGTTTCAGCTCTTAAAAGGAGAGCTTTAGAAAGAATCTTGTAGGTTATGGAAAAAATGCAAGATCCATTTGTGGTTGTTAATATTCATTTTAGATACTTTCTTACAGAGAGGGAGGATTAGGGCTGATTTCCAGTCATCAGGCACCTTAGTGGTTTGCCAGATTTTTTCAAAGATCTTCATTAATGTCTCAATCGAAACCTCATCAGCCTCCTTCTACATTTCTGACACAATTAAGTCCTCGCCAAGGTTTTTATTATTCTTTAAAATCGCAATGATTCGGTGTACTTCATCATTGCATGGTGGTACGTAGGTCGAGTCAGAAGTCATGGCAATTTTTTTTTTTCCCTCGCGAACAGGAGACAACACGGAAAATCTAAGATATGCATTTGGAAACGTACAATATATACTTGCGTATGATGCCACTAGATGGTGTATGTAAACAACAGTGTGGGTCTAAGCATGACCCCAAGTTCAGTGTGTGAGTGAGAACGTCTTAAAATGGAAGTCAGCAAGCAAGAGCAACGATCGTATATTAAAATAGGAGTTATCTGCGACATAAATGCACGCCAATGCCATGCAGAGCTGCAGGAACATTAGGTGTGCGTGCCATGCCCTATAGAACAGTGGCAAGTTGGTGTTAGCAATACATATGCACGAATGGTATTTAGCGCCTGCCCCACCGCTGGCAACGCACAGTAGAAACCTTGGGTGATTATTTCGAAGGTCTGTAACCAGCGGAGACCTGTCCTTTGTATGTAGTCTTGTGTATTTGTTGTCCATACCATAATAAAACAATGTTTATCAATAGCTTGTGCTGTGTCACTTTTCTGCGAGAGGATGGTTGCCTAGTTGGACTTCCTCTTAAAACATTAATCACCACCATCTTTCCTACGTGAATCTCCTGAAGTCAGAATTTGTCTTCAGGCAAAGTGCATAACTACATGCCCTATATTTCCAGATGCATATCTTAGATTTTCCGTGTTGTCTCCTGTTCACGAGAAAAAAATAGTTGCTATGACTTATGACTCGACCCTCGTAGTTTGAGCTCTTTTGAAGGTCACAGTTTTTGGTTCACAGTTCAGAAGATTTGGCACGCAAGTGGCAATTCTCATGATTGTTATAAACAATGTCTCCTTTATCATTCCAAAAGTATAAGCTTGGGGGATCGTATTTCTGTGTATATTGTTTGAATGTCTTGTAATAGTCCCTTGTATTGTTCTTTTTTTTTTTTTTCCCACGAACCTGCTATGCAGGCGTAGCAGGGGGAGAGGTGATACTCCCACGTGGCGTGTCCCAGGTGGCGGATAGGGGTGTCCTAACTGGCTTTCCGGCGGACTTGAAGGAAATAAAATACCTCTCGCGGACCAAACACACTACCCCCTGTGGGTGGGGGGCGCACATGTAGAATACACCCGCGGTATCCCCTGCCTGTCGTAAGAGATGACTACAAGGGGCGACCAAGGGATGATTGAATTAGAACCATGAAACTACTCTTGATTCGTACCATCATGCGGGGAACACCATGGGTTGCATGTACTTACGAGTAGTATCACTAAATTGGTACGAAATAGGTTTGTGATTAGTTGCAGTAAAAAGCCTGGCCTGGTGGATTCCACTACCCGTGCGTTGTACCCATGTGAGCAACACCGCGGATCTGGGCGTAGCCTGTGAGTTGTATCGCTATATGAGCGGCACCGTGGGTCAGCGTTGCCTGTGATAGGTACCCACTATGTGAGGAACACCACGGGAATACCGGCGCCCGTGACTAGTACGCCTAGGTGAGGAACCTTACCGGTTTGCGTTGGCTATGAGTGGCGCCATTGTGTGAGAAACACCATAGGTCTGCGTTCCCTGTACGAATTGCAATACTTGTGAGTAGTACCATCTTGTGTGGACCACCGTGAGTCTTCGCTACTTTTGATCAATACCCCAAAATGACAAATACCGTGGTTCTACTTTACTCGCGACATGTACCATTCTGTGGGGCCTTAGACGTGAATTTAGCACCCCTTCAGACATCAAGCATCATTGTGCTTTATAAATGGTCCCTTGGTCAGTAATACTCTAATTAACTACCTTCTTTTTGAGTCTGATCCGCTGGGTTTTTTTTTTTTTTTTTTTTTTTTTTTTTTGTAGGGTTCATGTCCATCCATTTATTCTTCATGACATTTTTTATTTTATTTTAGTCAGTGGATGAATTTGAATTTTTTGTTATTTCATTTCATACCATTAGGGGCCGATGACCTCGATGTTAGGCCCCTTTAAACAACAAGCATCATCATTATCATCATCTTTTTTTTTTTTTTTTTTAATCGATATCCTTAAGCTGTGATTTGAATCGTCATTTAGCTTGGCGTATTATCTTCCATAATACATAACCTCAGTGATCCCCTTTGGTTTGAAATATTGAGCCCTGATTCTGTTTCAACACCCAAGCTAACTTCCAGTCCCTTTGAACATACCTTAAAACCAATTTTCTGATCTTCAATAACTATGCAAGTGTATGCATTCAAGATGTTTTCTGATTGTTAGGCAGTTCGGGATTTTGGATACGAAGGCAAACTTTCACTTACAGATGCTGGATAATTAAATTCACAGGTTAGAACTAGTACTGGCATCTGAACTTAAATCACTTAGGCCTACATTAATCACGTGGCCATCATCACTAACTATTTTTGTGAGTAGGTTCTCCAGATTCTTCACAGTCCGGCCCTGTGTTAAAATAACTAAATGAAGCCCCTTTCCTCTTCATAAAATAGACATTCACTATTTATTAAATTTAACTTTTTATAACTTGATAAATACTGAAGATTTCCGAAAGCAAAGTCCGACCCAAGCAGAACTAATGTATACAATCAAAAAGAAAGAAAGAAACTGTAGTACTGAAAACGGCTATTACTTTTGTTAATTAAAAAAAAAAAAGTTCTCTCAAGCTTGGAAGTTTGAAGTAATATTCAATATCACACATTCTAGAGATTGATGAAGCAGTGTAAGTAGAAATACAACTGGCAGTACTGATTAGATAATGAAGTTCTTCACTATTGGTCTTTGTAATTATGCGGAAGATTTTAAAATCTTATAAAACCAGGAAAATTTTGTCACTTCAAAGAGAAATAGGTTACAGACTGTGTTCCGCCTTTCCAGATAGGCTCCAGCACCACCGCATTTCTGAACGAACCCCCCCCCCCTCCCTTCCTCCCTCGGCATTTAATGCCCTCGAGAGGGCTTTGGCCTGCCCAGTGACCGCTGCTCAGCCCGAAGGTCTGCAGATTAAGAGGGGCCGTGTGGTCAGCACGACGCATCCTCTCAGCCGTTATTCTGGGCTTTCGAGACCGGGGCCGCCATCTCACCGCCAGATAGCTCCTCAATTCTAATCACATAGGCTGAGTGGACCTCGAACCAGCCCTCAGACCGAGAGAAAAATCCCTGACCTGGCCAGGTATCAAACCCAGGGCCTCCGGGCGAGAGGTAGGCACGCTACCCCTACACCACACCCCTACGAACTAAAGCATTCGGTTTGTTCTTATAAGTGCTATTAGGTTGTTATTATTGTATTCTAATGATCAAAGCAAATACTCGAAAACAAGTAGGTTGGTCCTCCAATCAGAATTCCTCTTTGTCTGTGAGTCCGTAGGTGACTGAACAGCCCAATACGGGAAGCACAGAACTTCCCGCAGAGATAGCAGCTAGTCCCAGATGGAGCAGCCATTGTCCTTAAATAGTGGCTATATATGAGAACAAAGTATTGATACAAAATGGCTCTCCAAATGGCCATCATATCAGTGTAGAACAGTTTCAAGATGGAAATAAATTTCTGTGGAAAACCATACAATCCTAAAATCTTCCACAAAGCATCACGGTTTACAGAATCAAATGCCTTAGTGAGAGCAATAAAGGCAATATAAAGAAGTCTATTTTGTTCTCTGCATTTTACCTGAAGCTGACGAGCTGTGAATATCATATCCGTGATTCCTCTAGAAGGTCTGAATCCACACTGGCTCTCTGGTAGTATTTCCTCCACTAAGGGTAGTATACGATTTGCCAAAATTTGAGCAATAAGCTTTCCCAAGGAAGACAGTAATAATACTCCCCAATAGTTATTACAGGCTGTTCGATCACCTTTCTTAAATATTGGAACTTTAAGAATATCTCAGAAATCGGGAGGCATTTTTTCAGTATTCCAAATTTTAACAATCAGTTCATGTAAGTGTGTTATGAGTTCCTCATTACTTTCTATGAGAGTTTCCTCAGGTATACCATCAAGACCAGTGGCCTTCTGTCGCCTTGCTTAACAGCACGCTTAACTTCCATCCAGTGTTGATAGGAAGCCATGTTCTTCTTTGATGGGTACTTGTTCTATTGAGTCATACACCTGTTCATCAACAACTGATTTCTGATTCAGGAGACCTTCAAAATTCTCTTTCCCTCTATTCATGATGGAGAACTGATCTTTTAGAAGTGGATTTCTACCAAAGGTGTGGAGACCATAAACTTATTTCATGGCTTGGAAGAATTGTTTTGAATCTTTGTCTGCTAGATATTGCAGCTCTTTTGTTTTGGCTGTCCCATGCATTCTTGAGCACATGGGTTCTTCTGTGGACATTTGCTTTGGCAAGACAAAATGCTTCTTTGCAAGGCAGTTCGTGTCCTTTCGCCACGCTTGCTAGGCTCTTCTCTTCTCTGATATCAATGCTTCAATCTCATCATTTTCATCAAACCAATCTTGATGTTTCTTGGTGTAATAACTTATCTTTTTTTGCAAGCATCCCCAATAGTGGTCTTCAGGCTCTCCCAGTGTTTTCTTGCATCCTGATGATACTCCTCCGACAGTGTCTGATGAAGCAGTTCTCTATATTGTGAGGCATATTCTGAAATCCCAAATTTCACGGTATTAAAAGCGTGTTTACAGCTCTTCCATTGTTTTCTCCTCTGACGGGATAGTGACAGATTCATAACTGATCTGATAAGTCGGTGATCTGTCCAACAGTCGTCCACTCCTGTTATTGCTTTGATGATAAAAGCGTCTCGAAGATCTTTCTTGCGGACAATTACATAATCAATGAGATGCCAGTGCTTCGATCTAGGATGCTGCCATGAAGTTTTAAAGTGATTCTTTTGGTGAAAAATTGTGTTAGTGATTGTTAAATCATGTTCAGCACATTTTGAGATGAGTCGAATACCATTAGAGTTTTCACTGCCAATTCCATCCTTGCCAATGACACCATTCCGTACAAAGTTGTCCTTGCCCACTCTGGCATTAAAATCGCCTAGTAAGATTATTTTTATTTTATTTTGACAGGATGGCATCCAGATCTGAATAAAATGATTCTTTGATGTCATCATCAGAATCTAGGGTGAGGGGCATATGCGCTGATCACCGTGGCATGTTGGTTGCCATTTAACCGAAGTCTTAGGCCCGGTTTCATCAACACATGTTAAATATATACTAACAAGTAGTTAGTTAATACGGAGTTAGAAATTTAACATCTTGTTAGGTTTCTTGCGTTTCATCAAACTTTTCTTGTGAAATGTTAACTAATCGACTGTTAACTCTCCCAATATTGCAAACTGGTGCGAATCAAGGAGGCAGTGGTATGAACATGCTGTTTTACAGCGCGCTCCAATGCGCTTTTGTTTGAGTACAGCTGTAAAATATGGCGCGTGAAGTGAAATGGAATTGTAGTTCTAATTTTTCCTCCTTCTAAAAAGAGTTGTTAATTGAATTAGTAAATATATGTAAGTTATTGAGTGCAAGCGCACAGATGGCTTGACGATAAAATAAAAGGACGAGGCATGGGAGAAAGTCCGCGAGGGTTTCAATGGGGTTAACAGATACTTTCTTAACGGGTATCCACTGTCACCGAACAAAATCTCTTCATTAATTGTCCCCACTTCAAACTGTGCTCCGATATGGGAGTTATTAAATATTGTGTTGTCGTGTGCAGAACCAGACCATCTAGCAAGTATATCCCTGATTTGGAGGTTAGACTCACTAATCACCTGAACCATTAACATTAACAGAGAAATATCCCTTCCGATTACGATATATTTCGGCCCAATTGCCTGCAGGTAATTGGATTCTTACATGTGTGCAATCTATTTCATCCAGAACAAACACCAGGAAAACAGCTTATTTCATAGAAGTCGCGGATAATTTGCTGACGCTCTTCTACTAAAGGGAATGTTATATACCTCCTTCCCATGGATGCTATTGCTGCAGACACTCGACAAACAACTCTACTAACAATGGCTTTAGAAATTCCAGCATTGTCTCCGACCATTATGTGAAAAGAACCAGTAGCAAAAAATTGTAATATTATGAGAACCTGCAACACTGGAGAAAGAGGTAAGTTTCTCTTCATAGGATATTCCAACCTCACTCAAATTTCATCAACAACATTAGCAATGACTATTTTTGATAACCTGTATCTATGAAGAAATTATGCATCCGTCAAATTTTCAAAGGCATTATATCGCTGAACTCTTCTTCGATCAGGATTATTGTGTAAAAGATCCAAATAGAGCAATTCCGCATCTAAAGGGAGATTCACAGCAGCCATTTTGGAACAGGTTTCTAAATGGTAATGTTAGCCATTTAACATGGGAAATGGCTGATGTTAACTTTAATACGCAGTTTAACATATGTTAACGTTAACAGTTGTTGATGAAATGCAAATTTTATTAAATCGTATGTTAAAATGATTTAACACCTTGTTAAGTACTAACGTATTGATGAAACCGGGCCTTAATGTCATAAGGTGTTCATTATGTCCAGTGGGAAGTTCTGACAATTCCTTGTCAAGATTATTCTTCATGATAGCAAAGCCTACTCCATGTAATCGGTTCTTACTGGTAGTTTTCCCGTTCTAAAAGAAGCTGTAACCTGCACCTTGTTCATTCAGACGGGTTTCCTAGAGTGCTGCTATGTCGATGTTATATCTTCTTAATTCTCTACCCACTATAGCTGTTCTCCTTTCAGGTCTTTCAGTTTTGGGGTCAAAATTCATCATTGAGTGTTCTTACATTCCATGTTGAAAAACATAAGTTCTTATTTGTTCGATCGCATAAAGGTGATACCATCAGACGCGGCTATCCGATCGGTAATATTAGTGGCTGAATATGTTGAGGGCACCTTTTCTAGCCCTTCCCCATGTGAGGTGAGCAGAGTGGACCCTAAATAGGACTGCTCAGATGTAGATGCAGCAACCAAATTGCTTTACAGCCACAGCCTTAAGCAAGACGACCGATCTCTCATCTGCTGCCTATGTGCCAAGTTATCACTAGAGGCTTCTAGACATCACAATCCTGCCCCCGTTGCAACTTCTTGATCACCACAGGACTTTTGGAAGAAGTCATATGTTGTTGGAAGACTGCTGTGCGTGAATTCTTTTAGAGTGAGTGTGTTGCTGAACTTCAACAAACACACCTTACTTGATGACTAGGAAATATGTTCAGTAGCAAGCAGATGCAAGACAATTGAATGATTCGTATTCACTGCAGCCTTCATCCGCCATTCCAGTTGAGTAAAGACACCCTGTCCGAATGACTGGTCCGCCATCGAGGACTCTCTGTGCCGTTGACCACATGCGGTTCATCTGCCTTTAGGGAAGTTTCCCGCCCCACTTTCTTGCCCTGACCACTACCAGCTCATGAGTAGCGCCTTCACAGCCAGTCCGTTTGGCATGACCTCATCCGCCTTCAAACCGTTGGGAACCAAACTGAGAGGTTCCTCCTCCGCTTGTTTGCCGTTGGGTCTTCAAGTAATGGATTCCAGTGTCATTTCCTCCAGTGACAGGACCATCACCCCACCCAGGGGAGCTCATCCGCCAGAAGCCCCTTTAGGGAGTCAGGTTATGTACTGCCACCAAACACTCGGCGTTAGCAGTTTTACAGCTGGGTGCCAGACCAGTCAACCCTTCTTTCTCATTCAGAACTTGGGACCGGATAATGGCGGAGTTATTCTAGTGATATATATGTGCATAATATATAACTTTTAACCTCATGTACATAGATTTTAAGTAATATCACAGTTTGTTGTTTTCCCTTTACATTATTTTGTATTGTGTTCTGTTTTAGCATTGGCTTCTGTTTCCAGTTTGTGTTTTACTTATTTATTCATTTTTCTCTTTTCAGTTTTATGCTTCAGATTTCTTTTGTTTGTTCAGCTTTGCTTTCTTTCTTCATTATCCACCTAAGGTAGCTCTTTTATTTAGCTTAGTTAATTTGGATTTTATAATAGAACAGTCTACAGTAGTTCTCGTATTATCCTGTAATTTATATGGTTAACTGTAAGAGAGGGCCATGAGCCCTATCTCTGCCACTGATAAAGATACAAATAAATAAGTAAATAAATAAAGAAAAAGATAAATAAATATCATTACATACGAGTGAAATAAAAGCAAATAAAGGTGTTACCGGAATACAAAATTTTAATAAAAGCATCTTGAAATACAAACAGTAAACAACATTACAGCCGGGCTGAGTGGCTTCAGATGGTTGTGGCGCTGGCCTTCTGACCCCAACTTGGCAGTTTCGATCCTGGCTCAGTCCAGTGGTATTTCAACGTGTTCAAATATGCCAGCCTCGTGTTGGTAGATTTACTGGCACGTAAAAGAACTCCTGCAAGACTCAATTCCGGCACCATGGCATCTCCATAAACCATAAAAGTAGTTAGTGGGATGTAAAGCCAATAACATTATGAACAATATAATAAGAATCCATGTACAGTTTTTGGATTTTTTTTTTCAGTTCTGAATATTCGTGATAATTCACATTCAGAATAATTTTAATACAAATATTGATGTTGTTTGTGTGTCTTTATAAGTACATTTTAATTGTGTTTATTGTTTAATAACCATCTTAAGAGGTGTTTTTGTTCATTGTAGGTGAGCACCTTACGGGAGAGCATGACTGAATACATGACTGCACTTGCTGGCACCAAGGCTCGTTTACGAGCATTTCGTAACTCTCTGAAGAGTAGTGATCTATCTACAGAGGACAGCTCAGAGGAAATTGTGCAAGAGTTGGAGCGGGCTACTGGGGTATTTGAACAGAAACTCAGTGAGCAGGCACGTCACATGTCTTGGGTGCGAGCAGCTGTTTACTCGCCAGAGAAACAGAGTCACTTAGCATGGCTTTTAAGGGTTGTTCTCAACACCCTGAAACGTGCATCGCAAGAGGGTCAGCTATTTAGTTTTGTGCCAGACTTTTATCTTGATTCTCTCATTGAGTTATCAGCTGCTCTGCGTACTTATGTACATCCTACAGCAGCTGTGGAAAACATAGAAGGTTATTGTCTTTATCCTTTGTTTTGAAACAACCTGCATGAAGCAATGTGATCTAAGTTAAAAGCTGCATCTGTTAATCTAGAGCACTTCATATGTGGAACAGGTATGAGAGGATGAATTTAACAAGATATTCCTTGATTTAGAAGCTAAATAGTGAAATACAATTTTGGTTTCAGATAAATTTAATTAGAACATAGCTTGGAACAGAGAGAAATATTTAATACTGAATACAGGTAGCAGTAAGGAACTGTATTTCTGTTTGTTTCTTTTTTCTTTTAATGTTAGAAATGGCTTTGGAGGATGGTTTCTAAGTAAATACAAGATTTTAAGTACAGTTATGTTGAAAATATCAGATACTGTTGGAAATCATAATCAGATCTTTCCCATTCTTAGTTTGGTGCAATGGCCATTTCATCAAATGGTCAGCACATAACATGTCCACTTTTTGCAACAAAGGAGCTTATTGTCCTAAAGAAAAATCATTATAACCGTGTAAAAATGGGGAAGGTAGGATTTAAAACTTCAGGATACTTTTAATTTTCTATGAATTCTATTTGTTGAAAATTTTAGAAATATCTATGCAAGATCAAACTTATTATCTTACAGTTCAGTTCTGTAAAAGGAAACAAGTGTGAGGGTTTTTTTTTTTAAAGGAACATGTTGCACAAGGACTAAATGAAGAGGCTGAAGGAAACATAGTAGATGAAGAGAGAGATCAGTAGGGCTGCTGAAGAAAAGTCAGGAAGAAAGGTAAGATCAAGAAAGAATCAGTTTATAGCTTGGGAGATATTAGACCTGATTGATGAACAGCAAGAATACAAGAATGTAACAAATGAGGAGGGCAGAAAAGAATACAGGCGATTAATGAAGTGGATAGAAAGTGCAGGTCAGCGAAAGAAGAATAACTGAAGGAGAAGTGCAAGGATGTTGAAGGTTGTTTGGTTGTAGGAAAGGTAGATGGCTGCATACAGGAAAATCAAGGAAACCATTGGAGAAAGGAAAACTTAAGTGTATGAATATTAAGAGCTCAGGTGGAAAAACACTACTAGGGAAAGAAGACAAGGCAGAAAGATGGCAGGAACATGTTTAACAATTGTATCGAAGGAAAGAAGTAGATGATAAGGTTATGGAACAAGAAGAGATTCATGATGCTGATGAAATGGGAGACCCAATTCTGAGGTTAGAATTCGACAGAGCTTTCAGAGACATAAATAGGAACGAGGCACCTAGAATAGATTACATGCCATCTGAATTACCAACTGTGTTAGGAGAAACCAGCATGGGGAGGTTATTCCATTTAGTGTGTAAAATGTATGATACAGGAAAAGTGCCATCCGATTTCAGACGGAATGTGTTATACCTATTCCCAAGAAATCGGTTGCTGACAAGTGTAAAAACTACCGTACTATTAGTTTAGTATCTCACGCTTGCAAAATTTTAACACACATTATTTACAGAAGAATGAAAAAAACAAATTGAATCTGAGTTGGGAAAAGATCAGTTTGGCTTCAGAAGAAATCCACAAACACATGAAATGAAACAACCCTGGCTTTACAGCTGATCTAAAGGCACCTGTATACCGTAGACTTTTCTGGCTAGAGATGCCCCAGCTATAGCTATCTAGTGGAACTGTGCATGTGTACACAGTACTTAGAGCTCCCTTACACAGTACATAGAGCTCTCTGGCAACTTGCTCTAGATGCACAAGAGTGACAGTTTTTTAAGTTCATGTGAGTGAAATAAAACAAGATGAGTAGAGAGTGGGGAAAAAGGAATAGAACTTATCAGTTGATTGAATTTGTAGAGTCATATCCTGAATTATGGAATTGTTTATTAAAAGTGTACAGAGACAGTCAACTGGAAGTTAAATCTATAGAGGCTATTGCAGAAATTTTGGAGGGTACTCTGGACAAAGTTACTAGGAAACTGTATAATCTTCGTAGGCAAACAAATTCCGAAATGAGAAAGATGAGACAAAAGAAGAGTGGGGATGGATTAGATGACATAAAAAAAGCACAGAGTTTATTGAAGCCTTGAAATTCATGACAGTATTTTCTAAATGTGTGAAGAGCGTTGGGACTATTCCACAATCAGTAAGTAATCCATTTTATCTTAATATTATGCTTTGTTAGGTAGTAAAAACAAAGCAAAGAGGAAAGAGGCTGACATCAAAATACCTGTTACTGAACTTTTGGGAAGATGCAGGCTACAATGGTTTGGACATTATGAGGATGGACAGGATGAGAACAGCAGGGAATTACTTTGTCTGAGAAGTAAAAGAGGAGAGGCCAGTAGGGAGGCCAAGGAATTGATGGATAGACTCAGTGAAATTGGAGGTCAGCAAGAGGATTATCAAGTGTGAGGACATAGAGGAACAGAAACTATTCTATACTTCCCTTCAATCACATGTAGAACTCTTGTCCACATCATACTTTCTTCCTTTGATGTAATTACCAGCTTGCTCTGCCACATCAAGGAGAACTTTTCTTTAGTCGTGAAAGACTTATGTGAACTCATATCAGCTATCCTCTAAACAAGTGATGCTACTTAAACGATGTATGTGGCACACTTCTCGCTTGTGGCAGGAGCAGAGTGAGCAGAAAAATACCAGTTTCCTGATTTTTGTATGTCAGAAACACTGTAATAACAACCTAGAAGCAAATAATGCCTGTTACCCAACTTTTCACTGCAAAAATTTAAAAAATTAAAAGTTATATGGTTATAGGAAAACCACAAAAAACAATGGTGGTAGTGTTACTATAATGAGGTGTACTTGCCAGATGCGTGAGGTAGCTTGCCATTACTTTCTTCACTCGACCAGAAAGTGCTAATACAGCACAACCGGCCCTAACACCAATACCAGGTGACTTTGTGAGTTTCAAATGGCAACGTGAAGAGAGGACAGAAATTATTGTCCAAGTATTTTTGCAGTGAAATGTCAAAAAATAACTTGATGGATCTGGAAGTGACTGGAAATTGAAAGTTTGATGTTAGGAGATTTGAATGTATTATGGCAACTGCAAAACTATTAGGCTGGAATATCAGACTATTGTAGAAGATTAAGGTGTGACTGTAGTGCAGTTGATAGAAGATGTGGGGGTGGGGAGGTACAATCGTAGTTACCTTGAATGGGGTAATATTTTATGTTTTTGATTAATGTTCTGAGAATATTTTTCTCCTACCCAAATTAATATCATAGGGAAAATTTCAGACTTATGTGATGTTTTTCTTCTAGTACTATCAATTGTGTTCTTATTTGATCAGCCACTGCTGCTTTCAGCATTCCTGCACTCAAACTACTCTACTCTGTTACTTCTGTACTTGAGTGTTAAAAACATTATTATTATTATTATTATTATTATTATTATTATTATTATTATTATTATTATTATTATTATTATTATTATTATTGTTACGGAGTTTTCCGTGGTAGTTAGAGGTGAAAGAAGGTGCGGGGGGTGAACAGGTCTCAGGCTACGAAATTAAAGTGAATTTCAAATTTAACAAGGTTATATTTTCTTAGCAAAAAACAAGAAATAACAATAATGGCAGGTACAGAGTAGCAAAACCACTAATCGAGAATATACAATTACAGGATTTGGGCTCCGAGAGCCAGACACACAATTCTTGAGCAATTAGCCCAACTTTACGATATACAGAATTCAACAAAGGGGCAGAAGACCCCAATCAAGCCCAGGAGCACTTGCTCCCAATTACATCATAAAGCCTCCTCGAGGCGCGCAGAAACAAATTTCAAAAGAGCGATCTGCTCTCAAAGATTAAGCCTATCAAAGGCCACACCAAACTCCACCTTCAAGTTGTCCTCTAAGGACATAAACACAGGGGTAAAGATACCCAACCTACTGAGGCCTATTAAGTGAGAAAAGTTAATTACATGGCCTCTAAAATACCAATTTGAGAGGAGGCGAACTTGCGCTCCTAATACACTTTGTTTAAAACCTACTTGGCACTAGGCCGTTAATACAAGGGCTAATCCCATACTAAAGAGGTGACTTTTAGAAGGAAACAATTTACATTACGTTAAGGAAGAAACGGTTGTGAAAATAAGTTCACCTCAATGCAATATGAAAGGAAGCTTGAGAGGGTTAAGCACTCTCTATCCCAATATGAAGCTTAAAAGATAGAATAAATACAAAGATTCTTTACATTTTAGGGAAAGTTACATGGTGGAAAAGCTTCGGACCCGCCCCGAGAGTTAAACTGCTGAGCTAGCAAGAAAAGAAGTAATTAATCGGCCATTACCTTGTTGTTGAACTGCTGCCCGAAGGGAGAGGCGCTTCCCGCCCCCTGCTATGTACTTTACACACTGAAAGATGTTACTGAAGTGGCGCAGAGACCCTAAAATCAGCAGTTTATATACTCTCGCAGAAAGTTCGAGGCGTTTCAGGAAGGAAAACACCCGCCCACAATCATTTTATTGGTGGATAAAGAAAACCCCTACACAAGATGAAGAAGAAACACATTATTGGTGCAAAATTAATTAAAGAAATTCGGGATTGGCTAAATTCAAAACAAGGGGAAAGAAAGGGTTAATATTGCCAACTTAAACAATGACTGAAAGAAATTTAGCAAAGAACAAACTTTTGAAATTAAATTTTCTCCAAAAAAAAAAAAAAACAGTTCTTTCACTTCGCACTAGGGTGCATCATTGTAGTTCTTCAGTAGTGTCCTCTAGAAGAGAATGTTCGCACTTCTTACTACAAGGAAAACAAAAATACGTCGAAAACAACACAGTTCAGAAACTTCAAAATTTCCAAGTAGTGACATCTTCAGGGTAACTTGAAAATTAACACATAAGACAAAAGTTCAGACTTCTTCCAGTAGGGGAGTTTCAACTGGCGCAAAGTTTGAATTAGCGGCGTGGAGGTGTACCGCCCGGTACAATTATTATTATTATTATTATTATTATTATTATTATTATTATTATTATTATTATTATTATTATTATTATTATTATTATTTTAATGTAGTTGCAGCTGCTGTTTGCAGGAATATTAATTTGATGTTCTTTAGGCTACCTGGATATCCGTCTTGACATTCTGTTTTACTCTGCCAGAACGCAGAGAAATCAGAACTGTAATGGGTGAGCTATTGCTGAACTTTAATTTTTTTTGAGTAAGCTCTAAATGTGTCATGAAATATCTTTAACATCATTAAAATCATTGCCAATTACTGTCTGTCAGCCATCAGATATACTGTATATTAGATTCTAACTGAAGTCATAATGCTCAAAATGACATCTGACATTTTATTTCTCTTACTTGATAGAATATCCTGCTTGATTTACCGTACTCATACTTGTTCCACTGTGTTAATTTTATTGTAGGCTTTAAGTATCATACTCTCAACAGGAAAGTGACGAGGAAAGGGTATTAACTTACTGTGATAAGTGCACAGTAAGAAGTATGTAAAAAGTACTGTACATGTATTTCATACTTTCATGGTGAATTACTACTTTCCTTTCACACCCATATCTGTACTAATATAAGTAATGGAAAGGAACAAACAAGTGCCAAATTAAGTCATACAAAGAGAGATAGGAGTATGAAAAGGAACACATAATAGGAAAAACACAATGGCAATTCAGTGTGTGAAGAGATACCAATAGAAAGAAGAGATATGGACAAACATGAAAACAATAAAGAACAAGAACAATCTCCACATTTTCATACACAGCCAACTTCAGATATATAGTTATCTCTTCGTTGATTCCAGCTTTTGGATCATTTTCTCCCGTGTTTTTCCTGTTTGTCTAGTCTTTTCCATCTGTATTCATCTTTATCTTACGTCTCTTTCGTTTTCCTTTTCTTAATCCAGCTTCCTTCTTATCCTAAATTTCCCACATCAGGACTGACGCTGAGAAGCAGTGACTAGTTTGATTGAGGCTGAGAAGAAATGTATGTAGAAGAGCTGGGATTGCTGATGAGAGAGCCAGTCCATTTGAAGATGTGGAGATTGTCCTTGTCTGTTCGTGTTTTCATTTCTGTCTTTGCTCCTCTTTCTGTTGCTCCCTCTTTCCACATTGATTTATCATAGTAGGTATTGGAAAGGAACAAAGAAGTGTCAAATCAAATCATGTGAATCTGTATGATATGATTTTACCTGTCATTGTGCTTATCCTAATAATAATTTTAAGAGTGCTTTTGTAAGGTGTGCACAGAAAACATGTGGCAGAACATCAGGAAAGGTTAGAGAGTATGAGACAACATGGTGGAATGATAGAGTGAAAGATAAAGTAAAGGAAAAGAAGAAAACTTGAAGGAATGGAAAACACAAAAGACTGAAGAGAATAGAGCAAAATACATAGAAGCGAAAAGAGTCTGGGGAAAAAAAAAAAAAAATAGCCGAAGAAGAGAAGTTGCGTTACATTCATCCAGGAAGTAAATAAAGATTGAACTGTGGGAAAAATTATTTGGAATTACAAGAAATTAGGTATGAAGCAGGGTGTGGGAAGAATAAAAGACTAATACTGACAAAACCAGAAGAGAGAATGAACAGATGGAAGGAATATTTCAGTGAACTGCTGAACATGAGAAACCAGACATGTGGAGAAGGTATCCAGGCAGGAGGAATAGAAGGAGTAACAGAGAAGAAATCAGGCATTACAATGACAGAGGTGGAATGGACAGTAAAAAAAAAAAAATGAAGATTGGAAAAGCTGTGGGAATAGAAATGATAAAATCTGCAGGACTAGCGGGACTCCAATGGACTACTAGAATACTCAAGTGTGTATGGAGAGGGAAGAAAGTGCTTGAGGATTGGGAAAAATGGGTTATAATACCAATATTCAAGGAAGGAGATAAGATTATGTGTGGTAACTACCAAGGAATCACCATCTCACATATTGCCAAGATAATGGAAAGTATATTGGAAAGAAGAATTAGAGAAAAGGTGGAAAGTACAGGAGGAACAATTTGGATTCAAAAGTGGAAGGTCAACGGTGAAACCCATTTCCATTCTGAGACGGATTATGGAAAAGAGCTGGGAATATGGGAAGGATATAGTATTGACTTTTATAGACTTAGAAAAAGCATATGACTGCATCCCTAGATCAAAAGATTGGGCAAGCCTCACACACAGGGTCATTGGCAAGGAATTAATATCAGTGATAAAAACAATATATCGTCGCCATAAGACCTATCGGTGTCGGTGCGACGTAAAGCCCCTAGCAAAAAAAAAAACAATATGTAACTGTTGCAGCTGTATGTAGACAACAGTGAAGAGATCAGAATGGTTTGGAATTGACAGTGATTGAGGGAGTTGGCCATGCAGTTAGGGGTGAGCTGTGAGCCTG
Organism: Anabrus simplex; assembly: GCF_040414725.1. NCBI lineage: Eukaryota > Metazoa > Arthropoda > Insecta > Orthoptera > Tettigoniidae > Anabrus > Anabrus simplex. The sequence goes on along the minus strand of NC_090268.1, from coordinate 259,592,213 downwards.
CATTCAGGAGATAGTGGGTTCAAACCCCACTGTGAACAGCCCTGAAGATGGTTTTCCGTTGTTTCCCATTTTCACACCAGGGATTGAGGATCGACATGGAGAAGAGCACAACAATGGTGAGGAAGTTGAGAAGGAAAAGGGGCTATTAAAATTGGAGAGAAGGAACTGGAAATAGTGGAGCACCTTCAAATACTTGGAAAATGAACTGATGGAAAATGGAAGACTGGATATGGAAGTTAGAAGAACACAACTGGGGAGTGCCTATTACAGCCAGATATGGAGATTAATATGGAATAAAGATGTACCACTGAAGGCTAAAGAAATAATATACAAGGGATATTACTTACCTGTAATGACATATGCAGCAGAAACCTGGACAGTAACTCAGAGAGATGTGAGTAGAGTACTGGCAGCTGAAATGAAATTCCTGAGTAGTATGGTACAGAAGACAGAGGGATAGAGTGAGAAATGAAGACTATGAAAAGAGCTAAATTTGTAAAAACTAAATGACAAACAGGAACAGAACCGGTTGAAATGATTTGGACATGTCAAGCGCATTAAAGAAGAAAGTACTGGAAAGACAGATGACAGGGAAGAAAAGACAAAGACGAACATTACGATGGATGGACTCATTGAAGAACAGCATAGGACTACGGAACCTGGATTGGAACACAGTGTTGGATGAGGAGTGGTGGAGAGACAGGACAAAGTGGAGAGGAATCTTATTTGCCCTCACCTGGTGTCAACTGGAAAAGGGGAGAATATTCTTGAAAAATATTATCTGTAAATCATTCATTGAAGCATCGCTGAGTATGGAAAGAGATTTGGCACATGTTTGTTTCTTTCTTAAATTTGAATATGGAAAGTTAATATGTTTCCTGTTGCAGCTTATACATTTTAATAATGTTTTCTATGGTATATTGTGTCACGTAAAGTGTGTGTGTCTCCCCCCCCCCCCCCTCCCTCTCTCTTTCTCTTTCTTTCTCTCTCTCTCTCTCTCTCTCTCTTTTTTTTTTGACTTCTTTTGAGAGTGAAAACTGAGTATAAGAGGTGTTGTGATAATGAGAAATTGTAAGAGTAATATAAACTAGCATTTTATCAGGTGCATTACTTAGTTTTTAGTCTTTCTGATGGTTTTAATGTCTAATATGTAGCAAAAGAAACTATAAATGCTCAAAAGTAGCCAAAACTGCAAAAGTTGGAAGGTTGGAAGTCAGAAAATCATGGAACGTGCTGAATCATATCTTGGCAAAAATATATTCTTGAGATACGAGATTAAATAAGGTGGCCAAGCGAGTTGGCTATGTGGTTAGTCATGCAGCTGTGAGCTTGCATTCAGTACGTAGTGGGTTTGAATCACACCGTCAGGAGTTCCCCCTTTTCACACCAGGCCTTAAGGCCACGGCCAGTACCTGCACAGTCCTAGCCTTTTCCCATCCGTGAGTCACTAAAACCCTTTGATATACCTTTAGTGCAACATTTTTTTTTTTTTAATGCTATTTATTCGGGGCATCAACCTACGAAGATCTTTTGCCCCTACTTTGCACACTATGTTATGAACCTGCATGTATTTGGAAATGGCGGAAGTGTTAAGTGTTGAATGTGTGGAAAGGAACATTAAGGACGACACAAACACCCAGTCCCCAGGCAGATATATTACTCGTTTACAATTAAAAAACCCTGACCCGGCCAGGAATCGAGCCCGGGGCTGCCAGGTGACAGGCAGACGCATTGCTCCCTACACCACGGGGTCGGACATTAGTGAAACATCAAACAAGTAGTAAATAAATAAATAAATAAATAAATAAAAGGCAAAATTTGAAAGTGGGAATATGTTTCAAACTTGACATTATTACCAGGAATATGAAGTTGTATAATGCACGCATATATGACAATATATAATAATATGACTAATATATATAACCAAGAATGTGAGCCATTAATGAAATAAAAGTTTAAAATGTGATAGTCTAGTAATGTGGACAGATACTGTACATGTCTTTAATACAACCTGTGAGAGGTTTACAACTTGATGCGCTTGTGACAGCTACAGAGCCTCTGCTGAATCTAGCTTTGCTTCTGCTTACTTTGTTAGGACCATCCTTCCTCTCTGACCTTGCTTGTTCAACACTTATTCTCATCTATTATTTTTTTTTTTTTCCTTCCAGATCTACATTATATGTATATGATCCATTAATGGAGAAATAAATAACAAGTCTGACCTAAACCAGCTCACAAAAGAAAGGGAAAAGAATGACAAAAACCAGAAAAAATATTATTAATAAAATAAAATTAAATGGAAATGCAGAAAAATAAACATTCGTATGGCCCAGGATCAACGCTTACTGGTGGTCTATTGGCCATGGCAGAAGGCTGTATGATAATAAGAAAGTAAAATAAAGACATATTTACTGTATAGAATATAATGATATCGGCAAACGGCATCTGCAGTTTAAACAAACTGCATATCACTTCCGGCTGGGCTCGCAACTCAGCACAATCCATCCTGAACGCCTGACCTCTCTGCTGCTCTACTTAAGTTGCAAACCCAGCTTTCACACTACACCCACTGTCGTGCCGGTGTGCCTTTCTTCCCCTTACGTTTCATTACTAGTGTCCACTGTTAAACTCCATTATCTAGCTACAGCTCCCAAGTATTTTGATTTAACAACCGAATGTAATCATGATACTTCGCTATTATTTACAAGCTCACCAAACCTACCATTGTATCACTGATTCACAATCTTCGTCCACCTCAGATTATACCACCTAGTCTTATTCTTCCACCACATATTAATTATGTCCTCAATCTCAACCAAACTTTGTTTCATTCAAAATTTCAGGTCAATATCCACATTAAAATAAACCATCACACTTACCATTCCGTACTACTCCAACAATACATCTTTGCCTCCCTTTTCATTTGCCAACCTTATCTCCTCACAATTTTACAATCACTCTATTACTTTCCTTGCTAACAATATACAATAATATCATGTCCCAGCCATCTCCACACATTAATTTTGTAGCACCTATCGGGCACGTACACTAATAATAATAATAATAATAATAATAATAATATAGTAATGAACTCGAAAAATAATAAAATAACAAAGTAGCGGCGGTTTCACATCTAAGCTTGGAAACGTGATGGTTAACTTATCAAATATAACTTACTAACAACGACAACTATAGAAAGGATTGTGGAAGGTGAAGGAGCCATATTGAGGTCCGTGGGAAGGTATGATGTTATGGGGAAGAAAAGGTTCACGAGAATCACCCTCTAGCTCAATTATATTAAAATTAACAAAAGATACAGATCCACTAAACCAAAATAAAGACATAATCAGGATAGTTGAGTAAATTTGTAAAACACAAGGTTTAACATAGTAAGGTTATACTGAATTACAATATATTGTCAATAACAAAATGCAGGTGACTGTCTGCCGAAAACACAGTCATTCAGAAAGTGAAATTAGCGACGACGGGAATCTAGGGCAAACTCCGACACATTGAATTTAAATCATTGAAGGTTACAGTAAACGAGAAAATACTGAAACACTAGAAGGAACTGAATAAAATCAACATAATAGAAAAAGCATAAAAATAGCACTTACCAGGAAAGGCTGAAGTTCCCTGAGGGGAAGCCCTCGAGCGCAAGCGCTCACGAGAATGATCAGATGGTAAAGATGCCGACAACACACATCACACACGCAAATCTGGCAGAAGGCCGGAAATGGCTCGATCACAAATAACCAATAGGACACTGAATTTCTCTATATTCCCATTTTTCGCCACTTGGAAACATCGTTATTCTGACCAATACAATTGCATGACCATATATGGTCAGTTTAAGATAGTTAGCAATTTCACAAGTTCTCAAACATTTCTGTTGCGACACAAAAGTTTTCATCAGTAGTAACTGCACGTGCGGTATAGGCTGCCTCAAAAATAAAGCCCTTTTAAATTTTTCAAACACGTTACAGAATTACAATTTTTGAAGTACAGAATATAAAATGATAATACCATTTAGTTCTTCTTCACACAATAATTAAAAAAATAACTTCCAATAAATTCTTCAAGTTACATTAAAACAAATTTCTTCCGTTAGTCCAGAATATCTTAACGCTTCTTGAAATTAATTTAACTGATACACAACACTAATACAACACAACTAAATGAAATTTAAATACAAAGGTCACTTAATCGCACTTGCAAAGTTCATTTACAGTTCATAAGTCCCAAATTCTATTCTTGAGGTTTCCCTAAAGAAATATTACAATAATATTCAGAACACATTGAAATTAACATTTTCTTCTAGTTACATAAAAAATTCCTGCAGAGTCCATATTTCTTCATTTTCTTGAATAAGTAAAATATACTAAATTTTTAAGGACCAAAATGAAATTCTGCTGTCCTTTCTTGATGAGAGACAGGTGACAAACTTCCTCCCTCTAGCACAGTTTTGTTCATCAACCGCATCTCATAATTTATATACCATATGCACATAATCACTCTTGGTGGCCTTCACACAATACTATCATCTTCATCCAATTAGCTTCCTTCCTGTAATACCATTATATCCATCAACCACTCCTCATAATTTACATACCATATACTAATCATAATCACATACTCATGATACCTCACTATTATTTACAGACTCATCACTGAATCACAGTCAATCTCCATCTCAGCTTATACAACCTGGTCTTATTCTTTCACCACATATCGATTTCATCCTCAATCTCAACCATAGTTATTCTCTTTTGAAATTTCAAACCACTCTTCACAATAAATGAAGCCATCTCACTTACCATTCAATACTTTACCAACTATACATCACTATCTCCCTTTTCATCTGCCAGCCTTAACTCATCACAGTTTTTACAGCCACTCTACTACCTTATTTACTAACAATTGACTTAGTCCATAAGATCATATACCAGCCATCTCCACATATTAACTTGTTCACGAAACCTCATTATTATTTCCAAACTCACCAAACATACTGTACCGGGAAATGATTATGGGGCCAGGGCATGGGAAGGATCTCAGGTAGTGTGCGGTTACTTATTGGAGCAGGTACAGAGAAGGATATTTTCGCAGGGCGAATAATAGATAGTAAAATCTTTTTGACAATATTTATTGAAATTTTCATGTAAATCACCCTGCAGTTAAATTGTCAAAATTAAATTTTCAGTCAGTCTTTTCAAAATGCAAAAATGAAATATCGGCGCTGTTATATTCTGAGACATCCACTTGATGTTAAAAATGCCCAAAAGGAATACCAATTTTCTGAGATCATAAACACCCTACAGTTCATCTAAGATCTCTTATATAGCTTTAAATTCCAAAATAACGCTTTGCACATAGTACTTCATTTAACCAAATTGTGTAAAATCCAAGTCCATCACTTGTAATGTAAACCTACAGTTTTTTTAAGATTTTTAGACATAATATTAACACATACTTCCATTAATAATCTGATAGTTCAAGTAAAAGTTTTCAATCACTTGCTGTATACTCCTACAGTTCATCTAAATCGATTTTATAAGTGAATAAAATAGTGCACTTGCTTTATGGCAAACCCTATAGTTCGTCTAAGTGAAATGACTTCAATTTATAAAAGATTGTAAAGAGAAATCTACAGTTCAAAACAAGACATGGAGTCTTCTTGAATTATTAAGAATAGTAAAATTCACACGAAGCACTTTTCTGTTAACGAATGTAGCACCAGAAATGATTGAGTGCTTTGTTAAAAGTCAGTTAGTGTCTAAGTGGAATTACTCACTCAAAAAATATGAAAAACACTTATATCATCTGTAATCTGCTTATAAGGATTGATGAGGTACTGTCCTGCGGCTTGGCGACTGGAACTTTCTGCAGCGTGCAGCCAAGACTCGAACTCATCACCAGCAGTGTGACACGTCCGTTCAGTGAAGATACCACATTATTATCCCTCGTCGAAATGGTAATTCCCTCGCTGGATACCACGATTGAAGAAACCACGTTTAATCCCACGCTGGAAATTATGTTCTACGTAGTGTATTATCACGACACTTCGCCAAGATTTCCAATGTTCTTTTGAAAGAGAAATGTTGAAACACGGAAAGTTCAATTGGCACAAAATAATGGGTTGTAGTACTCTTAATTATCATTAAGATTGGTATTTTACACTGACACAAGTCTTAATGCATAGTTCTTATTCTCACTTTTTGTTTTACGATGTAAATACGTGACTCAGAATATCACAGTCTCTGCTATAGTATAATCCATAAGTCGAGTTAATGCAGTAATAACCTACAGTCATTTTCAAAATGGAAAACACAGTCTTTCACTCACAGGTTATAGAATAAAGTTGAACACTGTCACAGTTCATAATAGTCACTGATTATGTCTTAGGTTCAATCGTCGAATAATCTTTACAGTCCATGAAACACTTGAGAAAATGCCATTAATATCACTCCTATAACAGTCTCTGGAATAATAATGTTCATAGATTAAGAAGTTTTTATGACTGAATTTGCATGACACGAGTTCGTATGACCTAATATTGCCATAAAAAGTCCTCAACATTCAGTTCGTTTTTCAGGGTAATAATCGAAAGTTCGAGAAAATACGTGAAAAAATAGTCACATTTAGTCCTGTTATTTGTTGAATATTTAGTGGAATTGTATTTCACACAGTTCATAATTGTACTAGTATATGAGAAATGAGTCTCAAAATTAATTAAATTGTCATAAATTGGGAGTTCAGCTTATCACACACAGTGTCCTAGTATGCTGTTACTGTCAATGACAAAATTCAAAATGACAAGAGATTGACAAAGTCTGCAGTACTGTCAACTGATAAACTAAACACTTGAATTTCCAAGCACAGTCTCTATTGTAAATTCACTTAGTTAAGACACTCGTAAATCTTATACAACGACGATTTAGTCGGAGAAAATTTTATAACATTTCACACATCTCAACGCGGCTGAAACTTCACTTGGTACGTCCTCGCACACTTTCAAAGTTCTAGAGTGTAACTTTTATGTCTCTCGCGAAGCGCAATGGAGCATACTGACATCTTGTCATGATCGTAGAGTTTAAGATACACTGACTATACCCTCGGTTCGTCGACCTATTTATATCCGGCTGGGAGCCGCACTCTGAGTCAGGTGACGGAGGAGTGAAAATACTTCCCAAACTTCAACTTGTCATATCTTTGAAACCACTGGACGGATTAATCTCAAATTTGCAGGGTTGTACTTTTAAAATGTGAGCTACAATTTGGTGTTAGTCTCATATTTATTGTTCCAGTCGTTGAGAAGCTTATAAAATAATTTCGAGATGTTTCTGTGGGGAGGTGAGCTACAATCAGTGCTGACGTCACTCGACCTTGCTCCACTCACGCTGTCTTCCTCATGCAGTGCATTAGGGATGAGAACATTCTTTCGCACAGCTGTTCGTACGTCGTAACTTTGCCATTCGCTCATGAATAAAGATTTTATAACTCATATGTGCCAGAGCCTATGCCTTCCTGATACAATACCATCTTGTCATTGAATCACAATCATCCTGAAACCACTTGTATTCACCAACCATAATATCTCAACTATAGTCACATAAGCCTCTCACCATATTAAATTATGCCACTACATTTTGCCATCTCACTATATTAAATGATGGCATCTCATTTTACCATTAACCTTTACCCTTATCAACTAACCATTTTTTACAATCACTCTCTTCCTTACTTACTAACCAAATACCCACCTCATATTAAATACAGCCTTCCAATACCATCTAAATTCACTATCTCTCCTATCATTCCAACATAGTAACTCTGATCACTCTATTGCATTTTCGATACGTTTGACACCAATCAAGCTCACTATACATTTCAAATACAATGACAGCAGTTAACACACGCACACACACACACACACACACACACACACACACTATTCTCATGTACTTAAACAATTTACTTCCTGCTGCTGCTTGTTTTTTTTATTTCTTGTCACTACGCCTTTGTCCGATTTACCCTTCTTACCCCACAGCTCCTTTAGGCTCAAGCTTCTCCCTTTAGCCAAGGCACCTCTTGCTTCTGCTTCATCCCTCAAAACAGTATTTTCACTTCGTTTATGGGCACTTGCCATTTCTTGTGTTCTCTCCCCCGCCCCCACACACACACACACACACACACACATTCACTCCCTGTATCTTCCTTTCTTCTCTCACCCTGTCCTCCATCCTCAGCTCCTTAACTATTGCCCTGGTCTCCCTCCTCATCTCATTTGCTGCTTCCCTGGCTCCTATGATCGCTTTGAAGATAGTATGCGCACCCTCCTCTGCCCTGCTAATTTCTTCTTGCTGCAAGCTCTGTTCCAACGCTTTCAGATTCATTACTGTCCAATTTCTGGACCAATTTCCGTGGCTCACCACCAGTATCTGGCGCCTAATATACGCTCTCAACCCCTGCAGTTTTGCCCTCACTAAATGTTTCTTCAAAATTTTGAAATTCCCAAATCCCTCTTAATCCCAATTTTCTCACTCCGTAGATTACCAGCGTTCCTTATCACTATATCTGCCATCAATGAAGATAGCAGAGACACTTTTATGGGTCTGCGCCCTCTCATCTTGCCTACCCTCTCCACATTGTCTATGTCGACCTCACTAAAGTTAATTTTCATTTTCTGTTGAATGGCATCCACCACTTTGTAGATAATGTCTACTTTCATTTCTGCCTTGTCTTCCTCCTCCCCATAAATAAATATGGATTTCTTCTTGCAGACTTGCAGACTGCTATTTCTTTCTTCAAATTTATCACCTGCTCTTCCATATTTTTTATTCTTTCCTTTAGTGATGCCAGTTCTCTCTCACTGCCCTCCATCTTTGCCTTAGTATCTCTCTTGTATTTCTGGATCCACTGTCTCATCTTTTCGTGCTCCTGGACTTGGTCCTGTAGCAACTTTTTTAGTGCTCAAACGGGCATAACTCCTCCACTACCTCCTTTACCACCTTCCTTATAATTTGAATGTCTTCCCAACTCACGTTGCTACTATATGGCCCCGGATTTACCTCCACTTCCAATAACTAGCAGCACAGTAACCACCATTGCCGCAAGAAGCATCTTCTCCTTCACTGCCATCTCTACCTTACATTCTTTTTTTATTATTCATTCCCTTCCTCATTCTTTCCTGCCATCTCCCTATAGTGACCCTGTACTGCTCAATACCAATCATCTTCCGAGCTTCCTCCACACACTCCACTTGACCCGACTGCTCCCCCATTCTTTCACCACTCCACTCAACCAGCACACACCGCACGACACGTCTGACCTCCTTGCTGGTTTAAACTAGACTCTTTATTCTCATCTAATACTGTCATCCTTTAATTTTTCATCCTTTTTGTTATGTACTAATAATGTGTTGCATTTGTACAGGATATGATGATTTGCTGGTTGAAATCTCCGAATTTCTCTGTGATCACTTTGCTGATCCAAGAATAGTTCATGCCAATTCCAAGGATACACTGATACAAGCCCTGGCTCATTTTGTTTGCAGTCCAAATACTTTACATGCTCTTGAGCGAGTGCCTTATAACAGGTAATGTGCTTTATTTCATTATTTTATTCATTAGAGTCATCTATGGACCACATTTACATAATCCACCAGATCTTCTACCTCTCAAACTTATTCCCTTTTCTTTGCACTTCTTCCAGATGTTCTGTATTTTGTAAATATCATATTTACACATTTTATGTAAAATATGGTAAAAATATGTTTCCTCTGTTTCAGTCGTGTCAGTATGGTGCGAGCTCTTCTTAGACCATATGAAGATCGTGCCTGGGCACAAAGTAATTGGGTTCTGGTCAGAATATGGCAGGGATGTGGATTTGCTTTCCGTTTCCGGAAGTCGCCTCATTTGGTGAAGAAAGTTGGCCCAAAACTACTACAGACAGATTCAAGTCTCATTAGCCAAACTATAAGTGAGTTTGTTCATATGATTTGTTTAATTTATTGTTTGTAGATATATTTAGAAGGATATTCTATGATTGTATAACATATACTGTTTGACTTACAACTTTTCCCTCCCTATTAAAAAAAAAAAAATCTATAATCACTGAAGGTTGCAAATAGTTCAGTTGGTGAAGAATACTGTACATAGATCAATAAACTTTCATGTGATATGTTGTCATTTAAGGGCACTTCATTTTTATGAAATGAACGTGTCAATATAGCCTTTTATGGTAATATTACCATAGAGCAGTATTATGCAGCTGGTGTGCATTAAACCAATAATATTACTGTATGATTATTATTATTATTATTTTTGAAGGGCGGAAAAAAGTCCATTCGACACTCCATGTCGTGCGATGATGTCGGCATGTAAAAGATCTCTGGTGACACATTTGGTGTTTACCCGACAAAATTCATTACATCTCAGCCATAGACGCCCAAGAGAGTTTCGGTTTACTCGGTCTGCCACCTAGTGGGGGCCTAGAGTAAAACGGAACGTGGAAATTGACGAGCAGACAGCCAGATGGCGTCAAATTGAAATGTCTGCACACGGTAGCTGAGGCCATACGATTATTATTATTATTATTATTATTATTATTATTATTGTTATTGTTATTGTTATTGTTGTTGTTGTTGTTGTTGTTGTTGTTGTTGTATATCATTCTTCCCAGAAAAAGGCATTTTAATTGTGGCAATTTCAGAAACAAAAATAAAGCATCAGGGATCAAAAGAGACAGTACATTATTTACAGTTTTACAGTGGGGTTGACGGACATACTAGAGCACAGACAGGTATACTGCTCATGGTACACAGAAGATTAAGATCAACAAGTGATGGCTACACTTTTTGGAATGAAGGGATTATCCAATTAGGACTAAAACTATCCAGGGGATATCTTGCAGTTATAGGGGTATACGCTCCAGTTGAGGGCAATTCAATAGAAAGTGTTGCGTTCTATAATGATCTGCAGAAGATAGTCAATAAAATTAACAAACAAGATGCTACTATTACTGGGAGACTTCATTGCTAGAGTTGGTTATGAGAAATTTCATGCAGAAACAATCCGTAATAACAATGCAACAAAATTAATAGATTTCACCGTCTTCAATCAGTTACAGATATGAACACGATGTTCCCATGCAAGGACAGACACAAATACACATGGTCTGCATGAAAGCAGAAATCAATTATTGATTATGTAATTTGTAATGGTAAATTGGCGGATTTAGTCTTGGATACAAGAGTCTGTCGAGGCCCTGAATTGGAAACTGACCACTATCTGTTAGTAGCACCTATTCGTCTGAGGCCTAGATGGTATAAAAAAAAGAAACAAACAACACATGAAATTAAAACTTCTTATAAGATTAACCTATTAAGAGACCCCACTATAAGATAGCTGTACCAGAACAGACTTAATAATCTTACACAGATGACACCAGTTAGTGACAACGTGGAAATGGAGTGGTCTAATTTGTGTTCAGTTTTAAAGTAGTCTGCCTTTGAGAGTTTGGGAGTTAAAAAAAAATGGCAGAGAAAAAAGGTTTAAGAATCTGGGATGAAGAAATTGAAAAAGTTATTTCAGACAAAAGAAATGCTTTCAAAAAAATTGTTGACAACTAGTAAATTAGAAGATAAAATAGTGTATCACCACAAGAGAGCAACAGCAAAAGGGATGTGTGTAAAAAGCACACAGAGAGTTGGAAAATCTTTATTTCACACCTGGAGACTTATATAACAAGACCACAAAACAAGAAACTGAATAATTGATGTAAAAGAAGAATACAATGCATCGAACGGAGTGGCTCATTTATTTTCAGAACCTTTGGAAGGGTTCAAATATTGAGCCTTTTCTTCTGCCAACACTTAACAAGTCTTCGGAAACCATTACACTCAAAGACTTAGAGCTTGTACTCAGAAATCTTAGAAATGGAGAAGCATCTGGTGAAGACTCAATAAATGCAGAATCATTCAAGTACTCCAGCAACATCTTCAAGCAAAGAGTTGTCTATTTCATCAATTTAATTTGGAATGGCAACAGACGACCAGAGAATTGGCAAAAAGCTATAGTTATTCCTCTTCATAAGAAGGGCAGTATGAAAGATTGTGGAAATTACAGAGGGATAAGTATACTCAACTCAGGTTACAAAATTTACTCTAATATTGTCAAAGAAAAATTACTGTATTCAGGCATTATGAAAATGTGATTGGAAATGAACAACACGGATTTCGAAAGGGACGCTCATGTGCTGATGCTTACTGGCACACATCTAGATGCCATACTCTTTGCTGATGATGTTGCATTGGTAGCATCATCAGTGATCAGTATTTAATCACCTTGAAAGTCTTAGTAGAAAAACCCAGGGAATTTAACTTGGAAACTCACGTAGCATTTGTTGATTTCAAGAAAGCCTTTGACCTAGTTAACAGGAACAGACTTCTCAATATCTTAGCAGAAGATAATGTCCCACACCAGTTAATAGATAACATATACAACATGTATAGTGACAACCTTATTGCAGTAAAGTTAGGAAATCATCAGACTGAATATGAACCGATTAGCAGAGGTGTGAGACAAGGTTGTGGACTTTCTCCTTTGTTGTTCGTAATCTATGTGAATAACATAATGCTAGCCAGACGAAGATTGCAAGTGCACTTTGTGTGGGCAGAAGTGTAGTAGATACCACATCATAACTTGCACGAAAAGAACCAGGACAATTACAGACTATAGCAAAGACTAAAATGTGAAATTTATTTAATGCTCGAACTTGAGTGTACATTTCTCTATTAAATTAAATAACATAATGCTGGAATGGAGGCATGAAAGGCTTGTATTAATCCCAGTCAGCAGATATCTCACACATCTAGATGCCATACTCTTTGCTGATGATGTTGCATTGGTAGGATCATCAGAAGATGATCTTCAGTGGTCAGTATTTAATCTCCTGAAAGTCTCTTCAAAATTCTACATGATCATTTCACCAGAAAAGGGCAAAATAATGGCCTTTAAAGGGAAGGACCCTATCCCTAGTAAAATCTGTTTAGATAAAATTTTGGAATGAGTCAATGAATTCAATTATCTGGGATACAATTTATCTTACCATGGGGAAATTGATATGTCTGCAAAAACAACCAAGTTTACCAGAACAACAGGAATTATAAATCACATTATGAAGCCATCTCTTGTCCAAAAACACACTCGCTTACGTCTTCATAACACTTCAGCCACACCAACCCTTTGCTACGACAGTGAGGCATGGGCAATAAGAACTCAAGACATTTCCAGAATTACAGCACGTGAAATGATGCTCATGTGCAGAACAGCAGGCTATACGAAATGGGATCGTAAAAGAAATTAAGATGTGCTTAAGGGACTGAGTGTGAAACCAGTGAAAGAAAACTGGAAACATCACCTTCAAAGGTTTGAATCTGGAAGACTACCAAAGGAGATCCTACGCTACCAACCACGAGGACACAGATCTTTAGGACGTCCAATGAAGCGATGGAAAGAAAATGCAAGACCGTAATAGGTCACATGTTCCATTACTTGGAAGGATGATGATGATGATGAATATCATTCTCTGCTGCACTACTGATAAAATATGATATTTGTTTATTCTTTATTACATTCTGGAAATTTTTATGTGTTCCGAGAGATTAAATATAAATTAGTGGCCTGGAGCAGCAATGACTGCTTCCCTATTAAACAAATTTTTGAAAATTTTAATAAATTAATCAGAATAATATGTTTTATTAAAAAATAGGTCAAGTATGGATCAGAATATCTTTCAGCTATATCCCTTAAGGCAGCAATGGATTTAAATGCAAAACTTAACATAATTAGAATCTTACCTAATACAACTAACCACAAAACATTGTTGTCGTTATACTGAACCACACCTCATACCCTCCCTTTTCTGTCGGAATCATACTGTACCCTTTACGGTTTCTTCTGTAGCATGAATCCCTCTGATCTTCAGGTTCTGCCTTGGCGCTGCTCAAAATACTTGCATTACTCTTCTCCCAGCATGTGGAATGTCTACCACTTCATTATCTTCTGGTTACATAAGGATTAAATTTATTACCTCTTACTTCGATAATGTACTTCACTGAATTACTTAATGGGTGACAATTGTTTATAAGTTCAATACGCTAAGGCCATTCGCCTTGTTTTATTGAAAATACTATCAACTGAACAGACGTTGGTGACATACATTTGAATTATCAATCAGTCACATGAAACACATAAAATTTTATATAGATTTACCATTACCTTTCTCTGAAAACTACCAAATACAATTATGTCTCTTCAGTGACTACCTTTTTGGGATAATGCTATAAATTTAATATGTTGCCTACACTTAATCTGGATCGGATGTCGACTGGAGTCCTACTCTACTAATCACAACTGTACAATGAATATCATAGGGAAATATATATAACACATTCATATACAACGTTGGTCTGGCAACACAATGATCAATAAACACAATGAAAACACACAAACAAAATAAAACACTTGGACAGAATGCAACAACCCGTGATGGCCTAGAATAAAATCCACATAAACATCTACCAAACTGTCATGCACAAATGTTTGGATTTCACTTTATAGTTTATCAGATTTGATTAATCCTGCTTTATAAATATTAATTTGATTATTTCATAATATTAATCCTGTACAAATGGTTGTGCATTTTAATCTACGACTTGCCTCAGCCACCAGTGAAACACTCGCTGGAGCATACTTGGACAATGTCTTTAATTTATATTATTATTTACGAATAAAACTCCGTCTGTTTCATTACTATAATTTATTTCATGATGACCCAATAAATGCGCATGCGTACACACACAGAATTCTATTCAGCCATGAATGACCACACTCACTAATTGCTGTCTATTTAAAAGTCTCTCTTCTTTCAGCACAGGAGGTGGTCCAGCTCTTTTCTATTACCTGGGAACAGCTGTAATCCTTACTTTCACTTCTCCAAGTCCAGTTCTTTATACAGCAGCTGTGTGTAGACCGCTGGGTTTGAACACAGTGCTACTAGTTACACAACGCACGATGACTGTTCCTTGGTTCGACTCCAGAGACAGTCCAATAATTCACACAGTCACTTGCAGTGAACAACTAAACAGCAACAGCTCAACGGTATTCAATAGCAGGACGATATAACAGTGACTATTAACACAGGTCCAATTACTCCCACTTCTCTCGTTGACTCACGCCGATCCTCAGTTCACCAAACTACACAAACACAGTACTCTCAGGCAGTACACAGTCTTTCGTTCTGCACACTGTCTCTAGTCCAAACCACTCTCTGGACACTCCGATACCAACAACAGTCTCACTCGCAGCGGCCTTGTATTTATACCTTGATGATGGTCTACTGAAATATACAGGGTTCGGCTAGAGATGGAACATTCCCATTGTACCTTCCAGATATTGCGTGGGGAAACTAGACAAAGGGAACAATAGAGGAAGTGCCACAGCATGTCCTCGAGCAGCTGGGAGGTTCCCCAAACTGGCTTAGTCATCCAATGGGGGTGCGACAAGGCTGATGGTTGCTTGAGCACGTAACAATATGTTTAAATTTCTCCTTTGTGTTATATTGGATATCAGATCATCCTAACCTTGCTCCTACATAAATGTGAGAGAATGAAAATGAAATGTCGTATGGCTTTCAGTGCCGGGATATCCCAGGATGGGTTTGGCTCGCCAGGTGCAGGTCTTTCTATTTGACTCCCGTAGGTGACCTGCGCGTCGTGATGAGGATGAAATGATGATGAAGAGAACACATACACCCAGCCCCCTTGCCATTGGAATTAACCAATTAAGGTTAAAATTCCCGACCCGGCCGGGAATCGAACCCGGAACCTTCTGAACCGAAGGCCAGTACGCTGACCGTTCAGCCAACGAGTCGGAATGTGAGAGAATATTATTATTTAACGGAGTTGAGTGATCTTTTGTAACTCACAAGTGACATGTATATCGTGTTGTGGTATTTGCTTTTTTTTTTTTTTCATAATAATGGTCCATTGGAGAGCATTCAATCCCTTAACACTGACGTTCCTTTGTCGTGTATCCTACTTTTGTCCCTACTTAAATATCCTCCTGTGAACCAGAGTCTTCCCGTCTTGCTCAACTTAATATCATGCTCTCTCATTTGGAGGCAAATAAATAACAAATCAACACTTTATGTGGAGAAACAATCGTTGCTTTGGGCCTATCCTTATGGTTCAACATCTCAAAAATATATCTGGGACACACAATTATCTCAATATTTCTTCTCTGTAATTAGACCATTTGACTCTTGTTAACTCTCAACAGCACACAACAACCAGAATTTCCGCCTAAATCCAACATTTACATCAACTCTTAGACATTCGTCAGCCTATTAATTAACTCTGATCCCAATAACCTTAATTGCTTCTTTAATTAAAGTATCATGTTATCATCTATGCACTGTAAACATCTTTTAATCCAGGGATGTTACAATTATTAATGTGTTATTCAAATTATCATCATTATTTCTGAAATACTATTATTCCCAAAATAACCTACATTGTGTTAGATATCACTGTTCACCACAACCCAACCAAATAAAACAAAGAAACTTACCAAAAGAATTCCACTTAATTAAACATTAATTGAATATCATTAATTTACCTTTATCATTAAATGTCTCTGAATAAATCATAATAACAAAATAAACATGGAAATTCATATTTTCACAAATTTTAATTATGTTATGACACAAAAACATAATCATATTATTTAGGCCGACGACAACTAGCCTAGATTAAATTAAATTAACACAATTTCTTTTCAAAGAAAAGAAATGTGTAGGCAGCACGTTAAATGCTAAGACTCACAGCGATGATGCCCACAATCAGCCATGAGCACCCCCTTTTTTTAAATGCTATTTGTTCGGGGCGTCGACCCATGTGGATCTTTTGCCCCTACTGGTACCATATTGTATGAACCTGCGCATAATTGGAATGGCGGTAGTGTGGAATGTTGTTTGTGAGGAAAGGAAGATTAAGGACGTCACAAACACCCAGTCCCCAGTTTAGGGATATTAGTCATTACAATTAAAAAACCCTGACCCGGCCGGGAACCCGGGGTTGCTGGGTGACAGATAGGCGTGTTGCCCCCTACACCGCGGGCTGGACATAAACACCCATACCATGGAAAATTACTCTATAATCATCATAGCTGTACTTTCTGTAATCTCAAAGGAAATATAATTCTAACAGATTTTCTTCAGTTATAACAAACACATTAATTATACATTACTTTTTAAAAAAATATTACAGCCTTATTGGACCACCTTTAATTAGGTTTCCAACCATGTTTATGTAACCTTCCCCACATGTCCTTCATTCTCTTAATATAAGCATTTCTTCTGTCCTTTGGTCTGGAAAGTCATTTCAATGGTTTGACCTAGTCTTCAGGTAGGGCCTACCCTCCAATCCTGCATTTTTTTTTAAAGGTGCACCTATCTAGGACATCTTCTTCAGTTATCCCTTCAGATCATCAGCCACTGCTTGGAGCCATCTAAGTTTGCCTTTGAGATTCCGTACTTGTGTTAGGAAATTTTTTGTTAGCCTGCTGTCAGACATATGGAATACACGACCGAAGAAAGTCAGCCTCCTTTTCCTGATGACGTCTGTTACTTTGCCCACCTTGTTGTGCACTTCATTTATTGAGATTCCATGTTTCTTCCTTTTTAATGAGTCCTAAGGTCTTTCTCCCTATCCTTCATTGTAGTTTCTCCAGTTCTCATTGAGAGGCTTTATTTTCCAAGTTCATTGTTTCTGACTCATACAAAATTTCTGGTCTTACAACTGTCTGGTAGTGTTGGGTCGTAACTTCCCATGATAGTGCTCTCTTATGGTATGTCTCAAGAGTCTTCATGTAGGCTGCCTTCATTTTAATTAATCTCGCCTCAATACCCCGTTTTTCATTATACCTCATATATAGCCACTCTCCTAATATTTGAAAGGTTCAAAATTTTGAACATCGCCCTGTGTTGCTTTTATCTTAAATGGACTGTACTTAATTAAAATGAAAACCTACAACCTGTTTTCCAATCTCTGACCAGGTCAGGGATGTAATGAATTAATCCATCATATATAGGCTATTAGTACGATGGGGTTGCCACTCCCAAAGTGATTTATCAATGACGGATAGATGCTATGAAATGATAATGGAGAGTGTTGTTGGAATGAAATATGACATGAAAAATCGGAGTACCCGGAGAAAAACCTGTCCTGCGTCTGCTTTGTCCAGCACAAATCTCACATGGAGTGACCGGGATTTGAACCACGGTATCCAGCAGTGAGACGCTGATGCGCTGCCGTCCGAGCATCAGAGGCTCTTACTGTCCTGAATATTGGCCATATATTCTGTTTTTTCAGTTGAGACTATTGAGACTTTGACTCCTATTTTGCCTGCCTGATAAAGTTCCTCAGTCTGTTGCTCAGCTACTTCAACGGATGGTGCTAGGATTGCAAGATAGTCTGCAAAAGCCAGGCAATCTATATGAAGTCTAATTTTAGATCCCCTAAACTGAGTCCACTTTGGACTTCCTTCCCTTCGAGGGCTTTCCGCCATTCCCCGATGTCCCTTTCTAAGGCACACTTAAGAAGGATAGGTGATAAACCATCCCCTTGTGGAACTCTAGTTTTTGATGTCAAAGGGTTCTGAAATTTCACCTAGAAACTTAACCTTTGATTGGTATTAGGGTATCTTCTGGGATGTTTCTCAATCGAATCATAGGTCTTTTTTAAGTCTATGAAAATTATCACTAAGTCTTTTTTCCTTAGGTTGGCAAGTGCAATTATAGTTTTAGGTTAAGGATCTGTTCAGTGCATGATAGCCCCTTCCTGAATCCTCCCAGATATTCACCAAGCTGTGGATCAAGTTGTGTTTCAGCTCATAAAAGGAGAGCTTTAAAAAGAATCCTGTAGATTTTCTTCCAAAGATGCAGTGAAACGTAAAGAATTTCTCCTTAATTTATTCAAATCAAAATCATTTTAGTTGCAAATGAGGTGTCTACCTTGGTGGCAAATGATACACAAAAATACATTATCAAGCACTAAATTTTAAAAAATAAGAAAATTTCCTAAAATACAGTACTATACAATATACACTAACAATTTTTCTATTAAACATACAGCTCATTCTTAATAAATTTATATTATTTACAAAATTCTACTCATAATACATTCTGTACTCACACTTAATCAACTCATATATAGTATGTAAAATCACTTCAAATAATACTATAAAACTGCTATAAGATTTCAATTTACATTACTTTTTTTTAAACCCATTTTAGTACCTAACGTGCATAACGACTGCTGCGTCTTTACCAGAGCACCTTTTGCCACCGCTTTTCAGAGTTCCTGAAGGGCCTTCACAGCTACCGTAGTGGTCCCAGGACCTTCGAAGTCCCCACTGTACTTCACCCCTACTGGCAGTCCTTTACTTAGGCTGTTCAATCTCTACAGACAAGGGGATGGATTTATTTATTCACAAAAATTCTTTATATGCAATAACCTGCACAGGTGAAATGCTCTCTAACATTTGAAATGTTTTCTCTGTTGCTGTTTAGTCTTTTCTGGAATATCAGATTTCGGAAAAGGATCTAACACTTCCCCTGGTAAACTGTTCCACTTCTTCATGCTCTTCCCGATGAATGAAAACTTACCCCAATTGCTTCTGCTAAAATCCCGTCTAATTTTCTACTTGCGGTCAGCCCTGCTGATATAATTATTTTCCAACTGAAGCCTCTCGTGGATTCCCCCCCATGCTTCCTCTCCTGTATAGGCTCTATGTCTAGTTTTCTCCCATCTCTTAGAGCTTCCCACCCAAGTTTCTCTAATATTTCGGATACAGTACTTTTTCTTGTTGGAATTCCCTGTTACAAATCTTGCTGCTTTCCTCTGCACGCCATCTATTTCTTTTATTGGGTATTTCTGGTGAGAATCTCAAACACTGTTTGCATATTCCAATAATGGACGAACCATACTTAAGTAACTTTTCTCTTTTAATTCTTTGTTGCATCCTTTAAGTAGCCTCATTATGACATGTAACGATCTGTATGCTTTCCCAACAATGTCACCAACATGACACTTCCAGTACAAATTACTTTCAGATCTCACACCTAAGTATTTGCACTTTCCAACTTTTGGGACAATTACCTCATCCAAAATATATTTAAATTCAGTTTTTAAGCTCCTGTTTGTAAATATTGTGACATTTGATTTCACTCCATTAACCTTTATATTATTCTTTTCAACTATCAAGGTCCCTTTATAATTCTGTACAAACCTCTATGTTATTTATTTCCCTATAAACAATTATATCATCTGCATACAATCTTATTTTTGCATTAAGAAAAGTTTTGGACTGATTATACTACCCTGTGGAATTCCCTTCCTCACTTCCTCTTCCTGTGATGCATGATTTCCTACTTTGATTTTCTGAACCCTTGAGTTTAGAAATGTTCTTATCCAACGTATAACCCTTGTGTCCAATCCTATTACCTCCAATGTCTTTAATAATATTCCATGTTCCCCACTGTCAGATGCTGTAACCGTCCAGGCTTCTCCAGCCATACTTTTACGCGATATCACTCGATATCGAGATTATCCGCCATTGGCAATTATTTATATGACATATTTATTTTAACTTCAATCATTTGTAAATAAGGCTTTTGGAATCATATCGTATATATTATTAGAACATCATTTATTATTCAAATTATGATATTATGTAGGATAGGAATTCATTATTTAAGGTTATAAACTTCATAATTGGTTCCGTATTGAGTTCAGATTACACTTAAAGTAAATACAAAAAATTATTTCCACCTTCTCAGTACATCACTCTGGTAGTTGCACTCAACCACCAAGCTCACTTTACATTGTGCAAGGTTCATTTTGGTTCCCTTTTGAATTGGGATTACTCCTTTGCACCACAACAAGATTCAATTTACCTCAAGATACATTCTACAGCTCTGATATCTTTTAACCTCCGCTCTGGACTTTTGAACAAAAATTCCCTCTGCGCAATGTTGATCCACATCTTCTAGAACCTAATGGAAACTCTGGACTTTGTTTATATCTGATTCAACCAATTTAAATGTGCAACTCCGTCAACTAGAGCTGTTTATTCTATTTGAGATAATAGTTGATACTACTGTTTTTTAAATATTTTATTGTCACTTCTTAAATAATTTTGTCGCATACTACTGTTCTCATTTATATGTATATCATTTTCACCCATTTTTAGGCCATCACTTCCTATTTCATTTCACTGCATTAATCTGTTTTAGCAATATACACTTGGCTTGGCTGATGATGGTTCTTAACAGAACCGAAACTAGTACCTAATAATATTGTAATGTTATTGTAAACATTGCAGGATTGATATGTATTGAGAAGGTGGAAATAATAATTTTTTGTATTTACTTTAAGTGTAGGAATTCATTATGTATTGTAAATATGGTCAATGTTGAGACAGAGTTGTTGTCATTTCATCTCATTCTTGTGTACACGGAAAAGTTATTCTTGAAGCGGGGAAGTTGGATGAGTCACTGGGTTAAACTCAGCTACACAGCTACCCACGTGCAAGGCTAGCAAGCTTGGATTCTACATCATCGCCACGCCTACTGGTTACTTGTGAAGAAAGAAGAGAGGGAGATGATAATGTGATCTACGAATCAGATGCTTCGTTGTATAGAGATTTGTTATTGAGCCATTACCAAGAGTGGGGAGAGCCCGGTGATATATTATCTAGCGCGGAGCAAACCTAGAGACATCACATGACTACCAGAACTACAACGACTTTATTGATTTTTGAGACAGTGAGTGCTCGCTTCGAGACAGTCATTTTCGTTACAGTGTGTTGTCACTTCGACACAGTACTTAGCTGCTGTGATGCTGTCGGATCTGCGTGAGACGAAACAAGCTTACAGCTTGTGAGATATTCAGTCATTATTCTGGACGAAGAACTACGTTTAGTTCAAGTCCATGGCATTTGATACAAGTCTGTATAGTATCAGTAGATTAGCTAAGTTGGATTGAGATTTCTGCTAACATGGAAAAATTCATATCTCTGAATTTTCTCCTCCTACGATCAACGCTGATCAATTTTCACAAGTATAGGGCCAATGTCTAATTTAAAGACTAGGCAATTAGGGAGTGCTAGTCCAGATAGCCCAAATCACATCACAGAAGGAAGGAAGGAAGGAAGGAAGGAAGGAAGGAAGGAAGGAAGGAAGGAAGGAAGGAAGGATGTCCATGGAGCCAATTCTACAAAGAGAAGAGGGGGACGAGTAACCACGGAAAATAGATTACCTCAACGGAAGCTGCAATTGGTGAGCCTCAATTAGATAAAGCAAGCAACTGTTAATTTCAGTAACGTAAATTCTTAAATCCCTCCACACTTAAAGGAACTTTTCCGATTCATCTCATTTTTTTTGTATAATAAATTCATTTGTATTTTATATTGCGTTAATTTTCTTTCTCAAGCGATACTTAATGGTTAATTATTTAAAATCCTACCCCTGTGATTTAAGTATAAGTCTCTATGCTAGTAAATATAAATTTTGCTTTACAGTTTTGTTTAAAACTGTAACGCTGGCACCCGAACATTACATAGAGAAATGGGAAACCATGGAATGATAATTAATTCTATTTGCGTGACAATTTGTGGGCAAACCACATATAGTTTATATTTATATTAATGTGCCCCCAGGTATTAACTTTCGTCTCCAAGTGTGAAGTTAGGAGAGCAAGCAGTTACAATGCTTTGGAAAAGTGTATGGCTGTGCAATCCAATTGGTCTGATATGTCCTGCTGAAATCCCACCAGTTGTGCCTCACAAGAAAATTTTTCTGAATCCATACTGGCTCCTCATGAAACAATTTTTATCTTCATATACCCCTCTAATATACTTTGCTATTAAACTCTCCAGTATTTTACAAACTACACTGGTGATGCTAACTGGTCTGTAATTCTCGTTTCTTTTTATTACCCTTTCCTTTATAAATTAGTATTATTGTAGATTCATTCTATTCCTCTGGTATTATACTATTATTCATGACATAGTCAAAGATACATTTTAAATAAGGCACTATGTACCACCCCATTGTCTTTAGTACCTCCCCAGTAATTTGGTCACTTCCTGCTTCTTCACCAAATGTGACCATGTATGAAGATATTTCCATTATCTACATCACATTCAATATTTCATGTTCATATAAAATGCCTTTCCTCTCATGTTAACTAACATTAACAGGAAAGCTTTCCAACAATGGAATGCATCATGCTGTACACTTGTACAGGAACATTGTACCTGTTGTGAATGCCTGACAGGAATGAGAATTGTATGAGTACTCTGTGTGTTGAAGTGTAATGTGTACATTGAAACTTTTCATACTTACCTACTTGTACTAAATTATTGTTGTTGTTGTTTGAGTCATCAGTTCATAGACTGGTTTGATGCAGCCCTCCCTGCCACCCTATCCTGTGCTAACCTTTACATTTCTACGTAACTATTGCATCCTACATCTGCTCTAATCTGCTTGTCATATTCATATCTTGGTCTACCCCTACCGTTCTTACCACCTACACTTCCTTCAAAAACCAACTGAACAAGTCTTGGGTGTCTTAAGATGTATCCTATCATTCTATCTCCTCTTCTTGTCAGATTTAGCCAAATCGATCTCCTCTCACCAATTCAATTCAGTATCTCTTCATTGGTGATTCGATCTATCCATCTCACCTTCAGCATTCTTCTGTAACACCACATTTCAAAACCTTCTATTCTCTTTCTTTCTGAGCTAGTTATCGTCCATGTTTCACATCCATACAATGCCACGCTCCACACAAAAGTCTTCAAAAACATCTTTCTAATTCCTATATCAATATTTGAAGTGAGCAAATTTCTTTTCTTAACCCCTCAGCGTCGCAGCCATTTAAATAGCTTCCTACCCCGCGGCCGGATGAGATTTCAACTACGCGCGACTGAAATACATCGATTCACTTAAAGCGTTACTACAAGTATAAGAGTAGCCCGATTTTCACGCAATTTGGAAATCCTTATGACAGAACTATGTACATTTAGATAATTACATAATAGTTTCACATTTCCGTAGTAATTTAGTTCCGTGTGATAAGAGTTCAAAGCACTCTTTGAGACAGGGACTCAAGTTACACTCCTGGCAGCAGTACACTGACGTCTTCTTTTCGCCGTGTTTTGAACACAGGATACAATGTCTCTGAGGTTTGGATTTCCAACTCTTGGGTGCTAATTTCCTGATAAAATGTCTTTCCTGCAACCTTGGAACTGTATTATCTGATGCGCGCCAGCCTTGAATATTTCGTTCCCCTCCCTCCCGAGCATATTTTGTAAACAAACCTTTTACCAACTGAACCCGATAAGGTCATTGCTCAATATTTGTCTCTGTGACCTGTGTGAGTATTATTAGAGAATTTAGCAATCAGAATTCACCGTTGAAAACTTCTCTTTGACCTGTATAATTATTTATAGTCTCTTACACGAAATTTCCAAGTACTGTTTCCTCCTCCTCGTCACTCTCATCATTTACCACTGCTACATCATCTATTTCATTATCACTGCTGCTTATACTGTCACTACTACTTCCTACTAACCTTTCATCTGAATTATACAATATTTCAAGCACGTTACTGTCAGTCATACCACGGCTGAGCGCGGCGCGTCACACGGACTGGTGAAGCTGCAGCGAGACCGAAAGCAACAGGATGAAACTGAATGTGGGGAATAACATTTATGACGAAACAAACCAACTCGATACATATTTCAGATAAAAGGTCGAGACAATGTCTTTCAAACGAGATATATACCATGAACAACTGGTTCTCATATCGTTTGACAGAAAGCAGCACTAACTGATGCCTACACAGAGCGTTCGTGGAGAGTTACGAAAATATTACAAGCTGAGAAATAAAGACAAATATAATAAATAAACCGCACTCCCAATGTACAAATAGAGCAAAGAACATCACACGAAAAGACAAACTTCTCAGATCATCATTTCCTTATTTTATTCTGTGGGAAAGAATGAAGCAAACAGACTTTAAAAAAAGTAAGAGATTAGTGCTCAGACTTATTTGACAAATAATTATCCTTGCAAAAACAACTACATTATAACGATTTTTCAATTCTTATTTACAACACTGATAAACCCGAAAATGTCTTCTTGGAAACAAAACAATTTGCATATCAGTAACTCCAAAACTCTTCGCGCTATAGCCGTAAATGTGAAACCATGTATGGGTCTATACCACGTATAGAGGTCGGCGGCTACGGAAGAAAAGAGGGTCTATACGACGTATAGAGGTCGGCGCTGAGGGGTTAAGAAAGCTCTTCCTTGCTTGTGCTAGTCTGGCATCTTACATCCTCCTTACTTCTGCCATCCTTAGTTATTTTACTATCCAAGTAACAATATTCATCCACTTCCTTTAAGACTTAATTTCCTAATCTAATATTTCCTGCATCACCTGCCTTCGTTCGACTGCACTCCATTACTTTTGTTTTGGACTTGTTTATTTTCATCTTGTACTCCTTACCGAAGACTTCGTCCATACCATTCAGCAGTTTCTCAGCATCCTCTGCAGTCTCAGATTAAATAACAATATCATCAGTAAATCTCAAGGTTTTGATTTCTTCTCCTTGGATTGTGATTCCCTTTCCAAATTCCTCTGATTTCCTTTACTGCCTGTTTTATGTAAACATTGAAAAGGAGAGGGGACAAACTGCAGCCTTGCCTCACTCCTTTCTGGATTGCTGCTTCTTTTTCAAAGCCCTCGATTCTTATCACTGCAGACTGATTTTTATACAGATTGTAGATAATTCTTCGTTCTCGGTATCTGATCCCAATCACCTTCTTCTTCTTCAAGTGCCATATCCGGTTGCCCAGACGTCAGCGATTACTCTGGTGAAAGTTTTTCTGTCTTCTGCCAGTCGGAAGAGTCTCTCAGTTGTCTCAATACCGGTCCACTGCTTGATGTTGTGTAACCATGTTATCTCTGGTCTGCCAACTCGCCATTTGCCCTCTGTTTTACCTTGGAGAATGAGTTTTATGAGGCCATATTTGTTTCCTCTTAATATGTGGCCTAGACAAGCTATTTTGCGAACTTTTATAGTTGTTATTAGTTCTTGCTTCGCCGTAGCTCTCCTTAGGACTTAATCGTTTATCATATCTGTCCAGGGTATTCTAAGTATTCTTCTGTGCAACCACATTTCAAAGGCGGCAAGTCGTTTGATACTTGTGGCTTTTAAGGTCCATGTTTCTGGTCCATATAACAGTACTGACCAGATGTAGCACTTCATTAATCTCTGTCTAAGCTTCAGATTCAGATGATTATTACAGAACAAAGAGCTCATCCTGCGAAATGCAGCTCTAGCGTTCTCAATTCTGCATTGATTTCCTTATCTGGATCCATACTGTCTGTTATTATGCTGCCGAGGTACTTGAACTGGTGGACTTGTTCTATTTTATGGTTGTTTTGACAAGGTGACATTTGCATTACTATTTCTACTAAATACCATTAACTTAGTTTTTGCTACATTTATATTGAGACCATACTGTAAACCTTTGACATGGATTCTGTTCAGGAGTTCTTGAAGGCCTTCTATAGTGTTGCACAAAATCAGAGTGTCATCTGCATATCTAATATTACTGATTAAAACACCATTTACTTTAATAATAATAATGTTATTTGCTTTACATCCCACTAACTACTTTTACGGTCTTCGGAGACGCCGAGGTGCCGGAATTTAGTCCCGCAGGCGTTCTTTTACGTGCCAGTAAATCTACTGACATGAGGCTGTCGTATTTGAGCACCTTCAAATACCACCGGACTGAGCCAGGATCGAACCTGCCAAGTTGGGGTTAGAAGGCCAGCGCCTTAACCGTCTGAGCCACTCAGCCCGGCCCATTTACTTTCACACCCAGTTCAACATCATGCAAAGCTTCTTTAAAAATGATGTCGGCAGAGATATTAAAAAGGAGCGGCTAGAGTATACAACCTTGGCGTACCCCCCTTCTGATTTTCACATCTGATGTTTTGGTTTGGTTGATTTTGACTGTTGCTTGTTGGCCCCAGTAGAGATTCTGTATGATGCGTATGTCTTTTCCATCGAGATATTTTCATTGGAGAATCTCTTATCAGTTTTTCATATTTCACTCTATCAAAAGTTTTCTCATAGTCAATGAAACATGCAAATACATCTTTGTGTAGTTGGTGGCAGTTTTGGAGCAGGACATTGACGCTGAATAAGGCTTTTCGTGTGCCAGAGGCATTTCTGAAACCCATTTGGTTGTCATCCAAGTCTATTTCGCACTTTGTTCTAATGCGTGCATGTATTATACGTAAGAATGCTTTTAGCATATGGCTCATCAGACTTATGAGACGGTAGTCACTGCATTTCTTTGGATGAGACTTTTTAGGTATTGCGATGAATGTCGATTGCAACCAGTCCTCTGGGATTATTCAGTGTATCATAAATTGTACTGAAAAGTTTAGCAATTTGGTCAACATTCTCTTTAGTTACTAGTTTTAGAACCTCAGCTGGAATCTGGTCTGGACCTACTGCTTTACCATTAGGTGATATTGTGAGGGAATGTAATACTTCTTCTTTTGTTATTTTTGGACCTTTTGCATTGTGTAAGTAAATAATTTCACTCCTGTCATCACTGAACAATTCGTTATGTATTCTGTCCAGGTCTGTCTGATTTTTTTGTTCATCTAGGATGGGTTTGCTGGTGTCATCAAAGAGTCATTGGCATCTGTTTTCTGTACAGCCCGGCTATCTCTTTTACTTTCTTGTATAACTTGAAACTATCATGGTCTTTATTTAGTTCTTCTATTTCTTCACAGTTCATTGTCATCCATCTTTCCTTGGCTAATCTGATTTTCTTCTTAATCTCTCTTTGTGTCTGTCGGTAGCTGTCTTCTCTGCCCTTTTCTTGTCTTCTCCGTTCCATTAAATCAAGTATTTCATCAGTCATCCATCTCTGCTTCTTTTGCCTTGTTGATGTAAGATTAACCTTACAGACTTTTAACAGTGTATCATGTAATATTTTCCATTGATATTCTGTACTGTTGTGATTGTTGTTGCTATTGTTGGTTAGCATTTTGTTGTTCAGGTCTTGTATTACTGCTTTTTTAATTGTATCATCTCGCAATTTGGTAACATCGAACTTGCTAGACACTTGCTTTGATGTGGTGGTTTTCAATTTCAATCTGATATCTGCCACTAATGGCACATGGTCGGACCCAATATCTGCTCCAGGATATGTTGTTGCTCGTTTGACAATATTTCTAAATCTTTTGTTAACTGGAATATAATCAATCTGATTCCTGATTGGTCTTCCTGTTTCCTTTTCTAGTGGTGAAATCCATGTGTAGAGGTGCCGTTTATGAAGTTTGAACCAAGTGTTACAAACAACTAGATCTTGCTCTTGGCAGAATTGGAATAGACTGTCTCCTCCTCTTTGGTTAGCTGAACCCAATCCATATTCTCCCACTAAGTCAGACCTTCTACCTTGCCCAATTTTGGCATTGAAATCTCCTGATATTATTATTATGTCAGTGCTGTTGAGTTTTTTGCATACCTTATTCAGCATATGATAGAACCGATCAACGTCTTCATGTTTTGTGTCTGCTGTTGGAGCATATACTTGTATAATGCTTACATTAAAGGGCTGACTCTGCATCTGTAACAGCATTATACGGTCAGAGATTGGT
The DNA here is from genome assembly GCF_040414725.1 of Anabrus simplex. Lineage (NCBI taxonomy): Eukaryota > Metazoa > Arthropoda > Insecta > Orthoptera > Tettigoniidae > Anabrus > Anabrus simplex. The sequence continues at coordinate 259,563,388 of NC_090268.1, read as the reverse complement.
ATGAAGTTTTCGACATATCTGACATAGTTCGCCGAAACGAACACACCTACTCAATTCCAGTGATTGCGGTCTTCCGGGTCCCTGCCAGAGTAGTAGAGTGTGCCATGTTCATGGCGACACAATCCAGAACCTGGCCAGCGTACTTCACTGGTTCCTAAGATGTTCATTTTCAGTCGTCTGGCTTCTTGAATCATATTTTCCAGCTTTCCAGCTGCATATAAACTTCTAACGTTCCATGTAGCTATACGTAGTTGATTTTTAATTATGTTAAATCGGGGGATTCTTAGCACCCCTTGCCCACTTAAGGGCTCCCCGGGACTAGGGACCTTTGATTTATTCTTTCTCTCCATAGTAACTTCCTGGGAATATTGTCACTGGGGTGGTTTTCCATTGCCTTCCCCTGTATGAATATAGCCACTCCTAACATGGAGAACAGATGCTGGGTGTAGCCGCCCACTCTGGATCAGACGCTACCTGCCTGTTGGTCCGCGGGAGGTATTTCATTTCCCTCCTACCACCCATATCTGGGAGGCATTCCCCTATCCTCCACCTGGGGACGCGCCCTCTAGGGGTTACAGGCTCCCCCAAGGGCCATTCACCTTCAGAATCTTAAATAGCTCGGTCCAGTCAACATTATCGAATGCCTTTTCTAGATCTACGAACGCTGTGTACGTGGGCTTGTCCTGCTTGATTCGATCCTCTAAGATCAGACGTAAAGTCAGGATTGCTTCACGTGTTCCTACATTTCTTCTGAAGCCAAATTGATCTTCTCCCAACTCAGCTTCAAATTGTTTTTCCATTCTTCTGTAAATAATACGTGTTAAAATTTTGCAGGCATGAGATTCTAAACTAATGGTACGGTAGTTTTCACGCCTGTCAGCACCAGCTTTCTTGGGAATAGGTATAACAACATTCTGCCGAAAATCGGATGGGACTTCTCCTGTCTCGTACATCTTACACACTAAATGGAATAACCTTGCCTTGCTGGTTTCTCCTAAGGCAGTCAGTAATTCAGAGGGAATGTCATCAATTCCAGGTGCCTTGTTCCTATTGAGGTCACTCACAGCTCTGTCAAACTCTGACCTCAAAATTGGGTCTCCCATTTCATCAGCATCAACAGCTTCTTCTTGTTCCAGAACCAAATTATCTACATCTTTACCTTGATACAACTGTTCGATGTGTTCCTGCCATTTTTCTGCTTTGTCTTCCTTCCTTAGAAGTAGCTTTCCATCTGAGCTCTTAATATTCATACACCTACATTTCCTTTCTCCAAAGGTTTCCTTGATTTTCCTGTATGCAGCATCTACCTTTCCTAGGACCATACAACCTTCAACATCCTTGCACTTCTCCTTCAGCCATTCTTCCTTAGCTACCTTGCACTTTCTATCCACTTGATTCTTTAATCGCCTGTATTCTTTTCTGCCCTAATTTCTAGCATTCTCGTATTTTCATCGTTCATCAATCTCCTGAGCTATCCGCTGATTGTTAGTTGATCTTTTCTTCTTTCCTAACATTTCTTCAGCAGTCCTACTGACTTCATTTTTCATGACTATCCATTCTTCCTCTATTGTGTTTCCTTCAGCCTTTTCATTTAGCCCTTGTGCAACATGTTCCTTGAAACAATCCCTCACACTCTTTTCTTTCAACTTGTCTAGATCCCATCTTTTTGCATTCTTTCCTTTCTTCAATTTCTTCAACTTCAGATGGCATTTCATGACCAACAAGTTGTGGTCAGAGTCCACATCTGCTCCTGGGAAAGTTTTGCAATCCAACACCTAGTTTCTGAATCCCTGCCTAATCATAATGAAGTCTATTTGATACCTTCCAGTGTCTCCAGGTCTCGTCCTTTGTGAACCAAGTATTGGCCTACCACTGCATTCCAGTCTCCCATCACAATTAGGTTCTCGTCACCTTTCACATATTTTATTAAATCTTCTATCTCTTCAAATATTCTTTCGATTTCCTCCATCATCCGCTGAACTACTAGGCATATAGACCTGCACTATTGTGGTGGGCATTGGTTTGGTGTCTATCTTGATGACAATAATTGTTTCACTATGCTGGTCGTAGTAGCTTACCCGCTGCCCTACTTTCTTATTCATTATGTAGGGCTGGTTGAAATAACCAATACAACCCGCGGACCAACAGGTAGCCCAATTCCTGGGGGTTTTAAAATACTGGGACACCCTCTCTCCAGGGGTCATAAATATGGAGGGTCCTTGCCCTGGGTTAAGGGTGAAGACCTCAACGGCATCTACGGCGGAGAAGATGGACTTCGGTACGGCGGAGATGGCGGAAGAGGCAACCCATCCTTCTGGGGTGTACAGATGGAACCTACTGCCTTGTAGGATGAGGAAGGTATCCTCAAAGGCTAAGGGAGTAAACCCTGAAAGAAAATCCTCTTATGCGTTAGGCCTAGCAAGTCAGCAGGAGAGTATTGAGTATAGTTGCTTTCAATAAGAAAAAGAGCCTCGGAAAGAATATTATAGACCGGACTGACACGTCCTCTCAGACAATTGTAAAGTGTGATGACCGTAAGGCTGATGATATACAATGTTCTGAAAGGAAACCCAAAATAAAAAAGAGACCCAAATACCGAATTGGAACTATGAACATTCTATCATTAACTGGAAAGTTAGAAGAACTCCTAGACATGATGGATAGAAGAAAAATATCAATATTGGGATTAAGTGAGACCAAATGGAAAGGGATTGGATGTAAGACACTTCGTGGAGGTTATAAATTGTACTGGAGTGGACAGGAGAAGGTAGCGAAAAATGGTGTTGGATTCTTAATTAACGAAAGGACTGATGCTACAGCTGAAGTTATCTGCAAAAGTGATAGAATCATTAAAATGTCCATGAAACTGGAGAACACTAAGTACACCATCATACAAGTGTATGCCCCACAGACAGGCTGCAGTGAGGAAGACAAAGAGAAATTTCGGCAAGACCTGGAAGATACTGTTAATGAGGAAAATGTTATTATTATTGGAGATCTAAATGCGCAAGTTGGGGTAGACAGACTTGGGTACGAGGACATCATTGGTCCACATGGATTTGGACAAAGGAACCCAGAAGGAGAACAACTATTAGATCTGTGCAGAAGAAGTGATCTTATAATCAAAAATACATTCTTCAAAAAAAGAGACAGTCACAGAATAACAAGGTACAGTTGGGATGGCCAGTATAGAACATTGATTAACTACGTAATCACAAATAAAGATGGTGGCAGCTACATCACAGATGTAAAGGTCATCCCTAGTGAAAGCATGGACAGTGACCACAGATTGTTGGTAGTAGACTTCAAACATAAGACAAATGAAACGCAGAAACTTATTACGAAAAAACCAAGGATTAAAACTTGGAAGTTGCAAGAAGTCCAAATAAAGGAAGAATACAAACTAAGGATTCAACAGAGTTTGCCGAAGTGTGAAATAACCAGCGTTAATGAAGAATGGAAGGCCTTCAAAGACACCTTTGTGGGAGAAGCCAAAAACCTATGTGGAGTTACAAGTTCTATCAAAAGAAAAAAGGAGACACCATGGTGGAAAGATAGAGTGAAAACAGCGGTGAAAGAAAGAAACCAAATAAAGAAGGCACTGGATAAGGAGAAACAAAAACAGGAACAAGAACGAAATGAACAAGAAATACAAAGACTTCAAGGAGTATACAGGAACAAGAAACTTGCTGTAAAGAACATTGTAAGGGAAGAAAAAGAGAAGAAATGGAATGAGTTTGCAGACAAACTGGAAGAGGACAGTAGAGGAAATATGAAATTGCTATACAGAGTAGTGAAAAACAAGCGAAGGGATCAAGAGACCATAAAAGCAATAGAACGTGATGATGGAACTCTGGCACAAGAAGAGGGAGAAATTAAACAAGAACTCAAGATCTATTTCGAAAAGCTGCTGAATGGAGATACAGAAAACATAACAATGGATAGAGGAGAGCCAAGTCGAGGAACCACAACTGAACCACCAATTACATGGCTTGAGGTTGAAAATGCGCTCAAGAGCATGAAGAAAGGAAAGGCAGTGGGCGTAGATGAACTAAGTGCAGATGTGCTGAAAGCAGCGGGAGTTCCAGGAATCCAATGGCTCTATAGACTGCTCAACAAGATATGGGAGGAAAATACTATTCCTGAGGACTGGAAGATGGGCATCATTGTACCCCTGTTCAAGAAAGGAAGCCGACGAAAATGTACTAATTACCGTGGTATCACACTACTGTCTCATGTCCTGAAAATATTGGAAAAAATAATAGAGACCAGAATCAGAGATATTGTTGAACCAATTTTGGAAGAAGAGCAGTATGGTTTCAGACCAGGAAGGTCAACTACAGACCTTATATTTGCAATTAGGATGCTAATGGAAAAATACTGGGAGAAGAACAAGCCTTTATTCCTAATATTTTTGGACATTGAGAAAGCATACGATAGTGTACCAAGGGAAAGAATTTGGCAATGCATGAAAGAACTTCAAGTGCGAGACAGCCTCATAGACAAAGTGAAAATGTTGTATAGTGGGAACGGAAGCTGTATTCAAGTAGGACGTGGTTTGTCGGACTGGTTTGAAACAAAGAGAGGAGTGTAGCAGGGCAACTCATTGTCACCACTTCTATTTATTATTGTAATGGATGTAGTAATGAAATCTATTAAAAGGAAAGAACACGGAGATATCAAAGCCTTCACATTTGCAGATGATGTTGCAATCTGGAGTGACTCAGAAGATGAATTGGGAGAGAGAATACAAAGCTGGAATGAGGAGTTTAAGAAATATGGTTTAAACATCAGCAAGACCAAGACGGTGGTGATGAAAGTGTATGGGGAAGGAGCAGAACCAATAGTCATGTTAAATGAAGCTCAACTGGACAGCGTTCCAGTTTTCAAATACTTGGGTAGCGTTATATCAAATGACAACCTAGCAAAACATGAGGTGAACAATCGAATCAATAAGGCAGCACAATTTTACCACCAGGTAAGACACCTGCTGTGGGATGAGCAAATACCCATGAAAACAAAAATGACATTGTACAAGTCCTATTATACACCAGTTCTTACATACACTCTCGAAACCACAACACTGACCAATAGAGATAATTCCAAACTTCAGGCAGCTGAAATGAAATTCCTACGCACTATGATCCAGAAAACCAGGAAAGACAAGATTAGGAATGAGAAAATTAGAGAAGAAGTAGGAATAGATAATTCTCTCCTAAATAAGATTCAGATATCAAGACTGAAGTGGTTTGGTCGCATGAAGAGGATGCCAGTAAACAGAACTGCAAGGAAGGAATTTGACAGAAAGGTAGACGGAAGACGACCCGTGGGAAGGCCATGAAGGAAATGGATAGATTTAGTTAAGAGCGATGTAATGCTGAGAGGTCATGATTGGGACAAGTTAGTGGAGGAAGAATGGTACAAGGACAGGATGAGATGGTGGAGGCTCATATACCACACCCGGGAAACTGGAGATGGTTTAGGATGATGATGATGATTAAACCAACTCCTGCATTACCCCTGTTGGATTTTGTGTTGATAATTCGGAAGTCACCTGACCAAAAATCCTGTTCTTCCTGCTAACGTACTTCACTTATACCAACTACATCTAACTTTAGTCTATCCATCTCTCTTTTCAGATTCTCTAACCTACCTCAACGATTCAAACTTCTAACATTCCACGCTCTGACTCGCAGAATATCAGTAGACCCCCATTCGGATCTCCGGGTGGGCACTACACAAGAGGGGGCAATCATCAGGAAGATGGATACTGATATTCTGCGAGTCAGAGCGTGGAATGTTAGAAGTATCCATCTTCCTGATGATTGCCCCCTCTTGTGTAGTCCCCACCCGGAGATCCGAATGGGTCTAGTTTACCTCCAGAATATTTTACCTGGGAGGAATCCATCATCAGTACATCATTCATACAGAGAGAGAGCTGCATGTCCTCAGGAGTTAGTTACGGCTCTAGTTTCCCGTTGCTTTCAGCCGTGTAGCAGTATCAATACAGCTAAGCCGCGTTGACTATTATTACAAGGCCATATCAGTCAGTCATCTAGACTGCCGCCCTTGCAACTTCTGAAAGGCTACTACCCCCTTTTCGATGAACCATTCCATAGTCTGATCTTTCAACATATACCCATCCGATACAGTTGCACCTGTGGCTCGGCTATCTGCTTCATTGGGACATGCAAGCCTCCCCACCGCGGCAAGGTCACATTGTTTGCAGGGAGGGTTCTAAATTATAATAATTAAAAAGTCCGTAAATTTGGGTGGCAGTCTTCACCAAAATGGTTCCCGTGATTTTAAATAAAAGCATGATCATATACTTCTCTCAGGGCATGTACAAGATGCTGTGTTTTGCTACGTCTGCTTTGGGCCTTACCTAACCCCCTGAAAATGACTAAAAGGATGGGAACTGCAGTAGGGTTATGTACCTTAAATGAAACCTCCACCGTAGCTTTGGAAAAACTAGGTATATTTGTAATGATATATCCATGGAGATCCGTTTCATCAGACACTTGTAGCAAACATGTAAACAATACTACCAAATAAACTGGGAAGTTTTCTCCGAACACGTGAACATATAAACACAAATCTTAATTTGAAATAAGAGTATGGGAAAACATGTCTCCTATTCTTTAACTACTGAATAGGATTGCTACCGGTATTTACTATCCTTTGTAGTAGTCGACCGGCTCGACGAACAACTTCAAAAGTGACACACTTTGATAAATTTGTGTAATGATATGCAAGTCTCATAGATTTTACCATTGACACAGTATCCTGGTCCATGTAGTATATCCAATACTGTACCTTACCATCACACACAGATTTTAATACCGGTACTATTTTAGCTGTACTGTTCATTTTGCAAAATACAAGTCGTCTTCTCTTCAGAATGTTTTCTTTTACTACTTATTTTACATTGCACCAACACAATACAGGTCTTCCAGTGACAGAAGGATAGGGCTAGGACTGTGTAGGAAGTGATCTTGGTGCAGGTACAGCCCCATCATTTGCCTGGTGTGAAAATGGGAAACAATGGAAAACCATCCTCTAGGCTGCTAACAGTGGAGATCGAACCCACTATCTCCTCAGAGCTCAGTTAGCCGGGCTGAGTGGCTCAGACGGTTGAGGCGCTGGCCTTCTGACCCCAAGGGAAACAATGGAAAACCATCCTCAAGGCTGCTAACAGTGGAGATCGAACCCACTATCTCCTCAGAGCTTAGTTAGCCGGGCTGAGTGGCTCAGACGGTTGAGGCGCTGGCCTTCTGACCCCAACTTGGCAGGTTCGATCCTGGCTCAGTCTGGTGGTATTTGAAGGTGCTCAAATACATCAGCCTCGTGTCAACAGATTTACTGGCACATAAAAAAACTCGTATGAGACTAAATTTTGGCACCTTGGCATCTCTGAAAACTATCAAAAGTAGTTAGTGGGATGTAAAAACGTTAACATTATTATGAACTCAGCCCGTAAAGCCAGGCTAAAGCAGTTCAACAACACTCAAGGTATCAGGTACCCAACAGTAACTATGACACAAGTGTGATAAACTGATATAAGTTGAAAACAATATTCTCTCACCCATGTGTAAATAATGCAAGTATAGAGCTTGAATTTATTATTATTATTATTATTATTATTATTATTATTATTATTATTATTATTATTATTATTATTATCATCGTTGTTGTTGTTGTTGTTGTGAATTGTAATGTATGGCTATAAAGTGCTTCCATCCATTTATTATTATTATTATTATTATTATTATTATTATTATTATTATTATTATTATTATTATTTACGTAGTCAGGTGATCGCATTGTTTGTGAATTTCATGTCATGAAACATGTACTGTTTATAGATATTTATATGAGTTCAGTTAATGTAAGAACCTGTATATAATTTATTATTATCTGTATATATGATTTGTAATCCACTACCGTCTTATGGAAACCACTGTAACATGCAGAATGGCACTAGGTAGACGAGAACTATGGAGAATATTCTGTACATTATATGTATGTATTAAGCACTCTAGAATTTACGAAAAGGTATTTTGTAATGTATCTTTCTAGAAGCCTGGCCAGGCACCTATATAAGGAGGTGGTCTTGATAGTAGAGACGAGTTACTATTTAGTTGGAGTTATGGTTTAACAGGAGTTGTACTTGTGACCTCATGGCCGACATGTTTGTAAACAGTCATCAGTCATTTGTTTTAAGATTGCAATCTCCATGTGGCATGTGCTTAGTGATAGACAGTTGTTAAAATGGTGGTTTGTCGATGTTTTTGGAGTGAACTGTTTTGTTTGCGATGGCAGTGATGAAGGTTATGTGTATCTAATTTGTAAATGTTTGTGAATAAATCTGTGTACGCAAGTTGACAGCATTTTTTGTGCGTCTTTGTGGATACAATATTGGCAACCATGGGACAGGACACAAAAATTTACAAGTGAATACGAGTGTAGTGCGAAATAGATGAAAATGCAAGTGATACTAGAGAATATGTCAGCAAAACAGCTCAAAGACGAGCTCACCAAGAGAAATCTCCCAACGAACGAGAAGAAGAAATAGCTGCAGATGCGGTTATGCAAGGATCTCGCTGGTAAAAGGAGAAGATCCCGAAAAGTTTTTTATCGAAGTCGACGAAGATCCAGACTAAACATCGGAAGATGAGGTAAATATGACCAAAATGTGTTCTAAGTTAACAAGATACAGACACTCAATTCTACCTAATCAGACAGCATTTCGAAAGTAATTGACAAAATTTCAGGCGACAATTATGGCCTAGCAGGACAGATTACGGATCAGATTTCGAAAGTAAATGGCAAACTTTCAGACAAAATTTTAGACGTCAATTCTGCCCTAACAGAACAGATTACATACCATATTTTGAAAGTAAATGCCAAACTTTCTGGCAAAATTTCTCAAGCTAATCCAGTTTTAACTGGACAAATTGCACAAGTGTACATGCAGGTTTACAAAGTAGGACAGGGCTTAGAATCAAAAATTTTAACCATATATGACAAAATTTCTTCACAAATTAGCAACATCACCAGTCGATTAAGGCAGCAGATATCGGACATCAGGTCAAAACTGGGACAGGTTGACCAGATCGATAGTAGAGTAAGCCAGCTGGAAGGGGACATCTCAAACCTCAAGGAGGAGGTGGAAATTGAGGTTTCCAGCATAAAGCAAAAGGTCGAGGAGAGAATTTCTACCGTTGAGGGAAATTTTGAAAGCCGTATCTCTGCCGTCGAGGGAAATTTTGGGAGCCGTATTTCTGCTGTTGAAGAAAGGTTAGAAAATAGGTTTTTGACCATCAAGGGAGATGTGCAGAATATAAGGGAAAACATTCTTCATGCAGTAGAAGATAGATTAACTCAAACAGGACATATCACCACACCTCTAACCCCCTCAAACCTAACTGGCAATACAGCACACCTAGACCTGAAGGTAATTATAGACAGCCTTCCAGAATTCCATGGGCAATTGGAAGAGAACCCGACTAGCTTCATCGAGGATCGGTCAGTCTGTTAGAAAGGACTAATCTACCGGAGGACATCTTTGTGCAACTCATCACACCGCGATTAAAAGGGAAAGCTGCTACTTGGTGGAATAACTTGAAGGGTTTAAATTTAAAGTGGACGGACTTCAAGAGGGAATTCCCCGCCAGGTTTAATTCCAAAGGGGTGAAGAGCTCCGTGAAAAGGAAGCTACTGACGGAAGCACAACCCACTGGCATGAGAGCTAGCGCCTTCGTCCTACAGAAGTACCAACTCTTCAAGCGTCTGCACCCGGATGGAAGCAAAAACGAGATCTTACCAGACATCACAGAGCTACTCCACTAAGATTCGACCCATAGTGAAAGTATCACAACCGAGATCCCTTTGATGATCTACACAAAATCATCGCCCAGATGAAGGATTAACATAAGAGCAAAGCTACGGAAGAGACCGGTGCAGTTAGGAAATGCTACCAGTGTGGAAGAATGGGACACCTGAAGAACAAGTGCCCAGACTTACATTGGAGAAACTAGGTCCGGCCCACTCTGGATTAAGAGGGGATGGGACCGGGAACAGGAAGGCGCCTCAAAACACGACGGACAAGCAACCCTGGACAAGCAGGAGAGGGATTTGTCAAATTGTGTGTAGAACAGACCAATCTTGCTCAGCGATCATCTTGAGGATAGGCAACGAGAGCTTCTCAGCCATATTGGCAACAGAGCTTCTCAGCCATATTCGACAGCCAAGCAAGTCATTAATTGGGCAACGGGTCTTTTGCCAGATTACTGCAACCTATGAAGTCTCACCATCTCGGAAGGGTAGTGTGATCAGTGGACGGGGTAACCTATTCCATTCAAGGACAGACTAACCTAACTGCTAAATGCAAGAACATGCCTATTGTAATTGATGTTGCAGTGATTCAGAACCTGATACCTGACATCATATTAGGTCATGACTTTCTGGTGGAATACAAGGTAATCCTAGACTATGCAGCTCATGAAGTCGTTTTTGGGAAAAGACAGACATCTGAGGGTCGCCTGGCACGATGGAAATCTCCGGACTCGCAAGGATACGGAAGTCGAGAAGAAGAGGAGCTGAGACACACCTTAAAGGACTTTCTGCAAGTGATCACCAATAAAATAGGAGGGACTGCCACTGTAACACACACCATTGAATGCAGCGCTTATTCACCCATCAAGCAACATACACATTCAATCAACCCAGATAAGCGCAACTTCATCATCCAGAAGATTCAAGAGATGCGGAAGGGCAAGGTCTCATTGAACCCCTACATCCTCTTGGGCTTCACCTATCGTCCTTCCGAATAAGATGAAGAAGAAGAAGAATAATGGGGAGTATCGACTGTATGTGGACTTCTGCAGCTTGAACAAGAAGACCGTTAGTGATGCTTACCCCATGCCCGACCTGAAAGACTCGCTGAAACAAGTAACTGGGCTAAGGTTTTCAGCACTCTGGACCTCGACTCCGGATACTGGCGAGTGGAGGTCAAGGAAAGTTCTAGACCATTGACCGCCTTCAAGACACCGAGAGGATTGTACCGCTTTGCAGTAATGCCTTTTGGATTGAAGAATGCTCCTGCCACTTCATGCGACTGATGGATAAGGTATTATCAGGATATGTTGGAGATTTTTGCCAAATGTATCTCGACGACACTTTAATTCACAGCAAGAATTTTCAAGAATACCTTGCACATCTGAAGAAAGTACTGGAACAACGGAAGATTCATGGACTGACTTGCCAACTGGACAAGTGCCACTTCGCCCAGTCCTGCGTAGATTATCTTGGCCATGCCCTACCATCTGAAGGCTTAGAAAGAACACCGGAGAAGAATCGAGCTATCGAAGAAGCTGAACGACTGCGGACCGAGCGACAAGTATGTCAGTTCCTTGGCTTGTGTGGATGTTATAGCAGCTTCGTGCCACACTTTGATGAGAAGGCAATACTACTCACCGATCTACTCCATAACAATCGCCCGTTCCAATGGATCAGCAAGGAAGAGGCAGCATTCCAAGATATTAAGGCTGCGATACGCAACGCTCCTGGTCTAGCCCATCCTGACCCTCAACGGAAGATGTGCCTGCAGACGGACGCCATCATTTCCGGCTTAGGAGCAGTGTTATTCCAGGTGAGGAGTGATGGCGGAAGGGACATCGAGTATGCCAGCAGAAAGCTATCTCCCACCAAACAACGCTACTGCACTGCCGAGAAGGAAGCCTTAGCCGTGGTGTGGGTCATGGGCAAATTCAGAGGCTGCTTGGAGGGAAAGAAGTTCCAGCTCTACACCGATAATACTGTGATGGACTCTGTTAATCACAAAATTTGATTTCAATATGTGTCATGTCCCAGAACTGACCAACATAGGAGCAGACAGCTTATCCAGGCACCCGGCGATGGTACCTGAAGCTAGGAGCACCATTGTCGAGAAGGAGTTCCCACGAAAAAACTAGAGTGAGCCTAAGGAACCTGTCCTTATGACCATCGAGAAGGAACTTGATCTGGGAGTAATCAAACAGTGGGAAGAACAAGATGAGCCCTGAAGGACCATGACACAGTGGATTAGGAGACAAAACACCAATAGTCGGCTCGTCCCGAGGGAATTCAAGAATTTAACTTCCGGGTTGACGGAGGACTCTTAATGTACAGATCACACCTCTCCGACACGCTTGCAGTAGTGATGATCCCCAGACAGCACATGACGGACAACCTCAAGAATTTTCACGACAGCACTGAAGCCGGACATCCAGGAGGCAAAGAGACGCATCAGTCTATTCGACAAAGGTTCTTCTTGTTCAGCATGCAGACAGACATCCTGGACTATGTGACGGGGTGCTACATCTGTGCCTACACCAAGGCGAGCAACAGGAAGGCAGATTCCAGTCAGCGAGTAAGACTGCTGCAACGCCCTTGGGAGGTCATAGCACTGGACTTGTTGGGTCCTTACCCTAGAACACCACGGGGTAAAACAGGGCTCCTAGTAATTGCTGACCTCCTCAAGATGGATTGAGGCCTTTCCGATACCAGAAGCCACGATGAGACGTATCACCAGCCTTCTACAAGATGAGGTTTTCAGCCGCTACGGTTATTCACGGTGCATATGGGGTGTTGAGCACTGGACCACCCCTATCTACAACCCAACTCTACGACGGAACCAGGAGCTGAAAAGGATGCTACGGGTCCACCTGATAGACAAAGAACATCGACTGTGGGACCGTCAGATATCGCAGTCACTCTTTGCCCTGTGACGACGCACCAGCCGTATCACCGGCTATTCTCCAATAGAGCTGTTCCTTTGTCGACAGCTATATGGCACCAGGGATTGGGATATTTGTCCACCACCCACTTCTGGTCAAGATGATGTACCCAGGCCAAGGCTCAAGATGTCGAAGAGACCCAGATCTTCCTACCAGGCCAGCAAGTACTGTGACGTAACCACCCAGTCAGTAATAAGATTGGAGTGTTTCACGCAAGTCTTGCACGTAAGTAGGTTGGTCCCATCGAGGTGGATAAGCAGCTGGGCCATGGGTCTACTTACCAAAGACCAACCATCCTGTCAAGGTCCATGCATCAGAGTTGTGGCGAGTCACCCAACTGCTGTGCGTACAAAGTAAACCTGTTACTACCACAGGTCCACCTGGAGGAGAGACTACTGACGACACAGCTCAGTCTGGGCATGAGGAGAATGCAGCGAGGCAACCCTGACCCCTGACATGGCACAATCCGGTCAAGAGGAGGAGAGCACATCCACCGACGTCAAGGAAGAGAGAAGATATAATCTACGACCAAGGCAAAGTCTAGGAGTGTGACAGACTGTGGAAACTGTTTCAAGTTATAGGGAGGATATTGACACAAGTGTGATAAACTGATATAACTTGAAAACAATATTCTCACCCATGGGTAAATAATGCAAGTGTCAAGCTCAAATTGTTGTTGTTGTTATTATTATTATTATTATTATTGTTGTTGTTATTGTTACGGAGTTATCCGTGGTAGTTAGAGGTGAAAGAAGGTGCTGGAATGAATAGGTCTCAATCTACGAAATTAAAGTTAATTTAAAATTTAACAAGGTTATATTTTCTTTGCAAAATCAAGAAATAACAAGAATGACAGGTACATAGTAGCCTAACAACAAATCGAGAATGTACAATTACAGTAGTTACAGGATTTGGGTTTCGATACCCAGACTTACAATCCTTGAGCTATAAGCCCAACTTTATCCATATACAATATTCAACAAAGGGGCAGAAGACCCCAATCATTCCCAGGAGCTCTTGCTCCCAATTACACAGTAAAGCCTCCTCGATGCACACAGAAACAAATTTTTTGGAAGAGCAACCCGCTCTCAAAGTTCCAGCCTATTAAAGGCCACACCAAACTCGACCTTCAAGCTGTCCTCCGAGGACATAGACACAGGGGTAAAAATACCCAACCTACTGAGGCCTATTAAGTTAAGAAACAGGTCAATTACATGGCCTCCAAAATACCAACTTGAGTGGAGGCGAAACTTGCACTCCGAATATACTTTATTAAAACCTAATTTGGCCCTAGGCCGCTTATGCAAGGGCTAATCCCATACTAAAGAGGTGACTTATATAAGGAAACTATTTACATTACATTAGAAGGGAAGAAACGGTTGTGAAAATAAGTTCACCTCAAAGCAATATGAATGGGAGCTCGAGAGGGTTAAGCACTCTCTATCCCCATATGTAGTTACAGAGGCAGAATTTAAATCAAGAGTCTTTTACATTTTAGAGGAAAGTTACATGGAAAAGGTTTCGAACCCGCCCCGAGGTTTAAACTGCTGAGCTAGCAAGAAAGAAGTTATTAAAAGGCCATTACCTTATTGATGAACCGCTGCCCGAAGAAAGAGGCGCTACCCGCCCCATGCTACATAATTTACACACTGATAGATGTTACTCAAGTGGTGCAGAGACCCGTAAATCAGCAGTTTATATACCCTCGCGGAACATTCGAGACCTTTCAAGAATAAGAACACCTGCCCACAAGCATTTTATTGGACGGCCAAAAGATTACATGTCAAAACTGAAGAAGAAAACCAGGATTGGTGGGAAATTAATTACAAAAATTACTCATTGGTCGAATTCAAAGCTGGCGGAAAGTGAAGGGTTATACAGCCAACCTAAACAATGACTGAAAGAAATTTAACAAAGAACAAACTTATGAACACAAAATTTCTCCAAAAACACAGTTCTTTCACTTCGCACTAGGGTGCATAATTGTAGTCCTTCAGTAGTGCCATCTAGAAGAGAATGTTCACACTTCTTACTACAGGCAAAACAAAAATACATCGAAAACGACACAGTTCAGAACACTTCAAAATTTACAAGTAGGGACATCTTCTGAGAAACTTGAGAATTAACACTGTAGTTAAAGTTCAGGCTTCCTCCAGTAGAGGAGTTTCAACTGGCGCAATGTTTGAATTAGCGGAGCGGAGGAGTACCGCCCGGTACAATTATTATTATTATTATTATTATTATTATTATTATTATTATTATTATTTATTATTTATGAAGTCGGACAATTGCATTGTTTGTGAGGTTATGTCATGAAACATGTACTGTATATAGACATTTATATGAGTTCAGTTAATGTAGGAACCTGTATATAATTTATTACTACCTGTATTTATATGATTTGTAATCCACTACAGTATTATGAAACACACCGTAACATCCAGAATGGCACTAGGTAGATGAGAACTATGGAGAATATTCTGTACATTATATCTATGTATTGAGCACTCTAGAATTTACAAGAAGGTATTTTGTAATGTATCTTTCTAGAAGCCTGGTCAGGCACCTATATAAGGAGGTGGTCTTGATGGTAGAGACGAATTACTGTTTAGTTGCAGTTATGGTTTAACAGGAGTTGTACTTGTGACCTCATGGCCGACATGTTTGTAAACAGTCATCAGTCATTTGTTTTTAAGATTGCAATCTCTGTGTGGCATGTGCTTAATGATAGGTAGTTGTTAAAATGGTGGTTTGTTGATGTTTTTGGAGTGAAGTGTTTTGTTTGCGACGGCAGTAATTAAGGTTATGTGTATTTAATTTGTAAATAATTGTGAATAAATCCATGTACGCAAGTCGACAGCATTGTGTGTTCGTCTTTGTGGATACATCACGATATACAATCCACCATTGCTAAAGGACCATAGAAAATGGATACTTGTTAACGGGTGGTTGACGACTGATACAGGACAACAGATACTGTACACTGGACAGTAAACAATAGAGAATGGACACTGGACTGCATGAAACACACTCTTATGTAGGTATCCTTGTTTTCAGGAAGTGGCAGCTTTCAGTTCTTCTTCATCGTCATCTTCTAGAACAGAATTCTCAAGTATTGTATAAATACATACAAACAATACCTAGGATACAAAACATTCCGGATTCTATATATAACACATGTAATAAATTGGCACTGAAATACACCTAATAATCTACATATCGAGACGTTGTTATATCTGTACTATCACAACGTATGCGATATGCTCTTGCTTCCTGAGCAGGGAGCATGTGCTTGAAAATTATAAGCTTGCATTGCTCTCTTTCTGCTAAACTCTTAGCCCGCTGTCACACAGGGCATCGAACGATCAAGAGCGACCAACTGGCATCGAGTACTAACGACTAAATTCATTTACCCTGTCACACTGCTCATCGATCGAGAGGGATCGACTGCACGGAAACAGCTGATACTCCCGCCCAGTACCGTACAGGCTACAGATGTATTCATATTCACGAGAGAAAAAGAATGTGTTGTGAAAGCGATAATTCGGGTGGAAATATGATTCTAACCTATGAATATATTAGGAGAAAGGAAAGAACCAGACGTTCGCAGTGGACAAGGTAAAGAGCCATGGAGAATTCCACCAAAGTGTGCCTTCGTTGCGGAACTAGTACCGAATGCCCATCAATAATTACGGTATAAGGAATTAGAGGAAAAAACGAAGTCAATAATAAACATCAGGCAAACAAATTACAGGAAAAGTATAAGTTCTGAGGAAAGGCTGACACTATCGTTAAATTCAATATTCACAACGATTTTTTTAGGTTTAAAGTCAAAACTGATGTTCACCTTCGAAACAACTACTGTATGTCCGTGGCAAAATATATCAAATAAAAGATTAGTGGCATTCTGCAGGATTCTAATAAAGTATTGATAAAAAGGACTGAAAACTGTTATGTACATCAATTTGAATTCATAATTTGAAGGTGCTACCATCAACAGTGGAAATATATTTATTTAGGCCTACAGGTTTCTGGTCATCGGTGACTTATACAGATTTAGGATTGCTCACAATACATCAGTGGATTTGTTCCTATTATATATGATGCCATTCATAGAGCACTACAGCCAGAATTCTTGACAGGGTGAAAATTCCAACAAAAGCCTCACAAAAGTGGCTCATTGTATTTCAAATATTAAGACTAATACCATTTATGCTTATTTGTTTTAATGATGCTGGATCCTGGGGCATAATTACTGTCTTTTCAAATGATATTTTGAGGTGTTTATTAGATGGAGGTTAACAGCTTTTTTTTTTTTTTTTCATACCACTTGGTGAGATCCCACCTACCAAAATAATAGACATTTCAAGAAATGCTTCCAGTCAAAATTTACATTACCTAATGTAGAAATAGTGTGTCAAGTTTCATTACAATCCTGTAAATAATTTTGAAAGAAAGAAAAATGCACATATGCTCTGAATATTGTGAAAATGATAAAAGCAATGGAGTTCCTTACACTGTTTCTCTCCCTCATGATCCTCTGCAAATCTCTTGTCGCCTCTCCTCTTCTTTGTTATTGTGCCATGTTCAGAATAGTATCATATTGCTTTCATGACAAGCATGTTGCTGAATTTCTGTAGGTCTACTGTGTTTTGTGCAAAGAATCCAGGTCCATATCCAAACTTTGCAAGAATGACAATCCTGTCTTAATTTATATCATTGAAGACTACAGCAGCTTCGAAAGCAGCTAATTTTACCAAATGGCTGTGAAGAAAGGTTGTCTATGGACATCTCTTCCAAAGTAAATTCTCTTTAGGATTCTGTGTATTCACATATGTGTACATTTCTTGAGGAGTTCAGGTGAGGCTAGTGCTCTGTACACTAGCTTAATAACTATAGGAAAAGCTTCTGGAGTATTGTTCTAATAAGTACGTTGGCAGTGTAATAGACTGATACTTGTCAAAACTACATGTAAATTACACACAAGGTCTTGTTTATTACCCTCATCACTAAGCATAAAGTACTGTCTCCCCAAACTTTGCACTGGCAAGCTGATCTAATTGCTCACTTGGCAATAATAAGCCAATTAATATAAATCCTGCACTTCCATCCAAGTTACTGGTAAACTCCTTGGTACAGAGTAACAACTTTTTCCGCAAAGGTCTGGTAGGACTCTCTTTCTTACCTCAATGTTGATTTTGCCTTTCTGTGTATTGTTCATATGTAACTTCTTTACTGATATGAACATGACCAAGCCTATCTATCCATCCTGAAATACTTTCCTTATGAATCAGTTCAAGGAAAATGAAAACTTTGCCTTCAATTTCACCAAAAATGAGAACCAACCACTGCAAAAAATAATAGGTGCTAATAACAAGCACCTTGCCTTCTATTTTTAGAAGTGAAGAGTATGCCTTTCTAACAACTAAATAGACTACTATTGCCGTCTACAGTAAAATGTTATTTAGGCCTCAGGTGGTAAATGATTTAATTTTGCTATATCTTACATTGCCTGTCAAAACTGTTTGTAAATACCAATTATATAAACGAATGTTTGACAGAGTAGGGTGTATGGGCCTTGTAAGATCTTGGATTGACTTACAGGGTAATTAATCTACTCAACCTTTTATTACAAGCATGTAACTGTCATATGAATATTTTTTTTATAAATAATGTACATATTCTGCCATCATATCCCCTTAATATCATATCACACAAAATACAGTTTTTTTATGTTGTAGATTAAAATCTACAAAACTTTGGTGGAAACATCTGTCAAAATAGTTACAAATGAATTTTTCATCTTTGTTTTTCATTGTTTATATGGATCTACAGCACAAGAAATAAAATAATCAGTCTACCTTGATGCC
The DNA here is from genome assembly GCF_040414725.1 of Anabrus simplex. NCBI lineage: Eukaryota > Metazoa > Arthropoda > Insecta > Orthoptera > Tettigoniidae > Anabrus > Anabrus simplex. Next base: position 259,544,739 of record NC_090268.1, on the reverse strand, counting down.
CTCTGTAGGCCTATATGTTATTAATAAATTATAAGTACAGTAACAGACATGAAAGTAGTGATCGCTGGTGCAGACAGGTACAATGGCAGGAGAGTACTTGGAATGAGGAGATAAAGGCTGCCTAAGTTACAAAGTTATAAGGTGGCAGGGAGGGATTCTGTCAGGTATAACTGTAGTAAGAATTTTGTCCTATGCAAACAACTTGGTCTATTGAAACTGTGCAATCTAATATTAATGGATCTACAGTAGAAGAAATAAAATAATCAGTCTACCTTGATGCCCTCTGTAGGCCTATATGTTATTAATAAATTATAAGTACGGTAACAGACATGAAAGTAGTGATTGCTGGTGCAGACAGGTACAATGGCAGGAGAGTACTTGGAATGAGGAGATAAAGGCTACCTAAGTTACAAAGTTATAAGGTGGCAGGGAGGGATTCTGTCAGGTATAACTGTAGTAAGAATTTTGTCCTATGCAAACAACTTGGTCTATTGAAACTGTGCAATCTAATATTAATGGATCTACAGCACAAGAAATAAAATAATCAGTCTACCTTGATGCCCTCTGTAGGCCTATATGTTATTAATAAATTATAAGTACGGTAACAGACATGAAAGTAGTGATTGCTGGTGCAGACAGGTACAATGGCAGGAGAGTACTTGGAATGAGGAGATAAAATAGAACTGAATGTCAGGTTGAGAATACAAAACTGGAACAGGTAGATAATTTCAAATAGGTATTTAGGATGTGTATTCTCGCAGGATGGCAGTATAGCAAGCAACATTGAACACAGATGCAGTAAACCCAATGCAATGAGCTTGCAGTTGTGATCAACAGTATTCTGTAAGAAGGCAGTCAGCTCCTGAACAAAACTACTAATGTCTTTACACTGGTCTGGTTTCAGACCACCTGTGCTGTACAAACCTAGTGCAATGAGTTTGCAGTTGCGATCAACAGTATACCGTAAGAAGGAAGTCTCAATACGCTGGTCTGGTTTCAGACCACCTGTGCTTTACAACTGCTTACTACATACACACAGAAAGGACCTACTACATGTATTTCAAAAACTCCTTTCCTTGTAAACCATACCTGTTCTACCACATAAAATATACAAATTAAGATGTTGTAATAATGCTAATAATTAATAAAAATTGGAGTTAAGGTTCTTTCCCATCAGGTCCTAATACACATAACTCACTGAGTATTCCAGTAAATATTGATAGATAAGTATAACAAAAAATGATTTAATTTAAAAAGTAGAACATTTCTCAAGAACATAAATTTTATTAGATTCTTTCTTGGTCTAACACTGTATACAACAGTTTCTGAATTTTAACTTTGAAAACCCTTCGACCTAGTTCACTCATTCTTTCCATGTCATCATGAAGACACTAAAAATAACACTGATTATATTTTCTTTTCAGTTTTCAGTATCTTTTCTAAATATTCACTTAACACATCACTGTCACTTTCACATTTCTGTTTCTTTTATTTTTAACTGCTGGCAAAGCTGTTTGTAGAAGCAGAAGCCACTGGACTGGAAGTTGAAGTCCCTTCAGTAATTTCTGAACTGTAGGAGTTAAACCCCTCCAACACAAATTATTTCTGCTTCCTCCTCCTATATTTCAGCTTGGTGAAAAGGCTCTCATACACCAGGTGCCACTTCCATAGATGTGTTTGTTATAGAACTGAAAAAAATGAACAACATATTAATGCAATTCTTCTAAATTGGAGCTACATTTTAGTCTGGACACAAGCCTTCTGTTTAAGAAATTGTTACTTTCAATAATTATTTTAGTAAGATGATTGCTAGGTTAGATTATATTATATTACTTTCAGTTATATCTGATAAATTAATGAACAGATGGGTGGAACTTATGGCCTACAGACTGAATCTTCCCCTCACTCTTTCAAAACTAGAACACTGGTCTGTAATGTAGGCCTACTTTTAAAAATAAATATTACAGAATTGTACCTTCTTCCAGCAATGAAGAGTTCCAGAAAGTTGAGGGCATTGAAGTAGACCCATTTTATGTTTTCTGTACAGCAGAACCTGGGAGGAGAGGGAGGATGTTATCTCTCCAAGTTCGATATCCAGCCCTCAGAATTTGCCATGTTTTGGCACAACGTTTTCCTGAAACAATGAATCAGAATATTGTGACAAAGAAAATATACATGTAGTAGGCCTACTTATGGCATAGGCCTACACTTATTTGTCATTAAAGCAAAGAATGGTATTCATTTCATTAGGTACGAGATGGAGGTTAGGAAAGCACTGCTTATGTTTTCCAAACATTTCTTCAATTAAGTTACAAGAATGATAATTACTACTTCTCCTAGTGTAACTCATTTTACCACTCTATTCCGTATAATATACTTTATCAATAAATAATCTAAGATAACACTATTCATAAGATAATCGTAATAAATCTAATAATTACTTACCATTTTTTGTCCCAATTCTCCACACTATAGAATGCCATACAAAATTCACAGTCTCCCTATTACTATATCCAGGGAGTCTAGGATTATACACCACTTTGTTTTCATACACTAAGCAAATTAATGTTTCGATTTCATCAACAGATGACTATGTTGCGTCCGCCATTATCGAACGACTGCGACTGAAAAACGGACACGTTTGTTTTTACAAACCAGTCGATCTTCATCGCTCGCAGTTGATCGCTGACGATCGATGCTGTGTGACTGGTGCCACTGCCCTCTGTAGGTTTGTTTTCTTAGTCGGTCGATCGCAGTCGTTCGATCGAGCCTGTGTGACAGCCCCCTTAGTCTATTAGTGAAAACAACACTAAACTATTTAAGGCCTACTGTATTAGGGACAGAAACCAGTATAGTTCCATTAAATGAAAGATTTTAAAAACTGGGTGTAATTATGTTGTAGATTGACACCACAAATAAATTATTTACCTTCTTTAATTACAACCTTATAACCATTCGCCTAAGAAAAAGCAAAATATCAATATCTGTAACATATCCAAAGATATTTGAAGCAAACGGCTTAGGTGAATAACTATGTATATATCAAGCAATATGAAGAACAAAATAAGATGAATCTCTCAGTTCCTTACACTCCTGAGTTGAAGTTCAAATACGACTATGACTGAAATAAAATTTGACCATTGGTATTTTTTTTTTCAAGAAATTTCCTAAATTATATACATTCTTTACATTGATTTATTTCATGTAAGTTGTTTCCTGTTTGCTTTGATTACACAGTACCAACAAAGTATTATTTTTATTTTGCAGAGCCCTGTCCTTCAGTCTTATTCCAAGGCCATGTACAAGAAACTCTGCTTAGCAATGAGCCTTTAGCCACAGCATTTCTCAACTCCTTATTGAATCAGCTCAATTGGGCGTTCTCTGAATTCATTGGGATGCTCCAAGAGGTAAGGGAATGATGTATGATTTTCTCAGAAACATTTTTGGTGGTGATTGTAGAAAGATCTTTGTGTGTAAAATACCTGCATAAGCTGTAGAAGAAGCTTTGTTCATAAATGTGACAAAATTCATAACACTTGAGTTGGGTGGACATACAGGGGATGTAATTGTCAGGAATGTAGTTATTGAGGACTTGAAATAATTGTAAATGTTTTTATTACTCTACTTCAAATTATTTTTTAAATATACATGTGCCATGTCTATACTTTACATATTCAACATTATCATTTCAGAACTATAAAAACACATAGTGACTCACTCTGGTGAGGAATCGTCTCCTTATAATTAATGCCAAAATACAATTTCTGTAATATATTGCCTGACATGACACAATTTGATTCACTCTAGGGAGAAAAAAGAAATGTTATTGCTGCAATGAGCACTGTAAATCGTTTGATTTTGTTACCTGTCTGGTGAACTATTAGCTTCTCTGTGGCATTATTATCACCCAAGAGGAAACTACACCGTATATCTTGTGATAAAACTGAAGTGGTATAACTGAACAGTGCACACTTGGATTACATGAAAATTTTCATTCCCTTGTTTCCTAAACAACATCAAATGAGAATACAATATGGATAACAACCTTGCCCGTAGTAGCCTGGACCCTTTTGATGGGAAACAGTCTTGTAATTTCTGTGGAAAGTTCTGTAAATCTGTGAACATTCACATCAGCAAGGCTCACCCAGAGGAATATGGACAGATACTAACATCAAAGTACAGTAGAAGTCTACTATAGCGAGAATTCATAATGGCAAATAATTTACTCGCTATAACAGATTGTCGTTATATCTGAATTTTTGTTAGAGTTGGGGAAACACCATACACATTAAAATCGATATGAAACGGCAGTCAGTTTGTTCAAAACTTGTATTTTCGCAGATGCTATCCACACTATGGCTTACTCGTTTGTTATTTTTCAAACTCTGATACTACGTGAAAGTGTATGTTTACTTTCATTCTGAAAAAATTATAGTATCACTCCAGAGGCCTCTGTGGTAAACATTCCAAGTTTCTTCTTCAAACAGCATCATGTAACCTAACTGGATATGTATCATTAAAACACGTTTCAAGAGCACGTAGAGAAATTATAATTTGCCGCTGCAAATTTACATGGGAACAGCCTTTCCGAAATTAACTAGTCACGAGAAAATACAAACTATCCCCTGAAGTCAGTGATGTACTGTGCCATATCTTGAGGTGTATCGCATTCTTACTTAATTTCAGTATATAATATTAAAATTAAGCAATCGTTTACTTCAGCCTTTATTCCTAACGAGTTAACAACTGCTATCAGTCACGTTATTTATGCATTTATTACTAAAACATGTTATCCTCTTTCATTTTGAATTTTCTTTTAAAGAACAGCAGTCTACATGTATTACTAATCATACGGTACCAAAGCTGATCGATCGCATTTTGTTGCAAATGTTTCTGTTTTCTTATTCAGACAGTCACCTAACCTAACTTAACCATGCATCATGAAAACATATTCCAAGCGCAAGTAGAGAAATAACATTCCCACTATAAATTTAAAGGGAAATAGCCTCTCCAAAATTTAACCAGACGTGAGAAAATGTAAACTAACCTTTGAAATCGGTGATGCGCTTTGCCATATCTTGAGGTGTATCACTTTCTTACTTAATTTCAGTGTAGAGTATTAAAATTAAGCGATTGTTTACTTAGCCTTTATTTCTAAAATGTTAACAACTGCTATTGACCACAATATTTAGTACTTGTTACGAAAACATGTTCTCCTCTTACATTTCTCATTTTCTTAACGGACCAGCAATTGACGGGTATTACTAATCGACTCCGACATCGCCTTCGAATGTCGACGAGAGAGCTCGTAAGTGCACATGCAAGAAAACTATACCAAAGGTTGCATTTTGTGATGAACGCTTCAGTTTTCTTATTCAAACAACTTCACCTAACCCAATTTAACCGCGTATGTACCATGAAAACATATATCAAGCACCAGTAGAAAAGTGATAACCATCTGACTTATCCACAATGACTCACACAAAATGCTGTCAAATTGCGTACATGGATTTATTCACAATTATTTACAAATGAAATACACATAACCTTAATCACTGCTGTCGCAAACAAAACACCTCACTCCGAAAACATCAACAAACCACCGTTTTAACAACTGCCTATCACTACGCTCATGTCACATGGAGATTGCAACCTTAAAACAATTGACTGCTGTAAAGCGCTGACTGTTTACAGACATGTCAGCCACAAAATTACAAATATACTCCTGTTAAACCATAACTCCAACTAAGCAATAACTCGTCTCTACCATCAAGACCACCTTTTTATATAGGTGCCTGGCCAGGCTTATAGAAAGATATGTTACAAAATACCTTCTTGTAAATTCTCGAGTGCCTAACAACATGGTTATATAATGTACAGAATATTCTACCGTCATCTAGTGTCAGAGGTACGTCATTCTGGATGTTACAGTGTGTTTGACAATACTGTAGTGGATTACAAATCATATATATATATATGTTGTTGTTGTTGTTTGAGTCATCAGTCCATAGACTGGTTTGATGCAGCCTTCCATGCCACCCTATCCTATGCTAACCTTTTCATTTCTACTTAACTATTGCATCCTACATCTGCTCTAATCTGCTTGTCATATTCATAACTTGGTCTACCCCTACCGTTCTTACCACCTACACTTCCTTCAAAAACCAACTGAACAAGTCCTGGGTGTCTTAAGATGTGTCCTATCATTCTATCTCTTCTTCTCGTCAAATTTAGCCAACGTTAAAAATTAAATAATTGAAAAAGAGGTTCAACCTATTCAATACATAAAAGAAAGAAATGTAGTGATTACATTCTTATTTAATAGTAACTATAAATGGGACCAGTTTCGACCCTAGTCCAGGTCATCGTCAGCCGTAAAAACATGTAAAACAATGCATATGAAAAAGAAAAAGATTAAGTGAACTCTGGATCGGTATAAGATGAAACATAAATTAATGATGGGGGTAGAAATTGTGAGTCACTTAAAAGAAAACAGTACGTAATATTAAGAATGGTAGTATGGCACCCGCAATGATTCTTAATATTACGTACTGTTTTCTTTTAAGTGACTCACAATTTCTACCCCCATCATTAATTTATGTTTCATCTTATGCCGATCCAAAGTTCACTTAATCTTTTTCTTTTTCTTTTTCATATGCATTGTTTTACATGTTTTTACGGCTGACGATGACCTGGACTAGGGTCGAAACCGGTCCCATTTATAGTTACTATTAAATAAGAATGTAATCACTACATTTCTTTCTTTTATGTATTGAATAGGTTGAACCTCTTTTTCAATTATTTAATTTTTAACGTTAATACTTTCAATACGGAACAATAAAATTTTTATCTTTAAATTTAGCCAAATCGATCTCTTCTCACCAATTCGATTCAGTATCTCTTCATTCGTGATTCGATCTATCCATCTCACCTTAAGCATTCTTCTGTAACACCACATTTCAAAAGCTTCTATTCTCTTTCTTTCTGAGCTAGTTATCGTCCATGTTTCACTTCCATACAATGCCACGCTCCACACGAAAGTCTTCAAAAACATCTTTCTAATTCCTGTATCAATGGTTGAAGTGAGCAAATTTCTTTTCTTAAGAAAGCTCTTCCTTGCTTGTGCTAGTCTGCATTTTATGTCCTCCTTACTTCTGCCATCGTTAGTTATTTTACTACCCAAGTAACAATATAGGTAATAATAAATTATATACAGGTTCTTACATTAACTGAACTCATAAATGTCTATATACAGTACATGTTTCATGACATAACCTCACAAACATTTCATTAATCTGACTACGTAAATAATAATACTAAATGGATGTAAACACTTCATAGCCATACAATACAAGTAGTAGTAATAATAATAATAATAATAATAATAATAATAATAATAATAATAATTTGAGCTCGATACTTGCATTATTTACCCATGGGTGAGAGAATATTGTTTTCAAGTTACATCAGTTTATCACACTTGCATCACTGCTCACTGTAAATTTAGATGGGAATAGCCTTACCATAATTCAATCAGACGCGAGAAAATATAATCTAACCTTAGAAATCAGTGATGCACTCTCCCATATCGTCAGGTGTATCGCATTCTTACTTAATTTGTGTTGAATTTTTAAATTAAGCGATCGTTTACTTAGCCTTAATTTCTAATGAGTTAACAAATGCTATCAACCACGTTATTTACGTATTTAATATGAAAACATGTTCTCTTCTTTCGTTTCTGATTTTCTTTACGGAATGGCAGTTGGCGGGTATTACTAATCGACTCCAGCATCACTTTCGAATGTCGATGAGAGAGCTTGCAAGTGCACATAATAAGAAAACGTATGGAACCACAGATGATCGATCACATTTTGTAGCAAATGCTTAACCGTACTGCATGTATCATGAAAACATATTTCAAGCACCAGTAGAGAAATGATAATAGCCTTTCTGAAATTGAACCTAATGTGAGAAAATATAAAACTAACCTCTAAAATCAATGATGCACTCTGCCATGTCTTGAGGTGTATCCCATTCTTACTTAATTGCAGTATTTAGTGTTAAAATTAAGCAGTCATTTCTTTCAGCCTTTATTTTTAATTAGTTAACATCTGCTATCAGACATGTTATTTACGTATTTATTACAAAAACATGTTCTCCTCTTTCATTTCCATTTTTCTTAACGGAAAAGCAGTCTATCGGTATTACTAATTTACTCTGACATCGCCATCGAATGTTGACGGGAGAGCTCACTAGTCAACATAGCGAGGAAATGATACCGAATATGATCAATCACATGCAATATAATCGCTGAGTGCATAAATGTCTGTAATGAAAAAAAAAATTGCATGCTTAATCGCTCATAATAACGGATGCATGTCATAGGGCTCTTGCTGTTACCGAAGGATAATACACAGTTTAATATAGGAATTTTGAAGGGACAGACAAAAACTGTCGTTATTACGGGATTCTCGTTATATGCCGTATTCGCTAGAGCAGACTTCTACTGTATGTGTCCGAAAGGGGTGCTTCTGATGATACTGTCAAATGACCAACAGAAAGTAGTACAATAAGGGATTCTACAAGTACTACTGCTGGCTGTACAAACAGTCTCAAGAATAAAATGAAGCAGTGGGGGGACAGGCTGCAGAGAATCATCACTGACCAAACTCCAGATAAATTAATAGATGATATAGTCTCTGAGGTAAATTCATTCTTCCTTGCATCCATGACTACACTACCTGGATCTCAACATCCAGCTGTGTGATACTATCACATACGTAAGAAAAGGACGAGAAATGAAGGATTCACATATTTTCAAAGTTCTAATCTGACGCTTAGGTCAACAACAGAAAAAGAGAAGAAACAACTGAAATATGTATATGAAATAGTCCAATATAATTACTACAACAGGAAACAAGTTATGAGGCTTGTTATGAATAGGATTTTCCTCTCCCATGCCCCTTTCCATTAAATGAAATTGAATGTTATTTCACTGGAATATTTGGACATGGAAATTGCATGATACCTATATATCCTGATGTACAAGCAATCACAGACCTACCCACTTCAGTTCAAATATCGGAAGGCGACTTGTCCTGTACCCATCTTTACACAGCCCCCTCATCATGTACCTCATTGTGGGTATCGAACAGCTGTCGGACGTTCTGCATCCAGGATAATCTTCTACACCCACATCTAAGTTTCCTTTCTGTCTTGCCTTGCATGATCAGTTCTGTCAAGCTGTATTTGTCATTTTGGATTGTGTGACCAAACTAGGCTGCTTTCATGTGTTTTGCGAGGGTTTATATGGGGGTTGGTGGCAAAAGTCATTGCAACTATTTTTTTTCTTGCAGATATGTGAGCAGATCACAAACTGCTATTCATTGCATGGAAGCTATGCAGGCATAGTGTGTATTCACAATAACAGGTGGTTCTGTGATTGCTGGTAGTAGTACAGAGTGTGCTGAAAAACGGTATTCTCTATATCTTGAAATTTCGATAACTCTAAATAAAATTTAGCTCCCGAGGTGATTTGAGATATCGAGGTTCCTCTATATGAGCCACTTGTGTGGAAGTTCAAGGAGAAAAGCATACAAGAATTTCAAAGGGAAATAATACCCTTGGTACCCAGGACAGAGGTGGGGAATGTTGAAGAGGAATGGAAAAGATTTAAGGAAGCACTGGTTGGATGCGCAGAAAAGGTGTGTGGTAGAACATCAGCAAATGTGAAAGACAAAGAAACACACTGCTGGAATGATAGGGTAAAGATTAAAGTGAAGGAAAAGAAAATGGCATGGAAAGCATGGAAAACATCTAAGACTGAAGAAAGTAGAAGAAAATATGTGGAGGCAAAGAATTTGGCCAAGAAAGTAGTGGAAGAAGAAAAGAGGAAAAGCTCTGCCTTATTCACACAGACATTGAGAGATGATACGCAGGGCAGCAAGAAATTACTGTATGGTATCTTAACCCATTAGCCTCACATTTAAATACCATAGGAGTTCACTAAGAAATCACATTTAAATACCGCTCTAGGCCGGCGTCATCACACTATTATTTAGAAAATCATACAAAACCAACCAGTAAATATTCCTTCCTGAAAATTTGCATGCATAATAAAGAAGTAATAAACTTACCAATGCCGCTATTTTAGTACGTCTGCTTGGTGTGGTACACCTCAAAACATTCTTCTAAGTGAAGAGCTACGCCACACTTTTTGCACTGCCAGCAACTTTCGCTTCTTTTACCCCGGCTGTAGCACACAACACACCTTCTTGTGACTTTTGACTTCTTCTCTGTAGGGGAAATACGCATGGGAAAGTGGGCCCATGATTTAGCTTGTAATCTGGTTGGGGTGGTGCTCGCTGAAGGTCGACCTCGAACCGAGTACTCCGGCAACCGAACAGTCTCTAGTAGCTGCTGAGCAATGCTAGTTCGGAAGTCCGTGTAGCTCGTCTTTCTGTTAGCAGCGATCTTGTGATACACATTGAAGGAATTGAAAATACACATATCCAGGAGGTAAAATAATATTTTCCTATATCCTTTCACTGTGCGTCGCATGACGGGGAACAGAGCTGTAACCTGATCCTGAAGGTCAACACCACCCATCCCCTTCTGATATTCAAGGCCACATTTGGGCTTTATCACTTCTTCCCTCGGGGTTTGTCCTCTCTTACGTCTGAGTTTGCCTGTCCCTGTCATGTCAGCTGATTTGTGTTTAGTGGTGAGAAAGCAAACATCCTTGTTGTCTTTCCACTTCACACACAACATACTGTTGGCAGCCCTCGTCTCATACTCTCCACGTTTTAGTTTTGTCTTACTGATATCGCGAGGCATGTCTTTTCGGTTCTGTCTAACAGTTCCAATTACATTCATCTGCTCGTCATGTAGCCTTTTGAATAAATCTGGGGAAGAATACCAGTTATCTAAAAACAATGTATGTCCCCGGCCTAACAAGGGTTCACACATGTTGAGAACAACGTTTGTACTTGCTGGCAGACTTGGATCCGTTACATCATCACCTACATAAATTTTGAAAGACAGACAGTAGCCAGAACTTGATTCACAAATTTTGTAAATTTTTATTCCAAACCTAGAACGTTTAGACCTATTACACTGGACATATGAAAGGCGGCCTCTGAATTTCATTAGACTTTCATCTAGAGCAATATCTTGTGAAGGTAAATATAATTCTGAAAATTTGGAGCAGAAATGTTGTATTATAGGCCTAATCTTTCTTAGTTTGTCACTACTATCGACTTGTTAATCGTCAACAAAATGTAAAAATCGTGAAATTATAATAAATCTTCCCCTGCTCATGGTTTCACGAAAAATAGGAGTGTTTATACACCTGTTTTTACTCCAGTATAACTGTATTCTTGACTTTCGCACTTGTGACATTAGTATAACTAACGCAAAATATGCCCTAATTTCGTCGGGTGTAGTCTCAAACCATTTGTCATCGTCTTTCAACTTTTTTCTGTCAGGATTGCTCAACTGTTTTGCTGCATATGAATTTGTCTCGACAGATATTTTGTCAAACAAAGGGTTCATGTATTCACAAAAAACTGAGAGTTCAGATAGTGGCTGCGTATCAAACTTTTTCAATAAATTTTCGCTAACCCCACTGTATTCACTAAACTTATGTACAACAGGTTTATTGTCACTTTTTGTCCAGTTCCAGTCAGTCAAGTTAGTCTGTGCCGAGGTACGAGCTCGTTTCGAAGGACTCGGCACACCGTCGTTATTTGCTTCACTTTCCGAGTCATCAGAACTATTATACGCATCGTTAGTACTCGAACTAAGGACTTCCGGGTCTATTTCATCGTCACAAACATCACTGCCTTCAATATCACTCTCCAGAACACTATCTATTAGCTTCCGTATTCCTTCTTCATCAACACCAGCATATCTGCTTGACGCGATGATGGCAACTGACAAGAGCGAAATGATGTGAATAAAGTTTCTCTTATCTCTTGTTCCGGAAGTGTGCGAGAACCTGGCGAAAGGGAAAAAACCGAAGCCACATGTGTAAACTTCAGCTCAGAATGCATACAAGTGGCGTCTGTGGGTTAGTGACTGAACTATATGGATTGATGTACAGCTGTGCATCGCCGCGAGCAGAGCTCGTCATTTGATTCATATGCCACGAGTAACTATGACGAGCTAGGGTCGTCAAATGATGCGATTGGGTTAAGAAACAAAAAGAGAGATCAAGTAAACACCAGATTTGTGAAGGATCAAGGTGGCATAATTTTAACAAAGCCAGAAGAAATAAGAAATAGATGGAGAGAGTATTTTCAGAAGCTGCTGAACATAACAACGGATGACAGTCATTCAGTGGATGACCAGGAAAGGCAATTAGTTGATGAAGAAATGGATAAAGAAATTACAATGAATGAAATTGAAATGGCAGTAAGAAAGATGAAGAATAGAAAAACTGCTGGAATAGATGAAATTTCAGTGGAGATGATAAAGGCAGCTGGAGCTGTAGGCCTGCAGTGGACATATCGGGTTCTCAGGAATGTCTGGGAGAATAAGGAGGTCCCTGAGGATTGGCAAAAAGGAATAATCATCCCAATTTTCAAGAAAGGTGATAAGAATGAAGAACTACAGGGGAATTACTCTTATATCCCATGTTGCTAAGATAATGGAAAGGATACTGGAAAGTAGAATAAGGTTGAGGGTTGAGAATCGGATACAGGAAAATCAGTTTGGTTTCAGAAGTGGAAGGTCAACAACAGAGCCCATTTTCATTATGAGATAACTAATGGAAAAGCATTGGGAGTACGGGAATGATATGGTGATGACATTCATTGACATTGAAAAGGCATATGACAGTGTCCCCAGGACGAAAGTTTGGGACAGTCTGGTGCAAAAAGGAATTGGACAGGGATTAATAAAAATGATCATGGCATTGTATAAGGAATGTTGTAGTTGCGTGCAAACACAAGTTGCCAGGACAAGTTGGTTCAAAATAACTAGTGGGCTGAGACAGGGAAGTGTTCTATCACCAATCCTGTTTACAATAGTAATGGATGACATCATGAGAACAGCAAAAGCAGCATATGGAGGAAGAGAAATGAACATGATGTTATTTGCAGATGATATGATTTGGGGAGAAGACGACAGGAAGGTTCAAGAACAGTTGAATTTGGTGAATGGGAAGATCGAAGACTGTGGATTGAAAATAAGTGTAGAAAAGAGTAAAACTCTTGTTATGACTAGAGGGGAGAAAGAAGGGAAAGGTCAGATTAGACTTGCAGACAAGCCCCTGGAAGTAGTGGAAACGTTTAAATACCTGGGGAGTGAATTAATGGAAAATGCTCGACTGGATGCTGAGATTAGTAAAAGGATTCAAGCTGGAAGTTGTTTCTATCATAGTGTAAGAAACATGTTATGGGACAAAGAGGTGGCAACGGAAGCAAAGGATACTATGTACAAGATGTATTATGTACCCATAACAACTTACGGAGCAGAAACTTGGACAGTGACAAAGAAGGATGAGAGTCGAATACAGGCAGCCGAAATGTTCTTGAGGAATATGATACAGAAGAGTAGAAGAGACAAAATAAGGAATGAGAAAATCCAGGAAGAAATTGGAGTGGAAAAAATGAATGATAGAATAGAGAAGAGCCGACTAAGATGGTTTGGGCACATAAAGCGAATGAGCGACGAAAGAATGCCGAAAAAGGTGATGGAAATGCAAATCCAAGGAAGGAGAGGCCGTGGGCGACCACGATTGAGATGGAAGGATACCATCCAACGCAGCATTATAGAAAGAAACCTGGACTGGACACAGTGTTGGAGGAGGAGTGGTGGAAAGACCGAAGAAAGTGGAGAGGAACCATATTTGCCCCTACCCGGCTACAGCTGGATAAAGGGAAATGATGATGATGAGGAGGGGATCAAGTCTACATACTTTTTGTACATGAGAAGTCGAGAAATAAAGGGTGGAACCAATTTAATAACAAAAACCCATGAGAAATACGGTAACCATGAAAATAAAATTCTAAACAAAACAAGATTACAAATTTACATAATAAAACTCAACATCACGAGAGTGAGTCGCAATAGAGGTCTCAAACCCAAGTCAAAAGTTTGCTTCTTCTATACTATTTGCTAATAGTGCCAGCTCATCAGCAAATGCCAGGCAATTTAGTCAAATATTTCTTCCAATCTTTACAGTCGGAGGACATACCTTACCCCATTCACGCATATTTTCTTCCAGCACACAATTAAACATCCATGGGATATTCCATCTCCCTGTCAAAGACCATTATGAATTTTAAATGGTTCAGTAAGGATATGTAGTAATGGTTCACAATGGATAGTATCAAGCATTTTCAAAATCAACAAAAGTGATCACTTTTTTTTGGTCCTAATAAGTCGATGTTTTATGACCCATTTGAGACTGATAATTTGATCGGGACAACTTCATCCTGGACAAAAACCACCCTGATATTCACCCAAATCGCTATCAAGCTGGTCATGGATTCTGGAATAGAGGATCTTGGAGAAAATTTTATAGGTGATATCGAGCAAAGAAATTCCTCGATAGTTACTAGGATCTGATATATCACCATTTTTATGGATTGGGTGTATAATTGCAACATTCGATTCTTCAGGCAATTTTTCTGTATTCCAAATGTCAAATATTTATGTAGGTTCTGAATAGTCTGTATATTCACATTCTTCCAGAGTTCTGCTACTAGTTGATTTTCTCCTGCTGCTTTAAAATTTTTCAGTGAGTCAATAGCTGCATTTCCTTCATCATAAACTGGTGGTATGACCTTCTCCAAAGGTGTTTTATTTCTGGGAAATAGTTCAAATTCAAAATAATTTTCAGGTTCATCACTATTAAGTAATGTTTTGAAGTATTCAGCCAAAATATTGCATTGTCATAATCATTATGGGCCACCTTTCTGTTGTTATCTTTCATCAGGAGAGTAGGGGGGGAGTATAATTTTTGGTATTGTTTAAATGTCCTATAATAGTCTCTTGTTTTATTTTGATTGAAAGCTTCAATAGATTTTTATGTTTCCTTCTGATAATTTCTTTTAACTCTCCTGATGTTTTTAGCCGTTAATAGTCTTGCATTGATTAGTTCTTCTCTAGAGCTTTCCGTTTTTTTTGCTGTTGATCATTTAACCAGGCTTTATGTCAGCGTAGTATTGCTGTATCAACACTCTTCATTCCACCAAGCATGTTTTTTTCATTTTTAATGGGAGCAACTTCCTCTGTTATGGCTTTTAGTTTGTTAATAGTGGTTCCCAAGCTATCACTTAAGTGTTGTGTTTTTCTCAAAGTATGTTCGAATATTTATGATGACTGAACTAGGACCATACAATATTTTTTTATTAAGTTAATGCAGTTTATTTTTCCTTTTAGGAGTTAATTTAAATTTAATCTTGGAGATGTAATTGTCTGAATCAACATCGACACCACGCAGAACCTTAACATTATAAATTTCTTTGTGAAATTTATGATCCATGGCCACATAATCTATTTGAGATTCACCCAGTTCAACATTTGGATGTACTTTTCCAAGTCATTAATTTACGCAGTTTTCTTTTAAACCTTGTTGTTTCTAAAATTAGTCCATGGTTAATACAAAATTCAATTAACCGTTCGCCATTCTTGTTCGTTAATTTATGTGCTGGAAATCGTCCCACCACACAACATGAAATTTTCTCTCGCTTCCAATCTTTGCATTAAAATCTTCAAGAAGAATTGTAATGTTAGTATCAGGTATATTCATTACTAATTGGTCAGTTTCATCCCAAAATTGATGTGTTCCCTCTTTGTCAGTTCTGTTCTTTTCATTTGTTCGAGCATGAACATTTATCAATGTATAGAGCTTGTTTTCCACTTTAATTGTTAATAATGCTACTCTTGATGAATTTGAGGAAAAATCAATAATGGAATCTAGAATTCTATTATGTACCAAGAAACCAACTCCAAATTGAGGAACATTCTTTGTAACTCTTTCACCTGGAGGTCCTTTATAGGGATGATACCCTCCTGATTCAATTGGGTTCTGATCAGTATTACGTAATTCTTGAAGAGCTGTGATCACAATTTTATGTTGATTCAAAATATCTATTAGATGTTTCAACATACCAACCTTCATCAGTGAATTGATATTTGATGTTGTCAAATACTAAAACTTTCCTGGTTTATTGAACTTAGCTACATTCTTAATTTTGTTAATCTGCAGGATTGATCATTATGTCTCTGGATGCTCTGACTTGCCACAATCCTCTATCTGACACCCCACCGTATCCGAATGGTGTCTTCGTTTGGAAGATTACAGTATATAGCTGTCCAAACAAGTGGATTCTTTCAATAGAGGACTTCTCGTATTAGGTTGATGGTCTGATCAATGATCAAGAGTCTGACTGTAGTCATGGTTGGCAGTTCCAGATGTGATCTGGAAAGGTGATAAGTGAAATATGATATGATGAAAAATGAGATTATGAAATGTGTTTGGCTCAAGATGTTCTCTGGCTGTTATTTTACGGCACTCAGCCAACCTCGAGTTACAATTCTAAATGTTATTTACAAAGGTGAAGATGAGAGATGATGATTTTATGAAATTGTGAAGAAGGTTTTCTGCCTTATTTCATCCTAGTTGTTCAGGACTGGGAGTAGGCATTTCCTCCATACCTCGCAAATGTTATGGTTTTCCTGCCAATACTCAGGTAGCTGATTGCAGTGGTTTTCCACTGGGTGATGCGGTTGCCACATCCCTACGCCAGTTATAATAATAATAATAATAATAATAATAATAATAATAATAATAATAAGAATAAGAATAATAATAATATAATAGCTGCCAGGAAATTTTAACCACATTGAATATTTTATAATATTTTGGTGCAAAATCCAAAGTTATTGCTGTATTTACTAAAGCTATGAATGCAGCTGGCTGTGAAGTGACATGGCACTTTCATTCACATGAGCAACAGCGAAACACTTGAATTTTTCTCGCAAAAAATGACTGAAGTACCTCAACAGTTATTTATGTAGTGTCACATACTGAACAGTGCGCCAGTACTCTACAGTTCTGTACTGTTGTAACTGTTATTCTAACTCGTAAATTTGGGTCCTCATTTAACTCTTTTTGCAAGTTGCTTTACATCGCACCAACACAGATAGGTCTTATGGTGACGCTGGGACAGGAAAGGGCTAGGAATGGGAAGGAAGCAGCCATGGCCTTCATTAAGGTACAGCCCCCAGCATTTACCAGGTGTGAAAATGGGAAACCATGGAAAACCATCTTCAGGGCTGCCGATAGTGGGGTTTGAACCTACTATCTCCCGAATATAGGATACTGGCCGCGCTTAAGCAACTGCAGCTATTGAGCTCGGTCATTTAACTCTAGCTAGCCCCATGGTGTAGGGTAGCATGCCTGGCTCTCACCCGGAGGCCCCAGGTTCAATTCCTGGCCAGGTTGGAGATTTTTACCTGTATTTGAGAGCTGGTTCAAGGTCCACTCAGCCTACGTTATTACAATTGAGGAGCTATCTGATGGTGAGATGGCGGCCCCAGTATAGAAAGCTAATAATAGCGGCCAAGAGGAAATTGTCGTCCTGACCTCACGACACATCACAATCTGCAGGACTTTGGGCTGAGCAGCAGTTGCTTGGTAGGCCATGACCCTTCGGCGATGTTGCACCATAACTCTTTTAACACAAACTTGTGATTTTCTAGTTCCGTGTGTAACCACTACTGATTACACGACACAAGAACAAAATAATAATAATAAAAAAATTTAAACTTCATAAGATTCGAACACCTTAAATTAAATGAAACGCACACACGATTAATACTTTTGAAACAGCGCAGAGATATAAATACCAGGTTGACCAATTTGACAACTATAAGAAAGGAAATGGGAAACAGGCTGGAAACCCTACGAGGTCCATGAGAAAGTAGGGTGTTGCAGAGAAAACAAAATCAACGGTAATCCCTTTCTGAACACCTAAGTTTTATTGACTTCATAAAGAAGATTAAGGTACAAAACAAATTAATTAGCAGTACAACCAAAATAACATAGTGAATCGAAAACAAGTAAAAATTGTTCCAAAAAAACACGAGGTTCACATCAATAACCTTTAGATCAAAAAAAAATTATATATTACAAATGTATGTGCCGCCGCACATCCGTTGCAAAAGACATTTCTACCTTGCTTTCCTCTTGAAGCAATATTTAACCTAAATACAAGCATATCTCGTAACAATTGTGTACAATAAATCGTGACGGTTAGTTATTGGAATTAGAGAAGATGGCCTTTTGAAAGTTACATGTAAGAAAAGGAATACAATGTGAAAATTGTACAGCTTACCAAGGACTAATCCCCTTTTACAAATGAAATTAAGAAAGGGGGCATGTTGAAACATCTCCTAAGGGACAGATAGTTGCAAGAAATAAAATATTTAACCCAGAGGCCAATTAAGTTGCTGCCTTTCCTAAAACACTTCAGTAAAAGGTGCACAGCTTTAACTGGTATACATTAAATTGATGCAGAACTAACGGAGGCAACCCCATGGGAAATTAAAACTTTACATATTACTTATAAGACCTTAAACCAACATTATATGTACATTTAATTATAATATTCAAAACAAGAAAAGGGAATTGTTTCCTAAGATAAAATAGGTTTGACTCCCTGAAAGGGCTAAGTCATTTTGAATTTAAAAATTGGCGAATGCGAAATACCGTGGGCAAACTCCGGTGCACAAATTAAAATTTACATTGAAGTTAAAATCCAAAAAAACAGAAACAGTGCTCACCCAGAGGGCCAGTAATCCCATCAAGGGACAGACAGAGAAGACGTCTGCTCCCTGCGCCGGTAGAAATCAAAGACGCACAAACTAGAGACGCTCTCATGGAGCTACTGGTAGCTGGAAATGGGGCAATCAGGAGATAACCAATTCGGGCACGGGAGTACACTCGTGGCTCTTACATTCACCAGTAAGAAACTTCGTTATTATAGCATATCACAGAGCTTTTATAGAATAATCTTCCTGATGGACCTGCAACTTACAGGAAATTAGGAAATGAGTAGAAAAATACTCCTAAAATTTACACGTGGCAGTACACTCTGCCTTATTAGTTACCTACCTCATTAAAACATCCTGTTACACAATACAAAATATCTTTTTTAAAATCAAAATTGTCCATATGTATTTGTTTTCTACAGTAAGTACAAAATAATATTTTAAACAGCATAGTGAACATTAACCGTCTTACTAATAAAAAGTCCTTATACAGTTGTTTAACACTTGTATAGTTATACAGTGGATAAGCCCTGTATAAGCGTTGTATATTTTTCTTACTAATAAATGTAGTATATGCATTGTATTACTATACAGCACGTATACACTCATTCCAAGTCGTAGGAATCTCTTCCCGTAGTTTACTGACGTATTTTGCATGTTCACCGTCTTCATGATCGCTTCTGCTGGTTATATACGAGCAAAACTTTCTGGAAAGTCGTGCAGTAGCACTGCATATCGAAAAGGCAGTGGCAACACAAAGTGAGACTGCTGGAAATTGGCTTATATTGATATCAACATTTCAGTCAGTCAGTCAATCAGTCACTACTGATCTGCATTTAGGGCAGTCGCCCAGGTGGCATATTCCCTATCTGTTGTTTTCCTAGCCTTTCCTTAAATGATCGCAAAGAAATTGGAAATTTATTGAACGTTTCCCTTGGTAAGTTATTCCAATCCCTAACTCCCCTACCTGTGAACGATTATTTGCCCCAATTTGTCCTCTTGAATTCCAGCTTGCTTGGGTAATGAATGCTACGAAGGAAATGGAAAAACTTAAGAAAAGATCAAGTGCTCCTAATTGGGATAGTACAGAAAATGTAATTGTAATTGAATAGGTGAGTTGAAAAGGGTACACATTCCAAAATCCTTACTTTTCAGGAGAAAGGAAAAACTGTTTTGTAGCTATAAGAAAGGTTTGATCAAAAAGTTTCTATTAGGCATTTATACATCATATATCTGTGTATTCAAGAACAAAGTATGGAAATCATATTATGTATGGTTTTAAAGTTATACCATTTTTATGTCAAGGAATATGTCCCTTTTTACACTCAAATTTGAGAAAGATCTTTGTAGAGGCAGATAATGTATAATAAACTCGCAATTTAAAAAGTCTGTTAAGCAGGAACATATTATTACTAAAAAATACGCCCAACCATCATTTCTTGTAAAGTTTTTCATTGTCATTTCATCTCCTTAAAGCGTTTTACTTTATGAAAATGTCTAGCCTCCATAACCTCTAAATGGTGTATGTCTTCTATGTTTAAAATATTGTGAAGATCATCAACGTTATCGTCCATTCTTTCAATGTGTGTTCAATGTTAAATGGATAAATGTTCGTACTATTTCCTGCTTGGTTAGCATTCGTCGAATATTTCACCACGATTATATTACTGCTGACAGTAAATAAAACGAAAATAAACTGCTCACTCGTTTCTTTTTCCACTACTTGCTGCTATACAACGCTTATGCAAGGGTCCTGGTCTGTATAAGCAATTCAATGAATAACTATACAGGTGTAGACACAGGAGGCTTATACATGGTTTATTAGTAACGAATTTCACATAAACGGTGTATAAACCTTGTATAAAAGTTATTCACCGTTTATTAGTAAGATGGTAAGTCCTTTGTCCATCTTATACGCATTTCTTCTACTTACATAAATAATTTATAATGTCTCTCTTTTTGTTTTACATTTCCAAATTTAGATAAATATATTCTTAACAAAGATTTTGGTGATATAGATCTTCGTTTATGTCTTTTCTTGAGGCTTCCGAAATTAAATGATAAACAACATGTTTGAAAATACAATGAAACAATGAAAAGCAGCTGTCTGAACACCAGTGACACAGTGGATTTTGTGTTAACAAGGTTTTACAGTACTACAGTATCAATCAGTTTAAGCATTTATGTATTCATTTGATTGGATCGAGCAGCTTCATCGGCTATTGCTAGACCTAAGGCTTTCTCTGTCTCATCTTTGAAAATCTCTGGATCACAAAGTTCCTCTTCAACATATTCTGAGCAATAATCTCTGAAGAGATCTTCATTTCAGGCTTGTATGATAATGTCTTAGCATCTTGTCGCTTAAGTGCGGCCAGTATCCAGTAATCGGGAGATAGTGGGTTCGAGCCCCACTGTCGGCAGCCCTGAAGATGGTTTTCCGTGGTTTCCCATTTTCACACCAGGCAAATGCCGGGGCTGTACCTTAATTAAGGCCACGGCCGCTTCCTTCCAATTCCTAGGCCTTTCCTATCCCATCGTCGCCATAAGACCTATCTGTGTCGGTGCGACGTAAAGCAAATAGCAAAAAAAAAAAAAAAAAAAAATAATTGTTTAGAAGTTATATATTTATAGTTTACATACATTTGTATTGATTTTATTAATATGTCTGATCTGTAAAACATGAAAATTTTATTTATTTCAGATTCAGAATGTATCAAGTCGCCCTGAAAGAGTATTTATCGAATCAAGACAGCTCAAAATTTGTGCAACATGCTTTGATCTTGCTCTTGGATTATTACGAGTACTGGAAATGATTTGTAGTATTGCACAGGAAATTTTCACTAGCCCCCTGCGAGTTTCTTCAGATTTGTTATTGGGCAGATTATGTCAGGTAGGATTGATTAATTATTTATTTATTTAGTTATCTGAAATCACTTGTCCCATTATCCATCTGTTGATCTTGGTTTGTTGTTCTTTTTATTGTGATTTTCTTAATTTTGTCTGTTTTGCTTTTTAAATCTTCTATTGCAGTTTGTAGTTCACACATATCTTCCTTGATTTCTGAAATCTATGTAATATTGCTCTTACTATTTCATCATTTTTCAATAATTCTCCTGTTTTCTGGTGTCCTGAGTAGATGTCCAGAGAATAAGAATTGTTTCTTCCTGAGAGTGCTCATTACTGGTTCCATTTCCTTATAGGACTGTTTCATTAGAAGCTAGTCTCCATTATCCATTTTTGGTAGTTTTTGTTTATGCACTTTGATTGTTCTTCTTTCAGTCTTGAGTAATCTGTCTATTTCTGCAGTGTTACTTGTTTTGAAAATGGTTTCACTTGTGGATGTTATTTCTGGTTGTGTAACTGTTTTATAGTGTTTTAATTTTGTGACTATTAGAGGCCTTTTTATTAAATGTATTCAAGGTGATACATTGCACTCTGGTCATTTTATTTATTCTTTTATGCCATGTCTGTTTTTCATTGAGGTTATATGTTATTAATTCTCTGAAATATTTACATATTTCAATCATTTTAATTTCCTGTTCATTTGTTATTTATGAGTGGTGGGTTAGTTAACATGAAAATGAA
Organism: Anabrus simplex; assembly: GCF_040414725.1. NCBI lineage: Eukaryota > Metazoa > Arthropoda > Insecta > Orthoptera > Tettigoniidae > Anabrus > Anabrus simplex. The sequence goes on along the minus strand of NC_090268.1, from coordinate 259,522,368 downwards.
ATGAAAATCCATAGCCTGTTTCCCGTCATTCGACCGGGTCAGGAATGGGATGAATGAAGCCCGCATTTAGCAGTAAGGATAGGAATTGTGCCAGCTCTCGAAACCTTTCACACTCATCTGAAGCAATGATTAAGTCGGCTAACATGATTTCTGTATTTTCAAAGAATATTCTGAGGCTGATTTTCTGTGCTATTTCCTGTAGCTGTCAGCCTTTCTGAATGTTGTTGAATATGAGAGCAAGGTCATCAGAGAATCCCAGGCAATTTAAACTTGTGTTTAGATCTTCCATGTTTGATGTTCTTCTGGTTATCCTTATACCACTCTCTTGTTATATATTGCAAGGCACGGTTGAACTGGCAATCTTCCTGTCGTAAGCCTGTTTTTTTGTTCAATACTTGTGAGTAGTACCATAATGTGTGGAACATCTTAAGTCTACTTTACTTTTGATTAGTACCGCAACATGACAAATACCATGGTTCTACTTTACTAGTGATAAGTACATTATGAGGGGCCATTGACCTGGATTTTGGACCCCTTTAGACAACAAGCATCATTGATTCCGGTTTTGTGTAGTTAAGATGAGCTCTGTCAGTTCGATTAATTTTGGGTGGAGTACGAAATTTCTTAAAATTTTCAATATTGAAGATCTATGGATACAGTCATATGTCTTACAGTCCCCAAAGTTATATTGCAAGAGGGTTTTTTTCCTGTAATATGCCATGACTAATTTGAAAGTGATCTGTTCTGTGCAGCATCTCCAAGGTTTGAAGCCTCCCTGGTACTCACCTAAGTCTCACTCTAGTTGTTCTTTCAGCGTACTGTATATAATTCTGGAAGATGCTGTATTGTTGTTGTTGTTGTTGTTGTTATTATTATTATTATTATTATTATTATTATTATTATTATTATTATTATTATTATTATTATTATTATTATTATTATTATTATTATTATTATTTACAAGCGAATGGACTACTAAGAATTACACTACAACTTCATTTCTTTCTCTTCGTGCGGAGTTTTCTCTGTGTCCAATACTCCTTCATGCGTTTGCTTGCCTGCTTCCGTTGTTCATCTGCCCAGACTCTTCCGGTCTTCCTAGTTCTTCCTGCGGCTTGAACACCTTCCAAATTCTTCAGTGTGTTTCTAAGTGTATTCCTTTCTAACAGCTGGTCTTCAGCCCGCCTGGTGGCCATGATCGTTAAGGCGCTGAAGTATAAATGGTCTGACACAGAGTTTAGCCAGTTCGAGTTCCATTGGTCGAAAAAAATTTCACCATCAGAATGTTGGCTGGCAGGGTAGGGGAGGTGGTGGTATACAATTTCTAATCACTAGATTGCTTGCCAAAAGCCTGGATTAAATACCAAACCTCTCCGCAGTGCTCAATTGGAGTGAGGGCATATGACACTGTTGATAGTGATTCGCCCGTCGGATGGCGACGTTAAGCCTTGAGCAGACTCCTTGGTGCTATTCAACAGGAGTAGGCTACAGTATGTGCCGGCACTGGGTTTCACCATCTCCCTACGTCATTCATTTCATCTCATTAACTCCTCTGATGAGGTTATCAGGAAGGGCATCCAATCATAAAAACCCATCCACGACAAATTCATCTCACCTCATACCTGATCCCGTAGGAAAACAGGACAAAGGTTGAACTAACATTATTATTATTATTATTATTATTATTATTATTATTATTATTATTATTATTATTATTATTATTATTATTATTATTATTCCAACCTATGGGTGTTAAAACAACATTACTCACAAATCTCTCTTTGCAGTTATTGTGCCAAGTGTTGAATCGAGTGAGTTCTCGAGCTGGCTGTTTTCAGCATGTTGTTACGTTGGAAATCCCTGATCTGGAATCTGTTGACCATTTCCCAATACTTGCAGCTGTTGTTGGAATCATACTTGCTCTGATGGTAGAAGAAATTGCAGATTTCAATGGTGAGTTGTTTTCTATCATACAGTATTTGACTATTTCTTGTCCTGTATGTTGTAACTACAGTAGACTCTTGGGTTATTTAAAGCATTCCATTGCATAAAAATTCTAGTATACTTGCTTTTTATTTTAAGGGCTAGGAACCATGTGCACTTATTGTGTAAATAATATTTGTTACACTGCGGTAATATGGAGTTGTAATTTTTCTTTTTTCTGGAATGATTTGGGAGAAATTTGATGAAATAGTACATGCAGGATCAACACTGTGAATGAAATTTTTGCAGAACTTTTTGTTGTTGTTATTGCTTGTTTACAATTTGCTTTACATCACACTGACATAGATAGGTCTTGCAGCGACGATGAGATTGGAAAGAGCTACGGAAGGAAGCGACTTTGGCCTTAATTAAATTACTGACCCACTATTTGCCTGGTGTGAAAATGGGAAAGCCATTTGTAGAACTAAAATATTCTCCCAAATGTAAAGTGTAAACATGATAAAATGGTAATTTATGTTAAAAAAGATATTTGGATGGGACACATCAGGCAGATAGAATGTTGGAGTACCTAATGGAAAAGAAATACTTTTAATTTTCCTATGCAGAAACTAGTCCTTTAATAAACACTATTTTCATTATGTCACCACCATCATCGTCTTCATTATGGTCATCATCAATAATCAGCCTAAACTAGTCACTTCTCATAAAATTTCTCCATGTTTGGTGGCCTTTCAGCCATCTTCATTGTTACTTAGCTCTCACGATTTGTTTAATGAACCTGTATTTCGGTTGACCACATCATTCCTTCAGTGAAACCTTCTGCTACTGTCTGTTTGATTTCTGGATGGTGTATTTTATGACCCCTCCAGGAACAAACACTGCTAGCAAATAAGGTAAAATCTCTTATTGTTTACCTTCTGAGGTACTGTTCTTTGGAATTACATATTTATACTTCCACCACCACATTTCAGGTGGTTCCAGGCAGTCTATTTCTGTCTCGTGTAATGTCCTGGTTTTAGATAGTTGCATATGGATGTCATAACCTATTTGTATGGTGGGGATTTAATTTGCTGGTAGAGAGAAGTTATGAGTAAAGGAAATTTGAAATTTGTAAGTACAACATTGTTTACATCTATTATTTAACCCTTTCCCGCCCGCATTTTCACTCCACTTATCCCCAGGTTTCAACCTATTATTTAGCAAAAACCGAAACAGACCGTATTGTTTCAGAAAAAGTTACAGTAAAAACTATTGATCACAATGAATTCAAATTTTCAATAACATTAGAAAATATACCATCACATCTATTTCTCTGTTTATTGAGTCATAATGTGTTTTTCACCCCCCCTCCTCGTGATACTCGACACAGACACAGTCTGCATTTGTCACATTCCCATGTTGTCTGAATCCCTCAAAACCAATAATCACGTGATTTTGGAAGTGGAATGATGCCCATGTATATAAGATTTTATTTCATCTGGGCAAGGGTCTTCCCATTCTGTTTTTATCTTACCGGAATGCAACTGTTTGAAGGCTGCATTGTTATATGCGCAATAGGCTATGTCACTGAATAGTTTTTCTCCTCCTAACATACGTAAAAAACAATCTCTTTCCCCTAATACTCTTTCCGAATTATGCGCAGGTTCAACATCATCCATTTAATCATTCGGAGTAACGAAACGTAATATTTGTGTTACCTGAATTGCCATGGCATCGCCATCAGGTCCGATTTATCGATATTCGTTTTCATTCATATCACTGTTATCACTAAAATTATCTTCGTTGATACATTATTCATTAAAAATTCACCTGCACCCCTACTCAAGGATTCTGTGTCACTTTTTTCGCCCGTATTCAGCTCAGTTTCAATATATGCGATATTCAATCCCGCCATGTTTATGAACGAAACAGCTGACCCGTGCTCGCGGAAGTTCAAGACCGTTGCCTAGGCAACATCAAGACAGATTATCTCTCTTCCTTTATTCCATAAGACTTGTAGATTGCACTGCGTGTTCATAAATGCCTTATAAACACTTCACTGATGAGAAAAATAAAAAAAACTGTCACACAGATCGCAGACGAATGCAGATACTGCAGCCGGGCGCTTTCGGGCGCTAAGGACCGGAAGGCTAAATGAACAGTCAGGCGCTTTCGGGCACTAAGGGCCAGAAAGGGTTAAGGGATATTTCAATATCTGGAAATTTAATGTTAGAGATAACTGATTTAACCTCCCCTGCGAACCATGCGACCTTACATGTGATGAGTTTCATTATGATAGCCGTATTGGAGTACAGAATGTAAAAGTTTCAAACAAATTTATTAAAAAACCACCATTCCAATACTTCTCCCACATCTAAGGCTTTATTGAACACCGTATTTGTTGAATCTACACTAGACAGCTCACGACTACAATCTATTACAAAGATTATTCTAGAAGGAGACAACACTTCTATAATGACGCTGTGATGTTCGGAACATTACAGCATGTGATAAATTATTGAACTGTCTAATTAATTGATAATATGTATATATTTAATCACTGATAGGTCATTTTTTAATTAAAATGTATATATATGTCGGGTTTTAATCTTCCATTTCACTTCATCATTTCATTTCTTTGTATCGCGGCTATAACATATTCTGAACGAACCACATATTGTGTAAAGTATTTCAACATCATTCATATTAATAGTTTGCAGTAAATTTTCCAATAGCCGTTGTGAAGTGACCAGAGTCAGCAGGCTAATTTCAGACCATTTCCAGGAAATGTACGTAAGTCCACCTGTTCAGTACAATACAATACAGGTGGACTAAAAAAAAAAAAAATTGTAATAATATTCGAGACATACGTCATCTTCAATACGGAACCAAAATGAGAATAGTTACTTGTAACAGTATCCAGTATTCGGGAGATAGTAGGTTTGAACCCCACTGTCGGCAGCCCTGAAAATGGTTTTCCGTGGTTTCCCATTTTCACACCAGGCAAATGCCGGGGCTGTACCTTAATTAAGGCCACAGCCGCTTCCTTCCCACTCCTAGCCCTTTCCTGTCCCATCGTCGCCGCAAGACCTATCTGTGTCGGTGCGACGTAAAACAACTAGCAAAAAAAAAACAACTCTTAGACACAGAGACACTCTTGGAAGTCACTCTTACTACGATTCTACGTCTGCACATCGGAGAAGATTTTAACTTAGTTCACTTCGCATCTAAGTATATACTACTCGAAAGTTACTCTCATTGGGACCTGTTATCTCAATGAAGAGAGGTAGTCAACGGGAGACCGGTTTTGACTAGTATAGGGGAGGAGAGCTTTTATTATGAATTTAGTTACGCTACTGTTCCGTAATACGGAAGAATACAAGTGTATTCTCTCCATGAACATAACCCATGGTGGTTTTGCATTTAAAATTAGGACTCATTACGACTTTATGTAAGGAGTACAGTAGGAAGTGTTAAAGGCAGGAAAAGCAGAAGTAGGACTGGAATCCAACAACAGATGATGCAGCCGGTACGAGAGATCCATCATCAATCATCAGCTTCCAGATAACAGAGTCTACAAATGGTGAGCTAATGGCTTAAATTACTGCAAGTCTACGCATTACAATTCATGTTCTTAGAGTTCATTTCATTTAATTTTTCTTTTGCTTCCGTAAGTTCAGATTTAGTTAATACGCGTTACGTCACGTTTTTCATCCTAATAAATAGCTATTTTAATTTGTAGTTTCTGAAATTATTATTAATTATCCTTAAATTCCAAGTTAGTGTACTTAATGATTTGTGTTCCGTCACCTCACATCTGGGAGTATTTTGAGTCTCATTACGTATTATTATTATTATTATTATTATTATTATTATTATTATTATTATTATTATTATTATTAATTACCAACTATCGTTTTCAAGCCATAAGCTTGAAGGCTGGTGCCCATGGGATATTGTTTATGGAGAAACAATGAGATATTATTTATTTATATTAATATTAAAGTGACCCGCCACGTTATAATTTTGTCATACATCTGTGGGCCGAGTGGGTGCGTCACATATTGTCGCCGCAAGTGTGGGGCTCGTAAATCATTAAGTACTTGCATAGGATAAAATCAGTAGTTTGGGCGTAACTGTTGTGTATCCACAGTATATTTTTCTTGTGTGTTTGATATTGGGGGTAGCATGGCTGAGCAAGAAGAGAAAGACATGATGCTGCGTAGTGGGCACGTGCTGAAGGGTAGTACTTTAAGTAATTCTAAGGAAGAGGTAGATAAATGTGTAGAGGGGGAAACCGGTATTAGGAGCGAAGATAGCGAAGGGAATAAGAGTAGGAATGACGAAGTTACGTTAGATTCAGATGATAGTACGATGAGGGGCGAGGCGGAGGTTAGCCCTAACATTGAGAGTAATAATAATCAGTTACTTGAAATGATGCAGTTAATGTTAAGTAAGATAGAGGATAGTAAATCTGAAATAAAAAATGAAATGGAACAAAGTGAATCTGAAATAAAAAATGAACTGAAACAAATTAAAACAGATGTGGAACAAACTAAATCAGAAATTAAAAATGAAGTAGAACAAACTAAACGAGAATTAAGTAAGGCATTGAATGAACACAAAGTCGAAGCTAATAAAAGGATGGACGAACATAGCAAACAGTTACAAGAATTATTTAAACAAAATGAAAGATTTAACAAGCAGATAGAGGAACAGAAAGAGACAACTAACCAAAACAAACAAGAGGTAGAAAAGAAATTTGTAGAGCAGAGGAGTGAGTTGTTGGGATTAATGGAAAAAGAAAGCAACAACACCAGAAAGGATTTAGAGAGACAGGTCACAGGGATTAGCAATAAAGTTGAGAGCCAAAAGGAAGAAATAAGAGAATTTAAAGAACAGGTACAAAACAATATTGATACTGTTAAGAGTATGATAGAAGACAACAGTAGAGAACAAAGAGAAAAGTTTGCGATAGTGGAAGTCAATACAGTGCAGATTAAGACGTTAAAAGAAAAACAGAATACAGTAGTGAGTGAAATTGAGAGAAGAGATAAAGATGTAGATAACCGCATAGCGATGGCAGAAGCACGCATGCGACGAGAAGTAAGAGAAAGACAAGGTAACACTGAGAGGCAAAGTCATGGAGAGGGATTTACACTAAAGAAATCGAATTACCGAAGTTTAATGGGAAACAAACTAACTCACTAGAATTTCTTAAGATAGTAGAAAAACGCTTTGGGAAACGGATTGAGGAAGGGTTTATGGACTGGGAAGAGGCGATCGACATTGATCATGCTTTTGTGGGAGGGACGCGTTCCTGGTTTTCAGTCCATAAAAGTAACATGAAAAGTCTGAAGGAATTTAGGACGAAGTTCACAGACAAATATTGGAACCAAAACGTTCAAAACCGTGAAAGAGAAAGGGTAGTTTTTGGGAAATTCAAACATAATGAAGGCGTCTCTATGACTTAAGTATTTCTTGTCACATGTTATGATTTGCCAGAATTTAGACGGAATCACGGCTGATTCAGATGTAGTCAGATTACTGTTATGACATTTTCCGGACAGGGTACGCGAAGCAGCATGTATGCAAAGTATTAAAACTATTCAGGAAATGGAGCAGTTATTAGGGAGTTTTGATGCACTAGGAAACATTGGGCACAGAACAGGAAACTCACATAATTTTGTTCCTCGTAGTGAACCAAGGGACAATAGGAGACAGCAAAAGTACGAGAATCGTAATCAGTTTCAGCCAAGGAATAACGGTAGGGGTGGAGCACCTCAAAATAGAATGGGCAATGACCAAGTCAGGGAACAAGTTACTAACGAGCCAAGTGTAGGTACATGTTCGTAACCTTTAAACTAAATGCAGGCTGTAATGATGGGTAAGAATTCCAGCCTTACCAGGAAGTAGTTAGAAATTGTGTTATGAAACTATTGCCATATGACCTAGATGTTAAGGAAGATCTTATGTGTGAACCAGATCATAATTATTTAGATTCGGGTGATGAAGTGGTTAATCCTGTGGTTCAATTAGAAGTATGGGGGGCGTATGTTAATGCGTTAATTGATACAGGAAGTCAGAAATCGTGTATTCGCTCAGAATGATATGACTCTTTAGTTAAACAGGGTATTATGATGGAAGAGATGCCTGTTAAGTCAACATTCATTATTACAGCTGTTGGTAAAATGTTGAAACAAATCTGCAAGCCGGTTGCAGTGCCGATTTGTACAGAGGGTTTAATTTCAGTACAGGTATGTTTGGTTATTCCTCACCTGGTATTTGATCTCATCTTGGGATGTGACTGGTTGACTTTGAAATCGGCTCAGTTAGATTACAAAGATGCAGTGGTAAATTGAAGTGGGATAATAAGTATGTCAAACTCTAACTGAAAAATGAAATTCAGAGGAAAACTAATGTTTGTGCTATGTGGAGTGTAATTGAGGTTTCTAGATATGAGGAGAAACCCAGTGAGGGGTTTAATTTATGCCAGTTGTGGTTGAAAGAGGATCAGAAGGATGCCTTATTTGAAGCTGCGAGTAACTGTAAATTAGAGGAAGTCCAGAGGGACGAATTGTTGGCAGTGTTATGTGAACACGCTGAGATTTTTTTCTAAGAGACCCGGTAAAACACATGTTTATGAACATTCTTTTTCAGTGCTGGATGACAATCCTTTCAGCGGGCCACGGTATGCTATCCCACACAAATATGCCAAGGCAGTTGACGATCAAATGCAAGCTATGTTAGCCGATGGGATTATTGAAGTGTCTAATAGCCAGTATTTAAATTCTTTAATCGTTGTGCCTAAGACTGATGGGAGCGTCAGACTTTGCATTGACGCAAGAAATATGAATAGACAAATTTGTGCTGACCAGTTAAAATCTCAGACAATTGAAGAGTTAATTCAGGGCTTTCAGGGTAAAAAATGGTTTTCATCTGTTGATTTAAGTAGTAGTTTTTGGCAGATTCCTTTAAGAGTGGAGGACAGGCCTCTGACAGCATTTAGTCATAACTACAGCTTGTATCAGTTTCAGCATGTTCCCTACGGGATGAAGACAAGTTCTGCAGCCTTAATTAGAGCATTAAATATTGCATTAGGTGATGATATAGGTGATTTTGCCACGGTTTATATTGATGATCTGGTGATCGCTTCTAGAACCTTTGAAGAGCACTTGTATCACTTAGAGGAGGTGTTTACTAAGTTAGGGCGTGCTGGTTTTACTTTGAAGTTAGATAAGTGTGTTTTAGGTAGACAGGAGGTAACATTTTTGGGACACTATGTATCTGCGATAGGGGTTACGCCTGAGAGTACAAGGATTGAAAAGATATTGAATACCAGTACACCTAGAAATATCAAGGAATTAAGGTGGTATATTGGAGTATAAGATTTGCAACCTTACTTGAGCCATTTAGAGACTTGTTAAAAGCCATGGAGATAGACAGAAGAATGATTTAAAAGAAGGTTTCAAGCAAGCGGTTGTTCTTAAGTACCCTGTGGCAAAAAAGAAATATGTGTTACTCACTGATGCATCTCATTTTGGGCTGGCTGGAGTATTATGTCAAGAGGATGACAACGGAGACTTAGGAATTGTGTCATTAGCGTCTAGAGGTTTAAGTGGACCGGAGAAACGGTATTCCATTACCGAGCTTGAATTCCTAGCTGTTGTGTATTCCTTAAGTAAATTTAGAATGTATGTTTTAGGTGTAAAATTTGAGATTAGGACTGATCATCATGCTATTTCATTTATACCTACATGTAAGCTATCATCCAATAGGGTTAGTAGGTGGATACTGGTCTTACAGGAGTACGATTTTTCTGTAGTTCATATAAAAGGAAAAGACAATGTCCTTGCTGACCTGTTGTCAAGAGATCAGAAATTGTGTGATGAAGGAAGTTTCCTCAAAACACAGGAAGGCATTTTAATTTGTGCATGCTTTAGTAAGGACAATAAACCTGCTCTAAACAGATTACGCAACCTGTTGGTGGAACAGTCTGTGGACGAAGAATGTAGGGAACCTTTGTCTGTACTTCAGGCAGGTGAGCAGGTTACTGTGACTCGCGGTAGACACGTTTTTAAATTGTTAGATGGATTTCTAGCTAGAAAGTGTAGCGAACATATATGGGCTATCTGTGTACCCAAATTGCTACGTGTGGAATTAATTTGGTTCATCCACAGGGAATTAGGGCATTATGGTGCTAATAAGGTTCTGTTTGAATTCCAACAGAATTTTATCTGGGACAAGATGGGAAGACAAATAAGAAAGGTTCTTGCCACTTGTGATCTATGTCAGAGAAGAGAGAATAAAAGTCGAAGGTTGGTCGAGAGATCTGAAGTTAATCATAATCTTGAAGATAAAAGATGAAAGTCAGAGGCATATGGTGAAGTTGTAGAACACATTGAGGATATGAAGTTGTAGAATAGAAGTTGAAGAATAGTTTTAAATTGGATCTCTATGGACCATCTCAAATTTGAAGCAATGCTCAAATGTTGCAAAAATGTGAGTTTGTTGATTTTCTAGTTGAAAAGGCATATAATAGTGGAATCATTTGACGATGACGAAGATAACATGTAACATTATAAGTTATAAGTATTTGCAACAGTAGACTTCTTACTACGTGTGTTATAGCTGAAGCCATCTCTCTTCTTTATTTTGAATATATACGATTTTTCTTCATTGTCTAATTGTTAATCAATCTTGAATATTCATTGATTGATTAGTATTACTTGAAATGAAGCTGTTAAAGCTTATCACTTGTAATCGTCTAATTGTAACCGCCAGACAGTCAACTTTATTTTTATAGCAATCTTACTACTTGTTATATAAGTCTGTTGTTTTATCCATTGTACTTATTATAGCAGCCTCCTAATGTTAATTTTGTTAATACTTCCACCATTATAACTCATCACATTGTATATTTTTAAACCATCATTATTATTTTTAATGTTATTTTACTTCAAATCTCTTCAAGATTTTAAAAATTCATTTCATTATTACATGTTAATTAGATGCTTATTTTCAATCTAAGGTTAAGACAGTGGCTGATGATGCCTTCATACAAGACGAAACATGTACCACTATTAGTTAACAAATCTATTTAAATCATCCAAGACTAGACTTTGTATTGATTAGGTGGTCTATTTAATAAAAAACTTACTGTTATTATTCCAACATTAGGAGTCTCCGTAAATATATTACGAGTCCGGTGGACTTTCCGTAGAGCTGGAATATAGGTCAGTGGGCCAGGCCACGCTTATCTCTTATATAATATACACCTGCCGCAGCGTGGAGTGACCGCTCTCTGGAAGGTGGAGTTTCCCAAGTTTTGTTTTGCTTGCTACACGATGTGTGTGTATACGATTGACACGTGTTAATTACCAAGGTTACGTCTGTTCTCTTCATATAATGGCATGTATGGGTAATCTAATATTTGATTTAATATAACGAGGATCATTAATATTGCAGATTAAGATTTGTAGATTCCCTGTAGACTATAAGAAGTCATCATAAAGACTTGCAATAATTTTACCCTAGGCTAAAACCACGTGAGTGTGTTAGCGTGTGTAAAGTGATAGTCATACAGCAAGAACGTATAAAACACTTGAAAGAGTAATATGATACATTTTGTTTGTGTAAATTTTGTACAGATCTAAATTGAATTGTCAAGTGTTGCATACACTGGATTCATAAAATCAGCAAGAGATGACGAACATTTGAGAAAGTGAGACATCAGAAATTCGCTAAGTTATAATATTGTGTTTTTTTAAAAGAAATTTTGAAGTGTTAAATATTATCTGTTGTAATTAAGTTGTAGGTGGAATCATCAAGATGTAATTTTGTGAAATATTGTTATGTTGTAAAATGTGTGAATGTAAAGCTGCTTTAAAAACAAGTGAAACGTAAGTGGCAAAGTGTAGGTGTGAGCCCTCAACGGAAGTGCTACTTGTTTCAGGCTCATAGGGGCGAATGTGATGTTTGGAACATCACAGCATGTGATAAATTATTGAACTGTCTAATTAATTGATAATATGTATATATTTAATCACTGATAGGTCATTTTTTAATTAAAATGTATATATATGTAGGGTTTTAATCTTCCATTTCACATCATCATTTCATTTCTTTGTATCGCGGCTATAACGTATTCTGAACGAACCACATATTGTGTAAAGTATTTCAACATCATTCATATTAATAGCTTGCAGTAAATTTTCCAATAGCCGTTGTGAAGCGACCAGAAACAGCAGGCTAATTTCAGCCCATTTCCAGGTAATGTACGTCATCAAGGTTACGAGAGACCTTACCCTCTTCACCTTCTGAAGAGACAGTTAAAACATTATGAACGCCGACTTTTTGAAGTTCGCTACGTGACGCTTTGATTTCGTGGGAAAGTTCAGCCTATGTGAATGGACGTAATGAAGCAACGTGATAGATTCACAGCAATACATAGGAGAAGGGATGAGACCTCGAATTTTACTGGACCATGTGATATGGCTGATGGAGGGAGACTTTTGAACCTATGTACTTCAAAGACAAGAGCTGGAGAGGACATTCTTACTCTTACAAGGAAACATCGGCAATGGTTAAATTGTCAATCGCAATGAAACTTGGAAAACACATTGAGGTACACGTAAAACTGATGTCGGCATCAATTTTGGGTGCCAACATTCATTAGGGCGTTAACTACAGGGCCTAAAAGTTGCGACATTTCAAATTCCGCCTAGCATTGGCTGGCAGGTATTCATTGCTGTTCGCGCGGAATTTGAAATGTCGCAACTTTTAGGCCCCGTAGTTAACGCCCTAATGAATGTTGACACCCAAAATTGATGCCGACATTGTTTTTACGTGTACCTCAATGTGTTTTCCAAGTTTCTTTGGGATCGGCGACTTGACCATTGTCGATGTTCCCTTGTTAGACACAGAGACACAGCGATCATGCCTCTGCATCTCCTCCCCACCATGCTCCAATTGGTTCGCCACCGCACGTTTCCCTTCCCCCTCGCCAGCCCGTTTTCTTAGCTGTCGAAGAGAACTGGTGCTACACTTTGGGTAATCTATCAGCCTTCCTCATATCTCTCCTTTGCAATTTCCACATTGTATTAGTCAGTTTACGTTTTCTGAAATGTTTATGAAAATGTTTGCACCTGGCGAGTTGGCCATGCGGCTAGAGACGCACGACTGTGAGAACGCATCCGGGAGATTGTGGGTTCGAATCCCACTGTCGGCAGCCCTTTAGATGGTTTTGCGTGGTTTCCCATTTTCACACCAGGCAAATGCTGGGGTTGTACCTTAAGGCCACGGCTGCTTCCTTCCGACTCCTAGGCCATTCCTATCCCATCGCCGCCATAAAACCTATCTGTGTCGGTGCGACGTAAAGCAATTAGCAAAAAAAAAAAAAAAAAAAAAAAACATGGCGCCTGTTGTTAATTGTGTTTTGTTTCAGTTTTCTCTTCACTATTTTTTAATGTTTCGAATAGACCAAAGATTGTTTTTGTTTACTATTAGTTACTCTTGGGGAGTTTGCCCGATGTAATGTATGCCTGTATGGAGTAATTTATTGTGTTGCTTTGTAATTGTTTGTTATTGTACCAGTTCGTATAATAGCCATTTAACTTTTTGCGTATATAACTGCCATTATACCTAGAAGACTGTAGTGTGATACTTTAATATCGGTACTTGTTGAATACATAGACCTTCGTCAGCTATAACGCAAAAGTACCGGTACAGTAAGACTACAGGCCTGCCTGTGATTACTGTATATCTACTGCATATACACTGACTGACAGAGCAAATGCAACACCAAGAAGGAGTGGTCAGAACTTTATGCCAATTGCAGGGTAGACTGACGTCACTGAGGTATGCTCATGATGTGAAATGCGCCGCTGTGCTGCGCACGTAGCGAACGATAAATGGGACACGGCGTTAGCGAATGGCCCACTTCATACTGTGATTTCTCAGCCGACAGTCATTGTAGAACGTGTTGTCGTGTGCCACAAGACACGTGTATAGCTAAGAATGCCAGGCCGCCGTCAACGGAGGCATTTCCAGCAGACAGACGACTTTACGAGGGGTATGGTGATCGGGCTGAGAAGGGCAGGTTGGTCGCTTCGTCAAATCGCAGCCGATACCCATAGGGATGTGTCCACGGTGCAGCGCCTGTGGCGAAGATGGTTGGCGCAGGGACATGTGGCACGTGCGAGGGGTCCAGGCGCAGCCCGAGTGACGTCAGCACGCGAGGATCGGCGCATCCGCCGCCAAGCGGTGGCAACCCCGCACGCCACGTCAACCACCATTCTTCAGCATGTGCAAAACACCCTGGCTGTTCCAATATCGACCAGAACAATTTCCCGTGGATTGGTTGAAGGAGGCCTGCACTCCCGGCGTCCGCTCAGAAGACTACCATTGACTCCACAGCATAGACGTGCACGCCTGGCATGGTGCCGGGCTAGAGCGACTTGGATGAGGGAATGGCAGAACTTCGTGTTCTCCGATGAGTCACGCTGCTGTTCTGTCAGTGATAGTCACCGCAGACGTGTGGCGTCAGCGTGGAGAAAGGTCAAATCCGGCAGTAACTGTGGAGCGCCCTACCGCTAGACAACGCGGCATCATGGTTTGGGGCGCTATTACGTATGATTCCACGTCACCTCTAGTGCGTATTCAAGGCACGTTAAATGCCCACCGCTACGTGCAGCATGTGCTGCGGCCGGTGGCACTCCCGTACCTTCAGGGGCTGCCCAATGCTCTGTTTCAGCAGGATAATGCCCGCCCACACACTGCTCGCATCTCCCAACAGGCTCTACGAGGTGTACAGATGCTTCCGTGGCCAGCGTACTCTCCGGATCTCTCACCAATCGAACACGTGTGGGATCTCATTGGACGCCGTTTGCAAACTCTGCCCCAGCCTCGTACGGACGACCAACTGTGGCAAATGCTTGACAGAGAATGGAGAACCATCCCTCAGGACACCATCCGCACTCTTATTGACTCTGTACCTCGACGTGTTTCTGCATGCATCGCCGCTCGCGGTGGTCCTACATGCTACTGAGTCGATGCCGTGCGCATTGTGTAACCTGCATATCGGTTTGAAATAAACATCAATTATTCGTCCGTGCCGTCTCTGTTTTTTCCCCAACTTTCATCCCTTTCGAAGCACTCCTCCTTGGTGTTGCATTGTCACTGTCAGTCAGTGTATAAATGCACATCTTTTTTTATTTTTCAAGGCTTTTCTTATTACGTCAAACTTTACTATATTCCATGTCATATCAAAGTTGCCTATGCATTAAATGTATTTATATTTGACAACCATTGCTGCAATTGAAATGTGTTGTGCCTGTCAATGCAAAACATAAATAAAACGTTCAGTACAAGCACAAATAAAAACATTCTACCTATAGGCCTATTCCTTATACCAGAGTACGCAATACGGAAAATACGAATAGTTTCAAAAGCCGAGTTTATAATTGTTGTTGTTGTTGTCGTCCGCAATGTCGTTTCGTTATGACACAACTGATAGCGTACACAAAATGGGGGGGGGGGGGGAGTGGACATAAAATGAAGATCTGGACCTATAACCAGGTTTTGATATCCCGAGGTACCGAATCTCATTACATTCAATGAGATCCTCTACCCGCGCAAGTAATTTCTTTACATAAAAAGGTATTTAACGTTGTTTAAAGGTGGGAGATTTATTTAGTGGTGGACGATTTAATTTAACTAATTCCATATGTATGTCAAATCTAAAGGACACTACTGACAGCTTTCAGGCGTTTTAGAAGTAAATAATAATTTAAGCATAGGTAGGACGCAGTTCCCCATCGCACGTTTGACCACGCCCGGTGGTACTTAACTCGGAGTTGTACCCACGAATGTGACAACTCACCGGAATTAGCAGGAATGAAAATGTGACATTTGAATAAATTTACGGGTATATTAGTGTAGGTTATTTATTATCATTATTTGTGAAACAGAACCTTATTTAAAGCATTTCAATTATTATAGTACGAGAAGAAGCAAAGTATTGAGCCGGTCCCGTTGAACAGCTAAGTAGCCGGCAAGCGCGGGGAAAAGGGAAATGTGCAGTGGCGAACCAATTGGAGCGTGGAGGGGAGGAGGTGCAGAGGCGTGTCTCCAAGCACACAGTGTGCAGGCTTAGCATTGGCCAGCAGGTATTCATCGCTGTTCGCGCGGAATTTGAAATGTCGCAACTTTTAGGCCCCGTAGTTAACGCCCTAATGAATGTTGACACCCAAAATTGATGCCAACATTGTTTTTACGTGTACCTCAATGTGTCTTCCAAGTTTCTTTGGGATCAGCAACTTGACCATTGTCGATGTTCCCTTGTTAGACACAGAGACACTCTTGGAAGGCACTCTTACTACGATTCTACGTCTGCACATCGGAGAAGATTTTAACTTAGTTCACTTCGCATCTGAGTATCTACTACTCAAAAGTTACTCTCATTGGGACCTGTTATCTCAATGACGAGAGGTAGTCAACGGGAGACCGGTTTTGACTAGTATAGGGGAGGAGAGCTTTTATTATGAATTTAGTTACGCTACTGTTCTGTAATACGGAAGATTACAAGTGTATTCCCTCCATGAACATAACCCATGGTGGTTTTGCATTTAAAATGAGGACTCATTACGACTTTATGTAAGGAGTACAGTAGGAAGTGTTAAAGGCAGGAAAAGCAGAAGTAGGACTGGAATCCAACAACAGATGACGCAGCCGGTACGAGAGATCCATCATCAATCATCAGCTTCCAGATGAGAGTCTACAAATGGTGAGCTAATGGCTTAAATTACTGCAAGTCTACGCATTACAATTAATATTCTTAGAGTTCATTTCATTTAATTTTTCTTTTGCTTCCATAAGTTCAGATTTCGTTAATACGCTGTTACGTCATGTTTTTCATCCTAATAAATAGCTATTTTTAATTTGTAGTTTCTGAAATCATTATTAATGATCCTTAAATTCTAAGTTAGTGTACTTAATGATTTGTGTTCCGTCACCTCACCTCTGGGAGTATTTTGAGTCTCATTACGTATTATTATTATTATTATTATTATTATTATTAATTACCAACTATCGTTTTCAAGCCATACGCTTGAAGGCTGGCGCCCATGGGATATTGTTTATGGAGAAACAATGAGATATTATTTATATTAATATTAAAGTGACCCGCCACGTTATAATTTTGTCCCACATCTGTGGGCCGAGTGGGTACGTTACAATGCTTCAAGCGCCTTTTGACCTTATCACGCAACCCCTTGGAGTTAACAACTGTACTGTAATTCTACGTACCTGATTCTCAATCAATAACTTTCAAAGATTTATTTTTTGATATTTTAATTAATCCATGTTTCATTAATATCAAATATTTTGTACAATCCAAATGTATGTCAGATCATTATGACTATGTCTCGTTCAACAAATAACCAACTTGTACTTTTTTAGACGAACACTAGTATTCATTCCATGTACTTACTTACTTACTGGTCGACGCTACAGTTCTTGTAGGTCCTTGGCCTCCTTTATCACCTGCCTCCATTCATCTCGGTCCTCAGCTTTTCTTTTCCAACGTTTAACTCCTAACTTTCTAAGGTCATCCTCAACATAACATTCCACGTTGCTAATATAATATCCTTTTTCCTTCTCTTTAGCCGTTTTTCTTGCCGGTTCGTCACCAAGTTTTCCAGTCCTGCTTTATTCATTCTTCAGGTATCCGTAACAGTTGTTTTTTTATTAGGTAGGGGAGTTAACCCTATGCTCAACCCCCAACCTGGAGGACCAGGGTATCACTCTTAGTCTGGATCATCACCTTAGACCTGTCCAGCTTGGGTGGCCCTACCAGGAGCAGATGCTCCCACCGGCATAGCTCTAAGGATCATTTGACCACCCAAGCCTCCAATAAACACCCGGCAAAATATATTTTGCCTTCGTCAAGGTGGTGATACCTTCGGGAGGCATTCCATGTACATATACTATGACAAGTTCATTATTGAATTTTAGTTGCATTTAAGCATCGCTTTCTCCACAGACTAGATTTGTATGACTGTTTTATCTTGTATTAAAGCATGTGTTATACTTTAATGAGGAACCCAGTTCAGGGCCCTGACTTAGTTTTAGATTAAGTATGGCTGAAGATGCTTACAAAGCCTAAGCAAAACATGTCCCATTTTAACATGTATGTAATATTTTTATCTTAAACTTAAAGATTGTAAAATATTGGAATGGTGATCTTTTAATAATTTTTTTTTGAAACTTTTACACCATGTGACCTTGCTGTGGTGGGCAGGCTTGCATGTCCCAACGAAGCGGATAGCCGAGCCGCAGGTGCAACCGTATTGGATGGGTATCTGTTGAGAGACCAGACTAAGGAATTTACTCATTCAGGACAAATATTTAAGGTTCCCTATGGGAATCAACATCTACATCAAAGGAATTGTTCATCGAAAGGGGGGTAGCAGCCTTTCGGAAGTTGCAAGGGCTGCAGTCTGGATGATTGACTGATATGGCCTTTTAATAATACTCAACATGGCTTAGCTGTGTTGATACTGCTACACGGCTGAAAGCAGTGGGAAACTACAGCCGTAACTAACTCCCGAGGACATGCATCTCTCTCTGTATGAATGATGTACTGATGATGGCTTCCTCCCGGGTAAAATATTCTGGAGGTAAACTAGTCCCCCATTCAGATCTCCGGGTGGGGACTACACGAGAGGGGGCGATCATCAGGAAAATGGATACTGAAGACTTACATGTGGAGCGTGGCATTGTATGGAAGTGAAACATGGATGATAACTAGCTCAGAAAGAAAGAGAATAGAAGCTTTTGAAATGTGGTGTTACAGAAGAATGCTGAAGGTGAGATGGATAGATTGAATCACAAATGAAGAGATAGTGAATCGAATTGGCGAGAGGAGATCGATTTGGCTAAATTTGATGAGAAGAAGAGATAGAATGATAGGACACATCTTAAGACACTCAGGACTTTTTCAGTTGGTTTTTGATGGAAGAACGGTAGGGGTAGACCTGGGTATAAATATGACAAGCAGATTAGAGCAGATGTAGGATGCAGTACTTACGTAGAAATGAAAAGGTTAGCACGGGATAGGGTGGCATGGAAAGCTGGATCAAACCAGTCTATGGACTGATGACTCAAACACAAACTGATTTAAATAATCTCATAGTTTTTATTCTTCGTTCCTTCTACTTCATTACTGAGTGGAATGGCCGCATATGTTAACAGGCTATGGCTATGGTGCCAAGCTCTGCATTTGGGAGACGCATGGGTTCGAGCCCCAGTCTGAGCTGTCCTGAGAATGATTTTTTTGTTGTTTCCCGTTTTCATGTCCAGAAAATGCTGAGGCACTTCCTATTCATAGGCCACAGCGGATACCTTCCGCCTTCTTACCCAACTTCATTCACTATCATTCTTTTCTCTTCATTAGCTCCTCAACTGGAGTGGCATCAGGAAGGGCATCCAGCTGTAAAAACACGTTATATGTGAATTCATCACGTCTCGTCCCTGACCCCGTATCAAGAAACAGAACTAAGGAGTAGACGTATCTTCTTCTTCTTTATCATCTCAGCCCTTTCCCACATCACGTAGGGTCAGCGTTGCTTTGGTGGATTCTTCTCTTCCGTAAATGTCTATCCAATGCTTCTTCCCTCTTCCAACCTTTTTGTCTTAGATCCCCTTCTACCTTGCCTTTCCATCTCATTTTTGGTCTTCTTCTCTTCCTTAACCCTTCAATTTCCAGGTTTCCAATTTTTTTCCCCACGTAGTTCTCACTTCTTCTCTGCACATGTCTATACCATCTTAGCCTGCTTTCTTAAACCTTCTTTCTTATTGGTCCCACTTTCACTAATCCTCTGATGTAATCATTCCTTACTCTGTCCTTTCTTGTAACTCCATTCATCCATCTTAACATTCTCATTTCTTCCACTTCCATCTTTTTCTCTTGGGTTTTTGTGATTGGCCCAGTTTCTGCACTATAAAGCATCGCAGGTCTCACCACAGATTTATAGAGCTTTCCTTTTATCCTGCAACTGACCTTCTTATCACACAGTACTCCACTCAATTTCTTCCAATTCATCCATCCATTATTTACCCTGTGTTGTATTTCAGCCTCCAGACTAAGGGGTAGACATATGTACATAAGTACATTGTTCGTACTTCATTAACTTTGAATCATACACGCCTTGGACTCCAACGTCAGACACAAACTTGGAGCAACAAATTAGCTGAGAATGGTCTGCGCCTCAACACCCAAAAAACCAAATGCCTATCTTGTATTATCCTTGTTAACTTCTCATGGGAACTTAAAAATTTTTGTCTGTTGGGGGTGGATGGAAGTTGTGAGGGGGGGGAGGGGGTTTGGACGGGTGAGGAAGAATGCTTAAAAAGTGATTATTAACTTGTCCTTAACTAAAGTAATGCTAAAATATTCTCTTCTTCCAATAAGAAGATAAAAATGTTTTTTTAAGTCTCCTTTCTAGCTTCTGTTCGGAAGCGTACACGAGAAAACTCTGATTACTTTTCACCATCTAACTACTTGAGATACTATTAAAGTACATATAATTAAAACTTAACTGAAATATTAATAAAAACATATGTCAGCTTCCAGTCGAGGAGTTAAAATCTTCTTTTTTAAGTCCCACTCATGTTTGTGCTTGAAGGCTTGTAGAAAAAGCTGGTTAACTTGCTTTTTTTATTGCCAAAGGTAGATTCTTAGAATGCCCTTGCAGCTAAATGTTGGAATGTGCATAGAAGTTATTTTGTCCATAAACCATATAATTGGGCAGCTTGTAACACGATCTGCAACTGGCAGAAAATGGGTAAAAATAATTTAAAATGCTTTTTCCCGAAAGTGTTGGCATTTAGAATTATCTCTTCGGAAGAAAGGGGGATGGTGTTTTGAAAAATCCTAACTTACCCCTGTCTAGATTTCCATCTTTCCTTTCCGCTATCTTGGGTGTGGGTCTGTGTCATTGTCCTCCATCCTCGATCTGGTATAGTAGCTATGTAGCTTGTTTGCTTGCACAGTTCAGCGGGGAGAGGGGAGACAAGGGCATGTCGTCATCTGTTGTTATTTCTCAAGAGGAGGGGGGGTGCTAACTGTGACTTAGAGACGTCATACTTGTTCGTGTTATTTGCTAGGCTCGCTTGCTTCTTTTCTAATAATTCCAAATATCTAAGTATGTGTTCATATAAAGGGTTTCTTTGTTTGTTCGTTATCAAGAAGGTTGTGAATGTTTTCTAAATTATTCATGGTTTATGCTGTTAATAATTTCAACGTCCTGTTTAATGTTGGTGAATTTATTTCCTGTTTCATTCATATGAGCCCCCATTCTGGAGAACCTTCTGTATTTCTCTGCATTGACCTGCTCCTGATATCTTATTGAAAAATTCCGCCCAGACTGTCGGGCATACGAAACCCTGCATTGGGAGCAAGTCAACTTATAGATTCCTGTTATTGTTCATTGAAAAAGTTACCTTAATATTGTGTTTCTTAAACAAAATTTGTGAGTACGTAAATATTAGTATTATTGTATGAAAACTTTATATACTTTTTTGCTTTCTCTGTTTGTTCTGCCAAATTTATCTGTTGTTTAGATCTGCACTTACAAGGGAACATCGGCAATGGTCAAGTCGCTGATCGCGATGAAACTTGGAAAACACATTGAGGTACACGTAAAAACGATGTCGGCATCAATTTTGAGTACCAACATTCATTAGGGCGTTAACTACGGGGCCTAAAAGTTGCAACATTTCAAATTCTGCGCAATCAGCGATGAATACCTGCTGGCCAATGCTAAGCCTGCACACTGCGTGCTTGGAGACACGCCTCTGCACCTCCTCCTCTCCACGCTCCAATTGGTTCGCCACCGCACGTTTCCCTTTGCCCGCGCTTGCCGGCTGCTTAGCTGTTCAACGGGACGAGCTCTATTCTGTGCTTCTTCTCGTACTATAATAATTGAAATGCTTTAAATAACGTTCCGTTTCACACATAATGATAATAAATAACCTACACTAATATAGCCGTATTTTATTCAAATGTCATATTTTCATTCCTGCTAATTCCGGTGAGTTGTCTCACATTCGTGGGTACAACTCCGAGCTAAGTAGGCCTACCACCGGGCGTGGTCAAACGTGGGATGGGGTACTGCGTCCTACCCACGCTTAAATTATTATTTACTTCTAAAACGCCTTAAAGCTGTCAGTAGTGTCCTTTAGAGCAAACATACATATGGAATTAATTAAATTAAATCGCCCACTACATAATAAATCTCCCACCTTTAAACAACGTTAAATACCTTTTTATGTAAAGAAATTACGTGCCCGGGTAGAGGATCTCATTGAATGTAATGAGATTCTGTACCTCGGGATATCAAAACCTGGTTATAGGTCCAGATCTTCTTTTTATGTCCCCTCCCCCCCACCCACCCATTTTGTGTACACTATCAGTTGTGTCATAACAAAATGACATCGCGGACGACAACAACAACTATATATATATAATTATAAACAATTATAAACTCCGAGTTTGAAACTACCGGTATTTTCCGTATTGCGTACTCTGGTATAAGGAATGTGACGTTAATATATTTAGTAGTTTGGGTGTGTATGGGTATGATGTCGTATTTGGGTAAGTATGTACACTCAGAATAATCTCGCAATACACCAGAGTGGAAATGGTAAGTCAATATACCAACAAAACAAACACGATCATAGAAGAATATAACTAAGTCATGAACTTGGACACTAGTCTGACAAACGCAGTAACATAAACAAACAGCAGTCTATGCAAGTATGGCATGCCACGAAAAAGATTCACAGCTCTCCAGAAAAATCCATACGTATACAAGTACTCAAATTCCAGTTTCAAAGTGAAGGGTTTTAGCAGAGCGCATAGGGAAGCATTTTACTGTGTCCATTTTTTCAGAGGGACCCGAGGTAAGTACAGATAATTAAAGGACATGGAAATGCGTGTGATAAAAATCAGGGAAAAAGAAGGAACAGTTTTTTCATAATAATAATATATTACCACAAACACCAAGAAGGATTTTTACAAGCCAAAGAAAGTGAAACAGATAATTAAAGAAACCAACAATATTTTAAAGATTAGATACTTCTGATTTTCAAAAAATAAATGGGACGACCATTTAACAACACAATTTGCTATTTAAAAACAGCTAGACTCGAAACAGGATGAATTTTACAATAGTTTTCATTGGGAGTATCCTACAAAATGGTAAACAGATATTACCCATTAATACAAAAATTTTAAGAGAATTTAAAAAGGCATTAGGCCACTGTACAATCGCAAAAGTACAAGAAAAGAAAAAACCCGGGACAGGAACGTGGGGAAAAAGGGAAGGACGTGCAAAAGAACAGTACCTAAGGCTGGCAACAGGAATTAGGAAAGAGAGAACCTACAAGCATTAATAGAATTCAAAATTTTGAACAGAAGCTAGGCGTTAATATGAATACAATTAGTCCTATTCTTGCGTTTGTTCACCAAGTCTTTTAGAATCCAATGGTTCATATCACAGTAATTATTCACGTAATAGAAAGCCAAATTTTGAAAAAGGATCATAATGCAGTTCCAAGAAAAACACCACTGTCAACAGCTCAGACTAGCAATATTTTTAGCGTGAACAGTCATTAGCAGCCGTTTCGGCATGATGAAATAAGGAAGTGCAGCTTTAAAAAGAAATTCAAGTATGGCAAGGGAATATAAATTTAAAGTTCGCTCACCCATCCAGCAGTCCTTGAGCTTCAATCATGAACAATAAACACCATATAAAAAGAAAAAACATTGCACACGGACCAGCCGCTAGCGCAAATAAAAGAAAGTCCTCCCTCCACACAAGTCGTCTTCTTCATCCAACTCGCCGATCAAGCCCAGAGCAGGCCTTATTTATATTCCGATGGAAACGTCCAGAAAAGACGAGAGCAAAAGGTACACATTGCACAGCGAGGCGGTAGGGGAAGAAAGGAGGGAGGGCAACAGCAGGAACAGTACGAACTGGACGGGCGAAGAGAGCACACACACAGAGGTTAGTAGGAGCATGTCGAGTGTAGCAGACGTAGAATCACGTAGAATAGTAGAAAAATTTGGAGCACGTTATAGGAATAGGCCTATAGGTAGAATGTTTTTATTTGTGCTTGTACTGAAGGATTTATTTATGTTTTGCAGTGACAGTCACGACACATTTCAATTACAGCAATGGCTGTCGAATATAAATAAATTTAATGCATAGGCAACTTTGAAATGAGTATGACATTAAATGTAGTAAAGTTTGACGTAATAAGAAAAGCCTTGAAAAATAAAAAAGATGTGCATTTATATATGCAGTAGATATACAGTAATCACAGGCAGGCCTGTAGTCTTACTGTACCGGTACTTTTGCGTTTTAGCTGACGAAGGTCTATGTATTCAACAAGTACCGATATTAAAGTATCACACTACAGTCTTCTGGGTATAATTGCAGTTATATACGCAAAAAATTAAATGGCTATTGTATGAACTGGTACAACAACAAACAATTAGAAGGCAACACAATAAATGACTCCGTATACATTACATCGGGCAAACTCCCCACCAGTAACTGATGGTAAACTAAAACAATCTTTGGTCTATTCGGAACATTAAAAAATAGTGAAAAGGAAACCGGAACAAAACACAATTAACAACGGGCACCATACTTTGTTTTTTGCTAATTGCTTTACGTCGCACCGACACAGATAGGTTTTATGGCGACGATGGGATAGGAATGGCCTAGGAGTCGGCAGGAAGCGGCCATTGCCTTAATTAAGGTACAACCCTAGCATTTGCCTGGTGTGAAAATGGGAAACCACGGAAAACCATCTTCAGGGCTGCCGACAGTGGGATTCGAACCCACAATCTCCCGGATGCAAGCTCACAGTCGTGCGCCTCTAACCGCACCGCCAACTCGCCAGGTGCAAACGTTTTCATAAACGTTTCAGAAAACGTAAACTGATTAATACAATGTGGAAATTACAAAGGAGAGATATGAGGAAGGCTGATAGAGTACCCAAAGTGTAGCACCGGTTCTCTTCGACAGCTAAGAAAACGGGCTGGTGAGGGGGAAGGGAAACGTGCGGTGGCGAACCAATTGGAGCGTGGAGGGGAGGAGATGCAGAGGTGTGTCTCCAAGCACGCAGTGTGCAGGCTTAGCATTGGCCAGCAGATATTCATCGCTGTCGCGCAGAATTTGAAATGTCGCAACTTTTAGGCCCCGTAGTTAACGCCCTAATGAATGTTGGCATCCAAACTTGATGCCGACATCATTTTTATGTGTACCTCAATGTATTTTCCAAGTTTCAAGGCGATCAGCGATTTAACCATTGCAGATGTTTCCTTGTTAGTGATTATTTTATTAATGACTTTGAGACTAAAACCATTAAACAAGACCTGTTTGCGGATGTATGCGAACTTTTTTAAATCTCATTTTCAGTTAATGGAACTTCGAAGGCTCTGTTAATAAAACTGTAATACATGAATTTTTCTGTGTATCAGGATGCAAAGAATTGTTTTTAATTGTGGTTGGTGTGAAGGTTGGTTTCCTGTGTATTCTGGAATGAAAATGGTTTTCTTTCTGAGTTGTATTGATATCTAGAAAGTTGAGGGAACGATCTTCTTCTTCTTCCACTATAAACTTTATATTTGGGTCCAAAGTGTTCAAGATATTTAGAACATTCTGCCTATTGTTGAATTTCTCATTTATTATAGCGTATGTATCAACATAACGTAACCAAAAGTCAAGCTTTTTAATGTGACCTAAAATCCAAGAATGTTCCTAGTGGTCCAGGTATATATTGGCTAGAATGCCTGAGGTCGGGGCTCCCATGGGGAGGCCGTTCTGTTGGTATATTTTGTTGTTAAAAGAAAAATAGTTATGATTAAGCACGAATTTTAGGATAATCATAAAATACTCTATTTCTGGTACACTAATGCGTTTATGTTCTAATAAGTTTTTTTAAAATGATCTTAATTGTTTCTTCTATGGGGATGTTGGTAAACATGTCTATGTCGAAAGAACATGTAACATGAGAAGGAGCTAGTTTGAAATCCTTAATTGCCTTAATATTACAAATTTTTTTTTTTTTTTTTTTGCTTTGCTTTACCTCGCACCGACACAGATAGGTCTTATGGTGACGATGGGACAGGAAAGGGCTAGGAGTGGGAAGGAAGTGGTCGTGGCCTTGATTAAGGTACAGCCCCAGCATTTGCCTGCTGTGAAAATGGGAAACTGTGGAAAACCATTTTCAGGGCTGCCGACAGTGAGGTTCGAACCTACTATCTCCCAAATACTGGATACTGGCCGCACTTAAGCGACTGCAGCTATTGAGCTCGGTAGAATAAGTTTTAATTATACTTTAATAACGTCTCAAGTAGTTAGTTGCTGAAAAGTTAATCTGTGTTTTTTCAAATATGCTTACGAACAGAAACTAAAAAAGAGACTTAAAAGACGTTTTTATCTTCTTATTGGAAGTTTGTCAGAAAAATATGCCAAGCAACAATCCACCCCAAGTAGTTTTTTAGTTCTCTTATCTAGTAAAGCAGTCAAGGATGAACAAATTCTGGGAGGAGAAGAAAAGATGAACCATGTTTTAAAACTCCTAGATCAGTGTATTTGGCATTTGATAGAGCTTAAATTCAAGATACCCCGGGCAGTAGATTTACTTATCATACTAAGCTGTAGCAGTCAAATAAATTTGGCTGATTACATAATTTTGCTTGTATTTATTTTTCTGGAAAGGCATTGGTGTAATGCTATATATTGTTGAGGCTTGACATTTTGTGTACCAATCTCAAACAAATAGCATTCTTTATGCAAGTACATAAATGCTGAAATATAGAATTTAAAGGTATACTCTTCTTCACTTTTAACTCACTGTACAGCACATCTCAAAAGCATTAACCTCTATGAAAGCCTTATTTCATTGTCAATTTTTTGAAGTAGTAGGTTTCTCTTCATCCTTCTTGTTCTGTCCATTACTACACCTAGCACAGTCCCATGTAATCTTCTGAATTTGGGGCTTGGTGAAGTGTTGCTTTCCAATCAGTGACTCCTCGTACTGATGGAGAAATTCTATTCCAAAGACCACGAACTGCTACTTCATAAAAATGTTAATACCCCAGAGTTGCTAAAAGGTTAAATACTGACATTAATTTGAACCATTCTTAGAATAAATAAATGGCGGAAGAGTCTCGATATATGAACTTAAGAGATTGTGTTGTTGGAACCTGTCCAACATGCAAGTGTGAAGCGTTAAAAAACTCCTTTTAATGGTAGAATTCAGCACTCCAGCTACTCTAAGTAATTGAAACAATTAAAAAAAAAAAAAGTGTAACATTTGTGGTACTGCTGCTGCTACTACTACTGCTGCTGCTGCTGCTGCTGCTGCTGCTGCTGCTGCTGCTTCTTCATACCCTTTTGGACATATATCCAATTATCTGCCAGGCTGAGTGACTCTGATGGTTGAGTCGCTGGCCTTCTGACCCCAGCTAGGCAGGTTTGATCCTGACTCAGTCCAGTGGTATTTGAAGGTGTTCAAAAACACCAGCCTCGTGTTGGTAGATTTATGGCACATAAAAGAACTGCAGGACTAAACTCCGGCTTCTCAGCATCTCCGAAAACTGTAAAAGTAGTTGGTGGGATCTAAAGCCAATAACATTATCATAATCATCATCATTAAAATAAGGTTACAAGAGCTCACATGAAGAAACTTTATCTTACAGGCAGTTATAAAGATACGCAATATAGGGCACTGATACACATTACTATTCAACTTATTCGCCATTGCAATGGTACACCATGACATTGATTCCGGCATGGAAGAAATCTGCATTCAGTCCCTGAATTCCCATCAAGATGCCATGCTGAATGGCCTTATCATTGTTGGATTGCTTAAAACCTGGGTCTTTCTTCAACATTCCGAAGACTTAGAAATCACTGGGTTTAATGTCAACCCTGTGAATGAAGTATATCATTGGATAAATCCGGCTATAATTGCAAATACTGCCTCTGTAGATAGGACGTAATGGAAGTGGGCAACAACAACATATGTTTCATGCAAGATGATATCAGATGAGGAATTGGCTAATACAACTTCTGTTAATCCACCAATGATGAAGAGAAAAATAAATCCTAGTACCCAAAGTAAAGAAGGGATATATGTTAGTTGAGTACTGTGGAGAGTAGCAAGTCAACTGAAAATTTTAATTCCTGTAGGGACAACAATAACTATAGTGGCGGAAGTGAAATAAGCTCCGAACTGGCACCCAGTGATTTTCATCTCTTTAGACCGTTGAAGAAGCACCTGGGTGGTAAGCAATTCAACAACTACATGGCCATTCAGCATGCGATCGTGACGTGGCTTCAGTGATTGTATGCAGATTTCTTCCATGTCAGCATCAATGCCTAGGTGTACCATTGGAACAATTGCTTGGACAATAATGGTGACTATATTGAATAGTAATGCTTATCAGTGGCCTACTACTGTATCCTTATACTTGCCTCTAAAATGAAACTTATCTGTGTGAGCTCTTATTGCCTTATATTTTGAAGCACCTTTATACATGTTTTTTTTTTTTTTTTTTTTTTTTTGAATACTCATTTATTAATAATATTTGCAATGAAACTATGTCTTTTTTGTTTTGCTTTGTTACAGAGGAGATGGAGTCTGTGCCCAAGGTAGCCAAAGCTCTTCTGTCTGAACCAAGTTTTCAAATTGATTCCTTACATTTTGTTCTTGGAAATCTTCAAGTGGACCCCAAAGCCAAGAAGATGAAAGTATTTTCTTTCCGCAACTGTAAGTTGATCAGATTGAGGAAAATACATGTTTTGTAGTAAAATAATCATCATTATTAGCAGCAGCATCACATAACACTCAAGGCTTTCAAGGCTGGCATTATAATATATACATATATTTTGGGCTTGTAGGCCGTGATCCAAGAACATATGGTAGTCCTGACATTTCACCGAAAACTGTGTTTGGCATTTCCAAGGGTTCCGCTATCTTTGACTGCTTATTATTTAGTGTATGGCTTATACAGACCATATCAGTAATATATATATATATTTACAGGTGAGAAACAAAGTAATTTGTGCTTCACAATTGAATATCTAGTTCTTCAATCCAGTGTACAGCATCTGAAGTTACCAGCAGGAAGTCAGCTTCATCACAGCGATAGGCTCGAATCTTGCATTCCCTGGACGATATGGTGAATAGTCTGCTACGAAGCACTCAGTGGAATGGAGTGGTATCACAATAATAATAATAATAATAATAATAATAATAATAATAATAATAATTAATAATATGGCCTCAGCTACCATGTGCAGACATTTTAATTTGACGCCATCTGGCTGTCTGCTCATCAATTTTGATGTTCCGTTTTACTCTAGGCCTACTAGATGGCAGACAGAGTCTGTGGCTGAGATTTAATTAATTTTGTTGGGTAAACGCCAAATATGTCACCAGAGATCCTTTACATGCCGACATCGTATGACATGGAGTGTCAAATGGACTTTTTTTCCGCTGTTCAAAAATCTGACTACCACTGCTGGGTTTGAACCTGCTATCTTGGGAATTAGAGGCCGACACACTACCATCGATCCAATATATAGTGCAGGCTATGGTGTGCTGCTCGCCTAGTGGTGTGCATGGTTGGGGGGGTTCACAATTGGCTCGTCTTATGGCCAAGTATCAGAACGATGTGGAGTCTGACATTGGCCGATCTGCCTTGGTGGAGACAGGCAACTTATCGCCCAATGCCTTTTCTGGCCTGCTGTGACCCCATGTCCTCCAGGCTTCAAGGTTATTAAGTACTCGAAACCAGGCTTTTGTTGTCCCATTCAGATCCCTCCTTATGATTGAAGCTGTTGGTGTGCTTCAGGATCTCAATGCCTTTCCTTAGGGCCATTAATACTTTCACGGCCCGTACTTATAGACGTGATAGTGTATAGGCTTTTGGGCTTATGCCGTGTCAAGAAAATAAGGTGAAATTCTTAACGTTTCGCAGAAAACTGTGCTCTGCGTCCTCAGAAGAAATCTCGACTGTCCACGAGAAAGACTTCTTAAACAATGACACTTTGAATTTTGGAATGTTATAATAGAAGTGGAAATGGTACATTCATTCGCCACCAGATGGCCCCCAGGACGTGGCATAACGCTAGCGTTCGAAGCAGGAGCTGATTGAACCATCACAATCAGACTAAGTGGTTCACATATCATGTTTGGGTAACATATGGCAGGTGTAAGACATAGACATAAGCCTGGAATGAAACATTTGGCGACGAGGAAGGTACGAATTTGGAAAAAACAGAGAACAATAGTGAAGGGACAGGGGAGGGAACTACCTACGTAAATTCTTAATGGCTGGCAACCAGGTATGTCCTAAGGAGCCATCCGGTTTCTTTCTTAATAGAAAATCCAAGAAAGGAAGGCATCCGTCCGACTCCATCTCTATAGAGAATTTTATTGACAGATGTTGCTGATTTAGGTGGTTTAGAAATAGATGAAGTTTCTCAGGACGTTCTGTCCAGACCACAAAGGCATCATCAACATACCTCCATTATATCATAGGCTTGACAGGCGCCGAAGCAATGAATGTTTCACCGCAGACCGGAAGCTCAAATCTCTGTTTCGACCAGTCAAAGAAAAATCACATCTGGAAACACCGGGCGTATATGAAATTCCATGTGGTTGTAGTTGTTCATATGTTGGCATGACAGAAAGGCTTGTTAGCACCAGGGTGAAAGAGCACATCAGTTCAGTAAAGAATGTCGCTCTTTCATCCTCGACGGAGAACGCTATAAGCCAGTCTGCCATAGCAGAACATTTCTACAGTACAGACCATGAAATCCTCTTTGACCAGGCGAAGGTCATCGCGCCTGTAAAAGATTTCTATGCTCGTCTTGTGAGGGAAGCCATAGAGATAGAGCTGTGCCCAAATAACATCAATGGGGAAGACGGCTTCAAGTTATCAAATTCATGGAGACCTGTACTGCAGAAATACATGCATAACACCACCATGGCACAGCGGGACGCACTCAAACTGTCGACAGAGGGCGGTGAATCAGTAACTTCCCTCCCAACCACCACAACATAGCGTAACGATCCTTAACTCAAGTTGGTGGGGTAGGCCGTGGATAGTACGGGCATGACTTCCACATTCCTTGGGAGAATTTCTTTGCTCACTGTCGGAGGCAAACCTTCTCATGTCCTGATGAAGGCCAATGCAATTTGGCTGAAAGCTTGGCTTTATTATTATATATATATAGTGGCTTTAATCCAGTTCATTTATTTCTTTATGTTAGTTTGTATAATATTAATCAATGTCACAATAAAGAAATCTACAAAAATTCATACATGTAATACAAATCCTAAAATTAAACATTCACAAAAGTACCCAAGCAGAGCCAGGTACTTTATACGCATCTAAAAAAAAATTAAAGGGACATTTTAAACACCTGCATTATGTTTTTTAGGAATGGTTGGAGTGAAACAGACATTTTATCTGCAAAGTTAAACCTGTATTTAACTAAAATGTACATATCCTGTTCATTTCTTATCACACATGTTGGTCCTATGACAAGAAATTCAACACAGTGTCATAAACCAAAGTGGAGAGTCCTTCAATTAATTCACATAGAGTACAAAAAGAAACATTTCAATAACTATGTGCCCGTATTACTGCCTTACATCTTCGAGGCATGCTCCTGACAAGTCTGCGAACAGTTTCTTGTGGAATTTTGTCCTCCTCAGTAAGGACCTCTGCCAGTTGTTCAAGAGCCTGAGATGCTACAGGACAGGTCTGAAGTTGTCTGTCCAGCATATCCCATAAATGCTCAATGGGATCGAGGTCGGGACTCAGAGCAGGCCAGTCTAACATTTGAATCGTGAAGTCCTGTCGAGTATCCATGGTGGCTGCTGCTGAATACGCTCTTGCATTGTCGTGGTGCAGGATGAACTGGGGATCCATTAAACTCCAGTGGGCGTAACATGCTCCAGTACAATCTTGTTGATGTACCTCTGAGCATTAAGTCGGCCTCTGATTATCTGAAGATCCGATCGGTCATCGATTGTGATGCCACTCTACACCATGACTGAGCCGCAGCTAAATCTGTCCATTTCTTGGACTGCTGCTTCATTATAATGTTCACTATGACGATGACATACATGTCCGTCGCACCGTGGTAGATGAAAGCGCAACTCACCTGTAAACAATAAATTGCGCCAGTGACACAGGTGCCAGTTCCTATGGTCCTCAGCAAATCAAAGTCAATCTCTCTTGTGCCGAGCAGTTAATCGAGGGACCTGATGAGGTCTTCTTGGTCTTAAACCTGCCTCTCGGAGTCTGTTGCTATTGTTTGGTCATTAACCCTGCAACCAGTTGATGCTCTTAGATCATTTTGTAGGTCCCGGGCAGTTGCACAGAAAACAATTCACCACATATAGGTCTTCTGTGCCCGATATTTTCTGTTTTCTCCCTTGCCACAGATGAGGCCACATTAAGCTCTGTAGACACTGCACACTTTCCTGCAGTAATGTGACTGCCTGAACACGTTCTGCCCCATTCAGATACCTCATTTGGACTGATGAAACGTACACAAAGAGTATAGAGACGTACTCTTTACTTATACTAACTAGGTGTCAGAGTGAGACATTGCTTGTCTATTTCACTCTTGAGGCACAGCACGATACATTTGACTACTGCCACAAAGCCATAGTTTTCCAATGAAATGTGGAGGATTCCTCTCATTCTTAAAACATATAGGAAGAATAAGAGCACCAGTATATATCTTAATCATAGACTACTTACATGCGATAAAATTCTTCTCCTAACGTTTTTGAAGTATATATATAATAGTTTTGCCTATACATTGCTCAGAATTTAAAAATAATGATATTTCTTTATCGGTCACATCCACAGTAACTAGGGAATGCACTTCTTAATTTTCAGTCATGTATGTATGTATGTATGGGCATCATCAGAAAATGACTGCAGAGAATTTAATGAAAATCGGTATGTAAATTCAAGGAATGAGGCACTACAATCTAGGCTATAAATAATTTTATTCACACTAAGCGAAATGAAGCCCTGAAATTTAATTCTCAAATATTTGTTATTAGTGGTCCTATCGATAAATATTACATAACTAGTTATATAGAACTAAATTTGCTATCATTTATGTCTTATACATTTTTAACGTACCGGCTATGAAAACCACTAAAGATATAAATGTTAAAATAAGCCTGTATCTGAATCCTGAATTATGTCTATACCTAATATCAGTTCAATCCATTTAGCTGCTTTTGCACCAACCTATGCAACAGAACTTCACAAACAGGAGACAGACAGGTGTAAAAAGTTACAATTTTATTACAGCTAAACCTTGGTCATAAGAAGTGGATGATTTGTATTACAGGTGGATGCAATGTTGACTGTCTTGACAACTATTATTCTAATTCAGTAGTAAATTCTGCCAGAGAAACTGCATGTCATGTAAATCCTGTTATGACTTTTCTTTTAAATTTTTTAGATGCTGATGATGTTAGTCCAGAGGAAATTGAACAAGTGGAAAGAATGATTCATTTGCTAGATGTTTATCAGCATCGGCTCTCAGAGATTAAAATTCTGTCTGACGAGGAAGTGTGTACAATTTGCTATGCATATCCAATTTCTGCCACCTTCAAGCCTTGCAGCCATCAGTCTTGCAGGTAAATTTTTATTATGATAAAGATCATTCTTCTTCTGTTTCTTTTAATGTCCATTACTTAGTGATGATAACAGTATATTGAATTATATATTTGTATTTAATTATCTGACTTCAGTAATGTTTTTGATGGTAAGTTTCTTGTTCAGACACTGTCAACCTAATTTTTTTAAATTTTTTATTTACCATCTGTCCTCAAAAATTGACTTGCAGAACAGAAGCACTCAAAGTTTTGTGTCCATTACCAACAGTGCGATTAGAAAGTCAGCTTTCCGTGATATAATTGTATAGTGCATAGGAATTGAATGTTTTGTGTTCTTTGTGTGAAGCTTGCTGCTATGTGGTTGTGAATCCTGGACATTAAGTAAACAAGACAGGAAACTGCTTAAAAATTTTGAAATGTGGGTCTGAAGGAAAATTGCAGAGAATTAACTGCACAGAAAAGAAATCCAATAATAGTTTCTTGTACAAAAATGACAGGCAAATTCATTGGACACACTCTGTGATATAACAGCTTCCTGACCAAGCTTATTGAGGGGAAATGTGAGAAAGGGTGAGGAATACCATGGACCAAGTACCTTCAAAATCTGATGGTAAATTTTCACTATACCACCTGCCATGAGATGAAGCACAAGACTAGACAAAGCATAATTAATGAGAATATTGCATTTTGATACATAGTGTATGTGTATACGTCATGTTGTTGTAGAGCAGAGGTGTTCACGCTGGGCATTCCACCCCACAGGCGCCCAGCACTGTAAGTGGGCGGGCTGGCAGGCAATGAGCGTATGCTATCCAACCACAGTGACGTGGCTACGTCATAGTCCGTGAAGGTTGGGCGAAGTTCTCCCAGTCACTCTTGCTCACTGCTGCCATACCCAAGTTTGAAATGGAGGCAGAAAATAATGAAAGAAAGAGGGCAGAAATCCACGTCATTTCCAATTTACGTTGTAAGAAATAAGTTATTTAAGTTCATTGGAGTTTATGTATTTTGACCGGATACAATAAAGAGTTAGGCCTACAACCTCAAATATTTTTGTACTGTATGTAATGAATTACAATTTTCACTATTACGTTTTTAGAGGTGCTTTAGAAAAAGTTCTAATATGATAAATAAAATCAGTGAGGTTATTTATTTAAAGGCGTACTGTACATCTATCTGGTAGATACGTTTACATTGTTGTTGTACTTTAATCTTGGATAATAAATATCTATGTCTTCATGATGAAACTCTTTGGCCATTTGGAGGCCAGCTATTATCATCTAACGCCTGTTGAATTTTAAATACTATTTTCATAAATTCAGTGAACAGGGAAAGTCGCACAACACTGCAACACTGCACAAAGTCATTGTTGCATTATGTAAATATATTACTTTTTGCTTAATGAATAACAGGAATTTTACTCTCTTTTTTTTTTTTTAAATGGATATACTGTCATTCCCACCCAAGGAATTGTAAATCGTAGCTTGTACATTTAAACCCTGTACCTTTGTAGATTGTAATACAAACATAACATGTCAGTTTTCTTTCAATGAATAAATAATATAAGAAACTAAACTGACTGTTTATATTGAGCACAGTATAAATCAAACCAGAATATCTTGAAAAGGTCAGGCTTTTTTATTTTTTATTTTTTTATTATTTTTTTTTACTATAGAGTTTTATTTTGAATAATGTTCCCCAATCAGCACTTTGTTGAGTAGTGGTGGAGAGCTTCATATTCACAATCAAACATCAATGCTCCCTCGCTCTCCTGCAAAGTGTGTTC
This sequence comes from Anabrus simplex, assembly GCF_040414725.1. Classification (NCBI taxonomy): domain Eukaryota; kingdom Metazoa; phylum Arthropoda; class Insecta; order Orthoptera; family Tettigoniidae; genus Anabrus; species Anabrus simplex. Next base: position 259,486,913 of record NC_090268.1, on the reverse strand, counting down.
ACTCCCTCGCTTCACTGTGACGTATGCTTACAACGTAATCTGCCCGCACTTGCATCAGGCCAGCCCGGCCGCACTGGGCTAGCCTCAAAGGGTGCCCAGGTAAGCACCTGTGTTGTAGAGTATGCATGGCCATTTACTGGTTTACAAACCAAAAGTAGTTCTTGACCTCCATGCAAATTATAAGATATGGCACTGTGGGAGGTCAGTGTTTGTTTATCCACTTTTAGTGAAATAATTGCAGATGTGAAAGAAATGTAAACTACAGGTAAAATCTAGTAATTTTATTATTGTTAACTGTAGCCTAAGCTGTTCGATATGGAGTGTGAGGAAGCGATTGGAAAGAAGAATGCAGCAAGAGCAAAAATGTTACAGAGAGATACAAGGTCAAATAGGGAAAATTATGAGAAATGCAGACGTGAAGCTAATAACATCTGTAAGAAGAAGAAAAGAGAGATGATTAAGAAGAAACTAGAGAGTATAGAGACACAAAGGTTACAGAAGAGGACAAAGGAATTCTATAATGAAATTAATTATTTCAGGAAAGGGTATAAGCCAAGATTGAATGGCTGTAAGAATAAAGAAGGTAAGCTATTACAGAATGAAGAGGAAATAAGTGAAAGATGGACCGAATATTTCCGAGAGCTCCTTAACAAGGAAAGAGAAGATGTGGAAGAAAGTGAACGGCATATGAAGCAGAATGGACCAGAACAATGGATAAATGCCCCCACATTGAAAGATGTAGAAAATGCTATTGCAAAATTAAATAACCATAAAGCGGCAGGAGAAGACGGAATAACAAGTGAACTGATTAAAAATAGTAGCAAAGAAATGCTAGGAGAGATACATGAACTGATTATTAAGATTTGGGAGGAAGAACGGATACCTGATGAGTGGAATACAGGAATAATTTTCCCAATATATAAGAAGGGAAATAAATATGAATGCACTAATTATAGGGGTATCACACTACTGAATATCATCTATAAAGTATTTTCAAATATCCTATTACAATATCTGACTCCATATGCTGAAGAAAGATTGGATGAAGTACAGTGTGGCTTCAGGCGAAATAGGAGCACAGCAGATCAAATATTCGTGGTACGTCAAACGATGGAAAAATGCTATGAGCATAATATAGATCTACATATGTTGTTTGTAGATTTTAGACAAGCATTTGACAGTATATACAAGGATAAGCTATATGAATACATGGAGACAATAGGAATACCACAGAAACTGATTAGGATGTTCAGAATCACTTTAGGAGAAGTAAGGGCAAAGGTGATGGTGGATGGAAGAATTGGAAATGAGTTTGCTCTTAATACAGGAGTCAGACAAGGTGATGCACTCTCAGCTACTTTGTTTAATCTGGCAATTAACCAAGTCCTTGAAAAAATAATGGATACAGGAAATATTGTATATAAATCTAAACAAATTTGTGCATATGCAGATGATGTAGTGTTAATGGCCAGGAATGATAGATATTTGAAGGAAATGTTTCTTGAAATGGAGGAAGCAGGAAAACGGATGGGATTAGAGGTGAATGACAGTAAATCTAAGTATATGCATGTGACTGTTATAGAGGGCAGAAGAAGTCAAGATAATCTGACAATAAATGGACATAATTTTGAGAATGTACGAAGTTTTGAGTATTTGGGAACCATGTTGACAAATAATAATAGAATAAGTGAGGAGATACATCGTAGAATAATAGCTGGAAACAGGGCCTATTATGCTAATCTTACATTATTTAAATCTCGTCTATTGTCTAAACCTACAAAATTCAAAATATATAAGACCCTTATTAGACCTGTAGTGACATATGGCTCAGAAGCCTGGAACCTTTTATCTGATGACGCAAATAAGTTAAAGATATTTGAAAGAAAGATTATTAGACGAATATATGGCCCAATTCAAGACCAGAATGGTTGGAGGATAAGGACGAATGCTGAAATACAAAACATACTAGACCAGGAGGATATAGTTAGATTTATTAAGGCACAGAGACTGCGATGGCTTGGCCATGTGGAAAGAATGGAGGAAGATCGAATGCCAAGAAAGGTAGTTAAATCCCGAGTAGACAAAAGACGGCGACAAGGAAGGCCCCGTAATAGATGGAGTGATGAAGTTGAAGCTGACTTGAGGGCAATGAACATCCGCCCATGGAGACCAGCCGCTCAGGATCGAAGTAGATGGCGGAATATCGTAGAAGAGGCCAAGGCTCACACTGGGCTGTAGCGCCGGATAAGTAAGTAAGTAAGTAAGCCTAAGCTGGCCACATGGTGTAAATGTAGTGTGCCTGCCTGTTACTCGAAGACCCCAGCCTCGATTCCCAGCTAGATCAGTGATTTTTACCTAGATCTGAGGGGCTGGTTTCGAGGTCCACTCAGTCTTTGTCATTACTTGCTTCTTGTTTGTTGTTTAAAGGGGCCTAACATCTAAGGTCATCGGCCCCATTGTCATTACAATAAGATTAGTTATCTGATGGTGTGGTAGCCACTTTGATCTAGAAAGCCGAGAATAATGGCTCGGAGGATTCTCGCACTGACCTCGCAAGCAAGGAAGAACTATTCCCAGTGATGGTGAGGAAAAGGACAGCGAAATTTATTGGACACTCCCTGTGACATAACAGCTTCCTGACCAACCTTATTGAAGGAAATGTCGCAGGTCAGGAAGACCATGGATCTTCAAGACCTGATGCTACGAGGGCTGTAAATAAAGTAGTAGCAACATAATCCAGATACTCGCAGGAGATCAGGCATGTGCCAATAGGATGTGGGAGCGGTCAGGTGGCGCCGTCATTGGTGTGTAGTGTGCATTTGATGGGTATCCAGTTGGGAGTGTTGTTGCTGTGTGGCATTGAAGTAAAGAGTGTCGATTTCACCCTTCTAAAGTGTGTTTTCAAAAGGTGATTAGTGTTCTTGGATTAAAATCAAGGTTGCCCTTGGCAAAAGTGCATCAGAATGTTATCAAAGATTACATGAAGCCTGCCCCAAGAATGCATTACTGTATAGGGCAGTTGCATGATGGGTCAAGGAGTTTCATGCAAGTCAGAATGAGTGCGGATTTATATTGCACAGTTCGGCTGTCCATTCAGATCAACATCATGAGTGGTCTCATTTCCGTAGACTATCGATGGACTGACCAGGACTTATCTGAAGAGGTTGGTTTCCACATCAACTCGCTGACTTACAGAAGTGGCACTGGTATGCACTGGCTAGCATCCACCTGGACAGATACTGCAATGAAGGAGACGCATTTCTGCAGCATATTGTCGCCATTGACGATATGTGGGCATGAGTCTACGAGCCTGAATGAAAGTGTCAATCGAATTAATGGCATCACCCATGTTTGCAGCGTCTACAGAAATTTCGGCAGGAGCCTAGTCTGGTGAAGCTTATCCTGATTGTGGGTTATGACAACAATGGTGTTATTCTTACGCATGCTGTGCATGAGGGACAAACCATCAACAGTGACTACTATTACCGATTTCTGGAGCAACATCTACGACCAGCTATGCGACGCAAACGTCCATGTTTACATGTTTATTGCCAGACGATCGCCCTATCATGTTGCATGACGATGCTCATTGTCATGTTGCAAACAGTGTCAAGCTCTTTTGCAATGGTGGCATTGGGATGTCTTGAAACACCATCCGTACTCACCAGACACGAGTCTTTGTGACTTCGACCCGTTTCCAAAGTTGAAGGAACCCCTCCGAGGCCACAGATTTCTTGACATGGCATCTGTACTCCGCGCCCTAGAGTGTTCCATCACTGTTATCAACAGAGAATGCCTTGCCAACAAACCCCAACGGCTTCCCAACATTTAGCAATATTGTTCTCAATGCAATTTTATTTGGTGTGAATAAATATCACATGAGATATGTTTACTTCTGATTGTAAAACCACTTTATTGACACTGAGTCTGTTCCTTACAACACACAATTCCTACTCAGTTTGCTTAACAGTTATACAGTTATACACAATTATAAACAATACTAATACTACTATGAGGCAATCTTGTTCTCAATGCAATTTTATTTGGTGTGAATAAATATCACATGAGATATGTTTACTTCTGATTGTAAAACCACTTTATTGACACTGAGTCTGTTCCTTACAACATACAATTCCCACTCAGTTTGCTTAACAGTTATACAGTTATACACAATTATAAACAATACTAATACTATTATGAGAAACATGATGAAGCAGTTTACTATCGATTCTGACAAGTACAGATATCAGCCAAGTCCTCACACTGATCATTCACTTCATTGTCACAAGGCAAGACTAATTACCCGGCCTCTCGGCCATCAGCTCGACATATATGCCGTTTGACAGATCTAGAAATCTCCAACTTCTAGAAATGTTCTGAAAGGAACACACCCGAACATACAAGGAACAATCGATCGACCGGCCAGTCGACTGGTATACTCCAGTGTAAACTAAACTCGAACTTTTGATTATAACACAATAACCCATTCAGAATAAGTCTACATAATTCTTAAAGCTTCCACATATATCTGGATAATAAAACATCACAGTAAGCTTCCAGAAATCTCCATATGTATGAGAATGATAGTGGAATAGATTTTGAGGTTAAACAATTTTACAATACGCATTTACAGGGATCTCGTATGTTAGTCGTCCTTAGCATTTAATAAATAATTAAAATGTATTAAACATAATAATTGAAGGTTTTACAAGGGTTAGGTTAGTTGAGGCTAGCGGACATACAACAGCAAAAGATAACATGTTTTGTGGGTGGCTACATTGAAGGAATGCAATTCAATTGTACTTGTTAGTTCATTAAATATTGCATTCTATCAGTATTGCCACTACTTTATTTATGGCCCTCATATATTTTAAGTATGCCACTTACCATGAGATGAAGCCTCTGTAGTCTTGGTCCATTTGTGCCTCCACTTACCAGTTCATCCCAAACTATGTGGTGTTTGCTGAATCTACAGGTCGCTTATCAAGTGGTTCAGGGTTTGCCCTTACATGTTCTGGAGCAGCAATTTTCAACTAGTAAGGGCTCAAGAGCCACTTTTGAAACCTTAGCCATAATCATGGACCGCACTTTGACGCAAGTGTAATAGACTCGTATAACTTGGAAACAATATTCTCTAACCCATGTATAAATAATGGAAATATCGAGCTCGATTTATTATTATCATTATTATGACTTGTGAGGTTTATAATGGGGTGCATTTGGTATCTCTTGCTTATGCGCCCCATTATAAACTGTAGGAATAGTCCCACTTATAACGTCTGTAAATTTCTGCATCGTTTCCTATGCAAACACTTTAAATTCAATAATGACACCTACATAAAGAATTCTGGGTTTTTTTGTATTTTTGTTTTCAACAAATTATCCACATTTAAGTTAACAGACAAGCATGTTATGGTATCATACGACATCATTAACATGTATTCGAACATACCCATAAATGATACAATTAACATTGCAAAATCTAATCTTCTGAAACAGAATAACCTAAATAGATGTGAAAAAGATGACTTTATTAATTTATTGAAATTCGTCCTCAGCAATAATTACTTCACATTCAATAACAAAATATACCATCAAAAGGGACTAGCAATGGGTGATCCGGTTTCCAGCATCTTGCCAACATCTTTATGGACAATCTGGAAACTAATTCGATAATTAATAAAATCAGCAGCTTACAGCTTTGGCTAAGATATGTGGACGATACGTTCGCTATCACAGACAAACGGCAGAACAATAGCCATAACGTACTTACGTTCCTCAACAACCTTAATAATAATATTAAATTTACTACGGAAGACAAGATCAACAACTCCTTGAACTTTTTAGATTTTAATTTAACTAGAGATAAAGATAAGTTCATTTACCAGATTTACAGAAAACAGTATGCCACACCTTTAATAATAAAAAGCAAATCCTTGCACCCCCACTCCCATAAGCAGGCAACATTCTTCAGTTTAGTTTACATGCTGAATGGCTTTAAACCTGAAATGATCACTAAGATTATAGGTAAAATCAAATCAAAGACTACAACTAAACTAGTTCCTGACAAAACCAAAAAAGCAAATCTAGCTACTTTCACTTTTACCAACCCAGTCATATATCGCATCACCAGACCATTGAGAAAGCACAATATCAATATTGTGTACCAGACTTGTAACACTAACTGTAACATTTTCTTCAATTCTAATTCTATTAATACAATTTACGACAAATTCTCTAACTCTGGAATATACAGACTCGGGTGTACCCAGTGCAATTTCTCATGTGTGGGACAGACTGGTCATAGTTTCAGAATAAGATACTTAGAACACTACAGTGCCTTGAAACATAAAAAACACTCCGCCATGAGCGTTCATATGAGGGACATGGGGCACATTTTCAGTACCATTGACCAAGACATGCAAATACTTATGTAAACAAAAGTAATCTAATGACCAGGTACGAAAATGCTTATATTTCCTTGGCCCAGCATTTTAATAATAATAGTAATCTAAACGACATATTGGATATTAATAGTCCTATAATCGAGCAAATCCCCAATCTATTTGCTAATTTTGGTATCATTGCTAATAATTTCATAAAAATGTTTTATTATAAACATGCATTCAATCTACCGGTAGCGACAGTAACTACACCTGCAGTGCCTCTTCGCACTGCATCCCCTCCGCTTGCTCCTAACTTGCGCAGTGTCCCGCCCTCCCTTCCCCTCCCATCTTCTTCCCTGCCTCTACGATCACATCCATACAACACGCGCAGCAACAAGCTAGTGACCGATAGACCTTCTTAAACAACCAAGGGACTATTCACCTCGCAGCCAACATAAGGGGTAAGCATTTTAAATAACATTTTCCAGCACAGTAGTGCATCCTTTAAGATCTAGCAACTGACACATAACGTTTTTCTTTTCCTTCACAGGGTTCAACCCAATTGATTCTGCCTATTCACTTTTAAAGATTAGTTGATTCCCCATTTGAAACTGAAAATAACAGATCGCCAATCCATGATAATAACAATCGAAGACAATGCGAGGATGTCCCTCGAGTTTCACGCCAATTCATGCGACATTTTATTCTTCACAACATTTGTTTTTCAACCAACCCATCACGTGATTTCTACACACCTCACCATGTTTAATCTATGAAATGAAATGAGACCACACCTCATAACTCCATATCAGCTTACTCTTACTAGAAAAAACTGTTCTTATTCACAATCAAATGCCACCATGTGATGATTGTTATGATCTCGAATATCATACGAACAGTCATTCATAGCAACTCACTGTAACATTTCCATGTCACTCGCCTCACATACACATCAGCAATTTTTGGTTATCACTTGTTTTTTAATAGACATAATATAGTTGCCATTGATGCTTTCACGGCCCGTACTTATAGACATGATACTGTATAGCTTTTGGGCTTACGCTGTGTCAAGAAAATAAGGTGAAATTCTTTACATTTCGCAGAGAACTGTGCTCTGCGTCCTCAGAAGAAATCTCGACTGTCCACGAGAAAGGCTTCTTAAACAATGACTCTTTAAAAATTAAATGTTATAATAAAAGTGGAAATGGTACATTCATTCACCACCAGATGGCTCCCTAGACGTGGCACAACGCTAGCGTTCGAAGTGGAAGCTGACCGAACCATCAGAATCAATCTCATAACTCGAACTCAAACCTGAAAGGTGAATAATTAGGATCCTGATTGTTCTTACAAATCATAAAAAGAGGATATCAATGTAGGTGTTTAACATAAAATTATTAGAATGTTCTTGGTTAAAATCGTAGTATCAAGCTGACAAGTTCACAAGATCACACTCTCCGGAGCACTGAATCAATGAGTTTGAGGCTGATGATGCCCTTAAAATGGGCGAAACATGTCCCTTGTAACTTTTTATGATAAGATTTAATTCTTAATTTACTGGATCTCTTTGTAATGAATAGGTAAGCAAAAAGCAAAGTCACCTCCGTACAGGCCATGAAGGCCCTTGGAGGAGTGGAAGGTAAAGGCTTCCACCATTGTTAACCTTGGCACGTTATGGGATAGAGTGGTTAGCTCTACGCCCGGCCGCCCCAGGAATTAACCTGGTACTCATTTTTTATGTAGGCTGAGTGAACCTCAGGGCCATATGCACCTCCAGAAGTGGAAATCTCGTTTCTTTAATTTTACGACTTCTTGACAGGGATTCGAACCCACGTCCTTCCGGGTGAACCGAGCACGCCTTTACCGCCTCGGCCAGGCAGCCCCTATAATGAACAGGTGAATATTAAAAATAACACTTGTAACATACTTTGTATTTACGTACATTTCAATACGAACCTAACATGAGAATTATAACGTGTAACATACCACTTAGTCAAGCAGCTCTTCTTCTTTCTCCCAGTTCTTCCCAGCCCAAACTTTGCAACATTTTTTAACGCTACTCTTTTGTCGGAAATCACCCAGAACAAATCGAGCTGCTTTTCTTAGGATTTTTTCCAGTTCTTGAATCAAATAATCCTGGTGAGGGTCCCATACACTGGAACCATACTCTAGTTGGGGTCTTACCAGAGACTTACATGCCCTCTCCTTTAAATCCTTACTACAACCCCTAAACACCCTCATAACCATGTGCAGAGATCTGTATCCTTTATTTACAGTCCCATTTATGTGATTACCCCAATGGAGATCTTTCCTTATATTAACACCCAGATACTTACAGTGATCCCCAAAAGGAACTTTCACCCCATCAACGCAGTAATTAAAAGTGAGAGGACTTTTCCTATTTGTGAAACTCATAACCTGACTCTTAACCCCATTTATCATCATACCATTGCCTACTGTCCATCTCACAACATTGAGGTCATTTTGCAGATGCTCACAGTCTTGTAACTTATTTATTACTCTATACAGAAAAACATCATCCGCAAAAAACCTTACCTGTGATTCCACTCCTTTACTCATATCATTTACATATATAAGAAAATGTAAAGGTCCAATAATACTGCCTTGAGGAATTCCCCTCTTAATTATTACAGGGTCAGATAAAGCTTTGCCTACTCTAATTCTTTGAGATCTATTTTCTAGAAATATAGCAACCCATTCAGTCACTATTTTGTCTAGTCCAGTTGCACTCATTTTTGCCAGTAGTCTCCCGTGATCCACCCTATCAAATGCTTTAGACAGGTCAGTCGCGATACAGTCCATTTGACCTCCTGAATCCAAGATATCTGTTATATCTTGCTGGAATCCTACCTTGAGCAGTTATTAATTTCACAAAAGAAAAAAGAAATGGCATATGGCTTTTAGTACCGGGAGATCCCAGGATGGGTTCGGCTCGCCAGGTGCAGGGCTTTAGATTTGACACCCGTAGGCAACCTGCACATCATGGTGAGGATGGAATTATGGTGAAGACAACACATACACCCAACCCCCGTGCCAGGGAAATGAACCAATGATGGTTAAAATTCTCGACCCTGCTGGGAATCGAACCCGGGACCCCTGTGGCCAAAGGCCGGCACGCTAACTATTTAGCCATGGAGCTGGACAATTTCACAAACATGTCTAATATAATCAGAAAGAATGCCTTCCCAAAGCTTACATGCAATGCATGTCAAACTTACTAGCCTATAATTTTCAGTTTTATGTCTTATCTCCCTTTCCTTCATACTCATGGGCTAGTATAGCAACTCTCCATTCATTTGGTAAAGTTCCTTCAACCAAACAATAATCAAATAAGTACTTCAGATATGGTACTATATCCCGACCCATTTTCTTTAGTTATCCCCAGAAATCTTACCAATTCCAGCCACTTTTCTAGTTTTCAACTTTTGTATCTTATTGTAAATATCATTGTTATCATATGTAAATTTTAATACTTCTTTAGCAATAGTCTCCTCCTCTATCTGGCCATTATCCTTGTAACCAACAATCTTTACATACTGCTGACTGAATACTTCTGCTTTTTGAAGATCCCCACATACACACTCTCCTTGTTCATTATTTATTTATTTATTTATTTATTTATTTATTTATTTATTTATTTATTTATTTATTTATTTATTTATTTATTTATTTATTTATGTATTTATTTATGTATTTATTTGTTTGTTTGTTTGTTTGTTTGTTTGTTTATTTATTTATTTATTTATTTATTTATTTATTTATTTATTTATTTATTTATTTATTTATTTATTTATTTATTAACATAACAGGCTTTTTGCCCAATTACAATGTTCACAATATACAGTAAAATTAATAGTTACACTACTAAACATTAAATGAAAAAAGACAAGACAAAGAATACAATGAACTACCCAAACAATACAAAGTTGGTAATACAATAAAAATATACAGTTACTACATTAATAATTATTATTTTACAGTGGTGCCTAACACAAAGTAACACATTCAGTTATACATTTAAATTATACAGTCTTCGTATTAAACATGACACATGACACATTATCCAAAATAATATTCTAAAAGAGAAATAAAGTGTTTAATTTATAGGTCATTTGAAAACTGTGAATTCAAATAGAAGAGAAATAAAAGAACAACTAGAAGAATGAAATAAAACATATACAGAAAACAGAGATAATATTCAACAGTATGTGCATTATAGGAAAGTATCACACGCCAATTCAAAGTTGATTCGATTCATGAAAAGGATATGCAAATTATATGTATTTAATGTATTATAAAGTTTCAGAATTTTATTAAGAGGAGAATTCTTATGGGCTTCTGTGCGGCATTTCTTAATGTAAAACAAATTCTTGAACCTGCCAGACTTCCGAGGAACGTAAAATGGTATCTTTCTAAGTAACTCTTCATCATCAATTTTACTATTCAATATTTTATACAAAAATAACATCATGGACTTTTTACGTCTTTGTTCCAAAGTTTTAACACCAAAGTGTGATAACATTGTGGAGTAGGACAGAAATGTCAGGTACTCATGTGACTGTTTCCAGTACACATACTTGCTTTTGTACTTTATCAATTAATTTGATGTACTTAGTGTCTGAAGGACTCCAGATAATAGAACCATATTCTAGTTTTGGTCTTATTAAAGAGTTGTATAAAATAAACAACGTTGTACGTTTGAAAATTTAAGGAATTTCGAAATATGAAACCCAAATTTCTATAGGCTTTATTAACTATATATTCAATATGACTTCCAAATTTCAAATCTATATTGAACTGAATACCTAAATCCATCTTTTGTTTGACTTCCTTCAAGACGGAACCGTTGATGTTGTAAGTATACCCGATATGCTGGCGACATCTTGTGAAAGACATTTTAACACATTTATTTACATTGAATGGTAATTTATTTTCTTTACTCCACAATGATATAGCATTTAGATCATTTTGTAAATTCTTACAGTCATCAGTGGATTTAATTGCAGAAAATACCTTCAGATCATTGGCAAAGAGTAATATTTCAGACTTAGACATGACATCTACAACATCATTAACATAAATTAGAAACAGTAAAGGTCCTAGATTTGAGCCCTGTGGTACACCTGAATTGGCTATAAAGTTGTGAGATGAATATCCTTTATAACACACATATTGTTTTCTGTTAACTAGGTAAGACCTTATCAAGGAGTAAAAGCCCTGAGAGAAATTCAAGGAGTCAATTTTCTTTAAAAGTATATCATGATCTACTTTGTCAAATGCTTTCTGAAAGTCAGTAAATACAACATCAACTTGGCCTCTCTCATCCAAATGCTCTGAAATATACTCTGAAAATTGGATTAAATTTGTGGTGGTAGAACGCAGTGGCATGAAACCATGCTGACGAATAGAAATAATGGGTTTTACATGATTCATTATACGTTCAAAAAAAATACTTTCAAATAGCTTTGCAGGAGTTGACAATATAGTTACTGATCTATAATTACTGATTAAGCTAAGGTCACCAGTTTTGGGAATAGGAGTAATTTTCGAATATTTCCAAGCATCAGGAAAAATCAAAGAGCTAACAATCATATTGAGCAGTATTGCCAATGGATACAGTAATTGATCTTTGCATCCCTTGAAAATAAACGGAGGAATACCATCTGGTCCTGACGATTTCGTTGGCTTGAGTTTCGTTATTGCTTTCTCGATCTCATAGATAGTTATTCTACCCAAGAGAAGCAAATCCAATTGTACGTTTGAGTTACCATTTGAACAGAGCGGATTGTATGATGCAGTATTTTCTGAGTACACTTTAGAAAAATATTCTGCATAACAATTCCCAATACTTTCATTACTATTGAATACTTTACCATCTAATTTCATCACTGTACTTTTATTCCAGTTTTTTCTTTTGTTTTTTTATAAAATTCCAGAATGAATGTATGTTCGTTGGTATTTCTAACTCAATACTTTCAATGTATTGTTTGAACGCAATATTAATTTCCTTCTTAATATTTGCTCTTAATTCTTTATACATAACCAAATTAAAATTATTTTTTCCTTTTATTTTCCTAATTTTTCTTTAAGCTTCAGTTTACGTATCAAATCCTTACTGAACCAGACTGGATACCTCCGTTTATAGGACTTAGTTTTTGGAACGCATTTACTAAAAATTGAATACAACTTATCATAAAACACATCTACAGCTAGATTTACATCATCACAATTCAGAATATCATTCCAATTTTCTTCCCTAAGCAGAACATAAAGGTGTAAAAAATCTGTTCGTTTAAAATTAAATCTATTTTCACATCCGTGAATTTTACTTGTTTTATTTTCTGTATATTTGATAGAGGCTAACAAAGGAGGATGGTGTTGATCAATGGGAATAAGTATCTCTGATTCTTCGTACAGATCGACTGTATCTATATTTGAAAGCACAAGGTCAAGGGTTCTTCCATTTTTATTTTGTACATAATTGATTTTAAATTAAACAAGTGTAAATACTTTAGGACTTCTTTAACCTTGTTGCTACCTTGACTCATATCATAATTGCTACCTGTTATTTCAGGTAAATTAAAGTCACCCATTATAATAATATTTGATGTAAATATACCTTTGATTTGAATTAGACTTTCAAAGAAGAAACTATAGTCTGTCAGATCTGAATTTGGTGGAAAATAGGCTACGCAAATAATGTACCTTACATTGTTACTGAGGAATGAAATGCATAGTGAATCAGCATTTCCTTCAACTAGATTTATTCTTTCAGTGATGATACTATCTTTACACCAATCAACACCCCTCCACCTCTGCTCTTACTAGTGAGTTGTATATTTCTGTCCTGGCGATATACATGATACCTATCGTCAAACACTTCGGAATCATAAATAGAATTATGGATCCATGTTTTAGTTAATACAATAAGATCATAAGAATTACACAAAACATTGTTATAAAATACGTTTGTCTTTGATCTGAGACCTTTGACATTCTGATAATAAATATCATAGAGTGAAGTTAACATTTAAACTTATTTAAATCACTTTCACCTTGAATTCTAATTATTTGTGAGCCATCTTCTTTCCTCATAAAAATTTTTCCGTTTCTGATCCAGAGTTATTTCACATTTTTGGAAATCTTAACTTCCCTAGCTTTCAAAAACAGTTTCCTAAGAGTAGGACAAAGACTCTCATTTATATAGATAGGATTACTGAATGTGTGGCCAATATCCAGTGTAGAAAAGTTCCTTTTTATTCTCCTTTGACAGAGAAGTTCTTCCTTGAAATACCTACGGCAGAATCGAACAATTATGGTGGGGGAGTTCGGACTGTTGCTGTTAGGGAGCCTATGGCAAGCATCAATGTCAGTTTCTTCAATACTGACATTGAGTGCTCTACCAACAGCTACCACTTTTTCACTCACATTTTCGTTCTGTTGGTGAGGAACTCCATGGATTTCTAAGGTGTTCACCCTGGAATATTGTTCAGTCAGTAATCCTCTTGCTTAAGTTTTCAATCCTTTTTTTTTAACCATTTTTCAGCGACTCGATCATGAGTAGATACGAGTCAAATTTTCTCCCATGCTCAGCAATCACAGCAGAGTTACTGTCTAGCTTTTCATGACATAGTTCTAAAGATCTGCCCATTTCCCTTTCCTGAATTTTCTGCGTGTCTTTAATTTGAATTTCTTTCCTTAAATCCACCATTTCCTTTCTAACATCCTTCAGAATTGTTAACACTTCCTTCAACGTCACTGTGTCTTCATTTTTGGCTTTCTCATCTCTAGTAGAAAAACATTCTGAACACTTCCACTGGCCACCGACTGCTCTAAGTTGCTCAATTTCCCCTTTCTTCAAGCTTACACATTTAGCATGCGATGTTCTTTTGCATTCAAAGCACTGTAATTTATCAGATTTATCTGATTTGTTTGGGAGTTTCAAATTACACACATAGCAATCGCTCATTGTAATTTAGTTTTATGGGATACTCCTAAGTAATTCTTAACGTGCATTCTTATTATTTAACTGAAATGTTTGTTGAAAAACAAAGCTGTAACAGCAAGAAATACGTCACATGCAATGTAGAGTAAATTTAGTAACACGGAGTATACACCGACATCTAGCGGACCTAAACTCTACCTTGCGAGAGAAAAATGACGTTTCAAAGGTGGTAGCATGAGGTAAGTTGGCAGAATAATCACTGTCGACAGTCTTCCATTATCGAGATCATATAACCTCCACATATTAGTTTGTCATTACACAAAGCGAATTTTGATCTCATAACTTTTATATCGAAGTTAACCACATGAGCTAATGATATTAATTTGTTATGTACTACTTACAGCAGCAGAAGACACCATTTACAGCTAATGAACAGCACATATTACATCTAAATTATACACTTTAACACGTTGAGTGCCAAGCGACCCCATATGGGTACGTGAGAGTAGTCAAGTTTTTGAACTTCACTTCCCCATATGGGGTCGTACGTTCGTTCTAAATCGAGAAATGTGCGAACCCATTTGGGTGCGCAGTAAGTATGTGATTCGAAGCTGTATAAGTTCTCTTCCTGCCATCTGCTGGTCGTCTATTTAAGTACGTGCATAGTCGCACCTTCCATTCTTCAATTCCTGTTTTGGCGCGACCCCATATGGGTACGTCGAGTGCTATGTAGGGTGAAAAAGTCATTGTCTATCTCGCGCATGGATTGTTTATGTAATTGTGCAGTGCTGCGAGTTTCCTTTTCTTTTTTTTTGAAGTCGTTACTAGTAAATCTAGCAGTAAAATACTTAGTGTAAATAGTCTGGACGATATATCGAACAAGTCAGACAATGATGCAAACGTAGTATATAGTTACATTAATTTTGAACTCGGTACAGAGCAAATAACGATCTCGCATGTTCATCCATATTGATAAATTACAGTCTTCAGCATACACATCGCCGCTGTATTCCGGGTTTCCAAGCCAGCTGTTGCAACAATTATGACCGTCTTCAACGATATAGTCACTGGTTTCCCATGTTGCACGATCATCGCTGCTGGGTTCTCTCACTCAAGTTAAATGTTATACAAATAAAATTATATACTTATTCAATATTCCGTAACTACTAATTCTTCTTATAATAATATTCTGTTACAACCTAATTAACCAAATTTACACGATTTTCACTACTTTATATGACAACATTTTATACGAAAATTTCCTAACCGAAAATCGGAAGATCGCCATTTACAAACATTTCCTGACCTAAAATCGGGGATCATACTTTTTTACGGCCCCAGTATGAACAAGCTAACACATCTCTCATAATCAACAGCGCATAACGCGTCCCTGCAAAGGAATAGGTAAGTATGACCGAGCGTCGGGACAGTAACTACTGTATAAGTACGACCCCATATGGGGGCGCGTGTTCGTGTACAATTCGTAATGACCAATACGACCCCATATGGGGTCGCAATATTTTACCTAATATACATAATAAGTTGACGTATTATATCATAAATCATCCTCATTTCAGCGATCCTTTGCTTGGTTAAGCCTGTGAATGTTTTGGCACCAGGGAGTAACTCGATGTTATTAGCTCACAGCACTAGACGGCAGTCCTATGAAATTCGGTCTGGCACTCAACGTGTTAATCGGAGCACTACCCACATACGTCTTCACACCACCATTCTTCTTTCTGTATTATTATTCCTGGAATGTCTTCTTGGAACCTGCTTCTGCCTTAAAGTACCTATACATACCCTTCCATTTTTCACTAAAATTTGTATGACTGCCAATTATGCTTGCCATCATGGTATCCTTAGCTGCCTTCTTTGCTAGATTCAATTTCCTAGTAATTTCCTTCAATTTCTCCTTACTTCCACAGCCATTTCTAACTCTATTTCTTTCCAGTGTGCACCTCCTTCTTAGTCTCTTTATTTCTCTGTTATAATAAGGTGGGTCTTTACCTCTCCTTAATACCTTTAAAGGTACAAACCTGTTTTCACATTCCTCAACAATTTCTTATAACCCATCCCAGAGTCTGTTTACATTCTTATTTACTGTTTTCCACCGATCATAATTGCTTTTTTAAAACTGCCTCATGCCTGCTTTATCAGTAGGGGCCGTACTTTTTGGTAATAGCAATACGCACGAAATTTTTCATATCTTCTTTCTAGCCTATATATGACCTTGTAGGTACCGTACCGTAACGTATTTTAGTGAAATGAAATCGTGAAATATCACAAAATCTGACTTATTACGCAAATCGTGAAAATAATCACAAAATACACCCCACTTGGTACGAAAAATGCGAAATCGTATCGGAAAAGATCTCCAATAAATGTTTAAATGCTTCTGAGAACGTGACTATTCTAGTATCCTTCTCAGTTGATTGATAGCGACGCACACAAAGCGATGAGCCCTGTGTATCGGCAGTATGTGTATTCAGTTCCGCGATCTCTAAGGCAATCATTAAAAACCGATATCTGTTATCGATTACTGCAAATGGCGTTGTGGTCATAGCAAGATCGGTTGTAGATACAGTAGTGCGCATTGTACTCTTTCGCAGTGCGAGTTCGCCACTTATGAACCATTATCAGCAAATGTCCAGCATTTAAGTACAAAAATGCTGAAAACTAAAGTCACAACAGTTTTTTTGAGGGCCGAGGAATACAACAGTGAGGCGTTCTATGTATTTGATGCTGCAAGAAAGATTCTAATGTGTTAGTACTGTAATGTTCACATTACGTGAAAACGAAGAGACACGTGTGATAAATACTGTAGAGAATCAGAAACATAAAAAGAAGAAGAATGAAGCAAATGAACATGATTTTACGCGCCAAATAACAATCGGCGATACTTTACACATCGCAAAGGAGTTGAAAAGTGATAGAGAGCAATTTGTAATAGACACAACAAAAGCATTCATGCAAGCCAGCATTTCTATAGAAAAATTGGATAATCCTGGCATGAGGACATGGATGAATATAAAAGGAAAGATAAATAATACCGACTTTATTATAAAATATGACGATATTAGTAGGCCTATTGTAAATAAATCGCACTGAGCTTGATAGCTGCAGTCGCTTAAGTGCGGCCAGTATCCAGTAATCAGGAGATAGTGGGTTCGAGCCCCGCTGTCGGCAGCCCTGAAGATGGTTTTCTGTGGTTTCCCATTTTCCTACCAGGCAAATGCCGGGGCTGAACCTTAATTAAGGGCAGGACTGCTTCCTTCCAATTCCTAGGCCTTTCTTATTCCATCGTCGCCGTAAGACATACCTGTTTTGCAAGTAATCAACTTCATTTTCCGTATCAAAATTTAATCGCTAAGTTTTACAATATTTAAAATTCTTCCACCGTTTTGATACTTTTTTTGCCTTTTGGCAAAAATTTTTATTTGTCAACAGTACATGTTTCGTTCCTTATTTAGGAACATCCTCAGCTGTTATTGTAGCTTAGGTGAATTGCTAAGATTTAAAACACGTTAATTTGCAGGTACGGTACATTGATTCATTTAAAAACTACTAAAAATACCAATTAAATTAAATGATATTAAAAACAATGTAGGGGTTAGTGTGTTAATGATGTGAGAGTGGATGATTACATAGTTGGTCAGCTTAAAAACTATGTCTATTCATTTGAATAGTTGTTAAAAATTTCATTTTGTTACAATGAAAAGTCTGTTTGCGGTTAAAAGTTTTAAAAAATGTTTGACTTCGTAACACTGTTCAAATTATTGAATTTTTTATCTTCTGTTCCTTCCAGGTAAGTTGTTATATATTATGAGTTTGCTTATGGTGCCTTTGATTGAGTCTAATGTGGAACTTTGAAGCTGATTGCTGAACAATATTTGTGAAGGGAGCTTCGTTTCAATTTCTGAAATGAAATAAAATAAGGAAATGGAAATTTGTTTAAAAAACATGTGTCTTTACATGATAACTAAATGTATAAAAAAGTTCTTCACCTTGCTATGTTAGACTCCAATTCTACTGTGACCCTGGAGGGACGTTTGTTGCTGCTTTGCGTCTTGTATAGTAATGGTGTGTGCGTTCCGTTGTATGCTCCTCCTTACGGGGACGCAAGGTTGCGGAGAGGGGAGGGGGCGTGTCGGTTACTGTCACGGCATCAACTTTAGAGGGGCTAGGGAGAGAGGATGTACAAAATGGCGGATGTTCGTTCTTATTTATCCTTTTACTATTTGTATTGCGTCTTTTGCCTAAAATTTCACGACTTGATAGTGTTCCTTCAAATATAGGATTTCTAATGTCAAAAGTTTCATTTAGGTTTGCTTTTTTGTTCTAAATAAATGTATAGATTTTCTAATGTGTTAAGGAGAGCTCCTTTGTTTATTTTATGCAATATAGTTAAATCCTGCTCTATGGTTGTAAATTGATGTCCGGTTGAACTCGTGTGTTGACCCATCGCGGAAATTATTTTATGTCTTTCAGCGTTGACATGCTCCTGGTATCTTACAGTAAAACTGCGCCCTGTTTGTCCGACATAACTTTTTTTTGCATTGGTCACACTTCAATTTATAAACTCCTGATTCAGAATGTTTGTTTTTTCCTAGGGAATTAACACTATTGTAATTAAATAATTTATGCTTTGTGTTATTGCTGGTTGAATATGCGATCTTATAATTATATTTTCTAAATAAATTGGTTACTGTGTATAAATTAAGGTTATTAAACGTGAACTTGGCGTATTTGTCTTTCTTTTTTGTTTCGGGTTTTAGGTTAGTTTGTAATTTCTGTTTGAATTTACCGATTATTTTGTTTATTATTTTTGGTTCAAAACCGTTGTATTGGGCTTGTTTGCGAATAAAGCGTAGTTCTTTTTCTCTTTCTGTGTGTGTAAGGGGTATATTAAACCCTCTATATATGTAACTGTAATAAGCTGACCTTTTTTGCGATCCTGGGTGCAATGAGTAGTTCTTTATTGTAATGGGAGTAAAAGTGGGTTTCCTGTGTATCTTGAAGATAAACTCTTCCTTTTTCCGTGTTACATTTATGTCTAAAAAGTTAATGGAGCTTTCTTTTTCTTTCTCTAATGTAAACTTTATTCTGGAATCAAGTGTATTTAATTTGTTGAGGATATCGTCACTGTTATTCTCTCTTTGATCTATTACGGCATAAGTGTCGTCCACAAAGCGTATCCATAAATTGAGACCCTCTGTTTGTCCTATTATTTTGGTATGTTCGAGGTAATCAAGATAAATATTGGCTAAGATGCCGGAAGCGGGAGCACCCATTGGGAGGCCTTCTTGTCTCAATACTTTTTTATTGAAAACACCACATCAAGTCACATGTTCCTTTGATATCAAGGACATGTATACAAATATTCCAGTGGACGAAACAATAAAAATTATCAGGAAGAATCATATAGAACATAAACAACTCGGCATACCAGAAGTAGAAGATTTCATTAATATACTTAAATTCGTTACTAAACACAATTACTTCACTTTCAATACAAAAATATACAGACAAGAAGGCCTCCCAATGGGTGCTCCCGCTTCCGGCATTTTAGCCAATATTTATCTTGATTACCTCGAACATACCAAAATAATAGGACAAATAGAAGGTCTCAATTTATGGATACGCTTTGTGGACGACACTTATGCCGTAATAGATCAAAGAGAGAATAACAGTGACGATATCCTCAGCAAATTAAATACACTTGATTCCAGAATAAAGTTTACATTAGAGAAAGAAAAAGAAAGCTCCATTAACTTTTTAGACATAAATGTAACACGGAAAAAGGAAGAGTTTATCTTCAAGATACACAGGAAACCCACTTTTACTCCCATTACAATAAAGAACTACTCATTGCACCCAGGATCGCAAAAAAGGTCAGCTTATTACAGTTACATATATAGAGGGTTTAATATACCCCTTACACACACAGAAAGAGAAAAAGAACTACGCTTTATTCGCAAACAAGCCCAATACAATGGTTTTGAACCAAAAATAATAAACAAAATAATCGGTAAATTCAAACAGAAATTACAAACTAACCTAAAACCCGAAACAAAAAAGAAAGACAAATACGCCAAGTTCACATTTAATAACCTTAATTTATACACAGTAACCAATTTATTTAGAAAATATAATTATAAGATCGCATATTCAATCAGCAATAACACAAAGCATAAATTATTTAATTACAATAGTGTTAATTCCCTAGGAAAAAACAAACATTCTGAATCAGGAGTTTATAAATTGAAGTGTCACCACTGCAAAAAAAGTTCTGTCGGACAAACAGGGTGCAGTTTTACTGTAAGATACCAGGAGCATGTCAACCCTGAAAGACATAAAAAAATTTCCGCGATGGGTCAACACATGAGTTCAACCGGACATCAATTCACAACCATAGAGCAGGATTTAACTATATTGCATAAAATAAACAAAGAAGCTCTCCTTAACACATTATAAAATCTATACATTTATTTAGAACAAAAAGCAATCAGGACAATAACCTAAATGAAACTATTGACATTAGAAATCCTATATTTGAAGGAACACTATCAAGTCTTGAAATTTTAGGCAAAAGACGCAATACAAACAGTAAAAGGATAAATAAGAACGAACCTCCGCCATTTTGTACATCCCCTCTCCCTAGCCCCTCTAAAGTTGATGCCGTGACAGTAACCGACACTCCCCCTCCCCTCTCCACAACCTTGCCTCCCCGTAAGGAGGAGCATACAACGGAACGCACACACCATTACTATACAAGACGCAAAGCAGCAACAAACGTCCCTCCAAGGTCACAGTAGAATTGGAGTCTAACATGGCAAGGTAAAGAACTTTTTTATACATTTAGTTATCATGTAAAGACACATGTTTTTTAAACAAATTTCCATTTCCTTATTTTATTTCATTTCAGAAATTGAAACGAAGCTCCCTTCACAAATATTGTTCAGCAATCAGCTTCAAAGTTCCACATTAGACTCAATCAAAGGCACCATAAGCAAACTCATAATATATAACAACTTACCTGGAAGGAACAGAATATAAAAAATTCAATAATTTGAACAGTGTTACGAAGTCAAACATTTTTTAAAACTTTTAACCGCAAACAGACTTTTCATTGTAACAAAATGAAATTTTTAACAACTATTCAAATGAATAGACATAGTTTTTAAGCTGACCAACTATGTAATCATCCACTCTCACATCATTAACACACTAACCCCTACATTGTTTTTAATATCATTTAATTTAATTGGTATTTTTAGTAGTTTTTAAATGAATCAATGTACTGAACCTGCAAATTAACGTGTTTTAAATCTTAGCAATTCACCTAAGCTACAATAACAGCTGAGGATGTTCCTAAATAAGGAACGAAACATGTACTGTTGACAAATAAAAATTTTTGCCAAAAGGCAAAAAAAGTATCAAAACGGTGGAAGAATTTTAAATATTGTAAAACTTAGAGACATACCTGTGTCGGTGCGACATAAAGCAAATAGCAAAAAAAAAAAGAGAGAAAATATAAACCGCCTGGTTGAGTTGTAATAATGTTATTGTTTTCACTACTTTTGTGGTTTTCGGAGACGCCGTGATGTCGGAATGTTGTCCCACAGGAGTTCTTTACGCGCCTGACGGGGCTGACGTATTTGAGCGCCGGACTGAGCCAGGATTGAACGTACCAACTTGGGCTCATCCCCGGCCGGGCAGCACCAGCATATCTTTCAGAGTTATATGGCTTTGCAAAATGCAGTGAAAGCACGTTGTTAGTGAAGTTTTAGGAGGTTCGATAGAAGATCACAGTACATTTGCACCAAGTGTTCGCAAGCATTATGGTTTCCGATGTCTAATGTGGTCATTGAAAGGGGCTGCTTTGTTTACAAAAATATACTTTCTGTCTGTCGCACAACTCTGAATCCTGATAATGTTGAAACCATGCGTAGTTTTTACTTTGGAGACAAGTCATTCAAAATGTAAAAACGTGTAGAACCAAAGCAAACCCCACGGCACTTAACGTTCTGAAAGGGCCTTGGACTGCCCAGTGACCGCTGCTCAGCCTGAAGACCTGCACATTACGAGGGGTCGTGTGGTCAGCACGACGACTCCTCTCGGCCTTTTTCGAGACCGAGGCCGCCATCTCACTGTCAGATAGCTCCTCAATTCTAATCAGGTAGGCTGAGTGGACCTCGAACCAGCCCTCAGATCTAGAGAAAAATCCCTGATCTGGCCGGGAATCAAACCCGGGGCCTCCTGGCGAGAGGCAGACACGCTACCCCTACACCAAGGGACCGGCAAAAACGTGTAGGCTATGTATAAATTCCTAACTTCATTTCAAGGTTTCAGTGATTTATATAGAGTTACCGGTATTTATTTCTATAACATTTTGTAGATTTGGTAACAATTTAATACATTAGAGGTGTTCACTTCAAAACCCATAATCACAAAATTAGTTAGATTTTCCCCATACAGTAAGGAATGTTTTACAAGAAACATCAATCAGTATGACAATTTATTTCACGAAATACCTACCGAAATAGTGTTAGTTTTAACATCGACATCAAGAGTTTTATTTCACCAAAAAATGAGGCCCTTATTTATCAGCCATATGGTACTGCCTAATAGTCCACTTTTGAAACCTTCCTTTCTATCACATTTATTTTTAACTACGACAAAAACAGCTTCATGATCACTAATACCATCTATTACTTCGGTTTCTCTATAGAACTCATCTGGTTTTATCAGCACCACGTCCAGGATATTTTTCCCTCTAGTTGGTTCCGTCACTTTCTGAATCAGCTGTCCTTCCCATAGTAGCTAATTTGCCATTTGTTGGTCATGCTTCCTGTCGTTCGCATTTCCTTCCCAATTGACATTTGGTAAATTCATATCTCCTGCTACAATCACATTCCTTTCCGTGTCGTGTCGCACATAGCTGATTTTCTTATCAAATAATTCTGAATCCGTGTCAGCGCTACCCTTTACCGGTCAGTACACTCCAAAGACATCAAGTTGCCTATTATCTTTAGAAATGAGCCTTACACCTAGAATTTCATGTTTCTCATCTTTAACTTTTCGTAGCTTACAAATTCTTCTTTCACCAGAATGAGTACTCCTCCTCCCACCATTCCTATCCTATCCGTACGATACACAGTCCAGTTCTGTGAGAAAATTTCTGCATCCATTATATCATTTCTCAGCCATGATTCAACTCATATTACAATATCTGGTAAATATATATCTATTAAATTACTTAATTATATTCCTTTCTTTACAATATTTCTACAGTTCAACACCAACATTTTTATGTTATCCCTACTTGACTTCCAGATCTCTGTACCCTTATCACCGCTCCCTAGACAACCTAATCTTTTCACAGTTGTGTACCCGTGTTCAAAACTCTCCTCTAGTTCATTACGCTACTGGGAAATGTCAAGAGGTACATGACTGCCTTCTCACTGAGCTGGTGGTATTCCTCACTGACATCTATCCAGAAGTTAGTACGTAGTAAGATTTTTCTTTTTAAATCAGAATTTTGAAGGATTCTTCAATGAAGGGTCTTTGTCTTTTGTTGCCATTAGTGATTATTCTCTGTGTGCCCCTGAATGACCCAGTGGGTATTCTCATGGGTACATGTATCACCAGTTGAAAAACCACTGCTGTTGAATAATATGCACTATACACACACACAGTATATCGTAGACCACTTGCATTTTCTATGAACTGATACAATTAAAAAACATGTACTAAAAGACTGAATCACACAGAACTAACTCTCTTACGGTGTTGTTGGTTATGGACACATCCTGGAAGTCTGCTGCTGAGGATAGTCACTGAGAAAACAGGTGAAATTGCTCCATGTACCATGAAAAGCAGAAGTGAGGATGATTAATTCACTGTAATGATTTTTTCTTACTCATTTGGTTAGTATGTTTTGTATCTAGGGTGGTAATTCCAGTGAAATACTGAGTGCAGTATGAATTACTGTGAATTTCACTCAAATCTCTGAGCTATTTTGTTTGTTTTGTTTCAGAGCATGCATTGCTCATCACTTAATGAATTCTCGAGACTGTTTCTTTTGCAAGACACCAATTCAGAATGTGGTGGGAATGGATGGCCAGGTGCTGCATGAGCTGATGCCAGAGAAACCAACTAATTAAAATTTCAGTTATGCAGGATTGTTTCTTTTATTTATTTCTATAGAACCTCGCAACAGTTTATGTATATGATGTTTATTTTGATAATTTTGGTTGTTTTTCTTTTTTTCTTTTAGTTAAATAAATGATGTGATGGTCAAATAAGTCAAATGAAAGTTACTGTTACATATACGTTGGTTAAAAATGAAATATTGTAGTAGAGTAATGGGCTTTACTGCGAAAAGGATTGAGAATAATAATTAACTTTTTGTACATTTGATTGAGAATAATAATGAATTTTTTGTACTTTTATCTGAATGACAATAGCCCATTAAAAGTTGACTCTTCTGTATAAATTACTCCACAAAAAGCCATCCCCTCCTATTACAATATACTAGGGGTTTATATTGATGATGGAAATATTTTTATTGCATTTCGTGAGTAAATCATTGCTTTTTATGTTG
Organism: Anabrus simplex; assembly: GCF_040414725.1. Lineage (NCBI taxonomy): Eukaryota > Metazoa > Arthropoda > Insecta > Orthoptera > Tettigoniidae > Anabrus > Anabrus simplex. Next base: position 259,461,952 of record NC_090268.1, on the reverse strand, counting down.
GTTTATTTCATAATGTGAATATTGCTTAAATTGCTTGATTTTATTGGTCTTTTGTTGGATTCTCCAATAATTTTGATCAGTCATTCTCTTCGCCGTTGGTTGTGACTATCTGAAAGCTGCCCAAAGACAGTACTTCTAGTGCACATGTACATCATTTGTACATAATGTTAGGTGTGGTTCTTATAAATTAGTTGTTTAGGTTTTTATTATGTAAGATAATTTGAACAGTTTTAATTATAGAGGTTGGAGCAATTACAAGGAAGTTGTAAAAGTCATAACAAAGACTGAAATTTAGTGTTGTTTTAAGGTGCAGATGATACCTATTCAAGAGTTGTTGCATAATATTTTCAGTCTGGTTTTGTGATTATGTGAATTCGTTACTTTCTTTTGTTATAGATTTTCTTTTCATTGTATTCTTTGTTAACCTGAAGGATTTTGTAACATTCACACATCTCAGGACAAAAGTACTGCATCTTTAGTTTTTCTTTATTTCCTAGGTTACACAGTGATCACTGAGTGTTACATAATTTTTCTCAAATTTGGTTCATAATAAAATAAATAAAATTAATTCATCTTGAAGAGTCAGAGGATGAGTATATGTGAGGAAAAACAGATGGATAGAAGGTACTTACCTCTTCATACTTTCTCCAAGCATCCCTCTACCATTGAGTATTAATGTCCCTGAAATGCTCCTTCTTTGCTCTGGCTTTAAAATGTTAATTCATCTTTTATCAAAGCATGTTCTTTCTTTGCTATTCTAGTGTTAGTTCATCAGATAAACACCATTTTAGTCATTCAGGTTCCTAGGGCTGCTTTGTAGATATTAGCTTTTTAAAGGATATTTAAATTTCTGCAAAAATTCTTATATTTTATACATTTGAAATCACATCATTTGCATATACACTATTCTTCCACCCTCCCCCAACCCCACATTCATCAGCCCTTACTTTAGTTCATATACTTTTTTACCTGGGTTTGATTGTTTTTCTTTTTTCACTTTTAATACAGAGTTCTTTCCAGTAAGGAATTCAGTTGTATATTATAACACCATGTTTATATTGGAATGAATCTTTGGATTGCTGGCATGTTAGAAATCAATTATTTTATTTGTATGTGTATTTTCTTACCATAAGCTAGCCAGTTTATTTTCTTTCAGTGTATCTTATAAAAGTGCTAATCAGTACTTTATATTGAACTAAAACTTTGAGTACTGAAACTGAATGATTAAGCCACTCTCCCACCCACCAAAACTATTAGAATGCTTCTGGTGCGTATAGATATTATCATCTCTTGCGCTAATTGAGAGGAACTGTTATTGACCTTTACATCTACTAAATATATGATTTGTTGGATGTTTTTGAGTATTAACTTTTGTCAGTCCTGAAATTATGATCACTTACGGTATCTCCATCTCAGTATCAAGTACATCATTTGGGCAATCTCTCCTTCATACTCGCCTTCCTTAATGTTAAACACAAACTAATATCCTCTTCTTTTATTCATGTTAATCCTATTACCAACAGATTCTCCACCGTGACAGCTTTTAATTATGTCAGACTGAATGCTACTTCTACTGATAACTATTGATCACAGAAAACATAGTTTTCATTAAGTGAAGGTTTGTAAAACTTTACAAAAGTTTATCTTTGAAATTTCAGTGGCCATATGAAATTATTGGCTATGTTTTTTGCTATAAAAGGCTGACTTCAAAATATTAGTTGTTAAATAGTCAGCTTGTGCTGTATGATTGTATGGTAAGGTAGCATTATTAGGCTAGAAAAGGAGAAAGTAATGGCTACTTACTGAGACAAGAACATAGATAAATTAACAAATATTTCAACAATCTTCATCATTGTGAGCAGAAGGAAAATCTGGTTGGTATGAAATGAAGGAATATAATATGTTTTTCATTATTCATACATAAGTAGGGCTATTTAACAAAGTAGAGAGAGGTTAAAAAAGTAGAAAGGGTTGATCTAAGTGAAGGTATACAATGTTCAACACTGATGTACTCTGGGCTCAAGAATGAATTGTTCTGCAAATCTAGTAGTAGATTGGAAACAAATTAGTCCCTTGATGGCACTAATTGATAGGTTGTATTGTGGAAGTTATCATGAGTGGAGAAAGGCATCAATAAACTAAATTCTCCTGCACCTTTTCTTACTCACTGAAAAATGTTAATTATGGTGCAAATCAGACATAAGCACAAAAATGCACCCAAGCTTGATATCAGATAACTTCATATAGGTTAAACTTCTTTATTCTCTTCCATCTTCTTTCTCTACTATTTACCCTCCATCTGTACCTGCTGGAATTCATATAACTTTGTGCTGTGGCTCCACTTCTTATGAAACTCTTCTTCTGCTCACAGGTATGAAGACAACATACTTTGATGTTGTAAGGTATGTTATTTCCTTGCTTTTGTGAATAACTGTCCATTTCTCCTTTTCCAACTTGACATTATTGCCTTTATTCTTTTTGATGAATATTTGTAATAAGTCAACATGGGAAAATATTATGTCATTCAGTCTGTCATGTATTTTTGTTTGTGGTAAGTATGATTTATCCCTCAGTTTTTCCATAGAACTAAAAATAATCATTTCTCTCCTAAAGGATACGGTAACTGAAACTCTTTTTTGAGTAGTGATAGATAGATATATTACACTTCTGTGCTAGTATATATGCACAAAAAAATTAGTTGTGAGAATTTCTAAAAATATTAAACCAGTGCACCATGCTGTGGTATGTTAATTGTCTCTGCATTAGCTTGATTTTGTATAGAATGATGAACAGTATTTGGCACTTGCCTTAAAATATTTTTTGTCTGGGTAAATATGATATTATTATGTTCTGTGATACATTTGAAAGAAAGTCTGATGGAATGTATGGTAGAAACTTATCTTGCAGTCTGTTGTACACGCAAAAATGTCTCGTGAACCTAAAATATTTTGTACTTAGTCATTGCCATTAGTTAAGGAGAAGAAGGATGAGTACAGACAGAGAGAGAGAGCTTCTTAATTCACTGTTCAAGGTCAGTTTGAGAATTTTTGTAGAGGAAGTATGTTGAAAGCGAGGAGATATATGTTTTGGCTTTCTTGTCCATATACTTAGGTTTCACAAGAAAAATAAACATTGTATGTCATGTGGTAAGCTGTTCTTGCACATATCCATACTCACCAATGTAATCAGATGTGCTGATGGTAGCTGTTATGGAGTGATGGTGAACACAATAGGTTTGAATTAATGTAATAAATCTCGTTATAATGAAATGTCAGAATTTAAACAGAAATGTTGGCAGTATTTATGGAAATGTAATTTTTTTTATGTTAACAGTATTAAACAACAAAACTTTATTTACAAAATACAGAAAAGATTTGAACCTAATAGGATGAGCTTTTCAAACCCTTGTTCTAACCCCTTTTGAAGACCAATGCTAGCAATTTGTCAACATATGTTTGTAGTTGTGTTGAAAGTTTCCCATAACCATTTTAATTTCTTCAAAATAGTTTTTTACTCTAAATGGTGCTTGTGCATCAGGAAGACAATACACATCTTGTTTCTAGTGAACTTGCACTCAAACATTTTCTCAGCTTGATATTGAACATTGATTTGCAAAGCTCTCATTGTGGAAACTTTTTTGGTGCTATAAGTTGAGCCATTAACATTTCTCAAGTGATTTTAAAATTTTATATATACATGTATATAGAAGTACTTTTCTTTCCTTAATTATGTCTATGTCTTTGTAATTAATATGTAACTGCTGTTTGTGTGTGTGCATGTATGTATGCATATCTTAGGAACTGCAGTCCTTATGAGATAAGTAACACACTGTATGTATATATGGACTTTTCAGATTGATTTCTCTTTTGCTCATAGGTTATTATAATAAGTAAGTAGTTAATTTTAAATATTTGGGTCCTGATTCTGTCTCAAGAAGTGAAGTTTTAAGTAGAAGATGTTCCTTAAAGTATATGGTGACGCTGGAAAGCTAGAACCTATTGCATATTAGATTAGCTATTGTTGCTAATCATGCCATTGGGCATAGAGTGAAGAAAACCTAGTTTTCATTAAGTGAACGTTTGTAAAACTATAATTTATGGAGATGGAGCTGATTGATCTATCTCAAAATAGAACTTGACCATTTCAGTGAAGTAAAAGCATGACAAAGAAGCATACTAAGTTAAATTTTTAGTTGGGGTGGCGAGTAACTTTCTTTCCCCTTTATCTCTTAGATGTCTTAGTTCTGCCTAACAGTATCTATGAAGCAAGGGATGAATCTTTTTTCCCCCTCCATAACAGTGGCTAGGAGCTGGAGGACATTTATAGGAGAAGGTTACAGACACAAAATATTTTTACATTGCAATAGTTTTTCATTTAGTTTTGTAAAAATATCTCTATAGAGAAAAATTCTGCCCAAACTGATTAGAATATTAATTTCATACATAGCTCATTTAGCAGTTGTGAAATATAAAATCTTGTATATGTATAAGTAGTTTGTACAGTATGTGGATTTATTAACTTCCTGGACATTTCCATCTGATATTTGCTTCTGTTTTGTGTAATATAGAACAATATTATTTACAGTACTTTAAAGCTTCTTATGGCGTTAACTTCATATAATATTTTGTTTCTTTAATATGTCAAGATTAAAACTAGATATATCTATAGTTCATTGTTAGAGAATGAAGTTACAGTCAATGCTAAAAATGTAAGCTTTAAATTTATATTGGACAGTATTGAGTTCATATAAAGTCTGATATAGTAACAACATTTTCTCAATTTCACAAAGGGTTTTTCTTGTCATTAAGTACGAAATTTTGCCAGTCTAGATGAATGGTTCTTGGATCCATAAACAGAACATATCCATAATAATGTAAGTGTGTCTGAAACCAGGTACTTCAATCTGTTCAAAGTTCCTAGACAACCTTGGTATGCCTCAGCCAACCATGTGATTAAAGTTAATATGGTATTATTTGTAATTCCTCTCTAACCCTCCTCCATCCTCTTCCTTCGCCACAGTCAACATTCTGAGTTTTTCAGAGACATCCTTGAAATTTCATGGAAGTCCGTCCATCTTGTTCTGTGGCATTTGCTCTACAGTGTATTTCGTGTTGCAGAAGCTCAATCACAACACGAATTGCATCATATTGAACATATCCAGACACATGTGTAAAACACTAACAATTAATTACAGTGATGTAATAAATCTCAACAATAATTTTGGTTCTGTATTCCTATGTATTTTTCATTCATATCTGTGCTAGAATTCCCAATACTTCGATTCTTTGATTGATACACATTATAAGGTTTAAATAATTCTCTCATTGATATAAAATAAAAAATAAGTTATATATGTTACATTATTTATTTTTAACATAGATAAAAATGAGGAAAAGAAAACTTTATAATTATTCAGTATCAACACAGCATATGAGATGAATAGCAACATCCATCAGTGGAAATTTATATCTTTCAAGTTTTTTATTCTTATTTGTGCAAAAAATGAAGAATTGAAATGAGGGAAAATATTAAAAATTGTTTTAGATTAGATCATCTCTTTAATTTAGTTATAGGACACATTGAAATGGGCCCTCTTGTCTAACCTTTAGAAAAATGACTTTTAGTCAGGAAGGTAATTTGTCTGCATAGTTTGTTGAGGAAGCTCCAGAAGATTATTCAGGCTCATTGAAATAAAGTTTAGAAAATAGCAACTGAAATCTGTTCATGTGACTACGTTATCTTGATAGTCTAATATCCCATCTAGGGAGGTGATGGAACCTGAAGTACGAGAGGCTCAAGACTTCCCTGGAACTCATTACAAGTGCATCATTATTACCAGTGTGTCCATGTTATCAATGACATTTGGTTTTCCACTTTTTATATACTTTGTCTTCATTCTCTATCACTTATTTCTACACTAGCTAATGAACACCATCAAACTGCAATGGAATAATGGTAAGAAACAGTGTAATGCCCTGGATGATCAGTCAAGTTTGCCAAGAACTGCTGCTACTCGATCTTCTGGCTCACTGAATCTCGCCATGAGTGAGGTATTAGGCACAGACCACTTTATGATGATAGAACTAACTTCTTCAGATTCAGGACTAACCTCCCAAGTTTTCAAAGCTGGCGTTACTCGATTCCCTTGCCCGTGACTGTCAAATACAAAGACCTGCACCACTAGGCGAGTTGAACATGCCCTTGGATACTCCCAGTACTTAATAAATAAATAAATAAATAAATATAGAAAACTATCACTTAAAACATCAAAATGTAAGCAGTATGTTATATCAGCAGAAGAACGGACTGCAAGATCATCTAGAATGATGAAGTTTTGGGAAAAGAAGAAATTATCAAGTTTTAAAAAATGAACTTTTTTATGTACTTACTTTATTTTACTTTATTTTATTGTGTAAGGTGATTTTGGTGCTCCAATGTGGGCATAAACAGCATAAATAAATAAATAAATAAATAAATAAATAAATAAATCTGGATTCCCATTATCATCTTAGCCATCACCAATATTTTTACTTACTGAGTCTTCGTCAGATTTTAAGTTACTGAGGCCATCAGATGAATCACAAGTGGAGTCTGAATTTATTGGAGTAGTCAGATTGTGGTTCGTCCTCTTGCCACTTCCATTGTAAATCATCTTTGTGTAGATTCTCTTCCCTTTTCCATCTATTTTTCACAACTAAAAAGCGAATCTAAGTGGTAAGGTAACTACAACTGTGATCATAGTACACTAACAATATTGAAGGGTATAAACCTTATTTTTCAGTACCAGTGGATACATGCTGTATATCCTAGTAATGAGATAATAGAATAATCAGTCTTTTATCTGCCTACTGAGAACTGAAATCACCCCTAGAGATCATAGAATAATTCTGAAGCAACAGCTGTTGACTGACAAGGGGGGAAGTGACAAGGCCGGACTGTACCACACCATTTGTTAGTTGCAGTCGAGTTGATTATATGAACATGTCAGACGTATGATAGCAGTGATGCGATACACTAGAGAGCAGAAGATACCATCATTATCCGGAGGCTCCATAGCATAAGCAGACAGGAACTAAGACAGTATTTATTTACATTCTGGTTTACTCTGCCAGATGGGCAATCTGTGGCTAAGTTTCAGTTAATTTCATTGGGTAAACACCTTATGTTTCACTAAAGATCTTTTTCATCCCGACATTGTACAGGGCATTCCGATCCTAGTACCACGCGTGCTCCCTGGGCCTGACCTCCGTTGCCTGGGTCTGGCATTTCGCAGTTGAATGAAAAGTGGGGAAGTGACAAGGCCGGACTGTACCTCACCATTTGTTAGTTGCAGTCGAGTTGATTATATGAACATGTCAGACATATGATAGCAGTGATGCGATACACTAGAGAGCAGAAGATACCATCATTATCCGGAGGCTCCATAGCCATTGACTGTATTGCAATTGTTTAAGAAGTAAAGAGAAACAGGTTCTGTTTCCAATAGAAAGAAGCAGTGTTCTAAACAAGCTGTCACTGAGGAATGGCTTCAAGGTATTTTATATTGTATGTGATAAACCTCGTGATCAGTTCTGTATTGACTTACAACTGTACGTACATACATACATGCATACATACATACATAATCATTATAGACTGTTATGCCTTTCAGCGTTCAGTCTGCAAGCCTCTGTGAATTTGCTAAACGTCGCCACAATCCTTGTTTTGCAACTAGTGTTGTGGCCTCATTTAGTTCTATACCTCTTATCTTTAAATTGTTAGAAACCGAGTCTAACCATCGTCGTCTTGGTCTACCTCTACTTCTCTTACCCTCCATAACAGAGTCCATTATTTTCCTAGGTAACCTATCCTCCTCCATTCGCCACATATGACCTCACCACCGAAGCTGGTTTATGCGTACAGCTTCATCCTTCGAGTTCATTCCTAAATTAGCCTTTATATCCTCATTTCGAGTACCCTCCTGCCATTGTTCCCACCTGTTTGTAACAGCAATCATTCTCGCTACTTTCATGTCTGTTACTTCTAACTTATGAATAAGATATCCTGAGTCCACCCAGCTTTCGCTCCTGTAAAGCAAAGTTGGTCTGAAAACAGACCGATGTAAAGATAGTTTTGTCTGGGAGCTGACTTCCTTCTTACAGAATACTGTTGATCGCAACTGCGAGCTCACTGCATTAGCTTTATGACACCTTGATTCAATCTCACTTACCATATTACCATCTGGGGAGAACACACAACCTAAATACTTGAAATTATCGATCTGTTCTAGCTTTGTATCACCCATCTGACATTCAGTTCTGTTGAATTTCTTTCCTACCGACATCAATTTAGTCTTCGAGAGGCTAATTTTCATACCATCCTCATTGCACCTATTTTCAAGTTCCAAGATATTACACTGCAGTTTTTCGGCACAGTCTGCCATTAAGACCAAGTCGTCAGATTAGGCCAGACTGCTTACTACATTTCCACCTAACTGAATCCCTCCCTGCCATTTTATACCTTTCAGCAGATGATCCATGTAAACTACGAACAGCAAAGGTGAAAGATTACAGCCTTGCCTAATCCCTGTAAGTACCCTGAACCAAGAGCTCATTCTACCATCAATTCTCACTGAAGCCCAATTGTCAACATAAATGCCTTTGATTGATTTTAATAATCTACCTTTAATTCCATAGTCCCCCAGTATAGTGAACATCTTTTCCATCAGTACCCTGTCATATGCTTTCTGTAGATCTACGAAACATAAACGCAACTGCCTATTCCTCTGGTAGCATTTTTCAATTACGTGGCGCATACTGAAAATCTGATCCTGACAGCCTCTCTGTGGTCTGAAACCACACTGGTTTTCATCCAACTTTCTCTCAACGACTGATCACACCCTCCCTTCCAAGATGCCAGTGAATACTTTGCCTGGTATACCAATCAATGAGATACCTCGATAGTTGTTGCAATTCTTCCTGTTCCCTTGCTTATAGAATAGTGCAGTTACTGCTTTTGTCCAATCTGAAGGTACGTTACCAACACTCCATGCTAATTTTACTACTCTATGAAGCCATTTCATCCCTGCCTTCCCACTATACTTCACCATTTCAGGTTTAATTTCATCTATTCCTGCTGCTGTATGGCAATGGAGTTTATTTACCATCCTTTCCATTTCCTCAAGCATAATTTCACCAACATCATTTTCCTCCTGGCCATGAGCTTGGCTGTTTGCAACACCAGCATGATGATTTCCTTTTACATTGAGAAGATGTTCAAAATATTCCCTCCACCTCTCCAGTCATTCCCTGGGATCTATTATGAGTTCACCTGAATTATTCAAAACACTGTTCATTTCCTTTTTCCCTCCCTAAGATTCTTTATTACTGTCCAGAAAGGTTTCCCTGCTGTTTGACCTAGCCTTTCCAGGTTCAAACCAAAATCTTACCACGACTTCTTTTTGGATTCAACAACTATTTGTTTTGCTCTGTTTCTTTCATTTACGTACAAATCCCTGTCTGCCTTGGCCCTTGTTTGGAGACATTTCTGATAAGCCTTCTTTTTATGTTTACAGGCTGCTCTCACTTCATCATTCCACCAAGATGTTCGCCTTTTCCCATCTTTACACACAGTTGTTCCAAGGCATTCCCTTGCTGTTTCTACTACAGCATCCCTGTATGCCACCCATTCACTTTCTATATCCTGAATCTGCTTACTGTCTACTGTTCAAACCTTCTCACTAATCATATCCATGTACTTGTGTCTAATTTCCTTGTCCTGGAGAATTTCTACCCTTATTCGTTTGCAGACGGATTTCACTTTCTCTACCCTAGGCCTAGAGATACTTAGTTCACTACAGATCAGATAGTGGTCTGTACCATCGAAAAATCTGCAGAAAACTTGTACATTCCTAACAGATTTCCTGAATTCGAAGTCTGTTTAGATATAGTCTATTATGGATCTGGTACCCCTAGCCTCATGTGTAGCGGTGAATAGCCTTATGCTTGAAGAATGTATTCGTAACAGCTAAACCCATACTAGCACAGAAGTCCAGCAAACGCTTCCCATTCCCATTAGCTTCCATATCTTCCCCACATTTACCAATCACCTTTTCGTATCCTTCAGTTCTATTTCCAACTCTCGCATTGAAATCGCCCATTAGCACTATTCCATCCTTGCTGTTGACCCTGACCACGATGTCACTCAATGCTTCATAAAACTTGTCAACTTCATCGTCATCTGCACCCTCACATGGTGAATACACGGACACAATTCTAGTCCTAATTCCTCCAACTGACAGATCTACCCACATCATTCGCTCATTTACATGCCTAACGGAAACTATGTTGCATGCAATGGTATTCCTGATAAAGAGCCCTACTCCAGACTCTGCCCTTCCCTTTCTAACACCCGTCAAGTACACTTTATAATCTCCTATCTTTCCTCGTTATCTCCCCTCATCCGAATATCACTTACTCCTAGCACATCCAGATGCATCCTCTTTGCTGACTCAGCCAGTTCTACTTTCTTTCTTCCATAAGCCCCATTAATATTGATAGCTCCCCATCGAATTCCATTTCGTTCGCCAAGTTGTTTCCAAGGAGTCCCTCGTCTGTCAAATGGGACTCCGTTACCCCCATAGGTCTGAGACTTGCTTAAAACGTTCTGAGCTCGGTAAATTCGTGAAGCAGGATGCTACCCTACTTGCACATAGTCCAAGTGAGGATCTCTCCTCTAACGGGTTATGGACCACCAGTGAATTGTATAGTCCTAGCTTAAGTGCGGCCAGTATCCATTAATCGGGAGATAGTGGGTTCGAGCAGCTCTGGTTTTCCGTGGTTTCCCATTTTCACACCAGGCAAATGCCGGGGCTGTACCTTAATTAAGGCCATGGCCGCTTCCTTCCAATTTCTAGGCCTTCCCTATTCCATCGTCGCCGTAAGACATATCTGTGTTGGTGCGACGTAAAGCAAATAGCAAAAAAAGAATAGTCCCAGCCGCCTGAACACAAGGAGGGCCATGACTCAGAATATGTCCGAGATGCCCACTCCCATTCCATAGCAATTGGTATCCCGACTCTCAGGACCACTTACTGGGCCACTCAGCCATTGCCCATGATTCACGAACTAGGACGTGACTACAGTAACCCACAAACATGAACTGTAATCTGACAAAATTTCTTATAAGGAAAGTATAAAAGTCAAATCCACCTATTCAGTACAATTATGTAAACAGTTATTATTAGTACATGTTTTGGAGCCTTTTTGGAGCTGTACCGGGAACATGTATACATCAAGTATTTCACATGGTAATTATAAGTTGTTGATAAACTTAACCGTAATAGGTATTTTACTTGATCCTTTATTGACGTGTCTAAATCTATTAAAGAAACTATTTAAAATAGTTTATGTTGGGTCCACCTTGTCAATACACTTTTAATGATTGAAAATTATTTATTCTATCATACATGTTGGACGTGAGAGAAATTAACTCACTTGGGCTTGCCTCAGCACCTGTTTCTAAGTCTGACAGGGGTCGGTTAGTCTACCTGCCAGTGTAACAGCCGCTATAAGCTGGATCACGGCCAAGGCTAAATTGTGTCATACACTCTAGAACCGTACATAGCAGAAAATGGAAAACTTCTGTAATAATCAGCATAGCAGAATAAAAACTACATCACTGTGGTTGTCACGTCTCAAATGTCTCCTCACGTGAAGTTTAAGAAAACCCCTCCAAGGAATCAAATGTTCAGCTTTAAATGAATCGGGTCATGAAGATGTCGTGTAGCTTGGACAGGTATAAAAAGCGTTGCTTCGGCCAGATAGGAGGAGTAACAACTGGTTGTCCGTCCCAGTTGGATCTATTTAATATTAAGAATTTCATTGTTCAATAAGCATTGCCAGTTGGACCTGTCGCGGGATACGCAGAGATTGTGCTCAAAGGACTTAGCTCTGCATGAGTGACTACAGAAATACGAGTGTGATGGAACTATAAATCGTAAATGTGAAAGTGAATTTAGAAATATTCCAAGTGTATGCATTATTAAGGTCTATAACAGGACTTGTGATATAAACCATAGAGTATTTCAAATGTAGTAGGAAATTCAACACAAGCTTTGAACATTTCATGTGCCGTTGTGTATAATTAACTTTGTGAATTTTTAATTCAAGTGTCTTAAGTGTAATAGACATTTCTCAAGTGTAAATATTTCTCATACTCCAAGTGAATAATTAACTTCAACTTTTGGTCTTTCGAGTATTACAAATGTAATAGACGTTTTCCAATGAAACTTCAGAATTTCTCATGTGATTTAGTAACCACATAACTTTGCAAATATTGCTAAAGAACAGTGATAGAATAGACAAGTGTCTTAGCAACATTTGTTGTGTGTTCACAAACTTTGAAGTCACAATAGCCGTGCTTAACTTGTAGATATTACTCGAATGACTTTAATATTTTTTTAATGATTTAAACCATTTCTGTAGAGTTAGAACTGTGATTAAACAATTCTATGAACTGTTCATTTACATTAAAACTGTGTAAGAATACAATCAAATAGGACAATGACTAAGCAGTGCCGAATCACGCAAATAAACTCGTATAACTCAAATAAGCAGTGTTCGTGTGTAAAGATTGTTATGTCCTATAGTAATTTGTTATGGCAAACATTATCTGTTTCCAGAACTTTCAAAACTTTATTCTTTAAAGGTAATAAGCAAACACCAGCAATTTATTTAATTTTAATTAACCCCTCCACTTCAACCAAGGGTCCATTCAATTCAGCCATTAGACTGAACTATAACACAGTGTTGACCAGTGCTGATAGGGCTTACAAATATTTCAATATAAGCCAATTAACCTGGGCCTCAGACGATTCGGGATCTATTAATCCTATTCTTGCCCATGTCAACGAGAAAGCCTGCTTTCTTTTAGAGATCACCAACGAATTTAACCTTCACCAAGTTTGTGGTTTTCCAACACGAGGAAATAACTTCCTGGACCTTGCTTTCGTGTCTGAAAAAGTCACTAATAATACCCTGTGTGAAGCAACAGAACAGTTAGTACAATCAGATCATTCTGCGCTTGAGCTTAGACTTCATATTTCCTGTGTTCCTCGTTTACCACAGACTACAAGATCATTCCTTTGAACAAAAGCAGACTTTCCCCATCTACGAAATATCTTATCCCGTTGTCCGTGGAACTTGCTCGAATCCTGTCCATCTCTTGATGCCGCAGTTGACTTGTTTTATGACTTACTGCACAGCGCTCTTAAGGACGCCGTACCTTCCCACATAATGAAGACTAGGCATCTTCCCTCTTGGTATGATTCCGAACTTACAGACAAAATGCGGGCAATGGAAAGAGCAAGGAAACGAGCAGCAAGGTCTTCACTTCCTTCAGATTACATCAAATTCGCGGCGCTAAGAAAGGAATACAAACAAATACAGCGGAGAAAGTACAGGGATTATGTCGGGTCTGTTGAGGAAGATATTATCAGACATCCACAAAGATTTTGGAAATTTATTAATTGCAAATAAAAATTTTTTTTTTTTTTTTGCTAGGGGCTTTACGTCGCGCCGACACAGATAGGTCTTATGGCGACGATGGGATAGGAAAGGCCTAGGAGTTGGAAGGAAGCGGCCGTGGCCTTAAGGTACAGCCCCAGCATTTGCCTGGTGTGAAAATGGGAAACCACGGAAACCATTTTCAGGGCTGCCGATAGTGGGATTCGAACCTACTATCTCCCGGATGCAAGCTCACAGCCGCGCGCCTCTACGCTCACGGCCAACTCGCCCGGTAAAATCAAAATCTAGGCGGCTACCATCTGTGATGATTAATGAAGACAAGGAAATTAGCTCATTGAAAGAAATTCTGGATAACTTTGCTGACACTTTCAAAACATTCCATCCACCCAGTGTTCCCTGTAATTCTCACACCGAACAATTTGGGGAAATTAATTTATCACCAGTAGTAACTTCGGCATCGGAAGTCTGCAACATCTTGAAGTTGATGGATGCGAAGAAGTCTTGTGGTCCAGATCAAATTCCAGGAATTGTGTTACGTGAGTGTGCTGAGGAGCTGGCAACCCCACTAGCCACGATAATCAACTGGTCTCTTCGTACAGGCAATTTCCCGTCCAAATGGAAGAAAGGATATGTTATTCCAGTTTTTAAGAAAGGTGACAGATCTTTATTTGTCAATTACAGACCAGTAGTTCTTCTTTCACTCATTTCCAAAGTAGCGGAAAGAGTCGTATACAAAGCCGTGCACAGTGCAGTCAGTGGTTTAATTAATATTAACCAGCATGGTTTTGTCCAAAAACGCTCAACTACCACCAATCTTGCTGTGTACTCCCACTTCATATCTAGCGCTCTGGACAATTGCAAGCAGGTTGATGCCGTGTACACGGACTTTTCCAAGGCTTTCGACTCAGTGCAGCATAATGCTCTTCTGACTAAGTTGTCAGCATATGGCATTCATGAAAGCTTGCTTGAATGGTTTAAATGCTATCTTTATGAAAGAAGGTATTCAGTAAAATACAAGTGTATCATTTCTCGCCCTTATCAGCCTATGTCTGGCGTCCCACAAGGTTCACTACTGGGACCTTTGTTTTCTTCTATTTGTTAATGATCTGCCATCACAAATCCATTCGAGCAACTACCTGCTCTATGCTTATGATCTTAAAATCTACAGGATAATTGAAAAGATAAGTGACTGTGAATTGTTACAATCTGATATAAATAATATTAGTGATTGATGCAAAAAGTGGCATTTAACCCTAAATATTTCGAAGTGCAGTGCAATATCCTTCACGAGAAAAATGCAAGTTAATGTATTCAATTATCATGTAGGGGAATCAAGAAGTAAAGTGTGTTAATAAAATTTACGATCGTGGTATTATCTTTAGTAATCAGAATGGTCTATCTTTCAATGAGCATGTGTTAAATATCGCTAACAAGGAATTTAAAACGTTAGGCTTCCTCAAAAGAAATTGCAAGAGTTTTAAATCTGTTGCCCCATTGAAAACCCTGTATTTTTTGCTTATACGATCTAGTCTAGAGTACTGTTCTGAAGTGTGGATCTCCTCACAGCAATACTTAGTTAATGCGTTAGAGCGAGTACAGATCAGATTAAATTGAAATAATAAACATGGTAGTTCAACCTATTCAATACAAGTAAATAAGAGATGTAGAGATTACATTCTTATTTAATTAAAAGTGGAAATGGTACCGGTTTCGACCCCAGTCTGGGTCATCATCAGCCGATTATAACTCGAAAAACAATGCATAAGTAAGAAAGAAGTTAACGGTCAAGTCCACACAATATCAGTTGAAGAGGCAATATAAAAATGACAGGGGTAGGCACTGTAAAATTCAGACGAAGTGGAATGTAAGTCACTTAAAAGAAGTAGTGTGTAATCTTCCGAGCATCAGCATGGCACACGCAATGTTTGGCACTGTCTCACAATGTTCACGAAAAGCAGAGAACAGTTAAATAAGCCAGACTGCATACACCGTCAGGCACAAAGTCACAACACAATCCAAATATGAAGATCTAAAGTCGTGAAGAAGCAGAAGACGAGCAGCTCAACCGAAGTAACTTGCAAGCTCCAGAAGATCGGCGCGCTGTTTACAATGTCAAGTGCTGTAGTTTCATACGCTGACGGAGATTGAAGGGTAGATTAATGATCAAGTATTTGCTTAGTTCACGAAAATGTACCTATATATATATATATATATATATATATATATATATATATATACACTTATAATATGATTCAATATAATTGAATACGTAATTATGATTTGAAGATTTTTAGAACAGATCAGATTCTCAAAATGGATCAGTAAAAAGTGTTTTGGTATCAAGCTGTCATCGACAGATTATGATTCGTTTTGTACAAACGTGTATTGAGTCGCTTAGGACTAGGCGCAGGTATGTCAACGCACGTTTCATACACAAATGTATCAGTAATTTCCTTGACTGTCCCAGTTTACTCCAGTTGCTACCAATTCATGTTCCTTCCCACAATACCTGACAGGCTGTCACCTTTCACTTACCCAGGTGCAGAACGGAATCACACAGGAGCTCTTGGTTTATGCAGACCCTAAGATCCCTGAACGAAATTAGCGGGATAGTGGATATTTTTCACTCGTCAGCTAGTGAAATTCGCAGACATCTTATGGACGCTTCATAGACAGAGTGTTTCTTGTATCTTGTTCTGCCCATTTAGTAACTGAAAGTTATACTTCCTTCCTTCCTTCCTTCCTTCCTTCCTTCCTTCCTTCCTTCCTTCCTTCCTTCCTTCCTTCCTTCCTTCCTTCGGTCATTTCAAATGTATAAACACTTTCCTGTTTTCATGTCTTTTTTTCCTTCCTTATGTGTTTTGTAAATATGTATATATTATATATTGCTTAGTTATAATTAGTGGTAATAGTAAGTTCTGTTAATATTGTTATTATTTGAATGTATTATATCATCTGTAATTGGAGAATCAATAACTCTGTTGATGATAAATAAACAAATGAAATCAAATCAAACCAAGAGTATGTGTCACGGCCATCTTGATATATAGAGGCCTGCTACCTACAGTTGTGACGTCACGCGTATTGTGCTCAGTTCCGTCGTCATGTGTAATTCCTATATTGCTGATATGATACTTTTTATCATAATGTGACAAACAAAATGCAATAATAAGCCTATAAACATATAATATCGAAGAAACACTATCAAAAGAATAGATATGAATACACAAGTATATGCACTCAAGGTAGTACAGGGTGATTAATTATATATAATAATTTCGTGTGGCTATTTCTAGCCGAGTGCAGCCCTTGTAAGGCAAACCCTCCGATAAGGGTGGGCGGCATCTGCCATGTGTAGGTAACTGCGTGTTATTGTGGTGGAGGAGTGTGTTATGTGTGGTGTGTGAGTTACAGGGATGTTGGGGACAACACAAACACCCAGCCCCCGGGCCACTGGAATTAACCATTGAAGGTTAAAATCCCCGACCCGGCCGGGAATCGAACCCGGGACCCTTTGAACTGAAGGCCAGTACGCTAACCATTCAGCCAACGAGTCGGACAGGGTGATTAACTTAAAAGTACAGAGCAGACTGCCGAGGATTAGGCGCTTGGAAGCGGAGACAGCGAGCGCAGTGCCCGCAATGACAAGCAGGCATAGTCAGCTCAAAGAAGCGGCATGATTACACCTATAGAAACTAAACGAAACTGAACTCGCTGGCTACATAGATGCTCTGGACAAATAAGTAAATGAATAAACAAATAAATAACTAGGAAATTAAACTGAACTCGCCAGTATTTACAGACGATGCTGAAAGTGATCTCCTTCAGCTGCAATGCAAGCTTCACATCTTATTTCGAAACACACTTTGTAGTTCATGGACACTGATAGAACGCACAATGTTCCTAATTTCAATTTTTAATTCTTCTGCAGTTCAAGGATTATTCCTATAAACTTTTCCTTTGAGATTTCCCCACAGATAAAAATCACATATGCTTAAATCAGGTGAACGATGGGGGCCATAAGCCTTTATTGATGATCTGATCATCATCGAACACTTCCCGTAACCGTCACATAAAACTACATGGCATATGTGCCGTTACACTATCCTGCTGGAAATAGCCATACCTTTTCTCTTCTTCACTCAGTTCAGCTAAAAATGGTTCCAGAATGTTGTGAATATAACGGTCAGAAGTAATCGTGTCCTGAAAAACTATCGAACTGATAAATCGTCGAGCACTGATAGCGCACCACACACCCACCTTCATATCGTGCAGAGGTCTTGGCTGTAAAATGTGTGGGTTGTCTGTATCCCAGATTTTATTGTTTATGAATGTTTCTCTTCAATGGAACCTGTTGCTGATATGCTTCCTAGGTATTTGAATTTGTTGGACATCTTGACTTGTTTACCCTTTATTTCAATGTAACCTTCATGTTGACCATTTCTCTGCATAACCAACACTTCACTTTTTTCCCTACGGAATCTTAGGCTGTACCCTTTAGCTGTTGCTGTCCATGCATTGATCTGATCTTGAAGTTCCTACTTGGAATCTCCCCATATACAGATGTCATCAGCAAATAGCATGACTTTCATTTTGTTGTCACCAACATTTTGGCATACTTGTTGTTGAATCTCATTCATCACAGTAATGAAGAGAAGAGGTGACAGAACTCCACCTTGTCTTAGGCCCGTAGTTATTCTAAAGGGTTCCGTCATTCCTGATGGTGTTTTGACGCGACTACTGATGTCTTCAAATAAATTCTCAATTCATTTTTTTATGTCATTATTGATTCCACTGTTTCTCAACACTTCAAAGACTCTGTCCCTGTTTACAGCAACAAAGGCCTTTTTGATATCCAATTAGGCCAGCCAAAGGACCTTATTATGTTCATAATACTTCTCCATTAGCTGACGCAGTTCAAATATTAGATCAACTGTTGGTCTGCCTTACTGGAACCCATATTGTTCCTCTGATTAATTCTATCAATGGTCTTATTTTCCTTTCTAATATCCTTTCATACAGCTTTCCCATTTGGGAATTTAATGTAATTTCTCTGTAATTGGAACATTTCTACCTGTCACCTGAAAGAGTGGAATGATACCTTTTTTTCCAATCTGCTGCTATCTGCCCATCCTTCCATATCTTGTGAAAAAGTCTATACATCCACTGCTTTCCTGCATCACCCATTGACCTGATCATTTCACCACACACTTCATCAATGCCTGGAGATTTTCCTGTTTTGGTGTATTTCCATGCATATTCTTCATCATTCCATGTCAGATCTGTTATAGTGTCTTCCATCATTAACTAATCTATCTAATGGAATGTTTGTGATATCATTCACATTTACAGCTTATCAAAATAATTCTTCCATTCTTCTTTGATCTCTCGGTCATCTGTAATGAGATACCCACCATCACTAGTCAGATAATTAGTCTGTTCTTTGTCCCTCCTCCTATTCATCATTCCATACAACATTTTCCTCTTGTCATCTATAACTTCATTTAGTTTATCACTCCCTTCATTCCACCATTTTTTTCTTTCTGCTCTGACAACCTGCTTAGATTTTTTTTTCGCCAACTTATAGAGTTCTTTGTCGTTATCTGTTCGACTTCTGAAATATTTTCTGTAGGCATTGTCCTTTTTAAGGACTGTGTCTCTTGTTTCATCATTCCACCATGTTGTCTCTTTCCATTTCCTTTCGCCATTTGTTCTTCCACATGTCTCCTCTGCTGTCTTGACGAAGCATTCCTTGAAATTTTTCCATTCTTCTTCAACTGTTCCAGTGTCTGTTTTTGGTATTCGCTGCTGAATTTTTTCTTGATGTTCTGTGGCCTTCTCTTTATCCTTCAATTTCCATACCTTTAATTTCTTGTCCTGGATGGTTCTTATTTCCTTCAACTTTTTAAACCTGAAACAACTAACAAGGAGCATATGATTATTGTCAAGAGACACTTGGGATCACTTTCACATCCAGTAACATTTCTTGCATATGTTTATCTACCATAATATAATCAATGATGGACTCCTGTTGTCCATTCCATCCATATCTGGTGATCTTGTGACTTTTCTGTTTGTGACACCAGGTATTACCAATAACTATGTTATTTCTCAGACAGAAATCTAGGAGTTTGCTTCCCTCAGTGTTCCTTAGTCCCCATCCATGTGTACCCATGATGCTCTCACAACCTTGCCTATCAGATCCTACTTGGGCATTCATGTCACCAATAACAATGGTTCCTTCACCTCTAACTTGCTCTTTCAAGGATTCTTCAAATAGGTCTTTCCTTGAACTATCACAGCCTACTTCATAGCACTGAATTATACTAATGTTCTGGGTAGGGTTTAATTTTAGATTGACTTGGATAATCCTGTGGATAATCCTGTCAGATTTTAAGTTTATGTCTGTTACATACTGTTTCATTGAATGGTCCATTATAACACTCACTCCATTCTTAGCTGAACTTCCTCCCGACCAATATAGATGGTAACCTTCTCTGAGTTCTTTTGATCCTCGTCCCTTCCACTTGGTTTTGCTCAGTCCTAGTACATTAATATTCCTCATTTTCATCAAATAAACACACACTTATATTTTCCCTGTCAGAGTAATGATATTCAGAGTTGCTACTCTGATTGTGGTCGTTATCCTGTAGATTTTAGTTCTGTTGTTGGATCTTGATTGAGCATCGAGCATTGAGCTGTCATTAATATCAATACCAGGAGAATCCTTATTGGGTTTGTTTAACATTCCGAGGCTTCTTTTGGTTTTGAAAGCAATTAAAATTTCTCTCTTCCACTGACTTGCTAGGCCTAAGGTTTCAGAGGATTTTCTGTCAGGGATTGTCTCCCTTAGCCTTTGGCAGTCCCTTGCCTCACTGCAAGGCAACAGCTGATGAGTTTATGTGTCATTTCCTACACAAAGGTCTCATCTAACCTTCTAAGGGAGAACTCCTCCCCTAGTTTGTAGGGTTTGGTATCGGCCGCCCAATCCTCGGCCAGACAGCTGCTACTGTTGCATACTGTAGCAGAGTCTTTCCTGACCTGACCTGACATATACGTAAACATCTGGTTCAAAATGACATTGAAATTGAACCATAGATGAAAGCCCCACGAATTTATGAATTCATCATGAAAAATTACTTGAATACCTCTAAACAAAGGGTAATTAAAATATAGTCCAGTAGTAGTTAAACATCCGATAGATCTAACAGCATTACTAGAATGTTCATTCATGAGTTACATAAGTTTTAAAATGTGTGTGTTATCTTCTTTAAGAAGAAAAATGTTCCATCATTCAACTGAGATAATAAACATAAACATGTTGCCTATGTTGTGACCAATATAGAATCAGAGATAAAACATTTGCTGTAGAATACACTAGTAGAAGTCATTCATCAGAGTATTATAATTCATGAAGGCTGTGCATGTATTCAACCTTAGTTATAATAATAGGATGAATGATTAATACTTGTAAATACTGTGTCAAATATTTTAAATTCCATATTGGTCAAAACATAACCAATATGTTGATGTTCATTATCTCATTTGAAGGATGGAACATATTTCTTCTTAAAGAAGGTAACACTCACATTTTAAAACTTATGAGTGTAACTCATTAATGAACATTCTAGTACTGTTGTTAGACAGAGAGGATGTTTACTCATGGACTATATTTTAATTACCTTTTGTTCTGTAATTATCAAGTAATTTTAGTGTTTTTGTGAATTGTTCAATTTCAATATTGTTTTGAACTAGATGTTTAAAATTCACAATACCATTATTTTGACATGTATTATAAATGAAAAATAGGACATTTTAAGATTTTGAAGTATACATGTTTGGACATGTTGCCAAAAAAATGTAAATATGTTCTTTGTAAAATATTAC
The DNA here is from genome assembly GCF_040414725.1 of Anabrus simplex. NCBI lineage: Eukaryota > Metazoa > Arthropoda > Insecta > Orthoptera > Tettigoniidae > Anabrus > Anabrus simplex. Next base: position 259,440,560 of record NC_090268.1, on the reverse strand, counting down.
TTCTATACGTAATATTATTAGTAATGATTATTAGCTAACGAAGGCCCAAAAGGGTCCAAAACATGTACAAATTGTTTCAATAAATTGTATTGAATAGGTGGATTTGACATGTATATAATGTATGTGTGTATGTACAGTCCTCAGCTCTAAGGCTGGTTGGATCGTCAATAGCTCCAACATTAGCTGTCATAGATGGCCTAGGCAACACTGAAGAGGCATACTAGGGAAATGAGTGAAGTAGTTTCCAGTTGCTTTCCTTACTGAGACAGAAATGGCTATTACATATCGGTCTGCAAAACCCACTGAAATTCCTGCACCAACCGACCCTATGAGAAACATTTTTGCACTATTCATAGCAGGGACTGGCTGCATAAGGAATGTCATTACTAGCATCACTCATACCTCAGTCACTTTCATATTGTCAAAGCCAAGAATAAGACTGAGACAGATCAATAAAAGTAACAAAATAGCTCTATCCCATTCAGAAGACATAGTGCACTGTAAACACTAGGTCTCGCCAGCAAAGGCATATTTGATTTCTATAATTTCTTCATAAGAGTAGTGTGGATGGAACCATGTCGGGAAAAAATCAATCCAGCAGTTCTCCCATGAATGCGACGTGTCTATAAGTTCTGCTTGTAAAGGCCTTAAAGTGATCGAAAGCAGGTAAGTATAAACTTCCATTATAATAGTTTTCACTCAGGTACCTATTGCTGCTGACTCCCCTTATGTGCTGCTTTGGCAAGGCTACCTGCATTGTCTGTCAGGCGGCAGGGGCCAGGCCCAGGGTGGCTTGTGTGGCACTAGGTTCTGAATGCCCTACATAACACAGAATTTTGGAGAATTTTTTTAATGTTTTTTTCTCTCTCACTTCAAGTATCTGATTACTTCTGCCAAGTTTGAATCTGTGATCTTGGGATACGGAGGCTGACACTCTTCCACTGGTCCACAGAGGGAGCTGTTAAATCAATGAAAGCTCTGTCTGTCTGTTTGTTGAGTCTTCAGTCCAGAGGCTGGTTGTATCCTCAAACAGCACCACAAAGGTCAGGCGGTTATAGGGAAACGGCAAAAACCATGGTAGCATTATGTTTAGGCGCACAAGATATAAGGAGTGAGGTGGTTGCCATTGCTTTCCTTTCTGGGCCAGAAAGTACTATTGGAGCACTACTGGCCCTATTAGGAGCACCATTCATAATACTCGGATGCACTAGCCGTGATCCAAATGTCATTATTCCTAATCACCTGTACCTTAAAAGCTTCTGTGCTTAAGACTTCAATAGAAGCTATATTTTGCTCTGGCCGATGCCAAGAGACTGGTGCAAAAATATCACATCCATAAAGAAACAGCAATAGGCACAATGGAATCACTAGAAATGTGCAAGTCTTTCCGGATTCTCCAAATTGCTGCACTCTGTTGACAGTTCCATGAGCCAAACTATGGTATCCTTTGAGGTTTAGTACCAATGGGACAAACATTGACAAGCTCTGAAATATCTCCAAATCTCAATAGTACAGTAGAGTCTCGATTATCCGACTCAAACGGGACCTGGAGTACGTCGGATCACCGAAAATGTCGGATAATACGGAATAACTTTGAAAATGAACTAAAACAAACAGGAAGGCTATAGTGTATTATGTACTATGTTTTACGGGACTCTATTTATTGACTTATTAATTCAATTGTACAGTAGATGTAGTACTCTTTTCTTACTACGCCTGTAACCAGGTGCAGACGGCTGGCTTGGGCTGCAAGAGTTTTGATATCAGCATCTTGAAATTCAGCCCAGTCTCAACACAATTAAAAATCTGATCACCGGTTAATCCTTCAGCAAGAATTATATCTTGAAATTGTCTTTTAAATTTCACAACGTCATCGGATTTAGCTGACAGTTTTTCTGCACAGATATTAAGCTGCCCAATATCGTACCGTTCTTTCCACCGATCAAGCTACCCAGCACTAGCAGTAAAATTAGGGTCCCTTTAGTAAACTCCTTCTGGATATACACTGCCATTTCTTGCAGAATGGGGCCAGATATTGACAAGCCCTTTTCCTGGTTTTTAGTGAACCAAAGAAATAGTGCTTCACTTACTTTTTCGTACTCACATTTTTCATTGTTTTTTTTTCTAATTTTCAGTGCATCACTTGTTGCTCTCGTAGAGCACCACTTTTCAATTTATTCCCTCGTATGTTTCCAGTCTCCCACTGTAACATGTCCAACACCATAATCTGAAGCCATTTTTTGGAGAGTTTCCCCTTTGTCCGGTCTCTTTAACCCATTCTACTTGTCTTCCACAGAAACAATCACTTTCTTACGTTTACTCGCCATACTCACGGAGGATATGAAAACTACTGTATAACATCCGCACCCAACCAATACTACATTGAACAATCCTACTGCATGACTGCCAGTGCTTGTCCCACAGTCGCACCCTCCACACCCCGTGTCCCAGAACTGCATCCACCTAAAGTTCAAATTAAGACTACCAGTGTCGGATAACACAGTGTGTCGGATAAGCGAAGGTCGGTTGAGCGAGACTCTACTGTATATAGAGGGACCATCTATGGCAAGGGTTCTCAAACATTTTAAATATTGTACCCTTAAGTCATGACTCATTTTCTTTTGTAACCCCCCCACTCCATATTTTTTTTCAAAATTAAGGTTCAAAGTTAATGACATTGTTTTCTTTTGTACCCCCCCCCCCCTCCCTCCAATATTTTTTTGAAAATTAAGGTTCAAAGTTAATGACATAACTAATAGTAGTACTATTACAAATGTGACAAAGTATTTAAATAATTAAAATGTTGTAGTTTAACAATGTGTTTTATTATAATTAAGATCCATTTTAAAAAGTTGTATAATTAAAGTTTCAATCAAACCTTTTTTAAAGTGTATAAAAATAATGAATAAGGTATTAATATACACTCTGCTGGGCTGAGTGGCTCAGACGGTTAAACTGCTGGCCTTCTGACTCCAACTTGACAGGTTCAATCCTGGCTCAGTCTGGTGGTATTTGAAGGTGCTCAATTAAGTCAGCCTCATGTTGGTATATTTACTGGCACATAAAATAACTTGTGGTACAAAATTCCAACACCTCGGCGTCTCCGAAAACCGTCAAAAGTAGTTAGTGGAACGTAAAAACAATAACATTATTATTATTAATATATACTCTCTTGTATCCAAATTTAAATACGATTATAAAGTTCAAATATGTTATTACTGGTGATCAATGAATTGTCTTTTAATATGAAGGATGTGCCTGCATATCTTGACACAGTTTCCCGATGTCCACTTGACCAGGAACGCCTTTCGAGCGGAGGTCTGGCGCTTTAGCCTATTCCAGTACTTATTTTTAGGTACATCATGGATGAAAAGGCACTCTCGCATAGGTACGTTGTTGAGAAAGGCGTCATGAACTTTATAGCATAGCAGGCAATGTTAGGGAATTCGACTTGTCTCTGCAACGAGAAGTTTGTCAAAGAGATGTTGTCTTGAAACTGCATTTGATTGTCTCATCACAGGGCAGTTCAATGATTTCTTCCTTTTCTTTTGTTGAAAAGTAATCTGGTAGCCTCAAGTCTTTCACCGCAGAAAAAGGGTCACAAATCCAGAACTCGCTGTCTATATTCTCAGGAATGTGTTCACCAAAGTCATTAATCAGACCTAAACAATGTTCTTTTATGTCACTCACAATGGAATCATGAAGTTCCATTTCATTTACATGTACAAAATTTTCTAAGAATGGAAAGAATGAAAGTTTTCTATTCCCAGCTTCTTTAAAGGCAAACAGAAGTTTCCTTTTCAGAACTTTTATTTTGTCCTGAACCATGAAGACTGTTGTTGTTTACCCTGCAGTCCTATATTGAACTCACTGAGCCACTGGAAGATGTCATCTAAGAAAGCAGTCTGCATAGCCACTGTTCATCTGTAAGCCTATCACTAAACTCACACTTACTACCAAGAAGAAAAACTTCAACTTCTTGTCATAATTCAAACAAACGTGCAAATGTGAAAATCCACCTTACCTCAATATAGAAGAGAAGATGTTTGTTCACTCCTTACTGCTTCACATATGATGGCAAATAATCTGGAATTGGCTGCTTTTGATTTTATGAGATTAATTATTTTTACTGCTTCTGTCACCACTATTTTCATTCCATTTGGACACTTCTTTACAACTAAAGCCTCTCTGTGAAGACTTAAGTGAACGAATTTTGACTCTTGGAGCGACCTTATTGATCTGGGAAATCACACCAGTATGTTTTCCAGTCATTGCTCTTTCACTGTCAGTACACGCACCAATGCACTTTTCCCAGTGAACACCATGCTACCTTAGAAAACCATCATGAGGTCGAATAAGTTTTGTGCTGTTTGTTCTGGAAGCTCCTTGTAGAAAAGCATATCTTTCACCATTGCAGGGGTAGAATCAATATATCTAACAAATGCTATCAATTGTGCCATATTTGTGCAATCTCTACTCTCATCCAGCTGTGTAGCAAAGTATTTCGTGGACTTTGAGGTTGGTTACTAGATGTTCTTGTAAAAAATTAGCCATAATTGAGATTCTGTGAGAAATCGTGTCCTTGGACAATAGAATAACACCCAGCTGATTTGCCTATTTTTCACCAATAACACTCGACAATATATCTTTAGGTGCAGGCAGTAAATATGGCTTGCCATCAGTATGCAATCTTCTGGCTCTGTCTATTCTTAAGCTTATTTTGATTGACGCTTCAAGACCCTTCATATTCATAGATGAAAATGAGGTGATCTGTTATTTACCATATCTTAGATGAGCTTCCTTTCTTTTTAGAAAATCAAGTGACTTATTCTTCAGGTTCTCGTATTTTGTATGGAAATGTCTTTTTGATAAAGATGGCTGCATTGAATTGTTGGAAAGGGTCTCATGGCAGACAACACAAAGGGGTTGTGGGTTTGACTCACTTCCTCCATAAGTAAATCCTAAAGACAAGTACGCAGGATCATACCTTCTGACTTTGTTGAGATTTCTGTTCAGAACACACACTCCTATGAGAAAAGGATTCAAACTTCTGCTGGCTCTGCAACTTTTTCACAGTCTTCATCAGAAGCAACCTGACTCCCTGTATCGAGTCTTTGTTTTGCCATTAACCATTCCTTCATCTTGGTTGATGTGAGAAATCTACACAAACACATGAAGTATAATTCTAAACTCTCAACTATATTTTCATCCACTCGGTTAACAAATCATGGCTAGACTGCTTCGATTTGCGAACAAGGAAATAAAATGCCACATATAACATAGATTTCTTACAAATGTTAGAATGGAAATATTTAAGTCGAACAAGAATGAATGTTGCAACATTAACAATCACAAATGTATTATGGTTGGTTTCTTGAAAACTGAAATAATCATCAACTTCCATTGTTCAGACTAATCTGCAGACTCATGTTTTAAGGTAAAAATGCAGAATACCCCAATGCAGCAAAGCCGATGGCAAACCTGTAGTTGTGTAATAGAAATACAGTACTACTGTAGTGCTGCATCAGATATTAAAATGTTCTTCAGATAATCAAAGAAGAAAGTTCACATTGTATACTTCGAACACTGATCGCAACGTTCGGTTCTTTTGTCATTTTGTCCATTTCTCAATAAGAATCGTTCCCATACCCCCTGGAAAACGTCCGGGTTTTTACCTGGACCTGAGGGCAGACTGGAGGTCCACTCAACCTACATGAGCAGCTATCTGACCATGAGATAGTGGCTCAGGTCCAGAAAGCCAATAATAACCCCTGGGGGCATGCATACCTCAGTTTGAGAATTGCTGATCTATGGGACACAGCATGTCCTATTGGTAGTCAGAGGGTTAAGGAAAATCCTGGTTGTCATGAAGAAAGCAATATGATTAGCCTACATTCTTTACAATATCAAGAATACAAGACATTTTGATATGAAATCAAGCAGAAGAAAAATGCTATTCCTACTATCAGGAAATAGTTTTCTCGCATGCATGTAATAAATAGAGCATTGGAGCAAAACTTAAATAAAGCACTCAAAGTAATCACATACCGGTACTCTATAACAGGGCCATCCAGTCATTGTGCTCCGAGAGCGCGGCCACATTCAGGGAGCACTGGGCAGTCAGACTAGCGCTCCTTCCCCTACCACCACCACACTGTGGCAGCAAGGAGACCTGAGACAGACGGGTGATGTTCGGACCATGCTGAATAGATACGTACATACAGTCATGTGGCCGATGGCTTTTATGGGATTGTTGACATTATATTGATAGGGCTGTTTTGCCATAACAAATATACCACATATACAAATCAAAAGGTACTCTCATGAATGGAATGTGCAGGAAACGAACTCAAGTGTTATGTGAAGAATAATGTGGTTTATTCAAAACTGAAATTTGAACATATTTGGGAGGAAAATTCAACAAAATTTTACCAATATGAAAAGATAGTACAGACCTTGAGTGACTTTTGCTCAGTTGTTTTTATGAGCTTTTAGTTTTAGAGCAAGAGTAGCGTTACGAAAATGTTGCAAAGTGTGGGCTGGGAAGACTTGGGAGAAAGGAGACGAGCTGCTAGACTAAGTGGTATGTTCCGAGCTGTCAGTGGAGAGATGGCGTGGGAGGACATCAGTAGACGAATAAGTTTGGATGGTGTCTTTAAAAGTAGGAAAGATCACAATATGAAGATAAAGTTGGAATTCAAGAGGACAAATTGGGGCAAATATTTGTTTATAGGAAGGGGAGTTAGGGATTGGAATAACTTACCAAGGGAGATGTTCAATAAATTTCCAATTTCTTTGCAATCATTTAAGAAAAGGCTAGGAAAACAACAGATAGGGAATCTGCCACCTGGGCGACTGCCCTAAATGCAGATCAGTAGTGATTGATTGAATTATTAGAGCTCTATAAAACAATAAAAACAATAATTCTCCAAATTGGGTACAATATTTCTGGACACAGCTATTCTTAAACAATAGCACAAGTTTCTATCGCTCATCGTTGCACAATGTTTACTTTTGTTAAGCTTAAGAACCAAAAAGAAACGCTCACAAATGTATGTTGAGCCGAACATTGACAGAACTTTACATGCATGTTTACACAAAAGGGGGTATTCTTCTTGTAGAAAGCCACTGTAAAGTTCTTCTAAACTTCATGACATTAGAAAACGGTCTTTAAGACGAACATTGCACTGCAGTTCAATCAACTCTAATTGAAATAGCTGTGGAGCACTGTCTGCACTAAGAGAAAATGGTCAAATAAGTACATCTAACACCGCTTGGAGTTCTGATAATTCTGAAAATCTCTTTTCAAACCCTTCTTGTAGTTGGTGAATTGCATGCAACTAATCATCAAAGTTGACACCTTCTTCCACTGTTTCAAGCAATGGAAAATGTCCTGTGTTTCTTGCACGCAACTGGTTTTCCCGCAAAATCAATTATCTCTTGAACGCTTTAATTTTTTTCCACCAAATTGCAAATATTGTGCTTTTCGCCCTGAAGCGAAGTGTTCAAATTATTCAGACAGGCTGTAATGTCACTTAAAAATGCCAAGTCCGCCACCCACTGAGGGTCACGCAAAAGAACTTCGGGCCGCCCTTTCAAGTTACAAAAGGTATCTATTGCATTCCGCAAGCAAAAACACGATGAAGCACCTTCGCCTTGCTCAGCCATCTTACTTCTGCATGGTACAGGATATCCGGATACTCCGCTTCGATGTCATCCAAGAATTCTTTGAATTGACGGTGCGTGAGTCCATGGGAGCCAAGAAAATTTACCATTCGCACAACTTTTCCCATTGCGTCTAAGCTTGGTGAGTTTTGCACAGATTGCCTCCTGGTGTATCAAGCAATGGATCGCTGCCATTAGGGTACTACCGCTCTCAGCCAATTTTAATTTTACATAGCTGAGGAACCCTATGCATAGACCACGTAAAGCAGGAGCTTCATCCATCGTTACACTCGTCAACTGTTCCCATTTTAATCCCATTGACTCAAAAACACCCTCCACAGCATGGAAAATATCAAAACTGGTAGTGGCGTCTTTGAGAGCTACCAAGTCTACGAAATCCTCGGTGACCCAAAGATCGTCATCAACCCCTCGCATGAAAATAACAAGCTGAGCTGTGTCCGCAATGTCGGTTGATTCATCGAGGGCAATGGAAAATGACACAGAATTTGCTGCCTTCTCCATTAATTGTTGTTATATATCAATGGCCATATCGTCTATTCTGCGAGCCACAGTTTGAGAAGAAAGAGAGATTTTGTCAAATTTCTCAACTAGCTCCGTAGGACAAATACATGCCACCGCATCCATTAGGCACTCCTTGATCAAATTCCCTTCCGCGAAGGGTTTCCCAGCTTTGGCAATTCACATCGAACATTTGTAGCTTGCTCGTAAAATGGGTCCACCAATCTCACTCTCCTCTATCTTCTGTCAGACAAAAATACGGCAAGTCAAAATTTTATTATTCTTCAGATAATTCAATCATTTCTTCATTCCCGTTTGTAAACAAGCATTGTAAAATTAAAACAATAATACTTACAGAACAGTGCTGCTTGAAATTTTCTTTCAATTCTTCCAACTTTGATTGGCGACTGTTGTCTATCAAATCACCATAATCATCCCTGTGGTTGGCACTGTAGTGCCGTTTCAAATTGTGTTTTTTAAACACATTAAATCTTGATGGCACACTAAACATTTGGTGTGCCCTTTATAAGCTGTACATAAAAATGAAATTTCCTATTCTGCTTTAAAGGCCTCTGCTGCTTTGTATGGTGTTCAGTCATGACAACTGCGAAACTGATTTAGTTACACGCTGTCAACAAAGTGCATTGGACTAGACTAGTGACTGATGGATCGACTGCTCACTTCGGCGCGGTGGGCAAACCGCGCGCTCGACCAGCCAAGCTCCTCCCACCACTACCGGAACTACCTTCCTCCAAAGCGCTCGGAGCACTGGCTTAGAGCACAGCCAGAGTGCTGTGTGGATGGCACTGCTCTACTATATAATATGCTGTGTACAGTATTTAACTGAAAACAGTTTTGTGTGCTAACAAGGGTATTAAATAGCAATGCATTAGAATATTTCTTCAGAGGATATAACAAGGGCTAATAAATAGCTTTTTAAAAGGGCTGAAGTTACACTTTTCAAAACTTTTTTTTTTTGCTCAAATTTATTATTTGAAGATAGAGACATCAATTTATGTTAACAGAATGTTAGGTGATCGCTGTAAGTGACAAGTTGAACACAGTAAATATTGCATTATATATGAAAAAGGAAGAACTCCAGGACATCTGCCATTTTAACAAATAACTTTATAAAGTCCTGTTGCTGAAACCATAGGCACAGAATAGGGACCATTCATAACCACATATCATCATGGTCTGCATAAATTCAAACACATTTTACAGCAAGCATTTAATCTTCTCTCAGCCTCAGTCTACACCTGTAATCTTCCAAAAAGCCCCACAGTCATATTCAAGCACCCACCTAACCTCAAAAACATTATCACTCGCTACAGCACCTGTAAGACCTGCTGTTTATGTACACCAACCACCACTTCATTGGAAACCATTTGTGTCAACCCAATTTAATTGCAATGCAGAAAGACAAAGTATAAGTAGGTAGTACAGGTCTTCTATTAAATTAATATGTTGTATTTTGTAGAATGAAAATATTGATGGAAATGCTAGTACCAGTATGAACACCATCCATGAAATTCGAACGTCTGTTGGACTTAAAGTTCACATCCCTGGGAAGAAAAATTGAGAGAATTTAAATAGCTTCAAGGAACTATCTGGCATGTATAGAATATCTGTTGTTACTCCATAGTTGAGCTCTTTATCTCCAACTTAAAAATCTCTAAGGGTGAGAGGGTGGGAAGTTGCAGGTAAGTGTGTGAGGACTTTAAAACCATGAGACTCTCTTCACACCCAACAGCATTAGCATGATGAGGAAAATACTAATAAAAACCTTTCTGAGGAGAATTGCACTAGTATATTGTGAAACCTGGATGAAAGGCACCCAAAAGAGAAGACATCCGATAGTACTGGAAGTGTGGTGTGGTGCTATAGGAAAATGCTATAAGTCAGCTGGATGGAAAAGATAACAAACAGAGAAATGCTAAAGAGAGTTATGGAAAGAGATGCTTGTTTAGCAGAAAAAGAGATGAATGCAGTAATCAGACACATATTGTGGCACAAAAGCTTGAAGAAAATATTGATTGAAGGACATGTTGATGATAAGAATTGCCAATGAGACCACGTCAGTAATACATTAACCAACCATACAAGACACTGGATGCACAAACTATGAGCAACTAATACAGAAGTCTAAAAATAGATAGAGTTGAAAATTGCTGCAAATCACTGTTTGAATTAAAGACTTTTGATGATGAACATTTAAAATGTATAAAACAAGTGTTCACTTGAGGGTAAATACTACAGCTGTGTACTATTTTCAAAATGAAACTCACAAGGTATAAAATGAGTGTTTACTCTAAACTAGGCATGACAGCAGTTTACTCAGTTTCAATATGGCAGACATTGGTCAAGTGCATTAGAATGAATTGGAGTGAAGTTTCCTTTTCATATGTTCTCTACTCTGTGCCAGGGGCATGGCAAAACTACTTTTAATGGTATGCTTTGGTTCTTTATGTTTTATTGTTCTTTATTTTATTAATATTCTTTCCTAACTGTGTCTGTTATGGTCACATCAAGTAAGAGTTTTGATCCACAATTTTCTGAAAGTCTACATAGTTTGAGTCTCAGACAGCATGGATTTTTTAAAAGGAAATACTGTGAACAACCAGTGTGGGTCATCCCCTTAGCTAAATGTTGTTTAATATTGCCACCCATGACATCATCCAGAGAATAAAGGAAGGAGTCAGTGTCAGTAAAGACATTTACAGTATGCTGACAATATGACATGACAAAAGTGAACTGCAAAAAGCATTCGACACCCTGCAAGTCTGGGTAGAGGAAAACAAATGATATGAACTAGGATAAAACCATGCTGGCGTTCTTCCATAAGGACGTACATGGATCATTAGAAGATAGAATCATAGTAAAGAAGGAACGATCACAAATAGAAAATTCATTCAAATACCTCAGCTTGACACTACGGACTACAGCAAAATCCTTCAGACTGCTCACAAAAGCAAGAGCAACAGGATGCAACATTAAAATGCTCTCCAGACTTTTCCATTCAAACAGCCATGTCGATTTTGAATGCCACAATATTGCCTGTCTCCACTTAAGAGATCAAGATAACATTGGATATATGACCGTAATTGACCTCCACACCTTAGAAGCCATGAAAGTGCACTTCTTGTGAAAGCTGCCATTAGTGTAAGTGTATGTGCTCCAGACTGGGTTGCTAGCTTATGAAGGAGACAATCTTGATTGAAGATTTACAAATGAATTTTGATCTACTATCTGCTAGATTTTAACTACAAGAAAAAGAGGAAAAATGGAGCTGTGTGGCTGGATTTCTATTCAGCAGAGGTCATAATAAATCGATCTTGGATAGATGGTAGGTAATGAAAATCTCTTTGTGAGCTCTGCGATAGTGCAGGACTACTACTACCCATAAATTTTGTGGTATTTTCTGTGCAAAATGTACAGAATGGGAAATATCTGTAATCCAGTATAGTTTAAAACCTTTTACACAGTTGCACAGTTTGTGTGATTTCATTACATATGGTCATTATTGGAGAAGATATCTTTGTGTTAACATCATGCTGTGCCAAAGTATATTGCATCAATAAGAACTAAGGGTAGCAATAACTGACAGATAACAAGATCATTTTTTCATGAAAATAATATGGAAATAACACAAATGCTATTTAACATGTTTTTCCTTTGAAAATTCAAGTGATCCATTCATTTTGCCAGTCAGTGTATTTCTCTTCAAAGATTGTGTGTACCGAGTAGAAACTACCATTTTCTGAAAAGTCTGTTTCAAAACCACAAAAACTTGTATTAAGAGCAGAATGGAAGGATAAATAGATTTTTGAATTTTTATAAATATTGACCCCTTTAAATATGTACTTCTCCGGTCATTTTCTGTCAGAATCTCAGCTATATTCAGATCTATCTACATCAGTGAGCATTTGTAAAAAATGAACATCCTGACATCACTGAGAAGCTTCTTAAAAGATGTCAGCCTTCATACACAATCAGTAGTGGCTGTTTAGGAGGTAATCGCTTATTTTGAAAACCATGTTCCTTTGTGACATTGAGTAAAATAAACAGTTAAATGAAAAATCAACAAAGTAAGTTTATACAAATGAAATTAATGTAGGCCTAATTATAAACAGATTTTCGTTTCTTTTTTTCTCTTGTTATTTCTTTGTTGTGAGCACTGACATTAGAGACAGTGGATTTTGATCACTTCAAAATTTGCTGAAAATGATCAATAAAATGCCCTTCATTTTATGGAAAAATGCTCTAAAAACAAGTAAAGACTAAAATATTTGACCAAACTGAATTTTGGTGACTCTGTAACAATACCTTTACAAGTAATATATCCTTGTTCTATTCACTGCATAGCTTTTGTTTTTAGAGAAATAATTATCTCCTAATTATCTTGGAAGTGTATAATATGGACATAATGATTTGCTGGATGTAGTGCTAGCACTTTGTCCCGAAGAACCTGGGAACACTTCTTTGCACTCGTTACAACTTTTAGATTGTTTTTCTCGTTTAATGTGCTGTTGGTATAACAAACATCCTTTCTGCAATCACATTTCATTTCATGACAAAAAATTCAAGAAGGGTCTGTAGTCATGGCAGAGTCATGTAATCCTGCAGTCAGTTAAACTCATAATCATTTAAGTAAGTCAGGCTTAAGTAATGGTAATGTGCATGAGCTGGAAGCACCCTTTGTGTTGGTAACAGAAAGCAGGACATGAGTTTGACAGTAGTAAACCAGACAGACTCTGTGAATTCATTGCAAATATAGATGCAGCACAGTGCATGATTCTAGAAACATACCAGGCTCTATTTTATAAATACATTGTAACAAAGACCACAGGAGCAGCCTGCAAAAACCTGTTAGTGTGAGGTGACATAAGATTGGAAAAACATGATAGTTGCTTTATGAGAATACTGCAGTAAACAGACCTGTATTCGTGTCAGCTTTTCCATAGTCAATAAGTGACTGCAATTTTGCTCTAATTGTATTTAGATTGGCTCTACGGCATTGTGTGCATACCAGCTGCTAGATGGCAGCATTGTATATATCTGTGGTAGGTTTCAGCGTTATCAGATCAGTACAGCTTGTGCTGTTGTGACTTAAAGATGGCAACACTACTCTCTGTTTGCACCAAGGAAGAACAGCATTTCATAATCCATTTTTTGTGGTCTGGGGATGTACCAGGAGCAGAAATTTATAGAAGACTTTAAGCACAATACGGGGACAACGTTTTGCCACAGCAAAGTGTTTACCTGTGAATTGAACAGCTCAAAAGGAGTCGCACGAGCATGGAGGAGAAGGAAAGTTCTGGGCATCCATCTGCAGCCGTAACCAATGCCAAGATTGAACAAGTGCGTGATATGATCCTGAATAACAGACGAGTGACTGTTGATGATGTGGAAAACCATATGCACATTGGCCATAATTTTGCACATGAAATCATGCATAACAGGTTTACCTTTCACAAAGTCTGTTCGAGATGGGTTCCAAAACAACTCAGTGAAGAGCAGAAGCACAAACGTGTGAGAATCTTTCAGAACCTACTGGACCGTCATGCTAACAAAGGTGAAACATTTCTGAAATGGATCATCACTGGAGATGAAACATGGGTTCACCACTTCGAACCAGAGAGCAAATGTCAGAGCATGGAATGGAAGCATCCCAGATCCCCAGTAAAAAAGAAATTCAAGAGTCAACCTTCTGCAGGAAAAATGATGCTCACAGTGTTTTGGAACTCTCAAGGGCCTACCCTGGAACATTATACCAGGAAAAGGGGGAAACAATAAACAGTAAACGTTACAGTGATATGGTGGTAAACAAGCTGAAACCTGCAATTCGCAACAAACGCAGAGGTCGATTGTCAGAAGGAGTTCTTTTGTTGCATGACTATGAGCATCCACATAACACCACCTACACTGCTCAGAGTCTTCAGATGCTGCGTTTTGAGATGTTGGAGCATCCTGCGTATGGTCCCGATCTCACCTTGTCAAATTACCATCTGTTTGGTCCACTTAAAAGTGCTCTAAGGGGTCGTTGATTCAGCTCCAATCAACCGATGAAGGAAGAGCTGCATACGTGGCTTGCTGCACAACCAAAAACCCTTTTTGTAGAGGGTATCAGAAAGCTTGTGAAGCATTGGACCATGTGCATTGAAAAGCAGGGTGACTATGTTGAAAACTGATATCAGTCAAAAGTGTGTACTCTTTTTGTAATAAAAAATGATTGCAAATACTTACCAACTTGCCCTTGTATTTAATTTAATAGTAGTCATGATTCTAAAGATACAATAGTAGATTGGGCACAAAGGTACAAAAATTACAGTGCTACTTAGAAATGCAATATTATATGATAAGCCCCTTAGAGTACAGGATAGGATAACAACATGTCCTATGAAAAATTGCCATAGCAGGTTTCATACAAATCTGGAATGGGCAGCTCCAGAATAACGTACAGGATCAAATTCCTCAAACCTTTGAGGAGATGATAGTGCATGGCTAGGCAGGAAGAGGCCCTTATAATCCTTTGTTTACCGATGGGATTTTAAAGTTCCACCTTTTAAAATTCACTGCAGGAATTTAACGTTACCTGGAAATCTGATGGGACTCCCCAGTCCTCTTTAGAAATAATTTCAGAATCTAGTGAGAAATGGCAGCATCCATCATGCGCCATATATAGCAGCTGTCTGTCTGACATACGTGGCATTACGCAGTAGTGGTGAAGCCATTACAGTGAATGTTGGAGTATGAACATTCAAATAAGAATAATAAATTCACCATCTTTCCAATACTTCTCTTTCCTTATATTTAGGATATAAACATTACAAGTGGTGTTGTATGTTGGGACATGTTTCGCTTAACTGTCATAAGCATCATCAGCCGAAATAAATCTTAGCCTAAAGTTAAGTCAGGGCCCTGAAGCTAGTGTCCTTAAAATATATGGTACCCTAAGATTCAACATTTACATGGAGTAGAGTACTCTATGTTTTTAACCTTTGTCAACACGTTTGTGTGTTTTTCTTTTAGCCATGATGAACATTGTTATATGTTTTTCACACTAGTTTTAAACCTATTTGATTTTCTATAATGAAAATGTTGAATCTTAGGGAACCATATATTTTAAGAACGCTAGATTCGGGGCCCTGACCTAACCTTAGGCTAAGATTTATTTCGGCTGATGATGCTTACGACAGTTAAGCGAAACATGTCCCAACTTACACCAGTTGTAATGTTTATATCCTAAATATAAGGAAAGATAAATATTGGAAAGGTGGTACATTTATTATTCTTATTTTAATATTCATAATCTGATGTCCAATACGGTCTACAATGAGATTTATCACTTGGAATGTTGGAGCACCAAAAGAAGCTAATTTGTAAAAGCATTTCTACTGCTCAAACCAGGCGAGTTGGTCATGCGGTTAGAGGCGCGCGGCTGTGAGCTTGCATCCGGGAGATAGTGGGTTTGAATCCCACTGTCGGCAGCCTTGAAGATAGTTTTCCATGGTTTCCCATGGTTTCCCATTTTCACTCCTAGCAAATGCTGGGGCTGTACCTTGATTAAGGCCACGGCCTCTTCCTTCTGACTTCCAGGCCTTTCCTATTCCATCGTCACCATAAGACCTCTCTGTGTTGGTATGATGTAAATCCACTGCTAAATGGTAAGCTAATATTTTTCTCCTCTAAATGGATACCTAACATGACAAATTCTTCTATATGAACTTATTTATTATGTAGCATTTTCAAATTCTGATGTTATAAAATACTGGGGACTTCAAAGTCCTGTCAGGTAACAGAGATAACAAAGAGTAGTTGAGGTTATGTTTAGAAGTTGCTAACTGTATTGGTTTCCATCAATGCCAATAGCAAATTATTATTTAGCTTTATTTCAGCAGTTGAGTGTGTGAGTATATGTATACAGAGAAAGTCCTATAGGCGACCTACACACCCGCAAGGGTAGGGCCCTACCTAAGAGGAATTCTAATGATGAAGACGGCACAAATAGCCAGCCCCCAAACCAGAGGAAGTGGAAGTTAAAATCGCCGACCTGACTGGAAATTGATCCTGGAGCCCCTTGGACCAACAGCCAGCATTCTAACCATTTAGCCATAGAGCTAGACAACACAGTCAGATGAAATGTAGTCATCTTTAGGCTTACAATTCCTTTTGGCTACCACTGTTGTGAAGTAGTTTGTTATCATATGCACCTTGAAAATACTCCCAGCAAATTCTGTCGGAACTTTCAAGTCCCAAGTTATATTTTGGCCCAAATTACCAACATTTCACATATGTATGGTTTCATACTTGTTTGTATATCTAAATTTGTTGTTACTCGCATATCTATCAATTTATTTTAATATAATTGTGTAGCTTTTACAGAGTGTAAATTTATACTGATGCACGAGTGTATCCCTTTGGAATTGGCATGTAAGATATTCTGAGGTGTATATAGTTTTATCATTGGAGTAAGCTCATTTAGTTTATATGGAGTATATCTGTATCTATCAATATACAGTATTATAACAAAGGCTATTGCACTTGTTTTTGCTAGTTGCTTTACGCCGCACCGACACAAATAGGTCTTATGGTGACAATGGGACAGGAAAGGCCTAGGAATAGGAAGGAAGCGGCCATGGTCTTAATTAAGGTACAGCCCCAGCATTTGCCTGGTGTGAAAATGGGAAACCATAGAAAACCATCTTCAGGGCTGCTGACAGTGGGGTTCAAACCCTCTATTTCCCGGATGCGAACTCACAGCTGCGCGCTCCTAACCGCACAGCCAACTCGCCCCATATTGCACTTGTTGTTTATCCCTCAAACCGTGTCGTGGGGGCCATTTATGATACCACTGAACTAACTTGCTCTTATAACAGGTAATAGTTTCGTATGCTATTGTTGGTAGTCACTGTATCTTCCCGCCTTTGTGTCGTTTAACTGTTGCCAGGCTAGCAAGATTCTGCTCAGTTGAGTTTGTTTTGTAAAAGTTTGATAATCGTTAGTGGTGCCACATTCGTTCATTGTAATAACTTTTGTGAGTGAATGAAGGAGTCTGTGCATAGGTAATGTGTTGGCGTCTGTCACAGACACTCATGTTTCAGTTCTGGACCCTAATTTTTCAGAAATTATTGAAAATGAATTAAATATTGTCCTCGATGAATATGCTCTTAATAGTGAGCAAAGTGATCGTGATGATGACGATCCTGATTTTAATTCTATACACGATTCTGCATCTGAGGAACGGTTTGACTCAAATGAGGAGAGTACACCAAATTCACAAGAAACTTTGCGGTCACTGTGGTGAGTCATTAGCTGTATATGGCAGAAACAGGTATGAATGGTGATTTGCCAAGAATGTAGAGATGGAAATTTGTAGTGCTAATTGAAGTGTCATGAAATACGACTGTATGAGAAACATGAACGAAATTCTTAATTTTTCTAGTTGCTATAAGCTTTGCCTCTTACGTGAAGTAGACTTCATTTAATTTATGCTGATCTTCTTTAAATAAAACTCTTAAATTTCTTATTAGGTTTGAATTTGACTTAGTGATGTAATGCTTGTAAACAATAAATACTGCCATTATTAAGAAGGCACATCTTTATGTGCAAATTATGTAACTAATACATCATAGTAAAATAACCTAATAATGGTGTAATCAAGAATTTTCAAACAACAAAGTTATTCGCCTGCATATACCCGCTGCCATTAATGACCCTGCGATGCAGTTTATACACCAGACATGTCACGACACAGTTTGAGGGTTAATGACAAATATATGATTCAATGATTCAGTGATTCAGCACAATATTAATATTAACCTACATAGAAGATGAAGATTGAAACTTAGTCTGTGATAGAAGAGAGAGACTCCTCATTGACTGCACTATTCTTAAAAACCACATTGTTATTAAATGTATACTCTATTGTACACTAGTGTCCAAAAGTTAAGCATAAGTTACAAATAAGCAGGGCAACAGGAAATAGACCACAAATTGGACAACATATGCACCTACCAACCTTACCTCTGTATAGGAAAGGAGTGTTCCCTGCTTTGACTAGCAGCGTAACTGCAAGGTAAACGCAGCCAGTGCCTGTGCTCCATATTCCCTCAGTCATGTTTGCCCTGTTGTAGTGTGCAGAGTGTAGCCTCGTGGTGAACATGAGAACATAATAGCATAATGACGTCATTTGGACCCCGTTTTGCAGGGTAGAATACTCAGCTGCCTGGAAGCAGGCCAGACACAGACTGAAGTCGCCAATTGTGCCACAGAGTGTCATTTCCAGGCTTTGGAGACGATTTCAAGACACAGGAGATGTTAGTCGTAGGCCAGTACCAGGTCGACCAAGGGTAATCACTCCACAGCAGGACCAATATCTGGCCTTAACCGCCCGACGAAATCAGAGTGCACCTGCAAGACAATTGTCAGCAGAGCTTGCAGTCGTCTCAGGGGTTGCCGTTTCCCAGAAAACTATGTACCGGAGCCTCAGAACAGCAGGGCTGTTTGCCCAACATCCAGCGGTGTGTATCCTGCTCACTCCAGCACAGAGACGGGCCCATTTACTGTAGAGCCATCAACATCGAAACTGGACCATGAATGAATGGAGGCATGTGCTCTTCACAGATGAATCCCGCTTCAGTATGCAGAACAATTCCCATTGCACATTAATCTGGAAAGAACCGGGTAGCCGATACAACCACAGGAACATCGTGGAACGGGGCCAGTATGGTGGTGGTGGCGTCATGCTGTGGGGCGGCATCATGTTGAATGGCCGTACGGACCTGCACATCTTCATGGGTGGTCCGAGGAGCACTGTTAACACTTGGAGATACAGGGATGAGGTACTGAGACCACATGTTCAACTCTTGAAAGGTGCAGTTGGTCCAGGCTTCCTCTTAATGGATGATAATGCCCGACAGCACCGCGCTGCTCTGGTGGATGAATTTCTGGCTGGGGAAGACATTCATCGCATGGACTGGCCAGCAAGGTCTGTGGATTTGAATCCTATAAAACATGCCTGGGATGCATTGGGGAGGCGAATTGCAACCCGTCAGCCTCCACCAAGGACCCATCATCACATGAACTGGCCAGCGAGGTCTGTGGATCTGAATCCTATAGAACATGCCTGGGATGCATTGGGGAGGCAAATTGCATCCTGTCAGCCTCCACCAAGGACCCTCCAAGACCTTCGCATGGCCCTTTTGGAGGAATGAGATCGACTGCTACAAGAGCTCTTGGACCATCTGATAGAGATGCGAAGCATGTATGGCCGGTAGGGTTAAACATACACCCTATTAACAGCATATTTTTTTGTGGAAGACATTGCCAAGTTTTGTTAGTTGTTGTCAAAGGTGTACCTTAGCTATCAGAACCTTTCTGGCACTGTTTTCTTGGACAAGTTGTGTGACATATAGTGTGTGAATCAGCTTCCGTTTGTTCGGCAATCCGTCTGACATTCCTATCAGGCGGTATGGCCTCGTTTAGTGATTATGCTTAACTTTTGGACCCTAGTGTACATAGTTGTACAAAATTCATCATAGATTAAATTAACCAAAGAGAAGAAACTTGATCTCTTCATTCTTCACACATAGTTGGCGCTTCCTCAAAACAATGTTTCTAGCTCCTCGGGGAACCAATGAAACTACTGAGAGTCTTCATTTCCTGTCCCTGTCACGACAGAGAATGACTTTTTAGTGCAGCAGGAGTGGAGGTTTGGAAGTGTCCAACCTCAGTAGAGAAGAAGAGCCCATAGAAGATCCTGTCAAGCAAGAAGACCAGTCCAGGGTTCCAGTCCAGTCAACGCTTGGTCAATGCTATACTAGCCAATGCCATGTCATCACCAAAGCAGTGGTATTTCTAATATCAGTATTGCACCAAATTACATCGGATGTGCTTTCATATTGCAGAAGAGCAAGGAGATGGTTGGTATAAATAAAAATTTCTGTATAGAGACAGAGCAGATGAATGGGGCCTTCTTGAGTATGGTAAGCAACCCAACAGCTGAATTGTACGACTCACTGTCCCAACCCTCATCATTCTCTGCAATGTCTTAAAAAAAAATCTATCTTAGATTATCATAGTGTGAAAGTATTGTATGGACTGCTCTGAAACCAAAGCACACAAGATGACATCATTAATAGTGGAGTGGCGGATGTGTCTACCTTTACTTTTCAAACAGGAAAAGCCATCAAAGCCACATCAATCAACGTAGGCACCACAAGCTGCGCATCGGTGAGGCTCGCAGATGGCTGGTCCTAAAAGTAATGCCACAGCGATACGGAAACTCTCATTGGAAAGACCAAGAAAAGGCAAAGATAATGCTTCGAGCCATGCACCAGATTCAGGAGAAGAATCAGCGAGGAGATGGGCTTTGTCTTGAAGACTACTAGTTGGCTGTTGCAGAAGCAAGTGAAGATGACTGATAAGAAGAGCATCCCAAACAGCTTGAATACTTCTTTTGCCAATATAGGGGGAACTACACCAACTAAGCATGATCACTGAGATGTGCTCTCTTGTAAGGCAGCATCAGGGTCCAGGCAGCAACCAGGTGGAAGGAGAGCCTCGACAAGACAAAGAAAACTGTGGAAATATGCAAAAAATGATGAAATCGCCGAATCCACAGCACAACAAATGCTGAGGCCACCAGAACCAACAGGGAGAGAAGCCTGTAACTAGGCATTGGCACTCAGGGCGCAATTGAGGATGGTTTCGAGGCCACTTTTTAATACACAGTAAAATTCCTCCAATAGTGGGGTCTCACGCCAAGACGGAGAACACTGCAGGAAGTACATGAATCACAGGATGAAAAAGGTAGCACAGAGCAAGAAGAAGGATGAATGTGCCAAAACCATGAAAAGGTGTGAAATAAGCAACTTAAGTTTTGATGTCTTTTCAGCCAATATCCTGCACAGAGTTTCAGGAGATAGCGCTGCACCAAGTAAACAGGTACTGGATGATGTTAAAAGATGAATTCCATGGGCAGAAGCATTAAACTTCTTGTATAGTTTCTCAGCTTGTTCCCAATGAATGCTAAGAAAGCCCACTTTGCACTTAGAAAAATTAAGATCTAAACCAATATTTGAAGCTTGTATGCAAATTTTATCCAGAGATGAAAGGACAACGTCAGGTTCATCAACAATGGTACCATCATCCAAATATCAAATGCTTAACTCAGTATTAATGGAGTTGACAATCGACTGAAGAGTGACTGTGATAAGAGCAGGACTGAGTGGATCACCTTGTTGAACTCCACATTGAGATGGAAGGAAACTCATTCTTCACTGCCAACAACATAGCATCACGATGCAACTCGTTGAAAGCACTATGAAAGTCTAATTTAACGAAAGCTTTCAGGCACTGATGAAGAGACAAGTAACAGATACGTGCGGCATGGACAGCAGCCTGCAGGAGGCACTCATAGTCATAATAGCCGCTGATGCGAATGCTGGCGATCTTATTATTTGCTTTATGAGTGAGAGTGGATTAGTCAAGGGCATATAACATTCAATTTTTCTGTTACTCAAGGGAATTTATGTTCCCTTTTGATGTGTGACCTTTTTGGCTGAATAAAAGAACTTATCTTTTATTCTTAATTCATTTTCAAATTCCTCCTTTGAAAAAATAAATGTATTTTATTTTAATTTTTGTCTCAATTTGTTCAGAGAGGATGAATACCTAGTTGTAATTCCTCTTAAAACAAAAATCACCGCCACCACCTGAAATTATTTCACCAGCGGGACTCTAACTAGCTAACCATGGAGTCAGATCATATAGACTTGATGCCTTAAGTATCATGGACAACAGGAAGGCAAGAGAAATATAATTGGCACTCCACTGGGGACAAATATTTTCACATTCCTATTTTAATACAGTAGAAGTATGTTTCAGATTGCTACCTTATATCCAAGTCCATTCATTATTATTTGTTGTTTTAGGGGGTCTAAATTATGGTTACTGACCAAGTTTTTTAATGGTTATCCCAAATACCTATAGTATATATTTCAAAGGTTGTGAACACTCTTCAGAGATTTTATTTATTTATTTATATAAATATTACAATCTGCTGCTGTACATGTTGATCACTTTTATTTTTCTAAATCAGGACTGAAACAAGTTTCTTACAATGATGTTTATGAATCAAATAGATAAATAACTTTATTAATTTTCCTTCTGCTTCACACTGTTGGAATTATGTGTAGCTCTCTAATATATAACAAAACTAAAATTAACGTCTTCGTCCCAGACCAGTCCATAGCCAGTTTGGATCATAGTGGTTACTTCCTCGCAGATTAGCAGGCTCAGGTTCAGCAACAAAGTTACGAATCTTGTGAGATGGGCGATGGTTTCTCAGAGCATGGAGGTAAGCAGCTGTTGCTTTTGGACGAAAAATCCGGTCTTGTTCTGCAACAGAAAAGAAAATTATTTAGTTTAAAAAATTGATATTTTATTTTTTATTTTTTTAGAAAAATGATATTTGTTTGTGGCGTCGATCTCTGCAGATCTTTTGCCACTACTTTCACCACATGATAGGAACCTGAGTGCAAGTGTAATTGCGGAAGTGTAGAGTGTTGAATGTGAGGAAAGGAATGTTAAGGATGACACAAACACCCAGTCCCCAGGCCAGGGATATTAATCATTTACAATTAAAAACCTCTGACCCGGCCGGGAATCGAACCCGGGGCTGCCGGGTGACAGGTGGATGTGTTACCCCCTACATCCCAGGGCCGGACAAAAACAAATTGATTAATCTAGCAGTTACGAGGATAGTTACAAGTATAAACATTTTAGTCCTGGTAACTTTAATGATAATGTGATCAAAATTATTTTGTCATGTTCCACTCAACAACAGAATGAAATTATTGATGAGAGGTCATTTCAAAGGATATCTTTTTCAAGTTATTTTAAAGCTTATTTTCAACCTGCCTAATCCAATATATGTCAGGGTAAAATAATGATATGATTATTCAACGTATGAATCAATACTGTGTTGCTGTATCTACTTTTGAACTTGTTACTTTACTACCATTTCTGCTTTCAAGAAGTTGCTTTTCTACTCTTCTTTACATCCTTGTGGCTGATAATGTTGCACCTATACTGGTACTGTCCTTTTTCATATATTAGTTTCTGGTATTCTGTAGAAATCATTAAAGTTGGGAACATGTTTATTCAGACAGAATATTGATTGCTTCCTTATGCGCAATAGTATTACACAATATAAATGTTAAAACTATTC
Organism: Anabrus simplex; assembly: GCF_040414725.1. Classification (NCBI taxonomy): domain Eukaryota; kingdom Metazoa; phylum Arthropoda; class Insecta; order Orthoptera; family Tettigoniidae; genus Anabrus; species Anabrus simplex. The sequence continues at coordinate 259,417,141 of NC_090268.1, read as the reverse complement.
AAAAACTTTAAATGCAATAACACGTTTTTTCCCCAGGTGGAACTAGAAGGTGTCTACTCTAAGTTTAAGACATTATGTGCTGTAAAATAATTAATAACTAATAAGTAAATAAACAATAATAAATAAATACATAAATAAATAAATAAATAAATAAATAAATAAATAAATAAATAAATAAATAAATAAATAAATAAATAATTTATATAATAGTAAATATATAATATATATATAAATGTATAATATAATAAATAAAAAAAAATAAAATAACTAATATGCAATAAAATAACTAATAAAATGCAAGTTAATGTGGAAACTGATTTCACAATAAGTTAATGCACCATCTGATAATGAAAACTGGGATCTTCTGTGCAAACCCAGTAGCATCATGTAAATTTACCCTTGGGCTTCATACAAATTGATGGATACAAATTTATTGAGAGATTACCTTAGTCAAACACTAGTCCATTGAAAATTGAAAGGTAAGTATAGCAAATCAAATTCAAGTCCGATATAAACTTGCCAAATGTTTGTGGTGCAAGATGAGTTGTGCAAATCATACCAAAATCTGATGTAAACTTATTGAAAACTTGTAGTAGAAGGTAAGTGTAGTGAGTCTGCTGCAAATCCAATTTATATTTGCTGAAAGCTAGCATCACACTGAGAGTGCAAGATGCCTAACAAGTCAAATGCAAGTGATATGCAAACTTGTTGAAAGCCTGCAGTGGAGGATAGAACAAGATGCCCAAATCAAGTAATGAAAGCTTGAAATGATCCATTAGTTTGAGAATATTGAATAAGAATCTAATAACCTTTTAATTACAAATAATAGGAAAAGTATAATTTAAATTACCGATATGCTCTTAAATTTTAGTGAGGAAATTGTTGTTTCAATTCTTTAATCTTCTAATATCCCAGTGCAGCTCTGAAAGATTCTCAGACTTTGGATGGTTTTGGGCACATTACTTAGTGTTATGTTCTATTGATTGTACATAGTACAAAGGCTAAAACTGAAAAAATTAAAACCAATTATGTCAGGCTAATTAATTCAGAGTGCTGGTGTTCTGAGCTCAAGTTGGCAGATTTGATCCCGGTTCAGTTCGGTGGTATTTCAAGGTGCTTATATACATCACCCTCTTGTCGATGGATTTTTTTTTTTTTTTTTTTTGCTAGTTGCTTTACGTCGCACCGACACAGATAAGTCTTATGGCGACGATGGGACAAGGAAGGGCTAGGAGTGGGAAGGAAGCGGCCATGGCCTTAATTAAGGTACAGCCCCAGCATTTGCCTGGTGTGAAAATGGGAAACCATAGAAAACCATTTTCAGGGCTGCCGACAGTGGGGTTCGAACCTACTATCTCCCGAATACTGGATACTGGCCACACTTAAGCGACTGCAGCTATCGAGCTCGGTGATGGATTTATTGGCATGTTAAAGAACTCCTGTGGGATAAAATTATGGCACCTTGGAATCTCCAAAAACTGTAAAAGTTGTTAATGGGATATAAAACCAATAACATCATTACTAAAACCAGTCCTGACATATACTTGGTTTTCTTCTTTCACTTGTATGATCACATAGAATCACTTTAGTTGGTCCATTATCAAAGTCTCTTTGAAGGAACTGTTTGGGCCTTGCAGTCCTCCCAGTACTTTTTCATATGTTCCAATATTCATGTCCTTTCTCGTGTTGGAAATGTTTGTGTTGTGAGTTTCTTTCTTGTGATTGTAAAGCGGATGTCTGTGTGCTCGATTTTTTGTTCAATTTTATCTTATCTATGGTGTCTTCTGGTATAAGGCCAATTTTCTTCAGATTCTCTATTATTTCTAAGATCCATTTGCATCCTGTTGTGGTATTTTTTGAGTTAAAATTGTTTCAAAAGTATTGAATCCTTCATTCTCATTATGTGTGCAAAAACTCCCAGCCTCCTCATACACGTAACATCAGTAATGAGTTCCAAGATGATGGGAGTGAATTCCTGCCTTGCAAGTTAGTAGTTAAAGAATATTTGAATGCAAAAATCTATGTCAGGTACAGTATGCAATGAGTCATTTTTGGTTTGCTGATTAGATTCAGTTTCATTGAAGTTTATTATTCTTCTTTCCCCTATTAAACAATTTGTTCTGTTGTATTTGTTGGATTAAATGATAACTTGTTTTGGAGAACTCCTCTTTTGTTATATTTTGTTGTGTGTGTGTCCCCGTTAAGTCTAGTTGCAACTATTATGATATATAGTGTTTACAGTGCACTATATTTTCTGATTTGGACTGTTTGTTACAATTTTGTTACATGTCTGAGTCTTACAATAATAATTATTAAATTAATGTCATAAAGGTTCACCTTTTCATTACTATAATTATATAATATATGGTATATTACATTAGTCCACATCAGAAAATATAGTGCACTGTAAACACTATATCTCTTAAGATTGCAACTGGACTTAATGGGGACACACACACAACAAAATATGACAAATGAGGAGTTCTCTAAAACAAGTTATCACTTAATCCAACAAATACAACAGAACGTATTTTTAATAGAGGGAAAGAAGAATAGTAAATATTATATTATATATTATTATAGTATTGAAAAGGTGGACCATTACAACATTAATTTAATAATTATTATTGTGATCACAATTCAATATGGATCAAAATCATGTTTATATCCTATGTCTGAGTCTAATCTTAAAAATATGATATGGTTATGAAGGTGTTTAGGGGTTGTAGTAAGATGCAAAAGAAAGGGCATGTAAGTCACTGGTGAGACCCTGAATTAGAATATGGTTCCTGTGTATTGGACCCTCACCAGGTTTACTTGATTCGAGAACTGGAAAACTTCCATAGGAAAGCATTATAATTTGTTCTGATGATTTCTGACAAAATATTTGTTTATAGGAAGAGGAATTAAGGACTAGAATAATTTACCAATGGAAACCATTTAAACAAAATTAGGTTAATGATTGATAGGGAATCTGCCACCTGGGCAACAGCCCTAAACGCAGATAAGTGGTGATTAACTGAAGTGTGAGTGATGGCAGTAATTCCATTCCTTGTGCAGCCTGTTCTTATGATGAACGGTGTGAAACTATGGCTGTATGGTTAATTAATGTATACTTAAGTAGGCTTGGCAGACTGATTTGTGATAGTACTTTCTGGCTCCTTGACAAAAGGAAATCAAACTCCATAATGCTGTAGACCTGATGGACTTGGACCTACAAGGTGACCTCTGCTGAGCCTGAAGGCTTGCAGATAACAAGATGATGTATGGTCAGCACAGTAAATCCTCTTGGTTGCTATTCTTGGTTTTCTAAATGGGAGCTGCTATCTCATCGTCAGATAGCTCCTTCCTCAATTCTTCTTATACTGTATAGGCTGAGAGGACATCGAACCAGCCCTCGGATTCAGGTAAACATTCCTGACCTGGCTGGGAATCAAACCCAGGCCCTCTGGGTAAGTGACAGGTTCACTGCCCGTAGACTGTGGGGGATTGGGGGATTGCACTCATTGAGGGAAGCAACAGAAAGCTACATAGCTCCTCACCTATCGTATATACCTCTGGACTATAATAGCTGATTGTGGAACAATTGGGAATCCAACCAGCCTACTGGCTGAGGAATCATCATTTAAAAAAAAACATATTTAAAGACAAATGGTCATTTTTCCTGCCTTTGATGAAAATGATTAATTATATCACATATGCCTGAGTGAGAAAAACAGAGTGGTTCAACAATTGATATATAATTAGGGGAGCAACAGAGGCAGTGTATGGAAGTATAAGAATGAACATAATGGTAATGATATATGATGATTAGGGGGCAGATTTTGCCCCATTTTGCCTTTTTAATTCCTTTGTTCAGAAATATAGACTTCTAAGTTAGAATCCCGTTTCCTGCTATTGCAAGTCTACAGCCATAGTTTTTGTAGAGCCTATAATTGCTTATTTAATGTGTCAATGCCTGTTCTGTTTGTTGATGCCTGTAAAACAACCATATTTAAACAGTTTCTCCCCTTTTTGCCAAACAATGATCATATTTGCATTCATGTAGGCTAAATGCTGCCCTGTTGTACATCAAGTACCACAACCGTGGAATCCCAGACATGATCACAAAGCTTGAGACAAGAAACAAACCTACGGTAGAAACTCAACATTGTTTGACAGATTTCCAAAATCTTAACACTGGGTTTACTGGATGTCCCATATACCAAGATTTACCAAAGTGGTCATTTTGACCAATATTTTGCAGATGATTTAATTTTAGGTTATTGATGTTTATAAACACTTAACCTGTTATCACTCATGTATATTTTTGTTAGCCATTGCTCCTGTGGTAGATTTTATCTAACACACCGTATTCTGATCAGAATTTTTTTTTTAAAGTTAGAAGAACAAATGGGTGGAGCATCCCTGGATGTACTATATGGGTCATCTGAATTGGAATTCCTGTCATCAACTGATTTATTGCCCTTGGCATCTTCTTCTCACCATGTCAGTGTAAGTCTTTTCTGTCATACCTCTGTGACACGAGAGAAAAGCATCGCTCTATTACTGCATATTCTTGCCACCAGGGGCATACACAAAGGGGGACCTGGAAGTCACATCTCCCCAGAATGTCTGATTTTTCAATCCCCCTTATGGACAGTCCTGGAGCAAGTTACTACATAACCCACCAAACTATTTTCTGGATACACACCTGGTTGGCATCTTCATAATCATTATCATTATGTAAGGATGGGAACAACACATCATTTGAGGTAAAATTATGTGGACTTACCTATCACACACAACACAGATCAGAAGCTACAGTCAACACAACCATGCTGATAAATAATCTATTTCACACTCATCAGGAAAAATGAATTAGAAATTGATTGTACACAGCACAGACTAAGTGCAACTGATGCCAGATTGTGATTGTTACAATCTTAGCAGTGTGAGCAGAAGTTGATGTCATCACTCCTGTGGTAGATTTTATCTAAAAAGCCATGCGGATGTTCATAAATTTGCCTGTTGATAGCCTGATGACGATAACATATGCTGATATAGAGGTCAAAGAAAGCATATCTAATAGAACAAAGAGGTGTTGGTATAAATACACCAGTTAATACTATAAATATACCACTGTTAGATTGTCAGATTAGATTTTTTCTAATGGTGCAAGCAATCACAAGTTAATGAAGCACCAACAGATTGCACAAGAAGAGCAATATATTTTTATTCTTGTATAAGTGTTGACATATGGTTTTACTTCAGTAGGACGTAAGTGCCATATCCTTGTGCTTGTACATGGCTGCACTGTAAGGTGAGTCTTTGGTGGGTTTCACTGAGGAAGGAACTTTTCTTCTACTTCTATTAATTTTTCTACTATACTTGTCTTCTTGTTCCTCAATATTTTACCTCATTTCAGCAAGATATATATGTTGTCACATGTAAAATTTCTTCCCTGACCGAGAAACAGTTCTGCAAGACACATGAGAACATGTTCACTTGGAATCCGGCTGGAAGGTAGCATTTAATAATTTCCCAGATAGGAAAATAAAAGCCATTTACAATGTATTTAGCTTTCACATCAACCATCCAGGCAGTATTTCATACCAAACTTGTCATGCGTAGATGGACATCAAAATCTTGATGGAAAAAGCTGCTCATCCACAGTAATGTTTTCTGCTGGTTTATAACAAAGTTAACTACAAATTTGTCCCATATAACTGATGCTAGTGTCAATTTGTCCATTTTCAATTGCTTTGCACATGTAGACCTCTTGTTGAAGCAGAGGAATCTCATGATCTCCAGGAAATGGTTTTGTGCCGTAGTGTAGGTGAAAATTGCTGGACCCCATTTCTGAGACCACAAATCCAGAAGATTCATGTCAACCCTGTAAGTTCTATGAGTATATAACAGCACATTGAAGATGTCTAATTCTTCTAAATAAAGTGACCATTCAAGGTTTTTCAGAACTAAGGGAGTTCTTACTTCAGTACATGATTTAATATGGTACAGCATCAACTCTTCAATAAAAGACACAAAACACTCAGAGGAAAATACTTTTCAGTATGACTTTTTCATGTCCAGTGGGTCCAGATTTTTCCTACTGGGTACAGCCCCAGCATTTACCTGGTGTGAAAATGGTAAAAAAACAGAAAATCATCTTCGGGGCTGCCGAAAATGGAATTCAAACCCACTGTCTATAGTCTGATTCGATCCTGCAGCCATCACTATTAGGACCAGTAGCAACGAGTGGGAATGAGAAGGGGGGAGTCAAAATATGTAAGACAACAGAAAGTACCCGGGTTGTTTGTCGAATATAGTGGGCAGAGGGAGGGGCTATATACATCAAAATTGGGAAAAAAAAAAAAAAGAAAGCTACAAAGTGGTAAGTTTTTTAGTGCTCTCTGAGCGAATTTCGACAGAGAGGTAAAGGTTGACAGTTTACCAACATAAGTGTGGTAAAATAGTTTTTTGAGATATTGATTCAATAAACTACAATAAAACATTCACCAAAGGAACAATAATTACACATGTATTACAATTAAATAGAAGTACTTTGTTTATACAATTAAAAATCATTAGTATTTGACTATACCCTAAGAAACTAACAGACACTAAAGAGACTGCCATACTGATGAATGTGCATGGCAAGCAGGTGAATTATACCCCTCATTTTCCATGACTTTGGCAAAAAGAAAAAAGAAACTTCCTGGTACCCTTCCTCACAGCACATGCAAGGTCTCCACTACTTGCTATGGGGCTATACAAATCAATTAACTGGGACGAACGACATTTTGTGCGTATTTCCATCAATAATTTTGTTAATAAAGGAAAATAATAGCTGATAAGACAACAGAGCGTGTTGCTCTTTTTTTTTTAAATAATTCCTATAATTCATAGTTTCAGATGGTTAAAATAGAATAAAAATGCAATTTTTCTCCACAAGGTGGGGAGTGATAGCCCCCTCGCCCCCCTTCCCCCAATTGCCACTTCTGATTAACACGACCATCTGAACATACTAGTATTTTATATTGATAAAGTAATTTACATTGTGCTTCGAATTGTCTTGGTTAGAATGTCTAGGTCTGCCTAAGATCTTATCTCTGTTATGTGGTGTACTATAAGTCACACCCAATTGTTTTGTTCAATGTCCTCTACCCATAAAGGTGGAAGGTTGCTGCTTGATTCGCTGTGTGAATGGTTTTCATCTGCAGAAATATATACGTCCTCACTGCCATCAATTTATGAATCACTTCCGGCTTCATCACCTGATTGCAATGGTATTTTATTTTGTAAATGCCTCAGAATTTTGACATCCATCTGTGTCTGGTGAGAACAGTTCATAATTATTGTAAGAAGCAAAGAAATGTGAAACTCTACTTCATTTCCTTGTGACTGCAAACCTACTGCTTCTTATAAATATAATTCTGTGATTCATGTCAATGTTATGCCACAATATACAGTATACTGTTAGCTGGGTGGTATTGTAAGTGAATTCAGACTGTTTTGTCTGAATACACAGCTTGTGCTGACTCATAACAGAGCAACAATGAGTGTGATGTGAGGATAACTTGCCAGTGCCATAATTTGCTCCCTGTTTGTATTCTATTAAATAAAATCACACTTGAAGACTTTTCTATGGTACTTTGGAAGGTAAAGCCATTGCAGCCATGGTCATTATGACCACATCAGTTAAAAGAAGGTATAAAACATCATGGGAGCAGAACTGAAAGAGTCACAACCGTCTTTAAAAATATTAAAAAAATATACATGATAAATGGTTAAGAGTCACAAAATATTTTAGACATTGGGATCATGTCATGAGTATTTACCATACCATGAAAAATTAAAATGGTCATCTTGACTCAAACAATAAATCAATATTCTAAAGGCTAATGCTTTGTCGATGCAACCACTCTCTTCTTTCATTGGCTGTTCATTTCAGTTCCATGTAATTGTCACAACCTAATCTCTTCTTGTTGTCGTCCAAATACTTCATCCTAGGTCTTCCTCTTCATTTCCTTCCCAGCACTTTTTCTTCAAGAATGTTAGTGATGAAAGTGTTGTGTCTGATGACATGACCAATAAATTTTAATTTCTTGTTTTCCATATCCTTTAATAATCTTCTCTGTCTTTAACTTCCCTCAAGATTTCCAGGTTTTTTTTTTCCATCCAGCTCGTTCTGGTCATTTTTTGCCATATCCACATTTCAGCAGCTTCAAGTCGATTCCTTTCTAATTTACCCAGAATCCAACTCTCACTCCCATACTGCAGTGTACTCCATACAAATGATTTTACATGTGTGTGCTGGTCAAAATATTTTTCCTCAGTCATAAATGCTTGTTTTGCCAATGCTTTTCTTCTCTTTACTTTCAGAAAGTGTCTATTATCCTCTGTTATCATACTACCAAGATAACAGAAATGTTTAACCTGATCAATTCGTTTTAATTTCTTCCATATTTTTCAGTACTACCATTACTTTTGTTTTCCATTTGTTTACTTTTAATTTCCATAGTTTAAGAGTGTCTGAGAGGACTTGTAGCATTCTATTTATTTCTTTATCTGAATCAGCAATTAATACAATGTTATCTGCAAATCTGACACAATGTAACCTTTCACCATTGACTTTTACTCCCTTTGTCTTCTCCTTCATGATCTGAATAGTTTCCTCAATGAACATATTAAATAAAGGAAGTTCCTGGCAGGGTAGGCCAAGCAGGAATGTCATACTGTGGCATGTGCTTCAGTGTAATTCAGGGTCTAAAACCATTGTAGTAGTTGGTAGTATTTTAGACTGGTGTTTCTCAACCACTGGGCCTTGGCATCAATTATACCAGACCATGAAATATCTCTGGAATTTGACATTTTACTTTCCTAAGCATTTTTCATGAAAAAATATTTTATAGAGCAAATATTCTTAAGATGATGATGGGCTTTTGATGTAGTTTTTACTTCGTGGTAAAACCTGCATCAAAAATCCATCTTTATGAGAAAATACCACAACATATACAGTATGCTACAACCATGAAATATTTTTAGGATAATAATTTTGATAATTGTATTGAAAAGCACAGACCCAGGTTGTCTGTAAACTCTAATATCTAAAATCTAAATAAGTAACATCTGTGTAATAAGTGTCATTGACAAAGCCAATGACTTTTGAATGATTGGGGAATTTTCAAACAGAAACTTTCAACATTTGTGAAACAGAATACCACTGTTTATGATCGGTCATAAAAATGGCTTGTAAGGCGATTACAAAAATGGCTCCAAATCTTTTGTACTCAAACCTGAACAAAATAACATCTGTATTGCTGATGTCAGTGACCAATTACTTGGGCAGTGTAAACTTTTTTTTGACATGAAATGTATTTCAGTTTGGGGTTGGGGAAGTTCTCAAGCAAAATATCAATGAAATGCTTTTCATGAAACTTTTCAAAATATTATTGTTCAACAAGTATTTCATATAACTTATGGGAATTGGTTGTATATTATATATTAGAAAGGTGAATCCAGAAGATGTGACCATGGTAGCTGACCTATTGCAAATGTCACCATCACAACATGGCCACCAAATTAAGATACGTTTTTGGCAGTTGCAGTCATTTACCACGAACTGTAGCTTGGTGTGTCAAGATCACACAGAGGCAAGTGAGGTGTTTATCTCAAAAAACAGCAGAAAAATTTAAATTTAAATTTAAATGTGACCATAAAAGAAGAAAATATTGAAGGTTTTGTGACTGAAAATTGACAAATTATAGGCACTTCACAAAAATGTCCAAATATATGATTAATAAGTGGATGAAAGCCTATATAAAACCCATGGAAAGCCTTTATAAAACCCATGGATGAGGAAACTAAATTCAATAAGGGATCGAATAAGACCAAAAGGGCTGAAGAACGAATGAGATGGGTATGGGAGCATCGCAAACTTGAGCCTGCAGTGCTGCCCTCTTGTAACAACAAATGACAAATCAAACAATATTGTAAATCATGCTTCTTTTACTCCTCAGATCATTCATCAGTATTCAATGGTAGAAGGGCTGGTATGTGGTTGAAATGGTACATGCAGCTCACCTCCATTGGGGGTGTGCTTGAAAAGAGCTGCACCACTTCGGGATGAGAACACGAGTTTACTAATTCAATAAATATGTATAACTGATATATATGTATATTGTAAATGAAAACTTAAATGAATAAATATAATGGTATAAATTTTAACTTACTTGAAAAAATATCCAAATATAAGACTAATAAGCAGAGAGAAGCACAAGAGACGTTTCAGGTACATAACTCTAGTGGCTGAATATAGTATAGTCTACCACATTTTTTACTTATTGAAGATTAAGGTAGTCTTTATCGAGTTCTTCATACTAAATAGTCTCTTCACAAGTTTGCATGTTAATATGAGTGAGAAACAAGGGACTTTGCTTAATTTTGGTATTAAAGAATGTCATACTGAAGGTGTTTGTGATGCAACAACTAGTGATGAATCCATGTCAAGTCTATCGAGCTCCAGGATAAGCAAAATGAGGGGAAAACTATCAGAACACAAGAGATTATGCCATACTTAATGATTAATATTTACATTAGTTAAAAGTGCGAACTTAAAGGAATAGAAAAGTACTGTATTTATGAGTAAATTTATAAGCACTGGACCCCTCATCTTGCAGAAAAAGAATTTACTGGACTGTGGTCTATGAAAGTTTGTGAACTATTATTTTAGAGTGTGACTTGGAAACTCAGGCACAATTAATTCTTGAATTGAATGAAATTTTTGAGTTGTACACTTTTGTTTCATGTGAAGTAGAAATAACTTTCTCTCCGTATAACATTTTCCGCATAACAATAGATATGGTTTCACTCCCAAAAATTTTGAGAAATATTGTGTATGATAATACATTGCATTACAAATTCTTGCATACAGTAGTGTAATTAGACTGGAAACTAAAAGGGAAATATAGCATTATCTTTCTAAGTTGTCAACGTAATCCATTGTTCATCATTTGTTGGCTATTTTTTTTCAACTTTGGTGCTTTTAAAACATGAATTTGTTATATTTAGTTGGCTTTTAGTGCCTATTCCTTAAATTTATTTGTGCTTTTATTCCTACCTATTTTATACTTTTTTTGTGCCTATAAATAAACACCCTGCTGATGATATTGAAACTTGGGGAAGAAATGAGGAAGAATTGCAAGAATGGCTTGATGCAGTAAGTGAGAAGATTAAAAGAATGGGGAATGAGAATCAGTGTGGAGAAATCAAGTCAATGGTTATGGCAAGAGGAGAGAGAAAGTAAGAAAAGTAGAAATGAATTCATTTTTCAGAGACAAATGGAGGAGAATGAATGAACGGAGAATTCAAGACTGAATATGGCTATGGGAGTTTCTTCTATCTCAGAGCTCATAATCTACAATTGAACAAACATGCACTAATGAAGTCTAAGGATATACAGTACTATACAAGACAAATTATTTAACTATGATAACATGCAATCTAGATATAGTCAGTGGTGGAGTAAGAGAGCAAAACTAGCACAGGCAACAGAAATAGAATTTCTGAAAAGTCTGTTATAAAAATTAAGGAATAGAGAAATAGAGAGAGCAAATTGAAAGCATATTTTAAGAATGAAATATGGGAGCACTGAGTGATAAAGTAGAGAAATAACTTGAAATTAAGCAAGTGGATGAAGAAGGAATGCTAGAACACAACTACAAAATTAGACATGAAAGAAAAACAGCAGCAGAGAAAGACCTGGAATATGACTGAAAGATCTAATTAAAAATCAACATGAGGCAATGAGACCTGAATATGGTGATGGATCAGTGTTGGTAAAAAGATAGTGTAAGGTGGAGACAAGCCATGTTTGTCCCAACCTGACAGCATCTGGATAAGAGAAAGTATTGTCTACATAATTTTAGTAATGGTATTCACAAATTTTGAATATACAAATATTCAAGTTTAGTGTTATGATCAGAAAATCATACTTCTCTTTTCTAATAGTTCCTAGGCCTATCTCCATATGAACTTATGATCCATGCAATAACAAATATGAACAACACATTTAAGTCCTTATGTTCTTCATTAAGTTAATGGAATTATAGTGTATGTTTGAGAGATAGGATATGAAACTGGCACGTCTCCAGCATGTAGAGCTTGTTGCTATGGAAACAGTAACTACATTGGCAAAGTTGGTAATGATGCATCTTCATGTGGTGAATATGCCCAGTCACTTGCTCTTCAGTCACTATGTACTGTACATTATGTTAGCAGTGCATCATGCTTCGCTCTTAGTTTTTTCTCTAGTTTTGCATAGGTTTTTGTGTTTTTGCTGGATTACATTTTTTGATTAGTTCTCAGTTTATGTATTATGACTGCTTTCCAATGAATGTCATCATTTTAAAGGGATTCCAAAATTGATTTACAACTCCCCAATGATGTATTGGTATTTCTCAGTTTATCCATGAATGTTGTTTTATCTTTAATGTTATCTCCCTTGATAGTGCATATGTGTTCTTTGTCCTTGAAATATAAGGTTCTCTATTACTGTTCATAACATTGTGTTAAAAGCAAAGGGAATTATGTAATATACCCCTTCAAATTTCACATGTGACAGTACCTTATAAATCATAAAATATACCTTTTGAATGAAGTTTCTAGGTTGTAAACTAACACTGAAATCACCCTCATTGACAACATACCACTGTAATTTTAAGCTTTACTACTTGGCTGACATCCCAAATTTCAAAATTAGCACTATAACACACTAAGAATTAATTCTGTAGGTAAGTGTTGGCTACAGGGTGTATAATTCAAAGCAGTGTATCCATTCGTTCAACTGTCCGAGTGAATTGAAATGCAGCAAGGGCAAGCTCATGGTACATGATTCAGCTGACTCACAGCAGACAGTACTGAGTGGTGCACTCATGGATCAGTGAGACACAAAAAACACACACATGGTTCATTATCAGAACACTAGACATTGGCGGGGAGCCAAACTTCCGCTGTGGGCGAGACATACAGAGCCACGGCTGGTTCACTGAAAGAATCATGCGCTATAATCGACTGTCGCCCTCAGCTCATTTGAAAGTAATACCCAATTGCATTCACTCTCCTCTTCTTACAGGGAGGTTTAAATAATAGTTGGATTTATTTGCAGTGTTAAAAAGGTAGTCAAAACATAACACCAAAGTAGCTAGTAAGTTATTCTATTTATTAGTTTAATTGACATTCAAGGTCTTTGACATTCAACAATTAATTCAGCTCAGCTCTCTAGCCTACCCTATGAATATGCGCCATGCTCACGGCCACTCGGAATTATCTATTTTATATTAATAATAATGTTATTTGCTTTACGTCCCACTAACCACTTTTACGGTTTTCGGAGACGCCAAGGTACTGGAATTTTGTCCTGCAGGAGTTCTTTTATGTGCCAGTAAATCTACCGACACAAGGCTGACATATTTGAGCACCTTCAAATACCACCGGACTGAGCCAGGATCGAACCTGCCAAGTTGGGTTCAGAAGGCCAGCGCCTCAACCATCTGAGCCACTCAGCCCGGCTATTTTATATATTTTATATTGAGAAGAACCACTCAGTATTCTCTCAGTTTGTATGTTTCAAAATTGCACAAGATTGCAACCATCGAATCACAAGATCACTGGTGTAAATGGACACTGAGTTAGTGAGCCATATGATGCAATAACTTAACTGAAAAAAAAATGAATCAGAAAACCGTGAATACAGTGAAATTTTGGAAGTCCTTTGAAATCATGTAAGAAAAGACTAGGCGAACAGTTGATAGGCAATTTTCCACCTGGACGACAGCCCTAAATGTAGACCATCGATTGTGTGTATACGGTAGATATTATTCATCTAATATTGTATACATATTTAATGGAGTTGTCACTATGGGGGGAAGGCTTTGTAACATCAAACCCTGATGTGAAGAGGTGGCTGCAGGAGAAACCTGAACCTGAAAGCTGGATGATGCATAGGAAAGCAGTTCATAGAATGAAGACCAGATGGCAGTAGCGAGCATTGAACGCTGTGGCTGCTGTCTATCATGGTGACTCTAATTTGCCATGAATCGGATCACTGTATCGATTCAGTAGCATGAACACAATCAAATTATTTGATTCAGTAACATGAATCGAATATCCCATCGCTACTGCAGATACTGTCATATCTAAGTCTCCACCCCAGAATCTGAACTTCTGCGATTTAGACCAGTAATGACCAGGATGGATTCACGACCTTGAAACTATAACATGTAGCAGCCATCGCATAGTGTGAAAAAGGGTAGTCAGTATTTCTTTGTGTTCTAATGTCAACAACATGAAAACTTTGTTAAATATCACCCAGATCCTTTTCATGTCCTATTATGAAATGACAGTACCAGAGCTTAACTGTGCCATGTTGCAAGTTGACTAGTATGTTCCAACTCTGAGACAGAGTGTGTTGTTCACATCAGAGCACACAACAAAATACAGACCACCTGTCTGCGCTCTCATGACGGTCACTTCATGTTATAGTTTTAAAGTTGACCGGGCGAGTTGGCCGTGCGCGTAGAGGCGCGCGGCTGTGAGCTTGCATCCGGGAGATAGTAGGTTCGAATCCCACTATCGGCAGCCCTGAAGATGGTTTTCCGTGGTTTCCCATTTTCACACCAGGCAAATGCTGGGGCTGTACCTTAATTAAGGCCACGGCCGCTTCCTTCCAACTCCTAGGCTTTTCCTGTCCCATCATCGCCATAAGACCTATCTGTGTCGGTGCGACGTAAAGCCCCTAGCAAAAAAAAAAAAGTTTTAAAGTTGTGAATCCAATGTGGTCATTGCTGATTCAGACCTATGTAAATCAGGTTATGGTTTGTGTCCAGGAAATGAAATGATAATGAAGCAGCCCTCAAGAAAATAATATTAAAGAGACATGCCTGTTACACTGTACTATAACACACCAAGAAAAATAAAATTAAAAAGCTGTCATAGAGCAGATTTAACTCAGTTAACATACATACTAGTAGCTGAAGTAGTCACAATACAGAGCAATGTAATAACATGATCATGATAAGGAATGAATGATTGTCATAGCACTCTTATCATGTAGCAGTCATGAAACCTTCTCTATACAGTAGGGTCTAACAAAATGTTCATTAACTATATATTATGCATCCCATTAAAAACAAATAATAGCTAATGTATGAATATACAATATGGAAAGTAAATATGCTTATAAATGCATAGTTATGTAAGTACAGTAAGTATTTATCTTTACTAACAATGCTATTTGGATATATGTCTGGAGAATGATACACAAATCTCAGCTAAGTATAGCTGCTAAAAAGGCTCATGTATTCCTGACTAGCAGTCTATATTGTTTCTTCCTGAACCAGATTATTATTTAGGATGGGAGATGATACAGGTGTGAAATATTTCATGAGATGTATATATTTTGAGATAAATATACAAGTGTCATGCAATATGATGTATAAATTCAGTGAACAAAGCCCCTATTGGTTGAAATGCAATGCCATGTGGCCTCCGGAGAGGCCTGGTGCAGGTCTTTTGATTTGATGTCCATAGGCGACCTGCATCGTGATGAGGATGAAATGATGATGAAGACGGCTCATACACCCAGTTCCCGTGCTAGGGGAATTAACCAATTCCTATTGGTCAACAAGGTGATATCACTAAATTATATTTAAACTTCTAAGTTACTTTTTGGTTGCAGATATCACAAAGAGAAGACCTCCTAAAGTCTACAGCAAAAAGAACACCAAAAATAAAAACTTGGAGACTTTCTGAACCAAGGGTGAAGTAAATGTTTCGAGAACATGTTCGGAAGATGTTACCAAAGAAGATCTGAGATCTGAGGAGAGTATGTGGAAGGCAGAGCCAAATAAGAAAATCCAAAGAAACAGGATGGTGGAATGAGGATGTAAAAGCTGCTTTCAAAGCTGGAAATGGCACAAAAAGAGCTTTGTACCATGCCAGAGTGCAAGGAAATCCAAGTGAAATCAATGATTAACTATCATTTTACAGAGAAAACAGATTACAGGTTAAAAGAATAGTTGACACTGAGAAAAGAAAATGCAAAAGAAGATCTTGCCAATAGAATAGCACAAGACAAACACAAGAAGCTCCTGTATAGCATTGTTAAAAACAAAAGAAATGATAATAGTACTGTCAACACAGTAGAGCTCCCAAATAGAGAGGTAACTAGAAATGAAAATGAAATATTACAGGAGTTTAGTAGATATTTCAATCACTTACTGAACTGTAATACAACTGACAACACATAAGATGACCCTCTAAACCCTATAAATTATAATGTAGAAAGTTTGACCTGGCTGGAAGTGGAGACAGGAATATGTAATATGAAAAACAACAAGTTTGCAGGATTGGATGAGTTCAGTGTAGACATGATCAAAGCACTTGGAGAGCCTGGAATACAATGGTTGTACAGAGTACTAAATAAAATTTGAGAAGAAAATGAAATCCCCAGTGACTGGAGGCAAGGAGTGATTATTCAACTATTTAAGAAAGGTGACCGAAAGAAATGTAACAACTATAGAGGTGTAACTCTTCTATCTCATGGGTTAAAAATACATGAGACTATCCTAGAGAGAAAAATCAGAAAATTTGTTGACCCTAAACTTGAGGAAGAACGACATGGATTTAGAGCATACAGATCAATGCTAGACCTCATTTTTCGACAAGAATGCTCTTTGAAAAATACTGGGATAAGAATAGGACAGTAATAGTTGTATTCTTGGATGCTGAGAAGGCATATGATCATATACCACGTAAGCACATATGGGAATGTCTGAGATGTAAAGAAGTGCCAGATGATATTACAGCTTGAGTAAAACAACTGCAACTGTTTTGAAACCAAGAGCAGAGTCCAACAACGAAGTTGTCTCTCACCACTTCTCTTCATTACTATAATGGATGAGGTTATAAAAGCAGTGAAAATGAAGTATCAGACAACAAATGCACTTGTATTTGCTGATGATGTTATGCTATGGAATGAGACAGAAGCAGAAGTTCAAGCTAAACTAGATCTTTGACAAGGAGTATTTGAAATAATGGGAATGATCATCAGCCAAACTAAAACCGTCAGTTTAGTGATGAGTCGAAATCCTGAAGCAGTCCACCTCCGAGTGCAAAATGAAGTAGACATTATCAATAACTTCAAATACTTAGGGAGCTTTGTTTCTTCTGACAACACCATAAACCAAGAAATAGGCAATAGAATATAAGCAGGATCAAAATCCTACCACTCCATTCGTCAATTACTTTGGGATGACTCATTTCCCCAAGCTTGCAAGCTCATGCTGCACAAAACATATCTTGTACCAATTCTAACATACAGCCTGGAAGCAGTAATATTGACTAGATATGCACAAAGTCGCCTACAGGCCACTGAAATGAAGTTCCTTCATTCATGTCTCCAAAAGACAAGGAAAGACAAAATAAGGAATGAAAGTATTCAGCAACAACTTGGATTGGGCAGGAGCCTGTTGGAAACCTTAGAATTTATCAGATTACGATGGTATGAACATATGAGAAGGATAGCTCCAGTTGTTGCTAAGAGGCCCAGAGGGAGGCTTCGTGATAGTTCGGAAAAGCAAATTTTCAAAGACCTGGCCAAATGTGATGTAAATTGGCAGCAAAAGGTATAACATCAGCTGTGGATGGACAGGACAAACTGGAAGAGGCTCGTAAACACCTGCACCCAGCTTGCTGGAGCGGAAAATCGATGATGATGTCATTACTAATGGTACTGTAAATCAGTGCACAGCTGACAAAATGAATTATGTAAGTTTAATTATTTGGTAGTGTCACAAAGCTTATGAAAAATTTAATACATAAGAATTTTGCTAGCATAAGAGTGTTCAAAACACATCTCCTCTATGATTTCTGGTGGTGGTGATTATTGTTTTAAGAGAAGTACTAGTAGGGAATCATCCCTTATCTGTGATTTCTGTCCATTGGTTCATGTAATTTTGCTATATGAATATACATGAACAGGATAATCCAGATATGATGTGATTCTGTAGTATACAAGTGAATAAAGGTTGTACTTTACACATTTATTTTTGTATTTGTATTCTGTTTCCTCCACCACTCATGCAGCTGTTGTAAGTAACAATTTGTTAATTCTACCTTCTATTTTTTTATTTTTTTGAAATTTGCATGAAAATTCTTTATTATCTTCTGCCAATATGAAGAGTAATTTTCAGTGTCATATTAAAATATCTTAATAGATATCAGTTCCTCTGCTTTACATTCCCTCACTTTCCAGAACTAAATATGTGCTTTCGGTTTTCAGAACAACTATGTAATAGATGAATATGAAAATGATAGATTTAATATCAGGAACATATTTACTTTATCCAAAAGTTCATGTATCTTGGATTCCTATGTTGTTTGAATGTGCCTTCCTTCCTTTCTTTCTTTCTTTCTTTCATGGAAAAGTACTACAAATACCAGTATTCATAATTATTTATAGTTCTATGATTTGAAGAATATAGACATATGTAAGTTTATTTTTGCACTTGTGCTATATTGTAACTTCTTCATGAACTAGTTAACAATGAGAAAACAATTTTGTAGATGGAACATCTAATACTATACTGCTACAGTGCTACCTTCAAGATTTCTTTTGTTCATGCTTTTATTAGTTTTCTGTTCTCTATTAGTCCATGTAACGTGAAGAGAGCTAAACTTACTAATGTGGCACTTGGGTTCCACTCTAACATACTCGCGTGGTACTCGCACAGACACTTTAGCATGGGCACATCTACAGCACGCAGAACCACAGCCTACCCGCCGACGAACTAGTGGAAGAAAAATCATTCTGTGATATGCCTCATTTAGGATATACGGTGAAGGTGAAGGAATATAAGTGTGAAGACTTCAGAAAAATATTCCTCAAGGTTGATGAAACCAAAGATTTTGATGTCATTTTGATCACAACATTTTAAATTTCAGTTGAAATTTTATCTTAATGTTTAATATTTTCTTTTTATTGCATTTTATTTAAAGGTCAATCATAGTCCATACTATCATATTCAACCTATTGCTAAATTTAATATTAAGGGTAAATGATAAGAAAATATAATTTATATACCGTACTGAGGGTATGAAAATAAGCTATGGAAAATTTATAGCCATAACATATCCAAAGATATAAGACAGTACCCTGTCATTTTTTATGTAATCTAAAACTCATAACATTGATAAAAGCCAGTTTTAATAATATGAAGGAAATTTTCGTGTAATCTAAAACTCATAACATTCATAAAAGCCAGTTTTAATAATATGAAGGAAATTTTCGTGTAATCTAAAACTCATAACATTCATGAAAGCCAGTTTTAATAATATGAAGGAAATTTTCAATTGGAAGATAGTTTTTCATGAGCTGATATACTGTATTTGATTTGTGTTACAGGAATTTGCTTCTCTCTGGTTCTCTGCCAAGTGTGTGAACTGGTAAACTGAATGGGTAAACCTAAGCAGTATCCCATTTACTTCCAAGGCCCTATGATTACAACAGCTGTCTCATGGGTTACTCATAAACTCATTATCTCTGTGGTGCACCCTCAGCTATTTCATATAAGTTTGTTTGTCTTCTCCTTAGTCCCATTTGGGCTAACTGTTGGTCTACGGATCCGAAGATCATCCCAGTAGGGAACCCCCTATCCGCCACCTGGGGACATGCTCTGAAGGGGGCAGGTTCCTCTGATTACTCAGTGAGAGTTAACCACAGCCACAATGGTTGAGGTTAAAATACTGGGACACCCTCTCTCCAGGGGACATAAAAATGGAGGGCCCTAATACAGGGTAATATGGTAATATGCCCAATGGCAAAACAGGTGGAAGAGGATCCATTTCCAATGTTGTGGTTTTCCAATGGCTGTGGAATGGATGAGGATAAAGCCAGATGGACTGGCTATCAAGGTGCTACTCAACTAATTTGGAGTATGTGGCAGTCCGTTGCAGTTTTGGAGCTTGCTACTGCCTGTCTCATACTACATGAGCTTCGGTGAAGGGCTCGGAAATCATAATGTGTGGGCCTCCTCCCTGCAAATTGAGGTCCATCTTAAACAAAATCATGCTTGTGGCATTTTCTCCTGCTACTCCTACAAAGTTCAATGGTGATGGGATGAGGATGGTGGAAGCAGATTTAGGGTAAAATTGGGAGCTTCTATTCTGGACCTGCAGGTTGGCGGTAGATGTGTGATGGTCGCCTTTCTGAGACAGTGGCTACTCAGGGATCTGGTCCTGCATCTGTGTCTGGGCAGGCCTATTTAGGATCACCACTGCCTATCCCGAATGGGGAAGGCCCTAGAAAATGTGGGCTAAACATCTGTAGCCACACTCAGATCCTGGCTGGGAAACCACACCCAGAGGGACACCCCCAAATTTGCGGTCATAAACATGAGAGAACTTTGCTTATAGGATCGTGGAATATGAACTTTACTAGACGAACGGCTCTTGTCACACATGAGCTAGCAAGGCTAAATATTGATGTTGCCGCATTGAGTGAAACTAGATTGCTAATTGAGGGAAAACTTTCTAAATCTAGTTCAGGCTATACCATCTTCTGGAAAGGGAAACATGAAGGTGAACATTGAATTCATGGTGGACAGCTCTGAAAATTCTAAGAATCAATTCTACCAACAACCGAATACAATACTTTCCAAAGGACCACCATGGAAAAATCATTATTAGAGATAATCAGTTATGGGGTAATATCATGGGCAATCAATGATGGTTATGAATTTCATGTTTTTGGTCCGTATTGAACTGAGAATAATATATAAGTAATAATAATAACAACGTAAACGTTTCCACCTTTTCAATACTACAATATATTCACAAAATTACAAATTACACGGTACTAGTTTCGACCCATCTAGGGGTCATCATCAGCCGTATTGGAGCAAAGATTATTTGTGGCGAAATCCTAAGAAAATGTTATTTTAAAGAATAACAAGTGAAATGAGATGTTATGGTAATAGTTAATAATACAAGGAATATACATACTAAGAGGTTTTTAACAAAGAATAAAGTATAAATGGGGTGTTGTAAAAATTATAATCATGGAAATCAGTAAGTTCTTGTATTGAAATGAAATATGGCTTAGGAAGAGGGCTTAAGGTGGGGCTGAAGGGTGCGGGAGAAAGTGTAACTGTCTTGGAAAAGTACCTTTGATTAAATTTAGGATTGAGTTTAGGTTGGCTGCATTATTGTTTCTGAGGAAAGTGATAAATAGATCGAAGAGTATGTTGGGTTTCTCTGAGATTTCATTGAGATTGTGACTGGCATTAAAGTATTGGTCTAGGTGTATGTAGTAATTTTCCATTATGTTGAGTAAAGGGCCCTTGTTTAGTCAACATAATGGAAAATTACTACATACACCTAGACCAATACTTTAATGCCAGTCACAATCTCTATGAAATC
Source organism: Anabrus simplex (assembly GCF_040414725.1). NCBI lineage: Eukaryota > Metazoa > Arthropoda > Insecta > Orthoptera > Tettigoniidae > Anabrus > Anabrus simplex. The sequence continues at coordinate 259,395,682 of NC_090268.1, read as the reverse complement.
GCAGAGAAACCCAACATACTCTTCGATCTATTTATCACTTTCCTCAGAAACAATAATGCAGCCAACCTAAACTCAATCCTAAATTTAATCAAAGGTACTTTTCCAAGACAGTTACACTTTCTCCCGCACCCTTCAGCCCCACCTTAAGCCCTCTTCCTAAGCCATATTTCATTTCAATACAAGAACTTACTGATTTCCATGATTATAATTTTTACAACACCCCATTTATACTTTATTCTTTGTTAAAAACCTCTTAGTATGTATATTCCTTGTATTATTAACTATTATCATAACATCTCATTTCACTTGTTATTCTTTAAAATAACATTTTCTTAGGATTTCACCACAAATGATCTTTGCTCCAATACGGCTGATGATGACCCCTAGATGGGTCGAAACTAGTACCGTGTAATTTGTAATTTTGTGAATATATTGTAGTATTGAAAAGGTGGAAACGTTTACGTTGTTATTATTATTACTTATATATTATGGGCAATCAAGACATAGGAAACTGTAATGCAAATGGATTTCTTCTTCTTGGCCTCTGTGCTGAACATGAACTCTTCATCACCAACACACAATTGTGTTTACCAACCAGATACAAGACTACATGGATGCATCCACGGTCAAAACACTGGCACCTCGTTGATTATGTCATAACTTAACAACACGACAAGAGCGTACAAGAAAGACGTCCTCATCACAAAGATAGCTAGAAACGTCAGTGACTGTTGGACAGATCATAGACTTCTTATCAGCCGACTCAGAATTTCGGTGCATGAGAAACAACATACTCTTTTCACAAACCCTTCAAGGAAGAAAATTAATACCTCCAAACTTCAAAATGAAACTGTTGCTGAAGACTTTTCTACTTGAAAGTGTTCAGATAATATTATTATTCAGTTTTATATTCTCAAAAGACACACTTGCATGTGCAAAGAGAAAAATATATGCAATTTGATATAAATGTAAAATTAGATAAAGTATCATCCACTTTTTGCAATATTTCATATTTTTACATCATATTTTGTTCTAAATTATTTTAATGTATTATTAACAAGTAAACTAGTCTTGACCAGGGTATTAGAAAAATATTTATCGGCCTCCGAGGCCCCTTCATTGCTACAGTATGTTACAATATATGGGTTGGTATTTCTAGGGTTAATACAATTATAAATAAATACAGTCTAGAAAACCAAGAATAATGGCTGAGAGGATTCATTGTGCTGACCACACAACACCTCATAATCTGCAGGCCTTCAGGCTGAGCAGCTGTCACTTGGTAGAACATGGCCCTTTGGGGCTGTTACACTATGGGGTTTGGTTTCATAAATAAATAATTGTTTGGTGATAAGCATGTACCAAAACAGACAAAACCTTTATGAAATCTCTCCCAAGAAAAATCATTTTCCCACCACAAGGAATGGAATATCGTTACCTATGATATAATTTAGAAGATGATTCACACCCTTTAATGAACCACTATTTGCCATTGGGGCTTTGTCCCATATTGAGACATGCTAGTCGAATATCGCCAGCTGCTTGGGAATTTAATTTTAATTTTAGCCATTATGGTCAAGATCATAATTTATAAAAAAAATTTCTGGCCGTCTGTTTGTGATGGCCCTATGTAGTTACTTCTACCTGTGATCTTTTCTTGATGGATGAAGTATTTTTGCTTAATATCTCCTGACACAGGCCAGAGGAAAATGTAGCTTCCACCAAAGTCTCAGTCTCTCTTATGACTGTGACACTATGGAAGCTGCACTTTCTGGTCCAGTGAGGAAAGCAACAGCAAAATATCCCACTCCTCATCATGCCTGTATGCCTTATTATGATGCCATCGTTGGTTTTTGCGGTTTTCTTATAATCGCATAAACTTTTGCCATGTTATTAGGGGATCCAACCAGCCTCCAGGCTGAAGACTTAACAGACCTGTTAGGTGTCACAATAACATTGAATGTCGATCATAGCACTGTCTGGTAGCCACTCCAACAGAAGAAGTAACTTACTAATGTTGATGAACATGTCCTGGCCAGTTGAAACTGATGACTGTTATTTTTCGTTTTGGTGATGAAGGATGACCTCTGTTCCTGACTCAACCTATTCATCACCAGCTCAAAATGAGGGCACCAGGTTTCATCACTGCTCATAATTTCTCCAAGAAATGCCCACACGTGTATCGGTTGAGATGTTCTATGCATATCTTCATCCATGTGGAAATCTGTCAATCCGTGAAGTGTTGAGGGACACTATTTCCAATATGCCAGGTCCCTGAGCACCTTGCTATGCATGGATCCTACAATGAGTTTAACAAACTTTGACAACTGTGGTTTCCCTATTTTCACACCAGGAAAATGCTGGTGCTGTACCTTAAGTAAGGCCACGGCCGTTATCATCTCAGTCCTATTACTTTCCCATTCTTTTGTCACCAGAAACCTTCTATGTGTTGGTGCGACATTAAACTACCATGTATGTAGGATGTTAAAAGGTTTGTTTTTTTCACCTATTCAATACATACAAATTTTATAATTTAGGAATTTATTGTAGATTCCACTTGAGACATGTTTCGCCCTTCATTGAGGGCATCATCAGTCAAAATATTACCTCAAGGTAAAAAATCAGGTAACTGGTTAGTGGTAGACATGTACAAATTAATACATATTATTAACAACATACAAAAATTAAGTATGGGAAATAGTTGCACAAAAGTGATGGTTGAACATGTAGGTTTATAGATGAAAGGTCAGCACCAATGCCTAAAAATAACATAGTAGAGTTCTGCAGTGGTGCTCTGGAGAAACAGTTGACGCAATCAAGGTGAAAAAAACAAACCTTTTAACATCCTACATTCAGTATCTTCAATACGGATAACAATGATTTTTATCAATTAAACTACCAGGAAAAAAAAAAAAAAAAAAAAAAAAAAAAAAAAAAAAAAAAAAAAAAGACAGCTCATGCACAGTTATCGGTGATATGGGAATTGTCTTTTACCATCATATAGCACGTTATCAATAAAATACTGTATTTTAAACATCATCTTCATGACTCTACTGCCAAACTAAGGATAAGAAAAAACATCCTCTGGCAACTATGTGGAATTTCATGGGACTCAAGTGCAACAACTCTTCCTTGCTCTGCCTTTGGTCTTCTATATTCTGCAGCTGAATACTTTGCACTGGTATGGTTAAATAGTCCTCATGAAGAAGAATGATGCTCAACTAAACCAATCTGTGCATATAATCACCAGAACTATCAACAGCACCTAAGTTCTATGGCTTGCCAGCCTAGGTCACATCCTTCTACCTACACAGATGCAATGTTCTAGTTTGAGAATATCATAAGGTAATTAATAACCAACAACAACCTATTCATGAAAATTTCAGAAGCATATGCCATGGCAGACTATGTTTGAGGCATCCCTCTTATCAGAAACAATTTTGACCTAGGCAAACAATGATCATCTGGGTGGGAAATATTCCCATCTCTAGAACTTCATGGTATGCCTTGAATCATGGAATGTTTCCCTGGATTTGGTCTACCTTGGAGAGTTTTGTCAACTCTTGACTGTGTGTGGACAAAGCATAGAGATTGCAGGACTTTCTGTATAAATGAAAAAAAAAAAATTCATCCACAGTGCAAATGTGGGGCTGGTAGTGAAACTGTCCATCTCATCGCTTAAGATTATGTCCGGTTTATCTACACGAAGGGCCCAAAAGACCATTCTCTTGGCAACACCCCTAGCTATTGATTACATCTTTTTAAAATTGTAATTTTTATGCACTGAATGCACTGAAAGCCATACACTTAAATAAAATAAATGTCTACAGTGGTAATCATTTCCTGAACCATTATAGGTACTTGTTTAGATTGGGTGAGGCCTGCCACCCATACTCTTTCACCTTGAAACTCAGTACACCACTTGAACAGCATGCTGTGTTTAAAAACCAAGTTTTAAGTGGCTTGCATTCGACTAAAAATTTCACTTTGCCCACAATTGATTCACACCATGGTGTACATGTATGAACATTTATTACACACCACTGTTGCTCCATCTTTCTCCTCTACTCAGTCCTCTACTCAGACTGACAACATTCTATGCTGTTACTACATACACCAAGCCATACAGAACTGCCACCTCTTTGCTGCCCCAATAATTATTTGTAGCGTTATGAACTTTGTGTATGTTTCAGTCAAACAACTGTTATATTAATACCTATTCTTTAAGTAAACTAGCCATGTTATTTTTTGAGAAAAATCTTCTGACTTATACCTATATCTTGGGGCCAATGACCTAGATGTTAAGGCTCTTAAACTGAGTGAGTTGGCTCTGCGGTTAGGGTCATGCAGCTGTGATCTTGCATTCAGGAGATAGTGGGTTCGAACTCCACTGTCGGCAGACCTGAAAATGGTTTTCCATGGTTCCCCATTTTCACACCTGGTAAATGCTGCGGCTGTACTGTATACCACTTCCTTCCCACTCCTAGTCCTTTCCTATCCCATCATTGCCATAAGACCTATCTGTGTGCAACGAAAAGCGAAACATTTTTACAACATCTGTTCAAATGAATAGAAATAATTTTTTAAAATAGGCTAACTATAAGTAGATCCATCTTCCTGTCATTTCACTACCCCATTCAACCATCCATCATTGTTTTTAATTCATTTTTTAAATTTATTTTAAATTTATGTAGTATTTAAGAAGAAATAAGGTATCTGATTAGAATGTTCTAAAAAGATAAACTTAGTGAATCACCTAAGCAATGTAAACAGCTGAAGATGTTCTAAAAAGGAACAAAACATGTACTGTATATGATTAATTGATTTGCCAAAATGCAAACATAAGTATCAAAAAGGTGGAAGATTTTTTATTGTCATTAAGTCTTTGTAAATCTGCCTGTGATCAAATGCCCTGAGGTCTCATGTCTTACCCATCCTGTAGTCAGCTGTTACTCATACAGCTTATAACAGGCCTGACACCCTCTTACATGCCATGCCCTCCTATTATATTTACTGTTCTTGGCACAGCGCCATTTTCCCACTATGGCAGCTATTTCTAATTCAATTGCTAATGAGTGTATAAGAAAACATAAAGGTTCAATATTTACTACTACCTTGTGGAAACCCAGTCTTAGTCTTACAGGATCAGATGATGCTTTATCTGAGTTATGTTTTCTGTAAATTTAACCACACCCTGATGACTGGAGTGGGACATTGATGATGATGATTCAATCATTCTGTTTTCTAGTCCAATAGCCCTTATTTTCATCAGTAGTCTGCCATGATCTACTCTTTTAGAAGCCTTGGATAGGTCAATAGCTATAGTCCATTTGTCCTCCTGAATCTAAAATACGTGCTATATCTTGCTGGAATCCTGCAAGTTGAGCCTTTTGGAATAATATTTTCTAAACCCAAACTGCCTTTTATCAAACAAGTTATATTATATACATGGCTGGGCTGAGTGGCTCAGACGGTTGGCCTTCTGACCTCAACTCGGCAGGTTTAATCCTGGCTCAGTCTCCAGTGGTGCTTGAAGGTGCTCAAACATGTGAGCATTGAGTTGGTAGATTTACTGGCACATAAAATAACTCCAGCAGGGCAAAATTCCACCACCTAACATCTCCAAAAACTACCAAAAGTAGTTACCATACATACATACATTACATTATCATTATAGACCGTTATGCCTTTCAGTGTTCAGTCTGCAAGCCTCTGTGAATTTACTAAACATTGCCATAATCCTCTATTTGCAACTAGTGCTGTGGCCTCATTTAGTTCTATACCTCTTATCTTTAAATCGTTAGAAACTGAGTCTAACCATCGTCATCTTGGTCTCCCTCTACTTCTCTTACCCTCCATAACAGAGTCCATTGAAGTCGCTTAAGTGCGGCCAGTATCCAGTATTCGGGAGATAGTAGGTTCGAACCCCACTGTCGGCAGCCCTGAAAATGGTTTTCCGTGGTTTCCCATTTTCATACCAGGCAAATGCTGGGGCTGTACCTTAATTAAGGTCACGGCCGCTTCCTTCCCACTCCTAGCCCTTTCCCGTCCCATCGTCGCCATAAGACCTATCTGTGTCGGTGCGACGTAAAGCAACTAGAAAAAAAAAAAAAAAGAAAACAACAGAGTCCATTATTCTCCTAGGTAACCTATCCTCCTCAATTCACCTCACATGACCCCACCACTGAAGCCGGTTTATGGGTACAGCTTCATCTATCGAGTTCATTCCTAAATTAGCCTTTATCGCCTCATTCTGCATACCCTCCTGCCATTGTTCCCGCCGGTTTGTACCAGCAATCATTCTTGCTACTTTCATGTCTGTTACTTCTAACTTATGAATAAAATATCCTGAGTCCACCCAGCTTTTGCTCCCGTAAAGCTAAGTTGGTCTGAAAACAGACTGATGTAAAGATAGTTTCGTCTGGGAGCTGACTTCCTTCTTACAGAATACTGTTGATCGCAACTGCAAGCTCACTGCATTAGCTTTACTACACCTTGATACAATCTCACTTACTATATTGCCATCCTGGGAGAATACACAACCTAAATACTTGAAATAATCTACCTGTTCTAGTTTTGTATCACCAATCTGACATTCAATTCTGTTGAATTTCTTACCTACTGACATCGTCTTCGAAAAGCTAATTTTCATACCATACTCATTGCACCTATTTTAAAGTTTCAAGATATTAGACTGCAGGTTTTCGGCACAATCTGCCATTAAGACCAAGTCGTCAGCATAGGCCAGACTACTTACTACATTTCCACCTAACTGAATCCCTCCCTGCCATTTTATATCTTTCAGCAGATGATCCATGTAAACTACGAACAACAAAGGTGAAAGATTACAGTTTGTCTAACACCTGTAAGTACCCTGAACCAAGAGCTCATTTTACCATCAATTCTCACTGAAGCCCAATTGTCAACATAAATGCCTTTGATTGATTTTAATAATCTACCTTTAATTCCATAGTCCCCCAGTATAGCGAACATCTTTTCCCTCGGTACCCTGTCATATGCTTTCTCTAGATCTATGAAACATAAACACAACTACTATTCCTCTTGTAGCATTTTCCAATTACCTGGTGCATACTGAAAATTTGATCCTGACAGCCCCTTCGTGGTCTGAAACCACACTGGTTTTCAACCAACTTCCTCTCAACGACCGATCGCACCTTCCCTTCCAAGATGCCAGCGAATACTTTGCCTGGTATACTAATCCATGAGATATCTCAATAGTTGTTGCAATCCTTCCTGTTCCCTTGCTTATAGATAGGTGCAATTACTGCTTTTGTCCAGTCTGAAGGTACCTTACCAACACGCCATGCTAATCTTATTACTCTATGAAGCCATTTCATCCCTGCCTTCCCACTAGACTTCACCATCTCAGGTCTAATTTCATCTATTCTTGCTGCTTTATGACAATGGAGTTTATTTACCATCCTTTCCACTTCCTCCAGCATAATTTCACCAACATCATTTTCCTCCTCCCCACAAGGTTGGCTGTTTGCAATACCACCAGGACAATTTCCTTTTGCGTTGAGAAGATGTTAAATATATTCCCTCCACTTCTCCAGTGATTCCCTGGGATCTATTATGAGTTCACCTGAATTACCCAAAACACTCTTCATTTCCTTTTTCGCTCCCTTCCTAAGATTCTTTATTACTGTCCAGAAAGGATTCCCTGCTCCTTGACCTGGCCTTTCCAGGTTCAAACCGAAATCTTCCCACGACTTTTTTTTTTTGGATTCAACAACTATTTGTTTCGCTGTGTTTCTGTCATTTATGTACAATTTTCTGTCTGCCTCTGCCCTTGTTTGGAGCCATTTCTGATAAGCCTTCTTTTTACATTTACAAGCTGCTCTCACTTCATCATTCTACCAAGATATTTGCCTCTTCCCATCTTCACACACAGTTGTTCCTAAGCATTCCCTTGCTGTTTCTACTACAGCATCCCTGTATGCCACCCATACTCTTTCTATATCCTGAACCTGCTTACTGTCTACTGTTCAAAACTTCTCACTAATCATATCCATGTACTTCTGTCCAATTTCCTCATCCTGGATATTTTCTACCCTTATTCATTTGCAGACAGATTTCACTTTCTCTGTCCTAGGCCTAAAGATACTTAGTTCACTATAGATCAGATAGTGGTCTGTATCATCAAAAAATCCCTGGAAAACTTGTATATTCCTAACAGATTTCCTGATTTTGAAGTCGGTTAAGAAATAGTCTATTATGAATCTGGTAGCCCTAGCCTCCCATGTGTAGCGGTGAATAGCCTTATGCTTGAAGAATGTATTCATAACTGCTAAACCCATACTAGCACAGAAGTCCAGCAAACACTTCCTATTCCCATTAGCTTCCATATTTTCTCCACATTTACCATCACTCTTTCATATCATTCAGTTCTATTTCCAACTCTCACATTGAAATCACCCATTAGCACTACCCTATCCTTGCTGTTGACCCTGACCACGATGTCACTCAATGCTTCATAAAACTTGTCAACTTTATCCGCATCTGCACCCTCACATGGTGAATACACTGAGACAATTCTCATTCTAATTCCTCCAACTGCTAAATCTACCCACATCATTTGCTCATTTATGTGCCTAACAGAAACTATGTTGCGTGCAATGGTTCCTGATAAGCAGTCCTACCCCATATTCAGACCTTACCTTTTTAACACCCGTCAAGTACACTTTATAATCTCCTATCTCTTCCTCGTTATCTCCCCTTACCCGAATATCACTTACTCCTAGCACATCCAGATGCATCCTCTTTTTGCTGACTCAGCCAGTTTAGTCTTTCTTCCAAAAGCCCCATTAATATTGATATAGGAGTGGGTCCCCATTACTCCCATAGGTCCGAGGCTTGCTTAAAATGTTCTGAGCTCTGTAAATTCATGAAGCATATTTTCTCCACATTTACCATCACTCTTTCATATCATTCAGTTCTATTTCCAACTCTCACATTGAAATCACCCATTAGCACTACCCTATCCTTGCTGTTGACCCTGACCACGATGTCACTCAATGCTTCATAAAACGGATTATGGACCACCAGTGGATTGTATAGTCCTAGCTGCCTGAGCACAAGGAGGGCCACAACTCAGAATATGTCCGAGATGCCCACTCCCATTCCATAGCAACTGGTATCCCGACTCTCAGGACCACTTACTAGGCCACTCAGTCATTGCCCATGGTTAACGAACTAGGACGTGACTACAGTAACCCACACCATGAACCATACGTAAAACCAATATCATTAACATCATTATTATTAAACAAGTTATATTGTCTATTGCTCATCTCACAATGTTGTTGTAGGGTGTAACATTTATTGTAATGTGTGCCCAGAAAGAAAAGATGTTTTACACCTAGGCCAATCAGAAAATGTTTCAGTTATACTAGCTTAACATTTGCTATTTGACTCGTGCTTGCCAATACAAGTGTAACTGTTATTCAGGCTGATTGTGGGTGATGCACTGTAACAATTATAGTTCTGATCCAACATTCTTTATCAGCGCAAGTTTAGTTCTGTAAGGGATATTTTATATGAAGACAGATGAGAACCTAATGGAAATTCGTAGTAAAATTGTGACTGCTTTTGTGGACTGTACCAGTTGTCAAAGTTTTCAGAAGTCAAGATTGATGTTCATAAACAACTAAGAAGCAGTAGCCATATGAAAGGTGACAAATAAGAGGTGACTAATCTACAGAATTCCTGAGTTGACATATTTGTTAAACTTAAATAAGCACCATTAATCAATCGTCAATCACCACTGGGCTGCATTTGGGGTTGTCACCCGGATGGCAGATTTCCTATCATTTGTTTTCCTAGTCTTTTCTTAAAAGATTTCAAAGCAGTTAGAAATGCCAATCCTTGTCAGCCAAGAACAACTCAGGTACTTTGATCACACTGCCAGGAGACTAGAGGCAATGGAAAGATTCATCACAGAAGATGTGCTCCGTTGCGATGAATGGACCACGTCAAAAAACTGACTGGAATGAGCCTACAGTAAGAAAGTCACTTTTCCCGAAAGACTCTTGGAGGTAGGCTGCCAAAAAAAAATCCGATAGTATATAAAAATATGCATGTATTTGCTATTTATGATTGATATTGTGACAATTTCAAAGAACCATTCATATTCAAAACTAGAGAAAGGGAATGTTGGCACGTGTTGTCTGCCTTCTTTGTGAAGTTGTACAGCCAGATACAGAAAAAGAAACCATACTTGATAGGAATTTCTAGATCATTAATGTATCATAATAATGAACATTGAAAGGCAAAAGTTTAACAATGATGATGAGACTAAAGAGGAAGTCATGATAGGTTTGTGGAAGGCTGTAGTGACTCAGCATATATAAGATAAATCCTAGACTTAATAATTTGTCAGGCTAATGGTAATGACTATTTAGTAGAGTAGAGATTCAGATTAGTAAGTTACTCAGCACAAGTTTTGTTGTAAAATAATTCTTTAGCTGTTGTGAGCTGTTAAATCTTTATTTCTGGACACATCTTGAATATTCCTTCATTTGCAGCTTCAAAATGTCTGGTTCTCAAATGAATGTTTCATTATATCCTGTAGGAATGAAGGTCTCTTATAAATTTGTGCCATTTGTTGGTTTAAGTATTCCTAAAAATTAAAGACCCAAGGCATATTTAATTCATAAATTGAACTCTTTAAAATAAAACTTTCATTTAATATACCTGGTGTTGTGGCTGCTGGTCCAAGCAGAGCTTCTCTCTCCTCCTTTGGTAGTGACTCCAGGCTTTCCAGATTATTTCTCAAATTATCGAAGAACTGCTGCATGTTGCTGAGAACTCCTGCAATAAACATTCCATTAGCAAACAAGGATCATGTATAAGCTAACACTGTTTATTAGTCGAAATGATATTCATTTAGAGAATAAATAAGAAAAGAGAAAAGAACAATGTGTATTTACAGTGGTGCAGTACCATTATTCACCCCTTTGAAAATATTGAGACTTTGTATTTCATGTGATCCTAAACCCCTCTTCTGATATAATAATTTATATGTGTATCCATATGTGTTAAGCCTCCATGGCTCAGGCGGCAGTGTGCCGACTTCTCACCGCTGGATTCCGTGGTTCAAATCCCGGTCACTCCAATGTGAGATTTATGCTAGACAAAGCGGAGGCGGGACAGGTTCTTCTCCGGGTACTCCGGTTTTCCCTGTAATATTTGATTCCAGCAAGACTCTCCAATATCATATCATTTCATTTCATCTGTCATTCATTAATCATTGCCTCAGAGGAGTGCGACAGGCTTTGGCAGCCGGCACAATTCCTATCCTTGCTGCTAGATGAGGGCTTCATTCATTCCATTCCTGACCCAGTCGAATGACTGGAAACAGGCTGTGGATTTCCATTTTCATTCATATGTGTATGATCCATGTATTGCCATTTCTTGATGGATACAGTACTTCTGCATGCATCTTTTGTCACAGGCCAAGTCCCAGTCGCATCCATGGCTGTGATAATATGGTAGCTGCTGAGGTGCTGAGTAATGACATTTGGAGTGTGGCCAGAGTGTCTGATTGTTATGAGCAATAGCACTTCCTGGCCCAGTGAGGAAAGCAATGGCAAATTACCTCACTCCTCATATTACCTGGTATGTCTCATTTTGGCATGTTTTTGTAGTTTTCCTATAACTGCATAACATTTGATTGTGCTATTGGCTTTATGTTGCACTGACACAGGTAGGTCTTATGGTGATGATGGGACAGGAAAGGGCTAGGACTGGGAAGGAAGCGGCCGTGGCCTTAATTAAGGTACATCCCCAGCATATACCTGGTGTGAAAATGGGAAACCACAGAAAACCATCTTCAGGGCTGCCGACAGTGGGGTTCGAACCCACTATCTTCCGAATACTGGATACTGGCCGCGCTCAAGCAACTGCAGCTATTGAGCTCGGTGATTGTGCTATTTTAAGATCCAACCAGTCTCTGGGCTGATGAACTAACAGACAGACATGTGTATGATAGGTTGAACATTTTTGTGAAGTACCGTCGATCAAAAATGAATGAGCTCATGGACATGTATGTTCCTATTTTATGAGACAGAATTTTAATTATTATCAAAATATGATTAACTTTCCATGTATTATGTTGACTGCCATGGCTGAGATACATTCAAATTCCTAGAAGAACAAGTGTATAGTGTTATCTGAGTGGACCATTTTATTAGTTTAAGATCTTTGAAGATGAAAAAATGGACATTATGTAATAGCTATATTTCAGTTGTTTGAGTAATGTTATGATAACGATTGAACATTTAATTATTTTGTAATTTTAATCAAGTCATTGGAATTTGTGAAATACTAATTCACTGAAGAAGAGAATGGTCTTTTCTTGAAATATGTATGCTTAAATGATATATACGTATTAAATAGTTTTTTGAGTAGTATTGACAAGGTGGACTCATTATCTCCTGTTTTCTCTGTGCAGTAAGATTGTCACTGTAAGTAGTCAATACAGACAACTATAAGCCATTAATATTTTTAATAGCTTCCTCTCGACCAAGTGACTCTCTACAAGCCAAAGTACAGCTGATCAGGAAGATGTCTGACTGCACACGTGAGCTTGTCCCCTTCTACTTCCCCTCTGGCTACACATGCCTCTGCGCTCTCATGGTCTAGTTTACCTTGGCATAGTGGCAAGTGTAATGGCCTATGAGAATGCAACATTTTTCTTTACTAATTTAAAATATCACAGTTGCACAAACTTTTATGTCTTTTAGAAATGCTTTGCAAATCTGTAGACCAAGATTACAGTGCTTTACCAAGTCAATCCATTCAGCCAGTCTCTCAAACTCAGGGTAACAAACATCAGCTTAGTGTTTTAAATATATAGAAGAGTAAAGAAATAATTTTCTCATGCACAGGACATGTATTACATATGGACAGCTTTCATTGAGAGGACATCTTCATCAAAATTATCATCTAGCTATCTCCCAAAATTTAAAAAATATTTCTTGCTGCTTGAAGTGATTTTTAGCTGCTTTAGTTGCAGTATAAAATACTATCTTCAGTATTATGTAGTATGCTTTGAAAGAATAACTTTTTCTGTTATAATCTCTGACCTTTCCTACTAGGTATTGAATGTTAATCCTTATGTGTTATATGTAAGTGTCAGAACAATCCTATCTTTTAAATTAACAATAGTAAAATATTCACACATGAGTGGTCAATGGTGGTGATTGTTATTGCTTTATGGGAAAATACTACTAATTAGCCATACCTTTAATTCACACATAGTAAAAGCAATATACTTTTACAGCAACATATTTGGAAATAGTGAAGGAGGAATATTATGCTTTAGCTGCCAAAAGTATTAAAACTCAGCATGCATTTTTTAAATCAAGGATAATTATGAAGTAGATTTTTGACACTAATTTATTACTTTGAACTTTAACTGACTCTTTAGCTCTCACTATGTATCCATAGGAATGTTTTCATATATGGAGTGTTCTATTGCCTCTGTTATTTACGTAAACCATTATATATATATGTGCGGAGTACAGACAAAGAGTCATGAAGAGATAATCTAACTATTGGGAGGGGGAATAAGTTCATTCTGATTCTACACAGCCACGAATATTTGTCTGATGAAGCTGCATATCCACTACACAGCTGAAGCAGAGAATAATGTGTTTAAAATGCCCCTTTAAACTTTCCATGTTAAAAAACTTAGCCAGATTGTAGTATATGCTTGCAATATCACAGTTATAAACTTAATGAACAGCTGACTGTGTTGGTGTTCACTTGATTGTGATGATCTCGACAACTTCTTTGTCTTGGCCGTATGCAGCTTCATCAGGCGAATATTCATGGTTACTAGGAATGATTTTATTTCTCCACCCAATATTAGTGCTTGACAAGAATTCCTAAGCATGATTTCACCTATGAGGAACCTGTCATACTATGAACAAGTGAGTAAGATCTATCACTAATGAATATTTAGAGATCATATGGAAATTTGGGTAAGCCTGCATGGCTCAGGCGGCAACGCACCGGCCTCTCACCGCTGGATATCATGGTTCAAATCCGGTCTCTCCATGTGAGATTTGTGCTGGACAAAGTGGAGGCGGGACTGGTTTTTCTCTGGGTACTCCAGTTTTCCCTGTCACCTTTCATTCTAGCAACACTCTCCGTTAACATATAATCTCATCTGTCAGTCATTTATCATTGCTCCAGTGGAGTGCGACAGGCTTCGGCAGCTGGAACAATTCCTATCCTCGCTGCTAGATGGGGGCTTCATTCATTTCATTCCTGACCCGGTCGAATGACTGGAAACAGGCTGTGGATTTTCATTATGGAAATTTGGATTTTCTCCTTCCTCAATATTTCCCAAACATGTTGCTGTCTTCCAGCAACATAAAACAGCCATGTAGCAGTGCAAAACAATAATTAACATTTATTAATAGGGCAGCTGAGACTGTTTCTCATTTTACTACAGTAAGTATTGTGCTTCAATTTCCTATGCTCTACAAATATTTGCATGAAACACAAGAAAGAGAAAGACAGATATACAAGCGAACAAACACACACCAAACTTACAAATTTATACATGAATATAGTCACAGACGGTGAAGCAAGTAAGCACCTAACTAAGGTTAGGTTGTTGTGTCCGAGAACCAGAGGGTGCACTTCCAGCATAGTTTCAGCTCTTTTTGTGAACATCTGGTCATAATGACTTCTAATCATTCAATTAGTTTTCTCACATTTTGAGGAAAGTTTTAAATAATTCTCCATTTTAATATAAACTTTTAATGTTCATTATTTGTGTTACCAAAGAGTGTTGAAGGAGATATGGGTAGATCAAATCATGATGAAGATAATATACCAAATCAAGCTGGTGAGGTGAAAATGTTTTGGTGGAATTTAATCAAAGGAAGATCAATAGGAAACCTCTTGAGACACTCAGAACTCATTCTCTTGTTTTCTTGAGAGAAGAGTAGGAGGAGACATGGTAACGGGAGTCCAAGACATGATTATGACAAACAAGATTAGAGTAGATGTAGTATGCAAACATTATGTACTGTACAGGAGAAAAGGTTTGGACAAGGTAGAGTGGTATGGACACTGCATCAAACCACTCTATGGACTGATTCAAATTCAAATTTATTTCCTTTAGCTGTATTTTACAGATGATGATAATGACAGGTTTTTAGAAGAATTTCTATTAGCCTAAAATGCTTTTTATATGAAACTGAGTTCATCTGGTATTCATCCCCATTCAAACTTATCTTGATGAAGGAGTTATTCAGTTTCCAGTATTAGGCTATACACAGTCGTATTTTGTAATTCATGAACCTTCTCGTACTTTCCTCTCCCATGTTCAATATAACATTACATTATCTGAAATGAATTAAAAAAGTAATGAAAGCAACAGGAAACTACCTCACTTCTCATTTCCCTTGTACACCTCTTCAGTGATGCCTAATCCATCTACGACAACTGATGGCAGAGTTATTGAGGATTCAACCAATCTTTGGGCTACACACACACACACACACACACACACACACACACACACACACACACACACACACACACACACACACTCTCTCTCTCTCTCTCTCTCTCTCTCTCTCTGAGACCACCATGCTCAAATCTGTACATGAATGAATGGAATGTTCTGAAAATCTATGTAGCAGAAAACCTTGATTTGCCTTCCATGATAGAGTTTCGATGCATTTTGAATTGTGCAGACAATCTGTAATTTCATGGACTAAGGTCAACATTCATAAATTAGAAGAGGAATGGTATGGCTTCAGGCCTAACAGATCCACAACAGACCTAATCTTCAGTGTGCGTATGTTAATGGAGAAATATTGGGAAGAAGATAAAAATGTGTTTATGGTTTGCCTTGATATTGAGAAGGTATATGACAGCATTGCAAGAGAGAAGATATGGAAATGCTTGAGAAAAAGGAATGTGCCAGAGGGACTGGTGAGGAAAGTTCAGATGCTGTATGAACACTGTACCAGCTGTGTGTGAGCTGGTTCCAGACCAAAAGTGGAGTCCAGCAAGGCAGTGCACTATCCCTATTACTGTTTATCATCATTGTGGATTACATAATGAAGAACATCAAGAAAACCTCTGGTGAACTAAATGCAATGGTTATTGCTGATGACATTCTGATCTGGGGAACAACTGAGGAACAAGTACAGTTGAGATCAATGAATGGAAGCTTAAGTTCCAGGAATTCAATCTCAAGATAAGCAAACCCAAAACAGTAGTGATGGCAGTAAACAGAGATGGACAACCAGCAAACATCATGCTAGAAATCCATCCACTGGTAAGTGTGGAATACTTTACATACCTCGGGAGTGTAATATCTCGAGATACAGTAGCCACAAAAGAGGCGGAAAATAGAGTTTAAAAGAGCTCTCACCTTAACCAGCAAATATGAACACTCCTCTGGGATCCCAAAGTATCAATCAAATCAAAGCTGGTAATGTTCAATCAGTACTTCATACCAATCTTAGCCTATAGTATCGAAACCTGCACCCTCACTAAGAAAGACTCATCAAGGTTGTAGGCATCTGAGATGAAGTTCTGGAGGTGCACAAATAAAAACTAAATTCTACAAGTTAAGGAATGACATGGTTAGAAAGGATGTACATCGTAAAGTTGGACATTGCAGATCAGGGAAGGTCACTGGAGGATGTCATTAAAAACAGAATGTATCTCAATGACAGAGTGGAAGAGGCTCGCCAACAGTACCTGGGAAATTGGAACTGTAAAATGATGATGATGATGATGATGATGATGATGATGATCCATAAATTCAATCAATGTTATAGAAGAAATTTTGCATGTTTTCATTAAATCAAATAAAGTCAAACACTGTTGCTGCAACTATTGAGGTATTAAACTGATCAGTATACCAGGCAAGGTGTTCACCAGGATTTTGGAAGGAAGGGTGCGATCAGTGGTTGAGAGTAAGTTGAATAAAACCCAGTGTGGTTTCAAACCACAGGGGGGCTGTCAGGATCAGATTTTCAGTATGCACCAGGTAATTGAAAATGCTACGAGAGAAATAGACAGTTATATTTATGTTTCGGAGATCTAGAGAAGGCATATCACAGTGTACCGAGGGAAAAGATGTTCACCACACTGGAGAGCTATGGGATTAAGGGTATGGTAGATAATTAAAATCAATCAAAGGCATTTATGGTGACAATTGGGTTGCAGCAAGGATTGAAGATAGAATGAGTTCTAGGTTTGCAGTACTTACAGGGATTAGACAAGGCTGTAATCTTTCACCTTTACTTGTTCATGGTTTACATGGATGATCTACTGAAAGGTAGGAATTCAGCTAGGTGAAAATGTAGTACTCAGTTTGGCCTATGCCGAAAACTTGGTCTTAATGGCAGATTGCACTGAAAGCCTGCAGTCTAATATCTTGGAACTTGAAAATAGGTGCAATGAGTATGGTATGGAAATTAGCCTTTCCAAGATTAAACTGATGTCAATATGTAAGAAATCCAAGAGAATTAAATGTCAGATTGGGGTTACAAAGCTCGAAATGGGAGATAATTTCAGGTATTTAGGACGTGTGTTCTTCCAGGATGGTAGTATAGTAAGTGAGATTAAATCTAGATGCAGTAAAGCTAATGCAATCTCGCAGTTGTGATCAACATTATTTTGTAAGAAGGAAGTCAGCTCCCGGAAGAAACTGTCTTTACATCGGTCTGTTTTCAGAGCAACTTTGCTTTATAGGAGTGAAAGCTGTGTTGACTCAGGATATCTTATTTGTAAGTTAGAAATAACAGACTTGAAAGTAGCGAGAAACAGGTAAGAACAATGGCAGAAGGGTCCTCGGAATGAGGAGATAAAGGATAAGTTTGGAATGAACTTAATGGATGAAGCTGTACGCATAAACCGGCTTTGGTGCCGGGGTCGTGTGAGGCGAATGAAGGAGGATATGTTACCTAGGAGAATAATGGACTCTGTTATGGAGGGTAAGAGAAGTAGAGGGAGACCAAGATGACAATGGTTAGAGTCGGTTTGTAATGATTTAAAGATAAGAGGTATAGAACTAGAACCAAATGAGGCCACAGAACTAATTACAAATAGAGGATTGTGGCAGATGTTAGTAAATTCACAGAGGCTTGCAGACTGAATGCTGAAAGGCATTATAGTCTATAAAGAAGTATGTATGTATGTATGTATGTATGTATGTATGTATGTATGCATGCATGTATGTATGCATGTATGTATGCATGCTTTACCTTGATGAAACATTTTATCATGCCAATCACTTTACCATACATTTTATGTCTCTAGTAGCTCTGTGTTCTTGGATTATGGCAACCCTCTTCCAGAAGAAATCTTCCCATGACAATCAAATTCTATAAGTCTAATATCTGGCTTACTTTTCCCTTGAAATAATTAATGGGATTGATTGCATGTATTAGTAGGATCATTACCATGTTCACATGAAGACTGCTGATGCTAGCATGGGGAAGTGCACCCTCGTGTGTCAGCTGTTTATTACGCACCTACACTAATATAAGGTGTGTAGCGGGCCTCTCGCTTACCGAGCCCCATGATCCACTGATTGTCCGCTGTCACCTCCTGGCCATCGCCACGACGCTTCCGGAAGAATGCATCGTCCATGTCTAAGTGGTTGCCCCATAGGCTGGGATAGTCGTCATCGGCCTCATTATCCAGACCTGCAAATAAATGAATAATGAAAAATCATGTGTCAGAAGCAAGAAAATTCCAATGGCAGCTCTTTTGGGTGTTCTGAAGTTACTTTTTGTGAATCAAGCCCTATACTATTTTCTTAAAATTAGCAACACCAGCTGTACATCCGGCCATGGCTTTGTCTACCTGCAACGCAATTAGGCAAGTAGGCTACTGATTCCTGAAATTTTACTTATGACAGGGCTGTCTTTTCTCCACTTCATATATAGTTAACCAACAGCCGTAGCCATGTTGAAACACCGGATCCCGTGAGATCTCTGAAGTTAAGCAACATTGAGCGTGGTCAGGAGTTGGATGGGTTGCCATGCGCTGTTGGGAATGGAGGAGCGGAAAGGAACTGGCCACCCTACCGCACGTAAACTCCGGCTCAGAAACACCTCTGCGGAGGTTCGGACCTGCCTTCGGGCAGAATAACCTTATCTATATAGTTAAATGCAATGTCCTTTCATGCACAATTAGTTCTAATCAGTCCTGCATTGGTTGTGTTGAATTAGGTTATACTTCATAGTACATTAAAGGACTGTGTTATTGCTACTTAATTTATAATGCCCAAGGAGAAGAAAACTTGTGGTCTATCAGCTTACATTCCTGAACCCCACTGTCGGCAGCCCTGAGATAGTTTTCTATGGCTTCCCATTTTCACACCAAGCTGTATCTTAATTAAGGACACAGTCACTTCCTTCCCACTTCTAGCCTTTTCCTATTCCATTGTCACCACCTATCTGTGTCAGTCTGATGTAAAGCAAATTGTAATAAAAGAACCTGTTAGTGAAGTATTGAAAGCACATGTATCCAAGTTTGAACAATTTTCAAATGACTGAAGTATTTTGCTTTGTAAATATTGTAGCACAGCCATAACTAGGTTTCCCAGGTGTCCTGTATTATATGGGATTTCCTGTATTTGAAGGTCTGAAGTACTGTCCCAATTTAACAGCATACTGGATGCCCTTTTACCCCATATTTAAAACAACTCACTTCTTCCATGGTTAATTTACCAATCCAATTCAAGTTCATTATTTTTCATCTAGCAATTCTGCACTATGATCGAAACGTATAGCAGGCGAACGAACCACCGGTGCTGAACCCAAGCATGCGTCTCGCAGTAGCGAGACACTGAGGCATTTGGTGTATGTTCTAAGTATACCTGGTTCGAATGCATATGTTTTTTCAATTCTTAAAATGAATAGAATGATGAAAGGAATAGATGTTCAGCAACTCTGATAAAGTCAGAAATTCAAGTCTAACTAAATTTTAATCATAGTTGTCAGAAATTTCACTTGATTAAGGGAGATATAGCATTATTGAAGAAAAGCTTTAAGTGAAGGAAAAATATGGGTTTAAAACTTTTTATGTATAAAATGAAATAGCAAAATACTGTATTAAAGGTTATGCCTACAATGTAATTATAATACTGTAAATTATATCTCGGTGCTTTCTTGAGCAAATGTTATGTCATGTCGACATGACTTGTCTCTTATTGGCATTTCAAAATCCTGGCAACCTTACATAATGGCAACTATCAAGTTCAACAACATCTTCAAATGACAGAAGACAGTAAATTAAAAATGGTAAACTTGAAACAAAAATACCAGCCTCTTATAACCATGGCTTTAGCTAAAGCCTGACCAACATGAATTGTAGCTAACAACTCTTTTTTATTGCAATATTTGAAGCCATTTCTTTTCAGTTTCAACTCAGTTAATTTATAACTGTTAGGATTTTCAGTCTGCTGAAACTAACTTTGAGTAAATAAATTTATAAACTACGTGAAGGAAAAAAACATATCGTAACAGTATTTCACCTAAAAAAGAATCAACTTAAATAAAATAGAATGATACATTTCATTCTTGAAAGAACATCATCAGATATGATCAAATCACATTCAAGCCACAGCATTATATTATATTATATTATATTATATTATATTATATTATATTATATTATATTATATTATATTATATTATATTATATTAGCTGTAGTACCCAGCTCTGCTCAGGTACTTTTCTGGATGTTTAGCTTTAGGATTTGTTTTTACATGTTTCATGCCAATATTTATAGATTTCACCCCTTCTCTAGGGGTTTTAGGGGTGTCTTACTCACATAGTATTTTTTTCAGATATTAACTTACATGTATACCAAGTTTGGTTGAGAGCTATGCTGGAACACAGACATGTACATCCACAATTTTGGAAATTTTAAACATTTTCTTTCTCACCCATTTTCATCACTTCCTCATGTCCTTGGGGACTGATTGTTCACTTAAATGACATCTGGGGCAGTGGCGGCGCGTGGATAAAGCGTCTAGGGGTTCACTGCTGTCGAAAATAACGTGTTGGGATTTATTGTTACTTGATATTTACATAGATATAAAATACCGACATTGTTTGATTAGAAACGCGACTTTCCTTTGAAGGGACAAGGCTACATCTCAAAGAAGTTACCAAAACAATGAAGGTGAAAGACAAAGAATATGAGGTGCAATTACTTAAAGCTGATCCAATTTCCTCTGATCTTGGAGACATTGCTTCTTCAAGAACGTGTTAGGGAGATTACTGTTGTTTATGTATTGATGTATTTTGCTGCTTACTTTTCATAAGAGGGGTCCCTTAGCTGAGTCCTGGCATTTCTTCCAATTACTTGCACCAGGCTCCTCACTCTCATCTATCCTGTCCGACCTCCCTTGATAAGTCTTGTTCTTTTCCGACCCCGACGGTAGTAGAGCACTCGAGGCCCAGGGAGTGTGTCATTTTCTCGCCCTTCATGGTCTTTGTCTTTCTTTGGCCGACACCTTCATTTTCGAAGTGTAGAATACCTTCCTAAATAATTCTACACACTGTGGAAGCTTCACCTCTAAGTTCCTTTCCATTTTTTCTCTATGATTATTAATTAGTGTTATATAAAAGATGGTTGCCTAGTTGTACTTCCTCTTAAAGCAATAATCACCATCACTACTTACTAATGAAACGTTTCATTAATTACATAAACTTAGGCTACGTACGCCTATTGATGCTATACAAAATGTAATTACCAAAATATTCTGGCTCATTGCAGTTAATTACATCAGAATTGCAAAATCGTCAAATTAAAACCCCTCCAAAACCTACCACTTACGGCAAACTTTAACCGCGCGCTCTGACAGTGTTTCTGCTAATTTTGAAACTGCTCGATGTAACTCGTGTATATCGCTGGTCCAGTTGCCAGCGATTCCTGGGCTAAGTTTTCCCTGCTCCTCACAGCCCCTCGCCATGTGCACCCTCCTTACGTCTCATGGCCCCGCTCCCGCAGTCCCAAAATTGAACCTCTTTGCTGGTTCTGAAGAGCAACAGAGTACTGATGTCAAAAATACCACTACGCACATGGATATACAGAGCTTATTGAAGGAATAGGCTGTAATAAACCACTTTACATAGACTAATATATTTCTAGGGAGTTCACTGAACCTCTGAACATATAGAACGCACCGCCACTGATCTGGGGTGTCAATATTCATCACAGCAAGCCTGAAAATGATGGACTGGACACTGTTTTTCATTATTTTTAAGTCACCCCCAACCCTACGGGAGCTGGGGAGTGTTGGGAGTGTCTTACCTACAGAGTACTTTTTGAAATAGTAAGTCTTATATGTATCATGTTTGGTTGAGAATTATACAGGAACATCCACACATACATCCATAATCTCAGTCATTTTGGACATCCTTTTCCAGCCCTTTTCAATGTTCATTCTGATTGGAGCTGAAGTAGGCCTTAAATGGCATCCAGAAGATCACAGTTCATCTCAGCGTTCCTGAAAACTGTGGATTCGACACTAATATAGGTTTTTAAAATAATTATGTTTACATATCAGTCATTCCCCTAGAGAGCTAGGGAAGTTTTACCCTAACATAATTTTTCCAGATAATAAGTCATATGTGTACCAGGCCTTAAATGGCATCCAGAGGATCACAGTTCATCTCAGCGTTCCTGAAAACTATGGATTCGACACTAATATAGGTTTTTAAAATAATTATGTTAACATATCAATCATTCCCCTAGAGAGCTAGGGAAGTTTTAACCTAACATAATTTTTCCAGATAATAAGTCATATGTGTACCAAGTTTGGTTGTGAGCTGTGCTGGAACAAACATACACACATTCATCCATAATCTTGGTAATTATGAACATTTCATTTTTCATCGCCAACGGCCGTAGCCGTGTTGAAACACCGGATCCCATGAGATCTCCGAAGTTAAGCAACATTGGGCGTGGTCGAGAAGTGTTTCATCCCTTCTCATTGCCATGCCTATCAGGGCAGTACTTTGACTAAACAGTATCCGTAGTGTCACAGTTCATCTGACCGACCACAAAACTATGGATTTGACAATAATATTGGCTGTTTTTGATTACAGTATTTTGATATTTCACACACTCCCCTAGGGGAACTATTGGTGTCTTACCCCCCTCCCCCCCCATGGCACTACAGCCCTTGAAGGGCCTTGGCCTACCAAGTGACCGCTGCTCAGCCCGAAGGCCTGCAGATTGTGAAGTGTCAGCACGACGAGTCCTTTTGGCCATTATTCTTGGCTTTCTAGACCGGGGCCGCTATCTCACCGTCAGATAGCTCCTCAATTCTAATCACGTAGGCTGAGTGGACCTCAAACCAGCCCTCAGGTCCAGGGAAAAATCCCTGACCTGGCTGGTAATCGAACCTGGGGCCTCCGGGTAAGAGGCAGGCACGCTACCCCTACACCATGGGGCCAGGTTGGTGCCTTACCAGCACAGTAATTTTTCCAGAGCTATGCTGAGAGCTATGCTGGAACATACACACATATGTCCATAATGTCAGTCATTTTTGACATTTTCTGTTCCAACCCTTCTTACCATGCCAGTGGGGGCTGAAATTGGTCTTAAACCTCATCCGGCATGTCACTATTCATCTCAGCGACCCTGAAAAGTATGGATTGTAGGTTACATTAACATTGGGCGTTTCCTATTATTTTTATACCGGGTGAGTTGGCCATGCGCTTAGAGGTGCGTTTGCATGCGGGAGATAGTGGGTTCAAACCCCATTGTCGGCAGCCCTGAAGATGGTTTTCTGTGGTTTCCCATTTTCACACCAGGCAAAGGCTGGTGCTGTACCTTAATTAAGGCCACAGTCGCTTCCTTCCCAATCCTAGCCCTTCCCTATCCCATTGTCGCCATAAGACCTACCTGTGTCGGTGCGACATAAAGCAACTAGCAAAATTTTTTTAAAAAAAAGATATTTCACCCCCTTTCCACTCCCACCCTACTGGTGCTAGGAGTGTCTTAACCCAACAACATTTTTTACACATACTAAGTCATACTGGTATGTGTACCAAATTTAGTCGAGAGCTATGCTAGAACAAACACATACATCCATAATCTCGGTCATTTTGGACATTCTTTTCCACCACTTCTAACCCCCATACCGATTGGGGATGAAGTTTGACTTCGTGTCCGTTATCTTGATTTGGGGAGGGGGGAATATTAGTACTGTCAGGAAACTGTTAAGCCCATGAAAACTATAGGTTATTGTTTTGGAAAAATATACATTTCTGCGTTCTTATGCTGAGCCCCAAATTCAAAACCCTTACGGTAGTGGTTTGATCCTGCTTCACTTCGATGGTATATGAAGAGGTGGTGCTCGTGGGAAGCTGGAAATCTGCAAAGCTTATATCGGTAGATTTACCTGTACATAAAAAAAACTGTTGCAGAACAAAATATCCGACTCCTTGACGTGTTCGGAAACCTTGGGACGTAAAGCAACATTATTAAAAGCAGCCTCAAACTCTCTAGATTTTCAATGACGTTCTCTCTGCGAGTTGAATCTGGCCTGCTATCAGATATGAGCACATTTTGACCGGCCTCACGTTAAGAAGCATTCTCAGACGCCCTAGACGTGGACTGGTATTTTTAGGCTTCGAACGAAGATTTTGCAAGGCCAGCTCGTATTTTAATTGCCATAGAAAGAGGCACCAATTCTCACAAGTGGCACAACCTACCTACTGACTCTAAATAAGTTCCAATTAACGGTACCATACGTTATGGGACTTAATCAGCGAAATCATAGTCTCTGAAGGAACAAATGCATGAAAGAAATAGTATCACTCAAAAGAAAGTGTGTCCAGGTTTCGGGATTAGCCGGATTAGCACTCACATAGACTACACACGGAGAAATTAAGGAAGACAGTAAGACAGTTAAGAAAGTCGACATTAATTGAAGATGGGATAATAACTGAGGACAGCCGGATAGGACAAATATGTAAATACCATGCGGGATGTATTGGGAAAATAAAATGTCTCTCACTAAGGCCTGATTACATAAGTTACGGATTTAAAAAAGCGGTACCTAACAAAGGAGAAATTTAGACGCAAGGATTTTAGGTATTCATATAACAAGATGACTTATGGTGCAATTACTTAAGCCTAAAGAGGAAAGGCAGGGGCAAGCAATTAAAGCAGAAAACGGAAGTAGAGGAGAAATTCAGTAAAAATTATAGTAAATGCCAGAAAACACCTTTCGGTGTGAAATAATGGGCTACACTTCGCGAAACTGTTGGAATATTAAGAGCCACGCTTTAGTACTATTCGAAGACGATTGTAACCTCCGACAGTACTCCGCAAATATCCCGCAGACTGGCAGCTTGACGTCTCTCTCGCCTTCTACCGAACGAACAACCACGAGTTTACAGGAACGATGACGAAAATGGCAATACGTTACGTCCCTGCTGGCGAGCAGCCAGAGACGTTGCCATGGTAACCGGTAGATTCATTGTCAGTCTGCGAGGGCGTCAGTCAATCGACGCAGAGCATGGTACTCGTAGAAAATAGTATTTTCTCCGTCATTTTAAGAGTAAGCGAAATTATGTAGCTAACAAAATTAAAATGAAGGGACGTTTCACATATTATAGTCTACAATTTTTACGGAAAATCAAGAGTGTTGAGAAAATATCAAATACCGGTAACTCGTTTGATCTCCCTATAAGCCCGCAGTCTATTCCGGGATTTTTAAATAATATACATATGAAAAACTTCTCCTGGAAGAGTACGGTATACCCTAAATATAAAGTTTGGTCGAGATCTATCCAGCCATTTCACCGTGATAGTGGAACAGACAGACAGACAGACAGACAGACAGACAGACAGACAGGCAGACAGGCAGACAGACAGACAGACAGACAGACAGACACGAGAGCTAAAAAACACTGACACGATCTTGATTTGATCTAATGCAGATACATATCTGAAAAATTCGCAAAATAAATGAAATTACAGAGAGCGGTCCCCTACAATTTTATTTAGCCTTTATAGATTATGTCATATTAGTACAGTATTTTGCAATGAATCTCAATGCCGTGATAGCTGACCGGGTGTGTTTCTATGTTTATTTCGTCATTTGTTTAATCTATTGAAGTTCCTTGCCAATCAAAGGCATTCAAAATAAGACAGCCTCACACGCGGCGCTAGTGAAGCCTACTGTTCTCAAACTGAAGCAGAGTCAGTTGTACGGTATATGGTTTGTACCCGGTACCATAAAAAGTGAAGAAAAGGCGAAAGGGCGAGTGGGCGCCGTGAATCCCATACGAATGTGTGTAGTAGTTCTCAAATAAAATTGTACAGCTTCCGCCATTTTGTGGCTTAGTGCATTCGTTCAAAGTAAGGGCATCACACTTCAAAGCTCAAAAGTATGCGCCAAAAGAGAAACAGTCTTTTTCTGGGAAATTATTAGAGTTACAAAGAAAATTCATATACACTTTTTTCTGGCAAATCGAACTTTTAATACACCTGCTCTGATCCAGTGTTTAATACAACAAGCTGTTCAGGCAGCTTATTCACTCTTAAGGGCCCCAGGCGTATGTTTTCCTATGGCTTTCTTTCACTACATGGCCCGCTTAAGAGATAGTGTGATGGTGGGAAACACAGAAAAGCACCTTTCTCTGGAAGACTGTTAGAATTACGAAGAATATCCTTCAAAACCTTCGTTAGGAAATATAAATTTAAGTACACTGGCTGGCTCCATTATTTAACAGGACTAACAGTTTAGCCAGGGTATCACTTAGGCATACATTTTCCTATGACAACATTTTATTTCGCTGTAAGGCCCCCTTAAGATACACTGTAATAATAATTACGTAGGGCCCGGATGTTTATGCAGTAATAGGTTAGAATGCAAACTTACTGAAGCGAGTAACAAGTAGAGTCTACCCGCACGACGGTAATGCTATGAGGTTTGCATAAACATTAGGAATTCGGCCCATTAGAACCCCCTAGAATTTATGTTACACCCATTACATTACGTTAGAGCGGGTTAGTCGACATCTTTACAAAGCGCAATTGTGGGGAACTACGAGCATTGAATGTAACATTCAAATAAAACCATTTGATATTATCATTTAGACTTTCACGGCCCGTGTAACTATTCATGAGGTATATTGTGGGCTTATGCCGTGTAATTAATTATAAACACACTACGTGTTTCGAAAGGAACCTTGCCTTTCTTCATCAGAAGACAACAGAGAAATGAAACGACACATTAAAGATTGCTAGGAAAAAGCAACAAGAAACGTGAAATGGTGCCCTAAGATGTAAAATGGACGCCATTTTTGCCCCATGCTAGAGACAACGAATGGCAACAGTAAAAACATTACTCTATAATGATTCTGATAATAGGTAGCCATGATTCACTGAGGTTGTAACCTGTATCGCGGTTGAAATTATCTGGGTGTTTACGTATTTCAACCGCCTCCCTGATGATTCTTGGGCGATATTGCTTTATACGGGCCAGAACATCCACTTCTTGGAACAAGACAACATGACCAGGTGTTAAGACATGATCAGCAACAGCTGATTTATCAGGTTGGTTGAGTCTGATACATCTGGTATGTTCTTTGATGCGAGTACATACCGTTCTCGAAGTCTGCCCAATATAACGCTTGCCACAAGTACAGGGAACTCTGTAGATACCAGGTTGTTGCAATTTAGGCAAACTATCCTTAGTTGGTCGCAGGAGTTGCCTAATCTTAATTCATGTTCCAAAAACAGTTCGTACATGGTGCCTACGTAAGATTTTAGCAATACGATCCGTCGTGTTATGTATGTAAGGTAGGTAAGCAGTTCCTTGTACATCTTTTTCCTTAACAGACGTCCGATTATGTATCGATTTCAGAACCGTTGAGATCAAAGCTCTGCTGTAACCGTTGCTCTCAAAGGTGGTTCTCAAGGTGTTAATTTCCTCTTGTAGAGCTGACACTTCCCAAATCCTCCTGGCCCTGGTAGTCAGAGTTGTAAGGATACTATGTTTCTGGGCAGGGTGATGGTTAGAATCTGCGTGGCGATATCTATTGGTGTGTGTAGGTTTACGATCCTAAACATCCATCCTCTTTCTTGGTGGCGAGAACATCTAAAAATGGTATTTTGCCGTCAGATTCCATTTCCGTGGTGAAACAAATGGAAGGGTGCTGGCGATTAAGGTGATCCAGAAAGTGACCAAGATTGTCTTCACCTTCTCTCCATACGACGAACGTATCATCCACATATCGTCACCAGATCTTCGGTTTGCAAGGTGCCGACGACAAAGCTTTCTCTTCGAAGTTTTCCATAAAGAAATTAGCCACAACAGGAGAGAGAGGACTTGCCATGGCCACACCATCTGTCTGTTCATAATATTTCCCATTCCATAGAAAGTAGGAGGAGGTCATGCAGTGATAGAAAAGCCTTGCGATCTCTTCAGTAAAAATATCATTAATGAGAGACATAACACCATCAACAGGTACTCTCGTAAACAGTGACACCACGTCGAGACTCACCAAGATATCGCCTGGCTGAAGTGATATAGTTTTTAACTTCTCAATGATGTGTGTGGAATCCTTAATATAGGAAGGTATGTTACCCAGGTGTGGTTGAAGTAGACTACCTAAATATTTAGAAAGGGCATATGTCTGGGAACCAATAGTACTAACAATAGGCCTAAGAGGAACACCTTATGTAGGCTATTTTGGGAGGCCCATACAGTCTCTGTTGTCTCCTGATGAAGATAGGCAAGGTTCCTTTCGAAACGCGTAGAGTGTGTTTATAATTAAATACACTAAGCCCAAAATATGCCTAATGAATAAAACCATTTGAATTCCTCTTTAATATGACATAAGCCCAGGCCTATATACGAAAGTTGTGCCATTTGTAGTTTTTTTGTAATAAATTCATAAAAGCGTTACTGAACTTCAGGGACACTCTGTAGGCCTACTTAAGATGTAGTGTGCCAGGCGAAAAGGTTTCTTCGTCAATTGAACAGAATATACTCTAATTCACTTTACTAGCTCTACGAAAGCTTAGCAGTAAGATTATTGAAGTTGACAAACATGAGCACTTCACGTTTTTGTTATTCAAGTTCTAAATCGAACTTTTCCAACGCCAGACTGAAGCGTACCCGTCGCACAGGCCAGCACTGTGTCAGGGGAAGCGTGTACATTAGCTCTTACTAATTTTGGAAGTTATCTGTATAATCCAGTATTTGGTGTGGAAGCCACGCTCCTCTTCCTTAGCTACAAAGTAAACAGCTGCGACATGAATATTTCTTCCGGAGTTCGGCACAAGATACCGTACGTAACTTCCGCTCCACATGCCCAGTAATGAGCTTCAAGACAGTCATCTGTGACACAGCGTCTTTTGTGTTTCATATCGAGTGCTAACGTTGGTGATGGCGACTTCATAAAGTTCGAGGGATTCTGGTATTGACACAGTACCGGTATACTAAATGATCCCTGCCAAATGAGTTCAAGGGAGGCATATTACGCAGGAAGACATAATAACTTGTATCTTCCTTTTTAAAAATATTGTCAAGTTTTGGGATATACAGTATATCACGACTTTTCATTGCATCAAGGATCTGGCAGGAAAGAATGGTCAACGTAGTGGCCTTCGGTCCAAACGGCCCCGGGTTCTATTTCTGGCCGGATAGGCTCTCCTATATTCCGGGCGAGTTGGCCGTGCGCGTAGAGGCGCGCGGCTGTGAGCTTACATCCGGGAGATAGTAGGTTCGAATCCCACTATCGGCAGCCCTGAAAAATGGTTTTCCGTGGTTTCCCATTTTCACACCAGGCAAATGCTGGGGCTGTACCTTAATTAAGGCCACGGCCGCTTCCTTCCAACTCCTTGTCCTTTCCTATCCCATCGTCGCCATAAGACCTATCTGTGTCGGTGCGACGTAAAGCCCCTAGCAAAAAAAAAAATCTCTCCTATAACTTTTTATAAAGAGAAAACCTTGAAAAATAAGTTTACACAAATAAATAGTTAGGACGGAATTTAATGGCTGTTGTGTACAATATTTCATTTCAAACAATGGTGAATTTACTTATTTTAAATTAAATATTCAATCTATATAAATAAAGTTGATGGGGGTCCACTGTCTGTAATTTCGTTTATTTTGTCATTTCTTCAGATATTTATCCATTTTAAACCAACTCAAGACCGTATCAGTGTTTTTTTTAACTTCCGTGTCTGTTTGTCTGTCTGACTGTTCCACCATCATGGCGAAATGGCTGGATAGATCTCGACCAAACTTCATATTTAGAGTATACCGTACTCATCCAGGAGCAGGTTTAGATATGCATATAATTTAAAAATCACTGAATAGACTGAGGCTTTATAGTAAAACCAGAACAGGATTTTTCAATTTTCTCTTATATTATTGGTTTTCTGTAAAATCCGAAGATCGTATGTGATGATACCCCTCTTCATTTTAAACAACTTTTGTTACGCACTTAATTTCGCTTACTCTTCAAATGACGAGGAAAATTCGTATTTTCTGCGGGTTTCATGCTCTGCATTGAGTGGCGGTTTCCCGCGTAGACTCCCCGTGGGTGAAGGCGGTAGAATAACACCCACGGTATCCCCTGCCTGTCGTAAGAGGTGACTAAAAGGGGCCTCAGGGGAGTGTGAGTTGGCGACCACGGGGCCCTCAGCTGAGTCCTGGCATTGCTTCCACTTACTTGTGCCAGGCTCCTCACTTCCATCTATCCTACCCGACCTCCTTGGTCAAATCTTGTTATTTTCTGTCCCCTACGGTATTAGAGCACTCGAGGCCTAGGGAGTCTTTCATTTTCACGCCCTTCGTGGCCCTTGTCTTCCTTTGGCTGATATTTTCATTTTTCGAAGTGTCGGATCCCTTCCATTTTTTCTCTCTGATTATTGTTACATAGAGGATGATTGTCTAGTTGTACTTCCTCTTTAAACAATCACCACCGAGCTCGATAGCTGCAGTCGCTTAAGTGCGGCCAGTATCCAGTAATCGGGAGATAGTGGGTTCGAACCCCACTGTCGGCAGCCCTGAAGGTGGTTTTCCGTGGTTTCCCATCTTCACACCAGGAAAATGCTGGAGCTGTACCTTAATAAAAGGCCACGGCCGCTTCCATCCAACTCCTAGCCCTTTCCTGTCCCATCGTCGCCATAAGACCTATCTGTGTCGGTGCGACGTAAAGCAACTAGCAGAAAAAAAAAACAATCACCACCACCACCTCCCGCGCAGACCGACAACGAACCTACCTGTTACCATGGCAATATCTCCGGCTGCTTGCCAGCAGGGAAGTAACGTAATGCCATTTTCGTCATTATTTCTTTAAACTCCTGGTTGTTCGTTGGGTAGAAGGCGAGAGAGACGTCAAGCTGCCATTCTGCGTGATATTTGCAGAATACCGTTGGAGGTTACAATCGTCTTCGAATAGTTCTAAGTGTGGTTGTTAATATTTCAACAGTACGCGGAGTGTAGCCCATTATTTTTACACCATAAGGTGTTTTCTGGGATTTGCTATAATTTTTACTGAATTTCTCCTCTACTTCCGTTTTCGCTTCAATTTCTTGCCTCTGCCTTGCCTCTTTAGGCTTAAGTAATAACAAATACAGTAGAGACAATACACGACACTGAGCGAGATATCGAGGGACAGCTATTGGAGCACACTCTAGCGGATAGACCTGAACGGCACTGATTCTGTCATAAGAGCACGTGTATTTTTGTGTGAAGTTTTTGGTGTTATTTATGCGTTTTCAGTGAGTTGACATAATTAAATAGTAGCGTGTGTCATTCCTTGATATGTCCTCTCAACATGAGGGGAAAGGTATGTGCTGTGTTTGGCTGCAGTAATTACGAAGTAGAGAAATGCGCGCTCGTTCTTCAGGTTCCCTCGTGACAAGAACATGTAAGTAATATTGTGTTTGCATATATATTCTTCCAGTGACAGAGATTTTTATAGTACTTCATAATCTTCTGACCTGCTCGACCCATGTTTTAACGGGCTTAAAATATAATACGCATATTTTATTGTATAGTGCAGCAGTTAACCTTCAATACCGATGTGTTGTTGTAGGTGTGATCTGTGGGTTATGAAATGTCACAGAAGCGATTTGGATAAAGTGTACAAGAAAGAAGGGACGTTACGCTTGTATAAGAATTATAAGATCTGTTCAGATCATTTCCAGGTCAGCGACTTTAAAAATCCTCGACTATACAGCCAAGGGTATGTTACATTTTTACTCTAATTGTACGTAAATATTCCTGAAAGCATCACTATCGACAACATTATCAAACTTTTCTTTCTTTTATCCCTCTTCTCAGATTAAAGCCGGGATTTTATAGATTTTCTTTCTGTTAGTAGGCTTCATGTTAAGAGGAAAATTGTCCAGCTATTAAATGTTAATTCATTGCATCATATGTGTAAGGAATGTGCCGATATTTTTATTGACAAATGTCTTAATGTGATGATACATTGTTTTTAAATGAGGAAAAAAGACAAATCCAACCATAAGATTTCAGGCAGGTATGCTAAAGCTAAAAAAAATACATAAATGAAAGATCAAGCCATTTCACAGCAGTCCATTTCACACCTTGTTTATATGTCTAATTTCAGTCTTTGAATAATAACCTTTTAAATAATTCTTCATTCATTTATCCAGAATTGCTTTAGCAACTTCGAAGTTAATATCTCAATACCACTTTCTTTCTAGACGTAATTTATTTATCCATTTCCGTATATACATTTCCATTGATATTTGAATTTAGCGCGATTTGTTCAGGTCAAGTCACTAGGAGCGCCACCGTCGAATTGTCTCCCATTTTAGCAAGGCGAAATCCGTAAGTGTCGTGTATTGTCTCTACTGTATTTGGTAATAACACCGTAAGTCATCTTATCTACGAATCCCTGCGCCTAAATTTCTCCTCAGTTACCGCTTTCTTAAATTCGTAACTCATATCATGACAGTTTAGTGAGGGACATTTCATTTTTACAATACATCCACTTCGGTTTTAGCTTTAGATAGAGTTGCATTTCTCGATTATAATAAAAAAACCAACTCGATTCTGACTGACATTAGGAAAAGGGGTCTGTCTTTGTAATAAAAACTCCACATCTCCATTATGGATCGCGGTAGGCAAGGAAGCCTGGTAAGAGACATGCAATTTAATAAAATCTTACTCACTGCATTTAGGCTTACAGCAATTTACATAGAAATCCGTATACAATGTGGAAAACAGTAGCGAAGAACGGGTACATTTGCTAGATACAAATTATCTTGACACGACGTCATGCAAATCACCCATGTTTGACTATTGCAGAGACGGTTTTCGTTTTGTTCTATGCTGCTAAGGGAGATATAAAAGGTGTGTACATGGAGCTATGTGGTAACAAAACATCAAAAATTAGCAATGAACAGTCCACTAAGCTACCAGATTCGTATATGTGGTCGCCCAATCCTGGAGTAATGAGGGTAACATGGCAATGCTTCCACTTACTTGTGCTTTCATCTATTCCATTCGAACTTCCTCGGTCAACTATTGTTCTTTTCCGACTCCGACGATATTACATATGGAGGCCTTGGGCGTCTTTCATTTTCATGCCCGTTGTGGGCGTATTCCTTGGCTAATACCTACCTTCATTTTCCGAAGTGTTAGATCCATTCCATTTTCCCCCTCTGATTAGTGTTAATAGAGGATAGTTGCCAAGTTGTACTTTCTCTTAAAACAATAATCACCACCACCACCACCACCACCACCACCACCACCACCATCACCACCACCACACCACCATCACACTAAATTTCTCGACGCCATGGTCAGGAATCGCACTCACGTTCTTCCAGATTTACCAAGTAGGTAGGCAGCCTCGAAGGAATGCAGCCGGTAGTTATCAACTAGGGCGGCACAGTATATGCATATGTGATGTCGAATCCTTGTTTCGTTTCTCTTCGGGGTTGTGTTTGAAGTAAGATGAAACTTCGTAACGAGTTTATACGACCGCATGCCCATCCTGACGGTAACCTCATCAGAGCAGTTAATGAGTGATATATGATGGTAGGAAGGGAGAGGGTGAAACTCGATGTCGGCACATAGCCTACTCCTATTGAATAGTACCAAGTGGTCTGCTGAGGGCTTTATGTGACCATCCGACGGACGAAACACCATCCACAGCGTCATATCTCGTCACTCCATGTGAACACTGCGGAGAGGTTTGGATTTTGGCAAGCAATCTGGTGATTACCATATTTACGCGAATAATCCCCACACCCTAACTTTAGGAAGGCTCATTTTGAAAAAAAATGCCAACATTGACACAAATAAAACCCGCACCCCAATTTCAAGCCCAATTTTTTTAAAAAATATGCGTGGATTATTCGCGCAAATACGGTACATTGTATACAGCCACCTTTTCTACCCTACCGGCCGACATTCTGATGGTGAACATTTTTTCGACCAACGGGACTAGAACCGGCTAACCACGGTATCAGACCATAGAGACTTCGCGCCTTAACGATCATGGCCACCAGGCGGGCTACAATATGGTATGCATATGTTGGTGTTATATTCACCATTATGCATACATTTTCTGAACTGGAGTTCGTTTGATGGTCTGCTGAAGCGATGCTGGTTAATTTTAGGTGCTTGGGATATTTTTCACCATTAGTTCCGAGTACTTGTATTTTGTGTGGTCGACAGCTGTCTGTGCTATCACTCTGAAAGACGTTCGTATTGAATTTAAAGGACAAAATCTCTTATAGTTCTTCAATTTCTTTGTACAAATATTTAAAAACACGAACAATTTCTCATAAAAATCTAATATCCTCTTCACATAGAGACTTTTTTTAGCAAGTTGCTTTACTTCGCACCGATACAGACAGGTCTTATGGCGACGACGGGACAGGAAAGGGCTAGGAGTGGGGAGGAAGTGGCCGTGGTCTTAATTAAGGTACAACCCAAGTATTTGCCTGGTGTGAAAATGGGAAACCTCGGAAAACCATCTTCAGGGCTGCCGACGGTGGGGTTCGAACCTACTATCTCCCGAATACTGGATGCTGGCCGGACTTAAGCAACTGCAGTTATCGAGCTCGGTCACTTAAGAGACAACCTTCAGTGTTGAAGAGTGAGTGTACAAA
Organism: Anabrus simplex; assembly: GCF_040414725.1. Lineage (NCBI taxonomy): Eukaryota > Metazoa > Arthropoda > Insecta > Orthoptera > Tettigoniidae > Anabrus > Anabrus simplex. Next base: position 259,360,524 of record NC_090268.1, on the reverse strand, counting down.
ACTATTTTTCGTTGTGTGAGTTTATAATTCAAGGTTTTCTGTTTATGAAAAGTTATAGGAGCGCCGTTTCAGCATATCCATCAAATGAGACTTGGGTGCGGTTCGTTAAAAGATTTTATTTTATGGTCCCTCCAAATTCTCAAACTCACTTCCATTTTTTGTTTTATTTAGAGGAATAATATTTGCGAATTTTGAAATAAAAATTAATTTGTATTTGGAAAGTAGGCCCAATTTAAGAATGTGAAGAAGAAAAGTAAGGAGATATCGAAACTACGAAAAATACAGTAATAAAAAATGAAATGTCGTATGGCTTTTAGTGCCGGGATATCCCAGGACGGGTTCGGCTCGTCAGGTGCAGGTCTTTCTATTTGACACCCGTAGGCGACCTGCGCGTCGTGATGAGGATGAAATGATGATGAAGGCAACACATACACCCAGACCCCGTGGTGCCATTGGAATTAACCAATTAAGGTTAAAATCCCCGACCCGGCCAGGAATCGAACCCGGGACCCTCTGAACCGAAAGCCAGTACGCTGACCGTTCAGCCAACGAGTCGGACATACAGTAATAAAATATGAACAAGAATGCAAATGAAACAATGTCCCGGAATAAAACTATTATTTCAGGATTCAGGGAGAAGTTGAATTAATTTTGAAATTATTTGTCTTTATAGTTTGGTATGCGACTGATTTGAACCTGTGTTAGTGAATTATAACACCAGTCTGTTGCTAGCCAATCGTTCGTGGAGGATAGTCTTGTCAGTAGAGAAATTCATCGACTTGGACTCAGCCATCTTGATATAGGCAAGACCGACTCCAATCCTCAGACCTTAATGCTACTCTCGATCGTTCAAAGATGGCGAATCGAGTAGCCGGATTTGTTGGAAATGTGGGTTTGTTTTGGTTTGTTGTTATCGTATGTAGTCGGTGTAATTTTATGAAATTTTACGATAAATGTTAGTTTCTTAGTAGAATATAAGTGTGCGAATGTATTTATATGAGTCAGTGGATACATAGGATCTGTAATTATACGCAATAATGTGAGAATGGTGCTTGTTTTGATTGTGTTTTTACCCATTAAATTACATGAGTGCACTAGGTGGACCAGTTTTTAGTCTAACTATGGCAATGCCTCTCATACAATATTCTTAAGTTTCCTACGGAATAGAACATTAGAAGAGAAATCGATTAGGAATATACATCGTGATTATTTTGAAGTCAATGGCAAAATCGTAGCGTGCATACATCATTTTGAGAATAAGTCTGAGGTTAGGGAAGCCAGTTCTCTACTTCCAAATTATTCGTGTTCCTCGAAAAATATTAACTTAGATAGAATATAATTGATATTGTGTTATTCCGTCAGTGTCTATGTGCTTCAAAGAGTCTAGTGATTTAGATGCAAGTGTATTTTACAATAATCTGTGCTTTGCCTACGGAAATGTTTGGCTGGATCTTGGAGTATAACAAAACTTATAAGTGTGACAGATGGAGCAATCTGTATACTGTTACACAAAAGAAATAGTGACTTAGAGGGATTAGCTGGGTTTGTAACGTAGGGTTTTACACTACCAACACCTTCCGGTTCATGCTGTGGCTATCTGTTATCAAGCAGACTGCGCCGAACTGAAGCTAGTGCATGTAATTAAATATCAATGTTTAGTCAATAGAGTTTTTGCACTCATGTTCTTTAATGGGTAAAAACCTATTATATCTTTAGTCTCTGAACGTTTCATTACTAAGGTTACTATCATTATGTGAAGTGCTGTTATGCCATATGCCACCATTATATTAACATTACCACGGCCGTTCACTGGGTTAACATAATCATTTCGGGTGTAGGCCTACTTGATCTATGTGACTCAGACGGTTAAGGCGCTGGCCTTCTGATCCCAAATTGGTAGATTCGATCCTGGCTCAGTCCGATGGTATTTGAAGGTACTCAAATACGTTAGCCTCGTGTCGGTAGATTTACTGGCACGTAAAGGAACTACTGCAGGACTAAATTTTGGCTTTTCGACGTTTCCGAAACCCATACAAAATGTATTTCGTAAAGTCAATAACATTATTATTTCGGGTATACTTCCCATTCATTGGGTGGTGAATTTAAGGAATTATCGACCACTTCAAAACTAAGGCAACAAGTTATGTTTCACAGTTCTCATGAAAGCGAATAAAATCGAGGAATTTCGCACCTCAATTTATTTTGAAACATTCAAAATGATATTAGAAATATCATTTTAACATTTTTATCACGTACTTTCGTTTATCCAGCGAAGTAAAATTTAAGAGAAAACGTTGTTTGACGAATTGAAATGTCTAAATAATCAGCTTGTTGGTCTCTTTTCTAGTAGAACATATGTGATTCTAGTTGATTATATGTGGTGCGTACTTGTTGGCGAAGCGTTTTCATACGTGTAAAAATGTTTTTCCCTACGATGTTACATTTATCATATTAAATTAAATTAGCGCCGTTTATATAATATGTACGTGATATTTTCGTGTTAGCCAATACCAGCAATCCGGCTACTTCGCCGCCATGTTTTTTTTAATATTACGGTCTGAGGACTGGAGTCGGTCTTGCTTTGAGCATCATATTCAGTGAGGTGTTGTTCACTAATGAGGTTTAAGGAATATGAGACTTTCTTGGAAAGTAAAAGGATACGAGAACATAAGCAAGCTGGAATAATATCCGAGAAAAAAAGTTCCAGGAGGATTTAATAGAGCAAGAAGGGAAATTCATTCCTTAGAAGCATTTCCGTAACTGTAATTTAGTCGCCTAGTGACCAGAACAATATATAATTTTTACAATTTCACTGGATTCCATGAAATATTTACTGTCATTTTCACTGAAGTTAAATGTTTAATGTTGAATATGCGGTTTGAGTCACGTAGCTGTCATCTTGTGGGAGATTATGGGTTCGAACTCCATTAATGCATACGCGGGAAGTTATAGAGATGAAGGTACTGAGAATTGTTGCTGGTAGAAACAAGTGAGAACAATGAAAAGAGGGTATTCAGAATGAAGATATAAAGCTAATGCACGAATGAAATAATAATATTCGTATGCGCTCAGCTATCAAGTTGCAGATTTTGTGAATTGGTGCCATGTAAGTGGTTAGCTTGGCAATTTCTAAATTCTGATTGTGATCCTGTCTAGCAATGAAAGCGGAATTCTCCTGGATGATACCTGTGGCTGAGTTAATTTAATTTCGACGCGTTACACAGAATGCGAAACTGCAGATCTTCAACATATCAACAAGAATGACATGGAATGCCAAGATTCTTGGCCGCCCTTCAAAAATCTACTTCTTCATCTGGGATCGAACTTGGAAAATTTGAGATCATGAGTCGGGCACTCTACCCTTGGTCCACACAGGGAGCTCGATTTAGGAATGAAACGTTGGATGAAGCTGTGCGTTTGAACCAATTATTATTATTATTATTATTATTATTATTATTATTATTATTATTATTATTATTATTATTATTATTATTATTATGATAAGAATGATAACACACATACATGATCATTATAGATAGTTATGCCTTTCAGCGTTCAGTCTGCAAGTCTCTGTGAATTTACAAAAACGTCGCCACAATCTTCTATTTGCAACTAGTGCTGGGACCTCATTTAGTTCCATACCTTTTATCTTTAAATAGTTAGAAACTGAGTCTAACCATCGTCGTGTTGGTCTCCCTCTACCTCTCCATAACACAGACCATTGTTCTCCTAGGTAAACTATCCTCCTCCATTCTCCTCACGTGACCCTATCACCAAATCCGCTTTATGCGTACAGCTTCATCCATTGTGTTCATTACTAACTTAGCCTTTATCTTCTCATTCTGAATACCCTCTGCCATTGTTTCCACCTGTTTGAACCAGCAATCATTCAGGCTGCTGTCATGTGTGATACTTCTAACTTATGAATAAGATATCCTGAGTCAACGCAGCTTTCACTTCCGAACACAAAGTTGGTCTGAAAATAGACCGATGTAAAGATAGTTTCGTCCGGGGGCTGACTTCCTTCTTACAGAAAACTGTTGATTGCAACTGCGAGCTCACTGCATTAGCTTTACCGCACCTTGATTCAATCTCTCTTACTATAACTTATTACTAGGGCTCGGATGTTTAAGACCTAAAAATAGCCCAAATAAGCAAACAAATATGACCTCAAAAGTGACGAAATATGACCTCAAAATTGATGAAATATGACGTAAAAATTATAAAATATGACCCAAAAATGATTAATCTAAATATGGTCATTTAAAAATAAGTTATAAATCGAAACGGCAAATCCTTTGATACGTATTTGTTAACTAAATTCTTTATTCTTACTTTCTTATTAATTTTCTGAATATAAATGTTTACCAGTTATTCACAGTCTATTGTCCTCGATTCACTTATCAAACATTTATGAATACATACCTATAAAGTAGTCCCTACAAATTTCGCTAAGATTATCAGGTCACACAACATTTTAAATGTCAAAACATGTTTACGCCCTTCATTGGTGGTTTGAATACGAGAAAACCAGAAATCAATCTATTAAAAAAAATACTTTGGGACGTTTAAGCTCAGGTTACATTAATATTATTCAAATGCCTTAAAGTTTAAAATGAGCACCACGAAACAAATTAAGTAGATGTATTTCGATAGATTATGGTAGTGCGCCAGGGCAAATAGTGCGAACTCACATAACTTTTTCATTCTTCTCCGCGGGTGTTATTGAAGTGTACGACAAGATTCATCTTCAAAGCATCAGGCGCGAAAGACCTTCGATTATCACTTAACACATTCTTGTAAGAAGAGAAGCTCCTTTCTACGTCACAAGACGTTATTGGTGGATATTTAAATAATATTAAATCACTACTATCGAGTATGCACTCATCTTGAAATGCACTGGTACCTTCTCCTCTACGAACATCATTTCTCTTGTACACACTACGAAAACCATTACTTCGATTAAGCACATTTTGAAGTTTCCTTTTTACACTGACGCCAACTATTCCATGGGATTGTTGTGCTGAAAGTTCAACACTTCTCATAGTTTCAATACTTGCATGAATTTCTAAGCTAGCAGCTAATAAAGGAGTAATTGCACTGGATATAATTCCAAAGTTCGACTTAATATATGCCAGCCTTTCTGACAAACTGTTGGAAAACAATTCCTGTGCAATCTTGATAGAAGAGGCAGACTATTCCACTTGTATTAACTACAGATTTGATACGGAAAAGCAGTTTTGTGAATACTAGTTCTCATTCGGAAAGTTGACAATGATTTTGCACATTTACAGCTGTCGCCAAACCGCCGAAATATGACCGAAATATGACGTTTCTACGAAAATAACTCAAAATATGATCTTATGAGCAAAAATAGCCAAAATATGCATTTATATGACAAGTAAAAATCACTTAATTGTGACGATAATCACCTGATTTGAACCGAAATCCAATCAGGCAAGAAAATAGACACAAAGAAAAAATATGACTTTTCCTAAACATCCGAGCCCCACTTATTACCATCCTAAACACACATACTAAATACTTGAAATTATCTACCTATTCCAGCTTTGTATTCCCAACATGACATTCAATTATCTTAATAATAATAATAATAATAATAATAATAATAATAATAATAATAATAATAATAATAATAATAATAATAATAATAATAATAATAATAATAATAATAATAATAATAATAATTGTATCGGAGCTTCACCCGCTCCGTGCATTTAAATAAAAAATTAAGCGCCTTTCAGAAGGCCATCTGCAACTTGTACTTTAAACTATGTGGTAGGAGACGTTTGAACGTTTTTAGACAAGAGGTCTCTACTGTCAACCTACGTGCTCCCTCTGATGAGAGGATGGACAATTAAATTTCAAGAGAAATTTAGTAGTCATTAGTTGGTAAAACTGAATTGCTTGTAAATTGTTTTTGGTGTTCTAAAGTTATCAACACTTCTGTCTCTTCCCACCAACTTAAAATTGTAGCCAATAGGGAGTCTGTCAGGACTTCGACCCAGAGAAATATGGAACCTTCCTCTCCGCTATAAAAGCTGGGACATTTCGGGCCATTTTGTCTTTGGATCGCTCCCGTCAAGAGGCTTAGAGTGTGTTCGTAGCGGAGGCAGGGGAAGGGCTGCCTCGTCCAACTTCGGGAGGTTCACCAGCTCAAGGTAACGGCAGACTCCGCGTAATCATGTAATAATCTCTGAAAGATAGTTCGAGGGGAATGTTTCAAATTCTTTCGTAATGTAACTTCTGTTTCTCAATGTAAATTCTCAAAGAAGTCTAAAGAACTTAATGTAACTTAGGGAATAAAGAGTGGGAACCCTCGTGTATTCCCCTTCCACTTGGCATGATTTTGTAAACTTCAAAATCTATCTCGTAACTTTAAAAAAATTCCAGTCATCTAGTCATTTCCATAGTAAGTTATAGGATTAGCCTCTGTAACGTCCAACCATAAGCCCACGTAGGGTTTCAAGTATTTTCATGTGAATTTCAAGGAGTGCCAGTGTTCGTCTCCTAACATTTTGATTTTCGGCCAGTAGCTTTAACCTTTTCTTTTTTTTTTAACTAAGGCCAGGTAAAATGGACACTTATTGCTCCTGTTCACTATTTTTCACTCTATTTCCCTATGTAATTTCGACTGTTGAGCAAAGAAGATGGTGTCTACTATCGGTTTTTGTTAAATGTAGGTTGTGCCCTTAATAGGCCTGGAACTTGTAAATGTTGGAGCATAGTCTCCTAGAGAGTTATTGTGTGGAGCAAAGACGCTCTTTTTCTACTATTGTAAATTCTGGAACTTAGTCTCCTGGAAGAGTTATTGAATGGAGTAATAATTGTTCTTGTTACATTTGCAAATTGGGAGCTTTAAGCTCAGTCTGTAAAATTCTTGTCATTTGACTATCGTAGACTTTTCTAATATTGTTAATCAAGCTCTAGAGCTAAAATTTTGTACCTGATTTTTGGTTATTGTCTAACCATGTTTAAAACTTGAAAGGAAACAAAAAATCTAAGAAAGAAATATACTCGCAAACTTTGAAGTTTTAAATTACTATTTAATATTTTCTCTATCCACCCATTCATGCCCACACCTTGTTACACCTCTGCCCACCAGGGTATCCCCTTAATAAAATAATAATAATAATAATAATAATAATAATAATAATAATAATAATAATAATAATAATAATAATAATAATAATAATAATAATAATAATAATAATAATAAAAATAATAATAATCTCAAATTCCTCTTCAATTTTTATCATTAATATAGATTTTAAGAGACACCGAGCTGTCGGAATTTTGTCTGCCAGGAGTTCTTTAACGTGCTAGAAACCAACATTGAGTCGTCTGCATTTCACCATCCACAGATGTCACCGATCTCAGCCAGTATTGCACCTGCTTTCTTGGGAACAGAAGATCAATTACCAACTGACTGGCCCACAGGGGTCGGCAGATATTTTACCTCTTGTCGGTACTTGTGCCGTTCACAATCATGGTGGTTGTGAATATCATCCACGGCATGCTAGCATTAGCTTGCCTTTGAAGATTAGTGTAAGTAAGTACTCAAAGCAATACACTGAAATGTGAAATGTCGTATGGCTTTTAGTGCCGGGATATCCCAGGACGGGTTCGGCTCGCCAGGTGCAGGTCTTTCTATTTGACTCCCGTAGGCGACCTGCGCGTCATGATGAGGATGAAATGATGATGAAGACAACACATACACCCAGCCCCCGTGCCATTGGGATTAACCAATTAAGGTTAAAATCCCCGACCCGGCCGGGAATCGAACCCGGGACGCTCTGAACCGAAGGCCAGTACGCTGACCGTTCCGCCAACGAGTCTACAATGTCATTACTGGGATATTCCTATTAGGTCTCAATTACCGTCTGTTATTGGTAAATGACGTGACCAAGTCAATAGATATTAAAACAAGAAAATTACATCATATGTACACTTCGTTTAATTCGGATTAATGGAGATAGCAATATGTGTTAATAAAGGTCCGCAAGGGACGCCGGTGCTAATGACGACCACCAGTATTGTGTTGTGGTCGGGCGCTATGCCGATGGATTCATTACCTCCCGTAATGTTATATTCTGTAGGTTGGTCGATTAATCGCGCAGTCCTGAGTCGACCGCACTCTGGTCATACCTCACTGCCGTTGTATAAAGCGGCCATTGGGACAATGGTAAAAGGATTTGGAGAGTCACCAAATAGTGAACTCTCCACAATCCTCACCGAACATGTTACGTATCGGGAACACATTACCACAAAACATTAGCAGCAGTTAAGATAAAGTCGAGTGTAACTAGCTTCGTCAGTGTCTATTGCTTGACGCTAATGTCTGGTACTCTTCTCTATGAGTTCGTTTACACAGCCTTTGTTCTCTTCCAGGCGCTCACAAGTTGCGAGATACGTATGTAGATCGTGGGGTTCCAGCTCTGTCTCATGTTGCTACCATTAATTTTGTCTGCCTTCTCTCCTGTCCGACTTCTCACGACTAACTCTGGTACTAGTAGTTTTCTATTAATCCTGACGTTATTAGGGTATTGACTTAACATTCCGGGGCAAAGGATAGATTTCAATTTTAACCTTTGCAGCACGATCGTTAACAGTCATAACAACCTAAAAACTGCCCATTCATGCATAGTGGTTAGGATCACTGACGAACTGTTACAAGCAGAGTAACATATTCATGGTGGTCGCTGTTACCAGCCACCTATTTTTGTTCATAACGTATGCGGCAAAACAAACGGTACTGAAATGTTACTTAATTGTGTTGATGTAATAAGCGTTCAAAATGTGTACCATCACGTGTTTTACACAATGTTCATAAAGTTTCTGAAGATATTAAACATGTTGATGAACAAAGGCTACTGTAAGGGCATTAAAAATGACGTTATCATCTAGGGAATATGGGTTATCTGTCTTGAAAACCGATTCTTTCAACATGCCCCATAAGCAGGCATATGCGGCAGTGCGATACGGGGAGATCTCCAAAGTGTTGTTGCAGAAGGGCATGTGACTCCCCCGCGCAAGGTCTATATACTCGTACATTGTGGTCGGAAACAACGTGAATCGGATATATGAGCGTTCGTTATTCAGATAAAACATTGGGAAAAAATAATTAAATACGGTATCTCGCACAGTTGTCATTTTATCAGCTGCTGAAGTTAGCCAATCAGATCGCTTCGCGGGTGAATTTAGATGAGGCTACGGTGTCACTGGCTGAAACCAGGGTGTGTTAGTGTTTGATGCTCATTTCTCGGCATGGCCCTCACGCCCGACCAAGCCACGTGCAGATCTAGCAACATCGCCTCGTAAAGCCCATTTGATTTCGCCCGCGAAGCGATCGCGCGTGATATCGATGTAAATTTTTCAAATTTATTTATTATCAGTATTACCAACGCTCGAACGCTCGTATAGTCGGTTCATGTTGTTTCCGATCACCCTGTAATAATAAACTTAATGATTATTACTTCATATTTTCTGGCAAAAGTTTTACTAACCTCACACAACTGTGAGCGTTGTGTTGGCTGCTACATATAACTTCGGCAATTCTTGCCCTCCTATTCTTATCTATCGGGAATCTAAATAATCTAGTCCGTTTAAATGAGTGACTTTTACACTTTCAAGTGAAACAATAACAATAACTTTAATCTCATTGCATTGGATACCACGCAGACAATAGAAGACGGAGAGCTTTAGTCTCAAAATGGCCGCTGCCGCAAATAATTCTGGGAGCGTGGTCAGACCTGTATAATACCGTTGCCTACGCTATAATAGTATCTAGTAGGCTTTGATAATACATACGGAACTTGCCCCCGTGGCGTGGACTGTAGCGCTATCTTGCTGCATTCATTGTCGTTGTACTGTAATACCTGTTGGAGAAGTTGTCCATGATTCTTCTTTATGGTAAAGGTCCTTGGCCGCCTGTTGTTCCCTTTCGTTGATGTAAGACTAATACTGTTTGTACGACAGCTAACATTAGTCTGTTAGTTGGTGCTTCCTTATTAAATCGCTCCTCGTACTGATCTTTAACTTGAAGCATTCTGACGCCCCACTCTGTATGACCGGAAATAATGTTCCACGATGAATACCTCTGTTGTAAAAAACCATAATTGCAGAAAAACAATACAATACTGAATTATCAATATGTGCAACTCTTATATAAAATAAATAGGCTAAACACTTCGCTGTAGGGAAACGTGGACAGCAGATGAGCAATAATGTCAGTGCCATTTGTTTAGCCGCATATCGTTTAAACTGATGTGATAGCTCCAAACAAAGTATTTTATTCCAATACCACATTCTTACGCTGCAATGGACGCGTTGTGATGTGTAATTAAGAAAAGGAATTTGTGCATAATCTGTGTATGATGGGACGCAAACGATGGACATTTTCTGTGCTGCAAAGAGTTTAAGTTTTTTTTACTCTGCGCTCTCTGGCAACCACCTTCTTCGAGGGGATGTGCAGGCTACTTCCCCTTCTGATGTTGATAATCTAGCTATTACCGTAATCTTCTTCTTTTTCTGCTTGGCTTCTTTCCCCAGAGTCTTGGGGTCAGTGTTTGATATGGATTTGGCACAGTTTTACGGCCGGAAGCTCTTCCTGACACCAGCCCTATGTGGAGGGATGAATTCGCTACTGCATGTGTTTGTGGTAGTTGGTAGTGCGATGTGTTGTGTGTATATGCAGGGATGCATATTAAGACGGGCACAAACGCCAAGTTAACCATAAGCAGTTAGAAACTCCAACCCAGCCGGGAATCGAATCTGGGGTCCTCTGAGCCGAAAGACTTAATATTGAGTATTCAGCCAAGTAGCCGGGCACTCTTAAGCATTAATAACTCCCACAATAAATAAATAGCCGGGCTGAGTGGCTCAGACGGTTAAGGCGCTGGCCTTCTAACCCCAACTTGGCAGGTTCGATCCTGGCTCAGTCCGGTGGTATTTGAAGGTGCTTAAATACGACAGCCTCGTGTCGGTAGATTTACTGGCACGTAAAAGAACTCCTGCGGGACTAAATTCCGGTACCTCGGCGTCTCCGAAGACCGTAAGAATAGTTAGTGGGACGTAATGCAAATAACATTAAATAAATAAATAAATAAATAAATAAATAAATAAATAAATAAATAAATAAATAAATAAATAAATAAATAAATAAATAAATAGGTAACCTCGTAAGAACAACAGAGGATCTACGTGATGTGAGAGTTGGTAAGATAACATCTACCCTTAAACTTCCCGGTGAGACTGAAACGTAGTATAGTAACCGTACAAAAAAACGGATTTTTTTTGCTATTGGCTTTACGTCTTTAACATATTAGATAAATAGAAACTAAAAAAATGGGTCTGGAAATGTAGAATTATCTTAACTTCTAAAATATTCTCACACATAATAGTTATGCCAAGGTCTTACGGCGACGGAGGGACAGGAAAGGGCTAGGACTGGGAAGGAAGCGCCCGTGGCTTTAACTAAGGTACAGCCCCAGCATTAGCCTGGTGTGAAAATGGGAAACCACGGAAAACCATCTTCAGGGCTGCTAACAGTGGGGTTCGAACCCACTATCTCCCGAATACTGGATACTGGCCGCACTTAAGCGACTGCAGCTATCGAGCTCGGTAAACTGAAAATTAGTGGAAGAAGAAAGAACACTAAAGTCTTTAACATATTAGATGAACAGAAACTTAAAAAAATGGGCCTGGAAATGTAGAATTATCTTAACTTCTAAAATATTCTCACACATAATACTTATGCCAAGAACAACTCCGAATTATAGATACCATATAGAAAATAAATTCAATGGAGTTTTATGAAAAAGTAGCTCATAATTTACAACATTTTCAAATACTATTTTAGGCCCTACAAATGAACTTATTCAAACTTCATTTTTAATGTTAAAACTCATCAGTGGTTCGTTCCATTAAGACTAGTTTAAGAATTTTGCCGATCCGATCATTTCATAAATTCGAATACATAAAATATGAATCTAAATTGTTTATTCGACATGAGGTGTTGAAGCAGGAAAATAGTCACACCACTGGTCTGACGACGACTGAAATGCTCACACGTCCACTCTAGCAGAAATACCTAGGTAAGTAGCATTTAGAAGAAATATTATTCACTTTTGAGACAAATCCTTTTAACAAATAGATGGTAACACTGCAAAAGACACGTAGAAGGCAAGGAAAAGTCGTGACCTTTACAGTTTCAGTTAAATGCTATTGTAAATTCATTGTCAGTGAAATGTTCATAATGTGACCAACGACGGGTCCATCTGAACTGTCTTCTAATAAGATATCATGCAATACTGAACCGTAAAATGTTGGTATATCGTTTCATTTTGTTATCGAAAATCCTTAAAAAAATATAGCACCATGATCAATCAACCACACTAAGCGATTGACTGAAGCAGTAACAATTGTAAAACCTGAAAATATGATTAGGAATTGGAGTATCACAAATAATACGACAGATACACCTGAAGAGAAAGTAGATTAAACATTTAAAACGAAGTGATATTTACATCTTTTTTTCTAGTAAGGAGTTAAGGTATCCATTCACTTGAGGATGTGAGCATTTTCTTGGCAATCAGTGTGTTGCATATCACTTAATGACCTGTATTTGACTCTCCGCTTTCACCCACTCTTTTGGATCAAACAAACACCGCCACTTTGAGTCTCGGAAGGATGCGTGAGATATGATACCCTTGCAATATGTAAACTTGAACACTAATTGAAGTTAGGACGGAACAATCAGGCCTTCAAACAAAGAAGTTTTCATTAGCGACTCTTGTACTCTTCCATAACAAGCCGACAGAGTGATCATTCGGTATACATTGTTGTGTTCTATTCTTAGATTCGAATGATTTTAACCCATTTCCCACAATCTCCTTTATAATATACATACATTTTTTACTTTCACATTTCATCTTAGTTTGCAACTGAAATGCCTTGTTCGTTTTCATTTATACTAGTGTGCTTCTTTCTACCTTTGCAAACTTTGTGCAATGCAATCGGAACTTGTTGAAAGTAGAGGAATGAATAGCAGCTTTCAGGCAGAGGCTGGGTGTGTGACAGCTTAGCGACATCATCACTGACTCCTTACCAATGCAGCCGCAGTTCGCATCCTTACCGAGCTATGACGATTTTTTAAACAAAATGTCATGTTCGCATGGTACGGATTCCACATAAAACTGGAAGCTTCATGGCTATGATCACATTGTCAACGCTTTGCAAGCGTAGCCGACCATGCACCACACATTTTCGATTTCATGATGGATTATAGTTAATGTTATAGAACAGAGAAATAGCTGAATGATCAGCGTCGTGGCCTCGTTCAGAGGGTTCTGGGTTCGATTTCCAGCCGATCGGCGTTTTAATCGCATCTCATTAATTTCACTGATTCGGAGACTGGGTGTTTATGTTTGTTTCAATACATGCATATTCATAAACACACAGTACACGCCACACCTACTATTGCAGCTCTCTATTCATTTAGTATCGTTCCTTCATGCAAACAGTAATCAAATATTGAAGATATGACACTACATTCCAACTCATGCCTTGTCGGAAATCACCAAGAACAAATCCTTTCTTATGAATCTCTTCCAGTTCTCGTAGTCCTGGTGTGGGTCCCATACACTGGACTTACCAGTCCGCCCCATTGCGTAATGCTTAATGTTATTAGCTGCCGTCCTCGGGGGCCCGGGTTCGATTGCCGGTACTGTCAGAAACTTAAGAATAGGAGGAGGGCTGGTATGTGGTTAAAATGGTACATTAAGCTCATCTACAATGAGGATGTGCCTGAAAAGAGCGACACCCCCTCCGGATGAGGACACGAGCTTGCATTTACTGGATTTACCAGAGATTTATACGCACTCTTCTTTACATCATTACTACAACCCTAAATGCCCTCATAACCATGTGAAGAGATCTGCAACCTTTATTTAAAATCTCGTTAATACGATTACTCCAATGAAGATCATTCCTTGTTCTAACATCTAACACCTAGGTACGTACAGTGATCCACGCATGGTACTATCACCTCATTAACACAGTAATTAAAACTGAGAGGGCTTTTCCTCTTGATGAAATTTACAACTTGACGTTTCACCACTTTTACCATCATACCATCTCATAAGTGTCTAGGTCTTTTTCTAGCCACTCACCGGCAAGTAATCTTATCTGTGATTTCAATTGTTTACAAACATCATATATGTATATACCATATAAGCAAATATAAAAGTCCAATAATACTTCCCTATGAGACCCCCGTCCTAATCATTAGTGGATCAGATAACACTTCAATTATTCCAATTATCTTAGAATTTAGACACACATATAACAATTCTTTTGTTTAGTCAAATTGCCCTCATTTTCTTCAGTAATTCCCCCATGATCTATTCTGTCAAAAGCCTTGGATAGCTCAATAATGGTAAAGTCCATTTGACCTCCTGAATCTAAAATATCTGCTATATCTTGCTGAAATCCTACAAGTTGACCCTCACTAGAATAACATTTCCTAAACCCGAACTGCCGTCTATCAAACCAGGTAATAATTTCGCAAACGTGTATAATATAATCAGAAAGAATGCTTTCCCAGAGTCTACAAACACCACTTGTCAATCTAATACTAGCCTGTAATTATCCACTTTATGATTATCACCCTTTCTCTTGTAGACTGAGGCTACTATCACTCATTCATCTTTTCATGCAAACAGTAATAAAATTTTTAAGATACGACACTACATCCCAACCCATTGCCTTTAATATAGCCCAGGAATTTCAAAACGAGACAAAGCAAGCGATAAAGTAAACAGACCTCATTCTAAAAACAATAAAGGAAGACTTACCATCAAAAATTCTGAACTAAAAGCCCTCTCCAAAATTCACGAAATCTTATGTCCCAAAGATGCGTCAAGTTATAATGTAAGCAAACTACTCAACCAAATGATAAAAGATGAAATCTCACTCAAAGAACACAGGTCGATTGAAACAACCTAGAACTAATTAAAGAACTAAATAAAATAAAAATAACAGAGAGCACATGAAAAGTATCCTTTGCCATCACCAATATGTATACTAATGCACTAATAGAAAAAACAATCAAATTGATAGAAAACGATCTAAAAGACAACAATTCACTACAAGAAACTAACGAAATAATTAATCTTTTTTCGAACAACCTCAAGTCAAAATTATTTTATATTTAACGACAAAATATTTTGTCAGAGGGGAGGGTTAACCATGGGCTCACCATCAACAAGTATAATAGCGAATATTTTCCTAAATATATTCGAAAACAGTTTCTTGACTAACCGGTTTTCTAAGGAATCTTGCACTGGAGCAGGTATGTAGATGACATAATACGCGTATATGATAATGACGTCAAAAACGCACAGCAATTGTTAAGCATACTTATTATTTACACAAGCCAATGAAATTTACAATGGAACCAGAAACTAACAAGAAAATCAACTTCTTATACATCGAAATCAGTATG
Organism: Anabrus simplex; assembly: GCF_040414725.1. Lineage (NCBI taxonomy): Eukaryota > Metazoa > Arthropoda > Insecta > Orthoptera > Tettigoniidae > Anabrus > Anabrus simplex. Next base: position 259,344,998 of record NC_090268.1, on the reverse strand, counting down.
AATAATGACAATCTCTCATACAAAAAAATACGGAAAACCCATTCATTTATCACTCGCAATTTATAAAGAATCCAACCACCCATACACACACAAATTAGCAGGATCGAATACAGTGATACACAGAACAATTTCCGCACCAGTGAGCACAACGGAATACATTGAAGAAATACAATAAAACAAATCGCTAAAGAAAAAGCACTCTTCTGACGCAGTAGATACACTATTAAATAAGCAAAGGACAAAACCATCAGAAAAACACACAATACATTGTCCTCAGCTATATAAACAAGAACACATACACAATAGGTAACATTTCAAAATACAAGGTCTAAACGTAGCCTTTAGAAAAACAACACACTGCAAAGACACATCAGCAAATGCAACCTAAACAAAACACCGTTCCTCCAAGTTAGGAGTTTATGAACTTAAATGGCAAGAGCTAATCTGCAACGCCGCGTTAAAAGGAAAAAAATGAAACACAAACAAAACAAAAACAACCCAAGAAACGCAATTTACACACCATATACAAGGAACACAAAGATTCAATCCGACACAATCGGCATTTTCAGCCTTCGGAGAACACGTATGCAACTACTCACCCCATTTCATAGACATCGACACAGATCTAATAATTTTACGCATCAACAATAGAAAGAAATCCTTGAACATTAAAGAATCTCTAGAAATTTACATCACTAAAGCTAATCAGTCCAACCTCAATGATCACATACATTTTAAAAATTCACCCCTCGTCGCCATACAAAATTAATTTTCTGACAACATTTTTACTTTTTGCGCCTAATAAATCCCACAGGAGGCTACTATGACTGAAATATCTAGAATTTAGGCTAGGATATTCTTAACTGTAGAATATTTTCTGAATTTATGCAGTGTCTACACCAATCGAGACTTGCTAGTAGGTCATTACTAAAAATAAGATCGTAAAACTAACTTTTTAATTCAATTTCATACCTAATACACAAAAATACATTATAACATGAAGAAAGAACACGGAACAAAGTTATTGCCACAGAACAGGGTTTCACACGTTTTGCATGGGCGCTTAATGAATCCCACAGGAGGCTAACCGGATTTATATGTCTGTTTGTAGTAAATTCTCTGAATTTACCCAGCGTCTTCGCCAATCGAGAAGTTTTAGCAGGTTATTATTTATCATTAAAAATAATGTCTTACAAGATACTTTTTAATTCAGTTCCTTACTTTTGTTTCATCAAAATCATTAACTTATATTTACTCCATAATGCACACACACACACACACACACACACAGAGAGAGAGAGAGAGAGAGAGAGAGAGAGAGAAATAAAATATTATAAGATGAAGGAACAGCTCTCCCCCACCCCTCTCCAATGAACATAATCAATGCGTAGAACATTACCAGCATCTCCCCCGCTTTCCCACCCCCCTCTACGAAACAGAATTTTTGTCTACGCAATTTCTCCTCACCCCACTACTTGGTTGCCAAGACCACGACCAGACCTAAGAAACTGGCTGCCGTCCAAACACAGGTGCTAAAGGTAACGGACGATAGCAGCTAAGACAAGTCCAGAAAAGTTACTAAAGTACAGTGGAGGACAGCACATTAATTATTTGTTCGTATTTGTACATATCACCAATTCATAATCATTTACGCAACGTAAACAATATTGTACATATATGCGCAGGATGTAGTGTCTTCTTCTTCTTCTTTTCCTGCGTTGCACATGTGGATTTGGCCCCGTTTTACGGCCGGATCCCCTTCCTGACGCCAACCCAATATGTATTGCGTGTTTCTGTGCTGGTTGGTAGTGTAGTGTATTTTGTGAATATGAAGCGGAGAGTGTTTAAGGGACACAAACACCCAGTCCCCGAGCCAGAAGAATTAATCAGAAGTGATTAAATTCCCAGACCCGGTCGGGAATCGAACCCGGGACCTTTCCAACCGAAGGCCAGTACGCTGACCATTCGGCCAACGAGTCGGACATGCGCATGATGTAGAGTGATTTGATAAAATTTGAGGATGTTCTTGTAGAACGAAACATGTCATTCTTTGTTTAAGAGTGTGCATTTTTTTGCAGGTATGTTATAGGGTTATATATGTTTTAACTAGTGTTTTCGACAGACTGAAAAGCTTTCCTGGGAAGAGGGCTGTCAATATGCTTCACTCCATGGACTAGCGTTTCTTTTCTCGAGTCTCGTGCGATAACCATGACTCGTCGACGGTGACTAGACGATCAAAGAACTCGCGGATCCAAGCTGTACTGCCTCAGCAATTGTTGGCGTGTGTTCACACGCTTCTGAACACTGGTGAGAGGATGGGACACTCATAATGCACATACCTTTTGATTTTCATTTTCAAATCCTGATGGATAATGGTTCTGTAATTCATCGAAAGTGATTCGCCTATTCTTCAGAGTCACGTCGGACACGCTCTGGGTAATGTCTACATTTGTGTGCAGTTACTGAAGGCTCATTGATTTTGTCTTTTGCAATTTTTTTGCGTAGTCCTTGCCATCTTCGAACTCAGTTGTCCAGTGAAACACGGTTCTGCGACTTGAAGCTGCTTCTCCATATATGGCTGCTAATCTCGTGTGAATGTGTAAAGCAGCCTCTGCTTCCCTTAGGCTCCTTTTATAGTTACATGCCACATGCTACACGCCACACACCAAGCATGTGAATTAACATTGTTTAAATGGACCATTTTATACTTACCTGTTCGCGTCTCGCGGTCGCTTCCTCCCGTCAGGCATGTGACTGAGGCGGGTCGGGACGAGCAGGTGGCCGCCACGCCTGACATGTCACGCCGCGCGGGTGGGACCAAAACCTTATGGGAATGTTTATAGTTGACGCTTCATGCCGGGCGGTTCAGTACAGTTTGTGGTCTAGTCTAGTGCTAACCAGGACAATGGATGCTGGATTAGATACGGAACTGCTCATTAGCGAATGCAGTGTAGATCGGTATTATGGGATCCAGATAACGAAGACTACAAAAATCGAGATCTTCGGAATAAGGCGTGGGAGTAAATCTGCAGCGTTATCACCCCTACGTATGAAGAAAGATTCATATAATGCACACTCTCGAAACCAAACCAATTCGGGTCAGTCCCAATTGAGTTATGTCCTCCCAAATCAACCTTCTATATCTTTGTCTGATCCAGGTCAATTCCAAATTTACTATAATGATCCACATCAACGCCGGCCATCATATATTTGCCTAGATGAATCTACACATTCTTGGAAATCAGCAAGTTCTGAATAGTTTTAAATGTGAAATGACTAGTCAGCAATATACAAAGGACATGAACATTACTCAAAGCTAAAGTTACAAACATAATGTTAGAAATAATTTACATTTAGTTTTTTACATGGTATTTTATATAATGTTCTTTGTATTTAATACATCTGTAGATTGTAGTTTCACAGAACCGCTCTATTGGACGAATGGGCAGGAAGTGTTTTCTTGTAATATGGAACTGACGTTATATTTTTCCAAATAATTCATCAAATGATTTTGGGGTCATCCTAAAATAATTAAAAACATTGTTTCGTCCTCTCGTGAGTCAGTGTAAAGGATTTTGAAAGCTCCTATCATATACTGTATATTTGAATGTTCAGAGGATGAAAACTGAAATGCCTTTTCCTCTTTTTTTTCCTGCCCCTATCTCGCAGAGGTATGCAGCTGCGAATACTTTAGATGTAAACTCTGCCATTGTACCTGCTCGACAGATACGAAACTATAAAAGGGTCCTTTCCAAGTGCGAACGCCACATGCCTGGCTTCAAGCATGTGGCATGTAAGTATAAAAGGAGCCTTAGTCCACTGCTGCCCATGTTGTTGGACTGTTACCCAGGCATCTACCTCTACACTGTACGAATGAATCAGTACGAAGTGTTACCTGTGCGCAGTAGCGACGTCATCTGGAGGCCATAGGCAGCAATATAGTATGGCTTCACGCATGGACTGTGCACGTATTTGAAACTACTGCTTTTCCATAGTTATGGAGGGAGTGTCAATTGTTTTTGAACGCTCTACGTATAAATATGCATCCCTGTATAGACACCACAGTAACACAGATTATCAGACCGACTTTACACATTCTAAGTAGGTCTGCGCGGGGCTGTCTCTCAGGAAGTGCCAAGTCTCTTAAAGAAAACAACAACAACAACAATAACAACGGCAGTGCTTAGTGGTCAACACTTATGAAATTGCGATCGTTAATCATGAAGTACATATTCTCTATAACAGAGTTCGAAATGAGTCACTGACGTTGGTCGGATGGACGAATGTCGGCTCCAGTTAGATGATGCGTGATCACGTGATACTCCGACAGTAATTGAAGTCGACGCTGGGGTAATTATAAACATGTTGCCTTGCAATTACGTGTTGACGGTTGTTTTACTCGTTGAGCTATGAGTTGTGTGTCCAGTAAAGAAAGCCACAAACTCACTCGATAATTTATTTAAGAAGGAACATACCTCTGAGTTATGGATCAGGCTAGGTTAACAGAGGGGGTAATAGAATACAGTTGGAGAGAGAAGGATGCAGCATAAAAGATAAGAAAAGGAGAGATTGTAGGGTGATAGATCAAGTACCATCCCTAGAAACGCCATTCCCCTCTGGATGCGGGCAGTAGAATACATCCATGGCATTCCCTGCTTGCCTCAAGAGGTATTACAATGAAGGTTTAAACTGAAGATTAAACTGTAAATTGTGTTTAAATCGATGTTGAGTCTTATAATGGCCGGCCTAAGTTAAACTGAGGTTAAGAAGGAAATATACGATCTTGGTAGTAGTGACTTGCGAGAAAAGATGACTATCGATAATGTTTTGTTTACTTCTTGTAGGGAAAATGGCGGATAAAAACAATAAACATTGTCCTACGTAATTTTACTTATAACGAAATAGAATTTCTTGTGCAATTAGTAGAGATATACATAGTCCGTGAAACAGTGGCCTTATGAATCCCTCTGAAATCTCCCATTGTAATAAACATACTACCGGAGGCATAAAACTGCAATGTTATTAGTAGCTGACTGAGGGGTTCTACAGCATGATTTCTGAAATAGAAGGAAATTACTTTATTTTCTAAAATTTACACTTTTGACATTCGAACAGTTCAAAAAGTCATTTTTATATTCTTACCTTTTTGTTTCATTTTTCATTCTAGCACCAATTTGCTGAAGTAGGGTTGAGGCAGTCTGTTTTGTAAGCCTAAACCTATTTAAAAACCCTGTTTCATTCCATATATGAAAGTGGCGTGCCCTTGCTTCAAAAACTCGTGGTGTCCGTGGTTGTTCAATAATTTGAACCACTTCTTCATCATCGCTTAATATTTCTTCAAACACCTCAAAAATATTTTCAAGATCCATTCGTTTTGTCATGTTGTAAGGTTATGTATTCTTAAACTTCAGTTTAAACGGTAGATGAGTGGTAGTAAAATTAATCTCTAGTTAAACTTAAGATTAAGTTTCATAATACGTGACTAACAGATAAACCTAAGTTTAAACTCAACCAACAGTTTAAACCTCTATTATAGTACCCGCCCTAAAAGGGGAACACTAGTGAATCTCATAATGGAAATGTGGTTTGTCGACTACAGGACCTCTAGTCGAGTTTTACATTGCTTCAAATTACTTGTGCCAGTCTTTAGTTTTAACGTAGACTTCCGTTCTTCGACAACAAGTACATGAAAAATAATTAAGTCGCTTTTTGTGTTTGGGTAGAACGCTTATATCGCCGAGAGTATTTAACTTACGATTATGTTTAATGACTCAATTGACAGATAAAAGAGGCGGCTACCTGTAGCAAAAATAAAAAAAGATGAAAATAAAAAGCAAAAAAAAAAAAAATGTATTGAAAAATCTGAAACGTACGTGAAATAGCGCTTCAAAGTAAGGCAAAATTTGTGCTAAATATGTGACGTCACACGCATACTCTGTTGTAAGATGGCGCTGTGCTGACTCGAACACTCAAATGGAGGTTAGCTGTCGTTGTGAATACATCGTGGCCAGTATCCCAGCTCATTGGGCAATTCATTTATTGATCTTACTTTTACTCGTAATATTACTCGCAAACTCTTCAATTATGTCTCTTATTTCTGTTATCACAGACCCAGACTAAACCGAGTTATTCCCCACATTCCAAGTGCACCACGTTCTTCTATTGTGTAAAGTGTATTATCTTTTATTTCTATTAAGTAAGTCTACGAGACCCTCAAAACTCTGCGGCCGTTACAATAGGGACAGCCTACTGCCATTTTTTTCTCTTTTATCTGACCTCCCTTGGTCACTTCTTGTTCCCTTCCTATCCCCGTGGTCTAGGGGTACCGTGCCCGCCTCTTACGCGGAGGTTCTGGGTTCGATTCCCGGCCAGGCCAGGGATTTTTACCTGGACCTGAAGACTGGTTCGACGTCCACTCAGTCTACGTGATTAGAATTGAGGAGCTATCTGACGGTGAGATAGCGGCTCCGGTCTAGAAAGCCTAGAATAACGGCCGAGAGGGTTCGTCGTGCTGACCACACGACACCTCGTAGTCTGCAGACCTTCAGGCTGAGCAGCGGTTGCTTGGTAGGCCAAGGCCCTTCAAGGGCTGTAGTGCCATGGGGGGTTTGGTTCCTATCCCGATGGTGTTAGTTTTGCGAGACCTAGGTAGTATTTTATTTTCATATCCTTCCTTTTTTCTTTTTCCGATAATTTCATTCTTCGAAAGTTTGGAATATTTTCTTTTTTCCTCCTGAGGATATGTAGTGTTGAGAGGATGATGGTTGCTTAATTGTACTACCTCATAAAGCGAAAATCGCATTCACCACCTTAGAAACACCAATAATACAATAGAGAATTTATCGGATTAACTTTCATCGTCTTTCATCCTCCTCTTTCTTCTTCTTCTTATTCTTCTTCTCTTCTGATGCCGTCTATTCGCAGAAGGTTGGGGACTATCATAGAGTATGTTTTCCTCGTTTGTTTTTCCCGTATCGGAGTTGCCATATTGTGGATGTCGAACCAATGTTGGAGGTTTTGCACCCACGATCATCTTCTCTGGTCACGCCCACGTCTCCCCTCTCTCTTGCCATCTATGATCAGTTGTTTGAGGTTGTATTTATCAGTTCGGAAGATGTGACCGAAATTTTCCTATAGCTTGGTGTTATATTATGGTCATGATATAGAAGCAAGAGAAGAAGTTGAAGAAAAGAGTGGCTACATGATGTGGAACAAGACCTTAAAAGGTTGAAGGTTCAAAAATGGTGGGAGAAAATAAAGAAGTGGGGAACAGTTACGCTTAATCTCTTCCTTTTTTTGAACTTAAGTACTAGTTACGTCGCACCGACACAGATAGGTCTTATGGCGACTATGGGACAGGAAAGGTCTAGGAGTGGGAAGGAAGCGGCCGTGGCCTTAATTAAGGTACAGCCCCAGCATTTGCCTGGTGTGAAAATGGGAAACCACGGAAAACCATTTTCAGGGCTGCCGACCGTGGGGCTCGAACCCACTATCTCCCGAATACTGGATACTGGCCGCACTTAAGCGACTGCAGCTATCGAGCTCGGTGAACAGTTACGTAAGAGAGGTCAAAACCAACTCAGAGATATAGCACTGATAAAAATAATGATATTTAAGTAGATGTAATTAAAATTAATATTTGTAACACACAATATAATATAGCTAATTTATGTGCTGACGTATCCACGATGTGCACTTCCAAATAAAACACTAAGGAACCATACACCATGAACGTACTGAATTAAGAAAATATTCACTGAATACTGAAGAGGTGGACGCCGAGAAGAAGTCCATTTACCTGCCAACCGTAAACTATTATAAAAGCATATATTACCTAGACAACATCTCGGTCCATGGACTCATGATCGGTGCTCGAGGTACAATCCCTAAACTTCTCGTACAGCTGTGGGATTCTTTTGGTCTCAACCGGACACAATTTCACACGACATCGGTATAGCCGCTATACGAGGTTCAATAACCATTATCCGCAATCATTCATATATAGCATTTGACGAGCTGTACATCATGCATGCTATATTTCCAAATTTATTTCTCAGCCTTGTGTTCTTTGCTATCTTTTCTATCTGGCACGTTCTAGCAAATTCACCAATGACTTGGAAGACAATAATTTACGGTCGATATACAGTACTTTTTCCTTCCGGCAGCCTCCTTCATCGGGGAAAGTTGTAATAATAATAATAATAATAATAATAATAATAATAATAATAATAATAATAATAATAATAATAATAATAATAATAATAATAATAATAATAATAATAATAATAATACATTTATTCAATTAGTTTTTAAGTCCATGTTACATCCAATGATTCTACGCATTTGTATACACACTTCTTGCACACCATTTACGGTACCAGGACCGCCTCCATCTGCTCCATCATTGTTTGCAACCCGTTATCCAAGTTGCCTCGTCTGAAGTCGATTAGCACACTCTCACACGTTCTTTTTAGTACAATGGTCTGTAGGTAGGCCTGTAGCTGTTTGCTCACTTCCAATGTGTCCATGTGCTTCTTGAACAAGTTGGTGACTAGCCCGTACCACGTTATTACCACAGGGACCATCGCACCTTGGCTCCATTGTACATAAGTGAGAGTTCGTTGGCTAGCATCTCGTACTTTCTTCCTTTAGTGGTTTCAGTCTGTTTTAGGATATTTTTGTTTGTGATTCCAACTTCAATTAATAGGATTTCATTCTTTACAAGGTCACGTATCATCAGATCCGGTTTATTGTGTTCAATGCGAAGCTCAGTCTGTATGATGACGTCTGACTTTATTCTAATCCGCTGATTGGATATGACATTTTCAACTTTATAGTTCTTTTTCTTAGAATTATTCAGCCCATACTTTTTGGTGAACATGAAATGCAAGCACCTGACAACGTCATTGTGGCGTTTCTTGTAGTCCAAATTAAGCATTCGTTCACATTGTGTTGCCAGGTGATCTAGTGTCTTATTGCCCTGGTTGCAGTGTGGGCACCTCTGGAATATACTCCCATGACTAAAGAAGATGTTTCTGTCTTGTATCTTACAGAACATTCCTTCTTCCTGTGGAGATATATTCCCCCTCATTAGCCATAACGATGACTGTTTTACGTCAACAAATATTACTACTACTATTACTACTACTACTACTACTACTACTACTACTACTACTACTAATAATAATAATAATGAGGACAATTCCTTCAGATGTCCACGAATAAAATAATTTATTTTTATCAGAAATTAAACGGGTTATTTACCATTAGTGAAACTCGTACCTGTATATGGAAGAATTCATGGTTCAATATTCTACAGTTATTGAGACGAAAGAAACATGTGATTTCTTTTCCAGCATGCTCTGGTGTTACTGAATAAAGGTCGTACCAGTAAATTTAATTCACAATACCGATGAATGCGAAGTTTCGATGAGCTAAAGCGATTCTGATTTTGAAATTGTATTGTTTTCAACGTCGGGATGACGCCAATGTACCACATTGATTCATTCACCCCGCGCTGCCAGCGGCAAGGAATAGAAACATCTCCAACTACTCTGATGGAATTCTCGCTTCGTTTATTTTTATTACTACTATGGCCTAATTTATTTCTTTTCCTATATGACCGGTAGTCACTGGATCAATAGACTTATTACTGCGCCTGATACTCTCACTGGGTCTTCTTCAGAGTGGAACGCTCTTTGACGTCTCTGTAAATTGTAGTAATGTGAAACTGTGCTTTGTTCACGGTTTTTCCCAGACCTACTGACTCATCGTACATTTTATCTGTAACAATGATATAAAACTAGCCAGGCTCCTTGTCTGAATGATCAGTGAACTATGATTTAGTTCAGAGACTCCGGGTTCGATTCCTGGCCGGGTCGGGGAATTTGAACTATATACATAATACAACTTCATTGTAGACTTCTGTGATGAGGCTTGCTTAAAAATGGTCTGTTCTGTGACGCAGGATGCTATCCTTCTTACACATACTCCCAGTGAGAACCGCTCTTGTAACGGTTTAGGGACCACCAGTGGATTGTATAGTCCTAGCCGCCTGACCACAAGGAGGGTCATGACTCAGAATATGTCCGAGATGCCACTCCTATTCCATAGGAATTGGCATCCAGACTCTCAGGACTACTTACTAGGCCATTCAGCTGTTGCCCATTGTTCACGAACTAGAACGTGACCACAGTAACCCACGTGTGTAGTTATTTCCTATAGCTCGGGGTCTGGGTGTTTGTGTTCGTCTTAATACACTTCTCTTCATTACATACAACACAGCACTTACCGACTACCACAGGAACTCTCAGTCATAGCCCTTTCCCATCCAGCCTTCGATGTGTTAGTGCGACGTTTAATTCACTATCAAGAAAACAGAAACAAGCTAATAATCAACACTTCTCCCTTAAGGTAGGATCATACTTTTTGTAATATTTTACTATCTTAGGGGTATTCATCGATAACTTTTTGTTCAATATTTTATCTATCTATTATTTGTTGTTCCCATGCACAAACACCATTCTTCTTATTCTTCTCCTTCTCAATTTTCATTCTATTTCTCTATAACCAGTCAAGTGATATTTAATTTTTACTTCAGGATGGCATTTCAATACATCATCGTTTTGAACTGAATGAAAATCAAATAAGATGGAAATTGATTTACATGTTTCAGTATAAAGTCATTAGATATCGGAAACACAGTAGTCTCTGCCTTCTTGAGCATATTACGCTGCACTACTTGACCAAATCATCATTCCTCTGTTATATAGTGTGGTAGGCCACCAAATCATTCTGAGAATTCTTGCAATATATACCCCTTCATAAATTCATGGATATGTAGGTCTATGTGTACAGGTTTATAATACTTTTACCTTCTTCTCATCCGTAGGACGCAGAGCCAAACTTGCATACGACCTTGTTAGAACACTTTCAACCGATTGTGTTCGACCGTCATTAGGAACTGACCCCCGTGACAGCAACATTTTACATCATGTTACCAATCATAATATTGGTGATGATGGTGTGGTGTTCGTTACTAAGTGGCAAAACACTTAGATTATCTTCTAGTTTCTTATCCGTTCCGGATGTTGGCTACCATCATGGCAATTTTGAGACTTGTCGGTGGCGTTTCGGAGTAGTTCCGCTGAAGACATTTGGTGCAAGTATCTTATGTTCCTTAGCAAAGAGATCCGACCGTGAAAATACGAGATGAACTGATCATATCTTTCAGAATGGATTACAGCATTATTCGGATCTTCGAAAGGGGAAAGATAAGGAACATAACTAACTAACTAACTAACTAACTAACTAACTAACTAACTAACTAACTAACTAACTAACTAACTAACTAACTAACTAAATAAATAAATAAATAAATAAAGACAGAGAGAAAAAACGGAGAACGTCACGTACGATAATGAAATAGAACAACTTATCTCTGGCCTCTATGGCTTCACCTTCCTTGATAATGGCTATGTTCGTCGCTCCTAAGGTTACTGTCATTTTATAAGCACTTTAAAGATTTTTAGGTTCACTGTAATTGGGGTTTACTACTCTGTTGTAACTAACTAACTAACTAACTAACTAACTAACTAACTAACTAACTAACTAACTAACTAACTAACTAACTAACTAACTAACTAACTAACTAACTAACTAACTAACTAACTAACTAACTAACTAACTAACTAACTAACTAACTAACTAACTAACTAACTAACTAACTAACTAACTAACTAACTAACTAACTAACTAACTAACTAACTAACTAACTAACTAACTAACTAACTAACTAACTAACTAACTAACTAACTAACTAACTAACTAACTAACTAACTAACTAACTAACTAACTAACTAACTAACTAACTAACTAACTAACTAACTAACTAACTAACTAACTAACTAACTAACTAACTAACTAACTAACTAACTAACTAACTAACTAACTAACTAACTAACTAACTAACTAACTAACTAACTAACTAACTAACTAACTAACTAACTAACTAACTAACTAACTAACTAACTAACTAACTAACTAACTAACTAACTAACTAACTAACTAACTAACTAACTAACTAACTAACTAACTAACTAACTAACTAACTAACTAACTAACTAACTAACTAACTAACTAACTAACTAACTAACTAACTAACTAACTAACTAACTAACTAACTAACTAACTAACTAACTAACTAACTAACTAACTAACTAACTAACTAACTAACTAACTAACTAACTAACTAACTAACTAACTAACTAACTAACTAACTAACTAACTAACTAACTAACTAACTAACTAACTAACTAACTAACTAACTAACTAACTAACTAACTAACTAACTAACTAACTAACTAACTAACTAACTAACTAACTAACTAACTAACTAACTAACTAACTAACTAACTAACTAACTAACTAACTAACTAACTAACTAACTAACTAACTAACTAACTAACTAACTAACTAACTAACTAACTAACTAACTAACTAACTAACTAACTAACTAACTAACTAACTAACTAACTAACTAACTAACTAACTAACTAACTAACTAACTAACTAACTAACTAACTAACTAACTAACTAACTAACTAACTAACTAACTAACTAACTAACTAACTAACTAACTAACTAACTAACTAACTAACTAACTAACTAACTAACTAACTAACTAACTAACTAACTAACTAACTAACTAACTAACTAACTAACTAACTAACTAACTAACTAACTAACTAACTAACTAACTAACTAACTAACTAACTAACTAACTAACTAACTAACTAACTAACTAACTAACTAACTAACTAACTAACTAACTAACTAACTAACTAACTAACTAACTAACTAACTAACTAACTAACTAACTAACTAACTAACTAACTAACTAACTAACTAACTAACTAACTAACTAACTAACTAACTAACTAACTAACTAACTAACTAACTAACTAACTAACTAACTAACTAACTAACTAACTAACTAACTAACTAACTAACTAACTAACTAACTAACTAACTAACTAACTAACTAACTAACTAACTAACTAACTAACTAACTAACTAACTAACTAACTAACTAACTAACTAACTAACTAACTAACTAACTAACTAACTAACTAACTAACTAACTAACTAACTAACTAACTAACTAACTAACTAACTAACTAACTAACTAACTAACTAACTAACTAACTAACTAACTAACTAACTAACTAACTAACTAACTAACTAACTAACTAACTAACTAACTAACTAACTAACTAACTAACTAACTAACTAACTAACTAACTAACTAACTAACTAACTAACTAACTAACTAACTAACTAACTAACTAACTAACTAACTAACTAACTAACTAACTAACTAACTAACTAACTAACTAACTAACTAACTAACTAACTAACTAACTAACTAACTAACTAACTAACTAACTAACTAACTAACTAACTAACTAACTAACTAACTAACTAACTAACTAACTAACTAACTAACTAACTAACTAACTAACTAACTAACTAACTAACTAACTAACTAACTAACTAACTAACTAACTAACTAACTAACTAACTAACTAACTAACTAACTAACTAACTAACTAACTAACTAACTAACTAACTAACTAACTAACTAACTAACTAACTAACTAACTAACTAACTAACTAACTAACTAACTAACTAACTAACTAACTAACTAACTAACTAACTAACTAACTAACTAACTAACTAACTAACTAACTAACTAACTAACTAACTAACTAACTAACTAACTAACTAACTAACTAACTAACTAACTAACTAACTAACTAACTAACTAACTAACTAACTAACTAACTAACTAACTAACTAACTAACTAACTAACTAACTAACTAACTAACTAACTAACTAACTAACTAACTAACTAACTAACTAACTAACTAACTAACTAACTAACTAACTAACTAACTAACTAACTAACTAACTAACTAACTAACTAACTAACTAACTAACTAACTAACTAACTAACTAACTAACTAACTAACTAACTAACTAACTAACTAACTAACTAACTAACTAACTAACTAACTAACTAACTAACTAACTAACTAACTAACTAACTAACTAACTAACTAACTAACTAACTAACTAACTAACTAACTAACTAACTAACTAACTAACTAACTAACTAACTAACTAACTAACTAACTAACTAACTAACTAACTAACTAACTAACTAACTAACTAACTAACTAACTAACTAACTAACTAACTAACTAACTAACTAACTAACTAACTAACTAACTAACTAACTAACTAACTAACTAACTAACTAACTAACTAACTAACTAACTAACTAACTAACTAACTAACTAACTAACTAACTAACTAACTAACTAACTAACTAACTAACTAACTAACTAACTAACTAACTAACTAACTAACTAACTAACTAACTAACTAACTAACTAACTAACTAACTAACTAACTAACTAACTAACTAACTAACTAACTAACTAACTAACTAACTAACTAACTAACTAACTAACTAACTAACTAACTAACTAACTAACTAACTAACTAACTAACTAACTAACTAACTAACTAACTAACTAACTAACTAACTAACTAACTAACTAACTAACTAACTAACTAACTAACTAACTAACTAACTAACTAACTAACTAACTAACTAACTAACTAACTAACTAACTAACTAACTAACTAACTAACTAACTAACTAACTAACTAACTAACTAACTAACTAACTAACTAACTAACTAACTAACTAACTAACTAACTAACTAACTAACTAACTAACTAACTAACTAACTAACTAACTAACTAACTAACTAACTAACTAACTAACTAACTAACTAACTAACTAACTAACTAACTAACTAACTAACTAACTAACTAACTAACTAACTAACTAACTAACTAACTAACTAACTAACTAACTAACTAACTAACTAACTAACTAACTAACTAACTAACTAACTAACTAACTAACTAACTAACTAACTAACTAACTAACTAACTAACTAACTAACTAACTAACTAACTAACTAACTAACTAACTAACTAACTAACTAACTAACTAACTAACTAACTAACTAACTAACTAACTAACTAACTAACTAACTAACTAACTAACTAACTAACTAACTAACTAACTAACTAACTAACTAACTAACTAACTAACTAACTAACTAACTAACTAACTAACTAACTAACTAACTAACTAACTAACTAACTAACTAACTAACTAACTAACTAACTAACTAACTAACTAACTAACTAACTAACTAACTAACTAACTAACTAACTAACTAACTAACTAACTAACTAACTAACTAACTAACTAACTAACTAACTAACTAACTAACTAACTAACTAACTAACTAACTAACTAACTAACTAACTAACTAACTAACTAACTAACTAACTAACTAACTAACTAACTAACTAACTAACTAACTAACTAACTAACTAACTAACTAACTAACTAACTAACTAACTAACTAACTAACTAACTAACTAACTAACTAACTAACTAACTAACTAACTAACTAACTAACTAACTAACTAACTAACTAACTAACTAACTAACTAACTAACTAACTAACTAACTAACTAACTAACTAACTAACTAACTAACTAACTAACTAACTAACTAACTAACTAACTAACTAACTAACTAACTAACTAACTAACTAACTAACTAACTAACTAACTAACTAACTAACTAACTAACTAACTAACTAACTAACTAACTAACTAACTAACTAACTAACTAACTAACTAACTAACTAACTAACTAACTAACTAACTAACTAACTAACTAACTAACTAACTAACTAACTAACTAACTAACTAACTAACTAACTAACTAACTAACTAACTAACTAACTAACTAACTAACTAACTAACTAACTAACTAACTAACTAACTAACTAACTAACTAACTAACTAACTAACTAACTAACTAACTAACTAACTAACTAACTAACTAACTAACTAACTAACTAACTAACTAACTAACTAACTAACTAACTAACTAACTAACTAACTAACTAACTAACTAACTAACTAACTAACTAACTAACTAACTAACTAACTAACTAACTAACTAACTAACTAACTAACTAACTAACTAACTAACTAACTAACTAACTAACTAACTAACTAACTAACTAACTAACTAACTAACTAACTAACTAACTAACTAACTAACTAACTAACTAACTAACTAACTAACTAACTAACTAACTAACTAACTAACTAACTAACTAACTAACTAACTAACTAACTAACTAACTAACTAACTAACTAACTAACTAACTAACTAACTAACTAACTAACTAACTAACTAACTAACTAACTAACTAACTAACTAACTAACTAACTAACTAACTAACTAACTAACTAACTAACTAACTAACTAACTAACTAACTAACTAACTAACTAACTAACTAACTAACTAACTAACTAACTAACTAACTAACTAACTAACTAACTAACTAACTAACTAACTAACTAACTAACTAACTAACTAACTAACTAACTAACTAACTAACTAACTAACTAACTAACTAACTAACTAACTAACTAACTAACTAACTAACTAACTAACTAACTAACTAACTAACTAACTAACTAACTAACTAACTAACTAACTAACTAACTAACTAACTAACTAACTAACTAACTAACTAACTAACTAACTAACTAACTAACTAACTAACTAACTAACTAACTAACTAACTAACTAACTAACTAACTAACTAACTAACTAACTAACTAACTAACTAACTAACTAACTAACTAACTAACTAACTAACTAACTAACTAACTAACTAACTAACTAACTAACTAACTAACTAACTAACTAACTAACTAACTAACTAACTAACTAACTAACTAACTAACTAACTAACTAACTAACTAACTAACTAACTAACTAACTAACTAACTAACTAACTAACTAACTAACTAACTAACTAACTAACTAACTAACTAACTAACTAACTAACTAACTAACTAACTAACTAACTAACTAACTAACTAACTAACTAACTAACTAACTAACTAACTAACTAACTAACTAACTAACTAACTAACTAACTAACTAACTAACTAACTAACTAACTAACTAACTAACTAACTAACTAACTAACTAACTAACTAACTAACTAACTAACTAACTAACTAACTAACTAACTAACTAACTAACTAACTAACTAACTAACTAACTAACTAACTAACTAACTAACTAACTAACTAACTAACTAACTAACTAACTAACTAACTAACTAACTAACTAACTAACTAACTAACTAACTAACTAACTAACTAACTAACTAACTAACTAACTAACTAACTAACTAACTAACTAACTAACTAACTAACTAACTAACTAACTAACTAACTAACTAACTAACTAACTAACTAACTAACTAACTAACTAACTAACTAACTAACTAACTAACTAACTAACTAACTAACTAACTAACTAACTAACTAACTAACTAACTAACTAACTAACTAACTAACTAACTAACTAACTAACTAACTAACTAACTAACTAACTAACTAACTAACTAACTAACTAACTAACTAACTAACTAACTAACTAACTAACTAACTAACTAACTAACTAACTAACTAACTAACTAACTAACTAACTAACTAACTAACTAACTAACTAACTAACTAACTAACTAACTAACTAACTAACTAACTAACTAACTAACTAACTAACTAACTAACTAACTAACTAACTAACTAACTAACTAACTAACTAACTAACTAACTAACTAACTAACTAACTAACTAACTAACTAACTAACTAACTAACTAACTAACTAACTAACTAACTAACTAACTAACTAACTAACTAACTAACTAACTAACTAACTAACTAACTAACTAACTAACTAACTAACTAACTAACTAACTAACTAACTAACTAACTAACTAACTAACTAACTAACTAACTAACTAACTAACTAACTAACTAACTAACTAACTAACTAACTAACTAACTAACTAACTAACTAACTAACTAACTAACTAACTAACTAACTAACTAACTAACTAACTAACTAACTAACTAACTAACTAACTAACTAACTAACTAACTAACTAACTAACTAACTAACTAACTAACTAACTAACTAACTAACTAACTAACTAACTAACTAACTAACTAACTAACTAACTAACTAACTAACTAACTAACTAACTAACTAACTAACTAACTAACTAACTAACTAACTAACTAACTAACTAACTAACTAACTAACTAACTAACTAACTAACTAACTAACTAACTAACTAACTAACTAACTAACTAACTAACTAACTAACTAACTAACTAACTAACTAACTAACTAACTAACTAACTAACTAACTAACTAACTAACTAACTAACTAACTAACTAACTAACTAACTAACTAACTAACTAACTAACTAACTAACTAACTAACTAACTAACTAACTAACTAACTAACTAACTAACTAACTAACTAACTAACTAACTAACTAACTAACTAACTAACTAACTAACTAACTAACTAACTAACTAACTAACTAACTAACTAACTAACTAACTAACTAACTAACTAACTAACTAACTAACTAACTAACTAACTGGATCAAGGAATTGCCTAGCCGAGGTGGTTAAGGCGTGTTCGGTTCACTTGCATGGACGTGGGTTCGATTCCCCGTCAGGAAGTGTACACATTTCGAAACGAGATTTCTACAGTCAGCCTACACCAAAAATGCGTACCTGGTTAATTCCTGGGGACAAAGGAAGCTGGTCTAACCACTTTATTCCAATTAGTGTTGAGCTTACGGAAAGCGGTAGTTTTTGACTTTCACTCCCTCGAGGACCTTTCGAGGCCTGTACGGAGATGGATTTATTTGTTTTTTTTTGCTACGGTTGGTATCCACACATTGTGTTTATAATTTTCCTTTTGCAAGTAATATGTGTGCAGTATATTTCCCCCAGGAGGAGTGTACATACTATATTTCTAAATTTCTTTCTCTAATGACTGTCTTCAGTACATTATTATTGATACCGTATCACAAATAAATATGAAATTGCATTCTTCAGTGAATGTTGAATGTTTTCTTTTGACTGACAGAGTCGTTCATGAAAGAACATATATACCGTATCTTCTTGTCAAATTACACTATTTTTTAATTCCGACGGCAATTATTACATGTCATCCCGCGCGTATCCATAATTACGTTATGTCTGGGTGAATGGCAGTCGTGTTATATGCGCGACCAATCACAGCCGGAGCACAACTCTCAATTAAACATATACACGTACAATTACGCCACTCTTTGTTTAGTTTACTCATTGCACAGAGGTTGTTTCTCTCTTTTTGAAGTGATGTTTATATGAACCTTCTTTTATTAGACCAGTCTCGTTTCTGGAAAATAAGACTATGTCAATATATTGCTAATCTATTTTATTAATATAACCAATTTGTTCTTAAATAGCACACACACATGTAGATTCACGAACAAAATGCAGGATCGGTGTTCTCAATGCTTCTCTGAAGGAAACTTGTTGAAAACGAAACTAAAATGTCTCACATATTTTCTTCATAATAACTTCGTAACTTCATAATAACGGTTAGCACTATTAGCTGCCGTCCTCTCAGGCCTGGGTTTGATAACCTGTACTGCCAGAGATTTAAGAATGGAATGAGGGCTGCTAAGTTGTTTTTATTCTCGTGTCAGAAACATCTTATAAACAGCCAAATATTACTTTGAAACACCAAAAGTATGTGACTAATAGACGTTAAGCGCATTCTGCGTTGCTTGAAACAGTTCATCTACAGTACAAGAAGATGGGCACATCGGACGGTGAAGCAAGTGTTTCATGGTTTGTTCTTCGGCACATTTGCATTTGATATTGTAAACATCTATATAGCCTCATCTCACCAGGGTGACTTTGTATCTGCCCACTCGTGTCCTCAGTCTATCAGAGATTTGCATAAAGTCCATCGTCCATTGTAGCTAGGTTGTAAATGTTCCACTACTGCCATCTGCTCCGGGATGTTACGGATCTTGGTTTTCCCCAACTGTACTCTTGCCGATTCAGATGATTATTGTAGTTCCCGCGATGTTCGCAGGATATTTTCCCTGGACTTGAGTATTTGAACTGGGAGTAGATGCCAGTGCAGTGGATGAACATTTTCTTGTTCTAATCTAGTCCTCTCCTTGTTCACAGCTACTTCTCTACGAAAACAGGGTGGATAAATCCGTACAAGCTGACGCAGCCTGCCGACTGGAGCAGACTTGAAGCAACTTATCACTAACCTACATGTTTTATTGAGGGCCACGCCCACCTGTTTAACATTAGATGATGAATACCAAACTGAATATGCACGTTCAGCGACGAAGTAACAAGCGTGAATAATCTGCGATTGGCTTCCCCACTGATCCAGCCAATTTACGCCACAGTTTATTTCGTGCGGAAACTTTCATTTTGCAATTCATTCAGTGCTTATTAAAATATGTGAAGGTTTTGTCACGCGTTACTCCCATATTCTGAAGTGTCACAAGTGTGTATAGGTAGTTCAATATCTGACCATTCTATTTTGAGCTTACAATGTACTTCCTTACTTCTCAGGTGAAAGGCACACACCTGAGTCTTTACAAGGTTAGATCTTAGGTGGTTTGCTTTGCAATAGCTTGGGAGGAATCCAAGGGAAGTAGACAGGTTTCTTTCTATTGTTTCAAACTCTGTGCTTTGTGTGGCCAGGGCAAGGTCGTCAGCATATAAAGCCGCGTATACAGTTGAGCATTCGTCTCGAATGAGCGTGCGTTGCCGATGCGGGAGCGCACAAGCACACCCGCATGCCAATCTGTTGAGCAAGTTTCCACTGTGTTCGGACCTCGTGCGGACCGAGAACACCGTCTGTGTTTAGGTGTAGTGTAGTGTTTTGCCTCAGCTGAGGCTACAATGGTGAATCGAAAATTGATCGTCGCCAGTTATTGTTATATGTATTTATTGCATTCCTTGAAAACAAAAAGGAGAAAGCGGTGGTGGCAAAGAAAACTGTATGAAGAGAGATGTTTTTAAGGTATTGTAATAGAACTCGTCCTTGGGGTTCCACAGAACGGGACAATTTTGGTAGTACCACAGGAGGATAAGAGAATTATCCTGGGACAATTCCATTTCAACTTGAAATTATCTTTCACACTCTTCCTTCACTTCACTTGCACGACCGAGATCGCATATGCGTACGGTTCATACTGTTCGGGCTACCCCACTCGTCATCAACCGTCCACGCTGAGCACGAACAGAGCACTTGGTCACTTTGAGGTACCGACAACATTCGGATCGGGCTGAGGCATGCGGATCCATTCGGTTCGCCCTGTACTCATCTGAGCAAAACAGGGGAAACGCATGCTCATTCGGGGCGAATCCTCACGTGTATATGCGGCTTAAGAAGCTTCTGGCACTTGAAAATAATGGTGAGTCATTTGAACAGAGGTTGAAAAGGATTGGAGCCAAAACGCTTCCACTTCTCTGCACCTTCCATCGGCTACGTTGTCCTTATAAATAAAAAAATATCTACGGCTCTGAAGAAGAGTGGCAATGAGCTTGGTTAACCCGCTATCCTTTGTCAGATTGTTCACATTGTCTAGAAGAAGTCGATGGTTGAAAGTATCGTACCCAGCTGGTAGATCCACAAAGCCCACATCTGTGACCTTGGGAGTTTCGAAGCCATTATCTACAGTATAAAATGTGCAGCTCTTCGTAGGACGAAATGGAACATGCAGCTTACCTCCATTGGGGGTATGCCTGAAATGAGCTCTCATTTCGTGAATATACGGACAGTACACGAGGATATATGTTATTTGATTAGTTTACAGTGGCATTGCAATATTAAGGGGAACAAAACTTGAAACGTCAAATTTCCCCCTTAATATTACCTGTATCGAAAAATATAAAAGATGTGTAAATTGTAATTCCTGACCTTTTACTTCTATACCGCTCGTGCTTGATATACTGTAGTTCCCCGTTTTCAACGGTTACGTCTCAAAACTCACGAGTCTCAAAACTCACGGGCTATAATTAGTAACAAATAGTATCAAAACTCACGACTACAAACTGGTAGGTAAAGTAAACAATCTAATGAGTCTCAAAATTCACGAATCCGGACAGCAGGTGCTTGCGATAACTGCAGGAGGGATGAGGTGACTCACGTTTCCCTTCAAACCATGTTTTTCCACCGACTTAGGGCAGTCACCCAGGTAGCAGATTGCCTATAAGTTGTTTATCTATTTTCTTAAATAATTTACGAACCCCTGGGGCCCCTTTTTAGTCGCTTTTTACGACAGGCTGGGGATACTGTGAATGTTATTCTGCCACCCCAACCGATGGTGGAAAAATAATGGTTAATGAATGAAAGGGAGCGGGGTGTATTATTATTATCATTATTTAAAAAATATTTTGCTGTTGTCTTAAAGTTAATATAATGCATTTTTCCCTTTCACATAAATTTGAAACAAAGACGTATGGCCTCCGGGGAGGTTTGGTGCAGGTCTTTAGACTTGACGCCGTATAGGCGACCTGCACGTCTGTGAGGATGAGGCCCTACCTAAGATGAAATCTAATGTTGAAGATGACACGAACACCCAGTCCCCGAGCCATAGAAATTAACTAATGAAAGTTAAAATCTCCCACCCGACCGGAAATCGAACCCGGGAACCCTGGACCCCTTGGACCAAAGGCCAGCATGCTGACAATTTATGCAAGCAGCTGCATGACATAAAACTAAAGTACCGGTAGGTATATTGCCCGCTGCTAGTTAAAAGAAACTGTTAGTTGTTAGTACTGGGGCTTAGTTCCAAAATGCGGCCAGAAGGCGGCATTTACTTTAATAAGGAATTTTATTTAGAGATATTAGAGATCAAGGCAGTTAATTCACTCATTTAGTTTCAACATTTAGAGGTTCATTTGGAAAAAGGCGTATTTCTAATTTTCGTAAGTGTTCATCTATTCGTTTATTTCAATCTACCAGACACATTTAAACCGGAAAAAATATATCCATGACGCATCCTATTATTTCGTGCGATATAACTGAGTGATATTTGAAACTCATTCGAGTATTTGATTTGATTATTCATTCGACTATTTAAATAATCCGACGGAAGTTATTTGATTATTAAAGGTATTCGAACTGGGCGAGTTGGGCGTTCGGCTAGGAGCGTGCAGCTGTGAGCTTGCATCCGGGAGATAGTGGGTTCGAACCCCACTGTCGGCAGCCCTGAAGATGCTTTTCCGTGGTTTTCCATTTTCACACCAGGCAAATGCTGGGGCTGTACCTTAACTAAGACCACGGCAGCTTCCTTCCCATTCCTGGGCTTTTCCTATCCCATCGTCGCCATAAGACTTACCTGTGTCGGTGCGACGTAAAACAAACAGGAAAAAGAAAGTATTCGATTATCCTATCACTAATAGGGTGGGCATTTATCCATTTAAAGAAGGACTGGCCTTGCTCATGAGTTTTGAGACTGGCGCAGGTAGAGAAACTCTTTCTAATCCTCTTCCAGGAATTCGTGAGTTTTGAGACTGGCCCAGGTAGAGAAACTTGTTCTTACTAATCCTCTTCCTGGAATTCGTAAGTTTTGAGACTCGTGAGTTTTGAAACTCGTGAGTTTTGAGACGACACGTTTTCAACGTGGGGCAAATAGTAGGGTGGTACCTTTCTCAAAGGTATGGTCGCACTCATCCTGATACTTTGCCTAGCGTATTCTCAGTTTTATAACTCACTTTGTAGTTGAATGGTTAAAAGTCCGATCTTTCGTTGTCTCAGGCCCGTTTCACATTAAGCCGCCGTGAAATGACGCGACGGAGACCTAGGTATCTTTAGAATTTCCCCCGAGACACTTCCCATATTAAAGCGTGAGCAAGGACAAATAATGACACTACTCCACAGAGACGCGTGTTCGACACACATCCTACCATTTCCAAAGGACGTGCCAGAAAGATCACACCTCTAAAGTCGCGCGTCTCCCGTAAAACTTTCCTCTGCCGTTTGGATGGAGTGAAAATGATTCTTTTGATATACGGTAGAAATCAGACTCTTCAAGCTCTTTAGCAACAACAAAATAATAATCTGCATTCAACGTTTCTTTGTATGCATGGATGACACTATAATCTTCTCATATTACCGAGCTCGATAGCTGCAGTCGCTTAAGTGCGGCCAGTATCCAGTAATCGGGAGATAGTGGGTTCGAGCCCCACTGTCGGCAGCCCTGAAGATGGTTTTCCGTGGTTTCCCATTTTCACACCAGGCAAATGCTGGGGCTGTACCTTAATTAAACAAATAGCAAAAAAAAATCTTCTCATGTTCCTTTTCCGATAGTAGTACAAGTAGTAATAGTGGTGGTAGTAGCAGTAGCGGCATCCTTATTGCTTGATAAACTTTCACTTGACGGCATAATACACACAAAACTCCACCACCTTTTTTCTTTAGAGCTGGATACAGACTCATGTTTGTTCTCAGTTGCCGAGTGCGAAATTAGGATTAGCTCTCAAGTATACTACCCGTACCCTTCCATAACCCTTTCCCACGGACTATCTTTGACTCACTGTCTGGCGAAACCTAGAGTAATAATTTGCTTGTCAGGTACAGTTGTGGAATACCTTCACTAAGTAATTTATTCTGTATAAACCAATTAAGATATCGCTCTCAAATTTTGTAACAATGGAAAATACACTATAGTTAATCTAAAATGATACAATGAGATCACCTAATTACACGCAAGAACCTCTCTCCCCTGTTCAGAATGACACATCAAGAAGCATCCAATATGGTGCATAATGTTAAATTGCTTGTTCTTGAAGTCAGTCTGAATTGCTGGACCTGACGGCGCTCTTATTTCTTGGTAATAGAGAGAACGCAGGAATTCACCCTAAATCTTCCAATTTATTTCATTTTTGGGATCATTCGGATGAAGATATTTAGAGAGCAAATCATACTTCCTCTCGGACATACAAATTATAAACAATTTTTCACTGAATGTGATTGGAAGATAAATTGACATTAGTTGGAATATTATGTAATTTAGTAGAGGCTCATAGTCCGAAACAGAATTAACTGGAGAATTAAAACTGATAATTATGTTTTGTACAAGTATGCCTAATATTTTAAAAGGAGACGGTACCTGAATGAACATTTCCTGTCCTGTGTCGTACTTCGATTTCCCTCAGATTCATATCCTGTCCCAACTGCTTCCCAACCCATTTTTATTATCATATCTACAACTTCAAACTCACTACCATTGCATTTGTCAACGTATTGATCTAATTATTGTAACAAATATCCTCCGCACTCAACTGGTTATGATCAGCCATGTTGCTGCAATGTGTTTACATTCAGTCAGCTGTCTGTTCTATCTAAGAAAACGTATAAAGTAGTACTTTATTTTAGGATTCTGAGCATGACAGTTGTATAGCGTAGGGAATTCAATGGTTCAAGAAAGTTATATGTTTACTTTGAACCGAAACGAGTTGTTGTGGGCGATTTCCCACAAAAGAGTAGTGTTAGAAAATGTTGCAAATTTTGGGCTGGAAAGACTTGGAAGTAAGGAGACGAGCTGCTCGACTTCTAAGTCCCTTATATTGTTAGAGCTGACGAGCTCATTAATAACCTGTAATATTTGTCTGTTCTGCCTGCTGTCATTTCTTGATGGATACAGTACTTTTGCATCCATCTCTTGGCACAGGCCAGAGTAAAGTGTAGCTTCCACCGAAGTCCCAGTCAACATCCATGGCTGTGACAATATGGAAGTTGCTGGGGGTATGGGTAGTGCTGAGTAATGACATTCAGAGCATGACTAGTGCATCTGAGTGTTATGAAAGGTGCTGTTCATAGGTTCAGTCGTGCTGCAATAGTACTTTCTAACCCAGTGAGGAAAGCAATGACAAACTACCTCACTCCTCATCTTGCCTAGTACGCCTCATTTTGGTGCTGCCATTGGTTTTGGGGGTTTCCTTATAACCGCATAACCTTTGGTGGTGCTATTTGAGGATCCAACCAGCCTATGGGCTGATGACCTAACAGACAGAGAGATGTGTCTGTTATTCATTCAGATTTACTATCTATCAATTTTAAGCTAGAAAAAAGAAGAGGAATGAAAGAAAATTTCCAAATTTGTTGTGTTAAGTCCTTCTGTAGTTAATTCCTTGTCCAGCCATTCAGCCCAGACGCTTCTTATTCCTCTGTGAACCACGGAAACCCCGCAACAACAACAAAAACAATAGTAATATGTTATAGGGTTTACATCCCACTAACTACTTTTACGGTTTTCGGAGAAGCCGAGGTGCCGAAATTTAGTCTCGCAGGAGTTCTTTTACATGTTAGTAAATCTACCGACACGGGCTGACGAATCTGAGTACATTCAAATACTACGGGACTGAGGCAGGATCGAACCTGCCAAGTTGGGGTCAGAAGGCCAGAGCCTCAACCGCCTGAGCTACTCAGCCCGGCTTATAAATGGCATATATGCAGCATGGGAAGTGTAATTTTATTTATCTTCTTTCTTTCTTTCTTTCTTTCTTTCTTTCTTTCTTTCTTTTTTTCTTAATCTGTTTACCCTCCAGGGTTGGTTTTTCCCTCGGACTCAGCGAGGGTTCCCATCTCTAGCGCCTCGAGGGCAGTGTCCTGGAGCGGGAGTCCGGCTCCATGGCTAAATGGTTAGCGTGCTGGCCTTTGGTCACAGGGGTCCCGGGTTCGATTCCCGGCAGGGTCGGGAATTCTAATCATCATTGGTTAATTTCGCTGGCACGGGGCTGGGTGTAGGCCTATGTGTCGTCTTCATCATCATTTCATCCTCATCATGACGCGCAGGTCGCCTATGGGAGTCAAATCAAAAGACCTGCACCTGGAGAGCCGAACTTGTCCTCGGACACTCCCGGCACTAAAAAAGCTATACACCATTTCATTTTTGCTGGAGCGGGAGACTTTGGGTGGGGGGAATAAAACTGGAAAGGAGGACCAGTACCTCGCTCAGGCGGCCGCACCTGCTATGCCTTGTGTTGGGGATGGGAAGATTGGATGGGATAGACAAAGAAGAGGGAAGGAAACGGCCGTGGCCTTAAGTTAGGTATCATCCTGGCATATGCCTGGAGGAGAAGTGGGAACCACGAAAAATCACTTCCAGGATGGCTACTCAGTTGATCTCCCGAGGCTGAGTGGACCCCGTTCCAGCCCTTGTACCAATTTTCAAATTCCGTGGTATAGACGGGAATCGAACCCGGGCCTCTGGGGATGGCAGCTAATCACGTTAACCACTACACCCCAGAGGTGGACATAATTTTATTTATGAGGTAGATTATCATTTTTCTGCCAACCCTGTGAAAGTCTTACTCGTAAGATACATTAACATGTTAAGTTATCGAGGTTAGGGCCACGCAGCTGTGAGCTTGCATTCGGGAGATGGTGGGTTCGAATCTCACCGTCGGCAGTCTTGAAGATGGTTTTATGTGGTTTCCCATTTTCACACTAGTGAAATTCTGGGAATGCACATTAATTAAGGCTACGGTCACTACCTTTCCCATCGTTGCGTCGCCGAAAATCTTCGATGTGTTACTGCGACGTTAAACCAGTAGAAAATAATGTTCATTTCAAATGACCAATTACCTTTCGCATAGTAATTTCGGCTATCGAGGACAGGCTTACCTACTGGTCCAACCTATAATTACTTACTCATGAATTCGTCAGTGCGCAGTATTAACAGTAAATGGAAAAATATGCATGCAGTCATTTGACTGCTCAATTTTGATGTTTGTTTTTATAATGCACTGTAGCCTAGATGTACTTGTATAAGTTTAGGTCTCGTTAACGGAGCTTGTAAAGCATTTATCACTCCATTTCGAGCTAATGGGCCAACCGATACGTTAGAATTAGTGCAACAGGTGGAAACTTGATGCTCCCTGTATCTCGCTGCCAATTGAGGATCATTAGATCCAGAACTTACATAGTAGTAGGGATATATGTATGAGCAACTAGAGATAGTTTCTGTGCGGTAGCATGACACTAGCCAAAAGGTAAATTTATTGAAGAGATGAAAATGAAAACCTACAACCTGTTTTCCAGTCATTGACCGGGTCAGGGATGCAATGAATGAAGCATATATAGGCTATTAGTACGATGGGGTCGCCACTCCCAAAGTGATATATTAATGACTGATAGATGCTATGAAATGAGAATGGAGAGTGTTGCTGGAACGAAAGATGACAGGGAAAACCGGAGAAAAACCTATCCCGCCTCCGCTTTGTTTATTGAGGAGATATGCTTGTATAATAGTGAACCGCTGTGGCTCAGGCGCAGTGCGACGGCCTTCTACCGCTGGGTTGCGTGGTTCAAATACCGGTCACTCCATCTAAGATTTTTGCTGGATAAAGCGGAAGCGGGACAGGTTTTTCTCCGGGCACTCTAGTTTTCTATGTCATCTTTCATTCCAGAAACACTCTCCAATATCACTTCATTTCATCTCTCGGTCATTAATCACTGTCCCAGAGGAGTGTGACAGGATTCGGCAGCTGGCACAATTTCTATCCTCACCGCTAGATGGGGCTTCATTGCATTCCTGACCCGGTCGAATGACTGGAAATAGGCTCTGGATTTTCATTTTCTTTCTTTCTTAATTTGCTTACCCTCCAGGGTTGGTTTTTCCCTCGGACTCAGTGAGGGATCCCGCCACTAGCGCCTCAAGGGCAGTGTCCTGGAGCGTGAGACATTGGGTCGGGGATACAACTGGGGAGGATGACTAGTACCTCGCCCAGGCGGGCTCACCTGCTATGCTGAACAGGGACCTTGGTGGGGGATGGGAAGATTGGAAGGGATATACAAGGAAGAGGGAAGGAAGCGGCCGTAACATTAAGTTAGGTACCATCCGGGCGTTTGCCTGGAGGAGAAGTGGGAAACCACGGAAAACCACTTCCAGGATGGCTGAGGTGGAAAATGAACACACCTCTACTTAGTTGACCTCCCGAGGCTAAGTGGACCCTGTTCTAGCCCTCGTACCACTTTTCAAATTTCGTAGCAGAGCCGAGAATCGAACCCGGTCCTCTGGGGGTGGCAGCTAATCACACTAACCACTACACCACAGAGGCGGCTATATTTCTCCTCTAAGGGGTTTAAATGGTGGTTGACTCTCAAAAACACAATATCTATTCTTCCGAAACCGTTTCAAGCACGAACTTTTTTTTTTTTAAATGAAGAGTGGTCTTCTATATCGTAGATGTTAATAAATATTTAAAAACATTCACCCTTTAAAAAAGCATTCATTCCTCCATTACTGTTCGACGTACAAAAGCAAAATGTTGCAGGTTGGTCGCTTTTACGTTCTAGATGTTAAATGAGATAGGGTGTAAAAGATTCAAATTCTTCCGTATGGGGTTCAAATGAGTGTTAGATCAGAAAATAAATAATCATTTCCCCAAAATCGTCTGACGTTCGAACTGAGGGTGTATTTTACAGGCTCAGCTGACAGTGGACTCTCCACAATGTAAAACTTTGAATAATAACTTCCAGTACAAAACCGCAGCGAAGCACGGTTATCTTGCTAGTATTGTATATCTGAAGGAAAGTCATGCATCTCAGACGACACCCCTTCCCCTAGGCCTGTTGGGAGAGTGGATATGTGATTGAAACGCAGGAGGTCAGACTCGTGACGTGGATTACTACAGAGACTTGGTCAAAGGGCACATGTTAAGTGAGTATAATGCGGCGGTTCAAGACGCGGTTGGGCAGCAGGTAACTTCACTGAAGGCTGGAAATCTAATTACAAGAGAATGTAAAGGATAGAGTGGAGGGCACTTGACGGGCTATTATAATCGCCATGAGTGGCTGGAGCAGTGACAGATGCAAGCTAGAGATTTAGCTTTTAACTGTTTTATTTGCGTTACCTGAATGCAGGAAACGAAAGTAGTCACATCTGTATTTAATCGTTGATTGAAAATTTAATGCGGATGCTCAAAACAGTAAAACTACCAACACGAGACTAGCGTATTAGAGCACCTTCAAATAAAACCGGATTGAACCGGTGTCGAACCTGCTAACTTAGGCTCAGGAGGCTAGCGCTTCTACCGTCTGAACCCCTCAGCCTTGCGTAGTTTTTCTCTGTGACCTCCTTTATACTCTATCAGTTTAATTTTAGCTCATGTCTCTATGATAATAATAATAATAATAATAATAATAATAATAATAATAATAATAATACATAATAATAACGATGATACCGGGCTGAGTGACTCAGATGGTAAGTAGGCGGGGTCGAACCCCGCTCAATCTGGTGCTATTTGAAGGTGCGTCAGTTTCTTGTAAGCAGATTTTGGTTCGCAGAATAACTCCGACAACAGTACATAGTATCATTCATTCATACAGAGAGAGCTACATGTCCTGGGGAGTTAGTTACGGCTGTAGTTTCCCGTTACTTTCAGCCGAGTAGCAATATCAACACAGCTAAGACATGTTAAATGCTATTACAAGGCCATATCAGTCAATCATCTAGACTGCCACCCTTGCTGCTTCCGAAAGGTTGCTACCCTCCTTTCGATGAACCATTACTTAGTCTGGTCTCTCTCCGATATGGTTGCACCTACGGTTCAGCTATCTGCCTCATTGGGACGCGCAAGCTTCCCCACCACGGCAAGGTCACATGGTTCACAGGGGAGGACCATGTAAATATGGGTATTATTATTATTATTATTATTATTATTATTATTATTATTATTATTATTATTATTATTATTACCAGAGTCAATAGCATAGGTACTATATTGCCACCCTAACGAATTCCAGTGGTTAGAGGGTGTAATTTTCTAGTGAAAAATCACGATAGCATCGTAGTAAAACCCAAAATGAAGCTCTATTATTTTCTTATTTCATCTATGATGAATTTCAGATTGATGGGTTTTAACATAGAGGAAGTAATGACTGCATGAGAAATGGATAAGTTTTAGTCTTTACTAAACTACTTGCAGTCGGCACTGGAAGTGGATTTAAACCCGCTGCTGGATGCCTTTCCTCACCCTAACCTATGTGGAGGGATCTATTCGTTATTGAATGTTTCTGTGGAGATCTGTAGTGTGATGTGTATTGAGAGGAACATAAACTCCCAGTACCCTAGCCAGAAGAATGAACCAGACACGGCTGAAATCTCCAAGCCTGCCGGGAATTGAACCGAAGGGCACTACACTAATTGTTAAGCCAAGGAGCCGGATGGAAAGAAATAGGTACCGAGCAAGTGGCCATGCGGTAAGGGACGAGCAGCGGTGAGTTTGCATTCGGGAGATAGTGGGTTCGAACCCCACTGTCGGCAGCCCTGAAAATGGTTTTCCGTGGTTTCTCATTTTCACACCAGACAAATGCTGGGGCTGTACCTTAATTAAGGCCACGGCCACTTCCTTCCCACTCCTAGACTTTACCTATCCTATCTGTGTCGGTGTGACGTAAAGCAACTTTTTACGAAATTGGTATAAGCCACAACAAAAGTACTGTATGTGCATTTCTACTGATCCTATACGCAGCTATGTATCATAAGATGTGTGAAAGACTAACTGAAAGGTGCGTAAAATACTTTGAATTATGAACAGATTTCCCCTCAAAAAATTACTTTTCAACTGATGAGCCCACTGCTACACTGGGGCGAAACAATGGTAATTTCACGATTGAAAAAACTTAAATAGCTTAAATGTTTTTAAACTTGAATGTACATTTTAATACAACTATACCGGGCGAGTTGGCCGTGTGGTTTGGGACGCGCAGCTGTGAGCTTGCACCCGGGAGATAGTGGATTCGAACCCCACTGTCGGCGGCCCTGAAGGTGGTTTTCCGTGGTTTCCCATTTTCACACAAGGAAAATGCTGGGGATGTACCTTAATTAAGGCCACGGTCACTTCCTTCCCACTCCTAGCCCTTTCCTATACCATCGTCGCCATAAGACCTATCTGTGTCGGTGCGACGTAAAGCGACTTGTAAGAAAACTGTACTATTAAACTTAAAAATGGTGAAGGTTATGATTACGTGTTGAGTTCTCTCTTAATTTGTATCCAGTTAGCACTCGATGTGGCTAATCAGTAAGTATGAATGCAATAAATTAGTTATGGGTGACGTAAGGCAAACAAATGTCTCGTTTACGTGTGGAAGTGCAGGTTTGAACCACAACACTTCTCATTTACAGTTGTTTGCGACCTACGCGTGGAAATGTTCGTACTAATCGTTAAATTCTCATTTTGTAATTACGTTATCATAAACTAACTCTAAGGTTTTATGTGAGTGCATATTCATTTGTAGATTTTGCGTTCTAATGGTTGTGTCATGATTGTTTATGCCGATTGTTGAGTGGAGACGTATGTTACATACAAATTAAATTCTGTGTGGGGGATTACTAATGTTCTGACTGTTCACAGCCAGTAACTTCCTAGAAGCGTTGTTGGGTACGATTACCGTGACTGGACGAAATAATTTTGAAAATAAAAGAATAGTAATTTCACCAGTGGATAAATGGCTCTCTATAAGGATCAGTGGTAGATTGTCGGTTTCCAGATCTCAAGAACCCAGTAAAGATAGCGGTATTTTTGAAAGGTTGAATGAAATCCCTTTGCCACTCCATGTCATATTATATGTCAGCATGTAGAAGATCTCAAGGGCTACATTGC
Organism: Anabrus simplex; assembly: GCF_040414725.1. Classification (NCBI taxonomy): domain Eukaryota; kingdom Metazoa; phylum Arthropoda; class Insecta; order Orthoptera; family Tettigoniidae; genus Anabrus; species Anabrus simplex. Next base: position 259,312,302 of record NC_090268.1, on the reverse strand, counting down.
GCATTTTTCTGACATCATTGATTAAAACACAACAGTACATTGTCCAATAGCGCTCCAGTTTCTCTGTCATCTGATAGAGTTAAACGGAACATCATAACTGATACGCGGGTAATACAAATGGCATCATATCAAAATGCCTACATACGGTAGTTGAGTTCATACGATTTCAGTAAAATTGAAAGTTATAAATTTATCTGTGGTTTTTGGTGAGGATTCCCTATTCCAATTTTTTGTTTTGAGAGACCGATTTAGTGTGATTAGCTGCCACCCCCTAAGCCCGGGTTCGATTCCCGGCTCTGCCACGAAATTTGAAAAGTGGTACGAGGGCTGGAAGCGATCTACTCAGCCTCGGGGGGTCAACTGAGTAGAGTGGGGTTCGATTCCCTCCTCAGCCATCCTGGAAGTGGTTTTCCGTGGTTTCCCACTTCTCCTCCAGGCAAATGTCGGGATGGTACCTAACTTAAAGGCCACGGCCGCTTCCTTCCCTCTTCCTTGTCTCTCCCTTCCTATCTTCCCATCCCCCGGAAAGGCTCCTGTTCAGCATAGCAGGTGAGGCCGCCTGGACGAGGTACTGGTCATCCTCCCCAGTTGTATCCCCGACCAAGAGTCTGAAGCTCCAGGACACTGCCCATGAGGCGGTAGAGGTGGGATCCCTCGCTGAGTCCGAGGGAAAAGCCGACCCTGGAGGATAAACAGAAGAAGAAGAAGAAGAAGAAGAAGAAGAAGAAGAAGAAGAAGAGAGACCGATACAACGTGAGTTACTGCGTGTGAGTTCGTGAAGGCGATACAGTCAAGGGCACGCCGGGGATATTTTCCACAGCGGCTCTCCTCGTACTCGAGTGGCAAGAACTACCCATTCCACACGTTGTTCTTTGTCCCATTAAATCAATCAATCAATCAATCAATCAATCAATCAATCAATCAATCAATCAATCAATCAATCAATCAATCAATCAATCAATCAATCTTCACTGGCAGATTCCCTATCCGTTTTCTTAAATAATTTCAAAGGTGGTGGATATTTATTGAATATCTCCCTTCGTAAATTATTCCGATCCCTAACTTCTCTTCCTCTAAATGAATATTTGGCCCAATTTGTCCTCTTGAATTCCAGCTTTATATTACGATCTTTCCTAGATTTAAAAGCTCCCCTCGAGTTTATTCGTCTACTAATGTCATTCGACGCCATTTCTCCGCTGACATTCTGCTTAGTCGAGCAGATCGTCCTCTTACTCCCAAGTCCTTCCAGTCCAAAGTTTGCAACATTTTTAGTTGGAAATCACCAAGAACAAATTGTGCTTTGGATCTTTTCCAGTTCTCGTATCAAGTAATCCTGGTGTGGGTCTTGTAAACTGGAACCATACTCTAACTGGGGTCTTACAAGAAACGTGCAGCCTATGTCCTGTTCTTTACACCCTTACTGCAACTCCTAAATACCCTTATAACCATGTGCAGAGATCTGTCCTCTTTATTTACAATCCCATTTATGTGATTACCCCACATGAAGACCTTTTCTTATATTAACACCTAAATACTTACAGTGATTCTCGTGAGGTACTTTTACCCCATCAAGACAGTAATGTCCGACTCAATGGTTAAATGATCAGCGTGCTGGTGTTTGGTCCAAGAGACGATTCCCGGACGGGGCGGAAATTTTAACCTTAATTCCGATGGCCCCGGGGTTGTGTGTGTATGTGCCTCCTTCAGAATTAAATTTCATCATAGGTAAGAGCACTTAAAGACACGAAGCTCGCCTATAAGGCGTGAACTCGAAAGACGTACACCAGGCCTACACCGTAATTAAAACGGAGTCCGCCTCTGTGGTGTAGTGGTTAGCATGATTAGCTGCCACGGCCGCTTCCTTCCCTCTTCCTTGCCTATCCCTTCCAATCTTCCCATCCCTCCACAAGGCCCCTGTTCAGCATAGCAGGTGAGGCCGCCTGGGCGAGGTACTGGTCATACTCCCCAGTTGTATCCCCCGACCAAGAGTCTGAAGCTCCAGGACAATGCCCTTGAGGCGGTAGAGGTGGGATCCCTCGCTAAGTCCGAGGAAAAAACCGAACCCTTTTACTTCTTATGGCGAGCCCACTGAAGAAGACAAACTGGACATAAATAGTTCGTGGGATTTTCTTTTACAGTACTTCATTTGAAATAATGTCCGACTCGTTGGCTGAACGGTCAGCGTACTGGCCTTCGGTTCAGAGGGTACTGGGTTCGATTCCCGGCCGGGTCGGGCATTTTAACCTTAATTGGTTAATTCCAATGGCACGGGGGTTGGATGTATGTGTTGTCTTCATCATAATTTCATCCTCATCACGACGCGCAGGTCGCCTACGGGAGTCAAATAGAAAGACCTGCACCTGGCGAGCCGAACCCGTACTGGGATATCCCGGCACTAAAAGGCATTCAACATTTCATTTCATTTCATTTGAAATAATTCTCGGACGCCTTCAAAACTGCCTTAGGCGCGTTTCCCTCCAAACTAGATGCAGTTAAAGGCAGAAAATCACAAAAATCATTGATCAACTGACAAAATATTGAAACAGTTCTTCTAAGACTATTTAGACTGCTGTGCAAAACTTAAGGACGAAAGTAAATTTCGCATGTTGTATCACTGCCAAGTAACATACCTCGATGAAACTTGAACCATACATAGTAAGATCTGTTACTGCATGGTACGGCAGAGACATACGCGATGAGACGAAGAGAAATGACACTTTTATACAGAGACAATACATTACACGTAAGTCACTGTGACTCACGATCACAAAAGAATGGACATGGTTCTTAAAAAAAAGGTGTGCAATAACCCAGGACAACGATGAATGCTCTGCAACGTGTTCCCATGCTGGCCAAGAGGTTGGTAAGGAGTTTTTGTGGCAGGGAGTTCCATTCCTTCACCAGCGCGGTTGACAACTACTGGATGGTCGTTAGTGCATGTGGACGTGCTGCAATACGTCTGTCCAACATGTCCCACACGTGGTAGATGGGATTTAAGTCGGGGAACGGGCAGGCCAATCCATTCGCCGAATATCGTGGGATTGTGGGATTTAAGTCGGGGAACTGGCAGGCCAGTCCATTCGCCGAATATCCAAGAACTACTCCACCTGCGCTCGTTCATTGACATCCATCAGGGCCGAATGAACTCCTGTAAAGACGCACATGGGGAAGGACTACACTGCCACAATAACGGTGACCGGTAAGTGTACCACGTTCAAAGATTTGGAGGTCGGTATGTACATGCAACATTTTGCCTCCCCACATTATAACACTTGGACCATCAAAATGATCATGTACGACAATGTTCCTGGGTGCATTACGTGTTCCCACCTCTAGCCAGATGAGGGTACGTCTAGAATCACTACTCAGACTGAATTTGCTCTCATCTGAGAAGAGCACGTGACTCCACTCCTCGTCGGTCCAGACCTGATGCTCTTGGCATCATCACAAACGGTTCCGCGGATGTGCGGGTGACAACGGAACACAACGTCGGGCAAACAGACCACCCCCATGCAGTCCCCGTGCCACGGTGGAGCGTGAGATTGGGTGCCTTGCAGTCCTGTTAAATGTGGTTGCAATTGCACCCGATGTTTGACGTGAGTCTCTTCTTGCCTGTTGCACAATGTAGCGGTCGTCTGCTGCTGTAGTTGACCATGGTCGACCCCCTCCTCTCCTTCGGGCAGCAGTGCCTGTGGTTCGGAATGCTCTCCATGCACGTGGAACAATGCTGTGAACAATATCAAACTCTTGGGCTACGCTCGTCACACTTCGCCCTTTCTTCACTTTCCAGATGTTTCTTTCCTGTGTAAAGACATCCAAATGTCGTCTCCCGGGTCATATTGTATTGAATACCACCACCACAGTGCAATGTAACAGCTCGCTGATTGACTCGCATTATATTGTCCCGTTCCTTCAACTGCCTCGTTTTTTGGGGCCAGACCCATTTGGCGCTATAGTTGCGCTGACCTCGCGCCAAGTTTCTATGCACGTGTGGATAACCTCTGGCAACATGTTACCGCACTTTCATTCATTTCCACGGAGTAGTTGATCTGCTATGCTGCTTTATCTATCTCGTCCTTAAGTTTTGCACAGCAGTGTAGCCTATTTAACTTGTGACCTTTATTGCCGGTTCGCCTGTTGTAGGTCTTTCTATTTGACTCCCATGGGTGTCCTGCGTGTCTGGGTGTGAGATGGTGATAATGAAGTGGGGAGAAAGTGAAACCTACTATTGTTGAATAACACCAAGGGGTCTGCATCCGTCTCCATCCGACGGAAGAATCACTATCGGAACAGTGAAGGCAATGGAAATAGTTCGGAAACATCAATGGAAATATCTATATTGAAATACAGAATGAAAGTTCGTATCAAAATTCTACTCAATTGTTAACATTGTTTTTTTTTTGCTAGTTGTTTTACGTCGCACCGACACAGATAAGTCTTACGGCGACGATGGGACAGGAAAGGGCTAGGACTGGGAAGGAAGCGGCCGTGGCCTTAATTAAGGTACAGCCCCAGCATTTGCCTGGTGTGAAAATGGGAAACCACGGAAAACCATTTTCAGGGCTGCCGACAGTGGGGTTCGAACCTACTATCTCCCGAATACTGGATACTGGTCGCACTTAAGCGACTGCAGCTATCGAGCTCGGTGTTAACATTGTTATAAGCCCCAATATTTACTACTTATGTGAATCCAATCCACAAGTACGCGTGATTTTTTAAAATTAAAAATACTACTGTACATACACAGGGTGTACCAAAACTCGACGGCAAAAGTTTAGGAATGGATTCCTCACATAGAGAGAAGAAAAAAAGATTATGACAATATGGGCCCGGAAACGTTTATTTACAGATTTATTCAAACTTTGTGACACAAATTAATTTTAGTTATAATTTACATGTCCTCATGCAATCATCCAATAGTATCATCAACAGAGGTTCGGCATTAACATCTGGGCAGGCATTGTTGGTGATTCCTTCTTGGGACTCTATGTTCTTCTGAATAGGCTTACTGGACAGAACTACACGAATTTCTTGCGTACTATATTGTTTGATTACTTGGAAGACATGCCACTTGCATCCGGTCAACAAATATTTTTCATGCATGATGGTGCTCCCGCACATTTCAGTCTGCTGTCCGCAGATACCTGAATATCCATTTTCCTGAGCGCTGGATAGGTAGAGGAGGACCGATTGCTTGGCCACCACCACGCGCTCTCCTGACTTGAACCCCGTGGACTTTTACCTGTGAGGACACGTTAAGTCTCTCGTGCATGCGACTCCGGTTCCTGATGAAGCAACTTTATGTGAGCGCATTGTGACAACCTCTCAGGCAGTACTCACTACGCAAGGCATTTTTGATCGCGTGCGTAACTCCATGCGACGACGAGCGGAGGCTTGTTTTGGATGAATAAAAATATATAAATAAAATTACTCAAAAACTTAATAAAATTAATAAGCATAATTAACCGAAATGTCCGTAGTATGGGCGCCAGAGTTCACCAGAATGAATCCCTCGAATTTAGATAAGAGCATGATAAACTGTATATCCCAGGGCGTGTACATAATGCTGGGTACTGGTACATCTGCTGCAGGCCTTACCTAACCTCCTGAAAACGACTAATTAGGTAGGAACTGCACCTAGGTTCATCAATAACACTGATTCTAAAATAGCTAACTATATTCTTAACAAATTCCGTGCATGAGCACCTCATCAACATACAACATTATACATATAATACACACATAAAATATTGCTGAAAGACTCCATATTTACAACAACAACAATAATGAAAACCGTGGGAAAACGAAAGCGAGAACTAAGCTACCATTTGTAGATAGTTCGATGAACAACGTACATGTATGAAGATAAATAACCCTCACTGTCTCTATATCAATTCGACTTACCGATTCTCATAATCGGCAGTTATCACATCACACAGATACTGTACCTTGTACTACTGTGTTCACATATTTTAACACTTGTTGTAAAGATATATACACACGTCTGTCGATCCTCAACATAAATTTATGGAAAGTCTGAGATAGCTTTCACCAACATATAATGCCAGGCCGCCACAAGTGCTACAATACTTAATGCGCAAGCACTCTCCACAATCATCCACTTTCCACAAACATAACAAGACTACGCTCCACGAACGTTTGAAGTCCAGTCCATTGCAGCCGTGTCACTCCAGTGCCGTGTATCAGCACCACTTCCTTCCCGTACAGTGCCTCAGTTGTAGTTGTAGTTATCTTCCTTCTCGTTCCTTTACAATCACCTCTACAATCACCCTTACAATGTCTCTTACAATCTCTTGGTTGCCGCCGTATGATCAACCTTTATAGACATCAACATCCCCCTCCTCTCAGATGATACGTCTGGATTGGTGCTTGCCCACCAATCATGAGTGAACCTCTTGTCAAGACCAAGCCCTGAACTACTTCTTCCTCCCAAGACAATAACAAACTCTGGGGAGTTTTACATGAATCATCAAATTTCCCTGGTACAACAACAAGCTCATCTCATCAGGCTGGGATATATACATGACTCATGAATTTCCCGACACAAGTACATCACAACAGACACTGGGGTAGCCATATGACTCATTCAAATTACCAGAGTTATTAAAGCAATGTTTTCCCACTGATGCAAAACAAATTACTCATACCTACATATGTGGATATCTTCCAGCTTACCAATATAAATGACAAAACATACAAATGAAATACTGAATAATAATAATAATAATAATAATAATAATAATAATAATAATAATAATAATAAATAAATCGAATACTGACAATAATATCTCTAACTTCTACATATAATTCGGGGGTGTGATATATGTACTATCACATCTCTATGTGAGGAATCCATTCCTAAACTTTTGCCGTCGAGTTTTGATACACTCTGTATAGGCTATATACCGAGGTTCAAGCACAAACAAGATTGGTGATAAGCGGGTGACGATGTTACTGAATATTTTTAACGGTATCTCATCTTCACAAGTGAATTTACTTTACTTCACTTTCCTTCACATATTTCTATTTACCTTCACCTATTTTGAAGTGTGCAGTAAGTAAAGAAATATACAGACAATTGAATGCGAGGACTTTCATAAGCCGGCATTCGAGCTGCCGTGGTTAAAACCACTCGACGATGTCACTGAGTTACCTTGACTCTCATAAGTCTTGGTTTTATATCAGATGCCAAAACTCTGCAAGACATGGTCTTTCAAAACGTCTTGACACTGTGAAAAAATGCTCAGCCTTAAAATAATATTATGTGTTGCGGGTCAGTATTTCGGCCGCACACACCTCCAAGGCAACCTATCTTGAGACTAGAACTTTTTTTTTTGCTAGTTGCTTTACGTCGCACCGACACAGACAGGTCTTATGGCGACGATGGGACAGGGAAGGGCTAGGAGTGGGAAGGAAGCGGCAATGGCCTTAATTAAGGTACAGCCCCAGCATTTGCCTGGTGTGAAAATGGGAAACCACGGAAAACCATTTTCAGGGCTGCCGATAGTGGGGTTCGAACCTACTATCTCCCGAATACTGGATACTGGCCGCACTTAAGCGATTGCAGCTATCGAGCTCGGTGAGACTAGAACTAAGGCACGAGATAAGAATGCAGATATGTCAGCAGGTACTATACACTTGCATTGCCCTGAGTGTTTTGCTGCACAGGGCAATAAGTACCTGTTTGGGGGATAACGTTTTAAATGACTCAATCAAGCCCACTCATTTGCTCGCTAATGTTTTTAACGAGTTTTATCTGACCTCATTTCATGGTCGCTTTGCTTGATGCGATTTCAGGTGCATTTGACGCAAACTATTTCTGTAACACGCAGAACGGTAGTCTTTTCGGTAAACAGTCCCGTCAGCCTACCAGGCGACTGCTTAACTCACCGCAGGAGTATCCAATGAGCACGACAAGTTCTGCTTATAAAGTTATGGCGCATGAAGTAAATAAATAATGCTCCTCCTTTATTGCTGAGAACGAGTTGAAATTTAATCAATAGGTTCCTTCATTACGCATCTTAAATATCAAGCGACTGTGGCGGTATTTGACAACAGTTGATGATAATAATTGTTGTTTGTTTGTTTATTTGTTTGTTTGTTTGTATTTAAAAGGTTCAGTATAAAAGGGGTGAGGTCCGCTTCTGTGGTGTAGTGGTTAGTGTGATGAGCTGCCACCCCGGAGGCCCGGGTTCGATTCCCGGGTCTGCCACGAAATTTGAAAAGTGGTACGAGGGCTGGAACGTGGTCCACTCAGCCTTGGGAGGTCAACTGAGTAGAGGTGGGTTCGATTCCCACCTCAGCCATCCTGGAAGTGGTTTTCCGTGGTTTCCCACTTCTCCTCCAGGCAAATGCCGGGATGGTACCTAACTGAAGGCCACGACCGCTTCCTTCCCTCTTCCTTGTATATCCCTTTCAATCTTCCTATCTCCCCCGCAAGGCCCCTGTTCAGCATAGCAGGTGAAGCCGCCTGGGCGAGGTACTGGTCATCCTCCCCAGTTATATCCCCCGACCCAAAGTCTAAAGCTCAAGGACACTGCCCTTGAGGCGGTAGAGGTGGTATTCCTCGCTGAGTCCGAGGGAAAACACCAACCCTGGAGGGTAAGAAGATTAAGAAAGAAAGAAAGAAAGAAAGAAAGAAAGAAAGAAAGAAAGAAAGAAATAATAATAATAATAACAATAATAATAATAATAATCGTCATTCGCAGAGGAAATTACAGATTAGAGATCTACTTTGAATATGAATTGTAGTTCCCTTAGCTCTTCCTAAAAGACATTGGTAGTAGACGGGTTAATTAATGAAAGACAATACATAATCATTCAGAATTAATGTACTAAAAACGGCTAACAGTCTCTAGGGACGGCGGCGTGCCGCATCTTTGAAGGGGAGAGGTCTGAAGTTCTGTCACAAAGTAAACGGAACTGCGGAAGTGATGATTATAGTTTTAAGAGGTAATACAACTGGGCAATCATCCTATCTTAACACTAATAGGGAAAGTGAGATAGGTCTCACCCTTCGAAGTATGAGAATATCGTCAAAAGAAAGGAAAAGCCTGCAAACGGCGTGGAAAGGGCCTTGCAATTCCAAGTCCGTAGGGGTGGAAGAGAAAAACAGTTCAGAAAGTGAGGTTGGATCGGAAATATGGAAGTAAGGCAAGTAAATGAAAGCAATGTGAAACTCAGATAGGGATGCCGTGATCACCAACTCATACTCCCAATATGCGGGTTACCCCCTTTAGTCGTCTTTCACGACAGACAAGGAATACCGCGTAGTTACGTTTACCCCCAACCCTACGGGAAAGCGAACGAAAACAAAGAAAATGAAGGAATCCCAATTCATCAGTTCTCGAGAATGTATTCGTTTACCGTTATTTGTTATGTTTCGTGAGTAAGAGAAATTCAAGATCTCTGCCCTTTTCTTATTAGACAAATATAAGATATTATACGTACACGTTCAAATCACCTTGACCGAGGATACATAACAGTTCGGCTTCTTGGCTGAATGGTCAGCGTAGTTCATAGGGGCTCGGGTTCAATTCCTGGCCGGCTCTGAGATTTTTAACTGAGTATTCTTAATTCCCCTTGCTCGGGGACTCATCTTAATCTACACACACCACAGAAACAAGCAATGGTCAATACATCCCAATGTATAGGTTTGGTGTTAGGAAGGGAATCCGGCCGTAAAACTGGCCCCCTGTGGGCAGGGACGGCAGAATAACATCCGCAGTATCCCTTGCCCGTCGTAAGAGGCGAATAAAGGAGTTCCAGGGGCTCTTAACTTGGGAGTGTGGGTTGGCGACCACGAGGCCCTTAGCTGAGTCCTGGTATTGTTTCCAATTACTTGTGCCAGAGTCCTCACTTTCATCTATCCCATCAGATCTCCCTTGCCAACTACTGCTCTTTTCCGACCCCGACGGCATTAGATATCGAGGCCTAGGGAGTTTTTCATTTTCCCACCCTTCGGGGCCCTTGTCTTTCTTTGGCCGATACCTTCATTTTTCGAAGTGTCGGATCCCTTTCAGTTTTCTCTTTGATTAGTGTTACATAGAGGATGGTTGCCCAGTTATACTTCCGCTTAAAACAATCACCACCACCACCACCACCACCACCATGTAAAAGTGCGCCAAAATCACATCAAGTTCCTATCCCAAAAATTTGGAAAAGGCCAGGAAAGGAAAGAGTCCAATAGATAGCAGATATTAACTGAGAAAACTGTAACATAAAACAAAATTGCTTCATGAACTGAAATACAATCACTAAATAATAAAGTTCTAGTCTATTATCTTTTAATACATCAACACGACTAAACCGCATGTAGGTTTATTGACCTAAATATAATAGGCACTTGCCATACTAATAACCTCTCAGCAATGATTAAAGCAGTGTCGTTCAGGGTTATAAATAACCGAAACTCTAACCTTAAACACAGCAGAAGTCAACACGACTTTATGATTAATTGAGTCATATAATGATATACCTAACTCTTTTGACATGAATAAATGTTCTTGGTTGAAGCATACTCAATGCCGCAGCACGTCCAGTTGTTCTCGCCATCATTCAGCCACTTGAAGGTATCCAGTGTGGAAGTATAACTTTGTACTAAATAAATAACCACTTTTATTTTTACCACTTGAAAAGTTGCACGTCAATTTGAACGCTAGATGTATCGATAGAAAGCGATATCGCTTTCAAGAAGTGATTTAGAAAACATTATACGTTACCACTCTGACCAGAAGACCTCTGTCACTTAAACCGGAGTTATATCTTTATGGGAAAAATACATTATGCATTTGTCAATTTATTTTCCGTCGTAGATAGTTTTTCCCTCTTTAATTTGGTGAAATATTTAATTATTTCCACTTAGAACTTAAGAAACAATAGCACCTATCTGACAATGCTCCTCTTGTTAATTATGTTCCTTAAGACAAGTCACGCCTCCCAGCCACATAGGGATATGCAATCTATCAGAATAATTTTCGTTCTGTTCGTTTTCCTAACCTGTCGGTACGCGTAAAGGAAAATGAACTTTACCGTGCTGTAAGGATGTATGTTTGCGTGACGTATTTACGCACTCCTTCAGTATTCTGTGTATAGGGTTCATTTTCCGTTATACACAAGCATACGAAAATGAACACAACAAAAATTGTTCCGATGGACTGCGCATCCATAGGCTGGGAGGCATGAGCAGCCTTGAGGAAAATCATGGATAGATAGGGGGTCAGATAGGCGGTACTGTTCCTTTAAGCGATTGTATGTTTGTAAATGTTCATGTACATCTTTTCTAAAGGAATATCTTAAGATTCTAGAGTATATTGTTGATATGTAGGCTATGTTTTTTTTCATTTTCCGTAACTTCCATTTTTACACAGGATTTCCGTGACAAAGGGACTGTCGAAGATATTTGCATTAGATTTTCTGTAGTAGTGTATGTATGTTATGTATTTATACAAACAATGGGCCGATTGCAGAGACGGTGTTTAGATGATGTCTACGGTTAAACAATGTCTAAGTATGGCTGCCGCAGTACAGAGACGTTATTTATCACTTAGTCAAAAACCGAGGTTCAACCGGCCATGTTTAAACACTGCCGAGAACACTGTTTAACCTCAAATGTGAGGAGTGAGTCACAATCAGAGGTTATGTACCATGAAACATACTCGTATAATTTGCATTATCATGTTGAGACGATGCCGGGAAGAAAGCTTAGGCCGACGGCCTCCCTGTGGGTCGTCTGCTGCGAAATCGCAGCAATTCATTGGAAATATACGGGGAAGTACAGATTAAAATACGATTTCGCTTTTCAAGAGACTTGTTTCTTGAGACTGACAAATGGGCAGTCCGGTAACTGTCAACGTGACTACAATTCTTGGCAACCGATATATTTTATTACACATGAGATAATTTCCATGGAATTATAGGTCTTTCGACTACACATCAGCATTACTTGTCCAGATCGTCAGAGGGCTGTCACATACATCAACCGGAAGGGATTCACTTATATTTACTGCCGAGTAAGCACACATAATAGTGACAACTAAAAAGTAAGTTGTGTGTGCGTTTTCTTTGCATAATCGTCGCGCTGATTCAGATAAGTTTTCGGCAACTATAAGATAGGAAAAGGCAAGGACTGGGCAAGAAGAGACGTGGCCATAATAACATCCGTAGTATTTACCTGGTGTAAAAATAGGGAAACAACGGAAAACAATCTTCAGGGCTGCCGATGATGCGTTTCGAACCTATGATCTCCAGAATGTAAGCTACATCTATATGGCCCGTACAACCCATTCGGTTACACACTACTATTGTTTAATCTTCCCTTCGCTAAAGCTACTTAGATTATACTCACCGTAACACCACTTCCTCGTACGATGTGGTGTCGCTTTAGTGTCGATAATTTTTTTAAAAGCAAAGTCATCTCCGTACAGGCCATGGAGGCCCTTGGAGGTGTGGAAGGTAAAGGCTTCCACTATCCGTAACCTCGGGACTTGATGGGGGTAGAGTGGTTAACTCTAGGCCCGGCCGCCTTTGCCCCCAGAAATTAACCTGGTACTCATTTTTGATGTAGCTGAGTGAACCTCAGGGCCATGTGCACCTCCGGAAGTGGAAATTTGGTTTCTTTTTTTTTGCTAGTGGTTTTACGTCGCACGACACAGATAGGTCTTATGGCGACGATGGGAGAGGAAAGGCCTAGGACTTGGAAGGAAGCGGCCGTGGCCTTAATTAAGGTACAGCCCCAGCATTTGCCTGATGGGAAAATGGGAAACCACGGAAAACCATATTCAGGATTGCCGACAGTTGGCCTCGAACCCACTATCTCTCGGATGCGAGTTCACAGCCGCACGCCACTAACCGCACGACCAACTCGCCCGGTAATTTCGTTTCTTAAAGTGTCGATAATATTATGAGATTTAATTTTCACCGAAAGCGATATTCTTATCTGTGGGAAAGTCATGCTCATGCTTAGCCACCATATTTGAGAAATGTGTAGGAAGACAACAGCTTATTAGCGTTCGGCTCACGCACCGACGAATTTCATTGGTTGCGACAAGCAAAGAGTTGCATGAAAGATACTTCTGTCTTCAATTTCGCATCAATACTGAAACTTTAAACGATGTCTAGTTAAACACCGGCTGAACATTGTTTATGCAGGTTTATTTTTAGATATACGTTGTCTAAGGCTTAAAACTGCAATCGGCCCAATATGTTCAAGGTTCAATAATAATAATAATAATAATAATAATAATAATAATAATAATAATAATAATAATAATAATAATAATAATAATAATAATAATACCCGCTACACAGGAAGGGGACAGAGCAGATGTGAACAACTAAAGAGGGCCGGGCTGAGTGGCTCAGACGGTTAAGGCGCTGGCCTTCTGACCCCAACTTGGCAGGTTCGATCCTGGCTCAGTCCGGTGGTATTTGAAGGTGCTCAAATACGTCAGCCTCGTGTCGGTAGATTTACTGGCACGTAAAAAGAACTCGTGCGGGACTAAATTCCGGCACCTCGGCGTCTCCGAAAAACGTAAAAGAGTAGTTAGTGGGACGTAAAACAAATAACATTATTATTATTATTATTATTATTATTATTATTATTATTATTATTATTATTATTATTATTATTATTATTATTACAACTAAAGAGGAATTTCACTAGTATCAGTTGCATACAAAATTCTATCCCACTGTCTTCTCGGTAGAGCACAACTACATTTAGAACAAAAAATCGGAGAATATCAGGGAGTATTCAGACCAGGCTGATCGTGTCCAGATCAAATCTTGAGCCTTTAACAATTTGGTTTACGTCGCACCGACACAGATAGGTCTTATGGCGACGACGGAATAGGAAAGATCTTGGAGTGGGAAGGAAGCAGCTGTGGCCTTAATTAAGGTAAAGCCCAGTATTTGCATGGTGTAAAAGTGGGAAACGACGGAAAAACATCTTCAGGCCCAAGGAGAGTGGGGTTCGAACCCACTACCTCCCGAATGCAAGCTCACAGCTGCGCAACCCTTACCGCACGACCAATTCGCTTGGTAAATCTTGAACTAAAGCTAATCCTATGACTTCAAAGAATTTGTAGCAAAAATTAACTTGTAAATTTGTAAGTTAAAACAAAGCGTATGACTCTGCTGATATAAAATATCGTATACTTCAAAATATTTCTCCTCTAAGGGGTTTAGATAGTGGTTGACTCTCAAAAACACAATGTCCATTCTTCCGAAACCGTTGTAACTGTTGAAAGAACAAGTTATTGACATAAAAACACTTGTAATCATAAAACAGACATTGACAGCCACGCACAAGGTTGAATTCATTGAGAAAATCACAGATCACTTTGAAATCAAAATGACCGAGCGAGTGGCCGTTCGGTTAGCGTCGCACAGCTGTGAGCTTGCATTCGGGAGATAGTGAGTTCGAACCCCACTGTCGGCAACCCTCAAGATGGTTTTTCGTGGTTTTCAATTTTCATACCAGGCAAATGCTGGGGTTGTAGGTTAATTAAGGCCACGGCTGCTTCCTTCCCAGATTGAGTGGTGGTGATTATTGTTTTAAGAGGAAGTACAACTGGGCAACCATCCTCACTTCCTTCCCACTCCTAGCCCTTTCCTATCCCATCGTCGCCATAAAACCTACCTGTGTCGGTGCGAATTAAGCATAATTGCAAAATTTCATAAAAAAAGATGGGAGTACGACAAGGAGATGGGCTCCCTTCTTCTCTTCAACGGCGTCCTTGAAAAAGTGATGCAAGTCTGGCGCAAACATAAAATAGTCCTCATAATTCACCAACCAATCGCTTTATGCAGAGGAAAATTGGCGATAGATTGCCTAGCATTTGTAGATGACCTAGCAGTCTTAACTCGAGACATTTCAACAGCCCAAAATCAGGTTGAACTTCTGAAAGGAACTGCAGAAAAAGTCGGCCTCTAGATATCTTTTGAAAAGACAATGCATGGCGTGCAAAAGAAAAAAAAAAGCACCGATACTCATGTAGAATAAAAATGACAAAATTAAACGAGTATAACAATTTAAATATCTTGGTCAAACAATTACGGAAAAATGGGTAATATCAGTCGTTTTCTGAGGAGGAAGGTGTTCTCACCCATGTCAGTAAATAAGTCGTGCTAAGAAAGTTGTCTGTGCGGTTCCGGCCATATAGCTGTTAATTTACATACAAGAGATAGTGGGTTCGAACCTCACTACCAGTATCCCTGAAGATGGCTTTCTGTAGTTTACCATGTTCACGCCAGGAAGATGCTGGGATCACCTGTGGGTAGGGGACGCAGATATAGAGTACACCAACTTTATACCCTACCTGTCGTAAGAGGCGACTAAAAGGGGCGACCAACGGATAATGACTCTAGAACCACGAGATTACTTGTGATTAGTATCATTACGTGCGGAACACCATAGGTCGACGATACTTGCGACTAGTACCACCTTGCGAGGAAAACCATGGGGCTACGCTACATATGAGCAGTAACATTATGCGAGAAACACTACGGGTCTGGGCGTTGTTTGTGATAATGGTCATCGTGTGTATTCTACCGGTCAGTTCCACTGTGTTCACAATGGGTCTGCGTTACCTATGAGAAGTTCCACTTATGAGAAACACCATGGGTCTACGTTGCTTGTGATTGGTACCAGTATGTGAGAAAACCCCCGGGTTTGGCTGTCACCCGTGATAAGTACCACTAAGTGATGAAAACCTTGTATCTGCGTTGCCTGAGAGTAGTAGTGGGCGTTGCCATAATATGTGATACACCGTGGGGTCTACATTGCCTATGATTAGTACCACTATGTGAGCAACAGCATGAGTATACGTGGCCTGAGATTAGTTCCACTACGTGAGGAACACCATGGTTCTGCTTTACCAGCGATTAGTACCATTAAGAAGGGCCGGTTAACCGTTTCATGGCCAAATTATTTAAGAAATGGATTTTTGGGAACTAAAACATGTTTTTGTAGTGATGGAATGTCAAGGAATGAGAGGCTATTAAAAAGAAATCATTCACTGGAACTGTGGAAAAAAAATGTGGGAACTATATATCCCAATGACTGTCAGTATGCCTAAGTGACACAAATGTGGGAACTATACTTCCCATAACCAAATGCAAGCACACACAAATCAGGATATAGAATGTGAATATGTGCATTCATCTTATACCGCACAGAAGTATAACTAATTTACACTGAATACAGCTGTAATCATCATTTCAGGTAGAATAAAGGGTGTACAAAGTGAAAGCCAAACGAATAATACATACACAATTATATATTGGAAAGGTAATCTGAACACATTTATTTGTCATGAAACAAGCTACTAATACATTACATTTTACTATTCATGGAATTTCTGGAACTCAGTAACATAATAAAGTGAAATAAAATAAAATAACAAAAGAATTCTGGAGATGAATAATCATGACAAGATGAAGAACTTATGTTCCTTTACATAAATCCTATTTATTTACCCATACTGGGACAAAAAATATGCTCAATCTATGTCTGGAGCAGCACCACAGAATATTTTATGATAACGTAAATAGCTTAGAATTGCTAGCATACACCTTTCTGGTGCAGAAAATCACTTCACTTCCCAAGAATGCGCGCTCCTGGCAGCCATTACACTACACACATGTAAACAAAGACGTTCACCAACCTAGAAACTGCAAATATACCAGAGAAGAATATTTTTCTAGATTTTCTGATGTCCACGCCACACATAACAGCACAAATCAAATGTGGGAATCAGGTCATCCTTTGGCCCAATAGCGGAAACATTTAGTGGGAATTATATCACCCACTGGCCACGAAAGGGTTAACTGGATTTTGGACCTCTTTAGATAATGAGTATCAATTAAGACATTGTGAATCGGATCCACTGATTGCTTTTGTTTCACGATCATTTTTTCATCATCATTCGTTTTAGGTTCTAGTCAGTGGATATATTTTGAAGTTTTAATTTCCGTTTCGTTCACATCGTACTATTAGGGGCCGATGACCTAGCTGTTAGGCCCCTTTAAACAACAAACATCATCATCATCATCATCATCATCGAAAATGCTGTGTTTGTGTCTTTCGCCACAGCCGCTTCCTTCCAACTCCTAACCCTTTCCTATCCTATCGTCATCAAAAAGGGTATCTGAGTTGGTGCGACTTTATAAACGTACCAAACCCCATGCATGGCGCGACGGTCCCGAAGGAACATGGCACATCAAGCGACTGCTGCTCAGCCCGAAGTGTAATGTGGTCAACACGACGAATCCTTTCGGCCTTTATTCTTGGCTTTCTAGACCGGGGCCGCTATCTCACCGTCAGATAGCTCTTCAATTGTAATCACGTAGACTGAGTGGACCACGAACCAGTCCTCAGATCCGGGTAAAAATCAACGACCTGGCCAGGAATCAAACCCGGGACCTCCGGGTAAGGGACGCTACCCCTAGACTGCGGGGCCGGCTGCGAATTGTTAACACTAGCATATTAAAATATACGTATCAGTACAATTAATAATAATAAAAAATAATAATAATAATCATATATATAATTTCAGTAGTATAGATCCCTTTTGAGGCGCTCACAACTAACCGACCGTGAAAAATTTGCATTCAAAAGAAGAATAGCCATTAGCAGTGACGAATCGCGCTCTCATTTCACGAATATCGATAATATCTTTAAGAAATGAGTTTCAAAAAATTGTACGAAGTGTGCGATTTGCAAATACTGTTCTGTAGGAAAATACGCGCCATCATTGTTGTCCACTTCCCATGTTGGCCGCTGGGACGCCTGTTTTATATCGTTATAATGTGTTGTAATTATCGGTTAAGGAAAGAATGATAGTAAAACCAAAAATTACTTCCGAAACATTCGTCAGTTAAATAATGCACTTGCATTTGCTTCCATTCAAGTGGATACCATAAATGTTAAAAAAACCAAAGATTAGATTAAGTGGTAAGTAAGACTGTCTAATATTGTACTGATTTATGTATTCCTTAGTTCACCAGTACTTTATGAACTTGCGAGATTTCTCGCACGGGTCCCCTAATAATAATAATAATAATAATCATAATAATAATAATAATAATAATAATAATAATAATAATAATAATAATAATAATAATAATAATAATAATAATAATACTTTAATCTCTTTACCGTCCAGGGTTGGTTTTTCCATTGAACTCACCGCGGGATCCCACCTCCACCACCTCAAGGGCAGTGTCCTGTAGCATGAGAATTTTGCTTGAGTATACAACTGGCGAGAAGGACCAGTACCTCGCCAAGGTTGCCTCACCCGCTATGCTGAACAGGGCCCTTGTGGGCGATAGGAAGATTGGAAGGGACATGCAAGGAAGAGGAAAGGTAGCGGCCGTGGCCGTAAGTTAGATACCATCCCGGTATTTGCCTGGAGAAGAAGTGGAAAACCACGGAAAATCTCTTCGAGGATGGCTGAAGCAGGAATCGAACCTCCTCTAACTCAGTTGACTTCCCGAAGCTAAGTGAATTACATTCCAGTCCTCGTACCACTTTTCAAATTTCGTGGAAGAGCCGGGAATCGAGCCCGGGCCTCCCGGCTATGGGAGCTAATCACACTAACCGCTACACCACAGAGTACGTAATACTCAGCCAAGTAACAACAAATTCACACTCAAAATAAAACTTTAAAAAAAAAATTCTTTACGTCGTATCGACACAGAGAGGTCTTATGGCGACGATGGGATTTGAAAGGGCTAGGAGTGGGAAGAAAGCGATCGTGGCCTTAATTATTGTACAGCCCCAGCATTTGAGTGGTTAAAAATGGGAAACCACGGAAAACCATCTTCAGGGCTGCCGACAGTGGGGTTCGAACCCACTATCTCCCGGATGCAAGTTCACAGCTGCGCGCCCCTAACCGCACGACCAATTCACACGGAAAAAACAAAATCAATCAATCAATCAATCAATCAATCAATCAATCAATCAATCAATCAATCAATCAATCAATCAATCAATCAATCAATCAATCAATCAATCAATCAATCAATCAATCAATCAATCAATCGTGTTCAACTCCTGCCTGTCATCTTCGAGCTGTCCCATTATTAAACAATGAATACTCCCGTGACTGTCTACCGTCCTCTTGGCGACCATCCCGTGGACACTGATAACGAAATCACATTCTCGACTGAAGTGCCTTCATCTTGTCAGCAGCTGTAGCAATGCCATATGGCACTCGAATGTGGATTTAAGCCGCGTTAGCTAACGCGATAAGTAACGCAGAGTTTTCTCCGTGGATGTCCTTGGAGGAATGGAAGGTAAAGTTTTCAACTGCCCACAGCATTAGTGGTATAAAGTGGTCGCTCCTATGCCCGGCCAGCTTTGACTCCAGGAATTAATCCGGTACTCATTTCTGGTGTACGCTGAGTGCACTTCAGGCCTCTTCAGGATTGGAAATTTCGTTACTATCTTTTTCGACTTCCTAAGGGGGAGCGAGCCCATGTCCTTGCAATGAACCGAACACGCCTTTATTGCACTGACTAGGCAGCTTCAAACAAATGTAGTGCTTGTTTTAATACTCTAAATGCTAATAAACGCCTGATAGCCGTGATGAGTGGCTCAGACGGTTGAGGCGCTGGCCTTCTGACCCCAACTCAGCAGGTTCAGTCCTGGCTCAGTCCGGTGGTATTTGAAGGTGCTCATATACGTCAGCCTCGTGTCGGTAGATTTACTGGCACGTAAAAGAACTCCTGCGGGAAAAAGTCCTGTAACTCGGCATCTTCAAAAATCTTCAAAAGGAGTTAGTGGAACGTAATAATAATAATAATAATAATAATAATAATAATAATAATAATAATAATAATAATAATAATAATAGGCCTACACTTACTTCTCAAATATCCATATTATTTAAACGCCTGATAATGTACCTATGATATATTTTCGATTTATTGACATTTTATTGAATCAGGTTCTTCTGGCAGGACATAAATCATACCCCAAAAAAATTAAATAAAATTTCAAATTATTATTTATTAGTACCGAAAGGAAATGAACGATATAAATTGCCTGTGGCCAGGATGATTGCAGATTGGTTTCTGTAATTCCCAATCTAATAAAAATGTAGCTGAGTTTGTAATAGGCGTACGACCAGTTTGAATATGGAGGTTACAGTCACCTAAAAAAACATATTATACGAGCTGTAAGCAATCACAGCCTTTATCCTAATTACAGAAATAAACCCAACTGCAGTAACTGCAAGGATTAAACATAAAGTTTCAACCAGAATCAATGAACCTCATTGGTAGTTTGAGAGTATAATTGTAATCGATTTTGGATCCACTTTCAGGAAAGGTACGTTTAGCGTCGTCAAGAGAACATACAGATGTATCTGATTCTTCATCTAATTATATAAAATAAGACTTTTTGTCTGTACGTTGGTCAGAATTAAAAAGTATGTATTTCTGTATCGGCCTTGTTCTCAGTAAGAAGGAAATGCAAATTTTAATTTTTCGCCATGTCTGTCTGTCTGTATGTATAAATGTATGCGCATCATGAGGAAATGGCAACACAGAATTTAATGGAAATCGGTAGGTCAAGTTGGAGAATAAGGCACTGTACTTTAGGCTATAAATAATTTTATTCATGCTGAGTGAAACGGTAGTTTAGGGAAAGGCCTAAAATGTACTTCTCAAATATCCATGTTTTATATTAGTGATCATATCGGTAAATACTACATAACATCAGTTACAGAGAATATAATTTCCGATCACTTATGTCTTATCCACTTTTAGCGTAGGAGGTGCTTGTGAATAGGTACTTTTATTGCTTAGTCCATAGCAACACCGAGTCACGAGAAAATGGGTGAATAAAATTTAATTAAAATCGGTATGTTAAGTCGGAGAATACAGCAATACAGTCTAGGCTATAAATAATTTTATTCACTCTGGGAGAACTGGTGGTTTAGGGGAAGGCCTAAGATTTAATTCACCGGGCGAGTTGGCCATGCGGTTAGGAGCGCGCAGCTATGAGCTTGCATCCGGGATATAGTGAGTTCGAATCCCACTGTCGGCAGCCCTGAAGATGGTTTTCCGTGGTATCCCATTTTCACACCAGGCAAATGCTGGGGATTTACCTTAATTAAGGCCACGGCCGCTTCCTTCCAATTCCTAGTCCTTTCAAATCCCATCGTCGCCATAAGATCTATCTGTGTCGGAGCGACGTAAAGGAACTGGCAAAAACATGTACAATATGCAACAGGCATTTACACAACAGCCTGTTGGCGCAGTAGGTGTTCGAATAGATGGTCTTCTGTAGTAATGCACGTTTCAGCACGCCGTTGAACTGCCGTTCGGGCTCTTTGTAGCATTGTATGTGTTACGGATTCACAGGCTTCCGTAATAAGGTTCCGAAGTCTTTCAGGATTTTCCGGCTGCTGAGCGTACATTACACCCTTCAATCAGCCCCATAAGAGGAAGTCCAGTGGCGTCAAATCGGGGGATATAGCAGGCCGGGATGTGTAACATTCAGGTAGTTGCGAACATCTGCTGACATGTGACGGGGAGCTCCGTCGTGTTGATACCACACGGTTACAAGCTCAACCAGGGGTACATCCTCTAGCAGCAATGGTAGTTGGTCTTGAAGAAACTGTAGATACCGGGTTTCTGCCAAATGATCCACAAAGAAATATGGTTCAATTAGGTAATCACCCAGTACACCACACGAGACATTTACTCCCCATCGTGCCTGACATGCTGCCTGCCTTACCCAGTGGGGATTTTCAACACTCCAGCAGTGCATATTATGACGATTCTCAGAGCCATTATTATGAAATCGTGCCTCGTCCGAAAATAAGATGTGAGATACAAACGCTGGATCGTTTGCCACTTGCGTCAGTATCCACACACAGAAATCAACACGGGTTTCGAAATCTTGTCCGTGGAGTTCTTGATGTAGTTGCATGTGATACGGACGAAAAAATGGAATGCAATATCCTTATAACAGATAACTGGCTTATGTTGGCCTATTGTGCTACTGCCCGGGTACTCGTATGAGGATTCTCCCGGAAAGCGTCCAAAACCATCTCAGCAGTTTCACCGGACGTAACTGGTACCTCTCTAACAGGACCTGTTCGGGAAAGTGACGAAGTTATACGCAAACGTCGCTCCACCCTCCTACAGTATTTGCGTTTGGTTGTTGTCTGTTTGGAAATCTTTCCTGGTGCAGGGGTTATGCTTTCTATGCGTTCTGTCTTGCTTCACCGTACAGTAGATGAGGAGCATGTCAACATACTCATCTGTTGAATACATCTTCTTCTTCTTTATCTGTTTACACTCCAGGGTCGGTCTTTTCCTCGGACTTAGCGAGAGATCCCACCTCTACCGCCTCAAGGGCAGTGTCCTGGAGCTTCAGACTCACGGTCGGGGGATACAACTGGGGACCATGACCAGTACCTCGCCCAGCCGGCCTCACCTACTATGCTGAACAGGGGCCTTGTGGGAGGATGGGAAGATTGGAAGGGATAGACAAGGAAGAGGGAAGGAAGCGGCCGTGGCCTTAACTTAGGTACCATCCCGGCATTTGCCTGGAGAAGAAGTGGGAAACCACGGAAATCCACTTGCCTGTTTATGCTTAGTTATCAAATATCTAAGCAGTTCAAATTAATTAAAGTAATAGCTAATACGGATCATTGAGGCTTTTTGAGGTGTGCATGGCAAAGGCCAGTGTGGCCGGACTGACGTGAATGAAATGCGCGCAACTTACGTGTCGATCGTACGTCATAGTCTAGCGAGAGCGAACACACTCGGTTCGGTACAGGTGAAGTGACGTTCGATTGTAACTACAAAGCTTTCCTCGCACTATTTGCAACAATATAGATTGGAATACAGTATAAAAACGGCACTACCTTCTCCTATCGCTTTTCTCACATCTTGTGGGATCATGGGTGCGAACTGTGGATCACATGTGGATTGGGTCCTATTTTACGACCGGATGCCCTTCCTGACGTTACCGAGCTCGATAGCTGTAGTCGCTTAAGTGCGGCCAGTATCCAGTATTCGGGAGGTAGTGGGTTCGAACCCCATTGTCGGCAGCCCTGAAGATGGTTTTCCGTGGTTTCTCATTTTCACACCAGGCAAATGCCGAGGCTGTAACCTTAATAAAAGCCACTTCCTTCTCACTCCTAGTCCTTTCCTGTCCCATCGTCGCCATAAGACTTATCTGTGTTGGTGCGACGTAAAGCAAATAGCCTTCCTGACGCCAACTCTATGTGGAGGGATCTAATCACTGTTGTGTGTTTCTGTGGTGGTTGGTAGTGTAGTGTGTTGTCTGAATATGAAGGGGAAAGTGTTGGGACAAACACAAACAACCAGTCCCCGAGCCAGAAGAATTAATTAGATTTGATTAAGATCCCCGATCGGACTGAGAATTAAACCCGGGACCCACTGGACCGAAGGCCTCAACGCTGACCATTAAACCAAGGAGTCGGAATAAAAAAGGACACTATAATAGCAAGAAAACACTTGATTAAAACATTCGTGTTTAATTTTGTACCGCACTCGATGTTAACAGACTTGGTTTTATGTTTCTATATTTACACATTCTAAGAAAATTGACACTTTACAATTTTCGTGTTACAATGTACAAAGATACGGGATTTAAACGTGCGAGCTGCGATTTAAAATTTCTTGGAGGGGAATAACAGAATTTTTGGTCAGAAGAGTAAACATTTCTGTTATTCTTTCAATAAAACGCAACATATTTACATACTTCAACAAGTTTCATGCTTCTTCTCTCACTGTGCTGTAATGGTATGTGACCTTCGCTGTTCACTCAGTTTCTGAAAATAGTATTTCAATCTTGTCGTCAGACGTCCATTGGTCATACCTAGTCTCGAAATGGCGAGTGAGTTTCACCACGAGTGTAAATACAGAAATGTATTATCCAAGATTAAAGTACAACACTACTTTAACTGCAATATGAAGTAGATATACAGCATATCATCAAATAAACCACCTAACTAATGTTACTCCAGATTAACATGATTGGATTTTTGGTGAGTTTATCGGATCATTTAAACTCAAGCAACCACAAGTCACAGCTTATCTGCTTGACTTGCTGTTATATCAGGCAAGTTTCTGAAGACTACCACTCTTAAAATATCACAATGAAAACTGTGATTCATTGCGTACAATACAAAAATAGATTGATCTAAACTCTTTATTGTATCCTGTCAATGTATGTAAACTACAATTAACAGAAATAATTGATTACTTACAACGTAAGTTATATTGAAAATTACTTGGATTTCCGTCCACTGGAAGTTGAGAAAGAAAATATATGAAAGAAAAAGCGATTCCATTAATGAACGTTGACATTTCATTGTCCTTCACAGCCTCACAATCATTACGTCGCCATGGCTGAAGCACACGCACTAATTGCTCGCACGCCCATTTACAAGCTGTGTGCCCGTCGGACGAAAAACTTAGCGTGAACAACATTGCTGTAAATATAGTAGAACGTAGCCCTAATTTCAGTATGTGCGACTTTCACGCTTCCTAGAATTACAAAATGAGGTCCTCGGGTAACTTCAAGTTCGAAAGCCTTGATCTAAACTCCAGCAATTGTTACTAACTTTGGTCTTCTACAGGTATATACTCTATAGGATGATAAAGATAGAGAAAAATTCGAAATATTGTCCAAAAATTATACAAGTATCTTCTAGGGTAAAAGAGAAGGATGTATAAATATAGTGTAATATAAAAGTACATGATTTCTACAGGGAATTTCCACTCATAAAGAGTAATCAATCTAATGTTATTTAGAATATGGTACTAAGAGAAATTACGCTACTCTACGTTAAAAGCCAGTCCTGCTCAGTTATTTGCGTTAGTTTCACATACGACTCATCCTACGAAAGTTCTGATACACATATACAGTATCTTCTGTCCAAGCACGCACGAATACGATCGAATCGCTGTTGAGAAAGAGGAGGTGAATTATTGATTGGAACGTCACGTTGCCCAGCCTGCAGCATTAAGTAGAAAAGCATCGACAGTTGGACGTTCATTTTAATGTCAGACAAACCCGGTGATTACTGCGTTAACGAACATTTTTTTTACAAGTTGCTTTACGCCGCACCAACACAGATAGTCTTATGGCGATGATGGGGCAAGGAAGGGCTAGGAGCAGGAAGGAAGCGGTCGTGGACGTCATAGGGTACAGCCCCAACATTTTCCTGGTGTGAAAATGGGAAACCACGGAAAACCATCTTCAGGGCTGCCGACAGTCGGGTTCGAACCCACTGTCTCCCGAATACTGGATAATGGATGCACTTAAATGACTGCAGCTATCGAGCTCGGTCGTTAACAAACTAATCGAATGAATTCATTTATCTGGAAAAATGCCCTTTTGTAATGTTCACTGTTATTAAAGACCATAGAATTTTACAAGTGACTGAATGGAACAATCCGGACCAAACCCTTCACTACAGTCTCTAGGAATATCCATCTACAGTGCAGTGTATAAGTGACGGTAGGATAAGACAAAAGACTGGGAAGAAACCTAGAAACGTTTTGGTGATATCTGAAGCCATCTCCTTTCAGTTTCGACTCAGCCAATTTATAACTAATTTTGAATAAATAATTTTACAAGCTACCTGAAAAGTAAAACACATGGTTACAGAATTATACCTGGAAAAAGAAACAAGTTAGTTAAAAGAGACGGACATGTGTCTTTCTTGAAAGAACATCACATTCTATCAAATCACACTCAAGATATTTAGAAATGTATAAATATCCGTGTTTATTTCTGTTTAAATCCTTAAACAATTGAAATTTTTAACTTATCTTAACGCAGTCCTCACTTCTCTCCACTATGAGGACAACAAGCTAACTAATGTCACATGATTGGATTGTTGATGCGTTTATCTGATCATTTAAACTCAAGCAACCACAAGTCACAGCTTATCCGCTTGACTTCTTGTTATATTAGCCCATTTATGCTCAGAACATTTTTGCATTATTTTCTTGAAAAATATTATTGAACTCTCTCAAAATGGAGTAAATATAACTCCAAAGTGGAGATACAATATATTTTGTAAGTCTCCTCCATAAAAACCAATGTTGAAAAAAACGCATCACTAGGCAGATACAATATCAGAATGGTTTATACACAGATAATGAAGAAATGATGGTGGAAAGCGATCATTAACACCTGTGAAACATTTGTATTTTAAAAACACTGATTTATTCCCACATTGCTGTTCTGTACACTTTATTATTGTTGTTTTTACACATTTTCACGTGCCGGGATGAGTGGCTCAGACGGCTGAGGTGCTAGCCTTCTGACCCCAACTTGGCAGGTTCAGTTCTGGCTCAGTCCAGTGGTATTTCATCATCATCCAGGTATTCTTCCTTATGGCAGGTCTTGTCATGGGATGAACCTCTTCCACTTTTGCCTGTCCTGCGCCAAGTTTTTCATGTCCGAATATTTCTTTCCTTTGATGTTGTCCAACATTTGATATATTTTCCTTCCTCTTCCTCGTTTGCCTTCCACCATTCCTTCTTTCAGTAAACAGTCCCTCGTCAAACAATGCCCGATCCAGTTAATTTTTCTCCTCCTAATTATTTGCAACATACTTCGTTCTTCTCCAGCTCTTCGTAATACCTCCTCATTCCTTGCCCGTTCTCCCATTTCACTTGTTCTATTCTCCTCCATACCCAAATCTCTAGTGCCTCCAATCTTCTCTCATGTTCCTTTCGCAATGTCCAAGTCTCTGCGTCATACAGCGCTATGCTCGAAATATAACAGTTAGCAAGTCTTTTCCTCAAATTTTTGTTTAGTGGCCCACAAAGTAATTTCGATTTTATCTTACAGCCTTCTTTTGCTTATGGCAATTCTTTTCTTAATTTCTGTCGTGCAATACATTGTATCTCTGATTACACTTCCCAAATACTTAAAGTTATTGACTTGCTCTATTTTTCTCCCCCTATACTAATACGACAACTTCTACCTCTTCCTCCAATTTTGGTCTTCTTCGTATTAATTCTAATTACATATTCTTCTGGTGTAATGTTGAGTTTATCTAACATTTGTGTCATTTCACGTTCGCTTTCTCCCATCACAACCATAACATCTGCAAATACGT
The DNA here is from genome assembly GCF_040414725.1 of Anabrus simplex. Classification (NCBI taxonomy): domain Eukaryota; kingdom Metazoa; phylum Arthropoda; class Insecta; order Orthoptera; family Tettigoniidae; genus Anabrus; species Anabrus simplex. The sequence continues at coordinate 259,285,153 of NC_090268.1, read as the reverse complement.
CAGTCTCGTATCGGTAGATTTACTGGCACGTAAAAGAACTTCTTCGGGACTAAATTCCGGTACATTGACGTCTCCGAAAACCGTTAAAGTAGTTAGTGGGATGTAAAGCCAATAACATTATTTGTACACATTTTCTCCCTTTCTTATATACAGCTTATTAGGTCACGAATACAGTTTGAATCTAGCAAACAGACATGAAAAGATAATAGCTTGTAAAAAACATTGTCTGGCATTAAAAAATACACACGTTTACAAACAAATGAAGTGTTCCTTCACAGGGAGTCATGTAGTTTACACCTTCACTTATTTTGTGTGAAATCTGTGGGAGCATTTTTCATGCAGGGCAACTTGACACTTCATACATCTCTGGTTTGTTTGAGAATTAAAAACAGCACATCTTGTTCTATTCCCCTGATTTTTCGAGTAATCACCAATATTATCATAACGTGCTGCACATGTTACTCTGTTCTGCACAAGTGTTCGCACTGGTCCTGGTCGTTTCCAAGCGGCAACTAATCGTTCCGTTATTTCCATTAACAACTGATTTCTGAAATCTAAAAGTTCTAATGCAGTACCATTTATTGCCATGCAAGATCTCTTGTGAAGCAGCCACGCATTTTGGACAGCAACATCGATGCCCCAAAGGAAGATGGGCCACCACCATTTTTTTAGATCTTATATTTGATCGGTAGTACGAACTGTTCTGATCCATTCGATCAGTACCGCCCATGTGAGTGTTGTAGTGTCCTACGAGTTTTGGCTGCGGTATTTGTATTTTCTTTGGTACTAGTGGCGTCATAAATATGTCAACTACATCTGCGTGGTCAAAAAACAGCATTCTCCTCCTGCTCTAACTCCTGATATATGTCTACAATCGAATTTACGTAAAGCTGTCTGCAAAGAGAGAGAGAATTGAATTGAATTGAATTTATTGATCATGATTTACATGCCACTGAGACTGAAAAGCCCCTTTATGCAGCGTCTTCTTATAATACAATGCAGATTTATGAAAACAGTAACTACATTTTTATAATATTAAAGTATTAAACTAAAACAAGAAACTAAAAAAAAAATAAATGAAAATACAGATACCAAATCCAGTAAGGTTAAGACATACATTATATAATAAGTAAGAAAGTAAATCATTAAGCCCTTCTGTTATTCTGGACTACATGGGTTTAAAGAATATAAAGCTAAAGCAGAGAAACAATTTTCTTCGAAATATACATATTCCTGATTGTTCGACACAAGAATGCCTGATCTCAGCCTCTTGCGTACTCCTCCAGAAAGATAGATGTTAAGAACTGCTTTAGTTGGGTACAGTTAGTGTTACTTGCGAAACGGTGAAGATTAAAGACGTTAAAGATACGTGATGCAGTGCAAACAAAGGATTTGTTAAATTTAGTGGTACGATGAAGGGGAATTTGAAGGGTGGTTTTTGTAAACCTATTATCTCTGTTATGTACCGACTCCATAGGTTTAAATGCATTATAAAGGTAGGATGGTGTCTTCAGTTTGAGAATTTTCTGCGTAGCAACAGCTACTGAGATTTCCCGACGTTCATGGAGTTCATGGAGAGAGAGCGATCAGTGGAAAATGATTTTACATGTGCCCAGTATTGCGAAAACGCAACATCGAAAGTTTTACAATCCTGTCAGATGTATTATATAAGAGAGGAGTACCATGCTCTCAAGAATTATTGTTTGGCATATACTTAATATGAACAGATAACGTGTTTAATCATGGAAATCGAAGGCAAAACTGACCTTTTATCAGCCATGTGTCACAGATGTATTTGACAGAAGGTTAGAGACTGTTCACGCTGCCACCAAACCGACAAGGAAGAGGTCATTATCATGGCATTATGATTCTTCAGTTGTTTCTGTCAATTCCGGCAAAAATGTTTCCATTGTTGAGTTTGAATTGTACCAGCAACATTTGAAAAAGGGAAACACTGCACAGTGTTGCGAAAACGCACCACTGGGCGTATATGGGTTGGCATGTTTCTAAAGCATACCCCTCTTAAAATATAATAGTGAAAACTGTGATTCATTGCGTACAATACAAAAATAGTTTTAGATAAACTCTTTGTTGTATCCGAACAATGTACGTATTCCTTTCTTCTCTCTACTCTGAGGACTTCATTAGGATAACTTCCATTTTTTTAAAATCATTTAAACAGAAATGAACATAAATAGCCTATATACATTTCTAAATATTTTGAGTTCGATTTGATAGAGAAATGATGCTCTTTCAAGAACGAAACCTGTCATTCTATTATAATTAAGTTGTCCATTCTTCAAGTATGATTCTGATACCATATGTTCTCCTTTGCAGGTAGCTTGTAAATTTATTCATTAAAAATTAGTTTCACCAGACTGAAGAACCTAACAGTTACGTATAAATTGACCTAGATGGTCACAGTTAAAATTCCCTGTTATATTTCAGTCGTATGTATACTGCAAATACTCGTCTAACCACGAAGCTATACCACTCTCGATACGGTAACGGTCTCTTGACACATTATGTGATGTTTAGCTGTATCTCCTGTCTTTAACCGTCAGCCATTCACCTCTTCTAAAATTATCCTTAAAGTACAGTACATATCTTACATAAAATAGTTTAAGGTCATCCATGGACAACGTTTACGCAATCCATTTACACAATCCACCAGATCTTCTATCTCTCAAACTTAGTCCCTTTTCTTTTACTCCCTCCAGATGTTAAGTCTGTGAGTTCTCCTTTGTCGCTCTTTAACCGAGATGTCGTGTGACTTGACAAGTTTCTCTGGTGCATCCGTCATTCACGCAATTTTCTTCCTAAAGGGTGTGTTTTTCTTTATGATTCCCTCCTGGATCCCCACTTCTTCCAAGTCCTTGTGAACTTCCTTAAGCCATAAAAGTTGTCCTTCCATTTTTATTGTAGATTAAGTATCCTGTGTGGCAGTATCTTTGGAGTAATCCTCTTAATGTGCCCATAAAATGATAGTCTTCTTTTCCTGACAGTAGTTGTTATCTTCTCAACTTTTTCATAAAGTTCTCGATTCGGTCTCAGTCGGAACATGGGTTGTGAATCTAGTGACTTCTTTCGACCTAAGATTTCCCTAAGGAATCTCCTTTCCCTTCTGTATAGTTTATTACACTTGTTAATACTCATCATCACCATCATTATCATCATCATGAATAGGTATATAGCATATGGTACAGGTATGAGGCGTTGACATGTTGATATACAACGGGTGAACTCAACAAATGTACATTTTTGGGAAAAGACATTTGAGATTATTGCAATCGAGCGTAATCAAGAAAAAATAATACGCAAATGATATGCCATTTGTTAGATGAAATTCTTTGTTCCAAAAACGTACAATTTAATCATGTTGTATTACCTGTACTCTATACTTTAAGGACAAATAACAACGTCAAAACACTGGTTATAGCCAGCCAAACCTTCTTCTATTAAAAAAATAAAAAATAAAAATACAGACGCTGTAGACTTAGAGTCTACGCTAGAGTTACTTACGTGAAACGTGTATCGTGTATTATAATTAGAGAACTAATAAACAAATTGAATTTTTCACATTCATTCATTTAAATTTTCTATGCCACTCACAGCTAAATTGTCTTTATAGTAATCGTTCAGTTGATACAAACCACACTAAATGTGGCCACCTATTTCATTTGTACTCATCATCAAGAACAAAGTCGGCTTACCCAACTGTCTCATCATTGCAAACAGGCCCTTCTTACGACTCGTCCAATAAGGAACTGAATTGGGAATGGATTTTAGAAACAAAAGAGTCATTTCTATACGCTGATTCAAGAACGGACGACTTTCAATTATTCGTCGAGTAATATCTTCAGTGTTCCGATGTCATCGGAACGTAGTATATATGCCTTCTTTTGCATACTATACGTCCGACTCGTTGGTTGAATAGTCAGCGTACTGGCCTTCGGTTCAGAGGGTCCTGGGTTCGATTCTTGGCCGGATCGGAGATTTTAATCTTCATTGGTTAATTCTAATGGCTCGGGGCTGGGTGTTTGTGCTGTCCCCAACATTCCTGCAGTTCATACACCACACATAACACTATCCTCCACCACAATAACACGCAGTTACCTACACATGGCAGATGCCGCCCACCCTTATCGGAGGGTCTGCCTTACAGGGGCTGCACCCGGCTAGAAATAGCCACACGAAATTAAAAGAACATATTGTATAGTCTCATAATTTTCATGGTCATGTTAAATAGATGATCGGATATCTCCGTTATGATCACTGCGACGTATATCACTGATGGCCATCATGTATGGAGATAGGAGACATGCCGAGGACAACTTTCTGCACACACATCATACATAATGTTTAATGAAACTGAATGTTAACTTGGAGCGATATCTAAACAGCTTTCCCCGTTACGGATGACATTATGTTGCCTGGTATTCATAACTTAAACGAATAATCGGACCATAATATTATAAAAAAGATCAAGGGGAGAAGATTCTAATTCTAGGCATACTCACTCAGCCGTTAAAATGTAATTTTCCAAGCCCTCATTAGTGTATAATGCTTTATGGCTGTAAGCCGTGAGCGATAGTATTTTTTTAATTCAGAACCAAACTAAGCAGAATCTGAAATATGGCAGAATGAACAATAAATAGATAATAAACGAATTTTATGACCAAATTGAAAAAAATTAATTTATTTTGCACTGAAGTAAATGGCTTGTAGATCCCTTTCAGTTGATACAATCCAACGCGAAGGAAAAGAGCTACTAACTTTTTGATTAGTGATGCTCAGGGGAGGGCTATTATTTTTAGTATTCTCAACTCAAAGTGAGCAAGTCCCAGACAGAAAGAAGATGATTTTTTTTTCTAGTGGCTTTACGTCGCACCGACACATATAGGTCTTATGGCGACGATGGGTTAGGAAAGGCCTAGGTGTTAGAAGGAAGCAACCGTGGCCTTAATTAAGGTGTGAAAATGGGAAACCACGGAAAACCATCTTCAGGGCTGCCGACAGTGGGATTCGAATCCATTATCTCCCGGATGCAAGTTCACAGCCGCGCGCCCCTAACCGCACGGCCAACTCGCCCGGTAGAGTTGAAAATTAAGCAATGGAGTAATGACTTGCTCTTCTTTACATACATACATACATACATACATACATACATATACGTACATATATACAAAGTGTTTCGAAAATTTTTGCTGAGTGACACTATAATATGAAAAGGTAATCAGAAGTTACGAACAAAATACCTTTAGCCGTCTTCACAGTACTCTCACTGCCAACATTACACTTTTGGTAACGCGTATACAGCTGCCGGAAACTGGCAGCGAAGGCGTCTTTTGTAATCGATCGAAGTGGGCCTACTGATGTCACACGTCTTTGAATGTCCGGTATGTCAGCACAATGTGTACTTTTCAGGATTTCCTTGAGGCGGAGAAACAAAAATAAGTCTGCAGACACCAGATTCGGGCAGTACGGTGGCAGTACGCGCCGCTTAGCTAAGGAGTTTGTTGGGGCGTGGGTTGGCGACCACGGGGCCCTTAGCCGAGTCCTGACATTGCTCCCACTTACTTGTGCCAGGTTACTCACTTTCATCTATACTGTCCGACCTCCCTTGATCAACTCTTGTTCTTTTCTGACTCCGACGGTATTAGAGCATTCGAGGCCTAAGGGTTATTTTATTTTTACGCCCTTTGTGGCTCTTGCCGTTCTTTGTCCGGTGCTTTAATTTTCGAAGTGTCGGACCCCTTCCTTTCTTTTCTATCCCTGACCCTCTGTGGGTAGGGGATGCAGTTGAAAATACACCCATGGTATCCCCTGCCTGTCGTAAGTGGCGACTAAAGGGGCGACCAAGGGATGATTGAATTAGAGCCATTAGACTACTTATAATTAGTACTATCACGCGAGGGACACCAATGGTCGCATTTATTGCCAGTAGTACCACTATGTTAGGTACTCAATAGGTTTGTGATTGTAGCAACACTGGGTGGTTCACCTTGGGTTTGCAGTAACTGTGATTAGTATCACTATATGCGGAACACCAGAAAAACATCACGGGATAGTACGAGTCCCTATGATTAGTACACCTATGTGAGGAAAACCATGGTTTTGCGTTGCCTATGAGTGGCGCCATTGTGCAAGAAACACCATAGGTCTGCGTTAGCTGTGCGACGTACATTACTTGTTAGTAGTACCATATGTGTGAAACACCGTGAGTTAACGCTACTTGTGATTAGTATCGCTACATGAAAAATACCATGGTTCTACTTTACTGGCGATAACTGTCATTATGAGGGGACGTTGGTGTGGATTTTGGATCCCTTTAGACAACAAGCATCATGGATTTAGGATTGTGATTTGGAAGCAGTCCCTTGTTCAGTATATACTACTGTTTTAAGATAGTTTCTGAGTTGGATCCACTGATTGTTTTGAGCTCATAATCATTGTTCGTTGTCGTATTTTTTAATTATAGTCAGTGGATTGATTTTGGAATTATTTTTAACTTTCAGTATTGTGAGTTGAATCCGCTGATTATTTTAAATTCATATGCACCCATTCATTCTTCATCATCACGTTTTGAACTGTGGTCATTGGATGAATTTTGGACTTTTAAATTGTCATTACATTTTGTCTCATTCCGTACCATTAGGGGCCGATGACCTAGATGTTAGACCCCTTTAAACAACAAGCATCATCATCAAGCTAAGAAGTTGCGCACATGGATGGCGTGGAGGAGACTCAACCTTCTAGTCCTGTACAACTTTGACCGAATACGCTGGATGCTTAAGAGTAACCGTTTGAAAACGTTCTCGTAGAATGTGAGTTGACAGTTTGACCTTCCGGAACGAATTCCTGGTGGATCATGTCATTGTTGTCAAAAAAGGCGATCAGCAGTGTTTGGATTCTGGACTTTTGGAACTAACTCATTTTGGGGGTGTGGAGAACCCGGTGAATCCCATGCCGTTGATGGTTGCTTGGTCTCCGGATTGAACTGATAGCACCAGCTCTCATCGCCTCTGATATCCTTGTCAAAGACAGTCGCCGATTTTGTGGCACCATCTGTCGTACTTGTTCGATGTTTCCTGCTTGTTGGCGATCGACCCGGACGTAGCGCATCATCAAGAGTTTCCTGTCCATCCCGAAAGTGTTTGAACCAGTCGTAAACGCTTTTCTGCGAACGGCTTCTGTTGCAAGGCACATGCTACTTCGTCTTGGTTACCCGTCTCAAGTTTGAACAATGCACGCCGCTAATACATACATACATACATACAGAGTGTTTCTAAACTTTTTGGTGAACGACACCATAATATGAAAAGAAAATCAGAAGTTACGAAAAAATACCTATAGTCGCCTTCACAGTACTGTGGGTAGGGGATGCAGATGAAAAATACACCCATGGTATCCCCTGCGTGTCGTAAGAAGTGACTAAAATGGGCGACCAATGGATGCTTGAGGTGTGTTGGTCTATTGCACTATTACACGAGTCTTCACACGTATAACGTTCGACTGGTCGCAGCAGACTAACCTGCTTCAGCCCTGAGTTCAACGCTACGTGGCGCTTCTCGAGATGTCTCTCCATTCACATGCGCATGAACGCAGTGTTACCAAAGGTTGCCATTAGAATATCGGTCCATTAGCCGTACATCTTTTCAAACACACCTTGTACATCTTCATTATGAACTGTTATGCCTTTCAGAGGCCAGTCTGCAAACCTCTGTCAGCTTGCATTTTGGAAATAATGGGTTCGAATCACACTGTCGACAGCCCTGAAGATTGTTTTCCATGATTTCCTATTTTCACACCAGGCAAATTCTGGGCCTATACCTTAATTAGGGCTACGGCCGCTTCCTTCCCAATCCTAGCTCTTTTCTATCCCATCGTCACCATAAGACCTATTTGTGTCGGTGCGACGTAAAGAAAATTGAAGAAACCACCCTAGGTAACCTATCCTTCTGCATTCACCTCGCATGATCCCATCAGCGAGTCCGTTTTATGCGTATCGCTTCATCCATCAAGTTCATTCTTAATTTAGCCTTCATCTCTCCATTCCGAGTACTCTGCTGCCATTGTTCCAACCTGTTTTTACCAGCGAATATTCTCGCTACTCTAATGTCTTTTATTCCTAACTTATGAGCAAGATATGCTGAGTCCACCCAGCTATCCCTCCCGTACAGCAAAGTTGGTCTGAAAACAGACTGTTGTAAAGATAGTTTCATCTAGGAGGTGACTTCTTTCTTACATAATACTGTTGATCGCAACTGCAAACTCACTGTATTAGCTTTGCTGCATCTTGATTCAATCTCATTTACTATACTACCATCCTTGGAGATTACACATCGTAAGTACTTGAAATCATCTGCCTGGTCCAGTTGTGTATTTCCAACTTGACGTTCAATTCTCTTGGGTTTCTTTCCTACTGACATCAATTTAGTCTTGAAAACACTAATTTTTATATCATATTCACTGCACATATTTCCAAGTTCCAAGTACAAGCTTTCAGCACAGTCAGCCATTAAGACCCAAGTCGACGGTATAGACCAAACTACTTATTATATTTCCACCTATCCGAATGCCTCCTTGCCACTTATAACCTTTCAATAGACGATCGATATAAACTGTTACGGGGATACCCGTGGAGCAGAAAGAGGTTAAAGAAGGTGCCGGGGTAAATGGGTCTATCTACAATATCAAAATTAATTTAAAACTTGAACTGAAGGTTATATATCTTTTACAACTTCAAACTTAACAATTTTTCATAATAATGAAACATCAGGTACATTGACAATCTTGAAACAAGTCTAGGAAAATACAAGATTAGTGAACTTTACAGATCCTGGGTTTCAAGCCCCTCGCTTTACAATTTTTTTTTTTGCTAGTTGTTTTACGTCGCACCGACACAGATGGGTCTTACGGCGACGATGGGACAGGAAAGGGCTAGGAGCTGGAAGGAAGCGGCCGTGGCCTTAATTAAGGTACAGCCCCAGCATTTGCCTGGTGTGAAAATGGGAAACCACGGAAAACCATTTTCAGGGCTGCCGACAGTGGGGTTCGAACCTACTATCTCCCGAATACTGGATACTGGCCGCACTTAAGCGACTGCAGCTATCGAGCTCGGTGCTTTACAATTCCTGAGCTTCTAGCTCAAATTTACAAAAAGAGCACAAATTTATTCAAGGGCAGAAATCCCCTAATTCAACGGGCACTCGCTCCCAAAATACAATTTCTAGCTATTAATCTTACAAAAACTTTGAAAAAGGGCAAACAGGCTCTCAGTTCCTTACTGCCTATTCAAGGCAACATTACACCAATCTCTGGTCTCTCAAAACACCATTTACAAATTGAACTTACTTTTACAGGGGTATTTAATACACAACCTATTGGGCCTTCATGGAAAAAGAACAGGTTAGATAACTGGCCCAAACACAAAATTAATGGAGGCGTACACTGCGCTCCGGATAATGAAATATAAAAACCTATAGGGCTCTCGGCCGAAGGAACAGGGGCTAATCCCAAGCTACTTGAGGTGGCCCGTATGGAAATAACTGTAATATATTACAGGGAAAAAACAAGGTTGCTAAATTGCAGGCACCTCAAACCAAGATGAAGGGGAGCTCGAGAGGGTAACTCACTCTCTATCCCCGATTTACAGTTAAAGACTTTAGGAAATTTTACATTAGCCGAAAGAAAAGTTACATTTTAGAAAAGTATGGTTACATAATTAAAGAGTCGGACCTTCCCCTCGAATTAAACTGCATAGGTAGCAACAAAGAATGATTTTATGTGGCCATTACCTTATAGATGTTCTGCTGACCGAAGAAAGAAGCGGCCCCGCTTCCTGCCTTAACACACACACTCAGAAAGACGACGATCAGTTGCCAAGGAAACATGAAAAGCCGCAGTTTATAAACCCCCAGGGAAGGTTCGAGATCATTCAAGACCAATCAGGACACACCCTCTTAATTTTTATTGGTTAACACAAAGTGAACAAGAAATTCGGGATTGGTTGAAAATTAATTACAAAATTACATGATTGGCTAGATTCAAAACTGGCGGAAAGAAAAGGAATTATTGCCAACCCAAAAATAAATGAACATAGATCAGTTATGGAAAACTTAGAAATACAAAACTTCTTTAAGTTATAAGTTCTTCCATCTTGAACCAGAGTGCATGATCATAGTTTTTAGTAGTGTCATCTGTAGAAAAATGTCCGAACTTCTTGATGTATAGCAAACAAAACAATGAGAAATTCAAACAGTTTAGGAAACTACCCAGTAACAAAATTATTTAAATCTTCAGTAGTGACATCTTCTGATTAAAGTTCTAAATTCATGCTGTATCAGTTTCCACTTTTGTTCGATAGAGGAGTTTATTAAGGCGCAGATTTTGAATGTGCGGAGTAGAGGTGTACCTCCTGGTACATAAACAATGAACAACAGAGGTGAAAGGTTACAGCCTTATCTTACCCCTGTAAGTCTACGAATCAAGAACTCATTTTACCATCAATTCTCACCGCAGCCCAATTGTCAACATAAATGCCTTTGATTGCTTTCAATAACCTACCCTTAATTCCATAATTCCTGTGTACGGCGATCATATTTTCCCTCGATACTCTATAATATGCCTTCTCTAGATTTACGAAACATGAACATAACTGTCTATTCTTCTCGCAAAACTTTTCAGTTACCTGGCGCATACTGCAAAATCTGATCCCGGCAGGTTTTCTGCTGTGGTCTGAACAGAAGAAGACGAAGAAGAAGAAGAAGAAGAAGAAGAAGAAGAAGAAGAAGAAGAAGAAAAGCAATAATAACATTCGCTAAACCCTAATATTGGCACAGAGTCGTATCGATTGGAGAGAGGAAAATGACTTAACACTGCACTACTACTACTACTACTACTGCTACTACTACTAATAATAATAAACGTTTTCATTCCTCCCCTGAAGGGGGAGGCGGGCCTCTTAGACGGTTACGCCGTCTTTCAGGCCGGGAGATTTGTTATGGTGAAGGAGATGTGCGGAGAAGGTGAGGGGGGTGGGCGGCCGTGGCCTATACTACGAACTCTCCCGGCATTCGCCTTAGTGCAGGAGAACGGAAAACCTCGGAAAACCATTCTCAGGACAGCCGACGGTTGGGGCCAGCCATGAGGTCCAGCCCTGTCCCGTCTCCCTAATGCAGAGGCGTAGAGCCACGGTAGAGTCGTCGCCACCTCTCCTCTGCTCGGTTGGCCGGTGGTTAGAGTACAGATCTCTTGGACCACGGACCAGCCGTGGCCACTTAAGGAGCGAAACCCAAGGGCCGAAACCCACTCTGCATCTACCGACCTAACACTGCATTAGGTGCGTCCTAAAAGTAGCATTCCCCGAAAACCGTAAAAGTAGTTAGTGGGACGTAAAGCAAATAATATTATTAAAAGTAGCATCAATAGTCGCGCGGTATCTAAGAGATGCATCAATTCAGTCCACCTACATAAACCCTATATAATTTGTGGAAAATAGACATCAACATAAAATACACTTTAAGGTTTATTTACAACATATCCATTGAAATATTGAGAAAGGACACTGACATATTTGAAACAATTAAAATAATTTTCTGATTGTTCCCTCACAGTCTTCAGGATCATGATATCGTAATGTCACGGATTAGTCAAACAACTAATTGAAAACAATACAAATCATTTTCATGTTCATTTTCAATTTCAAAAGCTCTCGAGCTGCAAGCACTAGCAGAAACAATAATGTAGTTCACAGCAAACCAAACTCATAACCGATAATCATGTCCGGCTTCATGGTAAATGGTTAGCGTGCTGGCCTTTGGTCACAGGGGTCCCGGGTTCGATTCCAGGCGAGGTCGAGTATTTTAACCATCTTTGGTTAATTTTGCTGGCAAGGGGGCTGGGTGCATGTGTCGTCTTCATCATCATTTCATCCTCATCACGACGCGCACGTCGCCTACGGGTGTCAAATCAAAAAACTTGCACCTGGCGAGCCGAACCTGTCCTTGGGCACTCCCGGCACTAAAAGCCATCTGTAACGCATGCCCAGCTGTATTTTTCTGCTAAAAGAAACCAAAGTCTCTCTCTCTCTCTCTCTCTGTAATACACTGACTGACAGAGCAAATGCAACACCAAGGAGGAGTGGTTCGAAAGGGATGAAAGTTGGGGAAAAAACAGAGACGGCACGGACGAATAATTGATGTTTATTTCAAACCGATATGCAGGTTACACAATGCGCACGGCATCGACTCAGTAGGATGTAGGACCACCGCGAGCGGCGATGCATGCAGAAACACGTCGAGGTACGGAGTCAATAAGAGTGCGGATGGTGTCCTGAGGGATGGTTCTCCATTCTCTGTCAACCATTTGCCACAGATGGTCGTCCGTACGAGGCTGGGGCAGAGTTTGCAAACGGCGTCCAATGAGATCCCACACGTGTTCGATTGGTGAGAGATCTGGAGAGTACGCTGGCCACGGAAGCATCTGTACACCTCGTAGAGCCTGTTGGGAGATGCGAGCAGTGTGTGGGCGGGCATTATCCTGCTGAAACAGAGCATTGGGCAGCCCCTGAAGGTACGGGAGTGCCACCGGCCGCAGCACATGCTGCACGTAGCGGTGGGCATTTAACGTGCCTTGAATACGCACTAGAGGTGACGTGGAATCATACGCAATAGCGCCCCAAACCATGATGCCGCGTTGTCTAGCGGTAGGGCGCTCCACAGTTACTGCCGGATTTGACCTTTCTCCACGCCGACGCCACACTCGTCTGCGGTGACTATCACTGACAGAACAGAAGCGTGACTCATCGGAGAACACGACGTTCCGCCATTCCCTCATCCAAGTCGCTCTAGCCCGGCACCATGCCAGGCGTGCACGTCTATGCTGTGGAGTCAATGGTAGTCTTCTGAGCGGACGCCGGGAGTGCAGGCCTCCTTTAACCTTTCGACGGGAAATTGTTCTGGTCGATATTGGAACAGCCAGGGTGTCTTGCACATGCTGAAGAATGGCGGTTGACGTGGCGTGCGGGGCTGCCACCGCTTGGCGGCGGATGCGCCGATCCTCGCGTGCTGACGTCACTCGGGCTGCACCTGGACCCCTCGCACGTGCCACATGTCCCTGCGCCAACCATCTTCGCCACAGGCGCTGCACCGTGGACACATCCCTATGGGTATCGGCTGCGATTTGACGAAGCGACCAACCTGCCCTTCTCAGCCCGATCACCATACCCCTCGTAAAGTCGTCTGTCTGCTGGAAATGCCTCCGTTGACGGCGGCCTGGCATTCTTAGCTATACACGTGTCCTGTGGCACACGACAACACGTTCTACAATGACTGTCGGCTGAGAAATCACGGTACGAAGTGGGCCATTCGCCAACGCCGTGTCCCATTTATCGTTCGCTACGTGCGCAGCACAGCGGCGCATTTCACATCATGAGCATACCTCAGTGACGTCAGTCTACCCTGCAATTGGCATAAAGTTCTGACCACTCCTTCTTGGTGTTGCATTTGCTCTGTCAGTCAGTGTATGTTTACGCAAAGCACACTGATTTTCTACTACTTCACTGTAGAAAATTGTAAATAGGAATAGTACCTTGGATCTACTGAGAGTAACGTATGAAAAGTGCTGTATATGGTAAATGCAAATATATTTGCATGGTTTTATGATCAACCACGGCCTTATGCTCTATAAAACAAAAGATTCAACTCGTTCACTATTAGGAAACTAACTAGAAGTATACCCGTTATATATAATAATCAGTGACTGTAATGAGTTAAAATATCTGGCTTTCTGTGCTTTGTTTATCAGCTGCGTAGTCTCACTGGTGCAAACGCATATGCAATATACTTATATAGTTTTTTGACCTGTTAAAAGAACGAGTTTGCAAATTGCCACTGTTAATCTAGCTATCATTAGCTAGGAGATCTACAGTTTTACGTATAATTCGAACCACAAGGCTATTAATTTTTATTTTTTAAAATCTCGCGAACAGATTCAAATCGTGATCAACCTTTAAAGGAAGGACTGAGAAACATTCGTTAAAATGGATGTTTACAACTTTTGTGCACATTTAATCATTAACATTACGAGCGATTTGGTTTATTATGTAATAATAATAATAATAATAATAATAATAATAATAATAATAATAATAATAATCCACAACAGGGTGCCTCAAATATTCCTTACAAAGAGTAATGGAAAATGAAAAATTATATTATACTGGGATCGCATGATACAAACAGGTACAACTACTTCCCACAATAGACCAGACATAACATTAACAGACAAAAAGAACCACCACGCATATATCTCATTGACATCACTATCCCGACATCACTATATAGAGAGAAGATTGACAAATATACTCCTCAGGTTATGGAAGTGTCCGCATCTGTGGAGTAGTTGTTAGTGTGATTACCTACCACCCCCCCCCCCCGGAGGCCCGGGTTCGATTCCCGGCTCTGCCACGAAATTTGAAAAGTGCTATGAGGGCTGGAACGGGGTCCACTCAGCCTCGGGAGGTCAACTGAGTAGAGGTGGGTTCGATTCCCCCTCAGCCATCCTGGAAGTGGTTTTCCGTGGTTTCCCACTTCCCCTCCAGGCAAATGCCGGGATGGTTCCTAATTTAAGGCCACGGCCGCTTCCTTCCCAATTCCTTGCCTATCCCTTCCAAGGTTCCCATCCCCCCGCAGGGCCCCTGTTCAGCATAGCAGGTGAGGCCGCCTGGGCGAGGTACTGGTCATCCTCCCCAGTTGTATACCCCGACCCAGAGTCCGAAGCTCCAGGACACTGCCCTTGAGGCGGTAGAGGTGGGATCCCTCGCTGAGTCCGAGGGAAAAACCAACCCTGGAGGGTAAGCAGATTAAGAAAGAAAGAAAGAATAATTCCCAGAAAATTCACAGGTGCTAAAGCTCCCCATCTACACTTACAGTATGGCACAAAAACCTGCAATTTTGAAGACCTGCAACATTATTAAGACAATACGGACCATAAATAGTAAATAATAATGTTATTTGCTTTACGTCCCACTAACTACTTTTTAAGGTCTTCGGAGACGCCGAGGTGCCGGAATTTAGTCCCGCAGGAGTTCTTTAACGTGCCAGTAAATCTACCGACACGGGGCTGTCGTATTTGAGCACCTTCAAATACCACCGGACTGAGCCAGGATCGAACCTGCCAAGTTGGGGTTAGAAGGCCAGCGCCTTAACCGTCTGAGCCACTCAGCCCGGCGGACCATAAATAGACGAGGCTGCAACGTCTATAGCGAAGAGAAAAATGAAGACGTATATTGTAAATTTATGTAAATATGTACATTATGATTAAGTTATATTTTTATTTTTATACTTAATGCATCGAAACACAACCTACAGTATATTACCAACTATAAAGTTCTAAAATGAAAGGGTAATAATAATAATAATAATAATAATAATAATAATAATAATAATAATAATAATAATAATAATAATAATAATAATAATAATAATAATAATAATAATAATAATAATAAAATAATACACGTAAAAAAATAATAATAATAATAATAATAATCAAAAGTTATCTCCGTACAGGCCATGAAGGCCCTTGGAGGGTTGGAAGGTAAAGGCTTCCACTACCCGTAACCTCTGAACTTAATGGGGGTAAAGTGGTTAGCTCTACGCCCGGCCGTCTTTGCCCCCAGGAATTTTCTTTGTTTTTACTAGTGGCGTTACGTCGTACCGACACAGATAGGTCTTATGGCGACGATGGGACAGGAATGGCCTAGGAGTTGGAAGAAAGCGGCCGTGGACTTAATTAAGGTAGAGCCCCAGCATTTGCTTGGTGTGAAAATGGAAAACCATCTTCAGGGCTGCCGACAGTGGGATTCGAACCCATTATCTCCCGGATGCAAGCTCACAGCCGCCGCGCCTCTAACCACACGGCCAACTCTCCCGGTCCCCCAGGAATTAACCTGATACTCATTTTTGGTGTAGGATGAGTGAATCTCAGGGCCATGTGCACCTCCGGATGTGGAAATCTCGTTTCTTAAATTTTTCGACTTCCTGACGGGGATTCAACCCACATCCTTCCGGGCGAACCGCCTCGGCCAGGCAGCCCTATAATAATAATAATAATAATAATAATAATAATAATAATAATAATAATAATAATAATAATTCCAGGTCAGAAATTTAGTAACCGGTCGAAAAGTACGTAACTCTCAATAACATCATAAGGTTAACAATTTCCTGTTTGTATAGTTTCCGATCGACAAGTATCTTCCAAGCTTGGATACAGAGTCATTACGTTTAGGTTTGAGGCTATTAACTTACATAGCCGATGTTATCAACTGTCTATGCGTTCATTGCTATTTTATGCTCGGGAACTGTTTAAGTTGTTAGAGACACTGGGTACTATATATTTTCTAGCATGTGTGGACGTGATTAGCTCAGTGGCTTAGCTGCTGGCTTCTCGTCCGAAAGGCTGAGGTTCAAATCCCACTCGATCCCAGGATAAAACTTTAATCTAAATGTCACTCTGTGTCATGAAGGACATCCGGTCTGAAAACTTGGCTCAAACTAAAATGTGCACGGTGGCTCCAGCGATCTCAGAAATAATTAGGATATGGACGTTTTTATGTGAATGTTGATATTTGAAATTAGAATAGATTTGTATTGATTGAGTCAGCTCCGTGATATAGGCCTAGTGTTTCTGTCTCGTTCCTGGTGGCCTGGGTTCGATCCTCAGTTTGTCTGAGGATCATAATATTGTAGTCAATGGAATAGAGCGGCGTTCATTCTGTCTCGTGAAGACAAGTGAGGCAGTGAATCCGGTCAGGAAGGCCAAGTAATACATTCTCTCACGCTGGCTGTATGGCACTCAATTATCTGCTGGCAAAACTGACTGGACAGTTGTCATCTTGGCAGGTCCAAACCTTTAGTGGGCACTTTAGTTTTAGTATTTAAGAGTAAGAGGCAAATTAAAACGGAGGATGGTTGAAAAAGTATACATTACCTCTCATTTTGAATACAGTATCTCCTCATAGCAAGTGAGACGGCACGTAACTTACAGCTATGGAAGCCAATGAATTCGTTGTTCACTGCTGGCAGTCGAATTATTGATACTATTCTTAATGTAGTTAGAAATTGGCACGGGACCTACACTGTTTCATGTTCATGCAGGTCTGACCTGCTCTCCAGAAATACGTGACTGGAACGCCAATCTCGATCATCAACAGGTGGTTTTGAATTTGCTCGAACTGTAAGTGTACTTCTTTCTCCACTGAAATGGATCAAGTGTAATTTCCTTGATATTTGTAAATACTATGATTCTGAATGAGGGACACTTCTATGGATGTTGAGGTATAATAATAATAATAATAATAATAATAATAATAATAATAATAATAATAATAATAATAATAATAATAATAGTAATAATAATAATAATAATAATCAGTGCCGTTTTCTAAAACAATTTTAAGGGTTACTTGTAGTTCCAACTCGATAAAATATCAGCACCTTATATTTATGTATTAGAAATGCAATAGTCCGCCTCTGTGGCGTAGTGGTTAGTATGATTAGCTGCCACCCCCGGAGGCCCGGGTTCGCTTCCCGACTCTGCCACGAAATTTGAAAAGTGGTACGATTGCTGGAACGGGGTCCACTCAGCCTCGGGAAGTCAACTGAGTAGAGGTGGGTTCGATTCCCACCTCAGCCATCCTGGACGCTTGGTCCCGTTTCCCTTTTACGGGATCGAGGATGTACCATGTTCTCATATTCATTAAACTCATTTTCATCGTCTGATAATTCTGATTAACTATAGGAACTTAACAGCGCAACAAATTAATGACGAGGAACTCCTGCAAATCCACTGACCCCATTTGGCAAGTGTTTATGATCTAATAACGATAAACATGGTTAATGGTGGTTATGTGAATCTCTTAACATTAAAAGGCAAGTTCATTACTTCAATCTTCTTCCATAGGAAGCTTAATTTTAGTAGTGTGGAGCTAATATGGATTTTGTGAAGATATCCAACGAGTAGTCATCATCGTCATCATCATCATCATCATGAATTCCTTCCAGCGAGCCGTGATGGATATTTTTGAACGATGTACCTCCATTTATAACGGTTTTTGTATGTTTCTTCTTCCTTTCTCTAGGACATCCCGACGTGTAGAGCACTGGCGAAATTAAGATACTTTCAACGTGTTTGCAAATTATAATATTTCACTTTTTATTAGAGTCATAAATCCGGTCTACTTCTTTCGTCCTCAGTTTCAGCTTCATGCATAGTAGAATTACAAAATATTTCATGTATTGATTTTCACCAGGACAAAAAACAAAAACTATTCATATGACCCTGCCCAGAAACACACAAGTTTTGACATGGATGACAGAGCAATGCATCGGTCAAAGTAGGCCTTCGATGCGTATCAAATACGTTCAAAAGAGGTCCGTGCGTGTGTATTATTTTACTGTTAGTGCTGGTAATGAAGCGATTTCTCCTGAGGGCCTTTTGCGCACAGTTTCATTCAATGGCCTCGGGAGCGTTCTAATGGAACTCTAAACTGCATTTATAGAATTTCAAAATAATTGCTAGTTATACCTTTCCACTGTAGGGTATAGCTATTTGGATGCCTGGGGTCTGGATTCGAGGCCATCGTGAGGATGTTTTTCTACATAACGTCACCTAAGAAGCAATAAATCGTATCTCACAATGCCCTCCCTGTCCATTATTTTCCTTAAGACTGGTCACGCCTCCCAGGCCCGTATGGATATGAGAACAATTTCCGTCCTGTTCATTTTTGTATGCCTGTGTTACAAATTTCTATTACCTTCAATGGTTTCAAAGAATTTCCACGCATCTGGTAACACTTTTGGTGTCATAACTCTTTTGACAGGATAGAAGGATGACAAAAATGGATAACGACACATCAGAAGTAAAAGAGAAAGTGATAATATTAGAACACAGAGGACGTAGGCTCTGGTTCAGTTATGACACTGTCGCACTTGTAATGTGATCTTATGCGATCGCATTGAACGCTGACTTTGAATGGTACGCGGTATGTTGATCTGCTCGGAGACCATCTCCACCCATTTTTGGCCTTCCAGCGCCCAAACGGTTCTGCGGTGTTACAAGGTGATAACGCGTGTCATACAATCAATTCCTTCGCAACGCTGATCTTCGTTCCCCCATTTTCTAATCGCCCATATTATGTGGGAAATTTTTCAATATTGAACGCTTCCCTTTTTTCCGACATCTTCACAGCGATGATTGCCTTGACTATTTAACAGACACACTGACTTGAAATCTACGATCTACCGAAAAGAAGAGTTTGAAAATAAGCTTTACATTATTTCAGGAATCTCCAAACGCGTAGCAAAACAAAAATCAACATTGGACGTTATAGTCGACACATTTCTCCGAAAATGTAATAAAAACACACCGTCGTATGTGATGTGTTGTAATACGCGATGTCAGTCTCGATCGAGTAAGCAGTGTGAACGGATGTGCTGAGTGCTGAAGTATGGGGATAGCGCTAGAAGTTTATCGAGTGAGGATTGGAAGTTGGCAGTGCAGCAGAAAGAAGAAATCGGAATCGAGTATGAGGATGAAGGGTGAGAAAATAGGGAAGATGGCAGGGCTGCTGGTGGCGGTGGTGCTGATAGTAGAGATAGGCCCCTAAACCCAGGGCCAGACCCAATTGATGCCTTAGGGTAGGAAGAGATTGAGGCGTTAAAAGACGTAGTGAAGGAAGCGTGTCAGATAGACCAATTAAAGGAAATGATAAGAGATCATTCCAAGGAGTTAAAGGACTTAAGACAGTGCGTTAAGAATGAGGTGGATGAGGTGAATGAAAAAGTGGGGAGAAATGAGCGGAGATGGAGGAAATGCGAAATAAAGTTCAGATGCTGGAGGGGGAGGTGGCGAAACTCAAAGAGAGAAGTTGCGGATGGGAACCAGGAACGAAGGAGGAAGAATATTTTTTTATACGATGCTGAAGAAGATGCGAAAGAAGATAGTTTATAAGGTGGTGGAGATGGTACAGAATAGAATGAAGATCAGTTTTAGTGAGGAGGACATTGATGAGGTTCAGAGAGTGGAAAGAGTGAATGGTAAAGGTGGGAGACCAATTAAGCTTGCACTGATATTTAATAAGCGATGATGCATTAAGTGATTTTTTAAATACACCGTTTATATAGAATTTAGACGGGACCGTCAGATTTCGCCGTTATATCCAATATTTCACTAAAAGCGATGTCACAATAAATGGTTTCGACCGTAGTTATGTTCCTTCCATAATAGTAATATTTCCCAATTGTAGTGTAGGTGACAAAGTTAAGCGCTCGTGTCGCCAGGATGGAGTTCCCCGCTGAGTGCAATTAGTGGAGAGAAATGCGAACTACGCTTGAATTGAATTTCAAAGGGTAACGTTATGCAACCCACTCGGCAAATGTTTGGAATCAATTGCTACAAGAGAACGGGGAAATAGCTTTTGAGTTCAGTCCAGATGAGGAATTCACACACCACACGCTTTTCCAGGCCATATATTATGTAAGGAGACAGCTGCTACCTTCCCAGTGCTGGCCCTTTCCTATCCCAACGTTGATGAACACTTTACTGTGTTAGTATGATGTCGAACAGCTATGAAAATACAATCTATTATTGGGCTCACTGAAATACTGTATACCCGTCATGTTCTGGTACACAGTTTTCGTCAAAGGGAAGCTGTAGTAATTGCCAGTATAGTTAATTAAATGATATTGAGAATAATTAGCAAGTAATTTAGTACAATCACCAGTATAAAACAAACTTCTAAGACACCTTCTTTGTGTAAAATGTTTAACAATTACCTGCGAGATACATCTCCTCTTACAAAAAGTAATAGGCTGAATATTTCTATATCCCCAAGAACAAATACCATAATTAAAGAAGCACGTTATAATACAGAGTTGTCGGCTGGTTAATAATGCTATTGGTTTTATGTCCCGCTAACTACTTTTGTGCTTTTCAGAGACGCCGAGGTGCCGGAATATTGTCCCGGAGGAGTTATTTACCGTGCTTTTAAATCTACTGACACAAGGCTCACGTATCTGAGGGGCCGATGACCTTCGATGTTAGGCCCCTTAAAACAACAAGCAGCATCACAAGCGTATATGAGCACCTTCAGATACCAACGGACTGACTCTGGATCGAACCCACCAAGTTGAGTCCACAAAGCCTGCTCTTCCGTCTCTTCCGCCGTAACTACTCAATTGCTGTACTGTGTCTACTGGTGTGTTTAGTTTGGACTACACAGATTTCAATGAAACTTGGACGAATTATCTTAAATTTAATGGTAATAATAATCTTGCACTAAAATCAACGAACGTGTCATAATGACTTTTATTCTTCCTGTCCTTTCCAAAATTTAGGGTAGGTACATTGTGTGGATTTACCCCAGTTTTACGGTCGGATGCACTTCCTGATTCCACTCTTATGTGAAGGGATGCAATCACTATTACGTGTTTCTGAGGTAGTTGGTAGTGTGGTGTGTTGTGTGTAGATGAAATGTATCGAGAAGAGCACGCACACCCAATCTCCGAGCGTGAGGATTAAACATACGCAGTTAAAATCCCTGGCGCGGCCGGGAATAGAACCCAGGACTCTCTGAAACAAAGGCCACTCCACTGACTAATCACTGAAGAACCCGGAAAATGTTAGTGTTTGGCCTATAATCAATTGCTGAAAAATACCTGGGTGGCTCGGAGAAGTTAGCTGACTATGACGTAAAATATCCATAATACGTATTATACAATATACCGATCGTTCTATGTTAAAGCTATGTAAAACACTTGACACCGAAATGAAAATATTGACAATACGAACAGAATTTCGCGCTCTACAAACGTACTTTACTTGTACATGCAGGAATATATCAAAATGCTAGGGTTTTAATACTTCTGAATCGATTGTAATATAAACTACAATATTATGTAGTATGGAACATTCGCCATCTCTAATTAATATAATCTTTGCTCAATAAAAACGAAGACACAGGCGGATTCCTTTTTTTTATGACGGTTTTCGGAGACCCTGAGGTGCTGGAATTTCGTCTGGCAGGAGTTCATTTACGTGCCAGTAAATCTACTGATACGAGGCTGACGTATTTGAGCATCTTCATATACCACCGGACTGAGCCAAGATCGAATCTGCTAAATTGGGGTCAGAAGGCCAGCGCCTCAACCGTTTGAGACACTCATTCCGGCTGCCTTAATTGATCATCCTACGAAATTTCATTGCAATGGATGCCTTCAATACACCAAGTTCCGTTTATTTATTTATTTATTTATTTATTTATTTATTTATTTATTTATTTATTTATTTATTTATTAACGCCTTGTTTTGTATGGCGTGGCTCAGACTGCAGAGGCTGATTCATTCAAACCATAATATACATTTCTCATTTATCTTACCTTCTAAACCAGGGCCGTTCAGGGTGCATGCATCAGTGCATTGCGCAGTGCACGCTGCAAAAGACGACATCGCTTGGTTGACCAGAGTGCAGACGCCAACTCCTCTATTTGGAGCAATAGCGCTGTCCCTCTCTTTCCCTATGCCTGTCTCGCTCGCTCCGCTTGTCTCTCTCTTCCTCACTTGCTCCATAGAGACCCAAATCCGAGCCGAGTTGAGCCGAGTTGAGCCGAGCTTAGCCGAGTCGCCCCGAAACGACGCGCTGGTCCGAGCTGAACCGAGTGGGACTGATGCACTGTGCACAGGACCTCTGCGCCTCAGTTTGCACGCGTGAGATTTCGGGCGTTTGAGAGGCCCTGGTCTAAACCATACTACAGTTTGGTAATTTATTATAAATTGTTTGGAAAAGCTTATCATCTCGTTCCTATGGTTAATATCTTATTATCTTACGATATGTGCTATGGACGACGTTCGTACTATATGTAAATAATGCTTGCAACACATTGCTTTAAAAACCAGTGATCTAGGAATGTCTCTTAACCAAAAGATTAGTGTTTTAAGTACGTAAATATTACCTTACGACAGCATGACTGTTACCATTTAGAGTGTGATGCCCTAATTGGGATCCTGCCAAGTTTCATTGCAATTAGTCTGAACGAACACAAACAGATCTCGCGGAAACCTCAAACAACCGTTGTCTGACCAGCATATCAATTGAGTTATTGTCTATTTTATTGTTGTTATTATTATATTACCGGGCAAGTTGGCCTTGCGGTTAGAGGCGCGCGGTCGTGAGGTTGCATCCGGGAGATAGTGGGTTCGAATCCCACTGTCGGCAGCCCTGAATATGGTTTTCCATGGTTTCCCATTTTCACACCAGGAAAATGTTGGGGCTGTACCTTAATTCCAGGCCTTTTCTATCCCATCGTCGCCATAAGACCTATCTATGTCGGTGCGTCGTAAAGCCACTAGCAAAAAAATGTGTTGTTATTGCTTCATAAATCCGGCACGTGAGGTATGTTTGAACCGTGCTTGTTAACCTGTATTTCTATGGTGTCTGTGTATTCACTTTTCGTTTATTAGAGTTTAGGTTGGGTACGAAGCAGCTTTGGTCTGTATAATAGGTACCATCCAAAAGTCCTTCTGTAGTTCAAGTTAAAAACCCACCGAAAACCACTCCTAGATGAATGAGAATAGGCTTTAAACTCATCTACCTTCACAGTGTATATTTAGCGATTCTATTGCACCTGATTATACTTTTTCATTCGAGGCATGTTTTGGAAAAGGGGTTGACTAGGAAGGTATAATGTGATGAGCCAAAGTACAGTTGTACACTGGTCACCAATTAAAGAGTCCGGTGTAAAAACGGGGTGGCTGCACGTTTTGGTCCAAATCATGTTTTATGATTTCTTACAGTGTTAAAATCGTGGGATCTTTTGGTGCAAGAACGATGTCGCTCCAACCATTAGTTAGTGCTTTACGGTGCGATGGGAGCTAACCCACTGTTTGACTGCGTGCTGAAAGGATGCGGCTCGTGGAGCTACATTGTTTTATGTTCTGAACGACCTTCCAAGTTTGGTGACGGTATGGGCGAATTCATGTGATCAAACATCGACTTCCTGAATCAGAAAATAGTTTCCTCCCATGTGATCAAAGTTATGGTCTGGTAGAGAAGGAGGAAAGGAAATTGAAACATGTGTACTTGCCATCATAGTAGCGAGACTTGTTAGCTAACACCTCCAGGTAATTCAATGTAATCGATGCAACTCAAAATATATCTCTCAATTTCAAGAAACATTTCGCACAGAAGTTCCTGGAAGTAGTCAGGAACAAGTCCAAAGAGCCGTTCAAAGTAACAAAATCCCGGATCTTTGAATGCAGTGTAAGCCACGAGGGTGAAGTATACTGCAGTCCAACGGTACCACGTCTTATCACCCAATCATTCCATTTGGAACATCCAGGCAACAATGAGCTTCCATTCCGACAGAGAGACTGTACATATTATTATTATTTTCTGTAGTTGCTAAATGTCTTTATTTGTTGGTAGTAATGAAAAACGCTCCCCGCGGGATTGTGAAAGCCGGGTTCCATTTTGATTGACAGTAGTTTACTCGTTTTATCACCTGGCTTCCCACGCTGCCTTTAAGAAGTCTGCCTGCACTGTACAACCCCAGCATTTGCCACTTGCATTCGGAATACAGTGAGTTCAAACCCCACCATCGGTAAGAAGCATTTTCACATCGGGCAAGTGTGGGAGTCGAACCTTAATTAACGCCACGCCCACACCTCCTCATTCTTAGCCTTCTCCTCTTTCAGCGTCGCTGAAAACCTGCACGAGTTAGTTTGACGTTAGACGTATAACAAAAGTAAATGTTCCATACTATTTTTATTTTGGTTTGGTTTGGTTTGTATTTTTTGAATTCTTCAAGGATGATCGGAGATGCGCGTGGAGTGCCATCAAAATAACAATAAAAAGCTTGTCAAGCTGTGGCTGCAGCAAGTTCCTCATTTCCTCTCATCGACTGCGAAATCACTTCAACATAGTTCTATCATAAATATTGCTATTTGCCTACTGAGGTATACATTTTTACTGCCTTTATGACTGGCTGCTTCGTGATGATTGGCAACAAATTACAAAGGCAGACGGTGAAGCTTGCGCTCGAGGTGTTCCGCACACGGTTAGCACAATGTCACTCTGTCTCATGCAAATAGCAGCTCTGTACGTTGTATATTTTATTTGCACATCACAGCGTAAAATGTGCTGTCTGTCTGGAAGCATTGAAATTAGGTCAGTAAACTACGTTGTCTAATGTTATCCTGAAGTACTATACAAACCCACAGAACATCGGCTCTCGTAAAGCTGTTAAGGACGAGTACACACTACTAATATTACAAATGAAACTGAAGTTCATGTACGGTTTAACACAAAGTTATTTTATGCCAAGCATTTGTAACATACGCGTAACGCACCTCCGTCACAGAGCGGTAATGTGCTAGTCTTTAGCCTGAGGTATCCCGGGTTGAATTTTGGGCCGTGCTGACGAACTTCAATCGCAAATGGTTAATTCTTAAGGTTCAGGGACTGGACGTTTGTGATGTTGTACTTCTCTCATTCTCCCATTCAACAAGTTTCTCCACTATACTTACACTTATATCTTACACGGCAAACACAGCCATCTTCCACGGAGTTTATATCTAGGAAGGACTGAACCCAGGCTTAGAACAGCTACACGTATGAGGTAAGGCTTTTTGCGGATGATTTTATTCTGTATAGAGTAATAAATAAGTTACAAGATTGTGAGCAACTGCAACATGACTTCGATAATGTTGTGAGATGGACAGCAGTCAGTGGTATGATGATAAACGGGGTTGAAAGTCAGGTTGTGAGTTTCACAAATAGGAAAAGTCCTCTCAGTTTTAATTACTGCGTTGATGGGGTGAAAGTTCCTTTTGGGGATCATTGTAAGTATCTAGGTGTTAATATAAGGAAAGATCTTCATTGGGGTAATCACATAAATGGGATTGTAAATAAAGGATACAGATCTCTGCACATGGTTATGAGAGTGTTTAGGGGTTGTAGTAAGGATGTAAAGGAAAGGGCACTTAAGTCGCTGGTAAGACCCCAACTAGAGTATGGTTCCAGTGTATGGGACCCTCACCAGGATTATTTGATTCAAGAACTGGAAAAAAAATCAAAAGAGAGGCAGGTCGACTTGTTCTGGGTAATTTCCGACAAAAGAGTAGCGTTACAAAAATGATGCAAAGTTTGGGCTGGGAAGAACTGGGAGAAAGAAGACGAGCTGCTCGACCAAGTGGTATGTTCCAAGCTGTCAGCGGAGAGATGGCGTGGAATGACATTAGTAGACGAATAAGTTTGGGTGGCGTCTTTAAAAGTAGGAAGGATCACAATATGAAGGTAAAGTTGGAATTCAAGAGGAAAAATTGGGGCAAATATTCGTTTATAGGAAGGGGAGTTAGGGATTGGAATAACTTATCAAGGAAAATGTTCAACAATTTCCCAATCTCTTTGAAATCATTTAAGAAAAGGCTAGGAAAACAACAGATAGGGAATCTGCCACGTGGGCGATTGCCCTAAATGCAGATCAGTATTGATTGATATTTTATTGATTGACACATAATGCATACACAGGAATTTTACATTGAAATAATGTCCATTGTTCCTTCACGGGATAATTTTTATCCGTACCCTTCGATTATATTCCTCCAACGCTACGATCCTGATCGACCCCAATGGCGCAGTCAGTTAATCGCTGTCTTTCTGTTTCTAAGTTTGCAAATTCAATCCCGGCTAACGTTGTTGAGACTTAAGGATGTTTATATAAGACAACTTCGTACTGTTCTCTTCTGTCACGTTAAATACTTTTAATGCATGAATTAAAAAGGCCCTATATCTTCCTCAAAATAAATTTAGCCATAAAAACCTCACACGCCTCTCGTCTTCCAACTACACTTTCGTGTTCCAGACGGTAAATTTCTTACCATTCTCCATGGAGTACATAGCAAATTTTCACATATGACCTATTTAATATCGGACTACTGCAGGCCTTTAAAATGTAGATTTGTAGTAGAATGTTGAAGATCTCATGGGAAAATCGTCACGAATGAAGAGGCATTCTATCGTGATAAATAATGCACCGAAGTGACATGCACAGTCTGATACAACAGTTCATAAAAGACAGTGGACTTGGGTGGGATAGATTACCCTTGGCGTGGAACGTTGGAAAGTGGTTCGACATCCACGATACGTCAATTCTGACACGAGAAACGCGAAATAGGAATCATTTCTCTATGGTAGTTGCCAGCCTTGTATGAGGAGAAAACATCAAAAGGAGGATGATGTCGCGTTAGCATATGAAGGTTTACAGTGTTTAAGATGAGTTATTTACTTGTGTCAGAAGCGTTACAGAATCTTTATGGCAAATACAAAGGCGTACAAAGAATTAACTTAAATATTGAACAAATGTAGAGAAATAAACCGAGAAAATAAACAGAAGATATTTGTACTCATAGGAAAGAAAGGAAAATAGAAAGTATTCTGCAAATACCTACAGTCATTGGAAACACCGAGTGATTGTTAAGACATTATATTATGCTCTGCTGCTTCTGGATTTAATTCGATGTATTTCTGGTGTGTAACCATGTAATGTCTGTAGCACATTTTCCTCGAATTTCTTTTTCTTTCTTTCTTTCTTTCTTTCTTTCTTTCTTTCTTTCTTTCTTTCTTTCTTTCTTTCTTTCTTTCTTTTTTCTTTCTTTATTTCCTTCCTTCTGCATATGCAGCCGTATTTTGGCGTATGTCCGAAAGCACAATGTATGTATGTTGGGTATACAGCCCGAAGGCTGGTTGGATCCTCAACAGTTTCACCATTAGCTGTCATAGATGGCCTAGGTGTCACTGAAGGGGCGTACAACGGAAATGAGGAGTGAGGTAGTTTCCCGTTGCTTTCCTCACTGAGCCAGAAGTTGCTATTGCACATCAGTCTGCCAAGCCCACTGAAATGCGTGCACCAACCTACCCTATGAGCGACATTTTCACACCATTCATAGCAGAGACTGGCTGCATAAGGAATGGCATTACTAGCGTCACTCATACCTCAGCCACTTTCATACTGTCAAAGCCAAGAATAAGACTGAGACAAGTCAATGAAAGTAACAATTTTATTCTAGCCAATACCAGAAGACATAGTGCACTGTAAACACTACATCTTGCCAGCAAAGGCATGAAAGCACAATACCTGGCAAACAATGGAACTTTTCTATAGTTTCTCTCCACTTCTCGTTTATACACTATTATAGAATCTTTAAGACATCGTTGAAATAATTGTAATCGTCTGGAATCAGCTGTCTGTGCAAGTATTTAGGCTTGAGATTACTTACACCAGCAGTATATCAATTTCGACTTTTATTTTTATTCTGACAGATGGAAGAAAAACGAGAACTCTGCTGGGCGACCGATGGTTGAGTTTCAGTTAATTTTGTCTGGTTAATACCAAGTCACCAGAGATATGTCACGTGCGAACATATTTCCAAATGGAATGCCGAATGTGCTTTATGCGCCCTTCAAAATTCCGACTGATTCTGTGGAATTTAAACGCGTGATCCAGTGATCCGCAGGTGGACACGTTACCATAGGCTCACAGAGGAAATTATAAATACAATGGTCTAGTATTTGAAAACTGCTTGGAATGTACTTAAATGCTGGTCGTAATAGACCCTTAGACAATATCTAAAGTAACAATAGTTTCCTACAATATTATTCTCGAGCGAATAACACATTATTTTTCCAGTAAATTCTTTGCTTGGAATTCTAACAATAAAGAAAATAAACAGTGTGTAATTTACGTCATCAGGTTCATACTTTCATTAAATGAATGGAATTATGTTTAATTAAACACATTCTCTTCGGTGTTTTCACATGAAGTTTGCCGCATAATTCCCCGTAATGCTCAGAGCCTTCTAAGCGCTCATAGCACTGAAAACCATGGGGAGTTATATTTATATCTGCTCCGGTAATTAAGGGCGCACCCTACACTCGTTAAAACTACCGAGCTTTTAATAACACAAGGTCACAAGGAATATTTTGAATTGATACCTGGGTATTCTGTGAATAACACGGGCATAACTGAATTATATTTATAAACATATTATTATTATTATTATTATTATTATTATTATTATTCTTATTATTATTATTATCTAGTTTGAAAGGCATGAATTACATTTTCAAACAAATTTAACAATTTTAACGTGTGATATTTGCAGGTAAGAATATCTTCTTGCATTTCCACGTTTTCACTTTTTATAAAGTGGACATCTAACTATCAACATAGAAGGGTATTTGAGAAATAATAAAACCAAAAGCAAAGTCATCTCCGTATAGGACATGAAGGCCCTGGGAGGGGTAGAAAGTAAAAGCTTCCACTATCCCTAACCTCGGCATTTGGCGAGCTAGAGTGGGTAGCTTTATGCCCGACCGCCTTTGGAATTAACTTGATACTCTTCTTTGGCGTACACTAGGCTGAGTGAACCTTGGGATTTTGAGCAACTCCAGAAGAGCCAATTCTTAAATGTTTCGACTTCATGACGATTTGAGAAATGATGCTCAACTGAAATTGACAAGTGAGTTAAATTTGTTATTGTTTGAACATTTTAATCCATATTTATATTCACCACAATATATGTAAACACATTTGCATATTATAACAGTTCTCCATTCTTTCCTTTCTCATTAACCCAGAGGATGGTGAACAGAATTTTCGTACGTCATTTCTGTATCGTTGGTGATCCCCTTGAAAACACAGTAAGGAGGTCCTCCAGTGATGTTATCCATGAAAGCAATTCTGGGCTTTCGTTTCCTCGTTCTATGAGTGTTAGGAACAACTGAGAACATTTTATTACATATGCTACCATCTTGACTCTTCTTTCTATAGATTGTAGGAAATTTATTTTTTCACCTATTCTCTGTAAACATTGTCATGTTTTTAACTCTCTCAGTCCAAGGGACTTTAAACATTTCAAACGATCTAATATTACATTGTTTTACTTTCTTAGGTGTCCAAGTTTCTGAAGCATATGAAGTAACACTCCATGTAAAGGTTTTCACGAATATTATCCTGCTCTTTATGACAATGTCGCCGATGTTACCCATAGGCACCTTATCATAGAAGTTTGGTTCCCAAGAACAATTATTACTGCTATATACTTTCCACACTTTCCAGGAGGATTTAACTTCTTCAAGTCTTTTTCCATCTAGTTCTGCATTTTGACCTCATTCTCTCACATATTTCATCACCTTTCATTTTTATCACATTGCATTTTTTCTTCAAGTTTAGTTTTTGTGATTCTAAAGTCTTTTGCAGATCTGTTTCACTTTAAACAACCAAAGCGAAGAAATATGCAAATCTGATCATACTAAAGAAGTTTTCGTTAATTTTTATTCCATCTCGTGAAATTCCTTCATAGCCTCTTCAATATACAGACTGAATAAGGCTGGTGAGAGTCCACACCTTTGTCTATCCTCTCTGATCTTACTCGGCAGTTGTTATTTACATATACGAGCTGTTTGCTTTTTGTAAAAATGATATATTACGCTTCTGTCTCCGTAATCCACTTTTTGGAGCTTGAAATACGATATCACAGTTCACATTACCTTTGTATATGAATGTAATCATGATCGTTTTGTTTATTTGCAAAAATGAAATGGCATATGGCTTTTAGTGCCGGGAGTGTCCGGAGACAAGTTCGGCTCGCCAGGTGAAGGTCTTTTGATTTGACTCTCGTCGGTGACCTGCGCGTCGTGAAGATGAAGACGACACATACAGTACACCCAGCCCCCGTGCCAGCGAAATTAACCAATTAAGGTTAAAATTCCCGACGCTGCCGGGAATCGAACCCGGGACCCCTGCGACCAAAGGCCAGCACGCTAACCACTTAGCCATAGATCTGGACGTTTACTTTGAGGTGATTTTCAATTATCAGACGCATACTCTGGCTTCTCTTGTTCCTTTGCCTTTTCTGAAACCATACTGGTCATCTGGAATCCACACTTTTACATTTCATTTTATCCTACGGCATATTATTGTTTTAAGTATCCTGGACGCATGTGACCTGATACTCAGGGGCATATGTTCTTCACGTTTCTGTTCACATTTTCTTTTAGGAATGGCTATTAGAAGAGTTTGTTCGAAGTCCCTCTGTATTTACCCTTTTCCTTTAACGCCTATGTACTGAAATGTTTCCCCAGTAACATATTTTGATAAGAAACTATTCTTTGGACTTAACACTGGACGAAACTCAAGAAAACCTGAGACTGAGGACCACTTATAAATAAATAAATAAATAAATAAATAAATAAATAAATAAATAAATAAATAAATAAATAAATAAATAAATAAATAAATAAATAAATAAATAAATAAATAAATAAATAAATAAATAAATAAATAAATAAATAAATAAACAAATCAATCAATCAATCAATAAATGCACATAGTCAACCAGATGCATCATATATAATTATGTTGTAAATAAAGACTGTATTTTTCTAGGGACTAAATTCACATTTCACCAAGTACTGAAAGGAACAAAGAATCACGATTCTGAAATTCGTACTTAAAGTAGAATTATTCGATGAGATGGAGTTTTTGTTAATGAAAGTTGCTTAGTTGTTGCATTCAGAATATAGAAACAAAGCGAAGGACGATTTTTTTAAATTATCAGAACCCCAAAATTGCAGAGTAAATGCTTACAAAAACAATAAGTTAATTATATTTCATTTCTGGGTGATTCATCAATAATTGCAAATCTGTATTCTCAACCTACGCGTAACAAGAATGGCCTACACTGAAGTTATCGTAAACAATGTTCCGGGACTTCCATTATATGTCGGACTGTATTTTTATAGGTGAGGAAAGTGGCGCATGCTTGCGGACCCCCTGCAGAGGTCAGCTTAACAACGGAGTTTTATAATTATTATATTCTGGTTAGCCTTTATAGGATATATCGTCGACGCCTGTATTAATTAAAGTTCCCCTTATGCAAACTACCACTGATTAATGAAATAGAAAGAAATACAAGGCATATTTCTCAAGGAAAATATTTTTAAAGTAAGTGATACTCCTCGCTGATAAATAAGGAATTTAATTTAGGAAGTAATGCATCACTGTAGGAAAGAGCACCATATTATTTCAGAATTTTATATACGTATTTATACGTTTCATAATTTGATAGTAATTTGTGGTCATAAACTTTCCAGTACCGTACCTTTTTTTTTTTTCATTTCATTTCACCAAATGCCTTACTCTATCATTTGAACTCTGTTAGTGGATAACAGCAGAGTTACGAATCGAAAGGTCTTCAATAGGAACAACAACCATACATTCTCCTCTGAAAAGTGTTATTCTCTCATATTTATAAGCTGTCCGGATCCATGGCCAAAAGGTTAGCGTGGTGGCCTTTGGTTCAGTGTACCCCGGCTTGATTCCTGGCCAGGTCGGTGATTTTCACCTTCATTGGTTGATTCCGACGGCTCGGTGTGTGTGCCGCCTTCTACAATTCATCATCCATAGGGCTCTATCCTCAAAGTAGGGCAGGTTGCCTATACGGTCTCAGCTCGAAAGATCTGCACCAGGCCACACGCTATTATTACTTTTATAAGTTGAAGAATTTGTTTTCACAAAATAATGTGTAATATAATGTGGGCAACGAAATTGAATAAAGAGTTATAAGAATACCTGTTGAAGTTGTTTGCTTAAACTAGACGTTATGTAACATGTATTTCTTGGCGCTGTCTCTTCTTTGAATCCCTCGCGTTGTCAATGTTTCTGTCGTCTGCATCTGTTTCGTGAATAACTGTCTACATGTCTGCAAATACAGACAAACAAACAAGTAGTAAAAAAACGATACCGTGGAAATGGCAAGAAAGTGTTTATCTTGTTGAAAGAGTGGACCAACATCATTACATAAATGTGGACATGTTTTCTAGATATATGATTCAAAGGTAAAGAATATACGCTATATTTTATATTAACTTTATCGGGTTTCATTTATAAAAAATTATCCGGCTCCATAGCTAAATGGTTAGCGTGCTGGCCTTTGGTCCAGAGGGTCCCGGGTGTGATTCCCGGCCGGGTCGGGGATTTTAACCTTAATTGGTTAATTCCAATGGCTCGGGGGCTGGGTGTGTGTGGCGTTTTCAGAATTAGAAATCATCCTAGGTAGGGCCTTCATCTTCACAGATTTTGCAGGTCGCCTAATAGACGGTCTACGAGAAAAACACCCGCACAAGGCCTCTCCGGAGGCCATGCACCATTGTTATGATGCAAAATTTTGGAATAATAATTTATTTTATGAAAACGTAGATCCTATTATCATAAAATATACAGCACAGGAAGGCTACAGATTCCATTTCCAGTATGGTTGGTTACAAACCTTGAATGATATTAGTCTTTTAAAGTAATGATTTTTAAGATAACAACAACAGAAATAATATTCGGCGTTGGCAAAAATAAAGGTGAAATTCTTAACGTTTCGCAGAGAACTTTGCTTAGCGTCTTCAGAAGAAAATCTCGTATGTTCACGAGCAATACTTCTCTAATAAGGAAGCGTTTTGGATTTAAAAATGATTTACCGTTGGGCTACAGTAAGTGGTATAGTTGGGGACAAAACATGACGGCCTCAGTTCCTAGAAGCGAGCTGGAAGCCAGTAATCAATCACACCCTGCACCCTGCTGAGTTAACGAGTTCTAAGTGATCCTTGTTTGTTTTGGAGAGGCTGCCAAACCACTTTCTTCCTCACTATCTGTAGTATTTACCCTTTCTTCGTGTAGAGTGCAGTAGCCGATTTGGTAACTCTGGCTGTAGTAGAGGTAGCAAATCCTATAAGTCGCTAATAGACACCGAGCTGCCGCTGGAAAGTAGTGGTGTGAGGCGAGGCCGTCATGATTTGTCCCCAACTATACTCTCGTTCGTCAGTAGATGGCTCACGGCGCTAGCCTTCCGAGCTCCAATTAAGATGTTTCTTGTTCCATCGTAAGTGCGTGCGAAGTAAACAGCAAGGTCATCAGACGAATCAGGTACGAATGTGGTAGAATAAATAAATAAAAATAAAATAAAATGAAGTGTAAAGAAAGAGTGGCGGGATAGAATACTAGAATATAGCTGAAGATGGAAAGGAAAGTGTGTAGAAAAACGATAAAAATGAGTGTGATTGGGGCGATGAGGAAAGAAGGATGTACTCCAACGAGTTTGAAGACACTGAAGTGAAAACGAGTACGAATACTACAGTAACATATGTATACAGGTTATGAAAGTATGACCCATAGCCTGGGGTGAACCATCTAGTGATGCAGAGAGTACGAATTTGGAAAACACCGAAGCAAAATAACAAGCGAAAGAACCAAACCAAACCAAAATCCATGGCGGAACAGCCCCGTAGGGCCTTGACCTACCAAGTGACCACTGCTCAACCTGAAGTCTTCCAGATTACGAGGTGTCGTGTGGTCAGCTCGACGAATCCTCATGGGCGTTATTCTTGGTTCTCTAGACCGCGGTCGCTATCTCACCGTCAGATAGCTTCTCAATTGTAATCGCGTAGACTGAGTGGACCTCGAAACAACCCTCAGATCCAGGTAAAAATCCCTGTCCTGGCCGGGAATCGATCCCGATGCCTCCGGGTAAGAGGCAAGCACGCTACCCCTACACCGCGGGGCCGGCATAGTGAAAACACAGCGAAGCTATTGCTGACTTTTATGGCTGGTTAAGACGGATATTTTGTTGGTGTTCCGTGATACGAGTACCAATTGATCGGCATATTTAACCAATGAATACCTTGTCGCAAGTACAGGGAATTTTGTACAACCCAGGGGACAATCATTTCTCCTCGCTTTTACATAAACTGTAAGCAATTGTTGTGACTGTGCCAAACACTTTTTTTTCATTGTGCTTGCGGAGGAACTTGGCAATTCGATCGATGGTACTGTGGATGATAGGAAGGTAAGTAGTTCCTTTTAGTCTTTCATTCTGTGAGTTTTTCTTAGCCGTTCCTCTGGAATGTAAGGCTCTGTGAATCGGTACATCATTGTAACCATTGCCTTTTGACTTTGAGTGTGTCCATCTCCTCCTGGATTTTTGATGGCTCACAAATTCTTTTAGCCCTTGTGGTGAGAGTAGTGGGAACGCCCTATTTTTGTGCTGGATTGTGGTGAAAATCTCCATAGAGGTAACGATTTGTGTGGGTAGGCTTACGATAGACGGTGTGTCCTAAGGAGCTGCCCGCGGTTTCTTTCTTACTAGAACATGCAAGGAAGGAATGCATCCGCCCGAATCCATCTCAATAGTGAATTTAATTAATAGGTGAAGTTTTTCAGGACCTTGTGCCCAGGCCACAACTGTATCGTCAATATACCTCCACCAAATCATCGGTTTGACGGGCGCCGAAGCAATAGCATTCTCCTGAACATACTCCATAAAGAAATTAGCTACTACACCGAAAGTGGACTTCCCATAGCCACACCATCCGTCTGTTCGTAAAATTGCTCATTCCACAAGAAATAGCTGGAAGTCTAGCAGTGGCAAAGTAGAAAACATATGCTCAGTGAGAGGTATGACCGAGTCAATCGGCACTTTAGAGAACAAGGTCTTCACTTCTGAACTTACCTGAGGTGCGTTGGATTGAAGGGTTATGGTTGACAACTTATTAACGATATATGATTCAGTACGTCCTACATGCACATTTTCTCTCTTCAGATATCTTTTTATTTACATACTTATTACAACGTTTCACGTTCTTACTTATCCGTACAGCAATCGGAATAACTGTTCCATTTTGAATATCTATATAAATAAAGTTTTAGAGGTCCGCTGTATGTAGTTTTGTTTATTTAGCCAATTTTTCAGATATTTATCCACTTTAGCGGCTGGATAGATGTCGACCAAATTAAATATTTCAAGTAGACTCATCCAGGAGCATGTTTTGATGTGCGTATGATTTAAAACCACGGAGCACACTGGGAGATTACAGGAAGATCATACGAGTTATTTAATATTTTCTCGTACACTATTGATTTTCTGTGAAATCTGTAGACTATATATGAAATATCCCTCCTTTTGAAATATTTTTAAAAATCTAAATGGTGCCGGGCTGTATGGCTCAGACGGTTGATGCGCTGGCATTCTGACCCCAACTTGGCAGGTTCGATCCTGGCTCAGTCTGGTCGTATTTGAAGGTGATCAAATACGTCAGTCCCGTGTCGGTAGATTTATCGGTACGTAAAAGAACTCCCGCGGGACAAAATCCGACACCTCGGTGTCTTCGAAAACCGCTATAGTAGTTAGTGGGACCTAAAGCCAGTAACATTTTTACTATTTAATATCTACATAATTTCGCTTACTCTTCAAATGATGGAGAGAAGTACTATTTTCTGCGGGTCTCATGCTCTGCATTGAGTGACGGACACCCTCTCGGACCGACAACGAACCTACCGGTTACCATGGTAACGTCTCTAGCTGCTTTTCAGCAGGGAAGTGACGTAATGCCATTTTCGTCATCATTCCTCTAAACTCGTGGTCGTTTAATGGGTAGAAGGCGAGAGAGACATCAGGCTGCCATTCTGCGGGATATTTGCGGAATACCGTTGGAGGTTACAATCGTCTTCGAATAGTACTAAGGGTGGCTGTTGACATTTCAACAGTACCACGGAGTGTGGCCCGTTATTTCACACCGCAATGTGTTTTCTGGCATTTGCTGTAACGTTTACTGTATTTCTTTCCTACTTCCGTTTTCTGCTTTAATTTCTTACCTCTGCCGTGCCCGTTTCATCAGATTACGTAAGAATCTCTGCGCCTAAAATTTCTTCTCTGTTACAGTTTTCTTAAATCTGTAACTCATATCATCAGAATTTAGTCAGGGACATTTCATTTCTCCAATACATCTACATGGTATTTACTACATATTTGTCCTATCCGGCTGTCCTCAGTTATTACCCTATCTTCAATCAATGTCAACATTTTTAACTGTCTTCCTTAATTTTTCCGTATATATGTGCGTGCTAATTCCGAAACCTGGACTCTCTTTCCTTTGAGTGGCACTATCCACTATTTCTTTCGTGCATTTCCTTCGCAATCTATAATTTCGCCGATTAAATCGCACAACGTACCATTAACTGGAACGTATTTAGAGTTCGGTAGGTTGTGACACTTTTAATAGCTAGTGCCTCTTTCTATGGCGTCTATAAGCCAAGCTACCCGCGAAAAATCTTCGAGGCTGATAGTAGGTCAGGTTTAGATCGGAAAGAGAATATCATTGACAATCTAGGGCGTCTGAGTCTTTACGTCCCAATGTTTCTGAACATACCAAGGAGACGGATATTATGTGCCGCACGAGTTCATTTATGTACAGGTAGATCTACCGACACGAGATTTGCAGATTTCCAGCTTACCATGAGGAACACCTCTTCACATTCCATCGAACTGAGGCAGGGTAAAACCCACAACCGGTATTGAAATTTGGGGCTCAGCATATGCATGCGAGTGCAAGCATTTTTTTTTTTACCCAGTGTGGTATAATTTTCCAAAACTATGGCATACAGTTTTCATGAGCTTAACAATTTCTTGAACGTCCTAATTTTATCCCCCCCAAATCAAGATGGCGGACACAATTTGGCAGACAAGCCAGACAATTGAAATTGTAACCGACGGAAAAATTCCAAGATGTTCAAACGTGTAACTGTTTGTTAGCGAAAAATATCGAAACATGGAGGCAATTTTAATGACGGTGCAGACGTTCGTTTCGGGGCAATTGGTGGCTAAACGGTATGTCGTATCACAAAACAGATACCACAGTCGCGGCTCAATTTTTAGAGGTCTACAACTTTGCTCCTATGACTTTTTGTTGTATCTCGATCCCACATGGCTGAATTTCTCGATTGTAGGTGAAGTTTGTAATTTTGACACGTATATTTTATAGTGTGCAAGGAGGCCTGCCAATCTATTCAAAACTCCCATTCTCAATTGTGTTTGGCGGTAGGCAAGTATGGCTGATATATTTAAAACTCTCCAACTCGATTGTGACTGGCATTAGTAAGAGGGTCCTGTCGCTTTAATGAAAACTCCACAAATCGATTGTAAATGACAGTAGGCAAGTGAGCCGGCCGTTATAGTAGCAACTCCCGAACTCAATTGTGAATTACAGTAGGAAATGTGCCCTGCCATTATCATCAAAACACCTCAACGGGCACCTTCTTCTTCTGATTATTATTTTCTTCATGGGGCCTCTAAATATTAGTTCCTAATTAGCGTCGACCTCTAAGATCTTTTGCTACGATGTTTTTCCTTCATTCCCACCTAGATATACCTGCTCCCTTCACAAAGCTGCAGGTTGTTCTTATTGGGTCTTCTTGGAATTTTTCTCCCTCTTCACCTCGTAGTCCTAGAGTGGAGAGTCTGATTCTACCCAGCGCCTCACATTCGAAAAATATGTGTTCAGCTGATTCCTCTGCTTCATTGTATTTCCTACATATATTGTCTCTTATTACCCCAATTCTATGTAGATGTTTTTTTCAGATGGCAGTGTCCTGCCAACAGTCCTAATACGCATCTTATATTTTCTCTGCTGAGTTTCAACAGTTCTTTAATATGTTTCTTGTTTGGTCCTTTTATCAGTTCCTTTGCAAACCTGCATCCTGGAGTATATGTCCAGTTCTCCAATTGTTTCTTTTGTACCCATTTTCCTATGTAGTGTTGGGCTTGTCCACAGGAAATCCCGCATACAGGTTCTGGGCCTACAAAATGTGTTTCATCCCCTTTCCTGGCCAGTTTATCTGCCTTTTAATTTCCTTCTATACCTGCATGCACTGGTACCCATATTATTTTTACAATGTTGTACTTTGAGAGCTTCAGGAGAAGTGAATGACAATACCAGACAATTCTGGATATTATCCGGACTGCTTCTAGTGCCTTAATGGTCACTTGGCTGTCCGAAAAAATTAAAATGTTCTTATTCCTAGAGTTCATTTTCAGATTTTCTTCAAGAGATGTGATAGCTATCATTTCAGCTGGAAAGACTGTAGTGTGTCTGTCGAGGCTTGTCTGGATTGATCTCTCAGGTCTTCCCCCGTTGATCCTTTCTTCTGTGCTATCCACAGTCTTTCAGCCATCAGTCCACTACACTATATCTTCTTTTTCAGTATTCCATTTGTTGATATCCCAGTCTTCTTTTTTTATTATCTAGGTCTCAAACGGTTTTTCAGAATTGTACTTTGGTATCATATGATCAGAAGGCATGTGCAGAAGTTCCTCTGTTATTACTCTGTTAATTTTACAGTGTCCTAGATTGGGTCTTTGTGCATTCCAGCACTCTGATTGTGCCAATCTATATGAACTCATTCTAGCCTGTCCTTTTATGAAAACCGAGCTCGATAGCTGCAGTCGCTTAAGTGCGGCCAGTATCCAGTATTCGGGAGATAGTAGGTTCGAACCCCACTGTCTCCAGCCCTGAAAATGGTTTTCCGTGGTTTCCCATTTTCACACCAGGCAAATGCTGGGGCTGTACCTTAATTAACGCCACGGCCGCTTCCTTCCCACTCCTAGCCCTTCCCTGTCCCATCGTCGCCACAAGACGTATCTGTATCGGTGCGACGTAAAACAACTAGCCTTTTATGAAATTGTATAGTGATGAGAGGTCTAGTAAAGTATTCAAGGCTTCTATCGGCGTAGTTCTCATAGCCCCAGTTATGGCCATGCATGCCATTCTCTGTAGGCTATCCAATCTACTACTGACTTTTCCTTGGCTTACTTTCTGCCACCAGATGATTGCAGCATAGGCCATCAACGGTCTAAAACGGGCACCTCACATCGAAAACAACGTATGGGGGCCTCCCCAAGGTGTTTCTCGCATAACGCTAAGAAACGTGCGTTTTAATAAAATTTTACTCATTGCGTGTACAGTAATGTACGTAAGAATCCGTGTACGATGTAGAATACCGTAACTTGTTTGCAACACTAATCCACTGGCCTTCTGAGGCCAAGTCGGCAGGTTCGATCCCGACTCAATGCGGTGGTATTTGAAGGTGCTCAAATACGCCAGCCTTGTGTCCGTAGATTTACGGGCACGTTTGAACACCCCTGTGGGACAAAATTCCGGCCCCTGTGTGTCTCCGAAAACCGTATAAATAGTTAGTTGAATGTAAAAGGTGGTAGTGCGCCGGACTCTCACCGCTGGGTTCCGTGGTTTAAATCCTGGTCACTCCATGAGAGATTTTTGCTGAATAAAGCGGAGGTGGGACAGATTTTCCTCCGGGTACTACGGTTTTGCATGCCATCTTTCATTCCAGCAACACTCTCCAATATAATTTCATTTTATCTCTCAGTCATTAATCACTGCCCCAAGGGAGTGTGACAGGCTTGGAAGCATCCACAATTCCTGTCCTCGCCGCTGGATGGGAGCTTCATTCTTTCCATTCCTGATCCTGTCGAATGACTGGAAACAGGCTGTGGATTTTCATTTTTAATTTTATTACGTCAAAGACATACGTTTCGTCACACAAATAAAATTCGTAACAGTTCAGATTCGTTACACAATTACAATTCCTCATACTTATAGCGGATTTACCAAAATTTCACTACTTCTTCCACTGTGAATTTGCGGTATAGACTATTCACGATCATGAGTGATCAAATTCACTCAAATTCAATACACCCAAACCAAAAGAGGATGCCATTTACAGAAGCTGAGTATTTGTCGACTGAGAAGAAAAAATTATAGTCAATAGTATTGTTCTTTGACCACCGCCGTTTTCAAGGGATTGCCTTTGTAACTTCCCATCGACATAAGTATTTATCTCATCATCGGAAATTATAATCAAAGTAAGGAAGAAAGAATCATTCAATTCTCCGAGTAGTGGAATGTAATTTAGCGCGAACTTTATAGTAAAACTAGCTGATGTACCCGTGCTTCGCTACGGAGTTCTAGTGTACGTTGTGAGCAAGATTGTATTGCATTGCATAGCTCTTAACGTTACCCTAGAAACGCGACGGGAAAGTCACCAAAAATATTTCCTCATATGGAGACTGAGCTAGGGAATATTTACTGTAATGGTAGACCCGCTTGTATTCCATCAGTCACAATCAGGTTGAGGAGTTTTCATTATAATGGTAGACACTCACTCTCCACCTGCCTTTTTACATCCTCAGAAAGACTGTCTTAACCCCTGTGGGTAGGGGTGGTAGAACAACACCCACGGTATCGCCTGCCTGTCGTAAGAGGCGACTGAAAGGGGCTCAGGGGCTCTGTACTTTGGAACGTGGGTTGGCGACCACGGAGCCCTTAGCTGAGTCCTGATATTGCTTCCACTTACTTGTGCCAGGCTCCTCACTTTCATCTATCTTATACGACCTCCCTTGGTCAACTATTGTTCTTTTCCGACCCCGACGCTATTAGTTTTTCGAGGGCTAGGGCGTCTTTCATTGTCACGCCCTTTGTGTCCCTTGTCTTTCTTTGGCCGGTACCTTCATTTTTCGAAGTGTCGGATCCCTTCCATTTTTCTCCCTGATTAGTACTATATAGAGGATGATTGCCTAGTTGTACTTCCTCTTAAAACAGTAATCACCACCACCACCACCACCACCACCACCACCACCACCACCACCAAAGATTGTCTTAGTAGTTTTCCCAACTGAAATGAACATACATTACCACGACGTCAGTAGGAATGGCGCGATTAAAAGTAATGCTTTCATATGAAATACTCGATCAAATGAAACTCCACACATTTTCTCACTTTTAACGAACAGGACTACACTGCCGATCTAACTGTCCAAAGTTCCAGAGCTGGAATGACCAAGCCGCAGACAGCCGTGATTCGTGAACACTCTTCGTCTTTTTTCGGTGGGGAGAGGGTCGTATAGTGGAGACTCCCAGGGCAAAAACTATACCTTTTTACTAATCTGTTTCCTAGGAGTACCCGATGAGTCGGAAAATATCAATTCACTACACTGGCGGTGGAAAAATCTATCTGACTTAGAGGCAAATTTTTCCTCCAAGCCAGAGGAGAAAACCCCTCTTCACTGCTAATTTGGAATAAAATTAATGTAGATTGTAATGAAATTAAAGAGGAAGAAACTTTTCTTAAGAAATGGCTCTTTTCAGGGTTCAATCTTGAGTTATTTAGTGCATTGTGGTGCTATAATGTGGAATAGGCCAAAATTGTTATTCTAGACCAGGTCATACTACTACTACTACTACTACTACTACTACTACTACTACTACTACTACTACTACTACGAAGCCAGCCTCTGCTTTAAGTATGCACACTGCTCATTCAAAACAGCGCGTCAGAGTAGGGATCGAACAACTGGAATACTATGTTACGTACCAGCTGTATCAGAAAATGCATGAACCAGAGGAATGGCATGCTAAAGAAGAAAGTTTTCTAACTCCCCGGCTATTTCGCGCCAATATTTAGTCAGGCTATTATACTCGGTACATAGCAGTAATCCCATCTACCGGATTTGAGAGGCAGCATAAGAGACAAATAACATCACAACAAACAATAGTCAATGCAATGTTATTGTTGATCATTGTTATGCGCTTTCGATATTGTAGGCCTTCACATTTAGTTTTCTTCCGATTCTGAAATAACACTCATCATAGTCGGTACGGTAAAACTGAATAAAACATAAATGATCGGACATTGTATTCTCTGTAACTTTTGTTATGTTGTACTTTTCGATAGGACCAAAAACATCGGTATTTAAAAATTAAATTTTGGGCGCTTTCCCCTAAACTACTATTTTTTCCAGGGTGAATAAAATTATTTATAGCTTAGACTGTAGTTTTTTAGTCCCCGACTCTATATACCGATTTTCATTAAATTCTGTAAATCCATTTTCTCGTGGCATACCAACAAAAATACAAATTCATGAATATATCTGTTATCATAGCCTGTACAGCAAAAATGTATAAGACATAAATGGTCGGAAATTGAATTCTATATAACTTCGATTATGTAGTATTTATCGATACGACCATTAATAATATAAATATTTGAGAATTAAATTTTAGGTCTTCCCCTAACCTACCATTTTATTCAACGTGAATAAAATGATTTGTGGCCTACATTGTAGTGGCTCATTTTCCGACTTTGTATACCAATTTTCAATGAGATACGACCACCAATGACGTGAATATTTAAGAATTAAGTTTTAGGCTTTCCCCTAAACCACCATTTCACTCAGCGTGAGTAAAATTATTTATATCCTAGATATTAGCGACTTATTCCCCGACTTTGCATACCGATTTTCATTACATTCTCTTTAGCCGTTTTTTAGTGATGCGTGTACAGACAGACAGACAGACAGACAGACAGACAGACAGACAGACAGACAGACAGACAGACAGACAGACAGACAGACAGACAGACAGACAGACAGACAGACAGACAGACAGACAGACAGACAGACAGACAGACAGACAGACAGACAGACAGACAGACAGACAGACATTACGGAAAAGTAAAAAGTGCGTTTCCTTGTTACTATGTACATGACCGATACAGAAATAAAATTCTTTTCAAATTCTGAGCAATGTACAGACAAAACTCTTGTTATATATATAACAGAAATTGGCTATATATCTAACGGAATTATTGTTAATTTAGTTAGGAATTAAATGTGACAAATAAGATAGCCTGTGGTGAATACGTTTCTTTTACGAATTAAGTTGACCAACTATAACTAAGACGATAATAAACCGAATGTGATGAATTCCTCTAAACCCTACCAGAGGAGAAGAAACAACTTCACATTCGGGAGATAGTGGAATCGAATCCCATCGTTGGCAGTCCTGAAGATGGTTTCCCGTAGTTTCCCATTTTCACACCACGCAAATGCAGGAACTGTACTTTAATAATTAGAACCATGGTCACTTCTTTCCCAATCCTACCCGTTTCCCATGCTTGTCGACAACTGTATGGCTAGAAGTTCAATAAAAACAGTTCAAAGAACTGGCGGCGTGTTTTGAAAAGTCTCCACCCTCACAGACAATTATGATAATAACTCACCATAATAATGATTAATTCAAGATCATATCAATTCTAATGAATAGTCATCACATTTCACATTCCTAATTAGTCCTAATCCGCTCCACGTTGCGTGAAGATGGGATGTAGAGATAATGTGTATTACAGTAGAGAAATATTTGATACCTGTAACGTCCAGCGTAATGACGTAAATTATGTGAGTGGTAACAGCTGTGAGTACAATGTGGACAGCTCGGCACTGTAGTAAGAACAGTAATTACGAGCAATGGCAGTGTGACATTCCATGACATATTCTCGTGATTCAATTAAGTTCTGCGAAAAACCCTATTTTCTAGCAATCAGTTTAGTAAAAATCATTTTCTTTTAATGATCCCATGACTCGGATACTGAGAACAAATGAATGTAGAGGAACTGGGATTGATGAGGCGAAAGCCTATTTATGTGAAGATGGCAGTGTTTTTCGCTCTTCCAATGCTGACCTATCATTGTGATCGTCCTATTATGTGTTTCTGTTCATATTCTTATATATACGAGTTCATTTGTTGTTTCGTTGCTACGCCAATAAAAACCGCTATGTGATAATATTTCAGCTTAGAATTCTGACTAGAAATGTTCTGTCATCGAAAGTTCTTTTTCTTTTCTATTTTTACAATTGGCTTAACGTTGCACCGACACAGATAGGTCTTAATAATAATGTTATTGCTTTCACGTCCCACTAACTACTTTTTAACAGTTTTCGGAGACGCCGAGGTGCCGGAATTTTGTCCCGCAGGAGTTCTTTTACGCGCCAGTAAACGTACCAACATGAGGTTGATGTATTTGAGCACCTTCAAATATCGCCGGACTGAGCCAGGAGGGCAGACCGTCTGATGGGATACGAGAGAGCTAGGAGTGGGAAGGAAGCGGCCATGGCCTTAAGGTAAAGCCTCAGCTTTTCATGGTGTAAAATGGGAAACCACGGAAAACCACATTCAGATCTAAGGTACATGAAT
The DNA here is from genome assembly GCF_040414725.1 of Anabrus simplex. Taxonomy (NCBI): domain Eukaryota; kingdom Metazoa; phylum Arthropoda; class Insecta; order Orthoptera; family Tettigoniidae; genus Anabrus; species Anabrus simplex. The sequence goes on along the minus strand of NC_090268.1, from coordinate 259,240,164 downwards.
TATATCAACGAATGTTCTTTCTGAGTGATACATGTTGTGCGGGTCAGTATTTCTCCCCTGAACATTGTCATATACCGCTATTTCGAGCCACAACGACGGTTTCTTTGTTACTCTCCATAACTTATAGTTGAATATAGGACAGTTGACGCCTGTTGAATCTTTCTCACAGCAATCCACACAAACATTGAGTGGTTGTGTGCCTCTTGATACCGGTTTTATAATTTGGCTATCAAACACGGCAAACCCCATCTAGAAACCCAAAAACAATGGCCGAGAGGACTCGTCGCACTGACTAAGCATCACCTTGTAATCTGCAGGCCTTCGGATTGAGCAGCTGTCGCTTGGTAAACCAAAGCCCCTCAGGACTGCAGCGCCATTGGGTTTGTTCAATTCGATAAAAATCTTAACCAAAGAATATGTCCTTAAAATGGCGTATATTTTGTTACGACCTCCCTGCTGCGTGCAAATGGCAGTAGTGAAGGAACGGTGGGATATTATTGACCACCCATCCTATAGTACTGAAATGTCAACTTGTGACTTCCGTTTGTTCAGGCCTCTTTAGAAATTTCTGAAGAGCAAACGCTTCCAAAATTAATTTATTTATTCACGAAGCTATGGCAAAACGAGTGTTTCAAAGCAGGAAAAATCTATTGTTAAATAAGCACGTAGGAATTGAAACCAGGAGGAAATTTGTTAAAACCTTTGTTTGGAGTGTGCTAACTTACGGTTGTGAGACCTGGACTTTGGGAAAACAAGCCCAATCAATACTAGAAGCTGTGGAAATGTGGTTCTGGAGAAGACTGACAGGGACGAGTTGGACAGAAAAAAAAATTCCAAATCTTGAATGACGTTAATGAGCAATGGACCTTAATTTATTCTATAGAGCAGAGGAAAGCTAAATTTCTTGGACACGTTCTACGACATGACACCTTTCTCCAGAATGTCTTCGAAGGAAAGGTCCTGGGGAAAAATTCGAGAGGAAGACCACGTCTTTCATACCTTAGGAACATAATCAATCAGCTAGTTTTTTTTTGCTAGTTGCTTTACGTCGCACTGACACAGATAGGTTTTATGGCGACGATGGGACAGGGAAGGGCTAGGAGTGGGAAGGAAGCGGCCGTGGCCTTAATGAAGGTACAGTCCCAGCATTTACCTGGTGTGAAAATGGGAAACCACGGAAAACCATTTTCAGGGCTCCCGACAGTGGGGTTCGAACCTACTATCTCCCGAATACTGGATACTGGCCGCACTTAAGCGACTGCAGCTATCGAGCTCGGTAATCAGCTAGGTTTTGCTTCCCATGTCACGATGAAAATGACTGCTGAAGATGGATGGATGGGTGGATGGATGGATGGATGGATGGATGGATGGATTTACGAAGCACAAAATACAGCTACACTGAACAAATTTCACTTATAGTGTCAAAAGACTACTTAACAAATGTAAACTTTCATAATAAAATGTAACAAACATTACAAAAGTTAACAAGATCAGGTACACAGCATACTAATAACAACTGTCCAAATCGAAAACCATGAGAATGTACATGTTCATAGCCAAGTCGTCGTGGGTGAAGATGGCGGTATAACCACTACACCCCTCTCGAATATACTTTTACTTGATGCTATATCAGGCTATTGTCTCCTATTTATAGTGTTAAAGTGAGTTGGTAGGCGAATCATTGAAATATTAAGTGCTGAGTGTGGGGAATGTGGAGAAGATCTTTGATTCTGGTGGAGTGGAACGGAACACGGAGAGAAAAGAATGAGAAAATATGTCCCCAGCGTTAATGCCCATTTAAGACACCATGGAGGAAACTGATGTGCAGCGGTGACACACATTTTGACCTTAATACCTGTTACGTAGACAGATTTCTGAGCTTGCGGTTTCTGTTCCTTACAATTGCAGCAGAGAAGGGCACTACACTGATGATCTTTCGGACTTGATACTGAAATGGTTTAAGCAGCAACCATGATCCTTCCTTTCGGACGGCATCCGAGACTTCGTAAAGCAGTTGGATGTGTTTTTCAATGCCCAGGTGACTTCTTCTCCTTAGACAGTACTGAATTTTCTTTCAACATTTCAGATTTTGTCATTAATATTTTTATATCTCACCCACTTCCACTCCTGTCCGTAGGGGTGCCTTACCCCACAGTTCTTTTTTCCCCAGTAGAAGGTCATACATGTACCAAGTTTGCTTGAGAACTATGCTGGAACATACAAGCATACATCCATAATCTCGGTCATTTTGGACACTTTATTTTTCACCCCTTCTCACCCTCCATGCTGCTCGGACTGAAATTGGATTTAAAATACATCCAAAGTGTCACTATTCATCTTATCGACCCCGAACACTGGATTCTACGTTAATATTGGATGGTTTCTGTTATTTTTATATTTTACCCCCTTTCCACACCGTCCCTACGGGTGGTAGTAGTGTCTTAACTCCCCGGTATTTCTATCCAATACTAGGTCATATCTGTGCCAAGTTTAGTTGTTAGCTGTTCTGGAACATACATATATAATCTCCGTTATTTTTCATGTTTTCTTTTTCACCCCTACTCGCCCGGATTGGCACTATTCATCTCAGTGACCCCAGAACTATGGATTAGACATGAATATTGGTTGTCGTAGATTATTTTTACTCGATGTCTTTACGCGATAGTACCTTTTCCAGATAGTAAGTCACATGTGTTCCAATTTTGTATGGGGGCTATGCTGGTAGAAATACACATACAACCGTAATTTTGATCATTTAGGACATTTTCTTTTTCAGCTCTTCTCATCCCCTTACCGATAGGGCTGAATTTGGACTTCAACGACATCCGGAGTGTCATTATTAATCTTAGCGACCCAGAAAACTATGGACTGTACATTAATATTTGTCGTTGTCTATTATTTTTATATTTCACCCCTTGTTGTGTAAGTTTTATAATTCACCCCCAACTCTAGGGGTGTTAGGGGTATCTTACCCCATAATATTTTTTCCAGATAGTAAGTCATATATGTACCAAGTTTGAATCTCGGTCATTTTGGACAATATTTTACACCCCTACTAGCCCTCATTCCGACTGGGGCTGAACTTTGACCTGAACGGCATCCAGAGTGTCACAATTCATCTCAGCAACACCGTAAACTATAGAGTATACACTAATATCGGTCGTTTTTAGTTATTTTTCTATTTCCCCCCTCTCCTAGGGGATCTAGGGGTGTCTTACCCCTCACAGTATTTTTTCGATAGAGTAAGTAATATATGAACCAAGTTTAATTGACAGCTATGCTGGAACATACACACACATCCATAATCTCGGTCATTTTGGTCATTTGATTTTTCAACCTTTTTTCATCCCATATACCAAACTCCTGAGCGCCACTATTCATCTCAGCGCCCACGAAAACTGTCGGTTCGACATTATTTTCGATTCTTTTTATATGTTAGCCCCTTTCACCCCCACCGCTAAGGGTGCTAGTTGTGTCTTAACCGCAAACGCTGCTCGTCATCAGGTAGTAAGTCATATGTGTACCAAGTCAGATTGGAATTGCTCCAATAGTTTTTTTTTTCTATTTGCTTTACGTCGCACCGACACATATATGTCTTATGGCGACGGTCCAATAGTTTAGGAGGAGATGTGTCATTTACATACATACATACATACATACATACATACATACATACATACATACATACATACATACATACATACATACATACATACATACATACAGTACATACATACATACATACATACATACATACATACATACATACATACATACATACATACATACATACATACATACATACATACATACATACATACATAGATACATACATACATACATACATACATACATACATACATACATACATACATACATACATACATACATACATACATACATACATACATACATACATACATACATACAGTAAAGTCAACAGCATTCCTTTACTTCAAGAAACTCAAGGGATGCGTGTTCGAAACTTGCATCTTCATCTTTTGATGGGATTCTGTGACTTCCGAACTGAAGTGGTGGTGGAGGTAATTATTGCTTAAGGGGAAATAAATCTAATCAGAAGAGAAAATGGAGTAGGTCTGGGCCTTTGAAGGATGAAGGTATACCGAGCGAGTTGGCCGTGCGGTTAGAATCGCGTAGCTGTCTGCTTGCATTCGGGAACATCCATCCATCTATAATCTCGATCGATTTGTACATTTCCTTTATTTCACCCCTTCTTACCTCCATGCCGATTGGGGCTCGACTTGAACTTAAACGACATCCGGAATGTCACTATTCAAGGAGTTTAAATCCCACCTTCGGTTTTCCGTGGTTTCTCATTTTCATACTAGGCAATTATGGCCACAGGCGCTGCCTTTCCGATACTAGTCCTTTCCCATCCTTGCGCTGGTAGGTAGGTTAGTGTGACGTTAAACCACCAGCAAAAAAAAAAAAAAAAAAAAAAAAATGATGAAGGTATGGATTTAGGAAGGGGCCAAGGGAGGAGTAGGAGTAGGGTCCGCAAAACTATACCATTGGTGTCTGGAGGAAACAAGATTGGAGCAAGGGAACGTGGGTATAAAATACGAAAGAGAGGGGCCTATGACAAGTAAACTGAAACACTGCTAGAATTGGACCCTGTGGTCACACCCACTCTCAGGTCGAAAGCCTTTTAGTCACCACTTACGACAGACAGAAGCTAACGTAGATGAATTCTATGCTCCCATTCTCACACAGTGTTTCTCCGAACTTAATTCCTATCAATGATTGTGGTATTATCTTTCTTAAAACCACCACCGTTTTATGTCAAATCCTGCTTCGAGTAAAACACAAACACAACGATAAACAGAATTGTAATATACAGTAGATTACCAGACAAAACTTACCCATACAATAAGCAGCGATGACTAAGTTGTTCCAAGTTCGTAATGTACTGTGCTAAAATGCTTTCTGGAAGCGTGTAAATTATTGAATAATAGAAATTGGTGAACAATAAACCACTCCTCATATATCAATAAGATTACAGCATTAGTAAACGCTAAAATGTCACATTGTGCAATCTCAAGTGACTTCCGGGATTTTATTCTCTTCGAGAAAGATTTTTGAAAGTATTGAAAAAGTATTAACTCATTAAAAAACTCAACTATACATAGTAGTAATTCTAAGGAGAGCGTTTTCATGTATGTACCTTTCCTCATTGGAATATATACATCAGATAAACCGCATGAGCATGCCGGAAATGGGATAATTTCGTGATTATATGAAGGTCGATAATAGTTGACTTACAAGGAATCTGAAACAAAGTAATTTGTGTTTAAAATTCTCAGTAAGTTAATGAAGTGGGTTCATACACATTGAGCAGACGGGTGCAGGCGAGAGTAGAGATGGTATCAAGTGTCTCGTGTGAGAGAGGTTAGGGACGTGTTGAGCCAAAGTACCGTCCGGGGAGTTCTACACGACGTGACGAGCTGTCCAAAGCCAGGCTCAGTTGTAACATTCCGGCTAAAAACACGCAATGAAAATACTATACAGAAATAAAATGTAGACAGTTTTTTATTTGTACGTAATCTAATCACTTCAGAAGTTTTGGACTGATAATTCTGTATTTCTGTCTCATGATAAGCAATCTCCACCACCATCACCACCACCACCACCACCACCACCACTGTTCATGTTTAAGCTTCCATGGACTTTTAAATTGAGTTTACATCTTTATCTACCGTACCCTAGACTAAAGTAAATTATTTACATGTTAATAATAATAATAATAATAATAATAATAATAATAATAATAATAATGCTATTTGCTTTACGTCCCACTAACTACTCTTTTACGGTTTTCGGAGACGCCGAGGTGCCGGAATTTAGTCCCTCAGGAGTTCTTTTACGTGCCAGTAAATCTATCGACACGAGGCTGACGTATTTGAGCACCTTCAAATACCACCGAACTCAGCCAGGATCAAACCTGCCAAGTTGGGGTCAGAAGGCCAGCGCCTCAACAGTCTGAGCCACTCAGCCCGGCCATTTACATGTTAACGATGATTTTGTTATTTAGTTTTTGGTCCATGATTGATCATTTCACCAGTTACAATTTATCATATATAGGGCCAGATTCTTCTTAGTGGCAAAAGACAGGGAGCTGACTGTAGTGATGGGACATTCGATTCATTTTACTGAATCGATTCATTTGATTCCGTTCACGTTACTGACATGATACAGTGATCCGATTCACGGCACATTAGTCACCGCTCCTACTGCATCTGTGTAGTATGTGCTGGTAAGACAGCAGCAACAGCATTCAGTGCTCGCAGCTGCCATCTGGTCTTCATACTATGAACTCCTTTCTTAGAAAAAAATCTTAGTCACTCTAATACATCGAAGGTTTCCGGCGTCGCAGGGTGGGAAAGGTTAGGATGAGGAAGGTAGCAGCCATGGCCTGAATTAAGGTACAGTCCCAGCATTTCCTGGTGTGATAATGGGGAAACTACGGAAAACCATCTTAACGGCTGCCGACGGTGGGATTAGAACCCACCATCTCCCGAATGCAAGTGCATAACTACGCGATACTAACCGCACAACAACTCGCTCAGTCATTTTTGAAAATATCTATTTTTGTATCAGCTGAGGATTTTTTTAAATCGTCATATTTTGTATAGGCTACCCGAGATGTACAGTAGCCCGCTGGTTTTCTGATTCAACATACTGTTGGTTTAGTTATTGCGTCTGTCCACATATGATTGAAGTCTTGTGCAACGATGTGACATATGAACTGAGAGAATACTGAGCCGTTCCTCCCAATATAAAACAGGTACTTTTGAGTGGTCATGAGTGTGACTCATAGTCATAGAGCAGGCTAGAGTCGAGTTTAATTGTCATTGTCAACTTATAATACTAAGATTCATTAAACTTTTTTCTTTGCTAGTGGCTTTTACGTCGCACCGACACAGATAGGTCTTATGGCGACGATGGGATAGGAAAGGCCTAGGAGTTGGAAGGAAGCGGCCGTGGCCTTAATTAAGGTACAACCCAGCATTTGCCTGGTGTGAAAATGGAAAACCACGCTAAACCATCTTCAGGGCTGCCGACAGTGGGATTCGAACTCACGCGCGGCCAACTCGTCCGGTATTCATTAAACTAATAAATAGTATAACCTAATAGCCTACCTATTTACTAGCTACTTCAGAATTGTGTTTTGACTACCTTTTTAACACTGCAAATAAATCCATCTATTATTTAAACCTCCCTGTAAGAAGAGGGCAGTGAATGCAAATGGGTATTATTTTCAAATGAGCTGAGCTCGAGAGTCCATTATAGCATACGATTCCTTCAGTGTACTATGGCTCACTGTATGTCTCACTGCAGCGGAAGCTCGGCTCTCCGCCAGTGTCCAGTGAGCCGATAAGGAGCCGTGTGTATCTAGTGTCTCACTGAGCCGCGCTCGTTCACGATTCTTTTGATGTGTCATGATTCACTGTCTCGCTGCAGCGGAAGCTCGGCCCCCCGTCAGCATCCAGTGAGTGCGCCACTCAGCACTGTCCGCTGGGAGTAGGCTGAATCGTGTGCCGTGAGCTCGTCGTTCCTGTGAATCGATTCACTCGGACACTTGAATGAATCGATACACTGCTTCGAATTCCGTAGACGACACTAGCTGACTGGAGTGAGTGTTGATAAGGAGGTTAGTAAGTCAAGAAGAATGATTCAATGCACTACTACTGTTCGTTAATTATAGTTTACCATAGTGGAAGGAAGACGTGTATCGAATTGCTTTGCCTCTAGCATGCCGACGGAGGGGACTTCCAACAATTGCTGCTACGCTGCTTATTGGCCGGTTCAGCGTAGACCTTGTTACTCGAGGTGCACTCATCAGCGGGCTGCCTGCAGATTGCAGTACGGAAAGATCCCGTACGCACCCATTATGCGCACTTAACTCTTAAATTGTGTATCTCTTGTGTTCTCCTAAGGACAGACAGTTACTCTAATGCCATCAGATACTGGCCTGGATGAACAATTTCTTTCTTAGCTGGGTACAGTTGTAGTACAGACACATCTTGAATTTATCTTCCCGGTCACCTCCCGAACCTCCTTGTCATATAGAAAAGACTCAATCAGCAGATTTACAAAAATAAATAAATGGTTCACTGATTTGTAAACTGTTTTAATTTAATGTATTACTGTTAGGTAGATGCATGGGTCAGTAATGGTAATGATGCTGATACACTGATTGGGAGAGTACGTTTTGCTTCGTGAGTTGATTGTAAAATATATTTTTTGCACTGTTTAAATCAGGAACGCCGCCTCTGTGGTGTAGTGGTTAGCGTGATTAGCTGCCACCCTCGGAGGTCCGGGTTCGATTCCCGGCTCTGCCACGAAATTTGAAAAGTGGTACGAGGGCTGGAACGGGGTCCACTCAGCCTCGGGAGGTCAACTGAGTAGAGGTGGGTTCGATTCCCACCTCAGCCATCCTGGAAGTGGTTTTCCGTGGTTTCCCCACTTCTCCTCCAGGCGAATGCCGGGATGGTACCTAACTTAAGGCCACGGCCGCTTCCTTCCCTCTTCCTTGCCTATCCCTTCCAATCTTCCCATCCCTCCACAAGGCCCCTGTTCAGCATAGCAGGTGAGGCCGCCTGGGCGAGGTACTGGTCATACTCCCCAGTTGTATCCCCCGACCAAGAGTCTGAAGCTCCAGGACACTGCCCTTGAGGCGGTAGAGGTGGGATCCCTCGCTAAGTCCGAGGGAAAAACTGAACCTGGAGGGTAAACAGATGATGATGCTGATGATGATTAAATCAGGAACACGCGAGGAATAGATAATTCATGTTTGCCACTTCGTTTTAGTCTGTGTCGCACATCCATGAATGAATTGTTGTTATTCAGAACAGATGATCGAGACAGCAGCTATGCCAAAGTTTCATTCTGGTGATGATGGCAATCTGTGTGTTTTATTGAACCGGAAGTTTGTGAATAATATCTTCACTGGTATTTTTTGACAATTTGTTTTACGTTGCACCGACACATATAGGTCTTACGGCGACGATGGGACAGTAGTGGAAAGAAAGCGGCCGTGACCTCAATTAAGCTACATCCCCATCATTTGCTTGATGTGAAAAATGTGAAACCACGGAAAAACGTATTCAGGTCTGTCGACAGGGGGTTTCGAACCCACCATCTTCCGAATGCAAGCTGACAGCTACGTGGGCCAAACTACGCAGCCACTCCCTCAGTTTCTCGGGTATTAGTCGCTGTAAGCTAACGTAGTGTCAACATTAATTTAAGAATGCACTGCTATAAGTTATTCATTACTTAGGCTACACATATTCTATATCTCGATCCGACTACTAAGTCAGCTGCCTATCTGAAGTGGTTAGTGATCAGTTCGCTGGGGAGAACGGGAGTTAGATTCCCCGTCAAGAAGTCAAAAAAATTAGAAACAAGGTGTCACTCCTTGTAAGACACATGGCTCAACCTACACAAAGAAAGAAAAGGAAAATAACTTCAGATTAATTTCCTTTGGCTGTCAAGCTGCCGGAGCGGATTGTAAACGCCTCACACGTGTGTTGTTGCCCACTTCGTACATGTTGTTACTCAGAGCAGATATGATATACTAATGCCCCATATTTGGTCCACGTCTGGAGAAATCAAATCTAACTGTCGATTTTTAATATTATACCACCTACAAGGGGAAGGGGGCGGGAGACCATTGAAATTAAAACTAAAAAAATAAATTAATATATGTGCGTTATATGGCCAGCTGATTGCTGGCGAGGAATGACCTCTTTAAAGCGTTCAGTGGCGCGTGCTGTCAGAAGAGGAAGGTAATGTCCTAGAGCATGCATGGAAATAATTAACATAGACAAGAGGGGCGTGGTTAAAGTGTACCGTTCTTAGAACGAACTGGGTTTTTGAAGTTATTCTTAAAGTTGCGCGTTCGTCATATTTACATTTATACTACGATAAGTTTAATTTATATTTCATTAGGTGTACCCACAGTAGAAATAATATATCACTGTTATGAAATATTTTTCTTGTGATTGGTTTAATTGTTATGATGTCTTTTTCTGTTGTAGCGTTATTTGAGAAGTTTTGGGAATCGTTATCAATACCACAGTGATTCTTTTGTGTATGAAGTTTGACAACCTGTTTATCTATATGGTCTGCAGCTGTATACTTCAAATTGGTACGGGAATTTTGGGACTGTATGTTAGGTAGCTTTAATGTATTTGCCTGGAGTTGACGCCGGAAACAACAGGAAACATTTTCTGGAATGTCTCAAGGAAAGAGACTTTTACTTTTCTTTCCTCACTCGTGTTTTTTTTCCATTCACTTTCATTTTAACACGAATGCACCTGCGAGATGCAGCAACTTATCATACTCCGGAGTATGTACCTAAAGCACTGGGTACAATCAATGACTTGTACGTGTTCAGTGTCTTCTCTGATTTTGCTTTAGGTAAAAGAAAGAAAATACCTTCTGTTAGGAATTGCAAGAAGTAGAAAAACAATCAAGAGCGATCAGTTAGGTTGAACATTGACCAGCTGAAGCTATCGGAGCCAGGCCAAATAAATGACAACGCTAACTTCAGAAGGTCTGCATCCCACTATTTGAGACCATGTTATTAACTCGTTTGTTATTTTTGCAACACTGCATTGGAATACACTATGTGTTTCTGTCAGAGGGACCTCACCTGCTAGTTTCAGGCAACGTTGTCACCAATATCTATTAGGTAATAGATGTTGTTTGTATTGTAGAATAGTCTTTATTCAAGATGTACACTGTACATAAACAAACTGGTATTATTACGGATTTCTTTTAGATAGGAATTAGGTAGGTTAACAGTTTGTAAATACTATAGTAATATAATAAGGGGTGCCTGACCGAAGTGGTAAAGGCGTGCTCGGTTCATCCGGAAAACCTGGGTTCCATTCCTCGTCAGGAAGTCGAAAAATGTAAGAAATGCGATTTCTACTTCCGGAATATTTTTAGGGGATAAGAAACTTTAGTCACCCCAGACCAAGTTGAATGGGATTCGAAAAAGGGTAACCACTCTTTGTTCCTGTACATTACATATTCCCCAGTAAGGAATAAAACAGAGTCCTTAGACTGGCCGAAAACTTTACTAAATGTACGCACACGAGGCTGGCGTACGTGAACACCTTCAAATACCACCTGACAATCCAACCCACCAACCTGGGCTCAGAAGGCCAGCGCTTCTACTGTATTATTATTATTATTATTATTATTATTATTATTATTATTATTTGTTGGCGCCATTACTCAGTCCAGACTTATACATTAAAGTAATTTATCTACAAAGTAATGAAGATTCATTAACCCATATCTATCTAGATAACATATAGGTTTTGTAGAGCTAAGTTTTGAAAAAATACCATTGTAAAACGATTATTTCTGAATAAGACGTACCCTGTTGGAGTCCACTATTGACAAAAGAGCCATTATGTGAAGAGTCATCAGGATTAACTCTCCATTGTAGTCGAATTTTGAGAGTTACTTCATAATGTAATTATTATTTAACATCACACTAGCTTCATCAGTGGTATGGCATGAGATGTTTCAGCAGTTTTAACGTCACACCAAATCAGATAGATTTTTGGAGACGATACAATTGTAAAGGGTTAGAACTGGAAAGGAAGCGCGCTTAACAGCCTGATGTGAAAGTGGGAAACCACCGAAAACCATCTTGAGGGTTTGGCGACGGTGGGGTTCGGTGGTAGTGATTATAATTTTAAGAGTAGGTACAACTAATCAACTATCCTCTCTTTAATCAAAAGAGAAAATAAGAAGGGGTGCGATGCTTCGAAGGATGATGATATCCGAAAAATCAAAGGTCTCGAAGGGCATGAGAATGGAAATTCCCTAGGTCTCAGAACCTAATACCGTCGGGGTCGGAAGAGAATAAGAGTTGACCAAGAGTGGTCGTGTAGAAAATATAAAAAACGGGTAAGCTGGCACAAGTAAGTGGAAACTATCCCAGGCTCAGATAAGGGCGCCTTGGTTACCAACCTACGCTCCAGTGTTAAGAGTCCTTCGTTGGTCGCCCCTTTGAGTCGCCTCCAACGATAGGCAGCATATGCCGTTAGTGTATTCTACTTCTTCAACCGGAAGGAGTTGTGAAGTTCGAGCTCACCATCTCCCGAATGACGATCACAACTACACGAGCAATATTGCCAACTCACTCGTTCTTTAAATCTATCATTAGCTTTTATGTTACATTAGCATCGTAGTAATGAATGATTATGTGTACGTATGTATCTCATCATTCGGTTTGTACCTACCAGCAGCACAATAAATAAATAAATAAATAAATAAATAAATAAATAAATAAATAAATAAATAAACAAATAAATAAATAAATAAGTAAATAAATAATGTTCATGACCGTGGAATAAATTCAAGTTAGCCGTATAATATTCATTTTTTTTTTTTTGTTCGTCAGCTAGTGTATTAATAGGGCTGAAGTGCAATGTGGGTTTGAGGTTCGGTGACATAATGGAAATGTTTTATCTATAATTCTTTCAGTTTTGAGCAGGATCAATTATTTATTTATGTAGCTCCCTTTCAAACTTAATCTGATGGTATTAGAACGATATATTCTTCTTCTTTATTTGTTTACCCTCCAGGATCGGTTTTTCCCTCGGACTCAGCGAGGGATCCCACCTCTACCGCCTCAAGGCTAGTGTCCTGGAGCTTTAGACTCTGGGTCGGGGATACAACTGGAGACGATGACCAGTACCTCGTCCAGGCGGCCTCACCTGCTAAGCTGAACAGGGGCCTTAGAATGATATATGACCAAAGTTAAGATATTGAGTTGGGCTGAGTGGCTCAGATAACCCAAGTTGGAGGATTCGAACTTGGCTCAATCCAGTGCTATTAGAAGGTGTTCAAATTCGCCACCCGGGTGCGGTAGATTTACTGGCACATAAACGAACTCCTTCGGGGAAAAATTCCGGCAACTCGACTTTACGAAAACCGTAAAGGCAGTTAGAAGGACGTAAGACCAATAACATTTATATATAGTTTTGGATTATTACCAAATTTTGTTTTCATTAAACCTCTGCAAGGATAATTCAACATAAAAACGGACATATCTTGAACGTCACGTAGGAGTACTGGGTCCACATACATTTTTTCCTAAAATAATGATGCAATATTTGCACGCATCCAATCAATATTTAGCTCAAAACTAAACAATGTCTATATAAAAATTTCTTTCTGCATGGAAGATGCTTCTCCCACGGTAACTGTACGGTTGATGCGATTTGTTTCCAGTGATGGAGTTTTATATGCATGCTTTTAAACTCTTAACTTGATTATAAGAAGGAAAGATCTCCATCGGCCGTAACATAAAATAATATTCTTGATGGAACTCTTGATACAGATCCATACTGAGATTAGGTATACCGTTTGTGAGAGTGAAATAATACAGCAATAAATGCAAAAAGCAGTGCCTTTAGGCAGTGTAGTAGTTAGAAATGTTGAATGGAAGTAAATCACAGTATCGGATATTGCCTCGACCTGAGTTTCGTTCTTCTACGTTCTATATTAGTAAGACTATTAGTTGATAACATTTCGAACTGAAAGAAATAGAGATAATCAATCAATCAATCAATCAATCAATCAATCAATCAATCAATCAATCAATCAATCAATCAATCAATCAATCAATCAATCAATCAATCAATCAATCAATCAATCAATCAATCAATCAATCAATCAATCAATCAATCAATCAATCAATCAATCAATCAATCAATCAATCAATCAATCAATCAATCAATCAATCAATCAATCAATCAATCAATCAATCAATCAATCAATCAATCAATCAATCAATCAATCAATCAATCAATCAATCAATCAATCAATCAATCAATCAATCAATCAATCAATCAATCAATCAATCAATCAATCAATCAATCAATCAATCAATCAATCAATCAATCAATGATCTGCATTTAGGATTGGCACCCACGTGGGAGATTCCCTGTCAGTTATTTACGTAGCTTCTTCCTAAACGTTTTCAAAGAACTTGGGAAATTATTCCTTTAGATAATTTTCCTTACTCGTCATCTTATAAATTAATATTTACCCCAATTTGTTCTCTTGAATTCCGACTTTATCGGGCCGAGTGGCTCAGACGGTTGAGGCGTTGGCCTTCTGACCTCAACTTGGTAGGTTCGATCCTAGTACAGTCAGGTGGTATTTGAAGGTGCTCAAATACGTGAGCCTCGTGTCGATAGATTTAATGACACGTAAACGAACTCCTGCTGGACAAAATTCAGGCACCTCGGTGTCCTCGAAAACCGACAAAGTAGTTAGTTGGACGTAAAAACAATAACATTATTACTATCCAACTTTATCGTCCTATTTTTAAAAGGTCCGCTCAAGTTTATTCGTCCTCTAATGTCATTCCACGCCATCCCTCCACTGACAGCTCGAAACGTACTACATCTCGTCTCCGAACTCCCAAGTCTTCCCAGCAAAAAGTTTGCAACATGTTCGTAACACTACTGCTTTGTTGGAAATTTCACAGAAAAAATCGTACTACTTTCTTCTGGATCTCGTATCAAGTAGTCCTGCTGTGGGTCCCAGACATTTGGAATCATACTCTAATTGGGGTCTTATCAAAACTTATACGCCCTCTCCTTTACATCCTTACTAAAACCTCTAAATACTCTCATAACCATGGGAAGATATCTGTCCCTGGCCAGGGAGAAGGCGACACCCTCTAGGTGGCCCACCCCACCCCCTCAGGTAGGGGAATGAAAGCGTCCGAGCGAGCGAGGTATCTGTAACCTTTCTTAACAACCCCGTTGTTATGATTACCCCAATGAAGATCATTCCTTATACTAACTCCTAGGTACTTACAGTGTTCTCCATGAGGTACTATCACCCAATCAGCACAGTAATTATACCTGAGAAGACTTTCCCTCTTTGTGAAACTTACAACCTAACTTTTCATCCCATTTTTCATCATACCATTGTTGTCCATCTCACAACACTGTCTAGGTTCCCCTATAGTCGCTCGTCCGCCTCCATGGCTAAATTGTTAGCGTGCTGGCCTTTGGTCCAGAGTGTCCCCGGTTCGATTCGCGGCCGGGTCGGAAATTTTAACCTTAAATGGTTAATTCCCTTGGCTCGAGGACTGGGTATTTGTGCTGTCCCCAACATCCCAGCAACTCACACATAACACTATCCTCTACCACAATAACATGCAGTTACCTACACATGGCAAATGCTACCCACCTTAATCGGAGGGTCTGCCTTACAAGGGCTGCACCCGGCTAGAAATAGGCACACGAAATTATTTTTATTATCGTTCGCTCACTATCCTGCAACTCATTTACTAATCTACACCGTATCTATACATTATCCTATCTGTGATTGTCCGAACTCGTTGGCTGAATGGTCATCGTACTGGCCTTCGGTTCAGAGGTTTCGGGTTCGATTCCCGGCCGGGTCGGGGATTTTAATCAGTCCTGATTTATTCTTCTGGCTCGGGGACTGGGTGTATGTGTCCGTCCCAACACTCTCCTTATCATATTCAGACAACATACAACACTAAAAAAACCACCACAGAAACACGCAATAGTGATTGCATCCCTCGGTATAGGGTTGGCGTCAGGAAGGGCATCCGACCACAAAACAGGACCAAACCCACATGTGCGACGCAGTTCGAACCCGCGACCCCGCAGGTGTAGGAAAAGCGGTAGCAAAAGAAGAAGAAGTCTTATCTGTGATTCCAGTCTTTTACTCATATCATATATATATAAGAAAACACAAAGGTCTAATAATTCCGCCATGCGAGACCCCCTCTTAATCATTCCAGGATCAGATAACCCTTCACCCACTCTAATTCTCTGAGCTCTGTTTTCTAGAAATTTAGCCACCCATTCAACAACTGAATCTACGAGTATGGTTTTCCCCCCTGTGGGCGGAAGCAGAAGAATTAAATGAAATGACGTATGGCTTTTAGTACCGGGAGTGTCCGAGGATAAGTTTGGCTCGTCAGATGTAGGTCTTTTGATTTGACTCCCGTAGGCGACCTGCGCGTCGTGATGAAGATGAAATGATGATGTAGACAACACATACACCCAGCCCCGTGCCAGCGAAATTGACCAATGATGGTTAAAATTCCTGACCCTGCCTGGAATCGAACCCGGGATCCCTATGACCAAAAGTCAGCACGTTAACCATTTAGGCATGAAGCCGGACGCGGAATAATATAACACATGGTACCCCTGCCTGTCGTAAGAGGCGACTAAACGGGGCCCAAGGGGCTCTGAATCTTAGAGCGAGGGTGAGCGACCAGGGTGTCCGTAGCTGAGTCGTGGTATTGCATACACTTACTTGTGATAGGATCTTCACTTTCATCTAACCTATTCGACCTTCCTTGATCAACTCTTGTTCTTTTTCGACCCCGACAGTATTAAGTTTGCGAATGCTAGGGAGTCTTTCATTTTCACGTCCTTCTTGGCCCTTGTCTTTCTTTGGCTGATGCCTTTATTTTTCGAAGTGTCCGTTCCCTTCCATTTTTCTCTGTGATTAGAGTTACATAGAGGATGGTTGCCTAGTTGTACTTCCTCTTAAAACAATAATTACCACTACCACCACAACCCCACCGAGTTGCTGAGAACAAGAACGAGATCACCCTGATGACGGTCGACATGCAATGAAGATATGGTACAAGAAGAAGAAGAAGAATTCAAACAAGCTTTTGTCTAGTCCAATAACCCTCATTTTTGTCAGTAATATCATGTTTGTGGGTTACTGTAGTCACGTCCTAGTTCGTGAACCATGGGCAACGGCTGAGTGGCCTAGTAAGTGGTCCTGAGAGTCGGGATACCAGTTGCTATGGAATGGGAGTGGGCATCTCGGACATATTCTGAGTCGTGGCCCTCCTTGTGCTCAGGCGGCTGGGACTACACAATTCACCGGTGGTCCATAACCCGTTAGAGGAGAGATCCTCACTTGGACTATGTGCAAGTAGGGCAGCATCCTGCTTCATGAATTTACCGAGCTCAGAACACTTTAAGCAAGCCTCGGACCTATGGGAGTAATGGAGTCCCACTCCCATTTGACAGGCGAGGGACTCCTTGGAAACAACTTGGCGAACGAAATGGAATTCGATGGGGAGCTATCAATATTAATGGGGCTTATGGAAGAAAGAAGGTAGAACTTGCTGAGTCAGCAAAGAGGATGCATCTGGATGTGCTAGGAGTAAGTGATATTCGGGTAAGGGGAGATAAGGAGGAAGAGATAGGAGATTATAAAGTGTACTTGACGGGTGTTAGAAAGGGAAGGGCAGAGTCTGGGGTAGGGCTCTTTATCAGGAATACCATTGCACGCAACATAGTTTCTGTTAGGCACGTAAGTGAGCGAATGATGTGGGTAGATTTGTCACTGGGAGGAATTAGGACAAGAATTGTGTCCGTGTATTCACCATGTGAGGGTGCAGATGAGGATGAAGTTGACAAGTTTTATGAAGCATTGAGTGACATCGTGGTCAGGGTCAACAGCAAGGATAGAATAGTGCTAATGGGCGATTTCAATGCGAGAGTTGGGAATAGAACTGAAGGATACGAAAGGGTGATTGGTAAATGTGGGGAAGATATGGAAGCTAATGGGAATGGGAAGCGTTTGCTGGACTTCTGTGCTAGTATGGGTTTAGCTGTTACAAATACATTCTTCAAGCATAAGGCTATTCACCGCTACACATGGGAGGCTAGGGGTACCAGATCCATAATAGACTATATCTTAACAGACTTTGAATTCAGGAAATCTTTTAGGAATGTACGAGTTTTTCGCGGATTTTTCGATAATACAGACCATTATCTGATCTGTAGTGAACTAAGTATCTCTAGGCCTAGGGTAGAGAAAGTGAAATCTGTCTGCAAACGAATAAGGGTAGAAAATCTCCAGGATGAGGAAATTAGACAGAAGTACATGGATATGATTAGTGAGAAGTTTCGAACAGTAGACAGTAAGCAGGTTCAGGATATAGAAAATGAATGGGTGGCATACAGGGATGCTGTAGTAGAAACAGCAAGGGAATGCCTAGGAACAACTGTGTGTAAAGATGGGAAAAGGCGAACATCTTGGTGGAATGATGAAGTGAGAGCAGCCTATAAACGTCAAAAGAAGGCTTATCAGAAATGGCTCCAAACAAGGGCCGAGGCAGACAGGGATTTGTACGTAGATGAAAGAAACAGAGCGAAACAAATAGTTGTTGAATCCAAAAAGAAGTCATGGGAAGATTTTGGTAATAACCTGGAAAGGCTAGGTCAAGCAGCAGGGAAACCTTTCTGGACAGTAATAAAGAATCTTAGGAAGGGAGGGAAAAAGGAAATGAACAGTGTTTTGAGTAATTCAGGTGAACTCATAACAGATCCCAGGGAATCACTGGAGAGGTGGAGGGAATATTTTGAACATCTTCTCAGTGTAGAAGGAAATCATCATGGTGGTGTTGCAAACAGTCAAGCTCATGGGGAGGAGGAAAATGATGTTGGTAAAATTTTGCTTGAGGAAGTGGAAAGGATAGTAAATAAACTCCATTGTCATAAGGCAGCAGGAATAGATGAAATTAGACCTGAAATGGTGAAGTATAGTGGGAAGGCAGGGATGAAATGGCTTCATAGAGTAGTCAAATTAGCGTGGAGTGTTGGTAAGGTACCTTCAGATTGGACAAAAGCAGTAATTGCATCGATCTATAAGCAAGGGAACAGGAAGGATTGCAACAACTATCGAGGTATCTCATTGATTAGTATACCAGGCAAAGTATTCACAGGCATCTTGGAAGGGAGGGTGCGATCAGTCGTTGAGAGGAAGTTGGATGAAAACCAGTGTGGTTTCAGACCACAGAGAGGCTGTCAGGATCAGATTTTCAGTATGCGCCAGGTAATTGAAAAATGCTGCGAGAGGAATAGGCAGTTGTGTTTATGTTTCGTAGATCTAGAGAAAGCATATGACAGGGTACCGAGGGAAAAGATGTTCGCTATACTGGGGGACTATAGAATTAAAGGTAGATTATTAAAATCAATCAAAGGCATTTATGTTGACAATTGGGCTTCAGTGAGAATTGATGGTAGAATGAGTTCTTGGTACAGGGTACTTACAGGAGTTAGACAAGGCTGTAATCTTTCACCTTTGCTGTTTGTAGTTTACATGGATCATATGCTGAAAGGTATAAAATGGCAGGGAGAGATTCAGTTAGGTGGAAATGTAGTAAGCAGCCTGGCCTATGCTGACGACTTGGTCTTAATGGCAGACTGTGCCGAAAGCCTGCAGTCTAACATTTTGGAACTTGAAAATAGGTGCAATGAGTATGGTATGAAAATTAGCCGCTCGAAGACTAAATTGATGTCAGTAGGTAAGAAATCCAACAGAATTGAATGTCAGATTGGTGATACAAAGCTAGAACAGGTTGATAATTTCAAGTATTTAGGTTGTGTTTTTTCCCAGGATGGTAATATAGTAAGTGAGATTGAATCAAGGTGTAGTAAAGCTAATGCAGTGAGCTCGCAGTTGCGATCAGCAGTATTCTGTAAGAAGGAAGTCAGCTCCCAGACGAAACTATCTTTATATCGGTCTGTTTTCAGACCAACTTTGCTTTATGGTTGCGAAAGCTGGGTGGACTCAGGATATCTTATTCATAAGTTAGAAGTAACAGACATGAAAGTAGCAAGAATGATTGCTGGTACAAACAGGTGGGAACAATGGCAGGAGGGAACTCGGAATGAGGAGATAAAGGCTAATTTAGGAATGAACTCGATGGATGAAGCTGTACGCATAAACCGGCTTCGGTGGTGGGGTCATGTGAGGCGAATGAAGGAGGATAGGTTACCTAGGAGAATAATGGACTCTGTTACGGAGGGTAGGAGAAGTAGAGGGAGACCAAGACGACGATGGTTAGACTCTGTTTCTAACGATTTAAAGATAAGAGGTATAGAACTAAATGAGGCCACAACACTAGTTGCAAATCGAGGATTGTGGCGACGTTTAGTAAATTCTCAGAGGCTTGCAGACTGAACGCTGAAAGGCATAACAGTCTATAATGATAATGTATGTATGTATGTATATACCATGGTCCACACTATCAAAAACCTTGAATAAATCAATAGCTGAACAGTCCATTGGACCTCCTGAGTCTAAAATGTCTGTTATATCTTCCTGGAATCATACACGTTGAGCTTCACTGGAATATCCTTTCCTAAACCCGAACTGCCTTCTAACAAACCAGTTAGTAACTTCACGAACGTGTCTAATATGATCAGAAAGGATGCTTTCCCATAGCATACAAACAGCACATGTCAAGCTGACTGGCCTGTAATTATCCGTGTTATGTTTGTTACCCTTTCCCTTGTACACTATTGCAACTTTTCATTTATCTGGCATCGTTCCTTCATGCAAACAGTAATCAATATCAGATATGGCGCTATATCCCAATGCATAACATTATATATATGTCCAGAAATCTTGTAAGTTCCAGCTGCTTTTCTAGCTTTCAACTTTTGTATCTTTATGTAAATGTCTTTATTATCATAGGTAAATTTCAGTAATTCGCCAGTATTAGTCTCAATTATCTTTATACCCAACTACCTTTACATACTGCTGACTGAATACTTCTGCCTTCTGTAAGTCCTCGTATATACTGTACACTCCCCTTGTTCATTAATAATCCATGGAATGTCCTTCCTGTATCCTGTTGCTGCCTTAAAGTATCTACACGCATCCTTCCATTGCTCCCTAAAATTCAAATGGCTGCCAATTATGTTAGCTCACATTTTATCCTTAGCTGACTTTTTCGCTAAATTCAATTTCCTAGTAATCTCTTTCAATCTCTTCTTACTCCCGCAACCATTTCCAGTCTGCACCTCCTTCTTAATCTCTTTATTTTTCTGTTATAATATAATCGATCCTTACCATTTATTATCACTTTTAATGGTACATACCTGTTTCCACACCCCTCAACAATATTGCTTTAAACCCGTCCCATCGGCTGTTTACATTTTTATTTACCATTTTCCATTAATCATAATTGCTTTTACAAATTTCCCCTTGCCTATTTTATCAACCGTGTGCTATTGCCCAATAACTTAGTCCTACATTAATTTATGACATTCCTTTCTATGACACTTACTTTTAACTACGACAAAGACAACTTCATGATCACTTATACCACCTATCACTTCAGTTTCTCTATAGAGACCATCTGGTTTTATCAGCACCACGCTAGAATATATTTTTCCCTTTAGTTGGTTCCATTACTTTCTGATTCAGCTGATCGGTGCGCGTGGTGCTAATAACATCAAGATCCTCTAATATCTGCCGTGCTGTCGGTATTTCCAGTACCACAATATAGAGCATCCTTAAAGGATCAACGGCCATCATGTAGTAATAATAATAATTTTATTTGCTTTACGTCCCACTAACTACTGTTACGGTTTTCGGAGACGCCGAGGTGCTGGAATTTAGTCCCGCAGGAGTTCTTTTACGTGCCAGTAAATCTACCGACACGGGGCTGACGTATTTGAGCACCTTCAAATACCACCGGACTGAGCCAGGATCGAACCTGCCAAGTTGGGGTTAGAAGGCCAGCGCCTCAACAGTCTGAGCCACTCAGCTCGGCACGGCCATCATGTTGAGACACCTTTATGTTAATTAGATTTTTTTATTTGCTTTACGTCGCACCGACACAGATAGGTCTTATGGCGACGATTGGATGGGAAAGGCCTAGGAATGGGAAGGAAGCGGCCATGGCCTTAATTAAGGTACAGCCCCAGCATTTGCCTGGTGTGAAAATGGGAAACCACGGAAAATCATTTTCAGGGCTGCCGTCAGTGGGATTCGAACCCACTATCTCCCGATTACTGGATACTGGCCGCACTTAAGCGACTGCAGCTATCGAGCTCGGTAATTAGAATTTGTATAAAGTTTAGAGATTATCTTCATCTTATTGTGAATCAATATATGTACCTTCACACACACATTTTTGGAAACTTTTATATCGCAGGGCAACTTTGGAATCAAGGAAATATTGATCAGATTTTCGTTCCAGAGATCCAAATGTGGTCTTATGTGAACCTTTTACCATTTTCTGTATTCACAAATATTGATCTAATTTAGTTTGTTAATTTTCACATCCCACCTCTGTGCTGTAGTGGTTAGTGTGATTAGCTGCCACCCCCGGAGGCCCGGGTTCGATTCCCGGCTCTGCCACGAAATTTGAAAAGTGGTACGAGGGATGGAACGAGGTACACTCAGCCTCGTGAGGTCAAATGAGTAGAAGTGGGTTCGATTCCCATCTCAGCCATCCTCGAAGTGGTTTTCCGTGGTTTCCCACTTCTCCTCCAGGCAAATGCCGGGATGGTACCTAACTTAAGGCCATGGCCTCTTTCCTCCCTCTTCCTTGTCTATCCCTTCCAATCTTCCCATCCCTTCCCCGCGCAAGGCCCCTGTTCAGCATAGCAGGTGAGGCCGCCTGGGCAAGGTACTGGTCATCCTCCCCAGTTGCATTCCCCGACCCAGAGTCTGAAGCTCCAAGACACTGCCCTTGAGGCGGTAGAGGTGGGATCCCTCGCTGAGTCCGAGGGAAAAACCGACCCTGGAGGGTAAGCAGATACAGAAGAAGAAGAAGAAGAAGAAGAAGAAGAAGAAAAAGAATTTGCACATCTCGTTTCTACGTCTTGTCATATTTTTATCTTGCAAACATTACGAGGCACACCTCTAGGTTTCAGTTTGTGCTTGTCGTTCTATGTGTAGTTATTTAAGGTATAAGAGAGGTACGTAGTTTAACTAGTCGACGGCGATTTTCTTCCTTTACTATTTTGCTTTACGTCGCAGGTCTTATAGTGAAAATGGAATAGGTAAGGCCTAGGAGTGGGAAGGAAGCGACCGTGGCCATAATTAAGATACCATACCAGCATTTGCCTGGTGCAAAAATGGTAAACCACGGTAAACCATCTTTAGGACTGCCGACAGTGGGATTCAAATCCACATCTCCCGGATGCAAGCTCAGAGCTGCGCGCTCCTAACCGCACGGCCAACTTGCTCGGTGAAGACGAATTTGTGTAACTTAGCCAGAGACTACTTAACTCAAGAATTATTTATAACTGAGGCTGGAATTTCGATCGATATGAATTTTTTTGACACAGAAGACGCATTGCAAAATTAGATAAACGTGTTTTCCAAGAAAAGGAGCCAAACTGAGTGTCTTTACACGGCATTTTGCCACCTGATTTAGCGGGATATAACACATTTAGTGTGATCCATTTGTCATTTGTATGCATTATTTATCGTTTTCACGAGAAAAGAGATTTTTTGAGGTAAAAGTCTAGTTTATTTTCTTGTTTCTATGTGTACGACAGATAAATTTTACTTTTATTCCAAGAGGCCAGGTAAAATCTACCTGCTCCCTTTTCTGCACCTACAAACAGGGGAGGTTTACAAATAACTTTGGTTCGTGGAAATTTCGTTATTGACTTTGATTATAAATATCCGTTGGTATGTTTACTCATTTAGCTGCAAGAATGTGGTCACCTGCTCTGAACTCACCCTATTAGTCTCCTAATGACTTTCTTTAGGGAAACAGTTCCGGAGTTAAGTCAAGTAAGTCACAAAAACTAAACATTATGTTTCTAAGTATGTACATAATTGTTCGGTATGGACGGATCTGTATTCTATTGTAAGATTATGTGGAGTGAAATTTGGGACCGAAAAGTTGTTTTCTGTGGATCTATAAGTAAATAGGGAGAAGTAAAAAAAGAGGTCTACAGCGGCTACAGGGTGAGACAGAAGTAATTAAGCAAATGTTACTTGGTCAAGTCCGATATATGGGTTCGCCTTGTTTCGAAGAGCTCTGCGAAACTCCTTTCAAAAAAATATTCCCCTGAGTAAGGTAAAATCCGAATTTCCGAGCATATTTAGAAAACCATACTGGAAAGCTTATACCAGACTCTTCAACACTAAGAAAACGTATATCGGTAGATCCTATGAAGAAACAATGCTGATGAAAAATGGAGAAAAGTGGTAGGGAAAAAATCTAGACTTGGACGCTATGTTGTTAACATTGTGGTAGGCATATTAGAAGAAAGTATTTCAGGTTAATGCTTTTTATTTAACTGCGAACAATTAATTTTAAATACATGTATAAATATTTCATAGTTTCTTTTAAAGAAGTCTCGGTGATACAAGGACATAAGCTTGGCAAGATAAGACATTTTCACCGTTCCTACGACAAGACTTAAAATGATTTATATATTTCCTCGAGATAAGTCACAAATACTAGACTGATCTCATATTAACTCTTCTGTTCTTTAATAGAGATGTATTCATCAATACATATGCGAGACATGTATCAATAGAAGAGCATTTGTCCCGTAATAGATCGTCAATGGACTGACAACTGACGTACAGTGAAAAACAAGTTATGAAACATATGTGGTAATTTGTGTAGCTACTGACGTCAGCAGACAGCTCATTCGGTTCAGGAAACTGTGGATTATTTTGTATTTAACCTCTTCTAAAAATGACAGAACAGGTTATGCAAATATATCCAATTAACGGGTTTTCTTAGATTCATCTTCACTTTCTGTTCAGCTCAGTCAGTCATCTTTAAGCTGTAACATTTCATATATTCCAGTGTACTTCATATTGAGGGTTTTTATTTTATTTGAGGAATATGAACTCTATTGTATCAGGCTTATGTGATCAATTTACCCTTCATAACTTTCCTCTTGATTCCTTCGAAACTGATGTAAGGCGCGGCTGGCGACCACTATGCCTTAAGGAACGTCCAGCGTACCTTTCATTTATGGCGGTAGTTTTTAACGTTTTCCTTGTTTAGTCATATCTGGTGTCAGAAAATTAGCCCATTCCGCTTACACATCTTCCAAAATAACGAATATAGACTGAAACAACTGATCGTAGAAGACAAGATAAAGGGGAAACGTGGACATGGGTGGAGTAGATTATCCTGGGCGACAGTGAACGGCAGGCAAAACTGAACGAGAAACGCTAAATAGGAAAACAATACTCCATGATGGCCGCCAGCCGTGTGTGAGGAGACGGCACCAGAAGATATAAGAAGGAGGAGGAGGAGGTCTTATTTGGACAACGGTGATTCTATTCCAACACTACAATTAGGGACACAGCTGAGTCTGGTACAGTTTTATTTGTTTTCGCAGTGCTCCATTTTCTCCATGTTTCCTATCTGAGCGCACCCCCTCTCTTCTTCAATTCCTACAGTATTATATTTATGAGACTTTAGGTGGACCTTCATATTTACACTTTTCTTTCCAATTTTCGACGATATACCGAACGCAAGCTTACGGTTATACGACCCATACCACACAGCAATAAAACATACAATAATAATAATAATAATAATAATAATAATAATAATAATAATAATAATAATAATAATAATAATAATAATAATAATAATAATAATAATAATAATAATGATTCGAGGTGGTCACTTGCATTGCTTGGAGAATTGAAAAAATATTGAAAGCTCTTCAGGGACATTGGTCACAAATTAACCTCCAGTAAAAGCAAAATCATCTCCGTACAGGCCATGAAGGCCCTGGGAGTGGTGGAAGGTAAAGGCTTCCACTATTCGTAACCTCGGCACTTGATGGGGTAGAGTGGTTAGCCCTACGCCCGGTCGCCTTTGCCCCCAGGAATTAACCTGGTACTCATTTTTGGTGAACCTCAGGATCATATGCACCTCCGGAAGTGGAAATCTCATTTTTTAAATTTTACGACTTCCTGACGGGGATTCGAACCCACGCCTTCTGGGTGAACCGAGTACGCCTTTACCGCCTCGGCCAGGCAGCCCCTAATTTACATCCGGTAATTACAGGTATTCTAGAGCAGAAATGCACAAAACGTGACTCTGGGAGTAAGAGCGCGCGTTGAAGATTTTGCTAGCTACTCCGAACTCACGTCCCCACCACTCTTATAGACCGCCGCTGTCCACTCCCTCTTCATTCACGCACTTACCGTTATATTGTGTGGTACTTTTATTTTCATTTTTTTCACTCGTGTCTAAAATCTTTGCAGCTAGGAGTTTGAAGTTCTTTGATATACTTTATACATTTGTGTTAAATTTGAAAGAATTAGGCGGCCCTGCGGTCTAGGGGTAGCCTGTGTGCCTCATCCGGGAGTTATTACCGGACATGTAAGGGATTTTTACCTGCACTTGAGGGTTAGTTCGAGGTGATTAAAATTGAGGAGCTATTTGACGGTGAGGTGACGACCTCGGTCTGGAAAACCAAGAATAAGGACCGAGAGCTACAGCCCTATGGGGTTTGGTTTGGTTTGCTTTTAATTTAAGAAGTAAACAAGATTTTTCTATGATTTTGGATCAGTTTCTTCTCTCAGTTGTTCTATAACTTCTTGAAACATTTTAATATCATCAACTTAGTCGTTTCTGAGATAATAGGGGCGTATTGCATTGCAAATGTCAAATGCTAAAAACTGAGATAAAAAACATTTGAAATGAAATTTCTTAAAACTAAACCTGAATTACCAATCGGATACCCAACTCTAGGCAGCCACGGCAATACTACCTACTACCAGGTAAGAAATTGAAGCTTGCCGCACAAATCAAAGTAAATCACAGCCTTCCATATTAGAAATACAGGAGTTTCAATAGAAGTTTATCAAGATAAAATAATTTTGAGTTGCAAGGGAACTATCAACGATCTCGTATCGTATTCTACGTACAACAATTGCTAAAATAATCTACGTCCTGTAAGAAACTCTGAGTTTTAATTGAAGGCTTCGAAGTCGAATCTTGAATATGTCTTAAGAAAGTAGTGAGTTAGCAGCATTTGGACATCCCTGAACAGTACAACATACTCCACTAAGTGGTACAGTGACTGTATATGTACAGTGCAGCCAACAAGTGCTTCATTCTGATTGGCTCCGCCATGTTTTAGCCAAATGTCCCGTCAGCTGATTTAAACGTATGTACATTGAAGAAAATGGAAATTGCAACACCCAGAAGGAGTGGTGCTACATTGCTGCAATTGAACATGCAGGACGAGTGTTCGGTTGTGCTTCGATGATTACAATTTCAGGTCCCTCTGACCGCAAGTTCGGACAACAATCAATACAAGATGTGCCCACCACGAGCTGCAATACATTGATGAATTCGTCGAGGCATGGAGTCAATGAGGCCCTGGATCGCTTCCTGAGGAATTGTGGTCCATGCTTGCTGCACTGCACGGGTCAGTTGTTCCAGAGTTGTGGGTGGCTGAGGACGGTTGGCCAGTAGTCGACCCATCATGTCCCACACATGCTCAATAGGACTGAGGTCCGAGGATCTGGCGGGCCATTCTAAAGTTGTGATGTCGTGGAGAGCTTCTCTGGAGATGCGAGCAGTGTGAACCCAGGTATTGTCCTGGTGAAACATCCCATTAGCAATGTTCGCCATCATAGGGACAACCACTGGATTGAGTACCCTATCAACGTACTGTCGAGCAGTCATAGTGCCCTCAACAAGCACTAATTGCGATTTAACATTAAAGCCAATAGCTCCCCAGATTATAATGCTTGGTGTTGGGCCTGTGTGCCTCTCGACAATAAGATCTGGGCGGCCCCTCTCCCCGGTACGTCGGCGCACACGATTCCGGCGATCACTGCGGGCAAGACAGAAGCGCGATTCATCACTAAAGACGACCCTATGCCATTCGTCGACCCACATCGTCCTTTCTCGACACCAGGCCAGCCTTACACGTCGCTCTTGTGGGGTCAATGAAACACCTTCTGCAGGGACACGGGCTCGTAAGCCAGCTGCACGCAGGCGATTACCAACTGTTTGTTGTGTAACGTGGGGTGCCACAGCCGCTCGAATTTGCGCTGCTGTTGCATGGGGTTCCATCCGGGCCATCCGAATGATGCGACGATCCTCTCTCACAGTTGTCTGTCGCGCTGGGCCTGTGCCAGGTCTACGAGTGTGGGTACCTTCATTTTACCACTGCTGCCATACGCGTTGTACCGTAGATGCCTGTCGGCGAACGCGTGCAGCGACAGTCCTTAGCGATAATCCAGCCTCACACAGCCCAATTATCCGAGCCCTCTCAAACGACGACAGTTGTTGGTAGCGTGCTCTTCTCTGTCGTCGAGGCATGTTTGACGGGGAATACTTCACTGCACAGACTGCAAGTCAACAACGCTACACCAGAGTCCGTATACTGGAATTGATTCCTCCGCGACCAATCACGTGGTAATAATCCAATGGGTCTGAAACTTTGATCGTTTGCATACTTACATGGCATCGTTCCATATCTTGAAAATCAACACAAACGACCAATGCTTTCATGGTGTTGCAATTTCCATTTTCTTAAGTGTATTCCGTAAATTCAGCGAAGTACAGGCTACCTGTTTTAACTTTAATACTAACAAATATGGTTTTTATTAAACACGGGAGATTATTTTGTATTATTAGTTTCGAAATTTGCGTCAATTTACGTATTTCTGAGGTCTGAGTTTTGAAAAAATTACACCAGACTGTTGTGCTTATGGATGCAGAAACATATCGGAAAGGGATTTTAAATGAAATTGGACAATGCTTAGTTTCAGCTCAGCAAAACCGATAGAAGAAAATATTATGTTTGAAATTCAGCCGATATCTACTAGTACTAAGTGAACCGGGGCACAGATTTAGATTCATATCACGGGGATCGAACCACGGGTGGTCGGTAACCGAGTCCTGAATACAAGTACTCCTAGACCAGGATAACTGCTTGTTTTCACCGAGCAACAAGTAGTATTTACTCAAACGGTATTGTATAGTGATGCCAATATTTAATTGTTCATTGCGGGGATCAAACCGTAGCCATCATTAACAGAACCCTATACATAACTAACCTGGGACCACGGCAGTTGCTTGTTTTCAACACTAAAGAGTAGCAGGTTTTGGTTATTATTTATGTTAGTACCACGAGTAGAATGGTACGGTAGCCTATATTAGGTTAACTTATCTTAACATAAATAAGGAGCTAGGTAATACAATTTTGTCTACCCATCGACTAACTAATTATATTCTTTTCTATCTTCTGCGTGTATTAATATTATATACATACTGATAAGTCATACATAAAAATGTACAATTCTATGTAGGCCTATAGTTTGATGATACTGCATTAATATGCTGATATGTAAAACCATGTAACCTGGAATATGGTAATGTTAATTAATTTAAATGTAGGCTAACTTTACAGTCATCAGATACACTATTCAAGACAATGACTGTACTAGTTTATGCCACTTGTATTATAAATGTTATTATATGCCTAGCCACCTACACAGAATTTGTAACCTCATAAATAATTGTGACTTGTATACAACGTATAAATCTAAATTTTGAAGTCTTACATCAGGTAGTCTGATTCTGACTAACCTCTATTAACAATAATGGAAGAGCCCCAACATTTCTAAAATATAGGTATTGGCTAAAGGAAGTCACGAAAAGAACAGGAGCTGACCGATAGAGGTCGGATAGGATAGATGGAAGTGAGGAGCCTGACAAAAGTAAGCGGAAAAATGCCAGGGCTCAGCTCAGGACTCCGTGATCACCAAGTTGAGAGCCCCTGGGTCCATCTTATTCACCTCTTACGACAGGCAGGGCAGGCAGGGGATACCGTGTCAATAATAGATTAAACTAGTTGCTGTAATTTTTAAAGTCATATTCAGTAGATATCTAATTGGATCTAGTTCATTTCTGTCAGCCCGAGCTCGATAGCTGTACTCGCTTAAGTGCGGACAGTATCCAGTATTCGGGAGATAGTGGGTTCGAACCCCACACTCGGCAGCCCTGAAGATGGTTTTCCGTGGTTTCCCATTTTCACACCAGGCAAATGCTGGGGCTGTACCTTATTAAGGCCACGGCCGCGTCCTTCCCACGCCTAGCCTTTTCCTGTTCCATCGTCACCATAAGACCTGTCTGCGTCGGTGCGACGTAAATCAACGTGTAAAAAGAAATTGTCTGTAAGAAAGGCGTATTTTACGCCATGAAATTTCCAGCCGTGTCTTCGACCCAGCTTGATCGTTTCTTTTAAAAATTGAAACGCTCCACCTCACCTTAAACTAAGCACTGAAATATATCTATACTGCATTGATCAAATAATAATAATAATAATAATAATAATAATAATAATAATAATAATAATAATAATAATAATAATAATGTCGTGTGACTATGCTAGCCTGGTGCAGCCCTTGTTAAGGCGGACACTTCAACGAGGATGGGCGGCATCTGCCGTATTAAGGAAACTGCGTCTGGTGGAGGATAGTATGATATGTCGTGTATAAGTTGTAGGGATTGTTGGAGACAGCACAAAAATACAGTCCCCGAGCAAAGGGAATTAAATCTTTAACATTAAAATCCCTCGACCTGGCCGGGAATCGAAACTGGGGCCATATTGTGCACGTAACAACCTATAAATATGAACGTACAAATATCGCAGCTTTTGCATTGCTTTTAGGCACGAGCACCGCTTCCACCTGTTACAATCACCACTCACTTCCACGGCCTGTTGTACTACAGTGGCCTTGGCAATGATCAGCCAGTCAGCTTTGCAGATAGGCAGCTCTGTGATGCGCAGTGAGAGCTGCTATTCGTGCGCACCCCTCGTCTAGAACGAAATGTGGGCGTCTGTAATACTTTGATGTTAGGCGTTATTTTCCATCACATTGATTTCTATTAAAGCCTTTCGAATACTTCTACTCCAAATTGATAAACTCTTTCTTGTTTAGAAGAAGGCCGTAGAAATCAGTTGTTATAGCCTATTATCTAGCACTGGAGAATATATAGCACTTTTTAGTTCTAAACTCTGATGCATCTTTTGAACCTTTTTATAAAAACTCATATTCTAGTCTGATCGGTTGTGGCTCATCATGAAGTACTTAATCGTTTGTTTCATACATTAAGCTATGGTACAACATTGTATAAGATAAGGTCAAACGTTCAAAGACGGACAGAAAAGTCCACAGTTAATCACCTCCACCACTCATCTCAATGGTTAATGAAGGGGTCGCAAATATCACATTCATACTAAGCTTCTCAAAAGAGGTGAATCCACTTTGAAGGGCTTTGCAATTGCATGATAACAGAAACAAAACACACGATGTTGATGTAAAGTAAGCTGGTCCATAAAATCACTTCTGCTAACTTTCTTCTTCTTCTTCTTTTTTACAATTTGCTTTACGTCACACCGGAAAAATAACTCTTAATGCGACGATAGGATAGGAAAGGTCTAGGAGTGGGAAGGAAGCGGCCGTGGCCTTAATTAAGGTAGAGCTCCAGCATTTGTCTGGTGTGAAAATGGGAAACCACGGAAAACCATCTTCGGGGCTGCCGACAGTGGGGTTCGAACCCACTATCTTCCGAAAACTGGATACTGGCCGCACTTAGGCGACTGCAGCTTTCGAGCTCGGGACAAGGTCAACTCGCTCGGTATATTTCTGCTAACTATGAAAATGAAAACCTACAACCTGTTTTCCAGTCATTGACCGGGTCAGCTTTTATTACAATGGGGTCACCACTCCCAAGGTGATTTATTAATGAGTGATAAATGCTATGAAATGATAATGGAGAGTGTTACTGGAGTGAAAGATGACAGGGTAAACCGGAGTACCGGAGAAAAACCTGCCCCGCCTCCGCTTTGTCCAGCATAAATCCCACAAGGAGCGACCGGGATTTGAAGCACGGTATCCAGCGGTGAGAGGCAAACGCACTGCCGTCTGAGCCACGGAGGCTCTTCTATTAACTATATGCATACATAAATACCTACGTACTGTACATACTGTAAATACAAAATCATTATAGACTCTTATGCCTTTTTGCGTTCAGTCCGTAAGCCTCTGTGAATTTTTTCCACAATCCTCTATTTGTAACTAGCTCTGAGGCCTCGTTTAGTTCCACACCTCTTATCTATAAATTATCAGAAATTGAATCTTACTATCATAGTCTTGGTCTCCCTCTACTTCTCTTACCGTCCATGACCGAGTTCATTATTCTCGTAGATAGCCTATCTTCCTCCATTCGCCTCATGCGATCGCACCACCGAAACCTGTATATTCATACCGCTTCGTACATCGAGCTCGTTTCTAATTTGGCCTTTATCTCCTCATTTCGAGTGAGTTGGCTACGCGATATGGGTTGCGTGCCTGCAAGTTTGCATTCAGGATATTGTGAGATCGAACCCCAAAGTGTGAAGTCTTGAAGATGGGATTTCGTGGTTCCCTTTTTTACTCCAGAAAAATTACGGGGCCGCCTCTGTGGTGTAGTGGTTAGCGTGATTAGTTGCCACCCCCGGAGGTCCGGGTTCGATTCCCGGCTCTGCCACGAAATTTGAAAAGTGGTACGAGGGCTGGAACGGGGTCCACTCAGCCTCGGGAGGTCAACTGAGTAGAGGTGGGTTCGATTCCCACCTCAGCCATCCTGGAAGTGGTTTTCCGTGGTTTCCCACTTCTCCTCCAGGCGAATGCCGGGATGGTACCTAACTTAAGGCCACGGCCGCTTCCTTCCCTCTTCCTTGCCTATCCCTTCCAATCTTCCCATCCCTCCACAAGGCCCCTGTTCAGCATAGCAGGTGAGGCCGCCTGGGCGAGGTACTGGTCATACTCCCCAGTTGTATCCCCCGACCAAGAGTCTGAAGCTCCATGACACTGCCCTTGAGGCGGTAGAGGTGGGATCCCTCGCTAAGTCCGAGGGAAAAACCGAACCTGGAGGGTAAACAGATGATGATGATGATGATGATGAAAATTACGGGGCTCTGTCTTCTTTAAGGCCGAAGCTACAACCTTTCCAAACTTATCTCCAATCCTACTGCCACCGAAAACCTAAATTGATTATTGTGACGTTTAACACATAGCAAAATAAAATTGTACCTTGGTAGTGATTAAATGCTTTTTCCTAATGGTTTAACGTCGCACTAACTCGTATAGGATTTCTGTGACAACGGGATATGAAAAGGCCAGGACTAGGAACGAAGCGGCTGTGGCCTTAATTAAGGAACAGCCTCAGCATTTACCTGCTGGAAAAAATGGGAAACCATGGAAAACCATCATCTTATCTGCTGGTGGTGTGCTTCAAACCTACCATCCCCCGAATGTATGCTTGACAGCTATGCGGTCTGTACAACAGAGCCGACTCGCTCGGCAAGTGGAGTTGAAAATAGCACTAGAATTACAGTGATATTTCTGAAAGCATTCAAACAACAAAGGCTACGAATGCAGTACATCTGCAGAAAACACAATACTAATCAAACATTGAGGAAGCAGGGCCGATACTGGCTCAGTCAGGTCGTATTTGAAGGTGCTTAACCACGTCAACCTCGTGTCAGTAGATTTCCTGTCACGTAAAAGACTACCACAGGACAAAGTTCCGGCACCTTGGTGTATTCGATAACCGAATAAAAGTTGTTAGTAAGACGTGAAACTATTATTATTATTATTATTATTATTATTATTATTATTATTATTATTATTATTAATCGCGAGATAGTGGATTCGAACCCCACTGTTGGCAGCCCTGAAGATGGTTTTCCGTGGTTTCCATTTTCACACCAGGAAAATGCTGGGACTGTACCTCAATTAAGGCCATGGCCACTTCCTTCCCACTCCTAGCCCTTTTCTATCCCATCGCCATAGAGCTTGTCTGTGCCGATGTGACGTGAAGAAAAATTGTATTATTATTATTATTGTTATTATTATTAATATTATTGTTGTTATTTTTATTATTATTATTATTACGAGGCTTTGGGCATAAGTAATGGCTACATTTTTTATTCAAATGTGTACGCTGCTACCGTACAATGCTCATGTCTCCTGGAAAGAATGGCATTCATACTACATGGACAGAGCACGAGATAGCGGTGCGTTGGACAAATATAACTCACAGAGCGATGCGACTGCAGTAATGAGTCAGGTTCTGTGCAGAATGGATGTGACGAGGCAAGAACAGCATGGAAAGTACTGGAACATCCGCCATGTTCACCGAACCTGTCTCCGAACGATCCCCAATGTGAAAGAACCATTGCGTGAGAGACGGTTTGGGACACAAGAGGACGTTGCCAACGCTGTGAAAGTTGAAATTGCAAACTTCACACGTGTTGAGGTGACTGGTATCCGACGTTTTCGGCATCGATGGCAACGTCTAGGGTATCTATGATGGCTGATGGTGGAGCTGTGACCTCAAAGTGACTGACAGAATCTTAGTAGCTGGAGGGTTAAATCACTAACGAGTCCATCTAACTGGTGAGCAGGCTGGCTGTGGTCAAGGTGTTCCGGGTTCTATTCCCGTCCGGGTCGAGGATTTTAACCTTCACTGGCTGTTTCCTCTGGCTCGGTGACTGGGTATTTGTTCCGTCATCAGCATCAGACTTCATCATAGGTAGGACCCCATCCTCACAGACACGCCGGGTCCCGATCCATGTCAACGCGAAAGACCTACGCAATGTCCCTTTGGAGGTCACACACCGTTATTATTATTATTATTATTATTATTATTATTATTATTATTATTATTATTATTATTATTATTATTATTATTATTGACGTCTAATAATGTTGTACGAAATCTGTCTGAAAAATAATCATTTTAATAATTGTTAATATTTTCTTCAAATGGGCACTACTGAGCTGATCGCATTTCACTATAACTTAAATATTTTATTAAGTAGCTGTAGTTCTAGTGGATATTATTCTCTTAAATCCTCTTGTCAAGTGGAAAATCATCGCTCAAATCATAAGTTATGAGAGACGAGTCTCTTCCGTCGTCATTGTATGGCTACTGGAGCTTCATCCGTTGTGATGCTGTCAAGCGAGACTTTAAATATCATTTCTTCGCCGATCTAAGAAAGCCTCACCCTTCGTACCTGATGCGCTGAAAGAGCACGCGCTCCTGAGGGCTTTGATCCTCGTCGCTGGCTTGTCGACACGAGTCAGTGACTTCCAACCTCTACTGTTCCATCTTTATCGGAAGAGGGGCACGCACATTACGTTCACATGACTGATACATACAGACATTATCGCGTCTTACAGAAGTCATCGTAGTGTTGACAAAGGAATGCGGATGATGTAGATCTTCCCTGCGCTTAAGGTGACTGACCTAGGAGCTCCCTAAGGTCGGTCAAAGCCATTTGTCTTACAGGTCATAAAAGCCGTTCAAAAAGTGGAAGGTAATTAATATTTTCTGTAACAGGCGCTTTAATTATGTTATAATGAACAATGAATAACGTAATTGCTCATAGATACACAGGTAAGAGTAGACTGTAATCATTCACCTTTATTGTTCATAGCTTTCAAGGATCACTTTCTGGAAAGTGAAAAATGACAGGGAGGAATTCAATTGGATGCAGATGAAGTGAGGAGTTCAGCCTATGTCGGCGACTTGGTCTTTATTACAGCCTTTGCTGAAAGCCTGCAATCTAATATCCTGTAATTGGAGAAGCAGTGAGGTAAAGGTGGTGGCAGTGCTTATTATTTTATGAGGAAATACAGATTAGGAGGCAGGCTCCCTGGCTCAGGCG
This sequence comes from Anabrus simplex, assembly GCF_040414725.1. Lineage (NCBI taxonomy): Eukaryota > Metazoa > Arthropoda > Insecta > Orthoptera > Tettigoniidae > Anabrus > Anabrus simplex. The sequence continues at coordinate 259,204,609 of NC_090268.1, read as the reverse complement.
GCAGCGCGCCGGACTCTTAACACTGGATACCGTGGTTCAAGTTCCGGTCATTTCATGTGAGATTTGTGCTGGACAAAGCGGAGGCGGGACAGGTTTTTCTCCGGGTACTCCGGTTTTCCCTGTCTTCTTTAATTCCCGCAACATTCTCCATTAACATTTCATTTCATCTGTCAGTCATTTATTATTGCCCCAAAGGAGTGCGACAGGCTTCGGCAGCTGGCACATTTCCTATCCTCGCCGCTAGATGGGGCTTCACTCATTCCATTCCTGACCCGATCGAAGACTGGAAACAGGCTGTGGATTTTCATTTTCATACACATTAGGAATCATCCTCTTGAGAGGCTGAGTGGCTCAGACGGTTGAGGCGCTGGCCTTCTGACCCCAACTTGGCAGGTTAGATCCAGGCTCAGTGCGGTGGTATTTGACGGTGCTAAAATACGTCAGCCTCGTGTCCGTAGATTTACTGGCACGGATAAGAACTTCTGCGGGACAAAATTCCGGAACCTCGGCGTCTCCGAAAACCGCAAACGTTGTTGGTGGGACATAAAGCCATTATTATTATTATTATTATTATTATTATTATTATTATTATTATTATTATTATTATTATTATTATTATTCTCTTAGCAATAATTCGAGGGGAAGGAAAGGAAGAGAATGAGGGTATCGGCAGAAGAAAGAGAAGTGACATGAAGGGTACGCAAAACTTAACACCGGGTCAGAATAGAACAAGTGTCGATCAAGCGCGGCCGGGTAGGAGAAATGAATGCGAGGAAGCTGGCACGAGTAAGGGGAAGCAGACCACACTGGTGAGGCTGATGTACGAGGGCACAGAGCAACCGGGGAGGCTGTCACCAGAGCACACAGGGGAGGATTATGCAACAGAGAACAATGGGGAGTCTGATGCACCTGAGCACTCTGTTGAGGATACTGAAACCATCTCTAACTGCTAAACGATAGCAATAGAACTGTAATTAAGTTGTGACTGTTCTCAACGCACTAGTATGAACTTTTTTTTTTTTTTTTTTGCTAGTTGTTTTACGTCGCACCGACACAGATAGGTCTTATGGCGACGATGGGACAGGGAAGGGCTAGGAGTGGGAAGGAAGCGACCGTGGCCTTAATTAAGGTACAGCCCCGGCATTTGCCAGGTGTGAAGATGGGAAACCACGGAAAACCATCTTCAGGGCTGCCGACAGTGGGGTTCGAACCTACTATCTCCCGAATACTGGATACTGGCCGCATTTAAGCGACTGCAGCTATCGAGCTCGGTGTAGTATGAACTTAAACATGTGGCTTACCTGAAGTATATCCGCCGGGCTGAGTGGCTCAGACGGTTAAGGCGCTGGCCTTCTAACCCCAACTTGGCAGGTTCGATCCTGGCTCAGTCCGGTGGTATTTGAAGGTGCTCAAATACGACAGCCTCGTGTCGGTAGATTTACTGGCACGTAAAAGAACTTCTGCGGGACTATATTCCGGCACCTCGGCGTTTCCGAAGACCGTAAAAGTAGTTAGTGGGACGTAAAGCAAATAACATTAATTTAATTAATTGTTAAAGTGTATCCGGAATCACTACTATAGTGGTTCAGGTTACACATTTTAGTAAGTGCAGCAGTTCTTTTCGAATAAATGACAAAATCAACATTGACTTGGTGGCGTTCCGTCGTCAGTGACAAAATCATTAGCCACCTCACTCACTGTAGGTGCATTGGATCTTCGAGGATGAAATGCATTGCTAGTAGTGAATTGTAATTTAAAATCAGGTATAGTGTCAGGTGTGAAAAGTTGGGATAACGGAACAAATACAACGTTATTAGCACTGCGGACTGCCTTCCCATTGATCAGTATTTTTATGTACCACGCCTAGAAGAGTAGCTTCGTCTAACAGTGACCACGGTTTAACAACTGTGGCCCTACAGCTCTGAATTCGGGAGGCGGTGGGCTGGGCCAACCGTCGGCTGTCCTGATGATGGTCTTCCGTGGTTTTCCATTCTCCTCACTAAGGCGAATGCCGGGAAAGTTCCTTTTATAGGTCATGGATGCTCCTCCTTCACCTTTCCTCGCACCTCAAATCACCGTAACACATCTCCTGGCTTGAGAGAGGTTGTCACCGGAGGCCCGCCGCACCCCATCAGGGTACGGAATGATTAGAGTTTATGTACCCCTTCGAAGTCGTCATTGAAATGATGGGTCGGTTATATTTTGGGTTAATAGTAAGTGAATATGATTTTTATATTTAACGAAATTCAATTGGTATGAAAGTAATTTATTTTCAATACTGGTAGATATTTCATCTGTAATCCTTTTAACAATAGGACCGGTGACCTAGATGTTAGGACCCTTTAAGCAACAAGCACTCTTAACAATATAATTGGACAGAGAATTATCATATTGATCAATTTAGCATTCAATTTCTCCAGCGAGAAACTGTACATTTCTTTAGTAACTGATAAATCCAGTTCCTCTCTAGTTGCGGAAAAGTTTACCACTGTTAGAAATGTGGAATGATTCTTCCTGAGGCACGTTTATCGATCACACTTCGTGTTTAATTTCTCTCAGTCTTATTTATAAAAATCATTCGATTTACCAGAATTATCCGGATGTTTTATTTGAAGGTGCCTATGTAGTTTACTTGTGTCATACAATCATTCGAGAGAACGTCAAAACATCCAACACAGAAGTTGCTGATGCAAATTGTCGGCATCTGAAGGGAAAAATTCACACAGCAGGTATTCATCACAATATGTCTGCTTTGTTTCCTCGCATTTAATATTTCATCAGACCTTATTTTAATTATTATCAAAATATAATTCACCTCCCGTATAGATACGAACCCTGTGACCGAGCTTGATAGCTGCAATCGCTTAAGCGCGGCCACTATCCGGTATTCGGGAGATAATAGGTTCGAACCCCACTGTCGGCAGCCCTGAAGATGGTTTCCGTGGTTTTCCATTTCCACACCAGGCAAATGCAGGGGCTATACCTTGAATAAAGCCATGGCCTCTTCCCTCCCACTCCTAGCCCTTTCCTGTCCCATAATCGCCATAAGACCTCTCTGTGTCGGAGCGACGTACAAAACTTGCAAAACAAACCCTATGGATACCTACAATAAACATTATCTGTTGAGTTGTTTCTGAGAACAGTGTACCTGCCAGGAACTTACACAATCCCATGCGATCATTGTTCTTTTTGAGTGACTATACATCCCAACTGCTTATCAATGTCACCAAGTTTATCTTTATCCGGATTATGATGACATTTGAGCTCAATGATCTTTTATATAAAAAACTAGTCAAATGTCTGTGGTTATTATGTCTTAAATTATAGTCTTAAGTTGCTTAGTAACTCTTGAAGGCTGTCGAAAATAATCACTGACTTTATTTGCATCACTAACAACCGAACGAATTTATTACCAATGCACATCTGACACTATTGCATCATAATAGAATTTTTCCGAGCGAAAAAAAAATTCTCCAATCATAATCGTTTATGGACCCCCATATAGAGCCTCGAGGAATATTTTGGGTCCGAGGACCCAGATTTGAGAACCACTGCACTAGGAGGAGAGAGATGGTGGTAACAGGAGTGTGCAAGCTAGTGACGAATGACTGCGCTCCGTGCAGGAACTTCTTTTTTGCTATTGGCTTTACGTCGCACCGACACAGATAGGTCTTATGGCGATGATGGGACAGGAAAGGGCTAGGACTGGGAAGGAAGTGGCCGTGGCCTTAATTAAGGTGCAGTCCCAGCATTTGGCTGGTGTGAAAATGGGAAACCACGGAAAACCATCTTCAGGGCTGCCAACAGCAGGGTTCGAACCCACTATCTCCCGAATACTGGACACTGGCCGCACTTAAGCGACTGCAGCTATCGAGCTCGGTCAGGAACTTCTTGGTCGGTCGGATCTGTCCTCGACTGTGGTGGAGGACTTAACACCACCTTTTTCTTTTTAATTCTTTTTATTCTACGCAAATGTGACGGTGCAACTTTTAAAAATTCCATCTACGTTACATACCATTTAATTTCATTTAACTGTTGTGTACATTATGTAGTTACCCGATACTGGTAAGACACAATAAGGTTGTGCAAATTTAATTAAGAATCTATGTATATTCCAATTCAAATAGGAATTTGTATATCGGATTATTTATACAAAGCTTGCTCTGAGAATCAGGGGGGGGGGGGGGGGATAGAGAATGGAGCGTTATATAGCTCATCTGTATGTGAAATACTACGAGGATGAAGCTCGAAATTCCAGGCCTATTAAAGGAATTACAATACGTAATGACTGAAATCCCAAATTTTTCACTAAATCAAATTTGTCAGTGTCAATATTAATAGTGAATGTTGCATAGCTGAATGATAAGGGAGGCTCAATATTTCGCACAGTTCATTCCAAGCGTTGTATGATATGATGCCAGTTTACAGAAAAATGAAAAATCCACATCCTGTTTCCAGTCATTTGACCCGGTCAGGAGTGGAATTAATGAAACCCCCATCTACCGGCGAAGATAGGAATTGTGCCGGCCGCCGAAGCCTGTCGCACTCCTCTGGGGCAATGATTAATTAATGACAGATGAAATGAAATTATATTAGCGAGTGTTGCTGGAATGAAATGTGACAGGGAAAGCCGGAGTACCCGGAGAAAAACCTGTCCCACGTTCGCTTTGTCCAGCACAAATCTCACATGGAGTGACCGGAATTTGATCCACGGAACCCAGCGATGAGAGGCCGGCGCGCTGCCGCCTGAGCCACAGAGGCTCGCCGACATGTGATGTTTTCATATTTCCAGTATTGCCAGTATTCAATAAATGTCAACAGGTTAATTTAACGGTCATGATTGGAGGTCATCTTACGAACATTAAAAGTTTTACGTTGTGAATGCTGTGCTGTCCACCTCTGTGGTCAGTGTGAATAGCTGCTATCCCCGGAGGCCCGGGTTCGATTCCTGGCTCTGCCGCGAAATTTGAAAAGTGGTACGAGGGCTGGAACGGGGTCCACTCAGCCTCGGGAGGTCAACTAAGTAGAGGTGGGTTCGATTCCCACCTCAGCCATCTTCGAAGTGGTTTTCCGTGGTTTTCCACTTCTTCTCCAGGCCTGCCCCTTCCAATCTTCCTATCGCCCACAAGGCCTCTGTTCAGCATAGTGGGTGAGGCAAACTTGGCGAAGTACTGGTCATTCTCCCCAGTTGTATCCCCCGACCCAATGTCTCACGCTCCAGGACAATGGCCTTGTGGCGGTAGAGGTGGGATCCCTCGCCGAGTCCCAAGGAAAAACCAACCCTGGAGGGTAAGCAGATTAAGAAGAAGAAAAATACTGTGCTATGCTGCCAATGCATATTTTCTTTCAAAAATAACTTTAGCTTTTACCATAAGTTAAACGATTACTTATATGGCACAAATATTCTGTTTTATGCTCGAATTCCGTAGTTATTTGCAGTCCTTGGAAAAATGCCTCAGCGCTGACAAGAACATTAATTTCTTTTTTTACACCGAACAGTTCATAAAAGTTCGCCCAGTCATACCATGTCTGTATAATGGTGTAAAATCTTCACGTTTAGTTTTTTATTCAAGTTAGGGACTTAGGATATTTTTAGTGATCAGTGTAAGTGTAGAGGACGTCCAATAATCGCTGGTTATATGTTGTTTGTAATAATATGTATACCTATAATTACTTGTATTCGTGTCTAAGCCTACGGAGGTGCCCCAGAAGGTGGGTAAATATATTATCCTTCCATTTTCCCCGAGTAAATGAGGAAAATAAAGGCGGACATTGCACTGAGATAACTGCTGTTAACGTCGGTACTTCAACCGTCTTTATCTGAAGGAAGCCAGACATGTGATATATGGGTAACGTGCCTGCCTCTTAACCGGTAGCCCCGAGTTCGATTACCGGACAGTCCAGGGATTTTATTTTTGGACTGAGGGCAGGAATACATTTCTCGAAGCCACATGATAACAACTGAGAAAGCCAATTAATACGGTTGAGGATATGGTTACGCTGACCATGCGAACTCTTAAATCTGCAGGCCATCTGGCTGGGTGGTAGTCGTCTTGGCATGCCAAGGCCCTTAATGGGATTTTTTATTTCTTACTGTATATTTGAAGGAGTCGTTTTTGAGCCATTGTTAAGAGCGTGTTAGTTATTCGACTACGACAGTTTTTTTACAATATCTTTATGTCACACCGATACAGATAGGTCTTATGGCGACGATAGGATACGAAAGGCCTAGGAGCGGGAAGGAAGCGGCCGAGCCTTAATCAAAGTAAGCCTGGTGTGAACATGGGAAACTACGGAAAGCCTCTTCAGAGCTGCCGACAGTGGGGTTCGAACCCACTATCTCCCGAATACTGGATACTGGATTATATAATAATTAATTTTATTTTTGAAATTCCACGTCTTTAGGAAATCTATCTATAATACATAATTCTCGATGAATGAAACAGATAAATGCTTCACTATAATAACAACAAGAAATCCTCCATGTTTATGAATTGTTGTTAATTTTCTACCTCGGACGCTCCTCTTTAACACGGGCGTTCATTTGATTCTATCAGCTTGAATACTCACATTCTTACACACTCTAGTTATTAAAAAGCGAGCAGGGAAGATTGAAAGCCCTGTTAATATTTAATTGGCTGTACAATGCTGCAGTTACTTCCCCACTCTTTCCTTCAGTATTAAACCTTTCGCGTTTATTCTTTTTAAACGCTATAAACGATAATTCTTTTAGAATTCAGTTACTCCTTTCAATTCCGTCTTCTCTGCCGACCATTCATCACCTTGATTATCAAAGTTATAATCATCATTGCACGAGTATCAGCTCCACCTGAATTGGTTTATATTTGTGGTAGAGCGTCAGGTTGCAGATCCCAAAGTCTCGCACTGAAACCCAGCAGAGGGGCCGGAGTTTTCTAGGGCGGAAAAGAAGTCCATTCGACAGCCATGTCGTACTTCAGCATGTGAAAGATCTCTGGTGATACATTTGGTGTTTAGCTGACAAAATGAATAAAACTCAGCCAAAGATCGTCCAACAGATTTATTCTGGTTTCTCTGTCATCTTGTAAACTAACTGGAAAATGACAGAAGGACAACACTTCAAGAGGGCGAACAGTTTTTGGTTACCAGGGTTTCCAAGGACCTCCTTGTACTTGCAGCGAATTGCATTGTTGTTCTGAAACTCCATAATTTTGGTCTGCACATTAGAAGGGTATTTAAAAAAATACCCTGAATAGGAATATCTGAATTGAAAAGCTCCTTTATAGATACAGTATTCAGCAAGGGCATCACTCATTATGTCTTTCATACGTGTCGCAATCGTTTTCTCTTATTTTCAGGAGAGATGTCACTCTGCTGCGCTAAACGACTCGACGGCTAACCTGAAGTGTGGCTAGCATATCTTCAAGTATTTCGTCAGTTAAGGCCCTTTTTAACGCCTTTTATCTGTTTAAGACGGGCCGAACCACGCAACACTTTCCAAGCACTGTCGGGTCGAGTGGTTCAGACGGTTAAGGCGCTGGCCTTCTGACCCCAACATGGTAGGTTCGATGCTGGCTCAGTGCGGTGGTATTTAAAGATGCTCAAATACGTCAGTCTCGTGTTAGTAGATTTTATGGCTCTCAAAAGAACTCATGTGGGACTAAATTCCGGCATCTCGGCGTCTCCGAAAACCGTAAAAGTAGTTAATGGGACGTAAAGCCAATAACATTATTATTACTTTCGCAGTAAAGGATAGACATAAGGGTCTGAGGGTATAGAACTTCCCGGAAATCGTTTACAATACTTCCGTGCACACCTATCATAAAATTTATTTTAAAAAATAAGTTTCAGCAATCAACACGCGTTGTCCAGTGGTGTGCTTAACCAATATGGATAATTGTTACTGTGCACTTCATGATCATAATCACTGAGCACGTCAAGTAAACCATGTGTCTCACTAGCACGAGTACGGAGCTCTACCAACTACCACGCCTTACAGGGCAGAGGATGGGACAAAGACGCTGTTATCCCTCACCAGGTAGCTCCTTGTTCGTACTGCGTGTAACGGATAGAAATAATTGTTTTCAACCTAAAATCTGACAAATCAGTGGGCATATATTTAAACGAAGTTATAAACCGATGAGCCAATACATTATGACCACCTAACGAATACGATGTAGGTCCAACTTTTCCCGCAGAACCAGGGCCTTTCGGCGAGGCATTGGTTCAACGAGGTGGTGGAAGCTAGGTATTCTGGGGTATCTGGTTCCACAAGTGCCACAGCAGGTCCTCCATGTGGCGTATATTGCTGGGCAATGGTGATATAGCACGCACTCGCTTCTTTAAGTAGCACCACAAATGTTCAATGAGGTTCATACCGGGGCTATTTGGGGACCACAGCCTTAAAGCAAATTGGCTAGCATGTTCCCAGAGCCAGTCCTTCTCAATCCTGGCAGTGTGGCATGAGGCATTGTCCTGTTTGAAGTGGAACACTGAACGCATGGACTTGGTTTCCAATAACGCTCATATACTGGATAGCTATTAAATATTGGTGAACAGGATTAAAGAGTCTTAGTGTGCACCACGAAAACATCGTCCAGTCGTCACACCTCCTCCTCCTCCTCCATCACCAGCATCCTTCCGACCATGCAACTATGTGCCATAGCCCCCGATGAAATTCGGCGTACACGCGCTCAGCTGTCGACGTAATGAATCAGGAATCTGAATTAGTCGGATGAGGGTGTTTAGGTGTTTTAGTAAGGATGTAAAGGAGAGGGCTTATAAGTCTCTGGTAAGACCCCAACTAGAGTATGGTTCCAGTGCATGGGACCCTCACCAGGATTACTTGATTCAAGAACTGGAAAAAATCCAAAGAAAAGCAGCTCGATTTGTTCTGGGTGATTTCCGACAAAAGAGTAGCGTTACAAAAATGTTGCAATGTTTGGGCTGGGAATAATTGAGAGAAAGAAGAAGAGCTGCTTGACTAAGTGGTATATTCCGAGCTGTCAGCGAAGAAATGGCGTGGAATGACATTAGTAGACGAATAAGATTTTAAAAGTAGGAAAGACCTCAATATGAAGAATAAAGTTGGAATGCAAGAGGACAAATTGGGGCAAATATTCATTTATAGGAAGTGGAGTTAGGGACTGTCATTGAAATGTCATTGAAATCATTTAAGAAACGGCTAGGAAAACAACAGGTAGGGAATCTCCCACCTGGGCGACTGCCCTAAATGTAGATCAGTATTGATTGATTGATTGATTGACTGAGATCTTTTTCCAATCAACCACAGTCCAATGGCGATGATTTTGTGCTCACCTCATGCACTGCTTTCGGTGGAGTGCAGTCAACATTGGGGTGTGACTGGGTCATCAACTCCTCAGTCCCATGCGCAGCAGTGTTCGACGAACCGTGTGCTGAGAAACATTGGCCTGGTCAACACCGTCGTACCTGTTGGTGATTTCTCGAACTGTGGCTCCGCGGTCGCTCCGAACAATGCGCTACAACCTCCGATGGACTCCGGCATCAACGAGCTGCTGTCGACACACTGTTGACGATGCGCTACAACCTCCGATGGACTCCGGCATCAACGAGCTGCTGTCGACACACTGTTGACGATGCGCTACAACCTCCGATGGACTCCGGCATCAACGAGCTGCTGTCGACACACTGTTGACGATGCGCTACAACCTCCGATGGACTCCGGCATCAACGAGCTGCTGTCGACACACTGTTGTACTCCCCCTGCTAAAAGCGCTCTAAATATTCTCGGGTCGGGGTGGTCACAATGCAGTCGCTCAATGACTCATCGTTGTATGATTAATTCCGAATATTGGACAAGGTTTCAAGCCTATCAAATTATTATGACTAGATATTTTAGTTGTCTTGACATCATTCGACTCTGAAATATGTATCTGCTAAACATGAACAACGCGTAGGGGTAGACTGTCAATCAACACGAGGAAATTGCTAGAATCACATTCCATTGACAACATAAACCAACGTTTCTACACCGGTAAGATTCCGTGCATTGATTACATATCGTGTGACTGACTCCACAATTTGCTCACAAAGTTTTTGCTGCAATATCGTTCAATCGTGCAAGACATTATAAATGTACGGTATTAGCGCTTTTGTTTTATTTGGCATAATAATGTGTTTATCAGGCCCTTGGCATTCGGATTATTCAGAAAGTAAGCGTTTCCAGGCCCATGGTCATATATAGTCTGGTATCCTAATTTTCTTCCCTTCATGTGAAATATTTATTCCTAAACGTTTGACCCATGGTTTTAATCCAGATTTGTCCGACTCGTTGGCTGAACGGTCAGCGTACTGGCCTTCGGTTCAGAGGGCCCCGGGGCTTTTAACCTTAATTGGTTAATTCCAATGGCACGGTCTCTTCATCATCATTTCATCCTCATCACGACGCGCAGGTCGCCTACGGGTGTCAAATAGAAAGACCTGCACCTGGCGATCCGAACCCGTCCTGGGATATCCCGGCACTAAAAGCCATACGACATTTCATTTCAATTCAAATTTGATTGCAATTATACTTTTGCTGGCGGGACCTAGTGTTTACAGTGCACTATGTCTTCTGGTATAGGCTAGAGCAATTTTGTTACTTTCATTGATCTGTCTCAATCTTATCCTTGACTTTGACAATATGAAAGTGACTGAGGTATGAGTGATGCTAGTAATGCCATTCCTTATGCAGCTAGTCCCTGCTACGAATGGTGTGAAAATATTGCTCATAGGGTCGGTTGGTGCATGCATTTTAGTGGGCTTGGCAGACTGATATGTTACAATTCTTAGTAAAGCTAAAGGTTCCACCTATTCAATACGTTTTCATAATGGTCTATTTAGAACATCACATATTTATTTAACTTATCATAAAATACATCTTTGGGACCGGTTTCGGCAATCCACCATGCCATCATCAGCCATTGAGTTTTTTTTAATAGCAAGGAACATTCAAAAATTTAAAAATATGCAATAGCAAGTCCTATTCTTACATATTCTTACATGTTTTTCATGTAAGAATAGGACTTGCTATTGCATATTTTAAAATTTTTGAATGTTCCTTAAGAATAGGACTTGCTATTGCATATTTTTAAATTTTTGAATGTTCCTTGCTATAAATAAAAAAAACTCAATGGCTGATGATGGCATGGTGGATTGCCGAAACCGGTCCCAAAGATGTATTTTATGATAAGTTAAATAAATATGTGATGTTCTAAATAGACCATTATGAAAACGTATTGAATAGGTGGAACCTTTAGCTTTACTAAGAATTGTAAAATCTTGAGTCAATACGGACAAAAATGAAGTTTTGAATACTAAATAGACTGATATGTAATAACAACTTCTGGCTCGGTGAGGAAATCAACTGTTATGAGAAACACAAAATTTGCAAATGGACCAATGTTATGAATGGTTAAAATATAACCACCAAAATCATGTCAGATACCGTTTGGTATGCAAGTATAAATGACCGTGTTTCCTCAGAATATGCGAAGGCACATACACACAACGATGTAATACCTGATGGCTATAATAGGATACATCCATATCTATAAAAGACCTTCCGTATCAGGAAGGAACTTTTAAATAGAAGTGTGTAATAACAGCATAAATTGATATTATTTTGACTTTCTGCAATTCTCTTCGTTCGTAAATGTGTCGCTTTAAATGACTAACTTTATTTATTCATTTGCATAACATCAAACCCCACCCCCATCCTCACCCTCTTCCTCCGAATACGGTGGACAAGTAGCTGTATAGCTTGTTCTACGACTTTCTATTGTCCTTGAGCTGAAATAATGACGTTATTGGTCATACTGTTATTTAAGGGGGATTAAAATTTATATTCTTAGACCTACTCTTGAAATTAGAACCCTTTGTTAAAACATGAATTCATACACAGCATAGGAAGCGGAATAGGAAACACCAGTATTATCTGTACACCTTCCCTAATTACACGGTTACCGCTAAAACAATGTATACATCTCTGAGAAAATCTGGACCTCGAATTGTAGTTATTTTGACTATTTAGAGAATGACTACAAAATTAAATAAGCCAGAACGATAGAAGTGAATAAACATAAAACACATCAAATAAATAGATATTTGATTTTTTATGCCATGGTCTGGCAGAGAAAAATGTTTACAGCATACAAATATATTTTAATTTTTTCTATTTAAACTCTTTCGACCACTCTCTGCCTACCAAATTGTCGGCTATTGGCTTCATCAGAATAATAAAGTTACTTTACTTGATTGCGCACTGTGTTGTCAAATGTGTTATTAAATACAGACCAAAGAAACTGTAAAGATACTTCAGTGTTCCATTCTGATGAATTTACATTTAAAACATTGCATGTAGGTGTGATAAAATGAAAGTAATGAAACGAAAACGATATAACTGAGGCGACAGGCATCGGATTGGTCATTGATTCATGAGCTGAATAGTCGTTATAACTCTGTCCTGGATCATTGAGTTAATGCATTTGTAATATTCTGCTTAACACCATGGACTGATTGGAATATACTATTATTGTATTCTGTTATATTTACCCTTATTTATTCTGCATAGCAGGTACACAACATGGAACAAATACTTTACGACTGCGGACGTGTGCTCTGTATACTCAATGGCTGTGGTGAGATCCCCAAGGAAATCAGAGGTTTGTACGATCATCAGTTGATTCTGCTGCTTCAATTTTTACTGAACGAGTTTTTTTTTTTCATTCCCCAGCCGTCGCCTACAAAGTACTGCGCGATAGCACGAGTGAAGGAGAAACGTTCACATTTTCTTGGGCTGCTACTTGTTGTCCAGGAGCAACTGTTGCTCTGTACTCTTTATTTGCTGCTTTTCGTCCACATTCTGATGGGAGTCTCATGTGTGCGAACAGTGTTGCACAAGTGGACTTGGTCTTTGTTTTATGTTCGGATGACCTTCCTATGGCCAAACCTGTGGAGAGATTGTATCTCATTATTGCGTGTTTCCAATACGTCATCCTGTGCAGCTGATGGTTAATAAACACCAAATAGAAAGAGTGAAAAAAAATGGACATAGCTGGGAACATCAATTAACAACGGTTGGGATCGGTCATCTGAGATTAAGTACCGAATAGAAAAGTTCGGGCTGGCGTTTCTGGTGATGTTTGAGGCTATTTAGATGTTCCGATATATCTTTCCAAAGTAAAACAAAACTACTGTCTTGCCAGTACTGTTGTATTGAGTTGAATCCTGGGCCATAACGCAAACACTGAATGAGTAACTGGAAACTTATGAAACGTGGATTCTAAGGATTTCTTCGGATACTAAGGATTACTTGGACAGACCAAAATAGCAATGACACTGCTGTGGAAAGAGTAAGAAAGCGGAAAGAGATAATTTGACTGTAAAATATCGTAAACTGGGGTATTTAGGGTATATCATGAGGAAAAGGTTTACTACAATTGATTTTCCATGAGAAAATAGAAGTAAATAGAAAACCTGAAAAAATAAGAATTTCTTGGCTGAAGAACTTGAGAACGTGGTTCAGTACGAGTTCGGAGAGACTTTTCAGATCAAGTACAATAAAATATGTGTTGGTATGCTGATCATCAACATCCAAAACGCACAGGCGCCCCAAGGAGAATTTCAGTTACCTTAACACTACAATTTGGAGTAGACTGAATGGTACTGTGACTTACTAGTAACTTAACATCGAAATAGAACACTATCACGTAAAAATGTGCACAGAATTTACAGAATATTGGAATCTTTTCTTGACACCCCGGCAAATAATTTATCAGACAAAAATTCCATTCTATCGTCCGACTCGTTGGCTGAACGGTCAGCGTACTGGCCTTCGGTTCAGAGGGTCCCGGGTTCGATTCCCGGCCGGGTCTGTAATTTTAACCTTAATTGGTTAATTCCAATGGCACGGGGGCTGGGTGTATGTGTTGTCTTCATCATTTCATTCTCATCACGACGCGCAGGTCACCTACGGGAGTCAATTAGAAAGACCTGCACCTAGCAAGCCGAACCCGTCCTGGGATATCCCGGCACTAAAAGCCATACGACATTTCATTTCATTTCCATTCTATCGAGCAAGTGGCTGTGCGGGTTCCGTCACGTAGCTACCAGCTTACATTTGGAAGACAGTAGGTTTGAACCCCACTGTCGACATCCCTGAAGATGGTTATCCATGGTTTCCTCTTTTCACACCCGGCAAGTGCTGGGGCTGTACTTAGTTAAGGACACGGTCACTTCCTTCCAATTCCTAGCCCTTTCCTATCCCATCGTCGCCATAAGACTTATCTGTGTCGGTACGACGTAAAAGCAGATTGTAAAAACAAACAAAATCCAGTCTAAAATCCACAGCGATTCAAATATCGACTATTTAGTTAGAAAGACAGTAGCTAAGTTACAGCATTAATCACGCTCCCCAAAGAACCTTCTTCTTCATATGAAGAAACAAAGCTTATGATTTTTCAAGAATGTGATCGATTCTTTCAAGTTAAGTTTACCTCAAGAAATACTCGAACCAAGTGTATGATCTGAAAAGTGCCTAGCGTTTAGTTCTGAGAATAGTTCATGCCTCTCTATTTAGTTTCGTGCCTAAGACGTGCTGTAATTGTAAACCGTGTTTGTTCAGCCAAGGAGAGAGCATAGTTCAAAGCTGCGGTTGCTTTGTGAGCATTTCTTATCAAATTGTATTCCATACACTAGCAACTCACGATTGTTTGCAAGAAAGAGTCTTTATCAGTGTTCCACAAACACGTTAAAAAGTAGGGATTGTGTGATTTTCTGGAAATGTAAGAGGAAAGGTAATAATGACAGATTAACTTCGAAGATGTCTGTTAATCGAATGCGCCTTTCCTAAGAATATGGAACAAACTATCCTGTTCAAAGCAGGCTTATGTACAGTTTTCCTGATTTGAAAGCAAGAAGTTATATCAATCAATCAATCAATCAATCAATCAATCAATCAATCAATCAATCAATCAATCAATCAATCAATCAATCAATCAATCAATCAATCAATCAATCAATCAATCAATACTGATCTGCATTTAGGGCAGTCGCCCAGGTGGCAGATTCCCCATCTGTTATTCTCTTAGCCTTTTCTTAAATGATTCCAAAGAAATTGGAAATTTAATCAACATCTCCCTTGGTAAGTTATTCCAATCCCTAACTCCCCTTCCTATAAATGAACATTTGCCCCAATTTGTCCTCTTGAATTCCAAATTTATCTTCATATTGTGACTTTTCCTACTTTTAAAGACGTCACTCAAACTTATTCGTCTATTAATGTCATTCCACGCCATCTCTCCACATACAGTTCGGAACATACCACTTAGTCGAACAGCTCGTCCTCTTTCTCCCAAGTCTTCCCAGCTCAAACTTTGCAGCATTTTTGTAACACTACTCTTTTGCCGGAAATCACCCATAACAAATAGAGATGCTTTTCTTTGGATTTTTTCCATTTCTTCAATCAAGTAATCCTCATGACGGTCCCATACACTGGAACCATACTCTAGTTGGGGTCTTACCGGAGACTTATATGCCCTCTCCTTTACATCCTTACTACAACCCCTAAACACCCTCATAACCATGTGCAGAGCTCTCTATCCTTTAGTTACAATCCCATTTATGTGATTACCCCAATGAAGATCTTTCCTTATATTAACACCTAGGTACTTACAATGATCCCCAAAAGGAACTTTCACCCCATCAACGCAGTAATTAGAACTGAGAGGACTTTTCTTATTTGTGAAACTCACAACCTGACTTTTAGCCCCGTTTATCTTCATACGATTGCCTACTGTCCATCTTACAACATTATCGAGGTTATGTTGCAATTGTTCACAATTCTGCAACTTATTTATTACTCTATAAATGTTCACGACAATTGTTAAGGCTGATTTTCGACTGTTAGAAAGATTATATGTATCCGCCGTACTAATAAGCTCTCTCCGTGGGTCAGTGGTTGAGTGTCACCCTCCAGATACCAAAATAGCGGGTTGAAACGCGGCAGACGAGGTCGGATTTTTGAATAATAATAATAATTTCGTGTGGCTATTTCTAGCCGAGTGCAGCCCTTGTAAGACAGACCCTCCGATGAGGGTGGGCGGCATCTGCCATGTGTAGGTAACTGCGTGTTATTGCGGTGGAGGATAGTGTTATGTGTGGTGTGTGAGTTGCAGGGATGTTGGGGACAGCACAAACACCCAGACCCCGGGCCATTGGAATTAACCAATGAAAGTAAAAATCCCCGACCCGGCCGGGAATCGAACCCGGGACCCTCTGAACCGAAGGCCAGTACGCTGGCCATTCAGCCAACGAGTCGGACGGATTTTTGAAGAGCGGAAGATAATCCATTCGACACACCATATCATACGATGTCGACATGTAAAATATCTCTGGTAACACATTTGCTGTTTGCCCGACAAAATTCATTAAAACTCAGTCATAGACGCTCAAGAGAGATTCGGTTTACTCCGCTATCTAGCAGGCCTAGAGTAAAACGAAACGTCGAAATGGACGACCAAGCAGCGAGATGGCATCTAAATGAAAAATTGCACACTGTAGCTGAGGCCATACGATTATTATTATTATTATTATTATTATTATTATTATTATTATTATTATTATTATTATTATTATTATTATTATTATTATTGTAAAAATGAAACACGCAGAATCCATGCCTAGTGTGAGAATTCGAGACTCTGAGCAGCTAACTAGTCGGACCGTGTAACACGACTTTTCTCGATGGAACACCACTGCTTGCTGAATTCTGTATTAAGAAAAGAGACAAATAAGCAATCATTATGAAATGGAAATGGCGTATGGCTTTAAGTGCCGGGAGATCCCAGGACGGGTTCAGCTCGCCAGGTGCAGGTCTACCGAGCTCGATAGCTGTAGTCGCTTTAGTGCGGCCAGTATCCAGTATTCGGGAGATAGTAGGTTCGAACCCCACTGGCGGCAGCCCTGAAAATGGTTTTCCGTGGTTTCCCATTTTCACACCAGGCAAATGCTGGGGCTGTACCTTAATTAAGGCCACGGCCACTTCCTTCCCACTTCTAGGCCTTCCTTGTCCCATCGTCGCCGTAAGACCTATCTGTGTCGGTGCGAAATAAAACAACTAGCAAACTAGCAAAAAAAAACTGCAGGTCTTTTGATTTGACGCCCGTAGGCGATCTGCGCGTCGTGATGAGGATGCAATGATTATGAAGACAGCACATACACCCAGCCCCCGTGAAAGGGAAATTAACCAATGTTGGTTAAAATTTCCGACCCTGCCGGGAATCGAACCCGGTACCCGTGTGGCCAAAGGCCATCACGCTGACCATTTAGCCATGGAGCCCGACAGCAGTCATTATCTGTCTATAAGGTAGGCCTACGTCTTTTACAAAACGTTTTCCATTATTCGTTATGCAAGGGTGGTAGCTGAGCAGCACAGCGCTAGTATCTCACGAAGGGAGTTGGAGTTTGAATACCGTACCGCTGGTCCGAATTATATCTAAACTGGAAGTTATATGGCTGTATTAGTAAGTGTTGTTTATTTGCCACACTTCTGAACGAAAAAATGGGGCACCGGTAAAGAAGTAGGGGACTGGAAATAATAATAATATTGCATTGAAAATTACTCACTTGTGTTCAGGACTCCATTTTGAATATTATTAGGTCCCGAAATGTGGCATTCTTAGTAATTTTGTCGGTAATATTGGTAATAATTGCACATATTAAGTATAAAGATGTGTTCATGATAGCCATCTTTGTTTGTTTCCAGAGATGTTATGGAATAGACTGGTTACTTTGACATTGGAAAGCATAGTAGCATGGAAGTTACAATGCAAAGCATGGAAGTTACAATGCAAATATGTTATTGTCATGACAGAGCTTGGCCTGGATTTTGCAAAGATAGGTTAGAGCCACTAAATTATACTTTTTTCTTGCCGTGCAGGCAGTATGCGCCGCGGCGATAGTTTAGAGCCTCTCGAAGGGAGTGTGGCCCCCGAAGGGGGCCACTGTTCTCATGACAGAGCTTGGCCTGGATTTTGCAAAGATAGGTTAGAGCCCCTAAATTATACTTTTTTATTGCCGTGCGGGCAGTATGCGCCGCGGCGATAGTTTAGAGCCTCTCGAAGGGAGTGTGGCCCCCGAAGGGGGCCACTGTTCTCATGACAGAGCTTGGCCTGGATTTTGCAAAGATAGGTTAGAGCCCCTAAATTATACTTTTTTATTGCCGTGCGGGCAGTATGCGCCGCGGCGATAGTTTAGAGCCTCTCGAAGGGAGTGTGGCCCCCGAAGGGGGCCACTGTTCTCATGACAGAGCTTGGCCTGGATTTTGCAAAGGTATGTTACAGCTACTAAATTCTATTTTTTCTTGCCGTGTAGGCAGTATGCGCCACGGCCATAGTTAAGAGCCTTTCGAAAGGGGTGTGGTCCCCTTATGACAGAGATTGGCCTGAATTTGCAAAGATAAATTACAGCTACTAAATTAGAGGAGTTGTAACATCCATGCTTTATGTCGTAACTTCCATGCTTCTCACCTATCTGAAATTCCTTGCTTTGTTGTAAAGTCAAAGTAACCAGTCTATACTATAACATCTCTGGAAAAAAAGATGGCCATCATAAATATATCCTCCTACTTCTTGTGTGCAATTATTACTAATATTACGCACAAAATCACTAATAATGCTACATTTTGGGACCTAATAATATTCAAAATGGAGTCCTAAACACATGTGAGTAATTTTCAATGCAATATCATTATTATTTCCAGTCCCCTACTTCTTTACCACTGCCAAAAATGGAAGGCCTAGTGAAAAGGATTAGTGCTACGTACATATTATGCGCACACTTTGTCTTGGTGCATTTACACCCTAGTGCTGAATCGGTCGACCTCGGCGATCTTCGAGATTCGTACTGGCAACCTTTAAAACACAAAGTATAAATCGCTTAAGCATCGTTGTGGGACATCTGGCGTACACTTTACGTACTAGTACTGTTGTTGTTTACACAACAAAGCCAAAGTATAGAATCCATGCTAGGAACAAGATTCACATCGAGACATGTTTTATAATGTTATATAATGTGTATGTGACATAGTTGTTGGCTTAAGATGATAACGGTTTAGAAATTTCATATCGATCGATCATATTCTCGATTCAGTTCAGATTTCATTTTCATTCAGTTGGCAGCACCAGGCAGCACTATCGATACCGGGACAGCTCTCTCCTTACTCCTCACCCCCGTACACAAATGCACCAAGTTAAAGTGTGCGGATAATATACTATATAATCTTCTCTGGATCTGTGATCATGATATTAATAGTCACATAAAGCTAATCTTGAGTAGTAATTAAACGAATTTCCAAGCATGCCGTACTAGTGATGCTAGTTACCCACTAAGGCTACCATGGAATGAATAATGACCAATACAAGCGAGATATTAAAATAACCTTAAGTGGTTCAGGTTATAATACATAAAACAGCAAGTACCATGGCCTGTTGCTCGAGATTAATAGTAGAGAGAAACACGAAAGCTTTCTTCTTTTCTGATTTTGTATTCTCATGGAATACATATTGAAATGTATGCACACGTGGTGCCCCTTGCTTGTCGAAAACATGCGGAAGACCACTTTTTAAGGTAGCCCCTATGTAGTAACAGGAGGACTACACTCACGACGATTCATGACTTTAAAGTTTTCAATTGGTGACGCCTCTCGGCTCGAGAAATCAATTCATTTTCTTTATTTCTCGCGAATTTATTTCTTCCCGATCTTTCTCTCTGCGCCCTAACATTTTGCAGGTCTCGAGATCGTTATTTTAACGACATTTGTTTTCAGTTTCATTTAAATGTAACGCACGATTATCACCACTCTTTCTTCTCTTCTGCCTTTCACCAGTTACCCGGGGGTGCCTTTTGTGTTAATTTCGCTCAGCTTTACGGACGGATGCCTTTTCTGATATCAACCCTATGTGGTGGGGCGTATTCACTATTGCGTGCTTCTGCGGTGGTTTGTAGCATGATGTAAGTGAAGATGTGTATTAAGACGAACACAAAAATAAACAGCCCCGAGCTAGAGGACTTAACCTGATAAAGTTAAAATCTCCAACCCGGCCAGGAATCGAGCTCGGGGCACTCTGACCATTCAGCCAAGGAGCCGGTTCCACGACTGTTACCACTAGGAGTCGAAAATCAATGCAAGGTTGGGATAATTTCAGGTCGATATTTAACTGGGAAATCATACTTGAAATTTAAGGTCTGTGTGGTTTGAGTCACGTAACTGTTAACTTGTGTTCGAGAGATAGTGGGTTCGAGCCCCACTGTCGCCAGTCCTGAAGATGGCTTTCTGTGGTTTCCCATTTTCACACGAGGCACATGCTGGGGCTGTACCTTTATGAAGGCCACGGTCGCTTCCTTCCCGCTCCTAGCCCATCGTCGCCATAATACCTATCTGTATCGGCCCATTCGTAAATAATTATGTCATGAAAATGATCGTTGGCTCTTTTGTAGTTAAATTTGTATAATAAATTCCTTTCTCTAACGTCCACCATTATTAGGTGTCCATGGATCAATGAATGAGTGCCTAACTTACATTTCCAAGATCGCGGGTTCAATCCCAGTTGAAGGAGGCTATTTTTGAAAGGCGATTAAAAATCTTGACACTCCTTATGAAGTTTCTTACTTACTCCTTATCACTGTTGTTGACTTTTTTCTATCTCTGGTAATACACTCAGTGTAATCCGAAAAAATAAGTTAGCCATAGGGAACTTCCAATAGATTTCCTCTTTCGTTGTTAGGTACCAGCAAAATGTCATTAATTCAGATCTGCAACTCGGTTACTGAAGCTGTACGACTTTTTTGTTGGTGGTTTGTCACACCAACACATCGAAGGTTTTCGGCGACGCCAGGATGGGAAAGAACTAGGATTTGGGATGGTAGCGACCATGGTCTTTATTTAACAGTCGCAGGAATTGCCTGGTGTGAAAATCGGAAACCACGCGAAACAATCTTCAGCGCTGCCGACGGTGGGATTCGAACCCACAATCTCCTGAAAGTAAGCTCACAGATACGCGACCGAAACTGAATGGCCATGATGATGACGATGATGAGAAATTGGAGCGTTGGAATTTTGCTTGAAATGGGACATCTCCGGAAATAAGCGCTAACGAACTGTGGCACCACCCTGACTTATGCCACTTACTATTTGGTGTCTTTTGATGAATAACTCTTGAATACATATTATACTTGTTCATGCATATTAGCATTAAACAGTAACGTATAAAGTGAAGAAAGGTCTATCTGTCTTTTCTGTAGGGAAGTCGAAGAACATGGAAACGATATTTTTGGTCATTTATAGAACTATTGAACTCTGGAAACTGTATTACGTATGTTCAATAT
Organism: Anabrus simplex; assembly: GCF_040414725.1. Taxonomy (NCBI): domain Eukaryota; kingdom Metazoa; phylum Arthropoda; class Insecta; order Orthoptera; family Tettigoniidae; genus Anabrus; species Anabrus simplex. The sequence goes on along the minus strand of NC_090268.1, from coordinate 259,183,225 downwards.
TTGTTGAGTAATCTTAGAACATGCTGAATTCTGATGTGATTAGTTTCTCGCTGTGCAGAATACAAAGAATGAAAGAAAATACCAAATGCAACCATTACTATTAGCAGGAAGCATAATGTGAATTTTTTGATCACGCGGCGAGGTGTGACTGAAGAAATATGCGTAGTGGATCTGGGCGTGGTATTGGCGGAAGTCTCTGAAGTCTTTGCTCGCTTCCTTCTGGTTGAGAGGCGGTATTCTCGACGTTGAAAGAGCCATTTATCAGCTCCTAGTTAAAGGATCGAGATAAAACCAAGAGGAGAAAATTCTGGATGCCTCTACTTCAGTATTCGCAAGTTACATAAAGGAAACGGATCAGCATTTTTGTGTACATTTTGTTCAAGCAGAATGACAGATACACAGTCGAAATGATAAAAAATAATTGATATCGCGTCCACATCATATATAGTATCAATTCCCTCAAAATCACGACAGAAAACGGAACGTGGAAACGGACAATAGATCAAAGTTTAAAGTCGAATTGTAATCACTATTGGATAGGCAACTATACAACAGAGTTTAAGTGAGTGATCAGAATGACTGTAGTTTTTTTTGCGTCATGCGAAGTAGACTATCAGAGCTGCGTGATTAGAATAATAGCCAAGTTAATTTTGTATATTCCTTTGTGTGTATTTCAGGATTTAGAATTCGACCTCCAAGTAGATGCTTAATATAACGTCATAGTATTTGCAAAGACTTCCGTACACGATGACCACCGTGTTTCTAGCCTGTAAGCAACTTCGTTTTAGGGTTAGTCAAGGTAAATAATAGCAACAGACAAATAAGCAGGTGGAGGAATGGGCTGCTCTGTCTGCTGTCCTCGAGAGACCAGAATGCCATAGCGTGTGTCTGTGTTTACTGCATTGAGTTCATTGATGGAGAAACTGAAGCCCATTACAGGACCATGGCTCTGCGGTGTGTTTGTGAGTTGAAGATATAAAAGATTTCCTTTGCAAGATTTTCTGATCCAGGAAGTATCCCATTTTTACGTTTGAATTCATCTTTATTGAGAAGTAGGGAAATGGTGTTCCAGGCCAGTGGCTCCATAGAGGTATATCATCATGCAAGACAAAGTTAAACGTTAGTCGACCCAGACTCAGACTCCTGATATTGGACTCTGCTTCAATCTGCTCGATAGCTGCGAGCAGTTGAAAAACATTTCCTCGCGCGGAGTTATCATAAAACAAGAGCTTTTTGAACATAGATTCTTCTTCAAGTGTAGTAATTAAGTTACAATATTTTCAACACGTATATTATATATTAATTTGAATTAGGTCATCCACCGCCAGTAATGCCTTCAAATGTTTATATGCAAGACACTCAATTCAAGTAATTGAAATTCACATAACCTTACAGAGTTCATTAATAATTTTGACATATATTTTTTAATTTTATAGTTAGTGGAAGAAAATAGTAGTAAAGGAGTAGGCATGGACTTTTTTCTATTTTGTTTTACAGTCGTATGTATGCTCCCTAAAATAATTAACCCCGAACACAGTAATCAGAAAAGAACTGCAAAGTGACAAAAATACGAGACATCTAAAGCAAATATAAGCATTACGATTAGAGAATAATAAACTTAGTCGTGTTTAGAAAATTAGACTATTTCATACATGTCACAACTAATATTGATTGAAAACAGATCACACACTAGCATCGTTACACTTCAGACATTATACAAGAGTTACTTCTATGTATTTGCATACAGGTTTCTTGAATGCTATGCAGCATTATCTAGTTTACCGGTCTTCAGCTCTCTTGCAGTCCCGGCGCTTCCGTGAAGCTTTGAAATGTTAAAAGGATTTTTAAGTTGAAAAATTGCTGGAAGTTAAATCAGCAATGGTAAAACGAATAAGAGGGGAGTAGGAAAATATTGTATAACACTACAACAGTTGACTCACGCTAACAGATATCTGACCAGTCGTATCACTTTCAGATCGAAGCATGCTGGTCCTCAATGGTATTTTCATTCTACGGCATATTTTATGTGGATATTTTAGAAATTTAAATGTAAGTATGAATCATTTTACTAAAGATGGAATTTAGTTTCCGAAAACCGGTTGTAATAAATTTTAAGTTGTGCTGATACAAATTGTATTTGCATATATTTACTATTGTATAGTATAACATACCATGCAGGGTAATCTGATTACTTCAGACTGTTTTTAAACAATATTACTAACAAGAACGCATGACAAATAAGTACCTATTGCATTGTTGTAGCATTAAAAAGATTTTAGACACAGTCACAAGCCATAGTGTCTCTCTGTTTTCTCAGTGATTTTACTCAGGCTACAGTAAAGTACCGTGGGTACCTAGAATACCCCGAGTGATAATGCGAGAGTTATAATTAACATCCAGAAATTACGTAGATATTAATATCCGTGGTCGTCCGCCGCCATTATTCTTCTTCTTCCCCCGCTTTTCCCACATCTGTAGGGTCGTGGGTGCGAACTGTGTCACATATGTGGATTTGGCCTTGTTTTACGGCTGGATGCCCTTAATGACACCAACCCTATGTGGAGGGATGTAATCACTATTGCGTGTTTCTGTGGTGGTTGGTTGTGTGGTATGTTGTCTGAACATGAAGAGGAAAGTGTTGGAACAAACATGAACGCCCAGTCCCCGGTTCAGAAGAATTAATGAGACGCAATTAAAATACCCGACCCGGCCTGGAATTGAACCCGAGACCCTCTGAACTGAAGGCATCAACGCAGACCATGAGTCGGACTATCGTTCACCGCCAGAAATGCCTTTAAATATTGACCCGCAAGACACTCAGGAAGTTCGAAAGCTGTACTGTATCCCGTTGAGCACACGTGTACTGCGGGTCAGTATTTACGTGCACCATGATGGGCCAAAACTGTACGGAATTTTTCGCCTCTGCTGGCTGCTTGTTAATGCAACCGCAATTAAATTCTTTGTCAATGCACGTGATAATTTTCCAACGTAAAATCTCATTCCCACTTTCTATAAGGGAGAGCGGCGAATTTGATAGTTCATTCTAGGTGTGCTTTATCCTGGGTTCTCCCCACTCTTCATATACAGGATACAATAGTACTATATTACTGAGTTACGTACAACTTTCGATTTACCCCACAATTTAAAATAGGTTATATGGTGTATATGATTCAATTATTGCGTGGCTTATTTTATAACAGGAGGAGGCCAAGAATTCATGCAGTAGTAAACTGATCCTGTTTCTCGAGAGTTTGTAATTCTTCTCTGAGAAGAGCTTCGTACGTAATTGCTGTCCATAGAAAGGAGATTTGTGCATCATTTTATACTTTGTTCTTTATATCAACTCAAGGAGATAAATTTGTTCTTGTTGCGTTAAACTGTTTAAGGAAGTTTAACAATTCATGTAAAATCATTACTACAGTTTTAGTATATACTTCAAAGATGTGAGAATACCGATGTATAATACATTTCACCAAGCAAGTGGCTGTGCGGTTTGGGCACGTAGCTATCAGCTTGCATTCGGGAGATAGTGGGTTCGAACTCCACTGTCGGCAGCCCTGAAGATGGCTTTACGCCCTCTAGTTGCCAGGTTACAAATTGCTCCTTGCTGATTAGTGATAGTAAGAATGATTGGAACATCTTGTAGATGGATTTTGGATTTCGGAAGAACATTCAAGGCACAGGGTATGAAATAGACTCTATTCGAAGACAATACTGAATGGATATTTGCTAATGGCTTTACTTTAAACTGAGACACAACTTACGAAGTATATCTCACTTGATTTTAAAATCACTAAATATTTCTAATATTGGATTAGGTCTTATTATCTTTAGGGTATCGCGCTTGAAGTGGCCAGCTGTTTGTCTTCTACAGTCTAATCCTGTCACCATACAAGATAGTTTGTGGTTTTTCTTCTTTTTCCAAATTGTATTTTATGTATATGTGTATTATTCTCTCTTTAATGTAATATTTCTCGCTTCTCACATGATAAATACATTTTCAGTATTTCACTGAACTTATTGTATATTAGACTAGTAGAATAATGATGAGTTAAACAAGGGTTTTCCACAGCGCCTTGAGGCCAGTTTATTGGTTAGGTGGTCGATGCTGCGGCATTACACGCCGACCCGGCAGTAAGTGTTTAAGAATATTATGACTGAAGTTAGAGGCAATAGTTCACTCCGGTAACGCTGAGAAAATATATACAAGATTTATTGATTATAAATTCTAATATTGTGAGTGTTGACCTTTGATGATGAGCATAGTTATGAAAATTATTGCAAGAGGATTCTTTTAATGCTATAGATATTTTTTGCCCCTACTTGCACCATATGATATGAACCTGCGTGTGATTGGAACTGCGGATGTGTAGAGTGTTGAATGTGAAGAAAGGAACATTAAGGACGACATAAACACCCAGTCCCCAGGCCAGGGATATTAATCAATTACAATTAAAAACCCCTGGTCCGGCCGGGAATCGAACCCGGGGCCGCCGTATGACAGGCGGGGCCGGGCAATCAGTGATATAAGAAAATTAATAGTGTTAACCTCTCCAAAAAAGACATATTTGAACTTGTGGGAGAAAAGATGGGCAGATAGGAAAGAGGTAAAAGCAAAGGTTTTGTTCCAAAGTCAGTGAAATAAAAGAAAACAAAGATGGCTCATGAGATTACAACTTTCTTCTTTCTTTCTTTCTTTCTTTCTTAATCTGTTTACCCTCCAGGGTTGGTTTCTCCCTTGGACTCAGCGAGGGATCCCACCTCTACCACCTCAAGGGCAGTGTCCTGGAGTGTGAGACATTGGGTCGGGGGATACAACTGGGGAGTATGTCCAGTACGTCGCCCTGGCGGCCTCACCTGCTATGCTGAACAGGGGCCTTGTGGGGGGATGGGAAGATTGGAAGGGATAGACAAGGAAGAGGGAAGAAAGCGGCAGTGGACTTAAGTTAGGTACCATCCCGGCATTTGCCTGGAGGAGAAGTGGGAAACCACGGAACACCACTTCCAGGATGGCTGAGGTGGGAATCGAACCCACCTCTACTCAGTTGACCTCCCGAGGCTGAGTGGACACCGTTGCAGCCCGCGTACCTCTTTTCAAATTTCGTGGCAGAGCCGGGAATCGAACCCGGACCTCCGGGGGTGGAAGCTAATCACACTAACCACTACTCCACAGAGGCGGACACAGATTAAACCTTGGGAGAAATTTTGTGGAGAAGAGTTTTTTAACATTACACATAATGTTATAACGGAATTCGCTGTAGAACCCTGTCCCTTTAGTTATCTCTGATGAAAGCAAAGGATACACGGAAAAAGGGTATTCTTTCAGAAAAGAGGGATGAAAACGCTGGTGCAGTGGGTTAAACAGTTTATATTGTGTTCTGAAGTTGGCTAATTCGATTCTGGATGAAGTTGAAGACGTGTGAGGGTTTTTAACTCCGTATACTTGGTTTCGACCTGCTAAAGAACTTCTGTGGCACTAAAATGTGACACTGGCGCGCTGTATTGTTGAAATGAAAATTCATAGCCCTGAGATTCGGATTTCACGTAAAATTGGAGATATCATAGCTATGTTCACGATGTCAACATTATTTAAAACTAAAAGCTAGCTCGTATTTTTGAAACTAATTGGAGGCTTTGCCGGACTCTGATACAGTCCTTGTGTGGTCAAGAATGTTTTAGTTATGAGCTCCTGATGGGTTACATGAAAAGGAGGACATAAAATATAGATATTTTATTTCACTTTAGGAGTTAAAGGCCAGATAGATTACCAATCTTCCGCAGTGTTGATTTGACCGCCGAGTGTTCATGCTCGGTTTAAAAATACACGATGTTAGAAGAACGCCTGTGTAGTTTGGAACTGGCTCTTTGTGTAAAGTGAGCTGGGTCTGTAGGATGCTTGCGTTGCCGAGTCGCTGGAGAATTCAACAGGTGTTGTCTGTGTGATATGCAGAAACAATGAATGCAAGTCTGAGTAAGTCTTTTCCTGTCTCATCCTAGATGTATACAGTTAACAATAGGATGATTTATTTTCTTACACTGCTGTTACTATGTGAGATACTGAGGCAGTGCTAACGAAATATACACCATAACTAACACTTACCAAGTAAAATATACAAAATCAGAAGCAAAATATTGAATAGCTGACCTCAGTGGCACAATCAGTTAGAGGGTATCCTTCTGTATTCAGAATAACAGGTTCGATCTCGGCTGTGGTCGATGTCATTTTATGGTGAATTTAAATGTGAAAACTCCACGGCACTGGTTTTCATAACGTTACAGAACTCCAGATTCCAGTATTTTACTTTTAAGACCAGAGAATGATTATCACAACCTCGATTTCGTTGTAGATTACCGTAATAGCTCTCTCTCGTCGTTAACCGCTAGACTTCAGAAAGCGAAAAGCAATTAGAGAAATGGTGGCAAAGGACTGCGCAATTTATATGTGACTTTTTCTATAAGTGTTACCTTATAATTACGTGTCTTGCGGGGCTGAGTAACTCGGACTTTCTGAGCTGAAGTTGGCGGTTTCAAACCCGGTTTGGGCCAATTTCACATGATCAAATTTCCGTGTCACAGAATAGGATATAATCTTCGATAAAATTTATGTGATGAAATAAATGATTTTGAGTATATTACACTATGTCAAAGCTTTTATCATACATAGTCATTGTCAAATTTCTAAAACAATGGGTCCACAATATTCTATGCAAGTGCTGCCACTGTAAGAGCAGTATTGGCTATTGCATTCATACTAAAAACACATCAAAGAAAAAAGTTTTTGGTTTAGCGATTGGGAAAAATATACAACCAACATGAAATAAGGAATGCAGAATACGAAAAGTTTGGAAATATATTTGTCCAGGTAACATATTTAATTGATTAAAGGTATCCGCACGAGAAATGTCATCGCAAATATGCCATGCTGGTCCATTTATAACGGGTGTTATCGCCGGACTGTTGAATGCAGGCATGCAAACGTGCATGCATTGTGTCATACAGGTGGCAGCTTATGGGATGGAGTTCCATACCTGTTGCACTTGGTCGGTCAATACAGGGACGGTTAACGCCGCTTGTGGATGACGCTGGAGTTGTCGTCCAGTGATGTCCCATACGTGCTCGACTGGGGACAGATCGGGGGATCGAGCAGGCCAAGGCAACCTGTCGACACTCTGTAGAACACGTTGGGTTACAACAGCGGCATGGGGGCGTGCATTATCCAGTTGGAAAACACCCCCGGGACTGCTGTTCATGAATGGCAGAACAACAGGTCGATTTACCAGACGGTCGTACAAATTTGCAGTCAGGGTGCGTGGGATAACCACGAGAGTGCTCCTGCTGTCATAGGAAATTGCTCCCCAGACCAGAACTCCCGGTGTAGTTCCAGTGGGTCGACGCCGCAGACATGTGGAATTCAGGCGCTCATCTGGCCTCCTTATAACCAACAGACGGCCATCACTGGCACATAGGCAGAATCGGCTTTCATCGGAAAACACAACGGACCTCCACTCCATCCTCCAATGAGCTCTCGCTTAACACCACTGAAGTCGCAGACGACGGTGGCTTGGGGTAAGTGGAACGCATGCCGCAGGGCGTCTGGCTCGGAGCTGTCCTTCAAGTAACCGATTTCGAACAGTTCGTTGCGTCACTGTTGTGCCAACTGCCGCTCGAATACCTGCTGTAGACGCAGTCCACTGCGCCACAGCCGTACCCGGAATACGGCGGTCCTCCCTCTCAGTGGTGCCACGGCGACGTCCGGAACGCGGTCTTCCTGCGAGCATACCTTCTCGTGACCACTGCTGCCAGCACGCATGAACAGTGGAGACACTCTGCAATAGCGCGGAAGGAAATTCCACCTTCACGTAGCCCTATTATACGGCTTCGTTCAACCGCAGTGAGTTGTTGATACTGGCCTCTTCATCGTCATAAAGACATTCCTGATCCAATTCCTGATCCACTCACAGCCACTCCTTCCAATCTCACAGGTAACTAACGCTTTCGCACAGTACAGCCCGTATTTAGGGCAAACCTGATCTACAACATTATGAGGTCACTACTAGCGCCACGCTAATGCGATTTGTGGGGAATTTGAATCGACATCATCTTTTGAATCTAAAAACACGCCTACCAGCGTTCGTTAACCTAGCACAACCCCTTCTTGGTGTTTGGATACTTTTTCCGCCAGTGTACATCACACTGTATTGAGATATGTAGAATCCTATAATAAGTACTTAAGAATGGACAATGAAACATTTCAGTTTATTGTTTGGAAGATCTTGTTACGAAAACACTAAGATTATTGACTACTGGAGAAAGTTTTTCCGCCCCGCAGTGTATAGTTAGCATACCTGTGTCTTATACGGAGGCCCGAGGTTTGATTCCCGGCTAGTTCAGGAATTTTAACCTGGATCTTAGGGTTGGTATGATATCCCCTCAGCCTACGTGATTACAACTGAGGAGCTATCTGACGGTGAGATAGCGGCCCCGAACTAAAAAACAAGAATAACGGCCGAGAGGCTTCGTCGTGTCGACCACACGGCACCTCGTAATCTGCAGGCCTTCGGGATGAGCAGCGGTTCCTTGGTAGGCCATGGCCCTTTGGAGCTGTAGCACCAAGGAGTTTGGTTTGGTTTGGAGGAAGTCTTACACGTTTACAGTTTAAGTACCAGAATACTACAATGTACTATTTCAAAAACTGTTCCAGAAGCCTATGAACTATCTAAAAATCAGTGAAAGATGAACACAGGAAGGTAATTTAGCATGTTGATTTTATAATTACTGCTGTAAAATTTAAAACACAAAGAATCTTGAATTATTTTGCGTCCTTGTACCACATTTAAAGCTTCAGCAGTGATTTTTTAAATATTCCTTTTATTCCTGCTTTTGTAATCTTGGTGCTTTGAATTGTACATTATTTCATGACACTCATAATGCGAACTCAGAAGTGTCGTGGTTACCACAGGCCATGTGTACTTTTTGTCTGCCGTTTTATTTCTGTCATGCCACAGATTTAATCGAAGGTAGGATGATGTCCATAACACTTATCACAGAGTTATGTCAAATTTAGATGCTAGATGCTATTTTAAACTGTAAAATACTTTATCAAACTCCGTGACTCGGAGATGTGGTAGTGTAATATAGGTCTTGTCCAGTGGCATTGCAAAGTGCTCCAATATATCAGCCTCGTATCCGTAGATTTAATAGCACGTAATTGAACTCCTGCCGGACAAACGTTTGGCACCTCGGCATCTTCGCAAACCGTAAAATTGGGCAGTGGTACGTAAAACCAAATAATAATAATAATAATAATAATAATAATAATAATAATAATAATAATAATAATAATAATAATAATAATAATAATAAAATCTCTGTGTCTGTTAGGATGCTATCAGTTCGACCGAACGTCAGGATAGTAAAATAACACAATTCATATTACCTCCAGCGTTCTATATGAGAAACTCTGTGAATGAATGTGTTGGTTTAAAGGTCCTCTAATTGCTTTCGGGACCTTGCTCGCTAAGTACACTGTATATTGTCTTCCCTGTAACTCATATCCCACGGTCTGCGTACCCTATCCCCTGTCTCCTAGGCAACCTAGCCGCCTCTAGCTGCATTGCATAACATCGTCATCCAAGGCGATGTATACGTACAAGTTAATCCTAGGAAGTCCAAGATACTTGTTGTCACTGGTAAAGCCGAGGGGGGAGGGGGAGGGAGATTTTTGAGCCCATCGAGTAAAATCTAACTTTTTATACCTGATATAACTTTTAATAATAATAATAATAATAATAATAATAATAATAATAATAATAATAATAATAATAATAATAATAATAATAATAATAATAACATACTGTGAAATTTAACTAAATAGGCCCTTTTCATGTTAGCAATGTGCAGTATATTACATTTTGCAACAGGAACATATGCTTTATTTTCAAAAAATGCAATAGTCTATCAGTTCAGGTTTTAAGAGTTGTTACACATACTGCATACAATGGTTTTCCTACTGTGCTTGGTACGACAATGCTTCCCTAAAGTAGCACATCGCTGTTTGGACTTTGAAAGAAAATTTTCATGAAACTTGACGTACTTGCATGGTAATAAAAGTATTCCATTTTTACATGCTTGTGTCGAAACCTCTGATTATTTGAAACCAACTGACACAGTAGACTGGTTTGTTTAAGAATTTCCATAATTTATGTTGATAGTAATGTTATGGCATACAGATTCATTATTTGTTACAAGAATATTAAAAATAAAGTTACTTAGCACTTATGGGATTTCCAGAATTAGACAGTTTCAAAGTAATATATACCTATATCTCACAAACTACTTAAGTGATTATGTGCAGATGCACAGGATTGCTGTAAAGGAATTGAAAAAATTAACGAAACAAAAATTATAACAAAATCTCAATCACTGCCGGAATTAGGCATTTTATACTTCAAGGTTGCTTAAAAAATAACGTCATGAATTTTATTCAAACAATGAAAACCACTTGATTATCGTTCTTCGAACTTATAATCGATGACGAAAAAATTTCGAAGAATTTGAAAGTTATAGATACAGTAGCGTCAGAGGGACTTGAAGATGGTAAATGTAACATGCTGTCACGCCGGCCTCGCGGTATAGGGGAAACGCGTCCGTCTGTTACCCGGCGTCCCCAGGTTCGATTGCCGGCCGGGTCAGGGGTTTGTAGTTGTAAATGATTAATATCCCTGGCATGGGGACTGGGTGTTTGGGTCGTACTTCACATTCCTTGCCTCACATTCAACACACTACACTTCCGCAATTCCACTTACACGCAGGTTCCTATCATATGGTGCAAGTAGTGGCAAAAGATCTATAGAGGTCGACGCCACGAACAAATATCATTAAAAAAATAATGCTCTCCAACTAATCTTAATATAAAGCATACAGTACTGGACAGAAAGTTTCCTAAAATTCTCTGAAACAAGAAAAAACATGTTCAAGTACGAATTTGGAGTGCAGTTCATTTATTTGTGGGAATTATGACCCACTCCGTCGAAATTGCCTGAAATTAAATGTTCGAAATTCCAACCGTCGTATTCATTGAGTACCGGGGTGGGTAATTTAGGCAGTAGAGCGCTGAAATTCTGAGCTCAGGTTGGTGGGTTCAATATCGGTTCAGAACGGTGGTATTTTAAGGTGCTCAAATACGTCAGACGAGTGACGATAGATTTACTGGCACGTTAAAGAACTCCTGTGTGACAAAATTCCGGCACCTCGGCGTTTCTGAAAACCGTAAATTCAAATCTACTGACACGAGACTAACACACTTCCACCTAAGCTACTCAGCCCTTTACTCAATGAAGTGACGAGACAGTGGGAGTGTTCAAGTATGAATTGAAATTGAAAATATTCATGTCATTCGAGGAAACTTCGTGGGCCAGGCTGAGTGGCTCAGACGGTTGAGGCATAATTGGCAGTCATACAAATTTTAGTGAAAAATGGAAGGATATGTATAGGTATTTTAAGGCAGAAACAGATTCCAAGAAGGACATGCCAGGAATAATTAATGAACAAGGGGAGTGTGTATGTGAAGATCTTCAAAAGGCAGAAGTATTCAGTCAGCAGTATGTAAAGATTGTTGGTTTCAAGGATAAAGTCGAGATAGAGGAGGAGGCTAAGGCCAAAGAAGTAATAAAATTTACATATGATAACAATGGCATTTACAATAAGATACAAAAGTTGAAAACTAGAAAAGCAGCTGGAATTGATCAGATTTCTGGGGATATACTAAAGACAATGGGTTGGGATATAGTACCATATCTGAAGTACTTATTTGATTATTGTTTGGTCGGAGGAGCTATACCAGATGAATGGAGAGTTGCTATAGTAGCCCCTGTGTATAAAGGAAAGGGTGATAGATATAAAGCTGAAAATTACAGGCCAGTAAGTTTGACATGCATTGTATGTAAGCTTTGGGAAGGCATTCTTTCTGATTATATTAGACATGTTTGTGAAATTAATAACTGGTTCGATAGAAGGCAATTCGGTTTTAGGAAAGATTATTCCACTGAAGCTCAACTTGTAGGATTCCAGCAAGATATAGCAGATATCTTGGATTCTGGAGGTCAAATGGACTGTATCGCGATTGACCGGTCTAAAGCATTTGATAGGGTGGATCATGGGAGACTACTGGCAAAAATGAGTGAAATTGGACTAGACAAAAGAGTGACTGAATGGGTTGCTATATTTCTAGAAAATAGATCTCAGAGAGTTAGACTAGGTGAAGTTTTGTCTGACCCTGTAATAGTTGAGAGGGGAGTTCCTCAGGGCAGTGTTATCGGACCTTTATGTTTTCTTATATATATAAATGATATGAGTAAAGGAGTGGAATCGGAGGTAAGGCTTTTTTTCGGATGATATTATTCTCTATCGAGTGATAAATAAGTTACAAGATTGTGAGCAACTGCAACGTGACCTCGAAAATGTTGTGAGATGGACAGCAGGCAATGGTATGTTGATAAACGGGGTTAAAATCACGTTGTGAGTTTCACAAATAGGAAAATTCTTCTCAGTTTTAATTACTGCGTTGATGGGGTGAAAGTTCCTTTTGGGGATCATTGTAAGTATCTAGGTGTTAATATAAGGAAAGATCTTCATTGGGGTAATCACATAAATGGGATTGTAAATAAAGGGTACCGATCTCTGCACATGGTTATGAGGGTGTTTAGGGGTTGTAGTAAGGATGTAAAGGAGAGGGCATACAAGTATCTGGTAAGACCCCAACTAGAGTATGGTTCCAGTGTATGGGACCCAAACTAGGATTACCTGATTCAAGAAGTGGAAAAAATCCAAAGAAAAGAAGCTCGATTTGTTCTGAGTGATTTCCGACAAAAGAGTAGCGTTACAAAAATGTTGCAATGTTTGGGTTGGGAAGAATTGAGGAAAAGAAGAAGAGCTGCTCGACTAAGTGGTATGTTCCGAGCTGTCAGCGGAGAGGTGGCGTGGAATGACATTAGTAGACGAATAAGTTTGAATGGCGTTTATAAAAGTAGGAAAGATCACAATATGAAGATAAAGTTGGAATTCAAGAGGACAAACTGGGGCAAATATTCATTTATAGGAAGGGGAGTTAGGGATTGGGATAACTTACCAAGGGAGATGTTCAATAAATTTCCAATTTCTTTGAAATCATTTCGGAAAAGGCTAGGAAAGCAACAGATAGGGAATCTGCCACCTGGGAGACTGCCCTAAATGCAGATCAGTATTGATTGTTGATGATTGATGACACTAGCCTTCTGAGTCAAACTTGACAGGTTCGATCCTGGCTCAGTCCGGTGGTATTTGAAGATGCTCGAACACGTCAGCCTCGTGTCAGTAAATTTACTGGAAAGTGAAAGAACGTCTGCGGGATAAAATTCCAGCACCTCGGAGCCTTTGAAAACCGTCTAAGTAGTTAGTGGGACGTAAAAACAATGATATTATTATTATTATTATTATTATTATTATTATTATTATTATTATTATTATTATTATTATTATTATTATTATTAGGCTATTATTATTATGGGAACTTCGTGAAGGTGGAGATGCTTGTTTAACAGAACCTAAGTCATAATACTCCTCAAGCATAACTGGGTAATATTATATACTTTGTTTGTTTGTTCCCCGTTTCTCGGTCGGGTATGAGGTGAGATGAATCTGTCGTTGCAGGTTTTTATGACCGAATGCCCTTCCTGACGTCAACCTCATCAGAGGAGTTAATGAGATGAAGTGAATGACGTGATATATGATAGTAGAAAGGGAGAGGGTGAAACCCGATACCAGCACATAGCCTACTCCTGTCGAATAGCATCAAGGGGTCTGCTCAAGGCTTAACGCCCCCATCCGACGGACGAATCACCATCAACAGCGTCATATACCCTCACTCCATATAAGTACTGCGGGGAGTTTTGGAGTTTAATCCAAAGTTTTCGCTTGCAATCTAGTGATTAGGAAGTGTATACCACCACCTCTATACCCTGCCAGCCAACATTCTGATGGTGAAAATATTTCGACCAACGGAACTCGAATCGGCTAACCATGGTATCAGACATTTTACATAGAAATATTGTATGCAAATATATTTAATAAAATTTGATATAGCTCTCTAAAGCAAGTTGTATCGTCTCGCGCCAAACTACAGTAAAAAATCTAAGATCTGGTTTACATCGTACTAACCGAGCTCGATAGCTGCAGTCGCTTAAGTGCGGCCGGTATCCAGTATTCGGGAGATAGTAGGTTCGAACCCCACTGTCGGTAGCCCTGAAAATGGTTTTCTATGGTTTCCCATTTTCACACCAGGTAAATGCTGGACCTGTATCTTAATTAAGGCCACGGCCGCTTCCCTCCCACTCCTAGCCCTTCCTTGTCCCATCGTCGCCATAAGACCTACCTGTGTCGGTGCGTCGTAAAGCAACTAGCAAAAAAAAAAAAAAAAAAAAAAAAAAAAAAAAACCATCGTACTTAAAATTAATCTGAAGGTCAGACTGTAAATTCATAGAAAATGATTTGATGTGGGTAAAATTTTCGGATTGGGTATTCTGGAGAGAACATTTACATTGATGAAATCCTTCTTTCTTTCTTTCTTTCTTTCTTAATATGTTTACCCTCCAGGGTTGATTTTTTCCTTGTACTGAGCGAGGGATCCCACCTTTACCGCCTCAAAGGCAGTGTCCTGCAGCGTGAGACTTTGGGTCTGGGGATAAAACTGGGGAGGAGGACCAGTACCCCAGACGGCCTCACCTGCTATTCGAACAAGGGCCGGGGGGGGGGGAGATAGGAAGGGGTAGACAACGAAGAGGGAAGGAATCGGCCGTGGCCTTAAGTTAGGTACAATCCTGGCATTTGCCTGGAGGAGAATTGGGAAACAACGGAAAACCACTTCGAGGATGGCTGATGGATGAAATAATTTTCTACATTCATTGGACTGAGTCGGCTGGATGATAGAGCGCTGGCTTTCTGAGCCCAAGTTGACGGGTTCGATCGCGGCTCAGTCCGCGAGGGTATTTAGAGGTGCTTACATAGGCTTACGGCAGCCTCATGTCGGTAGATTAATCGATACCTTAAAGGAACTCCTCCGAAACAGAATTCCGGCTCTTCGGCGTCTCCGAAAACCGTAAATGTAGTTCGTGCGACTTAAACCCAACGACACCAACGACAAAGTTCACTGTATATCAGGAGGTGGAAGTAACCGTCGTATTGATATAATTGTCATCAATCGGAGACAAAAAAAGTAGAAATCATTGACTCTGCGATAAGGTTTGATGACTCTAGATGATGTAGATAAAGAAAAACAGGATATATATGCCCCAACAGTACCCTACTTCCAGAGGGCCTACATACCAGTAAGAGTACTGATTCTGGGTGTTAAGGAGCATCCCCAGAAATTTTGTCGAATGGCGGCAAGTGTACAGACTGGATAGGAATATTCAAGACAAAATTTTTACCACGATTATAAAATTATTGGTGGAAATAATGCGGAACCATTTGTACGGAAAACATAACATTTAATTTTCTCCCAGCAGCATAAAAAGTTCATATTCTTGAGTACACTATTTGTTTTACGAAACCATCAATTCAGCTTGGTTCAAGGAACTTGTGAGCTATTCTGTGTCCTTTGGTAAACACGTATTGGTGTCAGAATGAATGAAAGAAAATCCTGACCTTTTCCCAATTAGTTTGGTTTGGCACTACTGTATGTCTGGGTTAAGTCCAGTTTTGTGCCCGGATCCTATGTGGAGGAATGTATTTGCGTGATTCTGTGGTGATTTGCAGTGAAATGTGTAGTATTTAGAGTGTATTAGAACGAACATGAACACCTAGTCACCGAGCTAGAGGAATTAATCATACATGTCTAAAATCCCTGGCCCAGCCGGGAATAGAACATCTCTACCGAAGACCGCATTAACAATTATTATTTCCATATTCACTGTCATGTTCTCGTCGTATAAGATGATGAAAAATTCAAAAATATTTCCATTGCAGGAGAAGAACCAGGATGCAATAATAATATTATTAATATTGGCTTTACGTCGCACTAGGTACTTCGGAGACGCCGAGGTGCCGGAATTCAGTCCCGCAAGTTTTCTTTTGAGTGTCAGTAAATTTACCGACACGAGAATGACGTATTTGAGCTCCTTGAAATACCACCGGACTGAGCAACGATCGAACCTGCCACGTTGGGGTCGGAAGGCCAGTGCCTCAACCGTCTGAGAGAAACTCAGTGCGGCAGGATCAGGATTAATGGAAGGTTAAAAGGTTTCACTATTCGCGAGATATGTAGTACGTATGTTGAGCAGTCAGCCCGAAGGCTTTTTGGATCCTCAACAGCTCCGCCATTAGCTGTCATAGGTGGCCTAGGCGTCACTAAAGAGGCGTATAACGAAATTAAGTGTGAGGTAGTTCCCAATCGCTTTTCTCACCGAGCCAGAGATTGCTATTACATATCAGTCTGTCAAAGCCACTGAAATGTAGGCACCAACTGACGCTGCGCCCAACATTTTCACACTATTCATAACAGGTACTGGTGGCATAGGAAATTGCATTACTACCATTACTCATACCTCAGACACTTTCATATTGTCAAAGCCAAGGATGAGACTGAGATAGGTAGCCCATACAGAAGACATAACAAACGCTAGATCTCGCCAGCAAAAGCATCTGTAATAAGTAACTTAAAATGGTTAGTTGTAAGCCTGAGAGCCTTTCTGTTGTAGGCTCAGCTGACACTAGGTCCGAGTGCATCCTTAGAAGTGGACTCCTGGATCAGTATATTTTTCGATTCTCTAGCTGGGATTCGAAAATTTACTGACAAAGTTTTGCAAGTCGAAAGAATAAGAAAGTCATAATTTTTGACAAATTATAACTGAATTTTTAAATATTTCATTGTTAGTTTTGCTGTAATTATTGATTTACATACTTTAAGCCTTCACTTTGAAAGACGTTACGTTGATAGGTTCATGAGGTTGTAAGGCAGGAGATTTTCTGAGTTAACCTATAAAAAAGTAGAAATTGAAATAACTCAGTTCTCCGGGCTTTTATAAATTTGAACTACAATGAATTCAGTTCCTCGCAACTTCTACAGTGATTCCGAATTCTAGTGTAAAATAAAACGTTACTATTTTATTATGTCTTTGAATGGAATGTTGACATGATGCTTTCTGAAAACTGGACTTCAAGGACAAAGTAGATAAATCCTCAGGATATGATCAGGAAAAGATCATCTGTGTTAAAAAACGAACTGTCACAAATATTCCGGGGACTGACATAGTGACTGTTTTTCGGTTCTCTGGCTATGGGAGTTCTGGATTGAAAAATTACGTCCCTGTAGCTCATAATTCCACGTAAAACTTAAAGTCCCGTGGCTATGAACACGATACCAACAGTCATGTCACTCTGCTGGCATGAATGATTCTCAATCAATACACCCAAGTTTTCGTTATATCCGTAGTTATTTAGAATGTGCATGTTTCAGTTATGATACTGAATATCTTCAGAATTCCAAGATTGTAAATTGTTCTTTCGTCCTTGCCTGATAAGTTAAACAAAATATAGTTTTTGTATGTAATTGTCATTAATGAGGTAAAAAAATTGTCAAAATGCATCTCTTATCGTTAATAGTACGTATTTTTTTCATGATCTAATAGCTGACAATCCTCAGATGATGATATTATGATCAATAACTGATGTACCCCAAAATACTGAAGATCCCTACAAGGAGGTATTTCGTTATGCAGGGAATCCGTGTGAAGTCTTAACTCTCGACAAACAAAGCAAAGCAGCCTACTTCGGTCAAATCTTCCTAAATGACAAATTGAGACTGATACAACTGGTTATGCAAGGCACGATAGAAGGAAAATGTGGACCTGGGTGGAGGAGTTTAGCTTGTTGGACGTGAAAATTCCAACGATTATCCGACATCCACAATACGATGACCTTGATATAGGAAGCGCAAAAGACGAAACATTATTCATGGTACGGCTCTTATTAAACATACTGTATAGGATTTCGCATGAATGCTTCATACAGTAGAATTGATTGAATCTTCTGTAAAATTATCCGATAAATTATTACAATATAAATAGCACATGAAGTTTCATTCCGGAAACCGTGAAAACTAGATGACACTCGAAGTTATAATTTACTGTAATCGGATATTTATCATGATGTGTTTCTTTACATGATCAGTGTGATAAATAGGACGTATCCTGATCTTTGGAGTGAATTATTGTTGGGACTTTTATTTATTTAGCACTGAAGTCATTATGTAGGAGTCTCTTGAGAATGTTCCGAAGATTTATTGAAAATTTAAAATCTTCTTTGCCCTAGCGTATATCCCGTACAGCTGCAGGCTAAAAGTCAATATTTATAAAAGGTATTCCCTACGGTGGATTGATTCAAATATTTATTAAAACTGATTGCTACAAACAGGTAGTCCTATACCGAATGGATGAACGACACACTCGGTATTGTCGCTGAGATAGTAACATTTTAGTTTTTACCTAACCTATTAAACTATTTGAAATATTTAAATGTGTTAGTCTTCATTATTATTATTATTCATTAGGATTATGAGCCATGAAAATTGCAGGCATCTCTGACCAATTACATTTATTTTGAGATATAGTCGATGTTATATGTGATGAAGTGACTTTGACGGGCAGGTGAGACGCTGCTAAGAAGATACATTAGAACGATTTCCTCTATCTTTTAAAATTAGTAGAAAACTCAATAGTTAAAATAATCTCCTAGGTCAATAACTGATGTAGTTTCTTCTCATTTGAGGTTAACAAGAAACGTATAATGGAAATATCAGGGAAAAGTTTCAAGATTTTTCGTAGACAAAGAAATATGAGAACAGGTAAATACTTTCAACGAGTATTGGTCCCAAGAGAGCTTGAATTAAGGAAGGGATGAGAGCTCACCCGTCGCCAGAGCTTGTGCAGCGCCGATGAGCAGAGCCGCGGTCAAAAGCGTCTTGTGTACGGAGTGCCGCATGGTGTCTGTGGTGCTGTGCAGTGCTGTGGCCAACCTCGACTGAGCGGGAAACGTCGCGCGCTGGGCGCTATAAAGCACCTAGGAAGGTCGTGCGTGTGCGCCATAGCGGTGGTGGTACACGCGCGGGGGCGGTCTTCCCTGAACTACCAGCCATTCATCATCAAATTTTCAGCGCTCTATCATTAATTTCCGTTCTTTATTCAATACTCCCAGTGCGATTAGAATTCGAAGCTCATCTTCACATCGTTCCGAGGGAATTAGGCTCTGTTCCAAACACCTACTCATCCTTCTTAATTTGGCTTTAAAGACATTTATTGATCTTATTTCGTAAGGGCAAATGTTTCTTTTAGAACATTATTCCACATCTTCAGGATATTCGGAAATCGTAATCTTTTCTCGAGATGAACGAAGCCAGAATATCTTGTTTATATTTGGTACTCTGTTTTACTTTGATGGTACGTATTTCTATGTATAGTTGGTCCCGTGGCTATGATACAAATTAGACCGTATCAGCCACACGCCTTCAAGGTCCTTTTAGATGTCCAGTTGGGTGAAGTTATAACATGAGAGCTGGAGCTGGATACCCAACTGGTTGACCTGAATTCAATTCTTGATTCTGTCAAGAGTTTCAGAATTGTCACTGGGTCTAGCATGAACCAGTTTCCAGTTCGAATGGACCAAATATTTGAATTACTTAACATATTCACCTTTTTTTTACGATACAGCATGTAAGAATCATATCATGATTAATATATTTCCATAGAACCATCATTATCCGACCTCTTATTCGTGTTGTGAGTAGTGTCTGAAATTGGTGAGAATCGAACGAGAAGTGGTCAGTTTTTCTTCTGTTCTTGGAAAACGTTTGATGTAACTCTATGAAACTAGAAAGGAACTCTTCATATACTGTTATTAGAAGTCTAGAGGTCAGTTTTTGAAGTTGGCCACCCGGTTAACCTGAGTTCAGTTCCCAAGTCTGTCATCAGTTCCAGACATTTTTGGTGTGGGTCCGTTTCTATTATTAAAAACTATTTAAGTTCTTCTTCTTATTCTACTTCTACTACTACTACTACTACTACTACTACTACTACTACTACTACTACTACCGGGCGAGTTGGCCGTGCGGTTAGGGGCGCGCAGCTATGAGCTTGCATCCGGGAGATAGTGGGTTCGAACCCCACTGTCGGCAGCACTCAAAATGGTTTTCCGTGGTTTCCCATTTTCACACCAGCAAATGCTGGGGCTGTACCTTAATTAAGGCCACGGCTGTTTTCTTCCCAGTCCTAGTCCTTTCCTATCCCATCGTCGCCATAAGACCCATCTGTGTCAGTGCGACGTAAATCAAGTAGAAAAAAACCCCTTCTTATTATCTCACACCTTGGTGGGGTGGTGGGTGTGTACTGTGTCAAACATATGTAAATTTGGCCCTGTTTTACGGCCGGATGCCCTTTCTGACTTCAACCCTATGTCGGGGATGAATTCACTATTTTCGTGGTGGTTGGTAGTGTAATATGAGAGGAGAATATTGCGACAAACACCCAGTTCTAGAGTCGGAGGAATTGACCATACCCGATTGAAATCCCCAGCACTACCGTGAATCGAACTCGAGACCCTCTAGACCGATGGTTTCGTCGCTGCTATTCAGCCAAGGAACCGGACTAAGGAGAAATAACATATTTATAAGCACTTTTTTATTCAGGCAGAGACGTGTGTGGCACCCAGCCTGGTGTTGGTGGTTACTGTTTTAAGAGGGAGAACATCTGGGCAACCACACTCTCTTAATACTAATCAGAGGAAAACAAATAGAGTTTTGACTTCTCGACGGATGCAGGTATAGAAAAAGGAAAGGGCGTAAACATGAAAGAATGGCTATGCCTTGCAAACCTAATACCGTTAAAATGTCGGAAGAGAATTAAAATTGGCCAAGGAAGGTCAGATAGGAAATTCGAAAATAGGGAGCCTACCACAAGTAAGTGGAAGCAATGCCAGAGTAAATTACGGGAGCGGTGGTCTCCAACTCACGCTCCCAGGATCACAGCCCCTATGGTTCTCGTTTGTGTTGCCTCTTACGACGGGCAGGGAATACCGTGGTCGTATTCTGGAGCCCCTATCCACAAAGTACTCGCTCACCCTTGACCTCCAATCAAATGCTGGTATGCTGTCTAACAAAATACATCGTTGATTTGCCAATTAATGACAAACACCTACGTGTGTGAACACTAGAGCCACATCATTAATCACACAGAATTAACGAAATTTTGAGGCTGCCGACGCCGATACGGGTACCATAGGTTACCAAGTTGGGTCCAGAATTTACTTGATCCCCCGTTATTTGCTACAGTAACTCCGCTATGCCGGTTGCAAGCCAGGTACCTCATCCCGCAAGTGATGAGGAAGGAGGAGAAGGACGAGTATAACCCTCGTTAAAAAACCAGGCTCCATTTGAATCCGGATGGTAGCACTCTGTTATAGGGCCCCTACCTAGGGTTACAGGTGAAGAGAACCAACTGCTTAAAGGGTGGATGATGATATGTTCCAATAGCTTGGAAAGGCGGAGGACTCTCTCTTTTTGATAGTGGAAGCAGCGCTACCAGTATCAGCACAGTGCAGGACTATAAGGTGTCTACTGGACTGTCGCTGAAAATTTACTGACTTGGTCAGGAAGACTTAAATGGCAGTAAAACTGCGATGTGGAAGACAAGGGGAAACCACCGTATTATTTTTCCTAGTATAGCAACCATGGATAGGAGATCAATGGTTGCAGCGACAAGGGCAAAGCCTTTAGATAATGATGATTTGTTACAGTATTTCATATCTGATCTTTTGTCATTAGTCCTTGCCTTGCTCTCTGCCGATGTCGAGGCTATGATATTTACGAGTTTTAATATATTATTGTTTCCACTTTTATGTCTTTTGGATTCCTTTTTAACAATCATCCAATTCCTTGATCGAATTGTCAGCGTTGAGGTGTTTTATTTACAACGTTGCTAGTTCTTCCGTTCGGGTCAGGGATTTTAATCACATCCGGTTAATTCTTCTGACTCGGAGACTGGGTATTTGTGTGTCTGTCTCAATACAATTTTCTTACACACACAACGTAACACATTACCACAGTAACACACAATAGCGACTGCATCTCTCCACATGAGTATGGCGTCAGGAAGGGCAGTTAGCCATAAGACAAGACGAATTACGCATATAACACATAGTTTTCACCCGCGATCCAGCCAATGTGTGAGGAAAGTGGTGGGATAATAATAATAATAATAATAATAATAATAATAATAATAATAATAATAATAATAATAATAATAATAATAATAATAATAATAATAATAATAATAATAATAATATACCGAGTGGAGTGTCCGTGCGTGTCAATGCTCTACGGCTATGGAGCCAAGCTCTGTATTCAAGAGACGAGTACGTTCGAACCCCACCGTCAGCTGTCCTGAGATTGGTTTTCTGTGGTTTCCTATTTTCACTTCCAGGTAATTGCCAGGACAGTTCCTATTCATAGACCACAGCCGATTTCTTCCACTTCCTTACCGAAATGAATTCACCGTCATTTATTTCATCTTCATTAGTTCCTCAGTGGAGGTTTGCGTCAGAAAGGGCGTCCTGCCGTAAAACAAGCCACTTCATTTCATCTCCCTTCGTCTCGGACCCCGTATCAGGAAACGTGACTAAGATGCAGACATATATACAAAAGATTCCTTTAAACTATCGCGTTAAGGTATTTTTTGAAGTAGTGATTAGGTCAACAGGAACTGATAGTGAGTCCATATTTGGTTAACTCAAGGAATTTTTGGGACGAAACTAGTCTTAAGTGCTTTCCCGTCTACGGCTCTTAGCCATAATTTTTTTCCAAGCCTCAGTTATTTACTCTTGAAGGTCAAAGGCTGCTTTTTCGTCAGTCAGTTTCTCTCTCTTCCACCCTCGCCCCCCACCCCCTCCTATTTTCATTATAGCATATACGGATTACTAGTTTTAAGTGTTATAGTCCTCCCCTCTATCTCGCTCGCTCCCCCGTCCCTATCCATATATCTTTCTTTCTTTCTTTCTTTCTTTCTTTCTTTCTTTCTTTCTTTCTTTCTTTCTCTCCTGGAGGTGTGCAGCCATGTGGCACGGTCACGGGTTTCTCATCATGGTAGTCGTAGTTCTAATTCTGGTAAGTGCATATGACTTTTTGAAATAAAAATCATGTACCCGTGGGTCGGATCCCAAGTGAAAGTGGAATTCCCTTGGAACTGATCAGAATATCATCATTAACGTAAACGATAAAAACTTGCTTTCCTTGTCTCTTTCTCTAGTATAGAGTAGAGATACAACTTTCTTACCTTTTGGCGTTAAAGCTTTCTCCATGACAGGAATGGGAGACTGTTACTAGACCGCAGTGACTTTAGATTACTTTATGTATATTGATTTCTCGCGTATTTTCCCCTTATAAACTACATATACAGGGTAGTCTAAAACAACTCGAACCGGGTATATGAGTGTTAGAAGGTTGGTTATACTGATAAATAATTTGAAAAATACATAAATCGAAATCTCGCGTCATTGTAATGTTATCAGCTGTTGATGTTATCCAATCAGATCACTTCACGGGTGAATTCAAATGGACTTTGCTAAATCTGCCCCTGGTTTGAGAGCACTAATCGAAGAAGAAACGATTCACCACGGGTGATATTTGAACACGAGCCTCCGAATTGAGAGGATCGCGCTATATTGACACCGGCTGAATCCCACGGTGTGCTTGTATTTCATGCTGATTCCTCGGCATGTCTCTCAAGGCGGTCACAAACTACGTGCCGATTTAGCTACATCGAGTCGCAAAGCCCATTTCAATTCGCCCGCTAAGCTATCTGATTAGCTAATTTCAGCAGCTAAAATGACAACGACGTGGGATATAGAATTATTTTTAAAAAAAGTTACCAATATGACCAACCTTCTAGCACGCATATACCCTGTTCACTTTTCCGACCACCCCTGTATTGAACACATATATTATTTGAAGTCATAGGTCTAAAAGACTCTCTAGGAATGTATTGGTATTCAGACTGGTGATGGTGGTGGTTATTATTTTAAGAGGAAGTACAGTTAAGCAACCATCCTCGCTTAACAAGAGGAGAAATTTGAAAAGGTCCGCCTCTGTAGTGTAGTGGTTAGTGTGATGAGCTGCCAACCCCCGGAGGTCCGGGTTCGATTCCCGGCTCTGCGACGAAATTTGAAAAGTAGTACGAGGGTTGGAATGGGGTACACTCAGCCTCGGGAGGTTAACTGAGTAGAGGTGGGTTCGATTACCACCTCAGCCATTATCGAAGTGATTTTCCGTGGTTTCTCACTTCTCCTCCAGGCAAATGCCGGGATGGTACCTAACTTAAGGCCACGGCCGCTTCCTTCCCTCTTCCTTGTCTATCCCTTCCAATCTTCCCATCCACCCGCAAGGCCCCTATTCAGCATAGCAGGCGAGGCCGCCTAGGCGAGGTACTGGTCATCCTCCCCAGTTGTATCGCCCGACCCAGAGTCTGAAGCTCCAGGACACTTCCCTTGAGGCGGTAGAGGTGGGATCCCTCGCTGAGTCCGATGGAAAAACCGACCCTGGAGGGTAAACAGGTAAAGAAGAAGAAGAAGATCATTGTGACCTGGAGTTTGGACCACTTTATTAGATAATAAGCATCATCCCAGTAATTAAGGCATTGTGAATTTAACCCACTAATTCTTTTTGTTTCACGATCATTTCGTTCATTATCATTCGTTTTAGATCCTAGTCAGTCGATTTATTTTGAAGTTTTAATTTTCATTTCGTTGCAACTCGTGCCAATAGGGCCCGGTGACCTAGCTTCCAGGTGCCTTTAAACAACAAACATCATCATCATCATCATCTAAGCGCGCTAATCAAGGCAATCACTGTCCTGGTAAACAACAACAACAACAACAACCACTACTGATCTGCATTTAGGGCAGTCGCCCACGTGGCAGATTCCCTATCTGTTGTTTTCCTAGCCTTTTCTTAAATGATTTCAAAGAAATTGGGAAATTGTTGAACATTTTCCTTGGTAAGTTATTCCAATCCCTAACTCCCCTTCCTATAAACGAATATTTTCCCCACTTTGTCCTCTTAAATTCCAACTTTATCTTCATATTGTGATCGTTCCTACTTTTAAAGACACCACTCAAACTTATTCGTCTACTGATGTCCTCCCACACCATATCTCCGCTGACAGCTCGGGACATACCACAATCGAGCAGCTCGTCTTATTTCTCCCAAGTCTTCCCAGCCTAACCTTTGCAACATTTTTGTAACGCTACTCTTTTTGTCGGAAATCACCCAGAACAAATCGAGCTGCTTTTCTTTGGATTTTTTCCAGTTCTTGAATCAAGTAATCCTGGTGAGGGTCCCATACACTGGAACCATACTCTAGTTGGGGTCTTACCAGAGACAAATATGCTCTCTCCTTTAAATCCTTACTACAGTCCCTAAATACCCTCATAACCATGTGCAGAGATCTGTACCCTTTATTAACAATCATATTTATGTGATTACCCCAATGAAGGTCTTTTCTTATATTAACACCTAGGTACTTACAATGATCCCCAAAAGGAACTTTCACCCCATCAACGCAGTAATTAAAACTGAGAGGACATTTCCTATTTGTGAAACTCACAACCTGACTTTTAACCCCATTTATCATCATACCATTGCCTACTGTTCATCTCACAACACTATCGAGGTCACCCTGCAGCCGCTCACAATCTTGTAACTTATATATTACTCTGTACAGAATAACATCATCTGCAAACAGCTTTATCTCTGATTCCAATTCTTTACACATATCATTGGTATATATAAGAAAACATAAAGGTCCAATAATACTGCCTTGAGGAATTCCCCTTTATTTATTACAGGGTCAGATAAAGCTTCGCCTACTCTTATTCTCTGAGTTCTATTTTCTAGGAATATTCAGTCTCTCTTTTTTCTAGTCCAATAGCACTCATTTTTTGCCAGTAGTAGATAGGTCAACCGCAATGCAGTCCATTTGGCCTCCTGATTCCAGGATATCTGCTAATTAATCCAAATTAAGGGGTACGATGCCCAGATATTTTGTAGTTGTCATGTTCTCATTGATAACCGCACAGAACTCATTCTTCTGCAGAAATACTTGACAATCTCTTAGTTTTGAACTTATACATATACTACAGTCCATATTAACTGCCAACCGGCTGAGCACGTCGTCAACATATGGGAGTGACAGGCTCTCTTCCTCTATATCCCAGAGTAAATATAAATCTTGTTGTTTAAGACTCCCCTACTGTGTTCTTGAACAGGTTTGGCGTCAGCCTGCAGTAACGAGAAACACTGGCCAGATAAATCTATATAAATACATTTGTAGGGGGTCCGCTGTCTGCAATTTTAATTGTTTTGCCAATTTTTCAGATTTTTATCCGTTTTAGGTCAACTCAAGATCGTATCAGTGTTTTTTATTTTTCATGTCTATTTGTCTGTTTGTTCCAGCATCACGGTGAGACGTCCGGATAGATCTCGTCCAAACCTTACATTTAGAGTATACTCGTCCCGGGGAAGATTTTGATATGCACGTGATTTTAAAATCTCTAAATAGACGTTGGTTTTATAGGAAAACCGGAGCATTTTTCTTCCATTTTCTCTTACACCACTGATTTTCTGTAAAATCCGTGGATTATATGTGAAACGTCACTTCATTATAAACAACTTTTGTTATGTTAATATTCATGTCCTCAGTTTAATCCTATTTTCCATTAATTTCAGCTTCCTTAACTGTATTAGTTTCTTCCTTAATTACTCCATATGTAAGCGAGTGCTAATCCCGAAACCTGGACACACTTTTCTTTGAGGAAAAATTCCAAGCTGTTCAAATGTATAACTGTTGGCCCGAGAAAATACCGAAATATGGATGCAATTTTAATGACGGTGCAGACCTTCGTTTCGAGGTAATTGGTTTCTAAACAGTAGGTACTGTTAAAAACAGATAGTACAATCGCTGTTCAATTTAGAGAGATCTACAACTTTGGTCCTATGACTTTTTGTCGTCTCTCGATTGTTGTTACGTTAGATAGTGCTGCATTTCTCGATTATATTCGCATCTCTCCAACTCGATTGTGGCTGGAATTAGGAAAAGGGGCCTGTATTTATAGTGAAAACTCCCCATCTCTATTGTGAACCACAGTTGCCAAGTGAACCTGCCGTTATAGTAGAAACTCCAGAACTCGGATACAACGTATGGCGTCTTCCCTATTTTGTTTCTCGGATAGCGCTAAGAGACGTGCAATTTAATATAATCTTACTCTCTGCCTTTAGCGTAGCACCGGTACATTTGCTAGTGAATGAATTAATCAAGAGAAATAAAGAATACAATCAAATCCAACAGGAAGAAAGACTCACCTTCTTCGGTCCCTTAGAAAAGTTGAATCACCAAATCCACGACATAATCTCCCAAAGGCTATCTTACACCAAATTGACTAAAAGGACAAAAAAAATCTAGACAAAATTAAACTAGCTCGATGGAAATATACCGGAGAAATCTACATAGAAACTTATTATATCTACAAATTCCCTAACTCTAACAATATCCATCTCACATCCAGCAAGCTCATGAACTAAAGGAGAGAATACATGCAGCTACAATGAAAGTATTGAGTCCATAATTCACATTGCTGAAATATCAACTACATGATGGAATGCATTCATATTTTTATTGCAAGCTCACCTTCTGTTCCGTGGCGTGACAACTCACAGTGAGAGGCGACCCACCAAAACATCGAACGAGGTCGAAACATTTCGGAAGACATCGGGTAATTAATAATATTCTGGCTAATAACCCTAATTGTGAGAGATTTCTGCACTGTCATTAACAAAGAAATAAGTAATTAAGAATTCTGGGAAATATTTGATGAAGCTAAGTCCACAGGATGGAAATGTATTATATTAAGCTCGGAGTGAAGGTAGCATCTATCCTGGCCGAGTGGAACACACGTGTCAAGGACATACGGTCAAAATGCGCGGGAACCATCGTGCACGAAATTAATTAATTACGCCCGTTAAAGAAAGAGGAAAAATCAGCGAACAATACCGTCTTGACTGGAAAAATAGATGGAATCTCTGGAGTGAGTCTCAGAGAAATCGGTCCAGTGGTAATCAAATGGAATTATTGCACAACAGTAGATAACGCCACGCAGAGCGTCTCTAGAGAATGCATAAATACCCCTCCTCAAGCAAGAGAGTCGGTCATCATTTAATTGTCCGAGAGGGTGAACCTACGTCAAGTGACATTAAGAAGAGGACTTGAAGTGTGCGAAGTAGACTTGGAGAATTTCTAAAGCCAGCTGGCTTGAAGGATGAATAGTTTGCCATTTGGTAATGGTGAGCAAAGACATTGTATGTAAGACATCCATCCCGGTCGGGAGAAAGATCTTAAGTTAATAATTGTAGGATTCCTGAACTTCTGCATAGGGAGACAGCAGATTCATAGATAGCTCTTGTGCATTATTGCGGACAAGGTTATTTTGATAATCAGTAAGGGAGGACTGTTGTAGTCTGGCAGAGATAAGCTTTTGTTTCACGGTCATTCACATCTGCGGGACACCTGGAGGAAAAGGAGTTGGAAATTTTCCACAAACTGCATGAGTTGAATTCTCGACACGAGGCTAGGTGGTTTAATTGTTGTATATGTGTACAGAATAAAATTTATTTTTAGGTTAAAATTCAAGACGAGTGCAGAATCAGTGTATTTATAAGGTAGTATTTAAGCGAAGAATGTCTCCTGCAATTATGAGGGGCTAAGTTCAGAGCTGGCTGGCGCAAGATGAAGCCAAGATAATGCCACGCGGCACAATTACAGGACTGTATAATTCAAATGTTATGTGTTTGTAGTTAGAGATGTAAATGCACGTCCCTTTAAATTAATTAGTTAATAAATCATAAGATCGCGTTGTATATGTGGCGTGTGTAGAGTTAAGTATGTTTCGATGACGATGGTGTGTCCTGTCGTTATTCCATTGTGGAGGCGAATTATCTGTTATTTATGTCAGCGCGCGAGACGTTAAACTATGTTTAAATTTCTTTAAAAAATAAAAGTGAAGTTAAATATTGCAATGAAAATCAATGAAATAATGTTCGGGCAGGTAAAGGTTACAATAATGATAACGATAATATA
The DNA here is from genome assembly GCF_040414725.1 of Anabrus simplex. Taxonomy (NCBI): domain Eukaryota; kingdom Metazoa; phylum Arthropoda; class Insecta; order Orthoptera; family Tettigoniidae; genus Anabrus; species Anabrus simplex. The sequence continues at coordinate 259,154,021 of NC_090268.1, read as the reverse complement.
ACCGTTATAAGTGTGATAAAGTCAAATAACAACGTATCCAATAATAATAATAATAATAATAATAATAATAATAATAATAATAATAATAATAATAATAATAATAATAATAATAATAATAATTTAAAGTCAGGATAAAACTGAGATGGTAATAATAATAATGCGTTCAGCAGTTACGTAAGCGAGATTTGGGGTTGATATCGACATAGAGGGAAGTATAAAAGTTTGGCGTTTTGGGGAAATTTAAATTTTGTGACACCGTGTATTTGTGATATAGAAAATTATGGCATGCTATTTTGCTCCTGGGGTCTGGCAAAATGTCGAGAAGTTAATTTTGAGGTCATTATAAAGTTGTTTGGTCATGGGATCGCTTGTATTTAAAAAGTTTCAAGCAAGAAGAAAGTGGGTTCTAATGGAAATGAAATACTGTATTAGGAGAATAATTAGGAAGATGTTAAAGGCAGAGTAAGCCTGTATCTTATGAGTGGTGACGAGTGAGGACGCCGAGAATAAGAGGCACTGCAGTTCGACGGAAAGGTTTTTTGTGACATGGTGTGTAAGTGATGTATGATATCTCTGAGACAGGCTATATAAGAAGAGCGATGTCCTGTAGCAATCCAGAACGACTGAAGAATATAAGGGTTGTCAAACCCAAATGAGTGCGTCGTAACGCCTATTTTAAGTACAAGTCGATGTTTTCCCATAATTACTATTTTATGTAAGACCGTAGGTAACGGCATTTAAGTCTAGGTGACTGTTCTGTTTGATACCAGCGAAGTTCATTTTGTGATAGCCGACCTCACGAACAAAATACATTCCGACACACAGTCAAGATAATACTTAATTATTGTAAATTGAATTCTATTCTGTATCTTTGCTAGACGAAACATCGCTGACTGGAAACATTGCGGGTGCGAAAATGAATTTTATTGAAGTGAGAGTTTAGCTTCCGTAGGTTGCTGAGAAGTTAATTCACTGGACAGTTCATGATGATTCATGTTTGGAGTGTAGGCATTTCCGTTCAGTTGGAGCTTCATAGTCGGGTTATGCCATGAGTATAGTGATGGTTGTGATTATTGTTTCAGTGATATTACGTAATATCAAACGAGATTTGAGTTTATTTTTATTTACTGAACTTCACCACATGTGTTTAAATTGTAATGAGGAATAGATTAAATTATTCGAACATGTTGTTTAATTTCGATTTCACGCTTTATCGCAGGAAATAGACACAGTAATATTTCCAGATTCGAGTTCATTTCTATAGCGAATTTCACTTCATGTGTTAGAGTTTCAACGAGGATGTGATTTAAATATCCGGACATTGTGTTAAAGTTTCGATTGTGCCTGGCAGTGTGAGTGATGTGTAGATACCATAACGTTGGCTCAACGATAGATTTGGGATGCCGCGAGTATTATATAACGTAAGGATGAATAGAAAATGTAATGTTGACTCAGTGACAGGATTAGGGCGTCGGGCGTCGTCTGTACATAGCCAAGTCATATGTTAGGCAATTTTGCGAATCGACTTGAACTATATTAGTGTCTGCACTAGTGGATGCGAGTGTGGAAGATATTAACAGGTGCTATTTAGGCTATGTTTCGGCATAATTCTTACTAGCCGGAAGGTGCTATCATAATAGCGTTGCATCGGTAGCGGCATGAATGTAAGGGCTGTCCCACGTGGAAACCTGGCTAATGGAGACTGACCCCTACCACTTAGCCACGTGTGTTCAAGTTCGATGAACTTTCGTTCTGTTTGTTGCTTTTACTTTACTTTAAGGTTTACTGTTCAGGTGTCCGATATATTTTGATAGTGCCGTGTGTCGACACTTAGTTGATTTATGTAGGATTTACACTACGAGTGCGGTTTCGATTCGTCAGCTCTTAATATATTTTATTTTCATTTCGTTATTCACATTTTTTATGTGAGACGTTGAACTACCGATCACATGTAGTTTGGTTTAATGGGACAAGTGTATGTAGACAGATTTGTAATTGTAGTCGTAGTTATAGAAAATTGGAAAGATTTCCTGTTGTTTTTTTATATTTCGGACTTGTATTTAAACAAACTTAACGACACGACGTAACTGTTTCGTAACCTGAAAGTTGGTTTAGTAAGAACATTTTCAAGTGATTTATCACTTTTCTTTAACTTCAGTGTATGGCGTTTCTTCTAAACGCATAATGAATTTTTTCCTCCATTTCGCAGTTTAGTTTCTTCAGAACGATATAACGTAAGTTCCCCTTGGACTAAATGTTGTTGGTTCTTTCTTAACATCTGTTTGGGGGCGATGCATGTTTCAGCATCGGAATTTCTCTGTAACTTAAGGGTGTCATGAGTTGACAATACATGGTGAAATTTTATTTTTGACCGCGACAATTGCTGTTAACTTGTAATGAACACCATGCTTTCAAGTGATATTTCGCAACCTATCCAAAGCAACTGATAGTCGATTTGCTTCGATAAAGGATCCATTCGGTGAATGTTCCAATATCCGATAAGATAGTCGACTGGTGGATAACCTTAATTAAATTTAAATCTGGAATTCTACTTGCTGAATGCCAGATTTTCCACGGATCGTGTGGATTAACTCTCAGTTATTGTATGGATCAATGTTGCCCGATTCTCAGGTTTTCTCTTCTTTTCTGTTTTTTTTTATGTCCACGAATTTCACATTGCGTTATATTCTTTGGAAGACAATAATATACAAATTCAAAACAACTTTACCACTCACGTTATGCATTGTGACTGCGTTATAACATGTTGTAAAAAATTTAACGGACTTTTCTTGCCTATTTAATAAACAAATTATTTAATTTACATTGAATAAATTTAATAACCGCATTTTTGCTCCTCTGAACACTACCGTTTGGTCGATGAAGTGACAGAAAAAACTCGTAACGACCCCAAGATCCGAGGGTACGATAATGCGCTACCGAAGCAGCCGAGGTAGACGACCAACGATGAAACGGTATGTTCAAAGGTTCAGTATACTGAGCTTGAAGAAAAGGTCACGAGATTTGAAACTACATAGTCCATGGATGGCCTAAAATGTAGATAGATAGATAGATAGATAGATAGATAGATAGATAGATAGATAGATAGATAGATAGATAGATAGATAGATAGATAGATAGATATTGTAATATAAGCTGATGCGTCATTTGTAGCGTTCAGTTTTTAAGGCTATGTGAATAAACTAATTGCCTCAATAATTCCACTGTGACCTGGACCACTCCCACGCCTGTTAACCTGAAATCATTATACCTCATGATTCACCTCAGTCTGCCCATCGAGAAGTTGTGCATTCCCACCTATTAACTATGATGCCACAGGTGAGGTACGCTTATGTGTGTTGTGAACTAGAAATATTGTTACTGTGTGTGATTTGTTCACCGTAAAATTGAAATTGGAAACATACTTTTTAATTCTGTATTACCAGTGCGCTGCGTCCGTTGAACAGCTGATTGATTGATCGACTAGGCTACTATATTTTTCTGTACTAGCCTAATTATTCAGATGTTGGTGGTGGTGGTGATTATTGTTCTGTTTTTGCTAGTGGCTTTACGTCACACCAACGCAGATAGGTCTTATGGCGACGATGGGATGTGAAAAGCGTAGGAAGTGGAAGGAAGCGGCCGTGGCCTTAATTAAGGTACAGCCCCATCATTTTCCTGGTGTGAAAATGGGAAACCACGGAAAACCATCTTCAGGGTGCCGACAGTGGGGTTCGAACCCGCTATCTCCCGGATGCGAGCTGACAGCTTCGCGCTCCTAACCGCACGGCCAACTCGCCCGGTTTTTCATTTTTTAGAGAGGAAGTAAAACTGGCAATCATCCTCTAACCAGAATGGAAAGAAAAGGAAGAGGTCGGACTGTTCGTTATTCGCAAAATAAGTGAAAGGCCCATGAAGGGAATAAAAATGGAAGAATATCTAGACCATGAAAACCTAACTCCGTCGGGGTAGGAAGAGAACAAGAGTCGACCAAGGCAGGTCGGATAGGGAAGATGCAATTTAGGAACCTGCGGATCCGTGGTCGCCAGTCCACGCCCCCAAGTCCCACGTTTAGTCACCCCATAAGATAGGAAGGGGATACTGTAGCTATATTATACTACCCCCAACTACAGGGGTACTTCTATCATGATCCGCTACATAGCGATGATAAATGGTAACGATAAATGAAGAGTTTCCTGGAGGTGTTTATGGTAAATTACTTGTGTTTTCGACCGGCTGTGGTTGGCCGTCTTCAGCAGCTGACTCTTGAAACAGAATCATGTGATATCTTAGGTCTATTATCAACTTTACTGTTAGAAAGAAAATAATGTTACTAATTTTACGTCCCACCAACTACTTTTTGGGGTTTTAAGGTGTGTTTCTTTTTTTTTTACAAGTTGCTTTACGTCACACCGACACAAATACGTCTTCTGGTGACGATAGGACACGAAGGGGCTAGGAGTGGGAAGGAAGCGGCCGTGGCCCTAATTATGGTACAACCCCAACATTTGCCTGGTGTGAAAATGGGGAACCCACAGAAAACCATCTTCAGGGCTCCCGACTGCGACTGCAGCTATCGAGTTTGGTGTTTATATTTTGACCCGCGTAAATTTTCAGTGAGCCGGTAAATCTACCAATGCGAATCTGAGGGGTTTGAACACCTTTGAACACCACTGGACTGAGGCGTGATCGAACCCGCCAACTTGGTCTCAAATAGCAGAGCCCTACTGTATGAGCCACTCAGTCTGACTGTTATAAAGCCATTTTTATAAGGCCTGTTCGTATCCTGCGCGTGATTGCATTGTGTTTGCGCATTGAGAATGTTTCGGCTTTGAGACTGATTTCACGTTGTTGTCTAGTGTTAGGTTTGTATACCTTAGGGATGACATGGCAAATCTCCAAGTTCTTGTCAGTGTCGGCATATTTATGTTCTGAGTATAATGGACGGTTGTCAATTGCATATTTTTTATGTTACTATGTCACACTGAGTACTTTGTTTTGAGCTTTCACTGGCTTGTTTACCTTTAAAATGTGTAACATGGTCGTTATTATTCATAACATAAATTCTACGTAGTATTTAGATAAACATTTACTCCCACTCCTGTAATGGGGTGGAGATTTTGAGGTTTTGATCTCTTAGACTTTTCCTCTGATCAGTTTTAAGTGTCAGCCTGGCCCAATCCAAACAGTTTCCCTGCTAGTCCAATACAGTTTGAGAAAAGTATAGGCAATCCGCGTTACATGCAGGTCTTAGCCATGTTGCACGGGCATGTATATTTCCAAGGAGAATGGACGAGTCTCCTTTTAAATCTCCCCGCCGCGCCGCCTTGTGATGATGTATGCACGTTCTTGACCATGTTTCTATTGCCTGGAAATTATGAATTGTGGCATTATCACTGCCCGGTGATCAAGCAAATGATCAGAAATTACAGCAATATCTAAATTTATTGTATTTGTGAAAAATATTTCTCGCAAACGTAAGACGTCTACGTTTATGCGTTGCCAAATATGATATGGTGGCGATGATTATTGTTTTAAGATGGAGTACAACTGGATAACCATTCCCTTTCAACGCTGATCATCGGCAGGATTAGAAGAGGTCCGAAGATTCAAACCATTGAAGGTATCAGCAAGTCTCAAAAACCTAATACCGTGCGGGTCGGAAGACAACAAGACTTGAACAAAGGCGGTCGGCGAGGACAGTTAAAAGTGAGGAACCTGACACAGAAGTTCAGAAATATTAGGGTTTACCCCCTCTTAATCACCTTCTAAGACAAGCAGGAGGTACCCTGGATGTCTCCCGTACATGGTTTTGCATGTGTGATATACGAAAAGTTTCACACGTTTAACAAGGCTAAGATTGGAAAGTTAACGTTAGGTATCACACAGGCATTTTCATCTCTTACTGAAAACACATCCATTGGGAGAGTGTCAGAAAAGATCTCCGGATGAGGCTACGAATTTACTCTAATCCAGTTTAAAATGTTCTACGATAAAGTCCGCAAGAACATATGTGAATAACGAAGACCTGAAAAAAATAGCAATACGATTCCGCGTATTTCCTAATGAGAACTTAATTCATTTGCAGGTCTCTATTATAGGACATGATAGGTGCAGAATAATTATATCCATCGAAGTGGAGACGAGGACAGAAACTATGGGTAGTATTAACAAATTGAAATTAATACCATTCCAACTTCTGTATCGGAAATATGCGAATGATTCGTCATTAAGTGACAAATATAAAAATAAAAATAGCTGTATGTATTTAACGTTTGTCAACATTGGAAGAAGTATCTCCCTAAGGTTCGTCAGATCTCGGACTCTCAAGGCTTACCCAATGTTTATTCAAATCCACCGAGAAAGTTGGCCGTGTTGTTTGAGGCACGCAGCTGTGAGCTTTCATTCGGGAGATAGTGGTTTGAACGCCACTGTCGGCAGCCCTGAAGATGGTTTTCCGTGGTTTCCCATTTTCGCACCAGGCAAATGTTGGGGCTGTACCTTAATTAAGGCTACGGCCGCTTCCTTCCCACTCATAGCCCTATCCCGTCGTCGCTATAAGACCTGTCTGCGTCGGTGCGCCGTAATTCATGCAGTAAAAAATATATTTTCAAATCCATTTCACTTAGTGATTTGTTTTCTTTTTTACGTAGCTTAAGGCACACAATCACTAGAAGTCACAAAACCTGATCAACTTGTGCGGATCCACGGGTAAAATGTAGTCTTATTAGTGTACAAAATGTGAATAATAATAATAGTGATGACTGACACGTATTTTGTGCACCTTCAAACACCACCGGACTGATCCAGGATCGAACCTGCGATGTTGGAGTCAGAAGGCCAGTGGTTCAACCGTCTGAACCACTCAACCAGTCTTATTACAAAATACCGTATATCCCGCTGAATGTATGTGGAATTCAGTTTACCATAATAAACACACTGGTTGGAGAGCCTACGCGTACGATGTCGTCATGATGAGTGAAGTTTATAAAGAGCCGGTTGAGATGAGGGTAGCTATCATGAAACAGCCTGCAAAGGCGTGTCTGTAGTTCATTGAAAATAAGACGTAGTACACGCTGATGTCAAGATCTAAGCAAGACATACCAAATTGTCCGCAGGCAGAATGAACTTCCATTCAGTGGATAGATTCAAGTACTTGGAAGTATTGATGTGTGGTGACCCTCTAGACAGGTGAAGCACTGAATTCAAGTAACAAATGTGAAAATAAGAGTTATTTCTAAAATACCGTTCATACAGCATAATTACGTAATATATTTAAGGTATCAGTTCAGAAAAGATGCCTTATCTGGCGAGGCCTAGTATTTACAGTGTACTGTGTCTTCTGGTATAGAGTAGAGAAAGTTAGGTACTTGTCTCAGTCTCATCCTTGGCTTTGACGGCATGAAAGTGACTGAGAAATTTGTGATGCTAGTAATGCCATTCCTTATGAAGCCAGTCCGTGTTATAAATGATTTGAAAATGTTGCTCATCGAGTCGGTTGGTGCCAACATTTCGGTGGTCTTGCCAGAATGGTATGTAATAGCAACTTCTGACTCAGTGAGGAATATAATGGAAAACTACCTCACTCCTTATTTTCCTAGCACACCTCTTCAGGGAACCAACGGCCGTAGCCGTGTTGAAACAACGGATCCCGTGAGATCTTCGAAATTAAGCAACATTGGGTGTGGTTAAGATTTGGATGGGATGCCACGCGTTGTTGGTGGGGGGGGGGTAAGGGAATGCAGGAGCGGAAAGGAACTGGCCACCCTACGGTACGTAAACTCCGGCTCAGGCACCTCTGCGGAGGTTCGGACCTGCTTTCGGGCAGAATACACCCTTACATTTTTACCCCCTTCAGTGATGTCTAGGCTGTCTATGATAGCTGATGGTGGAGCTGTTGAGGATCAAATCAGCCCTTGGGCTGAGTACTCAACATATGTAGTTACGAAATATGATGAAAATAGATATTATAAAACCAAATTTACAGTGTAATGAGGAAGAGAATTCAGTTCAAATGTAAATCAGTTATAAACAATAGTGTAATGTATTCCTATAAATTTTATGTATTCGGTCCTTTGGTAGAGAGCGGCTGAGATGACCTGGATGACCTTATACAGTTAAGAGTCACGGATAGTGAGAGAAGTACAAGGTCAACAGAGATGGGGACAAAGTTTGGAGGCAAAATACGGAGGCAGCGCGTAGCCTTCAGGGTCGGTAATTGGTAAACGATGTTGCGGATGATGATACATAATAATAATTTCGTGTGGCTATTTCGAGCCGAGTGCAGCCCTTGTAAGGCAGACCCTCCGATTAGGGTGGTCGGCATCTGCCATGTATAAGTAACTACGTGTTATTGTGGTGGAGGATAGTGTTATGTGTGGTGTGCGAGTTGTAGGGATGTTGGGGACAGCACAAACACCCAGCCCCCGGGACATTGGAATTAACCAATTAAGGTTAAAATCCCCGACCCGGCCGGGAATCGAACCCGGGACCCTCTGAACCGAAGGCCAGTACGCTGACCATCCAGCCAACGAGTCGGACGAGGATGATGATAATGATGACGCATGAAGTTCAATGATGACATAACTACTTTGGAGGTTTAATCAATGTCGTCGAACGAATTTCACACGCAAAACCTGCTGACAAACTTTCTCCATTGACGAAAGAAATCTGTATCTTAATATTAAACCCGTAAAATTGCACTTGGCGGAATAGTTGTTATCTCATGTGTTTATGCGGAACTGCAGAAATTTTATTTATGAAATGAAATTGAACCATTTTCTAAAATATTCGTTTTACCTTGCACCGACGCATACAGGTTTTATGGCGACGGTGGTGTGGGATTGGGGCTGCGAAGGAAGCGACCGTGAATTTAAATAAGGTACAGTCCCAGCATTTGCATTGTATGTAAATGGGAAACCATCTTCAGGCCTGATGACAGTTGGGTTCAAACCCATCTTCTTCCGGTTGCAACCTAATCACTACGCAGCCCGAACCGCGCAGCTAACTCCCTCGGTTAAAAGTGAATCAAGAACCAGATTCCAATTCGTTTCAAGGTTAGGAGAGAGATTATTATCCAGCAATTTTCTCTTTGCTAGTGGTTTAACGTCGCTCTACCTCAACAGGCTTTGGTCGCGATAATAATAGTGTATGGCCTCCGTAGAGGCCTGGCGCAGGTCGTTTTGGAGTTGACGGCATTGTAGAGGACCTGTGTGTCAGTAGGAATGGGGACCTATATAATATGAATTCTAATGAACGAAAACACAAACTGTCAGTCCCCGAGCCAGAGGAATCAACCAATGAAGATTAGAATTCCCAAACCGGCGGAGAATCGAACCCGGGACCTCTTGGACCAAAGGCCAGCATGCTAACCATTTAGCCGTGGAGCCGGACTTTATTCGCGATGGTGGGCTAGAACTGAGAAGCAGATTTCAACATAATGTAATTTGCAGAAGAATGTAAGTAACCGGGTGAATCATGCCGCAAAACAATACATCGTCGTTCCGCCTAGAAAAACCCCTATGTGAAAATATTTCAGCTTAGAACTCTGACCAGAAAGGTTCTGTCATCTAAGCTTCAGTATTGCATGATCTACAGTATATCAATAAACTTTTCATTTGTGCTGCGGGTCAGTATCACTCCCCTCAACATTATCACATAACGGTATTTCGAATTGTAACGACGACATATCATCGTACAAAGATGGCATTTTTCTTAGGAACTGTCTGGATTCACTTCTGACTGATCAGTATCTTTGCCATCGGGATTCGAAGTCCCATCTCTTACTTCCGATTCAGTCGTAGGATTTTAATAGTAAACAGCTGACTTCTTTGTCTCATTCGGGATCTGGGTTGTTGTGCTGTCTAGAACATTTCTGCAGCTCATACATCACAGAGAACACTACTCCCTGCAACACTAACATGCAGTTCCCTATTGGCTTGCATTAAGAAAACAGTATTGCTCTTACGGACCTACAAGGAATGATCACACCTGCTCTGAGACACCTATAATTCCTCGTGATTAAGGGATATTATACCGTACTTTGTAATGCATTATGAAAGATAGATGAAAAGGATGTGGCATTTTTCCCGTGAGTTATTAAAATAACTACATAACATTTCCTTTTTCATAAATACATTTGTAGTGAGGAATCACAATGGCGGGAACAGCTTCGTTACCTTCCTTCATTTTCCTTCTACTGTGTTTCTCTGGTAAAAGCCTCATGTAGCCCCTCACTCTGTGAACCGCCGCCAGCTTATTTCTGTAGTGAATTCATCTGAAGTGTTTATTTGTTTATTTATTTGTTGCGTGTGTGTGTCTTAGGCTTTAAATCAGTACGTAATTGTCTTGTGTTGAGTGAGAGTTATACGATAAGCCTACGTGTGTGATCCCTCTCTTTAACATTAATACTGTGATCTTTTGTAGAGTCACCTGCAGTATTTATGTGTTGCGTCTGTTTTCTAGTCTATATTGCCTGGAGAAATGTATTGAAAGCAATTAAATGCATTCCTCTCCCCTCTATCCCATAACCATTATTTGTCTATTTTCTCCCCCAATTTTCCTTAACTTCAGTGCTGAGGTTTTTTTATGTGCCGTGGTTTACCTCTGATTCTGTACAAACCAACAATAGCCCCTGTAAACTTCCCGTCTTCTTTGGTTCATACAAGTAATTAGTAGCTTAATTTCTTCCACTTTTTGTCTTGAACTTAAATACTGAATTTCACAAATGTATGTGTCGCCGTTTTCCCGTGATGGTGTTGAGCAGAGCAGTTCGATATGGCAACCCTGTTGTCATAAGAGCAATACTGTTTTCTTAACATGGAATGGGCTATAATAGCCAGACAAAATTATTATTTAATTTATTTATTTATTTATTTATTTATTAAGAGATAATGTTAGATTAAAACTGAAATCGACATGGAATTATTTCGTTTGACGAGTGATGAAAACTGTATTTTAGCCATGATTTGTAGTATCTGAAGCCATTAATTTTGAATTTCGACTCAATTTATAACTGTTAGGCTCTTCAGTCTGTCGAAATCAACTTTGAGTAAATGCATTTAGAAACTACCTGAAAGAGAAAACATATGGTAAGAGTATTTCACCTGGAAAATAATCAACTTAATAGAATTACATGATTCGTTCTTGTAAGAACATCATCAGATTCTATCAAATCACACTCACTGTATACTGGAACAAATAAGGACTACATTACTTTAAATTCCAGAATTCAAGTTCTTAAGTAAATGCAACAGAAATAAACATTTAAAAAAATGTCTAATATTTGAATGTGATTTGACAGAATCCAATGGTGTTCTTTCAAGAACGAATCATGCTATTCTATTTAAATTAAGTTGATTATTTTTCAGGTGGAGTACTGTTACCATATTTTTCCTCTTTCAAGTAGTTTTATAAATTTATTTACTCAAAGTTTCGGCAGACTAAAGATCCTAATAATTTTTTATTATTTTTATTATTGTCTGTTTTACGTCGCACCGACACGGATAGGTCTTATGGCGACAATGGGATAGGAAAGGCCTAGGAGTGGGAAGGAAGTGGCCGTGGACTTAATTAAGGCACAGCCCCAGCATTTGCCTGGTGTGAAAATGGGAAACCACGGAAAACCACCTTCAGGGCTGCCGACAGTGGGGGTTCGAACCCACTATCTCCCGGATGCAAGCTCGCAGCTGCGCGCCCCTAACCGCTGTGAGCTTGTATCCGGGAGATAGTGAGTTAGAACCCCACTAGGTCCTAATAGTTATACATTTTAGCCGTGATTCTCGATTTAATGAAATATTAAACTGAAGGTGAAATTCACCTAGTTTTTCCGATTTCATAATAATATGCATGAATTAGAGTAGGTTGAATTAGACTTTAGATGTATTGAATTAGAGTAGGTTGAATTAGACTTTAGATGTATTCGCAACTTCTTTAAGGGGAAGTATTTAATCCCTTCTTTACGACAATATGGAAGATAATGTAATATTTATCTTACAGGGAGCATCATTTTCACTGGTTCCTCACAAGATGACCGCGGTTAGAATTATGACCAATGCATGTCGGGGTTTCTGAATAAAAATGCATATCTCTGTAAACTGAAATCCACGTGTTACTGGAGGTACCGCGGCTATGGTCACATTAACAACACACACATAAAAGGGCAAGTTTGCCTGGACTCTCTCTCTCTCACGAAGGTTCTCTAAGTTTAGATATTTCGCTTTTATTTTTTTCAGAGCATTGCCTTTTTATGTGACTATTACAAAAAGAGACAGCCAAAAATGCCCAGTAAATATAGTTAAATTGCGCCTTCTTCGGTGATAGTACTTCAGAGATTCGGCGCAGCGTTCAACTGTTCGGTATTATCAGAACCATGTTCGCGAATGCTGCATGAAACTTGTTTTGTGGGTCTGGAGGAACAGCGTACTGCACAGTCGATGTACATGTATGGCTTTCCTACAGGAAGAATCAGAATTCAATTTCCACTTGCAATTACGTACTGTGCAGTGTTTGAAGGCTCGTAACTCCAGAACAAAGTGCCCACGGAAGTTGCGATTTCATATTAGAATGATAGGTCTATGTTCTGACAAAATGCGTCGTGTAACAGAGGTATCCTAAATTCTGGAACACTACCAAGTGAGTTGGCTGCATGGTGCGAGTTACGTAGCTGTAAGCTTGCATTCGGGAGAAGCTGGGTTCTAACCCCACCGTCGTCTTCCACGGTTTGCCATTATTATTATGATGATTATTATTATTATTATTATTATTATTATTATTATTATTATTATTATTATTATTATTATTCATCATCTGTTTACCCTCCAGGGTCGGCTTTTCCCTCGGACACAGCGAGGGATCCCACCTCTACAGCCCCAAGGACAGTGTCCTGGAGCTTCAGACTCTTGGTCGGGGATAAAACTGGGGAGAATGACCAGTACCTCGCCCAGGCGGCCTCACCTGCTATGCTGAACAGGGGCCTTGTGGAGGGATGGGAAGATTGGAAGGGATAGGCAAGGAAGAGGGAAGGAAGCGGCCGTGGCCTTATGTTAGGTACCATCCCGGCATTCGCCTGGAGGAGAACTGGGAAACCACGGAAAACCACTTCCAGGATGGCTGAGGTGGGAATCGAACCCACCTCTACTCAGTTGACTTCCCGAGGCTGAGTGAACCCCGTTCCAGCCCTCATACCACTTTTCAAATTTCGTGGCAGAGCCGGGAATCGAACCCGGGCCTCCGGGGGTGGCAGCTAATCACGCTAACCACTACACCACAGAGGCGGACATTATTATTATAATAATAATAATAATTATTATTATTATAATTATTATTATTATTATTATTGTTAATCTGTTTACCGTCCAGGGTTGGTTTATCCCTCAGACTCAGCGAGAGATCCCATCTTTACCGCCTCAAGGGCAGTGTCCTGGGGCGTAAGACTTTGGGTTGGGGGATACGACTGGAGAGGAGGATCAGTACCTCGCCCAGGTTGCCTTACCTGCTATGCTGAGGGTCTTGTGAGGGGATGGGAAGATTGGAGGGGATATACAAGGGAGAGGGAAGGAAGTAGCCGTGGCCTTAAGTGTAGGTACCATCCCGGCATTTGCATGGTGGAGAATTGGGAAACCACAGAAAACCACTTCGAGGATGGCTGAGGTGGGAATCGAACCCACCTCTACTCACTCGACCTCCTGAGGCCGAGTGGACTCTGTTCCATCCCTCGTACCACTTTTCAAATTTCCTGGCAGAGCCGGGAATCGAATCTGGGCATCCGGGGGTGCAGCTAATCACGCTAACCACTACACCACAGAGTCGTCAATTGTTGTTATTTTCCGATCCCGGCGGTATTATATTTGCGAGGCCTAGGTTGCAATTCATCTTCGTGGCCCTTCCCTTTACTTGATCACATCCTCATTTCACGAAGGATCGGACTTCTATCTTCCCAGTCGACAACACAACATTTACCACTACCACTCAATGAAGGCGAAATCTATCTATCTATCTAACTAAGATTTCATTCCTCCCCTGAGTGGGGAGGCGGGCTACCTAGTAGAGAACACCTACTCTCTGGCCAAGAGGCGAAATTGTCCTCTTTGTTCTTATCTCACTTGTCGCTGTTTACCAAACGCAAGTACTTATCCACGGTGTAAAAAGAAACCGGCATTAGCCCCGAATTGACGAAGGGAGGAGCAAAGAAAGATAAGAGCCACGAAGGGCACGAAGACGACTTACACCCTAAGACTCGAACAACAGAAGCCTGCTTCAAGTAGGTGGAAATAACGTCGACCGAATTAGGAGCTCCGTGGTCACCAACCCAAGCACGCTCCAGTGATGAAATACCATAGGGTTCCCCTTTTAGTTACCTCTTATAGCAGGTAGTCTATACCTTGGATGTATTATGTAACGCACTGATGACTGGATCCATAGCTAAATGGTTAGTGTGCTGGCGTTTAGTCCAATGGATCTGGGTTCGATTTCAGGCTGGGTTGGGAATTTTATTCCAAATTATTTAATTCCTCTGTCTCGGAGACTAGATGTGTGTGCCGTCTTCAACTGCACCAGGCCTCTCCGGAGGCCATATATTATTATTATTATTATTATTATTATTATTATTATTATTATTATTATTCCGCACTCTTCCACAGGAGCTCTAAACCGGTGACCATAGTAGTTCTTCTTCTTATTATTATTTCTTTCTTTCTTTCTTTCTTTTTTTCTTAATCTGCTTACTCTCCAGGGTCAGTTTTTCCCTCAGACTCAGCGAGGGATCCCACCTCTACCGCCTCAAGGGCAGATTCCTGGAGCTTCAGACTCTGGGTCGGGGATACAACTGGGGAGGATGACCAGTACCTCGCCCAGGCGGCCTCACCTGCTATGCTGAACAGGGGCCTTGCGGGGGGATGGGAAGATTAGAAGGGATAGGCAAGGAAGGGGGAAGGAAGCGGCCGTGGCTTTAAGTGAGGTACCATTCCGGCATTTGCCTGGAGGAGAAGTGGGAAACCACGGAAAACCACTTCCAGGATGGCTGAGATGGGAATCGAACCCACATCTACTCAGTTGACCTCCCGAGGCTGAGCGGACACAGTTCCAGCCCTCGTGCCACTTTTTTTAAAATTTCGTGACAGAGTCGGGAATCAAACCCGGGTCTCCGGGGGTGGCAGCAAATCACACTAACCACTAAACAACAGATGCGGACGACCATAATAGTTGGTACGTATTAAGGTTCGTTCTGCCACCATCGACTTATACGAAGAATAAAATATTTCCACCTACACAGGAACCTTTTACGGGAGACTTACGACATAAGAATGTCTGAACTCGATTTCTGTTTCCTGCTCATTGGAACGATCTACACAGACGATCATGAGACCGCAGCGTTTGAGACTGAATCGCAAACATTACTCGAGTTTAATGAAATCTTCACTCCTGACGGAATAAAAGGAACGCTTTACTGCTTCCCTCCACGCATAGGCTACAGAGTCGGTGAACGCAGTCAGCTAAAGGAAAGTAAACAAAAGGTAACAGCTGGGATACTCCTAAATTTGCCACCATACGAGAGATTCACGGTGCCTTATTAAATGCAGCTGATACCCAGCTGGAGGACAATTCAGTTCAAATTGGACAGCAGTGGCGCAACAACTTTGACACGAAAAGTTAAAAAAGGAAGGACAGAAGAGCAATGGACTCCAAGGGAAGCTGTTTATTTGATGAAAGAAAAGAAATATTACTAACCAAATTAGTTACATTTCCCAGATACGTAATAATTAAACGCTTCCCTTTCCTTGTTCCTTTCCAAAAAATTAGCCCGTCTGGTAGCCATGCTCGTTATGCTGTCAAGTTTGTATGGTTTGACACTGCAGTTTGGAGATGAGAATCCCATTTTGTGTGGGTGTGGGGGTGGGGGAGGAGTAAGAGGTGTAGGAGAGGTGGAGGTATACAATTTCTAATCATTACATTGCGTGCCTAAAGCGTGAATTCTATTTCAGACCTCTCCGCAGTGTTCATATGGAGTGAGTGCATGACTGCATATGACGCTGTTGATGGAAATCCGTCCATCGTATGGGGACGTCAAGCCTTGACCAGACCCCTTGGTGTTATTCGACAGGAGTAGGCTAAGTGCCAACATCGGGTTTCATCCTCACCTTACCTGATTATCATCACCATTTCACACCTAGAAGCACAGGTAGTGTATGCGTGTTAATTAGAAAGACCTGCACCAGGAGAGTCGAGCGTGTCCTCGACCACTCTCGGCACTAAAGGGCCATAGGATAAATGACCAAATAAACCAAAGAGATTGTCTGAATCCATGGCTGAGTGGTAGTGTCATGGTAATTTGTCTCATGGTTCCTGCGTTTGAATTACGGCCAGATTGTGGATTCTTTACTGAAGGTGGTTCGGGGACTTTGTGACTGCACCGTCCCTACTCTTCTCTGCAACTCGCCCATACACAGTATACAGCCTCGAAGTCCCGTTATGTGACAATGTTGTAGGAGAAATACTGGCCCGCGGCACATGTATCACATATAATTAATGATATAGTTCATGCAATGCTGAACCTTAGATGAGAGAACCTTTCTGGTCAGAGTTCTAAGCTGAAATATTACCACATAGAGGTATTTCAAGGCGCTACGAGGATATTCTCCTCTATTACACACATGGCACCTCACACGGCAGACGCTGATCAACGTCCATGGAGAATATGCCTAAGGAAATGGTGGAAATTGTTTTAAGGGTAACTACAACTAGGCAACCATGCCGTCCTAACACTAATCAGAGGAAAAGAAATCGAAGTTTTCCAACCTTCCGGAGAATGGGGTGTTAGAAAATAAAGGAGAAGGGCAAGAATCTCCATGAAACTATGGAACACTGTTTTCAGGGCTGCTGAGCGTGGGTTTTGAACCGAATGCAAGGTTACTGCTGCGCGGTCAACAAATGTTGACTAAAGAAGGTCGGTTAGGAATGACGTATACGAGGAGTCTGGATCGTGTAAGTGAAAAAATGGCGACCCAGTTAGCGGCCTCGGATTCACCAACCCACACTCCTAGTTGAGAGCTCTGGATGTTATCCTTTTATTCACCTATAACGACAGGCTGTAGATAGTGATGTAAGCTGGGCTGAGTGGCTCAGACGGTTGAGGCACTGGCCTTCTGACCCCGAGTTGGGAGGTTCGATCCTGGCTTAGTCCGGTGGTATTCGAAGGTGCTCAAATACGTCAGCCTCCTGACGGTAGATTCACTGGAACGTAAAAGGACTCCTGCGGGACAATATTTCGGCACCTCGTCATCTCCGAAAACCGTAAAAGTAATATATCCGATAACATTATTACTTATAGTGATGTATTCTAGGCCTCACCCGTGGGGGAGAATGCCTGAGAGTGTCTGATCCAGGCTAGTACAGACTACGAATATTATTACTTGGTTAGTTATAGGGGTGTAGCCTAGGGGGTTACCGGGGGTTATGACCCCCCTTTCCCATAGCATCTTTATAAAAAGCAATTAACAGAAACTGACAATAAACAAGTGAAAGTCGTCTCAATGGGTTGGCCCTTTTGATCATTCACAGAGACATAATTGTAAAACCAACAGATCTCATGAATCTATTTTATAAGAAGCCTAGAAATTTGGACTCTAGATCTGAACATACCATTCAATGTAAAACTGTTGACTTTGACCATATTGTTATTTTTCTAAGATTTTGTAGTGTACTGCAATCTGAATATCAACATAATTCACTTGTATCGGTGTCCTGAAAATTACACTCATGCAATACGCGCACTACACACTCACAAGCACCTTTATTGTGTTCTATCAGAATTTTGTGACTATAATGCCCACCCTCCATCGGTCTCTCCTGGCTACGCTATTGGTTAGTTACATTCTATTTCTGCTGATACACGCACTCTTTGTTCTATCTTTTACTTGCATGACTATCAGATGAATTTCAATTGCTGTAACTGAACGGAGCTGTAGAATACAACATTTCAAGTCCCAAACGTACATCAACGAAGGCAGCAAAGAACTCATTAATCGGTAAATATGTCTTCACAATTCATGATTTAAGTTGTAATAGGTGAAGGCAGTGTTGTCAACGAAGCGCTTCGACAAGACCGTGTATGGTAGTAGTGCGGGTGGTTTTAAGAGAAAGTACAAGAACGAGGGTATAAGGTAGGCAAAGGGAAGGGAAGGACTCCGAAGAGCGTGAAAATAAAGGATTTCCCAGGCCTTGAATAACACTGGGCAACAAAATTTAAATTTTTGTTTGTTAAATGGAAGTGAAAAGGTGTTTCTGGTACATTTTTTCTGCTGATTTCAAATCTGTTTTTAGAATTTTTCTATCACGCACAGTTTTTGAGTAATTTTCAAAAAATTAAAAAGTGTTAAAAATTGTTATTCCTACTAAAATTTATCTTAACTTAAATTGAATTTAAATGCATTTTAATTTACATACACTTCTTTCTGCTGATTTCAAATCCGTTTTTAGAATTTTTCCATCACTCACAGTTTTTGAGTAATTTTCAAAAAATTAAAAAAATGTTGTTCGTACTAAAATTTATTATCTAAACTTAAATTTCATTTACATACCTAAAAAGTATGAGAGGTAGATTTTCGGCTGAACTTAGCTTGAGGAACATCCCTTTTGAGTGACCAGCAGTAGTCAGCCAGCATATTTGGACCCCATTTTCTCTGGTAACGGCTTTCAAATTCGACGATGTCTTGATGGAAACGTTCCCCGTGTTCGTCTGAGACAGCGCCGAGATTTTCAGGGAAAAAGTCAAGATGCGAGTCCAAGAAGTGTATTTTAAGAGACATATTACATCCCATGTGTTTATAGTTTTGTAGAAGTTCACTAATATGTTCCCTGAAATTCTCTGACCTGTAGTTTCCTAGAAAGTTTGTGACCACCTTCTTAAATGATGACCATGCAGCTAGTTCGTATGTTTTTAACTTGCTTTCAAACACTGTAACTTTCATCAGTTCTTTGATCTGAGAACCAACAAATATGCCTTCCTTTAGTTTAGCTACAGATATTTTTGGAAATTTGGTTTGGAGAAATTGAAATGCATCCGTACTATGATCAAGTGCTTTTACAAAATTCTTAATCAAACCTAGTTTTATGTGTAATGGGGGCAGTATGATTTTGTCAGATGCAACAAGAGGCTGATGAACGACATTTTCCTGTCCTGGAGTAAATGACTGTCTTTTTGGCCAGTTCTTTTTTATATAGTGATTATTTCTATCTCGACTATCCCACTTGCATAAAAAGCAGCAAAATTTCGTATATCCTAACTGCAAACCAAGTAAGAGAGCTACACCTTTCAAATCTGAACATATCTGCCAGGAATACTCTTCATACTGGATAGCGGATAGTACCATTTTCATGTTCTCATATGATTTCTGTAAGTTAGCTGCATGGGCTACAGGAACTGATGGAAATGTATTTCCATTCTTAAGCAGTACCGCTTTCAAACTTCTTTTTGAAGAATCAATGAATAAACGCCATTCTTCTGGATTATGCTGTTGCCCTAGTAACTCGAAGAGACCTGTAACATCATTGCAGAAAACTACTTCTTCCTTTTTAGAAAAAAGATGCTCAAATTCCTTTTGACGTTGGCGGAAGAAGCAGACTTTGGTATGTTTCTCTATAAGGTTCCAGCCTTTTAGTCTTGAAGCGAGTAATTCTGATTTGGCTTTAGACAAATTAAGATCACGAACCAAATCATTTAGATCTGATTGTGTAAGTAAATGAGGCTCATAAGAAGCAGTAGAACATTCTACAAAGGGTTGGTCATCATCCATTTTATCATCACGTAACTCTTCACCAACATCAACTTCTTCATCTCCATGCATCAACGATCTATCTGGTGGAGAAGGTATAGGAAGCCCTGGACCATGTAGAACCGGTCTGGTTGCTGATTTCAGAGACGGATATACAACTGTATGTTTTGACTTTGAAGATATACCAGAGATATTAGTCACACAAAAATAGCAATCGGTCAAATGATCCGTAGGTTCCCTCCACTGCATCGGCATTCCAAAAGGCATATGGCGAGTCCCCTTCATCCATCCAGTCAGTAGAGTTACACTTGAAGCACAACATATGTTAGGGGCCCAATTCTGGTTCAGATCCATCTTGCAATCAAAATACAACTCATAAGCTTCCTTAATTAAAGTAGTAACACTTCGCCTCTGCGCTTTAAGTGTTAACTCGCCACATATATTACAGAAACTATCTGGTTTATTTTTACAGTTGCGAGGCATTTTTCACACAATAAAATAAAACACTACTGTATATTGAACACAAACTATCTCCTTTCAATAGACTTTGGAAGCACAACTCTATGCAGACAGTCGCATGAAAGATTTCTCTAATTCAACTGACAACTGCAATGTTTTAAAGTTTCTAATTGTTGTGGCAACAATGAATAATATGGAGTTCTGTACATTCTTAAGAGAATAAAAAGTAAAAAATATAGTAAGAGTATGATAAACCAACAATTATAATAGTTTATTAATCTTTGTTACCGAGCTCGATAGCTGCAGTCGCTGAAGTGCGGCCAGTATCCAGTAATCGGGAGATCGTGGGTTCGAGCCCCACGGTCGGCAGCCCTGAAGATGGTTTTCCGTGGTTTCCCATTTTCACACCAGGCAAATGCCGGGGCTGTACCTTAATTAAGGCCACGGCCGCTTCCTTCCACTTCCTAGGCCTTTCCCATCCCATCGTCGCCATAAGACCTATCTGTGTCGGTGCGACGTAAAGCAAATAGCAAAAAAAAAAAAAAAAAAAAAAAAAATCTTTGTTAATGGTAGCATGCTAACCCGTAAATATGAAAACAAAGATTTTAAATTACAAAAAAAAAAAAAAACTGTGGGTGATGGGAAGTTTCTGGTTTCATATTCGTAATCAGCACACAAAAGTACATAAGAATCACCATAAATTATACATTTAACAAAATCATTGTTGACCAGTGTAATCAATCTAACGTTCCGGAGGCCGACACCATACTGTACCACTGATTCACGACGTTAATAATCGTTCACCACTCGGGAACTCTAAATTATAGACTAATATTTTCATGAGAGCTACTTCATCTGTCAGTTTTGGTGATCCTTTAGATTATATACATTCCAGGAAGGGTGTAATATTGGAGAAAGCAAAGCCATTTCCTTAAAGCCACGAAGGCCTTGCAAGGAGTCGAAGGTAAAAGCTTCCACTTTACTTAAACTCGGCACTAAGCGTGATAGACTGATTAGCTCTATGTCCCAGGACCCCACTCCAGAAGTGAAATCTCGTTTAATAAATTTCTCGTCTCTCTGATGGGGATTCGAACCCACGTCCTTCTAAGTGAACCAAGTACACCTTTATAGAAAATATGAAAGTGAGGAGCCTGGTATAAGTAAATAGAATCAATGCCAGACTTAGCTAGGGCCCCGTGATTGCCACTCTACGCGCCAAGAAGAGAAAGCCGCTTCTTATGACCGGTAGGGAATACCATGGGTGTATTCTACTGGTCAGAGCAGAGGTTTCATATGAATTCATTGGTTTTATATAGCTTAGCAGTCTGTGACATTATTGCTAGATCTGGGGGCACGAAGCTACGAAACAACCTCACAGTTTATTTCTCTAGTAATATATTTTACAGCCGAGCCGATGTCCGTGCAAAAGAGGGCAATATGATGCTAGAAAGCATCAATATATATGTAAATTATTCTCCACACATTTCCAATGTATTGATTTAAAATAGAACGATTAAACTTAAGGCTTTCCGACACCTGTATTCGTAAATTTTCAGCCATCAAAATGAAAACATTTTAAGGAG
Source organism: Anabrus simplex (assembly GCF_040414725.1). Taxonomy (NCBI): domain Eukaryota; kingdom Metazoa; phylum Arthropoda; class Insecta; order Orthoptera; family Tettigoniidae; genus Anabrus; species Anabrus simplex. The sequence continues at coordinate 259,132,213 of NC_090268.1, read as the reverse complement.
ACATTTTGCTGTTAACATTTTGTGAACGATTTATGATTGTAACATGTCAAGCGATACGAGATTCTTTATTTTAATCACTTCTGCCAGTATTTACAACCTTCCATATTACATCTTTCAGTGCTACCGTATCTCACAACCTGTCAAATACTAGTGGGGGAGGGGTGCTCAGTCAGAGTACTAGCAAAGGGCATAATTCATTGCTAAAAGTAATAAGAAATAAAGTGACCTGGATTCTAGATTTTTAAAACGAATCAAATTATCAATAGAACAAAGCATGGAATTGGAGAGACCTGCTGCAAGGTGGCCGCTAAGGGTAGTCAAATTTGGTAGTTTTGTTGTTGTTGTTTTTGTTGTTTTTGTGCAAGAGTCTCAGAATATCTTGGTTAAAATACGCGGGTTTCTTATGTAGGTGAAGTCTGTCTGATGTTCATTCTGGCCGCGGTGTCTGGATTATAATCGGCTGTGAATAGGATTTTTATGGACATCATGATACATAATACGTTAAGTAACGCACTGGTATTGACCAATAATTGATGTAAGGAAACAACGGAAATTTCTTTCAGTGGCTCAGAGTGGAGGTGGGTCTCCTCAACAGTCTTACCTGAAGCTGAAATCAGCTTTCCAAATTCTTAGTTGAACAAAGGCCAGTCAGATGCGGATAGGTAACATGGCCACGGCCGTTTAGTAAGGTTCAATAACAAAAAAACTTTAATAGTAACGTTTTACTTTCATTTTCGTGTGGATATTGCTAGCGTGGTGCATTCCATGTAAGGAAGACCCTCCGAAGAGGGTGGGTGGCTTCTTCTATGAATGGGAAACTGCGTGTTAGTGTGGGGAAGGGTAGTGTTGCACGTAGTGTGTGAGTTGCAGAAATGTTGGAAACAAATCACAGTCCTCGAAACAAGGGAGTTAATCGTTTAAGGGGAGTGCGTATGGTGAATTTGGTCAAAATATGACATTTTATGATTATGATCGCATAATGATATTTGATCTCTCCTGAATAATTTGATGCATTATTTTCCGGATAATTCCAATTGGAAGTGTAGTTTTTATCATTTCAAAATTAATAGTGCAAGGGTAAAAAAATATCCTGTCGTTCTGCATTGACTTGCTTAAGTATCTCTATCTTTGGAACTATTCAATCTACAAGGCCGTGGTTTGCAGCTATTTATTCCTTGAATCCATTTTAATGTTCGTGTTAAGAGTTTGGATGCCCTGTATAAACAGAAATGGCGGTATTGCACATGGATTTTGTAGATTTACTTTATATTTCTGGTGTTTTATAGGTGTCGAACTGAGAATCTAGTGGTTTGGTGTGTTATTACATGTTCTTATATCTCTTTTCAATATGACGAAAAGAAAGGGTTGTTTTAAGAAGGGAGGTTTGCATGGAAATCAGCATTCGACGGGATCTGAATCCAGTGCTGATCCTGAAATAGATGTTTCACAGATACGTGATAAGGACACGCCCACTAGTGCTTCGAGGAGGAAACTTGGAAACCATGAGGATTTATTTATTGACAAAGAAGATCATATAAACAGCATACTATATGCAGCGATGGAAGCTATTAAACCAGTATATAGAGGTTTAGCTCATCCTGACCTTTTCAATTATCTCCATGGTCGAATGCAAAACCCGAATAAGTCTTTCAATAATGTCATTTGGACCCGCATACCAAAAAATGTCTTCGTCGGAATGAAAACTCTGTGCTTGGGTGTTTATGATGGTGTTATAACGTTTAATGATGGTAATAATGGGAGACTTAGGGTACTAGAGCAACTTGGTATCACTCCAGGAGCCAACACACTGCAAGCCTTCCAGCGAATGGATCGACTTAGGATTCTGAAAGCCCAGCGTGCAGCAGAGGGAATGACTAAAGAAGCAAGAGGCAGGAAAAGAAGGAAGCTTCTAGGTTTGCAGGATTATCAAGGACAGGATCCAGATAATCCTGATTATGGAGCTGGCTCTTGCTAGGAGCTGGCATGCCTCCATATGTGATTAATATCAAGTCAAACTTTAAACTTGATTTCCTTAAAAAAATTAAAAAAAAATATTTGGCCCATTATCTCAGGAACTATTATAGATACATATATCTAATTTTACACTATGTTACCTCTTAACATACTGCAGCTACTGAAACACCAAAATATTTCTTCCTCTAACGGGTTTTTACTTACAGAAGAAAAAGTGGACTTTTAAAAGAAAAAATTGAATATAAATTTTTAAAAATCATAACTAACTAATTATTTGTCTGTATATTCTAATTCTCGTTGAGTAATCAGAAAAGGAGTGACTTTCCAAAAATTTCAGATCTCTATCTGCCAAAGGTTCTGAGATAATGGGTCATCAATATTGCCAATTTAACACTGTAGTTATAGGGCGTACGTACTCCCCTTAAGACTGAAGTCCCTCTACCCGGCCGGAAATCAAACCAGGGGTCCAGAGGACCGAAGGTCGAGATGCTGACCAATCAGCGAATGTGGTGGACATATGATGATGATGATATGATGATGACCTGTTTTAAGAGAAAGGAGGAGAAAGTGAAAGTGGTTCGATCCTTCGAAGAATTAGGGCATCGGAAAAAGAAATGGCTGGACCACGAAGGCTATGAACACGAAAGTCACCCTATGCCTCACAAATCTGATACCAAGAGGGTCGGAAGAGAATAAAAATTAATCATGGATGGTCAAATGGGAAATATAAAAGTTAGGAGCATAACACAAGTTAGTGGAAGTAATGTCAGGATGATCAAGGTGGCAGTGAGTGTAAACATCACAGAGCTCATTAGCTCTGCTGATAAAGAGATACATTTTATTCAAACAGTGTTAAATACAGATAAAATAGCAAATAAAAACTGGTGTGAGAAGGTTTTACCTTCAATGAATAGTATAAAACAGATTCTTGATGTTTATAATGAAGAGCTGACAAAGGTAAACAATACTCTAACCTCACAAATTGACCTCAATCAAATTAAAACATATTCTAGTGCTGTTGAAATCCACTAACCAAGGCAAGACATTAATGTAGAAACTAAAAATGTCGTGATGATATCACCAATGGAGGATAGTGATATTAAAGATTCAGAACAGACCCTCAGAATGATACAGGCTACAACAAAACCTACCTCAATGAACATTGGAATCAACAACGTTAAGAAAACCAGAAACAGAGGTATAATCATAGAACTAAGGAATAAAGAGGAATGTGAAACACTTGTACAAACTATTGAAAAATCTAATGCCAAGTTATGTGCAAAAATTCCTTTAAAGAAGAACCCCAAAATTATTATCCATGGCATAGATATTAACTTTATTGAAGAGTAGATGCTTTAGTAAACCAGAACCCTCATGTTAAAACAGTAATGGAGGATGACAAACAAGAAATAATTAGGCATGCAATTAGATGGTCAAGAACTGGCAAGAGTAAGTATACAATAATTGAGGTTACTCCCAAGCTTTTTTCAGGCTATAATAACTGGTGAAAAACTCTACACAGGTTATACCCGGTGCAGTGTTAATGAATATATATCTGTGATTCGTTGTTATAGATGTTCTGGTTATGGTAATTTTTCTTCTGACTGTAAAGAACAGCTAATATATTCTAATTGTTCTGAATCACATGACTTAAAGGATGGTCCTAAAAATCAAACAGAATGCATCAACTGCAAGTTACATAATCAGAAACAGATTACAAGGCAACAACACGATCTAAGAAACACTAATCACCCGGCAACATCATTCACCTGTCCAATATATATGAAAGTAGTAGATATTATTAAATCCACAATTAATTATGTCTAAACTGAATATTTATCACCAAAATTTGCATAAATCAATCGTAACAACGCAGGAACTTATATTTAATTCAAACTATAATAGTGTTATACAGGAGGATATAAATTTGCTTTGCATTCAAGAACCCAATACCAGGTAGAACAAGATTATGAGTTTCGGACATGCCAGTTATATATATATATATATATATATATATCACTTTGTAGATAGTAATCAAGAAGAGAGAGTTCGAGCTGCCATCATCACAAGATATCAAAACAGCCTTCAGTTCATGCAATACTGTAACCCTGACAGAGTTCTTCTCTGCATCAATTTCGACAGCAAGGAGGTATATGTATGTAATGTTTATCTTGATTCTGCAATCGACATTGTGATATCACTGGACGAGCTCCAAACCATATGCTCGGAATTAAAAGGGAAACCTCTTCTCTTAACTGGTGATATAAATGCTAAACATGCAGCATGGAGCAGTCCCGTCACAGACAAACGTGGCAAGCTATTTTACGATTTCTGTTGTAGTAATAACTTTTTCATTCTTAATAATGGAGATGAGCCTACATATGTCCGTGGTGATTATGAAAGTTACATTAATGTGAGTATTTGTAACTCTGATTTCTTGAGTTTAATCCGGAGTGGACTGTAAGAAGTACAACAGCATTTTCTGATCACAGACTTATAGAAATAAAATTGGAATCGAATCCGTATAGGATTATGCCAACTACCTCAAAGTATTTAACTCGAAAATACAAAACCAAAAAAGTCAAATGGTCTCATTTTCAACGATCAATTAAAACAAGACCAGCAAACGTCTCTGAAAAAATAAAGAAATGCGCAACATCAGCAGAACTTGACCAAGTAGTCGATAATTTAACAGATGAGATCACAGCCATTTGTGATGCCCATCTCCCACCGATTTCTGAAGCACAACCAAAAAAGTTTTGGTAAAATTCAAGTCTCAACATTATGAGAAAACGAGCCTTAGTCTCCTACAGAAGATGGAAAAGATCTAGAAGTGCAACTTTACGAGAAATATACGAACCAGGATATTATGAAGTTAAAGGTGAGTATTAAGAATTTGATAATGCAGGCAAAAACAAATGCCTGAAAAAACTGTTCCTTACAGAATGCCAGTAATCCATGGAACATTGTGTAAAAATGTGTCGGAAGCCCAGAGACTTCAATAGGATACTGACCTCGATAAAAACAGAAAACGGTTTCACCAACTCTACACTGGAAAAAGCAAATGTTTTGATGGACCATTTTTCTCGGTAGAAGACAATGACAATGAATTTCAAAAGATTGTATCCAATTTTGCTGCTAATTCACCAGATACTGAAGATGACCTTGTGTTCACGAATAAGGAGGTGGACCGAATTATCTCTAACTTGAAGGACCAAAAATTTCCTGGACTAGATGGAATTTCAGCCAATATTGTTTAACATATTCATTACTGTCTTCCGTCTCTTTTTATAATTCTTTTTAATAAGTGATTCAAGTTATGTTTCTTTCCCACCTGCTGGAAGTAATCTGTACTATCTGCGCACTTTTTAGCGATAGATTTACAACCTAGTGGTGAAGCGGTTGACCTCGGCAATCTTCGAGATTCGTACTGGCAATCTTTGAAACACAAACTATGAATCGCTTATGCATCGCTGTGAGACGTCTGGCGTACACTTTACGTACTAGTACTGTTGTTATGTACACAGCAAAGCCAAACTGTAGAATTCACTCTAGGAATAAGATTCGCATCGAGAAATGTTATATAATGTTATAAAATGTGTGTGTGACACAATTGTTGGCTTAAAATATCAAAGATTTAGAAAATTCATATTGCGCCGTTCCCGCGTCCAGGCATGGACACAAGAGATCCTGACTAGCTCTAAATTCAATTAATCCGGTGACTGAGTTTTACGGGTGTGAGTGCCGTAATAGAAGAACGCCCAGGTCGATTAATGGAAGTTTCTAACTAACGCAGAAAGACGTCTCTTACTCGTATCCAGTTAGATACCATGCTCGTATTAGCTCTTATAGAAATTGTCGTCGCTTGAAACTACTACAGTTTTACAACTAATTCTTATTCTAAGAACACAGAGAAAGAATGTTTAGGTTTCACTATTCCATATTTATTTTAAATATTAAGTCAAATATTCAAGAAAATTATCTCCAATTTTACCAATGAAATAGTTCTTGAAATGAGTGACTCACAGTCAACCCTATAGTCTATATCCGTCAACAACATTTCGGAAAAATTACATCTTCCGAACTCATCCTAAATAAATGTCTTCTCGGATCATATTATTTCCTTTCATAAGCCCACTGATTTCCAAAATCATAAATTATTAGAATAAATTCTATGTAACATCTGGGAAACTTTTGAAAAAGCTATGTTTTCCTTCGTATACAACTCACCTACAAAGCTGGGCGATAACAAAATAAATTAATGTGAATACAGATAATGGTATTTACATGTGCCATACTGGCAAGAAAATAAACATTAAAATCAAGTATACTAAGAATATAGGATGCATCCTCAAAGAAGAAAAATAAAAATTGTATTAACTACTATTTACAGTATTTCTAGTGATACTCTCTTGAGAAAATAAAGAAACGCTAGTAGAATTGCCGAGTTAATGTTCAGTCAAGAAATGGAGTTCAAGTTGTCTGAATCAATTATTCTTGGGATAAGCATTAGATTCTGTTAGTTACCACCTATTCCTTACTCTATAAACTGTCACATCACTAAATTTTCACCGACTGTTTGTCTAGATGCAGGTTTAAAATTCTCAATAAAGGCTATCACAAAGCTCTTCTTCCTTTGATTTGACAAGTACTCTCTTGTATGTTTTACATTTTAAACATTCACTTCCGCCTACTTGGTTGCCTCTTAGACGCTCATATTTCCTTGTGTCACACCATAAGCTAAGCTACGTCCATTGTAAGTCGTAATCACCCTACAAGCAACGTTATCGCAAGATTTAATTTATGAACTTAAGGTAATATGACCTTAGCTTACTAATTATCAGACTACGTGCGTACATGGTTGCAAAAGAAACGTCACCACACATATCATATGTAGCTATCATAACACATACTATCAACGGAAAATCTACTTGGTCAGATGACACAAATAAAAAAAAATAATTCACCCTTGAAAATCTATGTCACCAGTGATCAGCCTATTAGGTTGAAATTTATCCAGAAATAAAGTTATACACCGTGAGAGTTTTCAAGGTCATCCTAAGTAAATCAGTGAAGGCTCAAATCTTATCTTGAGTACATATATGATTCTCTAGGTAATCCTAACATGGATAAAAAAACATTGCACTACTCGTCTCGAGATCATATCATAAGCTATGTACAATGCGTATGATCCAGAATTATTACATGGAATTGGCGAGAATTCTGTGACACTCTCCGAAACATCATTTGAAATGACTAGATCTCACTTCGCACAACTATGACTATTTCTCTCTCGAAGAAAACAATAAATACCGCCATCATAAATCTTTAACATCCTGATATCATATCTATGACGCGTTAATTAATACTCATATTTCATATATAACAACTCTTTCACTTCATCATATGTAAATCACTACCTTAACTTGCACATCAACGTGCCGTGACATTCATAAAATGCCTACTTTATTTACTACAGTCATAGTGCCAAATTTAACATGAACTTGGAGTAGTATACTGCCATATTCCTTCACAAAACACATCCTATATACGATCTCGAACTGATTGACATTGATTAAGTTAGGACACACACGTATTAATGCCAACTTCACTCTTTACTCAACACTGGTAATAATAATAACTCTAGCTATCTCTCCTCACATATCACTGGAAAACATTACGATCGGAAAATCACTCGGTGACCACGCCTACAAGTGGAATTAACATACCATATGGATGAATACCTACTTCCAATCACATCAGCAAGACGTTTATCTACGCACTGTCTTCGCACAAAACAAACATCAACATGCAATAAAGGAAATAATATACTCTTACTTACGAAAACGACTTAGGTAATGGACTTAGCTTTGCTCAAGATGGTCTCGATGTTTCCTCATCTCCGGTCATCTGAGATTAGGATCTCGTCATCTGGTTCCTCCACAAGTGGTCGGGTACATCGTAGCTTCTCGACACTGATCACTGGTCATCCGGGACAGCTAACATCGTATCGCCTTGTCAGGATCCAAGCAGCATTGCCTTGCTTCCTTACAGACCCACGGTGGAGACTCGTGCGTAAGAAACAGGACAAGAATAGAATATTTGATTCATTGCTGACATCTTCCAATTAATATATTTCTTGCGTTGCTCAGATTGCATAGATTTCGTTAGGGTACAGTTGATCCAATAAACTAGTTCCAAATCGACTAAGACAGATGTTCTGTATATATTCCAATTTGAAAATAAATTTCTTTCCGCTATCTTTTTGTTGGCGTAAATGCACTCAACAACTGATCAGTAGGTGTCCTTCAACATTAAACAGTATCGGGAAAATTTTATTGAAGCCCTGCGCCACTTCGTGACGTAGTTCTACTGTAGTCTATTTCTTTTTTTTACGTATTTAATCTTCCGCGCAACGATTTAATCTTGATATCAGCTGATTGGCGTGTAGTCGCGAATTATCTTTCGTTTCCAACTTATAATCTTTAGCTCCGCTGGATAATCCCTTTCAATCTAGTCTTGAGTCTTCTTACAGCTTCGAGTTCAAATTATATAATAAGTGACGAGCACATTTTTCTTGAATAATGGTTTTAAATAATGTCCATTTGTCATTTTTTTCAGCGCCTTCTATACGCGGTTATTTCCGTAATCGACCGATGAAAGGACTTACATTTCGGCCCGTACTGACGTTAAATGCATTTTATTTGACATTTTGATCGCAGAGACTCCATCTTTGTTCCTACAGCTCTTATGAAGAACTGTGAAACGGCACATTAACTTCCCCTACGTTGAAATAAATATATGGCTTGCTATATATTTATTATATTCGCCTTCCTTCTTATAATGGGACTTTTCACTGTTCTTTATAAGTTCTCATTTATATTATTACTCCTTTCTTCGGAATAATCTGCTCATTCATGATGTAAGTGGCTTCAATCTATACTTCTTTGCTTCGTCATCACATGAGATGGTCTGCCCCTTCTCTATTCCTTGAAATATAACTTGATGTTTGCACTGTTATGTACTCCTTTACTGTTTCCATTTAAGTCGTGAATTTCGTATGCATTATTTCTGAATGAACGGTTGATCATAAATGGTCCTTCGAATAAATGCAAGAATTTCGCGAAGATTTTGTTCGTTACACTGGAAATTGCGGGTTTCTTTATTAATACAAGGTCGCCTTTCTTCAACTCAGGTTAGAATTTCTTATGCTGTACTCTCCTTAACCTTCTCTGTGCTTGTCTGTACATTCTCTCTCGCACCAGTTTGTTAATTTCGTTGATATCTAAGTTAGGTTCAGCAGGTAGGTGAATAATTGTGTCCCATGGTCTCTCAGGTTTAATACTATGGTGAATAACTTTAGGTATTTGTCCGCTGGATTCGTGTATTGTGTTATTCATGCTGTCTTCTATTATTCCAATTACCTCTAACCACCTCCAGTGTTGGTTCGGACAATAGATTCGACAGAACTTCGCTATTTCTTTCATGCATCTTTCAACAGGATTGGACGCTGGATGTCTCACCGAACAAAGAATGTGTTTAATTCCTAACTCTTCCATGGTTTCTCTGAATTGAATCGACGCAAATTGTGTCCCTCTGTCTGACAGTAATTTCTCAGGCTTTCCCATACTAGGTAAGGTGTTTCTAATTAGACGTTGTAATACCTGTTTTGTGTTGGCGCGTTGAATTGGTTGTAACGACACATATTTAGAGAACACATCCATCACTACGACTATGTACTTATGTCCCTTTCTGGCAGTTGGGAGTCTGCCAAAAATATCTATAGCATATAATTCTCGAGCTTTCTGCGGTAGTATAGCTCTGGGTTTGTGTCTTACCATACCACTGCCATGTTTGACCTTCTGGCATATGTCGCATGTTCTTACTGTATTCCTCACAGTTCTTCGAATACCTTTCCAAGTAAATTTCTCGAGTATGACTTCGGTTACCTTTCCTACGCCACCGTGACCTGTAATCCTATGTATGTGCCAGATTACTTCCTTGTATAACATCGAAGGTAGTACTATGCGTATCCTTTTATGACCTTTACCTGTTCTAGCCATTAGTATTCCTTGCTCTAAGCTGTAGATTTCCGCAATCCTCGACCTTGTTTCCCTTTCACGGTTTCCATCTTCCAATCTATCTATAAATTGTTTCAACCTCTCGTCTTGACGCTGCAAGTGTACTAGGTTCAGCAGTCTCTCTAATGTTTCTTCATCTTCCGGGACCAATTCTATTTTATGAATTACTTCCTCTTTCTCCACAGGGTTACGACTCAAGGCGTCAGCAAGGATGTTTTCCTTTCCCTTACAATACTCGATTTTTATCTGGAATTGCTGCGTGAACAACATCCACCTTGTTATCCGCTCATTAGTCATTGCAGCTTTCAATCCAATCGTTAATGCCTTATGGTCTGATCTGACCGTTATTGGGTATCCGAAAATAGTTTTTCTCCATTGCTGCAAGGCGTAAATGATTGCTAACAGCTCCTGTTCTGTCGTGGTATAGTTAACCTCGTGGCTCCTCAATTTTCGGCTAGTGAATGCTAGATATATTCTTTTGGGAGGTGTTCCTTCTTCTTCTTGGTACAAACAAGCTCCGATGCCAATATTAGATGCGTCTGACTGTATTATAAATTCTTTTTCATAGTTCGGATAGCCTAATTTGATGCTTTTGGTTAACAAGGTCTTTAATTCTTGGAATGCTCTCTCTGCCTTCTCATCCCATTTCCACCTGTTGTTGATCTTTAACAAATCCTGTAAAGGTGCGGCGGTCTGGGTATATCCTTGACAATGGTTAGAGAAAAACTGCGCCATACCAAGAAATTGCCTGACGTGCTTTATACGCTTCGGTCGGGGAAAATCGCATATGGCCTGGATCTTAACTGGGTTTGGCCGTATACCTGTACCGTCTATCATGTGACCGACGAATAGGACCTCTTCTCGACAGAATCTTGATTTTGTAAGGTTGATCTTAAATCCAGTGGCTCTTAGGTTTCGAAACAACTTCTCAAGCTTGTCACAATGTTCTGCAAATGTTTTAGTTGCCAGAATTAGATCGTCCACGTAGTAAGTTAAAAACTCCTTTACTTCCGGTGTTAAATTTCTGTCTAATGCTCTCACCAAAACTGCACAACTATTCCTCAAACCGAATGGGAGACGACAATAGATATATGTCTGATTATCAAACATAAATCCGGTTAACAATCGGGATTTTTCCTCCAGAACGATGTGATGGTATGAGGACGTAAAATCCATGGTTGAAAAATACCTCATGTCACGGAATTTCTGAATAATATCTTTTATCTTTGGAGTTTGATTATACTCTGGAATCAACCGACCGTTCAAAAAACGCGCGTCAAGGCACAGACGGAGTTTCCCGTTGCTTTTCACCACAATTACCAAGGGATTCAAATAAGGACTGGATGTCTTCATTATAATGCCATCGTCTTCCATTTCCTTTATGATCCTTTTCACTTCTGGGAAGTGTTTCTCCGGAATTCCATAAAGTTTGCCTTTATAGGGTGTCCAATCGTTCACTATTAGTTTATATTTAAAATTTGGAATCTGTCCTGGTTTATTCTTAAATAAATCCGAGTATTCCTGTAAGATCCCATGAAGTTCTGACCTTTCGCCCGAGGAAATCTTAGCATTCGCCACTGCTTCTGCGATGTTCGGCATGTCTTCTTCCTCCTCCATAGCCATTACTTTTTCTATGCTTTCTACAATGTCTTCATCTGCCAAAGATATCTCTCCTTCCTCTGACTGAAAGTTCGGATGCTCTTCCGATGGTAAGTTTTCATCTTCCGGCGCCTCCTTGTTATCTATGATCATAAGGTCGTCATTGATCTTAATGCGTTCTTGGTTTTCCCTGGTGTGCTCGTCAGATATAGGGAATCTTATTTCTTGTTTCTCCATATCGATCGTCATTCCAGTTACCGTCATGAAGTCTATTCCTAGTATAATATTATATTTAATCTTGTTCATGACTATGAATGGATGCTCAAAGTGCCTGTTTCCAATACTGATTTCTAAATATGTTTGTATATTGCATTCTACTGTTTTATCCGGAATTATACCTCTTATTTTAATTTTCGAAACTGGGATGGTTAATAATTTCATTCTTCTACTCATATCTTGGAATAATTCCTTTGAAAGCACACTGATGCTAGCCCCAGAATCAACTAGGCAACGTACTTTCAGCTCTCCAACTCTTGCTACGATAATAGGCAATTCATATTTTCTTTTCATATGATGTACGGTCAAATCCTTTATCAGTTCTTCCGAATCGATTTCCCATGAATCAACCTGCGTTATGAAATAACTGTGAATTTTGGAATCCAATGCGTTCTTTATATTCTCAACCTCCCCTTCTAATTCAAAATCGGCTTTTTTTTTTGCTTGTTATCTTCTCATTTTCTCTTCTACATTCGAATTCTCTCGAGTTTGGATTGAGGATTTGTTCCTCCTGTTTCCTCTTTTTATATCTCTGTAACTCAAGACTCTCCGCTCCCTCTACATCAGCGTTGACGTCTTGATCTCTAATTGCTTTCTCCCACTTGACCTTCTCGTTTCGGTCCTCATTTACTTCGCGTATAGGTCTCCGATTATAAGTTTCCCTTCCTTGGTTGTCTCTCACATTTCTCTTTCCGTAACCATATCTCCCTCTGAAATTACTTCTTCCTCTGTTTTCTCTATACGGGTTCCTGTATCGCATGTTGGGTCTATATACTCTATTTCCCATGTATGCTTCTTGGTTGTAGGACCCTTTCCTGCAATAGCATTTTTCTTCATCTCTCCTTCCACTCTCCTGGTTTCCCCATTGTCTCTTCCTGTTCATTTTTCCTCTTTCTTCAGGCGTATTCCTATCAATGCTTTCCTGTGTGAGCACATTAACCGTTTCTTCACCGTAAGTATTCCTAATCATTCTTTGAGGGTGTGGTGCTGTAGTCATATCGATCTGTCTAAGTGTCGTTTCCATTTGTACTGCCGTAGTTGGGTTAGCAGTAGCCAGCAGTCTTTGTACATCTGAGGGAAATTGTCGTTGTATCGTCTTGATCGCTTCAAGCTCACTGGGTGGCGAATCAAGATCTTGAAAACGGTGAAACTGGTAAGCGAAGTAATCACTAAACCCTGTTTGACCATTAGTAGCATACTTGCGAGAATACAACTCTAGACGTAAACTCTGCTGCACCTCTGGACTCCAAAATTTTTGTAAGAACGCCGTCTTAAAGTCGCTATACTCATGGAAAGTATACTTAAATGCTTGGAACCACAAGTTTGGATTAGCATCTAAATGCTTTTCCACTATTTTCAATTTCTTCTCCTCAGCTATGCCATGTTCCTTAAAGTAATCCTCCATTTCCCTAAGGAAACGTTTGGGCGAAATACTGGTTGAATTATTAAAGTGCTTCGGTCTATCATCGAAAGTTTTTATGACGTTAATAATCGTAGGATAACCACTGCTTCCGTTATCCACATTTGTCTCCCCCATACTGTGGTTAGAACGTGTAACTGGTATGGGTGTCACTTCTCTTTCATTTATTTGAAACTCAACTCCTCTGTTCCGCTCGCTACCAGACATCATAACAGTCTTTCCTGGTCCTTCCTCACGAATTTCTCGTAACTGAGCTTGCATTTGTCTAAGCCCATCTTCAGATTTCGATATTCTTTGGTTTAATTCATCCTTATGTTGTTCTATTTCGTCCCTTATCTCCGTTATTCTGCTCCCAATTTGGTTTGCAGCCTGGTCGTACTTCCTTTCTAGACTTGTACTCGTGGTTTGCACGTCCTCACCTAATTTTCCTATGCTTTCCTCACATAATCTCCACTTTTCTTGGGAATCTAGGCTTAACTTCTCCATGTTGTCTGATAAATCCTTTATTACATTCTCCTTTAAAGACTGGAGATAGTTATTGTTCCCTGTCATTTCTTTCCTAATTTCGTTTATTTCTTCTCGTATTTCTCGGTTCTTCTCCTCTATACTTCCACTAATTTCAGCTTTCCATTCATCTATATTGTTCTTGATCTCTTCTTTCATCGCCTCCAACATTGTCTTATGTCTTTCTTCTTGTTCCCTAGTCACCTCTTCCATCTTCTCCTGGTATTTATTCATTTCTTCCTTTTGTTCTTGATGACCTCTCCTTATTTCCTCCATCATTTCTTTATGTTTCTCTTCCATAAATCTTTGGTATCGTTCCTCTTGTTCTTGCTTCTCTCTCTTAGATTCTTCATCATGTTTATCCATCCTTTCCATAATCTCCTTTAACCTTTCCTCTTGCCTTCTCATTTCTTCCTGCCTCTCTTTCTTAGCTTCCTCGTTGCGTCTTCTAGCTTCTTCCTCCCGTTTTTCATCACGCATTCTAGCTTCTTCATCACGCTTTCTGTTCTCTTCCAACCTCTCCTTTCTAGCTTCTTCATCGCGCTGTCTATTCTCTTCCCATCTCTCCTTTTTAGCTTCTTCCATCATTTCTTTTATAGCCTGCAACAATCCCCGTTGCTCTTCTCTCTGTCTTCTTTCTTTCTCTTCCTGTTCTTTTTGATATTTTTCTTGTTTCTCTTCTTGGCCTTTCCGATACTGTTCTTGTTCTTCTCGTTGTTCCCTTTGATACTCCTCAAATTGAGCTTTCAAATGGCTTAACGTCGTCATATCGATATTCAATTAGTATTCTAAATTCTAAAAATCCTAATAAACTCTATATTTTCCCTAAGTTCTCCACAACTCAAGTTCTCCAGCAATGTCTCTCCCACTACTTCAATCAACAATATCTATATTCAGTAAATAAACAGGCAGGCTTCACTACTTGGATCTGACTCAGCTCACGATGTTGACCCAATCACACTAGGAAATATGAGGTACTTGTCCATGTAATTATGACTCCAATTCGTAACTGAAAATAACTCAAATAACCTCTTACAATTTATCTCTTATATCTAAGTTACATCTAAATAAATTAACATATTAGCGGTCATCTTTCCTCCTTTCCGAGTTCTGACTGCTACCAGCCATTTTCTGTTATTCTCTTCAGAGCAATCATCCATTTCTTCTTTCTCCTATTCCATTATCTATACTGGGCATCTACTCGTTCTCACAGTCTAATATCTTGCTGTGTCCACTTCGATCCCATAAAATAACAATACATAATATTCCAGTAAAGAAATTACCGTACGACATCTCCATCTCCATGCAATCATCTTGCTGTTACAATCAATAATTCCTCATCCATTAATTCCTAAAATATCTCCTTTATCTTACCCACTTCTTTTGAGTAAATTCTCCCATTTTACTCTAATATTGCACCAAAGATCCGTCATTCGACTATCATCTCTGTAATCTTCTTAACAGGTTTCCCGATGTTTTCCTTATTCTTATCGCTACATATGGGAATCAACCTCTTCACAGTTCTGTGTCGTATTCTTTCTCTTGGAATTCCCACGACGACTTTCTCTTGAATTTCCACATACATGAGTATCCCAAAAATTCTACTTGGTTTGCGACCAACAGTTCCCGTGGCGTTTTTCTCCATTCGCATCACGTTGAGGCGCCATTTTCTACTTGCGCCGTTCCCGCGTCCAGGCATGGACACAAGAGATCCTGACTAGCTCTAAATTCAATTAATCCGGTGACTGAGTTTTACGGGTGTGAGTTCCGTAATAGAAGAACGCCCAGGTCGATTAATGGAAGTTTCTAACTAACGCAGAAAGACGTCTCTTACTCGTATCCAGTTAGATACCATGCTCGTATTAGCTCTTATAGAAATTGTCGTCGCTTGAAACTACTACAGTTTTACAACTAATTCTTATTCTAAGAACACAGAGAAAGAATGTTTAGGTTTCACTATTCCATATTTATTTTAAATATTAAGTCAAATATTCAAGAAAATTATCTCCAATTTTACCAATGAAATAGTTCTTGAAATGAGTGACTCACAGTCAACCCTATAGTCTATATCCGTCAACAACATTTCGGAAAAATTACATCTTCCGAACTCATCCTAAATAAATGTCTTCTCGGATCATATTATTTCCTTTCATAAGCCCATTGATCTCCAAAATCATAAATTATTAGAATAAATTCTATGTAACATCTGGGAAACTTTTGAAAAAACTATGTTTTCCTTCGTATACAACTCACCTACAAAGCTGGGCGATAACAAAATAAATTAATGTGAATACAGATAATGGTATTTACATGTGCCATACTGGCAAGAAAATAAACATTAAAATCAAGTATACTAAGAATATAGGATGCATCCTCAAAGAAGAAAAAAAAAAATTGTATTAACTACTATTTACAGTATTTCTAGTGATACTCTCTTGAGAAAATAAAGAAACGCTAGTAGAATTGCCGAGTTAATGTTCAGTCAAGAAATGGAGTTCAAGTTGTCTGAATCAATTATTCTTGGGATAAGCATTAGATTCTGTTAGTTACCACCTATTCCTTACTCTATAAACTGTCACATCACTAAATTTTCACCGACTGTTTGTCTAGATGCAAGTTTAAAATTCTCAATAAAGGCTATCACAAAGCTCTTCTTCCTTTGATTTGACAAGTACTCTCTTGTATGTTTTACATTTTAAACATTCACTTCCGCCTACTTGGTTGCCTCTTAGACGCACATATTTCCTTGTGTCACACCATAAGCTAAGCTACGTCCATTGTAAGTCGTAACCACCCTACAAGCAACGTTATCGCAAGATTTAATTTATGAACTTAAGGTAATATGACCTTAGCTTACTAATTATCAGACTACGTGCGTACATGGTTGCAAAAGAAACGTCACCACACATATCATATGTAGCTATCATAACACATACTATCAACGGAAAATCTACTTGGTCAGATGACACAAATAAAAAAAATAATTCACCCTTGAAAATCTATGTCACCAGTGATCAGCCTATTAGGTTGAAATTTATCCAGAAATAAAGTTATACACCGTGAGAGTTTTCAAGGTCATCCTAAGTAAATCAGTGAAGGCTCAAATCTTATCTTGAGTACATATATGATTCTCTAGGTAATCCTAACATGGATAAAAAACATTGCACTACTCGTCTCGAGATCATATCCTAAGCTATGTACAATGCGTATGATCCAGAATTATTACATGGAATTGGCGAGAATTCTGTGACACTCTCCGAAACATCATTTGAAATGACTAGATCTCACTTCGCACAACTATGACTATTTCTCTCTCGAAGAAAACAATAAATACCGCCATCATAAATCATTAACATCCTTATATCATATCTATGACGCGTTAATTAATACTCATATTTCATATATAACAACTCTTTCACTTCATCATATGTAAATCACTACCTTAACTTGCACATCAACGTGCCGTGACATTCATAAAATGCCTACTTTATTTACTACAGTCATAGTGCCAAATTTAACATGAACTTGGAGTAGTATACTGCCATATTCCTTCACAAAACACATCCTATATACGATCTCGAACTGATTGACATTGATTAAGTTAGGACACACACGTATTAATGCCAACTTCACTCTTTACTCAACACTGGTAATAATAATAACTCTAGCTATCTCTCCTCACATATCACTGGAAAACATTACGATCGGAAAATCACTCGGTGACCACGCCTACAAGTGGAATTAACATACCATATGGATGAATACCTACTTCCAATCACATCAGCAAGACGTTTATCTACGCACTGTCTTCGCACAAAACAAACATCAACATGCAATAAAGGAAATAATATACTCTTACTTACGAAAACGACTTAGGTAATGGACTTAGCTTTGCTCAAGATGGTCTCGATGTTTCCTCATCTCCGGTCATCTGAGATTAGGATCTCGTCATCTGGTTCCTCCACAAGTGGTCGGGTACATCGTAGCTTCTCGACACTGATCACTGGTCATCCGGGACAGCTAACATCGTATCGCCTTGTCAGGATCCAAGCAGCATTGCCTTGCTTCCTTACAGACCCATGGTGGAGATTCGTGCGTATGAAACAGAACAAGAATAGAATATTTGATTCATTGCTGACATCTTCCAATTAATATATCTCTTGCGTTGCTCAGATTGCATAGATTTCGTTAGGGTACAGTTGATCCAATAAACTAGTTCCAAATCGACTAAGACAGATGTTCTGTATATATTCCAATTTGAAAATAAATTTCTTTCCGCTATCTTTTTGTTGGCGTAAATGCACTCAACAACTGATCAGTAGGTGTCCTTCAACATTAAACAGTATCGGGAAAATTTTATTGAAGCCCTGCGCCACTTCGTGACGTAGTTCTACTGAAGTCTATTTTTTTTATTTTTTTTTTTTACGTATTTAATCTTCCGCGCAACGATTTAATCTTGATATCAGCTGATTGGAGTGTAGTCGCGAATTATCTTTCGTTTCCAACTTATAATCTTTAGCTCCGCTGGATAATCCCTTTCAATCTAGTCTTGAGTCTTCTTACAGCTTCGAGTTCAAATTATATAATAAGTGATGAGCACATTTTTCTTGAATAATGGTTTTAAATAATGTCCATTTGTCATTTTTTTCAGCGCCTTCTATACGCGGTTATTTCCGTAATCGACCGATGAAAGGACTTACATTTCGGCCCGTACTGACGTTAAATGCATTTTATTTGACATTTTGATCGCAGAGACTCCATCTTTGTTCCTACAGCTCTTATGAAGAACTGTGAAACGGCACAATATCGATCGATCATATTATCGATTCATTCCAGATTTCATTTCCATTCAGTTGGCAGTACTAACGGAACCGGAAGTGCTCCCTCCTTACTCCTTAAACCCGTACTCAAATCTATCGCTAAAAAGTGCGCAGATAGTAGTCAAGGTGATTCCTAAGCAAAAGGTTAAAAATGTATTTGCCGTCAATGCATTCCGACCATTATGTCTGTTGGCTTTGCTGGGAAGTTTTTTAGAAAAACTGTTAATTGTTCGTATTACGTATTTTCTTCGTGCAAACAATTATTTGAGTGATAGACAATTTGGATTTTCTCCACAGAGATTACAGAAGACTCAGTAACATATGTTGTAGATTGGGTTAAGGAAATCTTCTTACATCAGCAAGTTGGCGTACTGGTATCTCTGGACATTTCTGGTGCATTTGATAATGCATGGTGGTCCAAAATTCTTCATCAACTAAAAATTAAAGCCTGCCCAAAGAATTTATATAAATTAACACAGAGTTATTTTAGTAATCGCAGTGTACAGTTAACAATAGGTACCAGAACAATAACTAGGACTCTTGTTAAGGGATGTCCTCAAGGTTCAGTATGCAGTCCAGGTTTCTGGACTATACTATATGATGCCTCCTCTACGAACCATGTGACCTTGCCGCGGTGGGGAGGCTTGCGTGTCCCAATGACGCAGATAGCCGAGCCGCAGGTGCAACCATATCAGATGGGTATCTGTTGAGAGACCGGACTAACGAATGGTTCATCGAAAAGGGGGTAGCAGCCTTTCGGTAGTTGCAAGGGCGGCAGTCTAGATGATTGATTGATACGGCCTTGTAATAATACTCAACATGGCTTAGCTGTGTTGATACTGCTACACGGCTGAAAGCAACGGGAAACTACAGCCGTAACTACCTTCCGAGGACATGCAGCTCTCTCTGTATGAGTGATGTACTGATGATGGCTTCCTCCCGGGTAAAATATTCCGGAGGTAAACTAGTCCCCCATTCGGATCTCCGGGTGGGGACTACACGAGAGGGGGCGATCATCAGGAGGATGGATACTGACATTCTGCGAGTCGGAGCGTGGAATGTTAGAAGTTTGAATCGTTGTGGTAGGTTAGAGAATCTGAAAAGGGAGATGGATAGGCTAAAGTTAGATGTAGTTGGTATAAGGGAAGTGCGTAGGCAAGAAGAACAAGATTTTTGGTCAGGCGACTACCGAATTATCAACACAAAATCAAACAGGGGAAATGCAGGAGTTGGTTTAATAATGAAGAAGAAAATAGGGCAGCGGGTAAGCTACTACGACCAGCATAGTGAAAGAATTATTGTCGTCAAGATAGACACCAAACCAATGCCCACCACAATAGTGCAGGTCTATATGCCTACTAGTTCAGCGGATGATGAAGAAATCGAAAGAATATATGAGGAGATAGAAGATTCAATACAATATGTAAAAGGTGACGAGAATCTAATTGTGATGGGAGACTGAAATGCAGTGGTAGGCCAAGAAAGAGAAGGTAGTACAGTAGGAGAATTTGGATTGGGACAAAGGAACGAAAGAGGAAGTCGGCTGGTTGAATTCTGCACTGATCATAATTTAGTCCTTGCCAATACTTGGTTCAAACACCACAAACTACGGCTGTAGACGTGGACGAGACCTGGAGACACTGGAAGGTATCAAACAGACTTCATTATTATTAGGCAGAGATTCAGAAACCAGGTGTTGGATTGCAAAACCTTCCCAGGAGCAGACGTGGACTCTGACCACAACTTGTTGGTCATGAAATGCCATCTGAAGTTGAAAAGGAAAGAATGCAAAAAGATGGGATCTAGACAAGTTGAAAGAAAAGAGTGTGAGGGATTGTTTCAAGGAACATGTTGCACAAGGACTAAATGAAAAGGCTGGAGGAAACACGATAGAGGAAGAGTGGAGAGTCATGCAAAATGAAGTCAGTAGGGCTGCTGAAGAAATGTTAGGAAGGAAGAAAAGATCAACTAAGAATCAGTGGATAACTCGGGAGATACTAGACCTGATTGATGAACGACGAAAATACAAGAATGCTAGAAATGAAAAGGGCAGAAAAGAATACAGGCGATCAAAGAATCAAGTGGATAGAAAGTGCAAGGTAACTAAGGAAGAATGGCTGAAGGAGAAGTGCAAGGATGTCGAAGGCTGTATGGTCCTGGGAAAGGTAGATGCTGCATACAGGAAAATCAAGGAAACCTTTGGAGAAATGAAATCTAGGTGTATGAATATTAAGAGCTCAGATGGAAAGCCACTTCTAGGGAAAGAAGACAAAGCAGAAAGATGGCAGGAGCATATCCAACAGTTGTATCAAGGTAAGAAAAGATGTAGATAATTTGGTTCTGGAACATGAAGAGGCTGTTAATGCTGATGAAATGGGAGTCCAAATTTTGAGGTCAGAGTTTGATAGAGCTATGAGTGACCTAAATAGGAACAAGGCACCTGGAATTGATGACATTCCCTCTGAATTACTGACTGCCTTAGGAGAAACCAGCACGGCAAGGGTATTTCATTTAGTGCGCAAGATGTATGAGACAGGAGAAGTCCCATCCGATTTTCGGCAGAATGTTGTTATACCTATTCCCAAGAAAGCCGGTGCTGACAGGTGTGAAAACTACCGCACCATTAGTTTAGTATCTCATGCCTGCACAATTTATCACGTATTATTTACAGAAGAATAGAAAAACAAATTGAAGCTGAGTTGGAAGAAGATCAATTTGGCTTCAGAAGAAATGTAGGAACACGTGAAGCAATCCTGACTTTACGTCTGATCTTAGAGGATCGAATCAAGAAGGACAAGCCCACGTACATGGCATTCATAGATCTAGAAAAGGCATTCGATAATGTTGATTGGATCAAGCTATTTATGATTCTGAAGATGATAGGGATCAGATACCGAGAACGAAGAATTATCTACAATCTGTATAAAAATCAGTCTGCAGTGATAAGAATCGAGGGCTTTGAAAAAGAAGCAGCAATTCAGAAAGGAGTGAGGCAAGGCTGCAGTTTGTCCCCTCTCCTTTTCAGTGTTTACATAGAACAGGCAGTAAAGGAAATCAAAGAGAAATTTGGAAATGGAATCACAGTCCAAGGAGAGGAAATCAAAACCTTGAGATTTGCCGATGATATTGTTATTTTATCTGAGACTGCAGAAGATCTTGAGAAGTTGCTGAATGATATGGATGAAGTCTTGGGTAAGGAGTACATGATGAAAATAAATAAGTCCAAAACAAAAGTAATGGAGTGCAGTCGAACGAATGCAGGAGATGTAGGAAATATTAGATTAGGAAATGAAGTCTTAAAGGAAGTATATGAATATTGTTACTTGGGTAGTAAAATAACTAACGATGGCAGAAGTAAGGAGGACATAAAATGCAGACTAGCACAAGCAAGGAAGAGCTTTTTTAAGAAAAGAAATTTGCTCACTTCAAACACTGATATCGGAATTAGAAAGATGTTTTTGAAGACATTCGTGTGGAGCGTGGCATTGTATGGAAGTGAAACATGGACGATAACTAGCTCAGAAAGAAAGAGAATAGAAGCTTTTGAAATGTGGTGTTACAGAAGAATACTGAAGGTGATATGTATAGATCGAATCACGAATGAAGAGATACTGAATCGAATTGGTGAGAGGAGATAGATTTGGCTAAATTTGACGACAAGAAGAGATAGAATGATAGGACACATCTTAAGACACGCAGGCCTTGTTTCAGTTGGTTTTTGAAGGAAGTGTAGGTGGTAAGAACGGTAGGGGTAGCCCAAGGTATGAATATGACAAGCAGATTAGAGCAGATGTAGGATGGAATAGTTACGTAGAAATGAAAAGGTTAGCACAGGGTAGGGTGGCATAGATAGCTGCATCAAACCAGTCTATGGACTGATGACTCAAACAACAACAACTATATGATGATTTACTGCAACAACCTCTTCCACAAAATTGTAATATTATAGCTTATGTAGATGATGCTCTAATACTGTGAAGGAATTAAATATTTCAACAAATTCTGCTTTAGAAATCATATATAAGTGGGGATGTGATAACAAATTACAATTTAATTCTAACAAAACTACTGCAATGTTAATAACAAGGAAAAGAAAAGTGAAGAAACCAAAGATCAGATTGAACTCAAAACAATTATCATTTTCAGACAAAATATATTACTTGGGAGTCATAATAGATAGTAAATTAACATTTCGAGCTAATTTTCAGTGCTTAGCTGAAAAGGCTGGTAAATTCTTGCAAGGATTATCTATTGCCTGTAAACCATCTTACACATATATCATGGATCGTTTGAGCCAATGATATTATATTGTGTTTCAGCATATCAAAATGTCCTGGAGAAGAAATGGGATCAATGTAAATTTGCACAAATTCAGAGAGGATTTATACTCAGAATAATACGAGGTTATAGAACAATATCCGTAGATGCTGCTCTTATCACAGCTGGTATAGAACCTTTGCATCTGAAAGCCATAGCCAAAGCTGAATTGACTAACATTAAGAAAGGAAGACAATGCAATAAGGTAATACAAGAATATGATATTGAGCAAAAAGTAAATATCCTTGAATGTGGTCATCCAGCATATCATTATGATTATGTTATCACTGAATGTTTTCTCTCATATGAGGCACAAGTCTACACAGATGGCTCAAGAACACCCAAAGAGGATTGTACTAATCTAGTAGGAAGTGCTTTTGTTGTGTACAAAGATGAAGCAGAAATATATTTTAAGACTATAAAACTTTCCTCCCAATGTTCCATTTTTCAAGCAGAACTTCTTGTTATAAAATATGCAGTTCAGTGGATAAAAGAAAGAAAGTTTAGTGCATGTATACATAGTGACTCGCAAGCAGCTCTGAAATCTATAAGTAACAAATATAATTTAAATTCTTTGGCATGCAGCATTAGAACAGATCTCTCACAGTATGGAAGACTTATCTGTTTTAAGTGGATTAAAGGGCATGAAGCTTTACCATTACAAAAGAGCCCCTATATCAAAATTGAAACATGAATTATATGAATTCACAATCAGTGAATGGTCAAAGCTGTGGAACTCAAGTAATAAGGGTGAAGTTACAAGAACAATCTTTTTTTTCCACGGTATAGGACCGTTTGGACTGCAGTTTATTGAAACCAAACGTCACCAGCACTCATTTTCTTTCGGGTCACGGAAAATTTAAATTTTATTTACATAAATTCAAAATTAGTAGTAATAACAGTTGTGTTTGTGGAGATGAAGAAACGGCAACTCATCTTATTTTTGATTTACGTTCTTCAGTAAAGCTAGATATATTTTGGAACAACACTTACATTTTTGTACAGTAATGTTAGTCAAACCTATTTTTAGGATATTTCACAAGATCTATTGTTTGAAATATTTTTTTTTAAGTTTAGGCAGTTTTATTTTAGAAACAATTTAAGGATAGTTATACTTTTCTCCCAGTTTAATTAATTGTGTGTGTAATCACTCACTTCAAAAATTTGTATTATATGTTTGTAATATTTAAGGTAACTAGTTATAACCTACAGCCCTAATATGCTAGACAAAGTAGGGCTTTTTTCATGGATAATAAATAAATAAATAAATGTCAGGATCAGCTAGAAGACAAGTGGTCACCCCTACTCTGGGTTCCCCACTTTAGTCGTCTCCTACAACAGACAAGGGATATCATGGATGTATTATATCGCCCACCTAGAGAGAAAAATACACATCAACCTCCCCATTATCTGTACTTGTGTTGGGGAAGTTGATTGTATGGTTTCCCTCTTGTCTTTTATATTACCCGCAGAAGATGCATTTTTGAATTAATAATAATAATAATAATAATAATAATAATAATAATAATAATAATAATAATAATAATAATAATAATAATAATAATAGGGGCCGATGACCTTTGATGTTAGGCCCCTTAAAACAACAAGCATCATCATCAATAATAATAATAATAATAATAATAATACATTTTTCATTGGGGACGCTGGTGAGTTTCCGGATTCGAATTTAACGACTTCCTGTGATACATTAAATACGACCATTGTGTGGCGAGGAATGAAGGGTATCCGGTGTTAAACTACCGACCATGGCCGAAACTAAATCTCAGTGCTCCAGAATTTTGTTCTATAAAAGGGGCTTCCTTAACAAATCTTTTAGCATATATCTATCACATTTAAGTATTTAATTTTTTACCAATGGATTGTATGCCAAATAGTTATCTTCGTCCGCATCATAACCACAGGCCTACAATCTAAGAGACTTTTTATGATAAAAACCTATAGTTATGCTACGTGGTTTCACAGCCATGACGATCATTACTTAACGTAAATTACAGCCACGCCAGGAAAAATGGTACTTTAGATCCAGGATGCTTTTTGTTTGATGATAATTGAGTGATTGCTTTAGAATAGTAAAAGTTATTCCATGGCTGGAAACTAGATCACTTAGATTCGCGCTGGTTAGCCTATTCTTCACACTTGTACGAAGAGACTTGATCTGTGCATTCTTTAACAGCTACGCATGTGGAATAGGATATCCATTGTAGACACCAACAGAATATTTAAGCTTTTACTGTTCCACTACACGCTCTGTGGGAAGGGAAAAGGTCAAAATTTTCCAATAACCCAACCTACCGTAAATTATAATTTCACGAATAATAAACACAGATTTATTGACGTGAAACTGATAGATTTATGCTATATTCCAAGTAAAGATTTTCTCTGACCGAACACATACCAAAATCCATTCACGGGTGGTTAATTCTACAAGCTTAGAAGACATTCCAAAACGGGTGAAGTTGGAGTTTTGTTTGTAGACAAAGGTTTGTTGAATTACATTCTATTCATAATTAAAATCAAGAAGTTTGGTGTTACATTAGTACAACAGTATCTAAATTATATACACTGAGAGCGTCTGGGAACAAAGGTATGATAAATGAAATGCCGCATGGCTTTTAGTGCTGGGGGTATCCGAGGACATGTTCGGCTCGCCAGATGCAGGTCTTTCGATTTGACTCCCGTAGGTGACCTGCGCGTCGTGATGAGGATGAAATGATGATGAAAACGACACATACATCTCGCTCCCGTGCCAGAGAAATTAATCAATGATGATTCAAATTCCCGACCCTGCCGGGAATCGAACCCGAAACCCCTGTGACCAAAGGCCAGCACGCTAACCATTTAGCCATGGAGCCGGACAAAGGTGTGATATTCTTATAGAACAGCACTAACTTTTCACCAGGTCGACGGAGGGGAGAATCTCGACTGAAGCATTTAGGATTCTTAAAATGAAAGTCGCGTGACTGAGGTTCTGATTATGGCCTACACGTAAAACTGGAAGTCTTATGCCTATTTTCATTATATCACAGTTGCGCAGAATTAAAACCTTGCCTGTGTCTGTGAGGGGGCGGGGGGTATTGATTATTATACCGGGTGAGTTGGCCGTGCGGTTAGAGGCACGCGGCTGTGAGCTTGCAATCAAGGGGATAGTGAGTTCGAATCCCACTGTCGGCAGCCCTAAAGATGGTTTTACCCTGGTTTCCCATTTTCACACCAGGCAAATGCTGGGGCTGTACCTTAGTTAAGGCCACGGCTGCTTCCTTCCAACTCCTAGGCATTTTCTATCCCATCGTCGCCATAAGAACTATCTGTGTCGGTGCGACGTAAAGCCACTAGCAAAAACAGTTATTATTATTTTAAGAGGACGTACAACTAGGCAACCATCCTCTATTAACATTAATCTGTAGGAAAAATGGAAAAATGAAGGTATCGGCCGAAGAAAGACAAGAAACTCGAAGAGAGTGAAAATGACAGATTACATAGGCCTCGGAAGTCTAATACCGTCAGAGTCGGAAAAGAACAAGAGTTGACCAAGGGAGGTCGGATATGATGACAGCGAGGAGCCTGGCACAAGTAAATTGAAACAATGCCAGGTCTCAGCTAAGGGCCCCATGGTTGCCAACCCACGCTCCCAAGTTAAGAAACCCAGGGGCCTCTTTTACTCACCTGTTACGACAGGCAGGAGATACCGTGGATGTTATACTACCACTCCCACCCAGAAGAGGATTGAGTCTGAGAACGAAGGTTTCTTTTTTTTTTTTGGTGCTATTGGCTTTACGTCGCACCGACACAGATAGGTTTTATGGGGATGATGGGGTAGGAAAGGCCTAGGAGTTGGAAGGAAGCGGCCGTGGCCTTAATTAAGGTACAGCCCCAGCATTTGCCTGGTGTGAAAATGGGAAACCATGGAAAACCAAGCTCAGGGCTGCCGACAGTGGGATTCGAACCCACTATCTTCCGGATGCAAGCTCAAAGCCGCGCGCCCCTAACCATACGGCCAACTCGCCCGGTGGAACGAAGGTTAAGTGCCGATAATAATAATAATAATAATAATAATAATAATAATAATAATAATAATAATAATAATAATTGTTACGGGGTTACCCGTGGACGCAGAGGTGAAAGAAGGTGCCTGGGTGAACGGGTCTAACTACAAAGTCAAGAATGGAATTTAAAACTTTAACAAAGGTTATATTTTGTTTTCTTTTTTAGAATTTCAAAAAATCAACGAATAATATAACATGTCCCATAGGCAAGTTAGAAATGAGTCAAGTAAAATCCAAGGTAGTGGATTCTACAAGTCCTGGGCTTCAAGCCCCTCGCTTATATTTCCTGAGCTACACGCTCAAATTTACGAATATCATAACTTTACTTAAGGGCAGAAATCCCCTAACACATGGGGCCCTTGCTCCAGCAATTACAATATCAGGCCTCCCAGTGGCACCTTTACAACACTTGAAAAGAGCTGACATGTTCTCAGTTTTTCAAGTCTGTTCAAGGCAATATCAGACTTTACAATTACTTGCCATCAAGGCACAACTTACACAAATAAAACGCGGGTATCTCGTACCCAACATACTGGGCCTTAGCAGAAAAAGAACAGGTTAAGTAAATGGCCTGAAACACCAAGTTGAATGGAGGCGTGTAATTGCACTTCTAAACATGCATTCCTAAAACCTAAAAGGCACTAGGCCGATGAAACAGGGGCTATCACCAACCTATGGAGGTGACTCGTATAATTTAAGACAGTTACCAAAACGTAGTCACCTCAAACCAAAATGAAGGGGAGCTCGAGAGGGTGCATCACTCTTTATCCCCGAATTACGGTTACAGATATTATGAAGTTTTACATAAGCCGGCAGAAAATTACATTTTTAGGAAAGTAGGGTACATGGTGAAAGTTTCGGACCTTTCCCGCGGGTTAAACGGCTGAGCTAGCAAGAAATAAAGATCTTAAACGGCCATTACCTTTCTGAAGAACTGCTGCCTGATGAAAGAGGCACCACCCGCCTTCTGCTTCACACACACACACACACACACACACACACACACACAGAGTTAGATGTTGATCAAATGGCCAAGAGACATGAAAATCCGCAGTTTATAAACCCTTGGGGAAAGTTCGAGACCTTTCATGAATAATTTAGCTACGCCCTCTCAATTTTATTGGCTAGCTTAAAGTTACACACCAAATCGAAGAAGAAGCCTGTGATAGGCCGAAAATTAATTACAGAAATTAGCGATTGGCTGAATTCAAACCTGGCGGAAAGAAAAGATCAATATTGCCATCCCACAAATGAACGAACATAATTTAGTAAAGAACAAACTTAAGAATACAAAATTTCTTCAAAAAGGGTTCCTTCACCTCGCCCCAGAGTGCATGATCATAGTTTTGTAATGGCATCTGTTGCAGAAAGTCCAAACTTCCTGATAAATGGTAAACAAAACGCGTAGAATTTATACAGTACTAGAAACTTCACAATCACAAAATTAAGGAGGTGGCATCTTCTGAGGAGAATTTTAAGTAGATCTAGTTCCAAGTTCTGTGTTTCTCCTGTAGAAAAGTACTAATTGGCGCAAAATTCAAATGTGCGGCGTAGAAGTGTACCGTCCGGTACAATAATAATAATAATAATAATAATAATAATAATAATAATAATAATAATAATAATAATAATAATAATAATAATAATAATAATAATAATAATAATCTTGCCTTTACGAGCCAAGGACTACATTTCGGTTTTCTGAGTTTCCGAGGATCCAGTATTTTGTCCCACAAGAGTTCTTCTCGGCAGTGATAAATCTACTGGCATGAGGCTGATGTACTGTATTTCGTATTTGAGCACATTCAAATACCACTGGACTGAGGAGGGAACGAACCCGCCAACTTCGCCTCAGAAAGCAGGCGCTCTAACATCTGAGCTATTTAAACCAGTAGGGTAAGCGGTCATCAGCATTGAAGATGTAGTCATTCCACTAAACTCTCCATCTGTAATTATGTCATAATGATTCTGTAGATAATCGTACATTATTCCCTCCGGACAGATGTCCTAATCTTAGCTTTCAGTAACACATAGTAGTTACCCCTATCAGCTTAAACTATCAAATATCAGAAGTAAAGCAGCAGGTTTGGCGGCCACATTGGTAACTGGCTTCCTCGAAAAACGTAAAAGAAGTTGATGGGATGTAAAAAGTATTATCTTTTCTCATTCAAAATGCGTGTTGGAATTTCTTAGTTGGCTTGATGGCTTTCGCTTTATTATTCCTCCCAAAATCTCTTGATGAATCCGCTAAGTTATTTTCTGCGTTCTTCTAGCTATTTCTTACCACTATTCTATTTTAGGTTCCTCCGCAAATGTTTGCTTTGTTACTAATGTTTCAAATGTTCTGCTATTCCTTATGATGATTTTTCCGTGGTGTTCATTTCTTGTGGGCCTTCCTTCGTTTTTTCTAGCCAGTTTACCTTGGTATTGTGTGAATATAAATTGTATTAAATAATCTTTTGGTGAGTCTGTTTTCCCATTCTGTAGATATTTCCATAGAATTTCAAACGTCTCTTGAGTACGAAATTAGTGAACCTCTCTGTCAAAAGTCGAGGCCACGCTTGCTACGTACGTGATGTATACTACGTTCGCTACCCCACGTAACCACGCAGAAAGCTATTTTGTACGAGACTCCTCAGTCTTGGTCGAGATATTGGCTGATAGTGTGCCATGGGCGAGCAGTGATGATTCGGACGATTAGCTACTATTGTTACTTTCCATATGTAAGCGTAAAAGGAAGTGGGTGCAAGGCGTGAATTTACAGAGAACAACATTAGGCAGAAGTTGCAACCTGTCAACCACCCAAATAATTAACAGAATTCTCTTGAAGATATTGCCAAATGGGGAAAACACACAGGCTTTACCTTTCCTTCAACCAAAACTAAATGCATCTTATTTTCCAAACAAAAGAGTGATAGTAACTGCCCAGAATTGTACCTCAAGGGAAATAAAATTGAGATAGTAAATGAAATAAAAATACTAGGAATGACCTTTGACAGAAAATTAACATGGAACTCTCATCTAAAAACTGTAAAAAAAGGATTGCCTACATCGAATTAATGCACTCAAATCATTGCCAGCTAACAACTGGGGAGCAGATCTTCATGTATTAATGTGCACTTACAAATCTATAATTCGCACCAAACTGGATTATGGTTCTATTATATATAATTCCTGCCTGCTGTCATTTCTTCATGGATACAGTACTTTTGCATCCATCTCTTGGCACAGGCCAGAGTAAATTGTAGCTTCCACCGAAGTCCCAGTCAACATCCATGGCTGTTACAATATGGAAGTTGCTGGGGTATGGGTAGTGCTGAGTAATGACATTCAGAGCATGCCTAGTGCATCTGAGTGTTATGAAAGGTGCTGCTCATAGGGTCAGTCGTGCTGCAATAGTACTTTCTGACCCAGTGAGGAAAGCAATGGCAAACTACCTCACTCCTCATCTTGCCTAGTACGCCTCATTTTGGTGCTGCCATTGGTTTTTGGGGTTTCCTTATAACCGCATAACCTTTGGTGGTGCTATTTGAGGATCCAACCAGCCTCTGGGCTGATGACCTAACAGACAGACATATATAATTCATCTACAGCATATCACTGAAAATGCTTGACCCGATTCAAAATACGTCTCTCAGGATCGCTTTGGGAGCATTCAAAACCAGCCCAATCTTAAGTTTATTAATAGAAGCTAATGATCCCCCGCTTCGGACTCGCAGAAAACAACTGATTATCAACTACGCAGTAAAGACAGCGGCCTCTCCTCACTCCAGAGCACATGCATATGTTTTCCCACGCTATCATCCTCAACGCTATTCCTCGCAACAAAAGAGACATATACCCTTCTATATTAGGTTTACGCAATACTTACAGGAAATTAATTCTTCAGTTCCCCCGATTGCTTCAAGGACTAAGAAAAGACATCACATTCCCTCCATGGAAAGCTGCACCGCCACTAATAATATTAGATTTAAGTAAATTCAATAAAGAAACAACAGACAGTACCGCATTTAAACAAATACTATCTAAAAAATGTGAAAGTCTGCCCAGACACACTCCTATATATATTGATGGCTCAAAAACAGAATATGGTAGCGGCTGTGCTGTTGTCCACCCCGATCACCCAATGAACTATGCACTACCAGCTACATGCTCCACATTCACATGTGAACTGTATGCTATCCTAAAAGCTATGGAATCTATAAAGAGTTCTCCCGAAAAAGAACCTTTTTTAATCCTTAGTAATTCTGTATCAACAGTAAAACTCAGTAATTCAACCAGAGTGCTTGTATGCTTCAGAATGCCTGGGATTAACAACCAGGAAAGACATTGAAGAAATTGAGAAGAAGGAAAGAAAGATTCTAAGAAAAATTCTCGGTCCAAAGAAATGTACTGACACATATCGATTACGCAGTAAAAAAGAAATATATAAAACATGCAGTAGGATTTCAGATGTCGTTCGAAAGCGAAGAGTTAAATTTTTTGGACATATTTCAAGAATGCCTATGACTACTTGCTAAGAAAATCTTTAACCACTTCAGCAAGCCCAATAGGAAAGGCAGCTCTTATGAAAAATGGTTTGTTAACACGAAGAAGGATTTGCAAGAAATGAACATCAGTAGTATAATAGGACAGTTCTGCCGCCGCCTCCGCCGCAATGCTCCCAGTGGCCCCCTCCGCCTCCGCCTCACGGGTGGCCCTCCCAGTGGCCCCCTCCGCCTCCGCCTCACGGGTGGCCCTCCCAGAGGCCTCCTCCGCCTCCGCCTCCCGAGAGGCCTTCCCAGAGGCCTCCTCCGCCTCCCGCGGGAAATTTGAATTTGTAAACAAAGCCACGTGCTTTTTGACAGACAACAACGCATCGCCAACCTCAGCACTGCCATCTTGACGGGCCTAAACCTCAGTAGTGCCAACTTAAATTAACTAGTGCGAGGTAAACAAAGCCACGTGTTTTTTGACAGCCACGTGCTTTTGACAGACAACAACGCATCGCTAACCTCAGTACTGCCATCTTGTTGGGCCTAAACCTCAGTAGTGCCAACTTAACCTAACTAGCGCGAGGTAAACAAAGCCACGTGCTTTTTGACAGCCACGTGCTTTTTTGACAGCTGACATCCGCCATCTTTAAACCACAAAGCACTGTGCTGCCCTCTTTCATCACCTGTCATCGGCAGTGCTGCCATCTTGACGGGTATAAACCTTAGTGCTACCAACTTAACCTCACTAGCGTGAGATAAACAAATCCACGTACAGCTGTCATCCGCCATCTTTAATCACAGTGCTGCCCTCTTTAGCTACTTACCTTTGAAATGTGGTGGCGGATAATTTGAAAAATGCTTTTTGACAGCAGCCATCTTTGAGCACCGTGCTGCCCTCTTGAGCTAGATACCTGTGGTGGCAGGCAATTCCACATGACAGCAGCCATCTTTAATCAAGAGAGCACTGTGCTGCCATCTTTAGCTAGATACCTTTGAAATGTGGTGGCGGCAAATTGAAAAATTTCACGTGCTCTTGTTTGGAAACAAACTCACGTGCTTTTTTGACAGCTACCATCCGCCATCTTTAATTAACAGAGCATAGTGCTGCCCTCTTTAGTTTGAAATGTGGTGGTGGCAAATTCCACGTGCTCTTGTTTGGAAACAAAGCCATGTGCTTTTTTGACAGCTATCATCCGCTATCTTTAATCAACAGAGCACCGTGCTGCTATCATGCGGACAATTTCATCACCTGCCATCCGCCATCTTTAATCTACAGAACACCGTGCTGCCCTCTTTATGGCTACTACCTTAAGCACGTAGTAGCGGGCAATTTAAAAAGTTCTGTTAGCTATCATCCGCCATCTTTAATCAAGAGAGCACCGTGCTGCCATCTTTAACTAGATACCTTTGAAATGTGGTGGCGGCAAATTGAAAAATTCCACGTGCTCTTGTTTGGAAACAAACTCACGTGCTTTTTTTGACAGCTACCATCCGCCATCTTTAATCAACAGAGCATAGTGCTGCCCTCTTTAGTTTGAAATGTGGTGGCGGCAAATTCCACGTGCTCTTGTTTGGAAACAAAGCTATGTGCAGCTGTCATCCGCCATCTTTAATCCAGAGAGCACCGTGCTGCCCTCTTTATCGTAGTAGATGTAAATTCGTCACCTGTCATCCGCAGTGCTGCCTTCTTTAGCTAGACACCTTTGAAATGTGGTGGTGGATAATTTAAAAAGAGAAATTCTACAGCAGCCCTCTCTCGACGCTAATTGCATAAGATGGCGGCTATACAAGACTCCTTAAGGGTGCTTACGCAAGATGGCTTCTATACACAGACGCCCTTGGGATGCTTGCGCAAGATGGCAGTTATACATGGCTCCTTATGAGATGCCCTAGGGATGCTTGCTCAAGATAGCGACTGCTCTTATGGGACGGCTTAAGTGTCCTTGCACAAGATGGCTTGAGACGCCCTAATAATGCTTGCGCAAGATGGCGGACACAAGATGGCGGCTATACACAACTCCTTATGAGACGTTTTAAGGGTGCTTGCGCAAGATGGTTGCTACTCTTATGAAGAAAGCTAGCTTAGAGGCTAACGAGTCGTGCTAGTTCGATTCATTAAATTTAGGGCTTAAATGCAAAACGGACAAAATTTTTCTGCCTAATAACTAGGTTCGCAGTATGAGGAACAAGAAAACCATAGTCTAATGATGGGATCAACGGTTCGGTTCCTACTTAGGCCCTTTGGCATTTGCTCTGTTTTAGCTTGTATTGAAGCGAGTCTTCGTAACATGATCAGGTCTAGCTATGGTAGAGAGTATAACGTACCGTGCTGGTTCGATTCATTAAATTTGGAGGCTTAAATGCAAAATGTTAAATATCTCGAAAACGGTGCATCGTAGAGCAAAACGGACAAAATTTTTCCGCCTAATACGTAGGTTCGTAGTATCAGGAATAAGAAAAAACATAGTCTAATGGTGAGATCAACGGTTCGATTCCTACTTAAGCCCTTTGGCATTGGCAGCTATCTATTTCTACAAGATGGTGGCTGCTCTTATGAGACACAAGATAGCTTGAGACGTCCTAGGGATGCTTACGCAAGATGGCGGACACAAAATGGTGACTATACATAGCTCCTTATGAGACAGCCTAGGGGTGCTCGCACAAGATGGCAGCTACTCTTATGAAGAAAGCTAGCTTAGAGGCTACTGCGCAAGATAACAGCTGCTGTTATGCATGTGGTGGAGGGCAATTTGAAATTCTATGTGCTTAATCAACAGAGCACCCTGCGTCCCTCTTTAGCTGAAATGTGGTGGTGGATAATTTGAAAAATTCTTTTGACAGCTATCATCTTTAAACATTAAGGCCTTATCTTTCTCCTCCTCCTCCTCCTTCTCTACCTCCTCCTCCGCCTCTTATGTCAAGGCATAGCTTTATATCGAACAAGTTCAAACCTGCATCGCGAAGGCAAGCGTGTGCAGCGATAACATTATTGTGCATGTTTAGCTGTACTCCATACGACATGTGATCAGAACATTGATTGATGCGTTCAGAAAACAAAATAAGTGATCAAGACTAGAATCGAACACTGTACTCAATACATCATGTGTTTAGAATATGTCAGGGGATACCCTTGTTCTAAGAAGATCAGATTGAAACATAACAAGACTAGAATAGAACACTGTAATCGATGTTGTTAACTTCAACATGTGATCAGAACATTGATTGATGTGTTCAGAACACGAAATAAGTGATCATGACTAGAATCGAACACTGTACTCGATACAACATGTGATCAGAACATTGATCGATGTGTTCAGAACACAAAATAAGTGATCAAGACTAGAATCGAACACTGTACTCAATACAACATGTGTTTAGAACATGTTAGGGGGTACCCTTGTTCTAAGAAGATCAGAATGAAACATAACAAGACTAGAATCGAACACTGTAATCGATGTTGTTAACCTCAACATATGATCAGAACATTGTTTGATGTGTTCAGAGCAAAAGTACAATTTTGATGATTTGCTTAGTGTAAAATCAAAAACTATGGAAACACACTGTGCACATATCGCGTAGCTAACTCGCTCAGTAAGCAATATTGCAAAACTACAACTTCAATGATTTGCATAGTGTAAAAATAAAAAACACACTGTACCCATACTGCGCAGCTAACTCGCTCGGTAAACGATATAGCCAAAGTATAACTTCAAATTATTTACCTTCCATCATTCGTCTTGTGTGAAAATCAGTCGAACAAGTTATCGCATAAACATGGCTGAAAAAAATTCGTGATAGGGTATGGAACCCAGGGGTTACATCTTATCAGAAGGGCAAAAAGGATGAAAGGACTCTTCCTCCTCCTTACCGCACATTCCTTGTAGGGCTAATTGGCTAAAGGGCTAATGGGCTAAAGGGCTAATGGGCTAAAGGGCTAAAGGAGCAACAACCTCATCGATCGCTATCAGCAAGAACGCTTGTACTTTGTTAAGTGTAGAAAATTAATCTTTGTTGGTAAATGGTTTTATGTTCAGAACAAGGAATGGAACCTAGGGGTTACGTCTTACCTAATAAAATCCCTGAGGTGCGATGAGTTATGTTTTTCTAACTAGTTTTTGGAACACTGAACTTTTAAAGATGACAAGAGTGAGGTTAACAATGTTCCGTTGTTGGATTTTAAATTCCGTGCTATAACATGCATAAGGTGGCAGCCTTGAGGTTTACCGCCGTAAAGATGGTAGCAGTGAGGTTAGCGACGCTCTATTGTCCTTCAAAGTGAGGTTAGGGTTCGTCAAGAAGACAGCTGTCAAAAAAGCACGTGGCTATGTTTACCAAACAAGAGCACGTGGTCGTGACGTCACGGTCACGTAATCAATCCTCAGCTTGACGTGGCTAAGAGCAGCATTAGGATTAGCTATGCTTAAAATTCTTAGGAACAGAGCAGCAGAATGAATTGCCATGTTTCAAAGCGTGTACACATCGCCTATCGATTTTGCATGCATCGACTCTCGTACTAAACTTCTTCCGCTAGATTGTGCCGGTATCTTAGCATAACTTATACACATGAACTTAAAGTACAAAGAATAGCCATGTTTCAAAGCGTGTACACATTACTTATTGATTTTGCATTCATCGAATCTCGTACTAAATTTATTCCGCTAGATTGTGCTGCTATCTTAGCATAACCTATACCCATGAACTTAAAGTACAATGAATAGTCATGTTTCAAAGCGTGTACACATCGACTATCGATTTTGCATGTATCGACTCTCGTACAAAACTTCTGCAGGTAGATTGTGCTGCTATCTTAGCATAACTAAGACGCATGAACTTAAAGTACAAAGAATAGCTATGTCTCAAAGCGTGTACACATTACCTATCGATTTTGCAAGCATCGACTCTCGTACTAAACTTCTTCCGCTAGATTGTGCTGCTATCTTAGCATAACCTATACGCATGACCTTAAGGTACAAAGAATAGCCATGTTTCAAAGCGTTTACACATTACCTATCGACTTTGCATGCAACAAATATCGTACTAAACTTCTTCCGCTAGATTGTGCTGGCATCTTAGCATAACTTATACACATGAACTTAAAAGTACAAAGAATAGCCATGTTTCAAAGCGTGTACACATTACTTATTGATTTTGCATACATCGAATCTCGTACTAAACTCCTTCCGCTAGATTGTGCTGTTATCTTAACATAACCTATACGCATGACCTTAAAGTAAAAAGGTGTGTACACATCACCTATCGATTTTGCATGCAACAAATATCGTACTAAACTTCTTCCGCTACATTGTGCTGCTATCATAACATAACTTATACACATGAACTTAAAGTACGAAGAATAGCCATGTTTCAAAGTGTGTACACATTACTTATTGATTTTGCATGCATCAAATATCGTACTAAATTTCTTCCGCTAGATTGTGCATGTACACATTACTTATTGATTTTGCATACATCGAATCTCGTACTAAACTCCTTCCGCTAGATTGTGCTGTTATCTTAACATAACCTATACGCATGACCTTAAAGTAAAAAGGTGTGTACACATCACCTATCGATTTTGCATGCAACAAATATCGTACTAAACTTCTTCCGCTACATTGTGCTGCTATCATAACATAACTTATACACATGAACTTAAAGTACGAAGAATAGCCATGTTTCAAAGTGTGTACACATTACTTATTGATTTTGCATGCATCAAATATCGTACTAAATTTCTTCCGCTAGATTGTGCTGCTATCTTAGCATGATAGCTAAGATGAACTTAAAGTACAATGAATAGTCATGTTTCAAAGCGTGTACGCATCAACTATCGATTTTGCATGTATCGACTCTCGTACAAAACGTCTTCAGGTAGATTGTGCTGCTATCTTAGCATAACTAAGACGCATGAACTTAAAGTACAAAGAATAGCCTTGTTTCAAAGCGTGTACACATTACCTAATGATTTTGCACGAAACGACTATCATACTAAACTTTTTCCACTAGATTGTGCTAAAATCGTGTAAGTGTGCTGCTATCTTAGCATAACCTATCGATTTTACATGCATCGACTATCGTACTAGACTTCCTCCGCTAGAGCATGTAGCAATCGCTTTTGTGTATCCCTAACCCATGTACACGTACTTAAAGCACAAAGAAGAGCTATGTTCTAAAGCGTGTACACATCACCTATCGATAATGTATCAAATATCGTACTAAACTTCTCCTGCCAGAGCGTACGACTATCGCTTGTGTGTGCACGAACTTAAAGCATAAAGAATAGCAATGTATAAAAATCTTGTAAACAAAGCAGCAGCATTAAGTACAGTCATGTTTAAATGCGTGCACACATCATGTATCCATGATGCATGCAGTACTAAACGTATTCCATTAGAATGTACAAAGTTCGCATGTGTTTGTGCTGCTATCTTAGCATAGCCTATGTGCATGAACGTAAAGCATAAAGAATAGTTAAGTGTAAAAAATCTTGTGAACATAGCAGAATGTTTACTACGTAGGTGTAGACATTGAACTTTGCATGCTGAGGCAGCATACTACGTGACCGTGACGTCACGACCACGTGCTCTTGTTTGGTAAACATAGCCACGTGCTTTTTTGACAGCTGTCTTCTTGACGAACCCTAACCTCACTTTGAAGGACAATAGAGCGTCGCTAACCTCACTGCTACCATCTTTACGGCGGTAAACCTCAAGGCTGCCACCTTATGCATGTTATAGCGCGGAATTTAAAATCCAACAACGGAACATTGTTAACCTCACTCTTGTCATCTTTAAAAGTTCAGTGTTACAAAAACTAGTTAGAAAAACGTAACTCATCGCACCTCAGGGATTTTATTAGGTAAGACGTAACCCCTAGGTTCCATTCCTTGTTCTGAACATAAAACCATTTACCAATAAAGATTAATATTCCACACTTAACAAAGTACAAGCGTTCTTGCTGATAGCGATCGATGAGGTTGTTGCTCCTTTAGCCCTTTAGCCCATTAGCCCTTTAGCCAATTAGCCCTACAAGGAATGTGCGGTAAGGAGGAGGAAGAGTCCTTTCATCCTTTTTGCCCATCTGATAAGATGTAACCCCTGGGTTCCATACCCTATCACGAATTTTTTTCAGCCATGTTTATGCGTTAACTTGTTCGACTGATTTTCACACAAGACGAATGATGGAAGGTAAATAATTTGAAGTTATACTTTGGCTATATCGTTTACCGAGCGAGTTAGCTGCGCAGTATGGGTACAGTGTGTTTTTTATTTTTACACTATGCAAATCATTGAAGTTGTAGTTTTGCAATATTGCTTACTGAGCGAGTTAGCTACGCGATATGTGCACAGTGTGTTTCCATAGTTTTTGATTTTACACTAAGCAAATCATCAAAATTGTACTTTTGCTCTGAACACATCAAACAATGTTCTGATCATATGTTGAGGTTAACAACATCGATTACAGTGTTCGATTCTAGTCTTGTTATGTTTCATTCTGATCTTCTTAGAACAAGGGTACCCCCTAACATGTTCTAAACACATGTTGTATTGAGTACAGTGTTCGATTCTAGTCTTGATCACTTATTTTGTGTTCTGAACACATCGATCAATGTTCTGATCACATGTTGTATCGAGTACAGTGTTCGATTCTAGTCATGATCACTTATTTCGTGTTCTGAACACATCAATCAATGTTCTGATCACATGTTGAAGTTAACAACATCGATTACAGTGTTCTATTCTAGTCTTGTTGTTTCAATCTGATCTTCTTAGAACAAGGGTATCCCCTGACATATTCTAAACGCATGATGTATTGAGTACAGTGTTCGATTCTAGTCTTGATCACTTATTTTGTTTTCTGAACGCATCAATCAATGTTCTGATCACATGTCGTATGGAGTACAGCTAAACATGCACAATAATGTTATCGCTGCACACGCTTGCCTTCGCGATGCAGGTTTAAACTTGTTCGATATAAAGCTATGCCTTGACATAAGAGGCGGAGGAGGAGGTAGAGAAGGAGGAGGAGGAGGAGAAAGATAAGGCCTTAATGTTTAAAGATGATAGCTGTCAAAAGAATTTTTCAAATTATCCACCACCACATTTCAGCTAAAGAGGGACGCAGGGTGCTCTGTTGATTAAGCACATAGAATTTCAAATTGCCCTCCACCACATGCATAACAGCAGCTGTTATCTTGCGCAGTAGCCTCTAAGCTAGCTTTCTTCATAAGAGTAGCTGCCATCTTGTGCGAGCACCCCTAGGCTGTCTCATAAGGAGCTATGTATAGTCACCATTTTGTGTCCGCCATCTTGCGTAAGCATCCCTAGGACGTCTCAAGCTATCTTGTGTCTCATAAGAGCAGCCACCATCTTGTAGAAATAGATAGCTGCCAATGCCAAAGGGCTTAAGTAGGAATCGAACCGTTGATCTCACCATTAGACTATGTTTTTTCTTGTTCCTGATACTACGAACCTACGTATTAGGCGGAAAAATTTTGTCCGTTTTGCTCTACGATGCACCGTTTTCGAGATATTTAACATTTTGCATTTAAGCCTCCAAATTTAATGAATCGAACCAGCACGGTACGTTATACTCTCTACCATAGCTAGACCTGATCATGTTACGAAGACTCGCTTCAATACAAGCTAAAACAGAGCAAATGCCAAAGGGCCTAAGTAGGAACCGAACCGTTGATCCCATCATTAGACTATGGTTTTCTTGTTCCTCATACTGCGAACCTAGGTATTAGGCAGAAAAATTTGTCCGTTTTGCATTTAAGCCCTAAATTTAATGAATCGAACTAGCACGACTCGTTAGCCTCTAAGCTAGCTTTCTTCATAAGAGTAGCAACCATCTTGCGCAAGCACCCTTAAAACGTCTCATAAGGAGTTGTGTATAGCCGCCATCTTGTGTCCGCCATCTTGCGCAAGCATTATTAGGGCGTCTCAAGCCATCTTGTGCAAGGACACTTAAGCCGTCCCATAAGAGCAGTCGCTATCTTGAGCAAGCATCCCTAGGGCATCTCATAAGGAGCCATGTATAACTGCCATCTTGCGCAAGCATCCCAAGGGCGTCTGTGTATAGAAGCCATCTTGCGTAAGCACCCTTAAGGAGTCATGTATTGCCGCCATCTTATGCAATTAGCGTCGAGAGAGGGCTGCTGTAGAATTTCAAAGGTATCTAGCTAAAGAAGGCAGCACTGCGGATGACAGGTGACGAATTTACATCTACTACGATAAAGAGGGCAGCACGGTGCTCTCTGGATTAAAGATGGCGGATGACAGCTGCACATAGCTTTGTTTCCAAACAAGAGCACGTGGAATTTGCCGCCACCACATTTCAAACTAAAGAGGGCAGCACTATGCTCTGTTGATTAAAGATGGCGGATGGTAGCTGTCAAAAAAAGCACGTGAGTTTGTTTCCAAACAAGAGCACGTGGAATTTTTCAATTT
Organism: Anabrus simplex; assembly: GCF_040414725.1. Lineage (NCBI taxonomy): Eukaryota > Metazoa > Arthropoda > Insecta > Orthoptera > Tettigoniidae > Anabrus > Anabrus simplex. The sequence continues at coordinate 259,091,231 of NC_090268.1, read as the reverse complement.
GCCGCCACCACATTTCAAAGGTATCTAGTTAAAGATGGCAGCACGGTGCTCTCTTGATTAAAGATGGCGGATGATAGCTAACAGAACTTTTTAAATTGCCCGCTACTACGTGCTTAAGGTAGTAGCCATAAAGAGGGCAGCACGGTGTTCTGTAGATTAAAGATGGCGGATGGCAGGTGATGAAATTGTCCGCATGATAGCAGCACGGTGCTCTGTTGATTAAAGATAGTGGATGATAGCTGTCAAAAAAGCACATGGCTTTGTTTCCAAACAAGAGCACGTGGAATTTGCCACCACCACATTTCAAACTAAAGAGGGCAGCACTATGCTCTGTTGATTAAGGATGGCGGATGGTAGCTGTCAAAAAAGCACGTGAGTTTGTTTCCAAACAAAAGCACGTGAAATTTTTCAATTTGCCGCCACCACATTTCAAAGGTATCTAGCTAAAGATGGCAGCACAGTGCTCTCTTGATTAAAGATGGCTGCTGTCATGTGGAATTGCCTGCCACCACAGGTATCTAGCTAAAGAGGGCAGCACGGTGCTCAAAGATGGCTGCTGTCAAAAAGCATTTTTCAAATTATCCGCCACCACATTTCAAAGGTAAGTAGCTAAAGAGGGCAGCACTGTGATTAAAGATGGCGGATGACAGCTGCACGTGGATTTGTTTATCTCACGCTAGTGAGGTTAAGTTGGTAGCACTAAGGTTTATACCCGTCAAGATGGCAGCACTGCCGATGACAGGTGATGAAAGAGGGCAGCACAGTGCTTTGTGGTTTAAAGATGGCGGATGTCAGCTGTCAAAAAAGCACGTGGCTGTCAAAAAGCACGTGGCTTTGTTTACCACGCGCTAGTTAGGTTAAGTTGGCACTACTGAGGTTTAGACCCGTCAAGATGGCAGTACTGAGGTTAGCGATGCGTTGTTGTCTGTCAAAAAGCACGTGGCTGTCAAAAAACACGTGGCTTTGTTTACCTCGCGCTAGTTAGGTTAAGTGACAGCTGTCAAAAAAGCACGTGGCTGTCAAAAAGCACGTGGCTTTGTTTACCTCGCGCTAGTTAGGTTAAGTTGGCACTACTGAGGTTTAGGCCCGTCAAGATGGCAGTACTGAGGTTAGCGATGCGTTGTTGTCTGTCAAAAGCACGTGGCTGTCAAAAAAACACGTGGCTTTGTTTACCTCGCACTAGTTAGGTTAAGTTGGCACTACTGAGTTTTAGGCCCGTCAAGATGGCAGTACTGAGGTTAGCGATGCGTTGTTGTCTGTCAAAAAGCACGTGGCTTTGTTTACAAATTCAAATTTCTCGCGGGAGGCGGAGGAGGCCTCTGGGAAGGCCTCTCGGGAGGCGGAGGCGGAGGAGGCCTCTGGGAGGGCCACCCGTGAGGCGGAGGCGGAGGGGGCCACTGGGAGCATTGCGGCGGAGGCGGCGGCAGAACTGTCCTATTATACTACTAACATCACACATCAAGACATCCGCAATAGAATCAGCTACACTCATTTAAGGGTTTCCTAGAGCCAGAAACAGCGACCAAGAAGAAACAACAATGGACGGCTGAAAGAAAAGAAGCAGCAAGCTGGAGGGTGAAGGAGTACTGGCGCCAAAGGAAGTTTACATCATGAGGAGTTATTTACGTGGTCCACAGCTGGCCAAAATCGATAAAAGAAGAAGTAAAACTCATTTAAAATGCATCATCCTCAAATACATTAGCCCAAGACATACTGCAGACTTACAATACTGTGAAAAATAAAAGACAGCAAGTTACCATAATATGGATTCCCTCACATAAGGGAATAAAAGGCAATGAACAAGCTGACATATCAGCTAAAGAAGCAACTCGTCTTACTGTACATGATCCAAACTTTCTAATTCCCCACACCGATGTTTCTCCTTTTCTTACTACAAAGATCCGAAAACAATGGATAACTGAGTGGGCACGGGAACAACCCACACGACTCCATGATATCAGGCGTGGATCTACTGATAAATTTGATGTTTCATTCTTTCAGCGTCGAGAACAAGTGCTCATTACTAGAATACGTATAGGCCATAGCAAACTGACTCATGCACAGATCTTCTCTAAGAAACCTCCACCAATACGTGACACCTGTCAAAAAAGAAAGACTGTTGACCACATTTTACTAGAATGCCATGTATACGATCAACAAAGACAACTGTGTAATTTAAACCAGAATAATAGTGTATGTGACATCTTGAACAAAGATACTCAATGTGAAAACATCATAATTTGTTTTAGACGAACAAATCTATTCAGTGACATATAATTACTATCTGATCAATATGTACTGTTGTTATTTTTGCAATTGTAACTCTATGTAATCAATGTAATAATCCTGTATGTATAATTATGAATGTCGCGAAATGACTTCCTAAGTTAAAGCGACAATAAATAAACATTAAAAAGCATTTGGCGAATGTTTCATAATTTGTAAAAGCAGTTACGTAATGATGGACATAAATTTAGGGCATCATTTAAAGAGTGATTTATAATAAGTGAATACTGGTCTGATAGCACGTCAATAAATCTGTTCTCATCACAACTCTGCAACTCACACTTTACATTGGAAACAACGTATGGGGACCTGCCCATGCCGTTTCTCGGATAACGTTAAGCGACATGCAGTTAAAAAATATTTTATTCACTGCATGTGCAGTAATTAACTGCGATATCCGTATACAATGTAGAATAGCCTACCGTAGCGAAGCACGGATACATTTCCTAATCTTCAATTAACCACTCAGTCAGTCTCTCCTGATCTGCATTTAGGGCAGTCGCCCGGGTGGCAGATTCCTTATCTGTTCTTTAGCGCATCTAACTAGGTCTGTCTATCCGTCATATATATCCTTAAGTCCACGAAGGTGACAATTGTTTTGTTGCATCTTCGGATCTTTAATATCGTCTTCAGATTACGTATCTCATCGGCACACGATCGACTTTTCGTGAAACTCTCTACTACAACTACTACTACTAAACGTTTTCATTCCTCCCCTGCCAGTATCCAGTATTCGGGAGATAGTAGGTTCGAACCCTACTGTCGGCAGCCCTGAAAATGGTTTTCCGTGGTTTCCCATTTTCACACCAGGCAAATGCTGGGGATGTACCTTAATTAAGGCCACGGCCGCTTCCTTCCCACTCCTAGCCCTTTCCTGTCCCATCGTCGCCATAAGACCTATCTGTGTCGGTGCGACGTAAAGCAACTAGCATAAAAAAAATCCTCCCCTGAAGGGGGAGGCGGGCCTCTTAGACGGTGACGCCGTCTCTCAGGCCGGGAGATTTGTTACGGTGAAGGAGATGTGCGGAGAAGGTGAGGGGGTGGGCGGCCGTTGCCTATACTACGAACTTTCCCGGCATTCGCCTTAGTGCAGGAGAATGGAAAACCACGGAAAACCATTCTCAGGACAGCCGACGGGTGGGACCAGGCGTGAAGTCCGGCACTGTGCCCCAGACCCGTCTTCCGAATGCAGAGGCGTAGAGCCTCGGTAGAGCCGTGACCAACTTTCCTCTGCTCGGTTGGCCGGTCAGAGTACAGAACTGTTGGATCACGTACAAGCCATGGCCCCTTAAGGGATGAAACCCAAGGGCCGAAACCCACTCTGCATCCACTGACGTGAAGCTCTCTTGGTACTCGCCGATCAAATGGTCCGTCTGTTGTAATTTGTTCAGGAGGGCATTGGAGGGAATTTAATGAACGACCAGTTGTAAAGCCTTTGTAGTTGTTCGGATACGCATTGTCACCTTTCTGATATAGTGAATCTATCAATGCACAAATTCAGTACTATGGGATCGTTTCGATTTTCCACGTTTCTCTTAAGATAATGTGGATTCTTCTGGTTGCTGACAGCTACGTAACACAAACAGCGCAACAACTTACTCGGTGTTCCGATCCCAAGACATTGGGAAAGTGCCAATAATAATAATAATAATAATAATAATAATAATAATAATAATAATTGTACCGGGCGGTACACCTCTACACCGTTTATTTAAAAGTTGCGCCAGTTGAAACTCCTCTTCTGGAGGAAGGTTGAACTTTATCTACTCTATTAATTCTCTACTTTCTCAGAAGATGTCACCACGTGGAAAATTTTGAGTTTTTGAACTGTGTCACTTTTGATGTGTTTTTGTTTCGCTTGAAGTAAGAAGTGTGAACTTTCTCTTCTAGAGGACACTACTGAAGATCAACAATAGTGCACCCTAGTGCGGAGTCAAAGAACTATTTTGTTGGAGAAATTTTTATTTCAAAAGTTTGTTTCTTGTTAAATTTCTTTCTGTTATGGTTTAAGTTGGCTGTTTACCCCTCTTTTTCCCCTTGTTTTAGATTTATCCAATCCCGAATTTCTTTTAGTAATTTCTGACCAATCTGGTGTATTTTCCCCCAACTTGTATCTGTTGCGGGGTCCTATCCAATAAAAACATTGTGGGCGGGTGTTTTCTTTCCCCTAACGCCTAGAAACTTCCGCGAGAGTATTTAAACTGCTGATTTTTGGGTCTCTGGGCCACTTCTGTTCCATCTTTCAGTGTGTTAAGTACCTAGCAGGAGGCGGGAGGCGCCTCTTTCTTCGGCAGCGGTCAACAATAAGGTAATGGCCGATTAATAAATTCTTTCTTTTCTTGCTCAGCAGTTTAACTCTCGGGGCGGGTGCGAAGCGTTCCACCATGTAACCTTTTCCTAAAATGTAACTAGTCTTTTCTTCTATTCTCTTGAAAAGCTACATACTGGGATAGAGAGTGCTAACCCTCTCGAGCTCCCACTCATAATGTTTTGAGGTGAACTTATTGTTTCTCAACCTATTCTTCCGTAATGTAATGTAAATTGCTATTAAGTCACCTCTGTAGTATGGGATTAGCCCTTGTAATAACGGCCTAGTGCCAAAGTAGGTTTTAAAATCAAAGTGTATTAGGAGTGCAAGTTCGCCTCCTCTCAAATTGTTTTAGAGGTCATTTAATTAACCTGCTTTTCATTTAATAGACCTCAGTAGATTGGGTATTTTACCCCTGGGTTTGTGTCCGTTGTGGACAACTTGAAGGTGGAGTTTGGTGTGGCCTGGGAGAGGCTTAAATTAAAGAGCGGGTGGCTCTTTTGGAAACGGAGTGTTGTGTGCCTCGAGGAGGCTTAACTGTGTAATTTGGAGCAAGTGCTCCAGGGTTTGATTGGGGTCTTCTGCCCCTTTGTTACAATTTGTATATCGGAAAGTTGGGCTAGTTGCTCAAGAATTGTGAACTCTGGGCTCGAAGCCCAAACTCTGTAACCCCTGTAATTGTACATTTCAAATTGTGTTTTGGCTACTAAGTACCTGTTCTTTGTTATTACTTAATATTGAAAAGAAAATATAACCTCGTTAAATTTTACATTAACTTTGATTCCGTAGTTTGAAAACCCATTCACGCCCGCACCTTCTTACACCTCTACCTACCGCTAAAACACGGTAACAATAATAATAATAATAATAATAATAATAATAATAATAATAATAATAATAATAATAATAATTGTACCGGGTGGTACACCTCTACGCGACGCAAGTTCAAATCTTGCGCCAATTGAAACTCCTCTACTGGAGAAGCTCTGAACTTTACCACTGAACTAGCTCTACTACTTATCAGAAGAGGTCACTGAGTGTTTTTGAATTGCTTCTGTTTTTTATTGATCAAGAAGTGTGAACATTCTCTAACATATGTCTCTACCAAAAACTATGGTAATACACTCTGGTGTAATGGAATGAACTTTCCTGACGAAATTTAGTATTCATAAGTTTTGTTTTTACGATATTGTGTTCTGTTATCTTTGGGTTGGCAACATTAATCCTTTCTATTCGCCTGTTTTGAATTTAGCCAATCCCAAATTTCTTGAATTTATTTCCAACCAATCATGTATGTCTTCTTCGACATAGATATGTTGCTCTAAGCTATCCAATAAAATCAAAAGGGTGTGTCTACTCATTCCTGAAAGGTCTCGAATTTTCCACGAGGGTATAAAAACTGCTGATTTTCTTGTCTCGGTGCCACTTCAGTAACATCTAATTCAGTGTGTGGATATGTAGCAGGGGGCGGGAAGCGCCTCTTTCTTCTAGCAGCAGTTCTTCTACAAGGTAATGGCCTTTTAACATCTTTATTTTTTGCTAGCTCAGCAGTTTAACTCTCGGGGAGGGTTCGAATCCTTTAATATGTAACCCATCTTGTTTAAATGTAAATTCACTGCAAAGCGGGGATGGAGCGTGCTTTACCCTCTCGAACTCCCTTTCATTTTGAAACTGAGGTGTCTACGTTTTCATAACCGTTTCTTCTCTTTCTTAATGTATTAAAGTTTTCTCATACGGGTCACCTCCCTAGCTTGGGATTAGCCCCTGTGTACCGGCCTACAGCCACTTAGGTTTTAAAGGTGTGTTTTGGAGTGTAAGTTCACGCCTCCAGTTCCTTCTGTACTTTGGACCAGTAACTCATCCTGATGTTTTGTTTTTTTCATGCAAAGGCCCTGTAGGTTGGGTATTAGATACCCCTGTTTCTCTGTATGTGTGCCTTGAGGGCAGTTAGGAGTAAGGGTTGTTGTGGCCTTTGATAAGGCTGGTAAAAAACGAGAGCAGGTCAGCTCTTTCTGGTATTTTGGAAAGTGCCTCTAGGATGCCTGACATTGTTAAGCGGGAGCAAGAGCTCCAGGTACTGAAGGGGTTTCCTGCTCTTTGTTGAATTGTGGGTGTGAGCTGGGAGCTCAGACTTTGGGGCTTGTAGCCCAGAATTGTAAAGTTGCTGTGTGCCTGATTTAACTGTTGTTATTTGTTGTACGCTCAAAATTCTATGTTACCGTTGTTAAGTTTTGAAAATATAACCTTTGTTGAAATTTTTATTCATCTTTCGAATTTGTAGTTAAGACCTATTCCAGCCCGCACCTTCTTTCACCTCTAACTACCACGGATATCTCCGTAATAATAATAATAATAATAATAATAATAATAATAATAATAATAATAATAATAATAATTGTTACGGGATTACCCGTGGAACGCAGAGGTGAAAGAAGGTGCCGGGGTGAATGGGTCTAACTACAATGTCAAGAATTGAGTTTAAAACTTAAACTGAAGGTTATATTTTCAAAATCTTCAAACTTAACTATTTTTACAGGTACAAGTAGCAAACATTAAACAAGTCTAGGAAGGACAAGATTAATGGTATTAACAGATTGTGGGCTTCAAGCCCTCACTTTACTTTTTCTGAGCTCCTAGCTCGAATTTACAAAAGAGCACAAATTTATACAAGGGCAGAAATCCCCTAATTCAAAGAGCACTTTCTCCCAAAATTACAATATCAAACCTCCCAGAGGCACCTTTTACAACACTTGAAAACGAGCTAACGTGCTCTCAGTTTCTCAAGCCTACTCAAGACAACACCAAAAAACCTTACACTCTTTGGCCTTTCATGACCCAACTTACAAATTGAAACAGGGGTATCTCGTACCCAACTTATAGGGCCTTTGCGGAAAGAACAGGTTAAGTAAATGGCCCGAAACACAAACTGAATGGAGGCGTACAGTGCTCCAAGATAGTGAAAACTTATAAACCTAAAGGGCACTAGGCCGGTGAAACAGGGGCTATTCCCAAACTACTGAGGTAGCACGCATGGGAATAACTTTAATACATTGCAGATACGAAAGGTTACGAAACGTGGCACCTCAATCCAAGATGAAGGGGAGCTCGAGAGGGTACTTCACTCTCTATCCCCGATTTACAGTTAGAGATTTATGAAATTATTACATTAGCCAGCAGAAAGTTACATTTTTAGAAAAGGAAGGTTACATAGTTAATGACTCTGACCTTTCCCTCGGGTTAAACTGCGGAGTAAGGAAGAAAGAAAGATGTTATGTGGCCATTACCTGTTGGATGTACTGCTGCCTGAAGAAAGAGGCTGCCCGCCTCCTGTTTTGACACACACACTTAGTAAGATGACGATCAATTGGCCCAGAAACGTGAAAATCCGCAGTTTATAAACCCTCGGGGAGAGTTCGAGACCATTCAAGATTAAACTAGCCACACCCTCTCACATCTATTGGGTAGTTTCAAAGTTACACTGAGAATCGAAGGAGAAGGCTGTGATAGGTTGAAAATTAATTTAAAAAATTTGGAATTGGCTAGATTCAAAACTGGCGGAAATTAAAAAGAAAATATTGCCAACCCCAAAATAAATGAACATCAATCAGTAAAAAAACCCTGATGAACACAAAACTTCTTTGAATAATAAGTTCTTATACCTCGCACCAGGGTGCATGATCATAGTTTTTGGTAGTGCCATCTATGGAAGAATGTCCAAACTTCTTGATGGATAGCAAACAAAAATAGTAAAAATACAGTCAGTTCAGGAAACTTAACAATAACAAAAAATAACAAAATTATATCATTTTAGTGGTGACATCTTCTGAGTAAATTTTTAAGTTTGTGTAGTTTTAGTTTCTCTGTTTCACCAATAGAGGAGTTCTTTTAGGCGCTAATTTTGAATGCGCGGCGTAGAGGTGTACCTCCCGGTACAATAATAATAATAATAATAATAATAATAATAATAATAATAATAATAATAATAATAATAATAATAATAATAATAATAATAATAATAATAATAATAATAATAATAATAATAATAATTTGTTAATAATGTTAATTAATATATTATTATTTTATTATTATTAAAGTGCACGCATGCAATATCAATGCGATTTGCGCGTGGAAAGAAATAGAATTGGCCGAGTCAGCAAACATAATGCGACTGAACGTGTTAGGTATTAACGATAATCAGGCAAGGGGAGATAAGGAGTAAGAGGTAAGAGATAAAGTGTTTAAAGTGTTCTTGACATGTGTGGAAAGGGATAGACGGTAGTATTTTTAAATCTGAAAAATGATAGGAGGTAATATAATTCCTGATAAGTACTAGACGAACGAATGATGAGAGTAGTTGGTGTTTGCAGGAACTGGGATTCTATCAGTGTGTTCACTGTATGAAGGATTAGACGAGGATGAAACAGATGCGCTTTATAAGGCAATGAATGATTTAATTGGCCAGAGATTATCTTTTTCATTTGCTAAGAATTTTTATGAAAAATGAAGTTCCAATGCTCAAAAAATATTGTAAAATACAAATTGAAATTTGAAATAGAAATGGTATTAAACACAGAATGATGGTTCCGCGTACTCAGAAAGACACCTTCAAGTTCTTCGATCACATAGAATAAAAATATCCTTGGATGGTGATGCATAAGTACATACGAATTATAACCTAAGTAGTAGAGGTTATTATTAAGTTGAAGACAACTGAAAAACTATTCTTTAATAGCAATGATCACAGAAGAAATGGAAAAGTCCGATTTTTCGAAGAATGAAGGCATCGGATAAAGAAACCGGAGGATCACGAAGAGCGCGACTCTAGGTCTCGCCAACCTAATAATGTCGATATGAAATGTGAGGCTATAGTTACGGTGAACTGTAAACATTGTACCGGGCTGAGTGGCTCAGACGGTTAAGGCGCTGGTCTTCTGACCCCAACTTGGCAGGTTCGATCCTGGCTCAGTCCGGTGGTATTTGAAGGTGCTCAAATGCGCCAGCCTCGTGTCACTAGATTTACTCGCACGTAAAAGAACTCATACGGGACAAAATTCCGGCACCTCGGCGTATTCGAAAACCGTCAAAAATTAGTTAGTGGGACGTAAAACAATAAAATTATTATCATTTTAAACATACAGTAGTAGTATATAGTCAATGAGTACATACATACATACATACATTATCATTATTGACTGTTATGCCTTTCAGCGTTCAGTCTGCAAGTCTCTGAGAATTTACTAAACGTCGCCACAATCCTCGATTTGCAAATAGTATTTTGGCCTCATTTAGTTCTATACCTCTTATCTTTAAATCGTTAGAAACCGAGTCTAACCATCGTCGTCTTGGTCTCCCTCTACTTCTCTTACCCTCCATAACAGAGTCCATTATTCTCCTAGGTAACCTATCCTCCTCCATCCGCCTCACATGACCCCACCACCGAAGCCGATTTATGCGTACAGCTTCAACCATTGAGTTCATTTCCAAATTAGCCTTTATCTCCTCATTCCGAGTACCCTCCTGCCATTGTTCCCACCTGTTTGTACCAACAACCATTCTTGCTACTTTCATGCCTGTTACTTCTAACTTATGAATAACATATCCTGAGTCCACCAAGCTTTCGCTCCCGTAAAGCAAAGTTGGTCTGAAAACAGACCGATGTAAAGATAGTTTCGTCTGGGAGCTGACTTCCTTCTTACAGAATACTGCTGATAGCAACTGCGAGCTCACTGCATTAGCTTTACGACACCTTGATTCAATCTCACTATATTACCATCCTGGGAGAACACACAACCTAAATACTTGAAATTATCGACCTGTTCTAGCTTTGTATCACCAATCTGACATTCAGTTCTGTTGAATTTCTTACCTACTGACATCAATTTAGTCTTCGAGAGGCTAATTTTCACACCATACTCATTGCACCTATTTTCAAGTTCCAAGATATTAGACTGCAGGCTTTCGGCACAGTCTGCCATTAAGACCAAGTCGTCAGCATAGGCCAAACTGCTTACTACATTTCCACCTAACTGAATCCCTCCCTGCCATTTTATACCTTTCAGCGGATGATCCATGTAAACTACGAACAGCAAAGTTGAAATATTACAGCCTTGTCTAACGCCTGTAAGTACCCTGAACCAAGAACTCATTCTACCATCAATTCTCACTGAAGCCCAATTGTCAACATAAATGCCTTTGATTGATTTTAATAATCTACCTTTAATTCCATAGTCCCCCAGTATAGCGAACATCTTTTCCCTCGGTACCCTGTCATATGCTTTCTCTAAATCTACGAAACTTAAACACAACTGCCTATTCCTCTCGTAGCATTTTTCAATTACCTGGCGCATACTGAAAATCTAATCCTGACAGCCTCTCTGTGGTCTGAAACCACACTGGTTTTCATCCAACTTCCTCTCTACGACTGATCGCACCCTCCCTTCCAAGATGCCAGTGAATACTTTGCCTGGTATACTAATCAATGAGATACCTCGATAGTTGTTCCCTTGCTTATAGATAGGTGCAATTACTGCTTTTGTCCAATCTGAAGGTACCTTACCAACACTCCACGCTAATTTTACTACTCTATGAAGCCATTTCATCCCTGCCTTCCCACTATACTTCACCATTTCAGGTCTAATTTCATCTATTCCTGCTGCCTTATGACAATGGAGTTCATTTACTATCCTTTCCACTTCCTCAAGCATAATTTCACCAACATCATTTTCCTCCTCCCCATGAGCTTGGCTGTTTGCAGCACCACCAGGATGATTTCCTTTTATATTGAGATGTTCAAAATATTCCCTCCACCTCTCCAGTGATTCCCTGGGATCTATTATTAGTTCACCTGAATTACTCAAAACACTGTTCATTTCCTTTTTCCCTCCCTTCCTAAGATTCTTTATTACTGTCCAGAAAGGTTTCCCTGCTGCTTGACCTAGCCTTTTCCAGGTTATTACCAAAATCTTTCCATGACTTCTTTTTGGATTCAACAACTATTTGTTTCGCTCTGTTTCTTTGATCTACGTATAAATCCCTGTCTGCCTCGGCCCTTGTTTGGAGCCATTTCTGATAAGCCTTCTTATTACGTTTACAAGCTGCTCTCACTTCATCATTCCACCAAGATGTTCGCCTTTTCCCATCTTTACACACAGTTGTTCCTAGGCATTCCCAGGCTGTTTCTACTACAGCATATTCCCACAACGAACGCACAGTGCAACGAGGAAGTTCTCTGCTTTATAAGTTCGTGATTGACGGATCAAATCTCGCTTGCGCTTTCGTTCTGGGAATATGTCGCGTGCTGGTTTTGTGAAACACTTTCCAAATATTCAAATTCCATTTTATCGTAGTTGAGTGGGAGTTGCATCTTGCATTTTGAACCAGCGAAGAGACGTTGGTAAGTTCTCCTTGTTTAGTGGGATAGAGCGAATGATCATATCCAGACGGTTTTTCCCCCGAAGAATTAACCTGGTACTCGTTTTGGTGTAGGCTGAGTGGTCGCCGCGGTCCCGCCAGAAGTGAAAGACTCATTTATTAGTTTTTGACTTCATGATGAGGAATGGAACCCGTGTTAGTGGTCTGACGGTTAAAGGTGAAGTACAACTAGGTAACCGTTCGTTTACACCACCACTCAGAGGAAAACCAGCATATTGTTTGGACGTGTTTGGTCTTACTTGTAAAATATTTCTCACTGAGTGAGCTGGTCGTGCGGTTAGGGGCGCATAGCTGTGAGCTTACATTCGGGAGCTAGTGGGTTCGAACCCCACTGTCGGAAGCCCTGAAAATAGTTTTCCGTGGTTTCCAATTTTCACGCCGGGCAAATGCTGGGGCTGTACGTTAATAAGGCCACGGCTGCTTCCTTCCAGCTCCTAACACTTTCCTATCTCAATCATCGCCATAAGACCTATCTGTGTCGATGCGACGTAAAGCCAATTGTAAATAATAATAATAATAATTTCAAGGCCTTCGTTACTGAATGTGTTTGCAATGTGCTGGGTGTTAATGGATTAACCATTTATCTCACGTTTCAATGATTAAACTGAATTTCAAAATCAGAGGTATTTTCAAGGATCGTTAAATATGTATTAATACTTTTGAAATATCCCTTCCGTTTAATCAACTTTTCTTTAGAATCCGTCGTGAAATCATATATGCCATCGAAAGTATTCCTCATATTCGTTTCTATATTATGGAAAATGGAAATAGCAACACAACGAAAGAATGGGCTATTCGTATTGATACTAAATCTTGCCAGAGGTACGAAAATGATATCAGTTTCAGGGTAATCGCATTGCTTATACGCCTTTCCCCACCTAATTGGTCACGGACGAACCACTTCCTATATGCGAAACCCATATAGTATAATCTGTGAAGACCTGCGATCCCGTGTTCCACTGGTTCCCGAACATCGACGTGTGCGGTTGTCCTGGTGTCAATAACAGTCACGCTGGATCGACGATTGGCATACTGTCATCCTCAGTGGTAAATGGCATTTTTTGGGGTCTAGGTCTCAGTATTATTGCAATCGTGTCAGTCGCAGTATCGGGGAGAGGTCTTATTATGGAGAGGCGTTAGGCATTACAGTCTGGTGAGCTATTGGCTTTCACGTGAGGTAAAAATGTGTGCCACGTGTGATTGTTAAATACAAAATAACTCCACGACAGTACGTGGACAGAATTGTGAACCCAGTGGTTGTCCCTCTGATGGCGACGTGGCAAATCCAAGACATCAAGCTTTTACGATGCTCCACCAGATCCCTGGACCTAACCGTACTGAACAAGTGTGGGTGCTAATGGGTAGACCCCTGCACACCTCCACCCAGCCACTTCGGACTGTGGATGAACTGACCACGCGGTACAACAAGCATGAACGCAATTCTTTAGGATGTGATCCAGGACCTTATTGACTCCATACTGCACAGGATTCAACAATGTATTGCATTTAGGAGTGGGCACACTCTGTACTGATCTGTGTTCATGTGTACGAACATGTTATCACCTTATCACTTTGCGCGTATAACGTATACACTTGGTGCATTCTTCAAAGTGCTGATATTTCTATTTTTCTTTATTGCATCTTAAATGTACTTTGTACAAATATATATATATTTACACATTGCTTTACGTCGCGCTGACACAGATAGGTCTTATGGCAAAGAAGGGATAGATTAAGACTAGAAATGAGAAGGAAGTAACCGTGACCTTAATTAAGGTAAAGCCCCGGCATTTTGCTGGTGTGAAAATGGGAAACCACTGTAAGCCATCTTCAGGGCTGCCGACAGTGGGCTTCGAACCCACTATCTCCCGAATACTGGATACTGACCGCACTTAAGTGACTTCCGCTATCGCACTCGGTGACAAACATTTCCTAGTGTCACAGTTATTAAACGAAATCTTATTTCCGATTATGTGAAAGTGATAATTTACACGTCTTGTGTCAGTATCAAGGAAGTACCTATACATCAAGAGCAGTAGACTGCGCGAAATATCGACTTCTCCCAAGTTAGCAGTTAATGTACGTGGGAGCACAATAAGACGGTGGATGGAACAACTTCCGAGTAAAGCTGGATAACAGATCAAAAGATAAACTCCCCTACGGCGTTAAGCTTCAAGAAGGTTGACTCATCCCATTTAAGTGGAGAGCTCACTCGTTGACGAGGCGGGAGAGACAACTATAGTGCACTTCAACCTCTTTCTAGTGAACCAAGAGTCCACTACCATAAACGGGGCAGATTGGTACATAAGATTTGAACAGTCGTGTTAAAGACTAAAAGTAGACTTTTATTTGCATCGTTCTATTCCTTCATCAGGGCAGGGCACTTGGTTATCGCATAATCGAATTGCTTCTAATCTGTGATGTTAGTCAATGAGGAATTTTACTGTAGAATACACTTTTTTCGCTTCACTGTTTTAAAAACAGTTTCTTTAGTTTTCTTTCTTTGAAAATACAGTCGAACCTCGATATCTCGCACCTCCATTACTCGAAATTCGATCACACGAATTTTTCCATTTCTCGAAGCAAACGTTTCCTTTATAGGAGCTAAAAAATTCTGTAACTCCAATTTTGTACAACATTAAGTGTGCAATACAGCATTTAAGGTTTGTGTGGTATTGTTTCTTAACGCACTACGGTATATCTTCCAACCAGACTTCGGTATGTTTACATAGCGGATTATCTGTCAACCCCTGGTGCATTGATCATAGACAGATGGAGCTGTTTGAAACCTCTCCTGGATCATCACCAGACCAGGCGTTATAGAAGGAAATGAAAAGGCAGATAAACGGCCAGGAAAGGAAAAAAAAAAAAACATTGTTCAGGCCCAGAAACTGTATGCGGGATTTTCTCTGGACAGGCCCGACACTACGTAGGAAAATGGGTACAATAGAAACAAATATAAAACTGGGAAAATACTCCAGGTTGCAGGAACTGATAAAAAGGACCAAACAAGAAGCATACTAAAGAAATGTTGAAACTCAGCAGAGAAAATATAAGATGGGTAGTAGGAATGTTGACAGGACACTTCCATCTGAAAAAAAAAACCCACCTACATAGAATTGAAGTTTTAAGAGACAACATAATATGTAGGAAATGTAATGAAGCAGAGGAATCAGCTGAACACATACTTGAGGCGCTGGGTAGAATGAGACTCTCCACTCTAGGACCACCAGGTGAAGAGAGAGAAAAAAATCCAAGAAGACCCGATAAGAACAACCTGCAGCTTTGTGAAGGGAGCAGGTATATCTAGGTGAGAATGAAGGAAAAATATGGTAGCAAAAGATCTTGGGGATCGACGCTAATTAGGAACTAATATTTAGGGGCCCCATGAAGAGAAGAAGAAGAAGAAGAAGAAGAAAACCAGGCGTTAAGTGCACCGACTATTCTTCGTTCCTACATACAGTATCAATCGAATGTAATTTTTTTTTACAGCAATAACTGTTGTTGAAACCTATGTGGAAGAAAAGAAGCTTGAGGGTGAAAAACGAAAGAAACCAACGGACTTTTCCCAACTTGCTAACAGGGGTATGTTTCAAGTTCCTTTATTATATGCATTCTGTAATCTGACTTGCTCTAGTAAGTGTGTAATTAAAGTGACAACTTACTTCGAGCTAGTTTTTATGTGGTTAATTAACATTTATGGCAGTATCAAGCTGTAGTTCCACGTGATGTCTATTACGTGTAATCCTTAAAGGCTGGAATTTTCTATATTACGACATTTCGATAACTCGAAATAAAATTCAACTCCCATGTTGATTCGAGATATCGAGGTTCGACTGTAGTATTATCGGCACACTTTATCTGGATGCATTTACACCCTAGTGCTGAATCGGTCGATCTCGGCAATCTTCAAGATTCGTACTGGCAACCTTTGAAACAATAATAATAATAATAATAATGTTATTTGCTTTACGTCCCACTAACTACTTTTTAAGGTCTTCGGAGACGCCTAGGTGCCGGAATTTAGTCCCGCAGGAGTTCTTTTACGTGCCAGTAAATCTACCGACACGGGCCTGTCGTATTTGAGCACCTTCAAATACCATCGGACTGAGCCAAGATCGAACCTGCCAAGTTGGCGTTAGAAGGCCAGCGCCTTAACCGTCTGAGCCACTCAGCCCGGCCCCTTTGAAACACAAACTATGAATCGCTTACACTTTACGTACTAGTACTGTTGTTGTTTACACAGCAAAGCCAAACTATAGAGTTCATGCTAGGAACGAGATTCGCTTCGAGAAATGTTATATAATGTTATATAATGTGTATGTGACACAATTGTTGCCTTAAGATAATAACGGTTTAGAAACTTCATATCGATAGATCATATTCTCGATTCAATTCAGATTTCATTTTCATTCAGTTGGTATCACTACCGGAACCGGGACAGCTCCCTCCTTACTCCTCACCCCCGTAGACAAATGCATCCATATAAAGTGTGCCGATAATACATGCCTTAGTTTTAATTCCTGAACTACTCCAAAAATTCTCTCCTCTTCTTTCATCATCAATGTACCATGCATACATCTTGATTATAGAGTGTTATGCCTTTCAGCGTTCAGTCTGCAAGCTTCTGTGAATTTAATAATCGCCGCCACAATCCTCTGATTGTAACTAGCACTATCGCCTCGTTTAGTTCCATACCTCAAATTTAAATCGTTAGAAAGCGAGTTAACCATCGTCGACTCTTACACATCATTACCGAGTCCATTCTTCTTCTAGATAACCTTCCCTCCTCCAATCGCCTCACATGATCTCACACCGAAGCCGGTTTTTCCGTTCAGCTTCACCAATCGAGTTCGTGCCTAACGTATCCTTTTTCCTCCTCATCCCGATTAACTTCCTGCCATTCTTCCCACCTGTTTGTACCATCGATCATTCTCACTATTTTTATGTCTCTTACTTCTAATTTACGAATAAGATAACCTGAGTTCACCCAGATTTCACTGCCGTACAGCAAAGTTGGTCTGAAAACAGAGCGGTGTAAGATACTTTCGTCCCGGAGCTAACTTCTTTCTTACAGAATACACTTGATCGCAACTGTGAGTTCACTGCATTAACTACTACTGTGTGGACGGCAGGCCCTGTGCAAGAAGCTGAAAGCCTTCAAAATGTCTGTCTGTGGGCGGATGTTACGTGACATTATTCATCACAGTGACCAACCCACTAACGCTTGTTTCCGATCACCCTGTATAGAATTATACACAGTCTAGTTTATCCAACATACAATTATGCCAGTTAGTGGTCGTGACAGTTTTCATTATAAGAAGTATTGAATTGAATCCTACACATTAAACTATTATATACTGCAAACGACATAATGGGCCCTGCACCAGTACCCAGCTTCTCAATCACATGTTTAAAGAAAATGCCAAGACAGTTCTTTATTGCAAATCCAGGCGTGCTTTCCTCCGTCTAGTTTCAAAATAACTAGACCTACAAATACATTATTACAGACACCGCAACAACATGTTTACCAGCCGTCGTAAACATTCAGTGCGTCTACAGCTAACACCCACGAAGACCACATTCCCATTTACCGTCTACTTGTGAATATTTTCACAATACAGTTCAGATTCTAAGGTGAACTGATCGGATTTTGAGAATATCATTGATCATGGAGAGTAGAAGATAGAGGAAAATTTTGAGCCAAATGTGTTTAAGTAATAATAGTAATGGTTTTATGTAACTTTAACTATTTTTTCACGGTTTTAGGATATGCCAAGGTGCCGAAATGTAGTCCCACAGGAGTTATTTTATGTACCGGTAAATCTACTGACACAAGGCTGTCACTTTCAAATAATTAGAGCACATTTGAACTGGATCGAACCCGCCATTTTGAGCTAATAAAGCCAGCGCTGAGCCGTCTGAGCCATTCAGTCCGTCAGAACATGGTTCACTTACTATGACTGAGTGCTCATCTCATTGTTATCTTCCTTTTAAAATTGAACGTTACAGTTTTCAATGAAAGTGCACCGACATTGAGAGGCTGCAACATTCAGTGACACTAATTTGAATTGTAGCTCAGCCTGAGCCCAAATGATTGACAATGAACTATGCGAGCTCAGCCAAGAATTGAGCATACGCGAAACACCTTCATTAAAATAAATAAACTCCTCAGCAATCTTCCTCCTCTTCTTCTTCTTCTTCTTCTTCTTCTTCTTGCGTTACGGCCTCTGTAGGACCACGGACAGCTCCTTCATGGATTGCATTTTCTTCTTCTCCTCCCAGAACCTCTTCATCCTTTCTCTTCTTCTCTCTCGCTCTTCTTCCGAGATATTCAGTATCCTCTTCTCTTGTCTACTCCACTGGTGACTCTCAATCCTTTTCCTGTATCCATCCCTATCATTGATCTCTGGCATATTAGTCGGTATGTACTTGCTTTTCCAATTTTCCTTTTCTTCCACCTTGATCCCCAATTCAGACCAATCTTTCCGGAGTTCAACTACCCACTTGGTTCCTGTCTTTCCTCGTGTCCTCGCTGTTGTTTCCCATACTCTTTTCGTCATTCTATCCATATTCATCCTGATTACATGTCCCGCAAACCGTGCTCTTTTCAGTCTGATTTCTTCTGAGATTGTCCTCATGTTCGGGTATAGTTCTTCCCTGGGTCTCCTCATCCATCTCTCACCTCCTCTCTTAGGGCCTAGTATTTTCCTCAATATTTTTCTCTCTTCTTTCTCTAGTTGTTCCGCACCATTTCTTCCTAGTGCTATTGTCTCAGCAGCATATAATACAGCATTTCTCACCGTTGCCTTGTAATCTCAATATCAATATAGATTTGAGGCCACGTGTGGTTAAGAACGTGTGGAACTGAAGGGTGGACTCTAGGCCCTGTGCAAGAAGCTGGAAGCCTTCAGAATGTGGGTCTGTCGGCGGATGTTACGTGGACTGAAACGGTAAGGAATACTGAGGTGATGGAAAGACTAAACAAGAAGACTGAAATACTCTTTTCTATCAAGACGTAAAACTTTTGAATATTTCAGGCACATGATGCGAAATGAAACGTACAGGATCCTACAGCTGGTGATGCACGGGAAGATCTTTGGACAACGGAGACCTGGCCAAAGAAGAATCTCCTGGCTGAAGAAGCTGAGGGACTGGTTCGAGACGAGTTGATTAGACTAGAATTGGACTAGAATAATGATCGCCAACCTTCGATATAAAATGGCATGGCAAGAATAATAATACATACTATCACTGACCCATATGAATATCCTCTTAAGGGCTTGTAATTTCTGGGCGGGAATTAGTGCTTACGGGGTCATAGTAGAGTTTAGGTTTGCTTCTACGTTTTCGTATGCCGGTCTCCTTCCATTAATATTTCCTGTCCGATCTTCCTTAGTATATTCTTGTTCTCTTCTGACCCGATGATGTTACGTTTGTGAAATCTGACGAGTTCTTGAAACTTCCCATTTTTCATTTTCCTTCTTTTCCATCAAACGATTCATCCAGGTGAGTGACTAAGACGGTTAAGGTGCTGGCGTTCTGACCCCAACTTGCAATTTGCTTTACGTCGCACCGACACAGATAGGTCTTATGGCGACGATGGGATAAGAAAGCCCTAGGAGTGGGAAGGAAGCGGCCGAGCCTGGTGTGAAAATAGGAAAACCATCTTCAGGACTGCTGACAGTGGAATTCGAACCCACTATTTCCCGGATGCAAGCTCAAAGCTGCGCGCCCGTTAACCGCACGGCCAACACGCCTGGTGACCCCAACTTGGCAGGTTCGATCCTGGCTGAGTCCGGTGGCATTTGAAGCTGCTTATATATCCTGTCGGTAGATTCACTGGCACGTAAAAGAACTCCTGCGGGACTACAATCCGGCACCTCGGCGTCTCCGAAGACAGTAAAAGTAGTTAATGGGACGTAAAGCAAATAACATTTATTATTATTATCAAACGATTCACCATTCAGTCACCAGACCCAACAACGGTACAGGACATCAGGTGGTGCTGGTGGTACAACTGGGCAACTATCACACTAAACAGAAGAAAAACTGGAAGCGGTTCGATACTTTGAAGAATGAAGGTAGCGGCAGAAGACAGGGAAGGGCCACAGTGGGCGTGAAAATTAAAGGCTCCAGTGGTGGTAATAATTACTACCTCAAGAGAAAGTGCAAATGTACAACGAAGATTTCGCAAACCTAACACCATCGGGGTTGGAAGGCAACAAGAGTTGATCAAGGGTAGCTGTGAGAAGCTGGAATGTTGAGGACAACACAATTACCCAGCCCCCAAGCGCAGGGAACTAACCTTTCAAGATTAAAATCCCGTGACGCGGTTGGACATCGTGCCGGGCGAGAGAAGGACGAGTCACCCTGGGAGTGGGACTTCAGAATGATGATACGAGATAATTTAAAAAGAAAACAGAGTTGTCGGATAGGCTTAAAAGCTTCCGGAATAAAATATTAATCACTCCTGGTAGAACGTGAAAAGGTATTGTGACCTTATCGGTCATGTACATATTTATTTATTAATTATTTGGCAGTGAAAAACCTTTGTAAAGCTCCCTCGTACTTGTTACAAAAAGTTGCATTAGATTGCACATGCTTACACAACCTTTGTAGCCTGCTAAACACCACTCCGTCTTAACTAAAAGAACACAAAGATAGAGAGAGAGAGAAGAAAATGTCAAGCCAGAAAAATCGATAATGATACCTTCACCCGTTGAAAAAATGGCCGAACACGATGTTGCCAGCTCGCGATTTGCATTTGTATGATGAGATTTCGAGACATGCATAATATTTAATATGGGAAACCTCGGGATGTTATATGATTTCATTATAGACATCTGCCAAAATTCCAATTCTTTATAATATATTAACGTGTGGAAGAATACGCAGCCGTTGCATTATATAACACGCTAAGCGTCCCTTGTACGCAGCACCCTCATGGAGGACATTGTAGGGGCATTATTTTGATAATTAATTTTAAATAAATGGCCGAACAATTCAGGTTCCGCACATAACCAGACTACTTAAGAATCTGAGTCACACGTTTGAGTGTATTACCGATGCCATACGACACGTGGAACTATTAATTAAAAAAAAGTAGTGGGGATTATCCACTGTCTCTTGCATGAGAGGGGGAAAGTTTATAAAAGGAATAGCGATGATGACAACAGTATCCACTTCACGCGAAGGATCCAAAGCAGAACCACGGTTTGATGGTGTTCTGATCTACTTAGTGTTTCAGACTGTAAATGTACAGTTTATATCTTCGAGAATATTGTAATTGTCTACAAACAATACTATTTAAAAAAGGTTGAAGTTATGTGATCACAAGAACGGTATAATTGTAACTTTTTAAGTGATGCAACAAGTATTAATTTCATTATAGTGTAATAATTGTATTTTTTGTGTTAAAGTGACGCAACAAGTCTTAATCTCATAAAAACTGTTATAAGTGTAGAAGATAACCATTGGATTATGAACGTGCTCAGCGGGAGTAGCAACGGACATGAACCCGTGACCAACGTCAACACCATGCAAGCTTAAAAAATGAAAATGAGGGTCTTACCCGGGACCCGAACCTTGGATTGTTACGACATGATGATAAGTACTAAAAAGAAATAATTTTTAATAAATGCGCGGTTATTCATTATGCAGATCACGTTAATTAGGTAAGACATGTAAATTGCATGTATTTTTTAATCAGAGAGAGAACTTGTGAGTGGTCTTCATATTCATTTATGTTCATTTCATGGAATTAATAGTCTACTCCATGGGTTTAAATATATATATAATTAACGTAATGCATGTATTTGACGTGATGATAAAATATTAGTTAGTCTGAGAGTGCTTAGATTAGGTAAATGTAATAGAAAGTAGATTTGTTTTGGCACTGAGCCAAGGCGTAATTTTGTATAATTTATTTACGTGATATCCAAGCTTATTATGATAATGCATGGTGATTATGCTTGTAAAAATGGATTATCGACTGTTAACATCAGGATAGCAAGGCACTCTTATTTTCACGTAATTTGCATGATAATATATTTGTAGATGGCTGTATTAATTATATGCGTAACTTGTGACATGCCTAGACATCGAACAGACGCCCTCCTATTGAGATTAGCGTTTTCCTTTAATGTCGAATATTTTCCCTTTCTATATATGAGAATAACATTATGGATATGTTTAAAATCCATATCTGATTTTATTGATTTGATTTTAAAATGTAGGAAAAACCTTGGCGGTATTCTGTAATCGGATGGAATCGAAGCCGGTCATTCTAAGTTGAAGGATGTGAATATGAGACAATGAACAGTGGATTGATATTGTATTATAGAATTGTGGCAGGACAGTGAATTTATAAGCCAGTGGAACTTTGGAAATATGATATGAGAATATATAATGAAATAAGATTATTTAACAAATATGTGTTCCAAGGGAAACGATTTGCTTTCACCTTGTGATGTTGAAAGGATATTTCTGCCACACCGGGCCATTATTTGCTAGGGCTTTGACGTCCAGAGATTTACGAGCTGAGCGAAGACGGAAGGGTAGCGAGAGGGCTTGCCCCTTGTAGAGGATTACTGTATGCTGTATTGTTCGAGCTATTCCACTTAGAATGAAGGCAGTGGGACACTGATTATTGTTTGAAGGATTCTTTTACTTTTTCATGTATGATCTTATAATAATATTTAACTAACTGGAACGCCAGTATTATTATTTATTTGTTGACCCTATGATTAATTAAGAAAGGCAGTTTTTTTGTCCCGTTTGTCGATGCCATCTTGGATATCATCGGTTCGAGTTCTGAGGCAACCATGGATTTTTGTTGTCACATATTTTTTATATACAGCCAATTGCATGTGTATCTTGTTTATTGTTTCTTTTCATATTATGTGTACATATTTTCTTTTTTATACTTTCTTTTAGTCGTGTTTCACTTTTTATGTGGATGACAAATCGAGTTTTATTTTCGTAATTTTTGTCATTGGATTTATTGGGATGTGGGTTCGATTTCTGGACCCGACATCAGTCATTTTATTTTGATTACGATTATATCGACTAGCATTCATTTATTCTTTGTTTATTTTTGTAATATAATTAATTTAGCTAGGTGACCACTTCAAGTTATCTTCAATTTTTTTTGTTGTATAAATAATTGCTTCTTCTGATAGTGAAGAAAGTTCTTAATGATAACCGTCGCATTTATAAGGATATTTCTGATTTTTTTTAAAAAAAAGGTATGTTATACAAATTATAATGTAATATTTATCATCATGTCGGGAAGAAGAAAGAGGTAAAGGAGAAATAAAATTTTTGACACTTTACATTTTGTATTTAGTCCATTGGACACTGAATATTCAACATTGATATACTATAAATATTCAGGATCAACCTTTAATTAATTTGATTTATCAAGGCTCAATAAATAGGTATTTAAACTTTTGTCTGCCTGTCATTTTGCCGAATAACATTGTATCCCAGGTTTCCTTCCGTTCGTTTATGCCTTTAAGTTAGTTATGTGTTATTTTCTTTGATCTTTCGCCGCGAACGCACCATGGCCCTGGGAGGTGGGTGGTTTGATTCTATGGAACGGAAGGGTGCAGTAGACCCTTGCACGGTCGGAAGAGCTTTTGCTCACCCATCATTTCTGAAAAAAATTTCTTTTTCGTTCCTTACTGATGAGGTGGCATTTGAGTCTAGACTAAAAAGGTCCCTTTCCATCAGGCGTCTTGGCGTATGGTGCTATATGGCGGTATCCCGACTTTTTAGGGATCATCATGCAGTTATTTGGTTCTCTGCGGTAAATGGCGTGGGGTGGTAAGGTTGCATTTGGCGCCCATCGTGGGGCATTTGCGGCATTTTTAGGCATTTACAATGTTAGATATTTTCGGCATTTTCGGAATTTTTGAATTTTTCGGCATTTTCAGAATTTTTCGATGTTTTCGATAGAGATAATTTCAAATGATAACTTTTGCGAAAATGGGCGTCAGGCATGGTAATGCCATATTTAGGAATATAGGACTGACCAATTATTATATGAAGGAACACGATGGTTGTTCAATTTATGGGATGCTGATAATTGGATCAGTATGAGAAGTGAATGACAGATTAAAATTAATGTGATATTTATGGTAAATTGAAAACATAGTCGTGGTTATAGTCTAAGTGACGACAACCAGGACAGTCATTCATAGTAATTGAGGTACCCAAAATCATGTAGGGATTTAATTAAATCCCGGGAAACAATAAAATGTTTTTCCCAAATCTGAGGAAAAATGAATATCGATACCCTTCAGGTAATCGTATGCATGGGTACTTGTCAGGAGGTACTGGTTGTAACAGGCCTCATTACTCATAGTGAATCATTTATTAAATTTGTGTTCGTGTTTCGCGGTAGCTAAAGGTGACCTCAGGCCTTTAGTGTTTGTTGTTAAGTGGCAGTAAGTTAGGATTCATGTGGAAAGTTTTGGGACGATTTTACCCAGTGTATTAGGTGTATCTGCCTCAATACTGGAAGGATGGCCTAATTTATTGGCATATACAACCTGTGTTGGTATTTAACTTGCGATATTTTTATTATACGAACTTATTCAAAATTAATAATAATAGTAGTGATAATAAATATAATAATGATAGGCTACATATTTAAAATATTGTGATGAAAGGTACCCTTGATAAATTATACTGTTGAATAATTTTGAGATAGCTGTATTCAGGCTATAAATTTAACTCAAATTACATTGTTGTGAACATTTTGTGATTTTGGATTGAGGTAACCCTGAATTGGTTTCATTTTCAATTTGATTTCTCCTAATCCGAGGTTCGAGTTAAGGGGGGCCCATTTTATTGAAATATTGTGTAAAATGGATATGGAAGCCATAAGGGCTCTCCTAGAGGACTTTAAAAAGGACATTTGTAAAAACCTTAAAGTGATTGATCAGAAAATCGATCAGAGTAATAAAAATATTAAGGACGTGATTCATAAGGGTTTAGATGAATGGAGTGAAAACATTAAAAATATAATTGATTAGAAATTCGATCAGTCGAGTGAGAACATTAAAAATAATTTTCAAAAGTTAGGTCAAGATATAAGACAGAGTAGTGAAAAGATGAACGGTTCTATAGAGGAAGGTAAAGAAGAAATATGTAAACAGTTGGATGAATCGAGTAAGAATTTAAAGGAAACGGTAATTGAGCCCGTCGAAGGTGTTGAGACTCAGACATTAAGTATGTCAGGTAAAACTGAAGTGCGTATCCAAAAGGAGGCAAAACAGTCTATCTCATCGAAGAATTCAGGCATAAGAAAGAAGAAAAAGAAGACGCACAGTACCACGAAAGGTTTGAATTGGAGACCACAGCTTATAAGAAAGAAGAATGGATCGTCAGGCCAACGGAAAGGACAGTATCATATCAAACGGTACTGTTACAAGTACGGACAGTGTACTAGTCCGAGAAGATGGTATTCGAGGAGAAGAAGTCGACACAAAAGAGGATCGAAGCCACAACCCGCGAAGTGGAAAGAAAAAGTAGATGGGCGAATTTTGAATCCCAGACGATACGTGGAGCAGCGGGAACGTAATCGACAGAACAGACGGAAGACAGCCGCGTTGCAGCAAGCAACTGAACATGGAGGTCCAGAGTTGCAAACTCAAAGGGGACATGAGCAGAGATCCTGAATGGAAGTCTTTAGTGATGACATACGATCCAGAAGCATCGACATCATTAGGACATTCTGGCAGGAAAAGAGAGAAGAAAGATTAAAGTGTCAAACTCTATCTTCAGAGTAGTAGGATAAGGGACATTAAAGTAAATACCTATATTTCAGATTGTGATCCCAGATTGAAGGAAACTGTACTTGATACAATAAAATAAATATTATATTATCCACCAGGAAGCATTAGAGCAAATTTGGACCAGCCAGACCAGAACTCCGAGGAGGAAGGAGAGGATCAAGATGAAGATGATGACAAAATTCCACAGGATGAAGAAGATGAGAATCTTGAGGAAGCTGAAGTCCAGATGACAACAGTTGAACACCAAGAAGAATATAGTATCCCATGGTGTCAAAATTGTGAAGAATTAGAACAACGTCGAGAAATTTTGGGTCAACTTGCTTTTATACTCGAACGGGATAACCAAAGTTTAGGGTTGAAAACCGAGAGCTCATGAGAACAATACACTGCCGAAGAGACCAGAATTAAATATGTGAATGAGAGTCCCTTCAATAAATTGAAATCAGTCAAGAAATTTGTAACCCTTTCCAAATTTCTTGAGTCCGACGGAAAGGCAGATGTGACCTTATCGGTCATGTACATATTTATTTATTTATTTATTGTTTGGTAGTGAAAAACCTTTGTAAAGCTCCCTCGTACTTGTTACAAAAAGTTGCATTAGATTGCAGATGCTTACACAACCTTTGTAGCCTGCTAAACACCACTCCGTCTTAACTAAAAGAACACAGAGAGAGAGAGAAGAAAATGTCAAGCCAGAAAAATCGATAATGATACCTTCACCCGTTGAAAAAATGGCCGAACACGATGTTGCCAGCTCGCGATTTGCATTTGTATGATGAGATTTCGAGACATGCATAATATTTAATATGGGTAACCTCGGGATGTTATGTGATTTCATTATATACATCTACCAAAATTCCAATTCTTTATAATATATTAACGTGTGGAAGAATACGCAATCGTTGCATTATATAACACGCTAAGCGTCCCTTGTACGCAGCACCCTCATGGAGGACATTGTAGGGGCATTATTTTGATAATTAATTTTAAATAAATGGCCGAACAATTCAGGTTCCGCACATAACCAGACTACTTAAGAATCTGAGTCACACGTTTGAGTGTATTACCGATGCCATACGACACGTGGAACTATTAATTAAAAAAAGTAGTGGGGATTATCCACTGTCTCTTGCATGAGAGGGGGAAAGTTTATAAAAGGAATAGCGATGATGACAACAGTATCCACTTCACGCGAAGGATCCAAAGCAGAACCACGGTTTGATGGTGTTCTGATCTACTTAGTGTTTCAGACTGTAAATGTACAGTTTATATCTTCGAGAATATTGTAATTGTCTACAAACAATAGTATTTAAAAAAGGTTGAAGTTATGTGATCGCAAGAACGGTATAATTGTAACTTTTTAAGTGATGCAACAAGTATTAATTTCATTATAGTGTAATAAATGTATTTTTTGTGTTAAAGTGACGCAACAAGTCTTAATCTCATAAAAACTGTTATAAGTGTAGAAGATAACCATTGGATTATGAACGTGCTCAGCGGGAGTAGCAACGGACATGAACCCGTGACCAACGTCAACACCATGGAAGCTTAAAAAATGAAAATGAGGGTCTTACTCGGGACCCGAACCTTGGATTGTTACGACATGATGATAAGTACAAAAAAGAAATAATTTTTAATAAATGCGCGGTTATTCATTATGCAGATCACGTTAATTAGGTTAGACATGTAAATTGCATGTATTTTTTAATCAGAGAGAGAACTTGTGAGTGGTCTTCATATTCATTTATGTTCATTTCATGGAATTAATAGTCTACTCCATGGGCTTAAATATATATATAATTAACGTAATGCATGTATTTGACGTGATGATAAAATATTAGTTAGTCTGAGAGTGCTTAGATTAGGTAAATGTAATAGAAAGTAGATTTGTTTTGGCACTGAGCCAAGGCGTAATTTTGTATAATTTATTTACGTGATATCCAAGCTTATTATGATAATGCATGGTGATTATGCTTGTAAAAATGGATTATCGACTGTTAACATCAGGATAGCAAGGCACTCTTATTTTCACGTAATTTGCATGATAATATATTTGTAGATGGCTGTATTAATTATATGCATAACTTGTGACATGCCTAGACATCGAACAGACGCCCTCCTATTGAGATTAGCGTTTTCCTTTAATGTCGAATATTTTCCCTTTCTATATATGAGAATAACATTATGGATATGTTTAAAATCCATATCTGATTTTATTGATTTGATTTTAAAATGTAGGAAAAACCTTGGCGGTATTCTGTAATCGGATGGAATCGAAGCCGGTCATTCTAAGTTGAAGGATGTGAATATGAGACAATGAACAGTGGATTGATATTGTATTATAGAATTGTGGCAGGACAGTGAATTTATAAGCCAGTGGAACTTTGGAAATATGATATGAGAATATATAATGAAATAAGATTATTTAACAAATATGTGTTCCAAGGGAAACGATTTGCTTTCACCTTGAGATGTTGAAAGGATATTTCTGCCACACCGGGCCATTATTTGCTAGGGCTTTGACGTCCAGAGATTTACGAGCTGAGCGAAGACGGAAGGGTAGCGAGAGGGCTTGCCCCTTGTAGAGGATTACTGTATGCTGTATTGTTCGAGCTATTCCACTTAGAATGAAGGCAGTGGGACACTGATTATTGTTTGAAGGATTCTTTTACTTTTTCATGTATGATCTTATAATAATATTTAACTAACTGGAACGCCAGTATTATTATTTATTTGTTGACCCTATGATTAATTAAGAAAGGCAGTTTTTTTGTCCCGTTTGTCGATGCCATCTTGGATATCATCGGTTCGAGTTCTGAGGCAACCATGGATTTTTGTTGTCACATATTTTTTATATACAGCCAATTGTATGTGTATCTTGTTTATTGTTTCTTTTCATATTATGTGTACATATTTTCTTTTTTATACTTTCTTTTAGTCGTGTTTCACTTTTTATGTGGATGACAAATCGAGTTTTATTTTCGTAATTTTTGTCATTGGATTTATTGGGATGTGGGTTCGATTTCTGGACCCGACATCAGTCATTTTATTTTGATTACGATTATATCGACTAGCATTCATTTATTCTTTGTTTATTTTTTAATATAATTAATTTAGCTAGGTGACCACTTCAAGTTATCTTCAATTTTTTTGTTGTATAAATAATTGCTTCTTCTGATAGTGAAGAAAGTTCTTAATGATAACCGTCGCATTTATAAGGATATTTCTGATTTTTTTAAAAAAAGGTATGTTATACAAATTATAATGTAATATTTATCATCATGTCGGGAAGAAGATAGAGGTAAAGGAGAAATAAAATTTTTGACACTTTACAATTTGTATTTAGTCCATTGGACATTGCATATTCAACATTGATATACTATAAATATTCAGGATCAACCTTTAATTAATTTGATTTATCAAGGCTCAATAAATAGGTATTTAAACTTTTGTCTGCCTGTCATTTTGCCGAATAACATTGTATCCCAGGTTTCCTTCCGTTCGTTTATGCCTTTAAGTTAGTTATGTGTTATTTTCTTCGATCTTTCGCCGCGAACGCACCATGGCCCTGGGAGGTCGGTGGTTTGATTCTATGGAACGGAAGGATGCAGTAGGCCCTTGCACGGTCGGAAGAGCTTTTGCTCACCCATCATTTCTGAAAAAAATTTCTTTTTCGTTCCTTACTGATGAGGTGGCATTTGAGTCTAGACTAAAATGGTCCCTTTCCATCAGGCGTCTTGGCGTATGGTGCTATATGGTGGTATCCCGACTTTTTAGGGATTATCATGCAGTTATTTGGTTCTATGCGGCAAATGGCGTGGGATGGAAAGGTTGCAGTATATTCGGTCAAAGTGATGGCGTTAATAATACGGGCTGCCAGTTTCATATATGTTGTACAGTGATATGGAAAGGTGGTGTGCATTCCGTTGTATTCTGGTTTGGCACCAAATAGGTCACAAATAAGAAGTGACGAAGTGGTAGAATTAGGGGTGTATTTCGTTGTTTTAAGAGGGGTGGAACTACGTGATTTTCATCCACTATTAACAAATTCACTGCACTTAAAAATATAAATGAACGTCAAATATAGTGAATTTAAGGTATTTAGGATCCACTTTATCAATACAATAATAGTTTATTGATGTGATTTATATCACATGCTGTTCATAAAAGAGTGGCACTAGTTTCGACACTAATTACGTGACATCATCAGCCGTGATACAATTAAGCAAAATACAGTATTCTAATTTTTTAACGTCAAATATATGTCTAATGAATGAATTTTAAAATGTGAAGAAAAAAGTATCTAAAGTGAAAATCACTGAAGGGAATGCAAGTTTCCTGAGTAACTTCACGCTTGGAATTTTGTACTTAATTAGGCTACTTTCATCCATAAAACGAACGATGAGATTCACAGTATTCGCGACATAGACTAGTATGAGATCGAGTGTTTCCGGCAGTTTGACGTTTCGTCTTAGGTCACAAATATCCACACATTCAGTGGACTGAGAAAATGGCTCCACATGAACACACTGCAGAAAGTCTTCTTTCCTCCTTAGGATACACGAGTGCGAAGATCTTCTCTGGCCCTATTCTTAATTTTCGTAAGACTACGGACTCTCTCTGCGAAGACGGGAAAGAAGACCGCCACACCGCAGTCATCTGTTTAATTGTTCTCGGCTTGCTGGGAGTTGGGATAGCTGGTTACTCTGATTTTCATGATGCCAGGATGCTCGGCATAGCTGAGAGCAAATATATCTAGTAGGCACGTTTACAATATTCTAAGTGGTTATGATACCGCATAATGAGTGACATCGTGAGTCCGCGATCGCAAAATGAATAAAGTGGCCTACTTTATGTGAGAGTCGGTCTGTTCCAGAGGGTAAACAGGTAGTGGTGTAGTGAAGC
This sequence comes from Anabrus simplex, assembly GCF_040414725.1. Lineage (NCBI taxonomy): Eukaryota > Metazoa > Arthropoda > Insecta > Orthoptera > Tettigoniidae > Anabrus > Anabrus simplex. Next base: position 259,060,496 of record NC_090268.1, on the reverse strand, counting down.
CAACGTATTATTCTGTTCTTCAACGAGACGACCATCATCCTCCATTGTCCAACATTTCATTGAATCTCCGAGGGCCACAGCGCGCATCTATGCTCTCCTAACTTCAAAAATATTATTTCTGAGGGCTATAATGGTGCGTTCTTGACGCGATTTGCTATCCCGAACCATCAACGCCCAGATCTGTTCGATGGGACCGAGGACTGAGGATTACATGGGCTCGCTGTAACATCTGGATGCTCGTGGAGCGAAGTCCTGGTAGTAGGCAACGTGAGTTCGCTGCTATTATCGCGCACGAGATTAACTGTAGGCATCTCCTCCGCTGAGTAGAGGGTTCGGTCGTTTGGCAGTGTACAATTCTCCAGAACCCGCGTATACTCTTCGGGGTCCATACTGTCTGAAAACCTGAACTTATTGTCCTACTCCAGTGATGGTCATCCGCTCTCAAAAGGCCAAGCTGATCCTTCTACTCCGTGACGTGGTAACGTTGTGTTCCTGGTAAAATAGTGTGTGTTATCGGGCCTCCACCGCTCCAAATAACTAGAATTCCTGTATCGCTGGAAGGTTTCAGAGGCAGAAGGCTACGCGCATTATATATGACCGAGTGTGTGTTAGGGTTTCCTTTCTGACAGGTCTGCGATTGTGGATAGCGTTGGCGGACTTTCATCGGACACACTGGCTTAGGAAGATTTCTTGCAATCGCTGCAGCTGGGAGGAATGGATTCCTGTTTCTGGACCCCTCTGCTTCCTAGTGGTCTTCTATGTCTTCCCACCGTTTGGCGTGACTTGAGATTGCCCATGTTCTTCTGCTGAAATCATCTTATCCATAGCCTCATAGTTTCTTTTGAGTAGCCAAATGCTTCGGAATATTGGAGATCGGACGGCCGCATTCCTATATACCTGCAATGCGGCCCTGGTCGTCCCTGGTATATAGGGTATGGTGGAAGCTTTGGAAATGTATCAGTCTATTATTTTTCTTACTGCGTAGAGCAACTGAAGAAAACCCACGCGCGAGGAAACAATCACGCTGTAATTCGCATGCCACACGTTTACTAGGTAATGTCAGTACTTCACCTTCTATTCTCACCCCTCCATTAAGTCCTGTCACTTTCATAAACTTGCAATGCTAGCTCCCAAGAAAGAGCAAAATCGGACATTATTTTACGAACTTTTTATAATATTACTTACTTTACAGATTTAGTACCTAATGGCACTCTTTGGGCGAGAGATTAAAATAAAAATAAATTAATCAAGAAAAAAATTAATTTCTTGCTTGTTTTGTAACAAAGGAGACCAAATTCATCAATCCATACCCAGAGATATGTGTTCGCTATAGAAAAAGAAACTCAGATTTTTCCATAGTCAAATATCAACCGCGTGACCTCGATAATGTTGTGAGATGGACAGCAGGCAATGGTATGTTGATAAACGGGGTTAAAAGTCAGGTTGTGAGTTTCACAAATAGGAAATGTCCTCTCAGTTTTAATTACTGCGTTGATGGGGTGAAAGTTCCATTTGGGGATCATTGTAAGTATCTAGGTGTTAATATAAGGAAAGATCTTCACTGGGGTAATCACATAAATGGGATTGTAAATAAAGGGTACCGATCTCTGCACATGGTTATGAGGGTGTTTAGGGGTTGTAGTAAGGATGTAAAGGAGAGTGCATATACGTCTCTGGTAAGACCCCAACTAGAGTATGGTTCCAGTGTATGGGACCCTCACCAGGATTACCTGATTCAAGAACTGGAAAAAAAACAAATAAAAGCAGCTCGATTTGTTCTGGGTGATTTCTGACAAAAGAGTAGCGTTATAAAAATGTTGCAAAGTTTGGGTTGGGAAGAATTGAGAGAAAGAAGAAGAGCTGCTCGACTAAGTGGTATGTTCCGAGCTGTCAGCGGAGAGATGGCGTGGAATGACATTAGTAGACGAATAAGTTTGAATGGCGCTTATAAAAGTAGGAATGATCACAATATGAAGATAAAGATGGAATTCAAGAGGACAAACTGGGGCAAATATTCATTTATAGGAAGGGGAGTTAGGGATTGGAATAACTTACCAAGGGAGATGTTCAATAAATTTCCAATTTCTTTGAAATCATTTAGGAAAAGGCTAGGAAAGCAACAGATAAGGAATCTGCCACCTGGGCGACTGCCCTAAATGCAGATCAGTATTGATTGATTGATACAGCATCGAATTCAGGGTAATGACGTCATAATGTTCCAAGTATATGTTTTACGTTGTTTTTCTTTGTCTATTTTATAACACTGCAAGAATTATCCTGAAACATTATACTCTATTTTTCTCGAAATTTATTTGGAAACAAGAAACGTTCATAGTGATAGAATGTTCGAGCACTTTCATGTACCAAGAAAACAGGCAATATCCGACGTGAACTTTCTCTACCTGCCTTCGGATCATCGTAAATATTACATATATCTGATATACCTGATAACCTATAGTGGAAATGTATTATGCCACTATTAGGTTACCACTGAAGAACTTATATATAGCAAAAAAGAGTTTCTTTCCAATTTGTGTCAAGTGTCCTTTCCTAACTTTACGCTGAATTGAGCGTCCACGTAAATTATAAACAACTTACTGCTTGTAAAATATATCCTGTTGCGAATTCATAACCCGTTGTAAAGCTGACTTCCATCTAGATATACAGGGTGTTGCCGTAAGAGCGTGCACAAATTTAAGAGGACATAGAGAATGCTCCACTGAACTAGTGTTGGCTACTGAATGCATGATTCGAAGCAGTGTATCAATTCTTTCAAGTGTCCGAGTGAATCGATTCACAGGAACGGCGAGCTCACGGCACACGATTCAGCTTACTCCCAGCGGACAGTGCTGAGTGGCGCACTCACTGGATGTTGACGGGGAGCCGAGCTTCCGCTGCAGCGAGACAGTGAATCATGGGACATCGAAAGAATCGTGAACGAGCGCGGCTCAGTGAGACACATGATACACACGGCTCCTTATCGGCTCACTGGACACGCGGAGAGCCGAACTTCCGCTGCAGCGAGACAGTGAATCATGGCACATCGAAAGAATCGTGAACGAGCGCGGCTCAGTGAGACACATGATACACACGGCTCCTTATCGGCTCACTGGACACGCGGAGAGCCGAGCTTCCGCTGCAGCGAGACAGTGAATCATGGCACATCGAAAGAATCGTGAACGAGCCGGCTGAGTGAGACACAAGATACGCACGGCTCCTTATCGGCTCACTGTAGCGAGACATACAGTGAGCCATGCTACACTGAAAGAATCGTATGCTATAATGGACTCTCGAGCTCAGCTCATTTGAAAATAATACCCATTTGCATTCACTGTCCTCTTCTTACAGGGAGGTTTAAATAATAGATGGATTTATTTGCAGTGTTAAAAAGGTAGTCACAACATAATTCTGAAGTAGCTAGCAAGTAGGTAGGCTATTAGGTTATACTATCTATTAGTTTAATGAATCTTAGTATTATAACTTAGTTGACATTTGACAATTAAACTCGACTGTAGCCTGCCCTATGACTACAAGTCATGCTCATGACCACTCAAAAGTACCTGTTTTATATTGGGAAGAACGGCTCAGTATTTTCTCAGTTCATATGTCACATCGTTGCACAAGACTTCAATCATATGTGGACAGCCGCATTAACAGTATGTTGAATCAGAAAACCAGCGGGCTACTGTACATCTCGGGTAGCCTATACGAAATATGACGATTTAAAAAAATCCTCAGCTGATAGAAAAATACATATTTTCAGAAATGACTGAGCGAGTTGTCGTGCGGTTAATATCGCGTGGCTATGCGCTTGCATTCGGGGGATGGTGGGTTCGAATCCCACCGTCGGCAGCCGTTAAGATGGTTTTCCGTAGTTTCCCCATTTTCACACCAGGAAATGCTGGGACTGTACCTTAATTCAGGCCATGGCTGCTACGTTCCTAATCCTAACCTTTCCCACCCTGCGTCGCCGGAAACCTTCGATGTATTAGAGTAACTAGCATTTTTTCTAAGAAAGGAGTTCATAGTATGAAGACCAGATGGCAGCTGCGAGCACTGAATGGTGTTGCTGCTGTCTTACCAGCACATACTACACAGATGCAGTAGGAGCGGTGACCAATGAGCCGTGAATCGGATCACTGTATCGATTCAGTAACGTGAACGGAATCAAATGAATCGATTCAGTAAAATGAATCGAATGTCCCTTCATTGGGGTAATCACATAAATGGGATTGTAAATAAAGGGTACCGATCTCTGCACATGGTTATGAGGGTGTTTAGGAGTTGTAATAAGGATGTAAAGGAGAGGGCATATAAGTCTCTGGTAAGACCCCAACTAGAGTATGGTTCCAGTGTATGGGACCCTCACCAGGATTACCTGATTCAAGAACTGGAAAAAATCCAAAGAAAAGCAGCTCGATTTGTTCTGAGTGATTTCCGACAAAAGAGTAGCGTTACAAAAATGTTGCAATGTTTGGGTTGGGAAGAATTGAGAGAAAGAAGAAGAGCTGCTCGACTAAGTGGTATGTTCCGAGCTGTCAGCGGAGAGATGGCGTGGAATGACATTAGTAGACGAATAAGTTTGAAAGGCGTTTATAAAAGTAGGAAAGATCACAATATGAAGATAAAGTTGGAATTCAAGAGGACAAACTGGGGCAAATATTCATTTATAGGAAGGGGAGTTAGGGATTGGAATAACTTACCAAGGGAGATGTTCAATAAATTTCCAATTTCTTTGAAATCATTTCGGAAAAGGCTAGGAAAGCAACAGATAGGGAATCTGCCACCTGGGCGACTGCTCTAAATGCAGATCAGTATTGATTGATTGATGACTACACTGAACAATTTTAGGTAGGGAACCTGTGGTCGAAGAAGTGGGCTTAAGGTGGTATGCAAGTAAACTTGTCTACCACTTTGTCTCGCATTACTGTTTTCCAGCTTATTTACAACTAGCAAATGTACCCGTGCTTCGCTACGGTATTCTACATTGTATACGGATATCGACGTAATTACTGTGCGTGCAGCAAATGAGATTCTTTTAAAATTGCATGTCTCTTAGCCTTATCCGAGAAATAGCATGGGGAGGTCCACATACGTTGTTTCCAATGTAAAGTGAGGGTTGCGGAGTTGTGATGATAACGCCAGGCTCACTTGCCTACTGCCATTCACAATCGAGTTGGCAAGTTTACATTATAATTGCAGGCCCCAATGCCTACTGCACGGTCACAATCGATTTGCGGAGTTTTAGTTACAATGGCAGACCCATTTCCTACTTTCAGACAGGTTACAGTTGAGGAGTTTTTATTATAATACCAGGCAACTTCCCTACCACCAGTCAAAATTGAGTTGTGCAGTTATCATTATAATGACAGTCCCTTTTTACTGCTGCTAGCCAACTTACTGCCAGTCACACAGAATTAGTGAGTTTCCATGAAAATAGCAGGCCACTATGCCTAATGCTAGTCAAATTTTAGATTGGAACATTTGTTTATAATGGCGGGCACCCTGGCCTAGAGCCAAACACAATAGAGTAGGGGACTTTCGAACAAAACTGCATGATCCCTTGCCTTCTGCAAGACAAATCGAAAAGTGAATTATTCATTAAAATGGTAGGCCCTCCTTACTAATGCCAGTTACACAGGATTTGGAGAAGGACCCCATTCCTACTGCCAGCAGTCGAAGTCGGTGTAGGGAGTACTAATTACAATAGCAGACACATCCTTTCTCGATCGCTACAAATCGACATCAATGAATATATACAGATGGACATACGAAAGTATATGAATGTTTACAATATTGCAGACCTTCATTTACAGATTAACTGCTGCTAAACGGTACGTCATATCGACAAAGGATTGTACCGTAAGGCGCAGTATTTAGCGATCTAAATGGCTGGTCCTATGATATTTTCTCGCATCTAATCTATTCATGGGTCAGATTGAATCAGAAACGTTGAATAGGTTGAAATTTGTGTAAGAATATCTTACATTGCATTACTTTTCGGATAATTATGTGACATAGCATTTGGCTCACATATGGGTACTGGGTGGGCCAATGTTCGTGTAGAGTTTGATCATACTATCTTTCCTGTAAGTGATTGAAATGATGCACATGAGAAGAAAAGGTTTAGAAATTAATTTCCATTAAGGCAGGTAGATTTCCATTAAGTTTGGTTGTGTGTATTTTGAGGGAGTGCAAAATCACGGTTTCGGTTTCGTATAAACCTCCAATTAGTTCAGGGATTTAGAAACAATATTTGTCCTAAAATCTCCCCAAAGGACAGGTGGATTCTAAATATGAAGTTTGGTGGAAATATATCCAGTAGTTTTCAAGTTAGAGAAAGACAAACAGACCAACAAAGAACAAACAAACAAACAAACTAACTAACTAACAGACACCAAGGAAACCTACCCTTGGACAGATGGATGCTATATATAAAATTTGGTTCAAATATCTTGTTAGTTTTCAAGTTGTAAGAAGTACGCTTTACACGCACCCGCTCTTGCGTTAAGTCCGCTGGGATTTGTACCGAAAAACGGTCCGTTAATGATATCTCCCTTACTAAATCCTGTTATCGAAATAATGCACATGAGAAGAAAAAAGGTTTAGAAATTAATTTTCATTAAGGCAGGTTGATTTCCATTAAGTTCGGTTGTGTATACTTTGAGGGAGTGCAAAATCACGGTTTCGGTTTCGTAAAAATCCCCACTCAGTTCAATGATTTAGAAACGATATTTGCGCTAACACCTACCAAAGGAGAGGTGGATTCTAAATATGAAGTTTGGTGGAAATATATATTTAGTAGTTTTCAAGTTATAGAAGGACAGACAAACAGACAAACAAACAGACACCTAAGCTAAAAATGATGCAGATGGTCATTATTACACCTGAAACGGATAACTGTACGGAAATTTCGCCAAAATAATCAATGTACAGACACACGGTCGTTACGATTTTATTTATATAGATGACGGATAAGCATGAGCACGTTGAAAAGTGCAGACTTCCACTTCGAGAAACATATCTCCTAAACGGTTTATGATATTAAGAAACGGTTTGCGCCATCAGACGCGTCATTTATCGCTCTAAATGTTTGTTGTAAACCATATCCTCGTATCTCACATATTAAGGGGGTAAATTGAGTTCAAGATTTGAATAGGGTGAAATTTGGGTGCATTTTTAACATTTTACATTACTTTTTGCCTACTTATGTATAAGCTAGTATCATGAAATTTGGTACACATATGTCCCTTAATCGTGCCAATGTGCGCACCTAACGCGATGATCCTATCATTCTTATAAGTGTGTCAAACAATGAAATATACGTGTAAAAATCACCAAATTTACGAACAATCCAGAAATACGGCCAAATTTAACGTATAAGGGAGAGAGATACGACAAAATGTCACAGGACCAAAGTTGTACATCACTCCGAATTGAAGCGACGTTGTGTCATCCGTTTTGTGATACGACTTACCGTTTAGCCACAAAATAGCTCAAAAGGAATGTCTGCACAGTCAATAAAATTGCCTCCATATTTCGATATCTTTGGGGGTAAAAAGTGAAAAATTTGAACATCTTGGAATTTTCCCGTCGGTTAGGGACCAAAAGCTATAATTTCACCAAATTTCAATTGTCTACCTCGTCTGGCAGGTTGTGCCGCCATCTTGATTTGGGGGGATGGGGGATAAAAATGAGGAAATTCCCGAAAATTTTTAAGCCCACGAAACCTATAGGTTATCGTTTTAGATATACTATACGACTGTGTTCTTATGCTGAGCCCAAAACTTGAGCCCCCCCTGGCGTGCCCCCTTCAGGGAATTTTGAGAATTTCCGATTTTTCTAGGGATCCTGGGGTCATCAGTTTCTCCCGTACCAAGTTTCAAATTTCTGAGATTTTTGGAAGTGCCTCATTAATTCACGTCTTTTTTCATTTTTAAATATTTATATATACATCGCTCTAGCCCGACTTGCTTTTATATATATAGATGACGGATAAGCATGAGCACGTTAAAAAGTGCAGACTTCCACTTCGAGATTCATATCTCCTAAACGGTTTATGATATTAAGAAACGGTTTGCGCCATCAGACGCGTCATTTATCGCTCTAAATGTTTGTTGCAAAACCATATCCTCGTATCTCACATAATAAGGGGGTAAATTGAGTTCAAATTTTGAATAGGGTGAAATTTGGATGCATTTTTAACATTTTACATCACATTTTGCCTACTTATGTATAAGCTAGAATCATGACATTTGGTGCACATATGTCCCTTAATCGTGCCAATGTGCGCACCTAACGTGATGATCCTATCATTCTTATAAGTGTGTCAAACAATGAAATATACTTGTAAAAATCACCAAATTTACGAACAATCCAGAAATACGGCCAAATTTAACGTATAAGGGAGAGAGATATGACAAAATGTCACAGGACCAAAGTTGTAGATCACTCCGAATTGAATAGACATTGTGCCATCCGTTTTGTGATACGACTTACAGTTTAGCCATAAAATAGCTCAAAAGGAATGTCTGCAAAGTCATTAAAATTGCCTCCATATTTCGATATCTTTGGGTGTAAAAAGTGAAAAATTTGAACATCTTGGAATTTTACCCTCGGTTAGGGACCAAAAGCTATAATTTCACCAAATTTCAATTGTCTACGTCGTATGGCAGGTTGTGCCGCCATCTTGATTTGGGGGGATAGGGGATAAAAATGAGGAAATTCCCGAAAATTTTTAAGCCCACGAAACCTATAGGTTATCGTTTTGGATATACTATACGACTGTGTTCTTATGATGAGCCCAAAATTTGAGCCCCCCCAGCGTGACCCCTTCAGGGAATTTTGAGAATTTCCGATTTTTGTAGGGATCCTGGGGTCATCAGTTTCCCCCCGTGCCAAGTTTCAAATTTCTGAGATTTCTGGAAGTGTCTCATTAATTCACGTCTTTCTTCATTTTTAAATATTTATATATACATCGTTCCAGCCCGACTTGCTTTTATATATATAGATGACGGATAAGCATGAGCACGTTAAAAAGTGCAGACTTCCACTTCGAGATTCATATCTCCTAAACGGTTTATGATATTAAGACGGTTTGCGCCATCAGACGCCTCACGTATCGCTCTAAATGTTTATTTCTAAACCATATCCTCGTATCTCACATATTAAGGGGGTAAATTGAGTTCAAAGTTTGAATAGGGTGAAATTTGGGTGCATTTTTAACATTTTACATTACATTTTGCCTACTTATGTATAAGCTAGAATGATGAAATTTGGTACACATATGTCCCATAACCGTGCCAATGAGCGCACCTAACGCGATGATCCTATCATTCTTATAAGTGTGTCAAACAATGAAATATACTTGTAAAAATCACCAAATTTACGAACAATCCAGAAATAAGGCCAAATTTAACGTATAAGAGAGAGAGATACGACAAAATGTCACAGGACCAAAGTTGTAGATCACTCCGAATTGAAGCGACATTGTGCCATCCGTTTTGTGATATGACTTGGCGTTTAGCCAAAAAATAGCTCAAAAGGAATGTCTGCACAGTCATTAAAATTGCCTCCATATTTCGATATCTTTGGGGGTAAAAAGTGAAAAATTTGAACGTCTTGGAATTTTCCCCTCGGTTAGGGACCAAAAGCTATAATTTCACCAAATTTCAATTGTCTACCTCGTCTGGCAGGTTGTGCCGCCATCTTGATTTGGGGGGATAGGGGATAAAAATGAGGAAATTCCCGAAACTTTTTAAGCCCATGAAACCTATAGGTTATCGTTTTGGATATACTATACGACTGTGTTCTTATGCTGAGCCCAAAATTTGAGCCCCCCCAGCGTGCCTCCTTCAGGGAATTTTGAGAATTTTTCCATTTTTCTAGGGATCCGGGGGTCATCAGTTTCCTTCGTACCAAGTTTAAAATTTCTGAGATTTCTGGAAGTGCCTCATTAATTCACGTCTTTTTTCATTTTTAAATATTTATATATACATCGTTCCAGCCCGACTTGCTTTTATATATATAGATGACGGATAAGCATGAGCACGTTGAAAAGTGCAGACTTCCACTTCGAGATTCATATGTCCTAAACGGTTTATGATATTAAGAAACGGTTTGCGCCATCACACGCCTCATGTATCGCTCTAAATGTTTGTTTCTATACCATATCCGCGTATCTCACAAATTAAGGGGGTAAATTGAGTTCATATTTTGAATAGGGTGAAATTTGGGTGCATTTTTAACATTTTACATTACATTTTGCCTACTTATGTATAAGCTAGAATGATGAAATTTGGTACACATATGTCCCATAACCGTGCCAATGAGAGCACCTAACGCGATGATCCTATCATTCTTATAAGTGTGTCAAACAATGAAATATACTTGTAAAAATCACCAAATTTACGAACAATCCAGAAATAAGGCCAAATTTAACGTATAAGGGGGAGAGATACGACAAAATGTCACAGGACCAAAGTTGTAGATCACTCCGAATTGAAGCGACATTGTGCCATCCGTTTTGTGATATGACTTGGCGTTTAGCCAAAAAATAGCTCAAAAAGAATGTCTGCACAGTCATTAAAATTGCCTCCATATTTCGATATCTTTGGGTGTAAAAAGTGAAAAATTTGAACATCTTGGAATTTTCCCGTCGGTTAGGGACAAAAAGCTATAATTTCACCAAATTTCAATTGTCTACATCGTCTGGCAGATTGTGCCGCCATCTTGATTTGGGGGGATTGGGGATAAAAATGAGGAAATTCCCGAAAATTTTTAAGCCCACGAAACCTATAGGTTATCGTTTTGGATATACTATACGACTGTGTTCTTATGCTGAGCCCAAACTTTGAGCCCCCCCAGCGTGCCCCCTTCAGGGAATTTTGAGAATTTCCGATTTTTCTAGGGATCCGGGGGTCATCAGTTTCCCCCGTGCCAAGTTTCAAATTCCTGAGATTTCTGGAAGTGCCTCATTAATTCACGTCTTTTTTCATTTTTAAATATTTATATATACATCGTTCCAGCCCGACTTGCTTTTATATATATAGATGACGGATAAGCATGAGCACGTTGAAAAGTGCAGACTTCCACTTCGAGATTCATATGTCCTAAACGGTTTATGATATTAAGAAACGGTTTGCGCCATCACACGCCTCATGTATCGCTCTAAATGTTTGTTTCTATACCATATCCGCGTATCTCACAAATTAAGGGGGTAAATTGAGTTCATATTTTGAATAGGGTGAAATTTGGGTGCATTTTTAACATTTTACATTACATTTTGCCTACTTATGTATAAGCTAGAATGATGAAATTTGGTACACATATGTCCCATAACCGTGCCAATGAGAGCACCTAACGCGATGATCCTATCATTCTTATAAGTGTGTCAAACAATGAAATATACTTGTAAAAATCACCAAATTTACGAACAATCCAGAAATAAGGCCAAATTTAACGTATAAGGGGGAGAGATACGACAAAATGTCACAGGACCAAAGTTGTAGATCACTCCGAATTGAAGCGACATTGTGCCATCCGTTTTGTGATATGACTTGGCGTTTAGCCAAAAAATAGCTCAAAAAGAATGTCTGCACAGTCATTAAAATTGCCTCCATATTTCGATATCTTTGGGTGTAAAAAGTGAAAAATTTGAACATCTTGGAATTTTCCCGTCGGTTAGGGACAAAAAGCTATAATTTCACCAAATTTCAATTGTCTACATCGTCTGGCAGATTGTGCCGCCATCTTGATTTGGGGGGATTGGGGATAAAAATGAGGAAATTCCCGAAAATTTTTAAGCCCACGAAACCTATAGGTTATCGTTTTGGATATACTATACGACTGTGTTCTTATGCTGAGCCCAAACTTTGAGCCCCCCCAGCGTGCCCCCTTCAGGGAATTTTGAGAATTTCCGATTTTTCTAGGGATCCGGGGGTCATCAGTTTCCCCCGTGCCAAGTTTCAAATTCCTGAGATTTCTGGAAGTGCCTCATTAATTCACGTCTTTTTTCATTTTTAAATATTTATATATACATCGTTCCAGCCCGACTTGCTTTTATATATATAGATGACGGATAAGCATGAGCACGTTGAAAAGTGCAGACTTCCACTTCGAGATTCATATGTCCTAAACGGTTTATGATATTAAGAAACGGTTTGCGCCATCACACGCCTCATGTATCGCTCTAAATGTTTGTTTCTAAACCATATCCGCGTATCTCACAAATTAAGGGGGTAAATTGAGTTCATATTTTGAATAGGGTGAAATTTGGGTGCATTTTTAACATTTTACATTACATTTTGCCTACTTATGTATAAGCTAGAATGATGAAATTTGGTACACATATGTCCCATAACCGTGCCAATGAGAGCACCTAACGCGATGATCCTATCATTCTTATAAGTGTGTCAAACAATGAAATATACTTGTAAAAATCACCAAATTTACGAACAATCCAGAAATAAGGCCAAATTTAACGTATAAGGGGGAGAGATACGACAAAATGTCACAGGACCAAAGTTGTAGATCACTCCGAATTGAAGCGACATTGTGCCATCCGTTTTGTGATATGACTTGGCGTTTAGCCAAAAAATAGCTCAAAAAGAATGTCTGCACAGTCATTAAAATTGCCTCCATATTTCGATATCTTTGGGTGTAAAAAGTGAAAAATTTGAACATCTTGGAATTTTCCCGTCGGTTAGGGACAAAAAGCTATAATTTCACCAAATTTCAATTGTCTACATCGTCTGGCAGATTGTGCCGCCATCTTGATTTGGGGGGATTGGGGATAAAAATGAGGAAATTCCCGAAAATTTTTAAGCCCACGAAACCTATAGGTTATCGTTTTGGATATACTATACGACTGTGTTCTTATGCTGAGCCCAAACTTTGAGCCCCCCCAGCGTGCCCCCTTCAGGGAATTTTGAGAATTTCCGATTTTTCTAGGGATCCGGGGGTCATCAGTTTCCCCCGTGCCAAGTTTCAAATTCCTGAGATTTCTGGAAGTGCCTCATTAATTCACGTCTTTTTTCATTTTTAAATATTTATATATACATCGTTCCAGCCCGACTTGCTTTTATATATATAGATGACGGATAAGCATGAGCACGTTGAAAAGTGCAGACTTCCACTTCGAGATTCATATGTCCTAAACGGTTTATGATATTAAGAAACGGTTTGCGCCATCACACGCCTCATGTATCGCTCTAAATGTTTGTTTCTAAACCATATCCGCGTATCTCACAAATTAAGGGGGTAAATTGAGTTCATATTTTGAATAGGGTGAAATTTGGGTGCATTTTTAACATTTTACATTACATTTTGCCTACTTATGTATAAGCTAGAATGATGAAATTTGGTACACATATGTCCCATAACCGTGCCAATGAGAGCACCTAACGCGATGATCCTATCATTCTTATAAGTGTGTCAAACAATGAAATATACTTGTAAAAATCACCAAATTTACGAACAATCCAGAAATAAGGCCAAATTTAACGTATAAGGGGGAGAGATACGACAAAATGTCACAGGACCAAAGTTGTAGATCACTCCGAATTGAAGCGACATTGTGCCATCCGTTTTGTGATATGACTTGGCGTTTAGCCAAAAAATAGCTCAAAAAGAATGTCTGCACAGTCATTAAAATTGCCTCCATATTTCGATATCTTTGGGTGTAAAAAGTGAAAAATTTGAACATCTTGGAATTTTCCCGTCGGTTAGGGACAAAAAGCTATAATTTCACCAAATTTCAATTGTCTACATCGTCTGGCAGATTGTGCCGCCATCTTGATTTGGGGGGATTGGGGATAAAAATGAGGAAATTCCCGAAAATTTTTAAGCCCACGAAACCTATAGGTTATCGTTTTGGATATACTATACGACTGTGTTCTTATGCTGAGCCCAAACTTTGAGCCCCCCCAGCGTGCCCCCTTCAGGGAATTTTGAGAATTTCCGATTTTTCTAGGGATCCGGGGGTCATCAGTTTCCCCCGTGCCAAGTTTCAAATTCCTGAGATTTCTGGAAGTGCCTCATTAATTCACGTCTTTTTTCATTTTTAAATATTTATATATACATCGTTCCAGCCCGACTTGCTTTTATATATATAGATGACGGATAAGCATGAGCACGTTGAAAAGTGCAGACTTCCACTTCGAGATTCATATCTCCTAAACGGTTTATGATATTAAGAAACGGTTTGCGCCATCAGACGCCTCATGTATCGCTCTAAATGTTTGTTTCTAAACCATATCCTCGTATCTCACATATTAAGGGGGTAAATTGAGTTCAAATTTTGAATAGGGTGAAATTTGGATGCATTTTTGACATTTTACATTACATTTTGCCTACTTATGTATAAGCTAGAATGATGAAATTTGGTACACATATGTCCCGTAATCTGCCAATGTGCGCACCTAACATGATGATCCTATCATTCTTATAAGTGTGTCAAACAATGAAATATACTTGTAAAAATCACCAAATTTACGAACAATCCAGAAATACGGCCAAATTTAACGTATAAGGGAGAGAGATACGACAAAATGTCACAGGACCAAGTTGTAGATCACTCCGAATTGAATAGACATTGTGCCATCCGTTTTGTGATACGACTTACAGTTTAGTCAAAAAATAGCTCAAAAGGAATGTCTGCACAGTCATTAAAATTGTCTCCATATTTCGATATCTTTGGGGGTAAAAAGTGAAAAATTTGAACATCTTGGAATTTTCCCGTCGGTTAGGGACCAAAAGCTATAATTTCACCAAATTTCAATTGTCTACCTCGTCTGGCAGGTTGTGCCGCCATCTTGATTTGGGGGGACAGGCAATAAAAATGAGGAAATTCCCGAAACTTTTTAAGCCCATGAAACCTATAGGTTATCGTTTTGGATATACTATACGACTGTGTTCTTATGCTGAGCCCAAAATTTGAGCCCCCCCAGCGTGCCCCCTTCAGAGAATTTTGAGAATTTCCGATTTTTCTAGGGATCCGGGGGTCATCAATTTCCCTCGTACCAAGTTTCAAATTTCTGAGATTTCTGGAAGTGCCTCATTAATTCACTTTTTTTTTCATTTTTAAATATTTATATATACATCGTTCCAGCCCGACTTGCTTTTATATATATAGATAGATGACGGATAAGCATGAGCACGTTAAAAAGTGCAGACTTCCACTTCGAGATTCATATCTCCTAAACGGTTTATGATATTAAGAAACGGTTTGCGCCATCAGACGCCTCATGTATCGCTCTAAATGTTTGTTTCTAAACCATATCCTCGTATCTCACATATTAAGGGAGTAAATTGAGTTCAAATTTTGAATAGGGTGAAATTTGGATGCATTTTTAACATTTTACATTACATTTTGCCTACTTATGTATAAGCTAGAATGATGAAATTTGGTACACATATGTCCCATAATCATGCCAATGAGCGCACCTAACATGATGATCCTATCATTCTTATAAGTGTGTCAAACAATGAAATATACTTGTAAAAATCATCAAATTACGAACAATCCAGAAATAAGGCCAAATTTAACGTATATAAGAGAGATATACGACAAAATGTCACAGGACCAAAGTTGTAGATCACTCCGAATTGAAGCGATATTGTGCCATCCGTTTTGTGATATGACTTGGCGTTTAGCCAAAAAATAGCTCAAAAGGAATGTCTGCACAGTCGTTAAAATTGCCTCCATATTTCGATATCTTTGGGTGTAAAAAGTGAAAAATTTGAACATCTTGGAATTTTCCCCTCGGTTAGGGACCAAAAGCTATAATTTCACCAAATTTCAATTGTCTACGTCGTATGGCAGGTTGTGCCGCCTTCTTGATTTGGGGGGATAGGGGATAAAAATGAGGAAATTCCCGAAAATTTTTAAGCCCACGAAACCTATAGGTTATCGCTTTGGATATACTATACGACTGTGTTCTTATGATGAGCCCAAAATTTGAGCCCCCCCAGCGTGACCCCTTCAGGGAATTTTGAGAATTTCCGATTTTTGTAGGGATCCTGGGGTCATCAGTTTCCCCCGTGCCAAGTTTCAAATTTCTGAGATTTCTGGAAGTGCCTCATTAATTCACGTCTTTTTTCATTTTTAAATATTTATATATACATCGTTCCAGCCCGACTTGCTTTTATATATATAGACTAACATGCGTACAAGTGTAACACGTAGTGTGCATTCATTATTTCCTGCAAGGAAACAAGGAGGACGCCATGATGCAGGTTTTGTTTACTCTACCTGTCCATAAGGTGGCTCTGCTATATAGTATTTATATTGTCCCATGACAGAACGTGCTATGAATCACGCATTCATGGCCGTTAGTTTCAGCACATTTTGTAAGACACAGTGAAAATGGTACGTTCATTGTATCAATGACGGTATTTGCAGTTAACTCTAACTAATATAAATAAAGTACATAGTAATGCGATTTTATACCTATTATCTCCTTAAACTGGTTTCTCCGACCCCAGGTTCCCTACCTGAAATTGTTCAGTGGAGCATTCTCTATGCCATGTAAAAAATTTTCATGCTCTTACGGAAACACCCTGTATATAAAATAACTTGTATTGATTATGAACCCATAATTCTACGGTGAGAAAAATTTTTATTTTCCCCAAATATTTATTTGGTATTCAGAAACTACTGTATGTTTGAGGGCAGCCATTTTGCGCTCCCAAGAGCCCGATGTTGCGTGGGAAGGTTCCCGCAAGGCGAGCTCGTGGATTGCCGGGACACCTCGGTGGAACTCGAGTGCCCGACAATGTTCTAAATTAATGAATTCTGCACAACGAGGGATTTTGACGAGATAGTAAAGGAAGAAATAAATAAGCAAAATTATTCATACACCCTCTGTGAAGGTAGTGACACCAGGGACAATTTTAGATGCAGTTAAGCCTAAGTGTGTGTTAGCGTGAGAACAGCGAGCTAGTTACACGTGCCAAGGTCGTGGGCAGAAGAAAACGCGCGAAACGCACGGGCAGAAACAATTTATTTCTCCTGTTGTGGGTGTAGGAAAATTATAAAATTAACACCTAACGTAAGTGCAAGTCTGTCCGGAGTTCTGGGACAAGTCTTATCAAAATTGGTCTAGTAGAAGCAAATTTGGCAGATTTCACAACCAAGCCTCATAGAGGGGATAGCGTCCTTCTGGAAATTATAAAAGAAACCCCCCACCGTAGATTTTTCAGTGTCGATCTGGAACTTGAAGCCGCGGGAGCTCGTGCCCGCCGTCATTAGAATTTCGCGCCAGATTGACCGACAATAATTCAATACATGCTCGTGGCTAAAGTCCATATATTAGTTAAGAAGAAAAGTGATTGGAGAAACTGTGAACGTTTGCAGACGAACTGGGAAGGTGTAGGCTGGTTGAAAAAAATACACAGCAGAATTTATTTTTATCATTTCCTGTACTCTTGTAAGTGAAGAAGGTCTGGGGGAAGCGATTCAAATAGTTCTACTCCCTTATCGGCCGAACACCTGTTCTTGTTGAAACAACGGGGAGAGAAACCACTCTGGGAGGCGCATCAGACAGTTAGAGTCGACTGCAGAACGAGGGAAGTTCGTGGTGCAAGTTACAAAGAAAGTGCATTATTTATGGTAATTTTAATCTCGTGTGTGTGAAGGGTAGTGTTTGGATGAATGAAATTTTAAAAATGAAAATGTTATCTGTGAAAATGAGTGGCTAAGTGCGAGGTTGCTGGAGATGATGTAATCAGAATGCTGAGAATGTCACCAATGTGCAGGTCTGTCTATTTTATATTATGTAGTTAGTTAGTTAGTTCCTGTCTGTCCTAACAAAATTTCCAGATGATTGTCGGGTGATATGCGTAATTATCAGGCGAAAGGCGTTGTAAATTTTGGTCAGCGTGTGAAAATTTCAGTGTGTAAAGTTCATGTCAAGAACGGTAAAATGCGACGCTTAAAATTTTGTGTTGAGATGAGATATCATTCAAAGTGCGGATTTGTGAACGTTATAAGTGTAAATTTGTCGTGGCGAATATTGTAATTTCAGGTGTCAGTTGCATTTAGAAACGCTGGTTAATAATAATAATAATAATAATAATAATAATAATAATAATAATAATAATAATAATAATAATGTTTACCGCGGGATAAGGAAATTCTTCTCTGTTAAATTACATTTAACCAGTTATTTCTACAAGGATCGTAGGCATATTTAGATAATGTCAATAAAATTTGTTAGAGTCACAGTCGCTAATGGGAAGGAAATTGTGAAACATCGGGTATACTTGAATTGCGAAAGGTCGATGTGTGCTCTTGGATTCTTGAGGTCCGAAAGTCTTAATAATAGTAAAGTAAGAGATGTGTCTAATAATGGTTGTCGTTCTCACCAGGGGATCGAAGTATGAAAAAGGGTCGTGAAGGAAAAGGGATTGAAAGCGATGGATTTATACGTACGTGGAGATGAGATGGAAGTAATGCCGCTGGGATAAAGCGAGGAGAAAGTGTGTTGAGACAAGTTGTATTTTTGTAGAGGAAGTATTTAGAAACAGGCTGTGTGAAACAGGCTGTATTGTTTTCCGCAATCAATCCGAATTTGAGATGACTATGATGTGAAGCATTGTGAAATTTATAGAAAGATTCCAAGTGAAAACGACTCTTGTAAAATGTTACAGTCTGGGTAGTACACATCCAGTGATCTATGTTACGTAAAGCCCGCATGGATAATAAGAGAACGAACGATCTTCAGGATCAGAGAGCACTTTGGACACATGGTTTGGGTTATATTTAATTTGTTCACTGGAGAGGTCATGGATAAGATGGGTGGAATTGATGATAGGCGATCTGAGAATTTCGAATGCGATGGTGATGATTATTATTTGAAGGCGTCCACTAAAAGGGTACCCGTGTGTTGGGAATTTTCATTTGCTTCCCTAACACGTCAGTGCACAGGCTGAGATTGTGTTCGAGGTGGAGAACCGTTCGTCACGTCTATTTATTTCTGAGTTCACATATTATAATGAGGTGGACACTTACTGTACTTTTCGAGAGGTAGACACTTGCTGTGTTTCGACTTGCATTCATTTGATAATAGAGACGTGGGTTCCGTCGTGCGTATTTGTTTGACGAAATCTAGTGTTAAATATCAGAGTTGTTTGAGAATTGCATTTCGCCTGATATGTTAAGGGAGACGTAGTACGACCCACTTTGACGCCCGACGATAGATTTAGGACGTCACGTGTTTATTCTTGGAGTCATTGATGATGAGACGTCCTAGGTCACGCCCGACGATAGGACTTGGAAGGCATCATGTATATACTGATTAGGTTTAGGGTGTACAGATTTCAAGTGAGCCCGACGATAGGTCTGGGATGGTAGCTGTACACACTCAAGTCTCAGTTTAGATTTTTTTTTTTTGTTTCTTTTGTGAAGTGGCCTGGTTGAAGGTAGCCATTACAGTGCGATATGATTTATTGTAGAGGGTCTATGCGAAGCTCTCATTGAGATAACGGGACTGCTGTTGACAAACGAGGGCTGTCCAAGTGTGGGACATCGACCCGATCTAGATTATATTTTTACTGTGTTTCTTCGTGCGTGTTAAGCTGTATGACTTCGAGATGTTAATTTATTTTTACGGACTTTATTGTTTCCTCGTCTTGACGTCCGTTTTCATTGATAGTGTGCATTATTGACACTCAGTGTTTTGGAATGAGACTTGAGTTGCGAATGCGGTTTCGATTCGTCAGCCAGTAATTTTATTTTATATTTTAATCTTGTCGTATTTTCATTCGTATTCATAGTTAGAATAAGTAAGTAATCACTTTACCAGTAGTGTGTTGGGACAGACAGTAAATAGAGAGATCTGTACTGGTAGCATTGTTTTTCAAGGGAAAGAATTCCTTAAAATTGTAGTAAATTTTAGCGTGGACTGGTAAATTTATTAAGCATAATAAACCCATTTCTAACCTGAAAATCGGTTCAATAATAATATTTTCAAGTGACTTTTCACTTTTTGATTAACTTCAGTGTTTGGCATTTCTTCTAAATGCATGATTAGTAAGTGTTTCCTGCATTTCGCAGTTTTGTTCCTTTAGAACGACTTAACGTAAGATCCTCCCGGATCATGTTGTTGTTGGTTCCTTCCGAACAGTTGTTTGGGGTGATGCACGTTTAGCATCGGGTTATCTTATCACTTAAGGGTGTCATGAAGGACAAATACATGGTGGAATTTTATTTCAATTGTGAATGATGCCATTAACGTGTAGTGAACACCATGCTTTCCCATAATATTTCGCAACCTATCCAAAGCAACTGATAGTCAGTTTGGTTCGATTAAGGGTCCATTCGGCGGATGTTCCGTATCCGTGAAGGGTATTTGACTGGTGGATAACCTTAATTAAGAGAAAATCAGGCGTTCTAATTGTTGAAAGTCAGATTTTCCACGGATCGTGTGGATTAACTCTCAGTTCTCGTTTGGAAAATAGGCGCCCGGTTTTCAGGTCTTCCCTTTTTCAGTTTTTCAGTTTCGCTGTCCACTAACATATTAGCTTCTCTGAAGCAACTCTTCGACATTGGAAGAAACGAAGTGACGTTATGTAATGTGACTGTGTTAGGAACTTTTCAAAAATCAATAATTAAATGTTTTTATGTTTTGTGGCAAGAATGCATATTAAATTAACGATGTTATCGTGCTCTTTCAGTTTAAATAAAAGTTAGTAAGCACATTTTTGCTCCTCATTTCAAGTAGTTAGGCTTTCTTCTGAACCCCATCGTTTGGTTAAGATCGTGACCGAATTTATTCCCGCAACGACCCAAGATTTAAGAGTTCTAAATTGTTCTACTATAGCAGCCGTGGCCGACCAACGATGGAATGGTAAGTTCAAGGGTTCAGTAGAAGTGGCGCCCAACGTGGGGCTTCAGTCACTTAAGACAGGGCCTAAGTACATCGAGAGAAGAACTACAAGTTAAGTTGGTTGACATCAGTGAAACGATGACCAATTGTAGGATTGTTATACGTTGGTGGATCAGTAGAAGTGGCGCCATCAACTTTGGGGCCTTAATGTCACGATAACGATGAGGAGCCCAAAGTCACGATAACGATATGATGCCACGATAACGATAATGAAATTATCCATTGAAAATAAATGTTAGAAAATTATAAAATAATGTTGAGGCCTAAGCCACATTATAAATAATACAAGCGGGTGAAAATTATGGCTGAGCCACAGTTAAACGAATTATGCCCAATGAGAGTGCTAGATATTAACACGTTTAACGAGGAGCGTAACTACTTGGTAAATAATAATAATAATAACAGTCACAATGCATTTTAGGAAATTAGTATTTAAAGCTATATTGAAGCTTATGTCATGTTGCCAATATAAATTTTGGAAGTGGTAACGCTGAATTACATTCAAAGTTTATGCGTTAACATGTTCGTTATTTACTTAATTTACGGAAGCGAAACCATTTGGGATATTTATCCAGAGTAAATTATTAACTTTAGAATTTTCTTTTTATTAAACAAGTTTGTGATACCAGCCACCTAAACAAAATTTTATGAGACAACTGTTGGAATGTTGTCAGTTTCGGTATTAAATTGTAATAGCGTTTGTATGTGAAAACGCAGTAGATAGTGAATTCTTTCCTTGGTAGTTTGGAGTATTCTGGTTGCATCAACAGCCAGCGTACTCATTATTGTATTCTTTGTGGTGTTGTGAGATGGAAGGTCAGGCGACCTTGGAGAAGTTAATGCAGATGATAGAGGACATGAAAGTCCAGAATGAGAATTTAAGGGAGAACATGAAGGAGCATTACGAGAGTATGCGGGAGATCATAAAGAATCGGGGTGAGATTATTAAGGAGATGAGAAAGGACCTGAAGGCTCATAATGAGAACTTAAATAGTACAATGGATGACATGATAGTTCAGCGTAAGTGTTCGGTAGTTAGCTTGAAAGACACTAGGGAGAAGGTACAGTCTAGTTTGAAAGACACTAGGAGTAGTATGGATGCTTTTAGAGCCAGTTTGAAAGAAAGTCATGACGATTTAAAGAGTGGGATAGATGAGTTGAGGGTTAGCCTGAAAGATAATTTTAACGATTTGAAGAGTATTGTGGGTGAGTTACGAAATGTTTGCAAGAGAAATAATAATGATTCAAAGGTAGGCTCAGAAGAAATGACCGATAGACACGTGAAAGTTGAGAATCAGATTCCAGAGACTGAGATTGGTTGTTCAGAATTCAAAGAGGGAGTAGTGGAAGTAGAAAAGGATTTAGGTGACGATGAACGGGTCATGACCGTCCACACCAAAGAGTCCGAGGATGTCGATAGTAATTGTGAACAGGATTCAAGAGTGAATACCTTAGCCCAGGAGCAGACGGACGAGAAGGTCAAACTCAAGGAGAGTGAAGTTAGTAATGAGATCAGTACAGTGGACAGGCAACCAAAGATGGTTGGAAATCTGAGTCAAGCTATGGAGGATCATAATCTAGACCTTGGTAGTCAATTGAAAGTTGGAAATGACGCAAAGGCTACAGGCCAGAATGTGTACGTTGAGGCGAGAAAATCTCAAAACTTAAGGATCGCGAACGTCTTTAATATGACTGGGAGATATCAGGACAAGTTTTGCCAATTGAAGGAAGACCCGCACCTAACTGTAAAGGAATTCTTTGAGGATCTGATGGAAGATGTCCTGGAGGCCAAGATATCTGAAGAACGTAGATGGAGGACAGCTGATGGATACACAGAGAAAGCGCCATTATTGTGGGTAGACGTTACAGCCCGTCAACATTGTTTCTTTGATAAAGGAAAGATATGCCGGAGAGCCCTTTCAGTGAAATGCAGATAGCAGGTATAGAGAGAGAGAGAGAGAGGCAGGCGGCAGAGACCATCGAATGACGCACATAATATCAGTAACATCAAGAAACAGACTTCGAGCAACTCCCAATTAAATAATGACCGCAACCCCCAATTCAATGATGATGCAGCCAACTTAAAGGTTTATCATAGAGCCGAAGAAAGAATTCCACTACAGGATGATGCAGTCTTACCAGCTGGGGAAATGGTCACCGAAGAAGAAGAAGAAGAAGTACAACCCGTAAATATGATCGTCACGTCGAGAGAAAGACAGGTCGAGGCACCACTCCAAGGACCGGCAAGCAGTGGGAGTAAAGAAGAGGAAGACGCTGAATGTTTACAATGTTCATTCTTAAGAGAAGACTTTGTTGATGACATCTGTAACGCAATTCTATTGTTGGAAGAAGAAAACAGGGAAATACGTGAAAGTAACAGAGCCCTACGTCAAGAGTGAAATCGGCTGGGAAATTTTACGTAGAATCATGGTTCATTTGTATCAAAATTCCCATGTACAATTCAGAATTTTGTAGGAATATATCTGTTTAAATATTTCCCCTTTCTGGGTAAATATTTCGTCGTTTGTAGGTGGATTATGAACCCATAATTCTACGGTGAGAAAAATTTTTATTTTCCCCAAATATTTATTTGGTATTCAGAAACTACTGTATGTTTGAGGGCAGCCATTTTGCGCTCCCAAGAGCCCGATGTTGCGTGGGAAGGTTCCCGCAAGGCGAGCTCGTGGATTGCCGGGACACCTCGGTGGAACTCGAGTGCCCGACAATGTTCTAAATTAATGAATTCTGCACAACGAGGGATTTTGACGAGATAGTAAAGGAAGAAATAAATAAGCAAAATTATTCATACACCCTCTGTGAAGGTAGTGACACCAGGGACAATTTTAGATGCAGTTAAGCCTAAGTGTGTGTTAGCGTGAGAACAGCGAGCTAGTTACACGTGCCAAGGTCGTGGGCAGAAGAAAACGCGCGAAACGCACGGGCAGAAACAATTTATTTCTCCTGTTGTGGGTGTAGGAAAATTATAAAATTAACACCTAACGTAAGTGCAAGTCTGTCCGGAGTTCTGGGACAAGTCTTATCAAAATTGGTCTAGTAGAAGCAAATTTGGCAGATTTCACAACCAAGCCTCATAGAGGGGATAGCGTCCTTCTGGAAATTATAAAAGAAACCCCCCACCGTAGATTTTTCAGTGTCGATCTGGAACTTGAAGCCGCGGGAGCTCGTGCCCGCCGTCATTAGAATTTCGCGCCAGATTGACCGACAATAATTCAATACATGCTCGTGGCTAAAGTCCATATATTAGTTAAGAAGAAAAGTGATTGGAGAAACTGTGAACGTTTGCAGACGAACTGGGAAGGTGTAGGCTGGTTGAAAAAAATACACAGCAGAATTTATTTTTATCATTTCCTGTACTCTTGTAAGTGAAGAAGGTCTGGGGGAAGCGATTCAAATAGTTCTACTCCCTTATCGGCCGAACACCTGTTCTTGTTGAAACAACGGGGAGAGAAACCACTCTGGGAGGCGCATCAGACAGTTAGAGTCGACTGCAGAACGAGGGAAGTTCGTGGTGCAAGTTACAAAGAAAGTGCATTATTTATGGTAATTTTAATCTCGTGTGTGTGAAGGGTAGTGTTTGGATGAGTGAAATTTTAAAAATGAAAATGTTATCTGTGAAAATGAGTGGCTAAGTGCGAGGTTGCTGGAGATGATGTAATCAGAATGCTGAGAATGTCACCAATGTGCAGGTCTGTCTATTTTATATTATGTAGTTAGTTAGTTAGTTCCTGTCTGTCCTAACAAAATTTCCAGATGATTGTCGGGTGATATGCGTAATTATCAGGCGAAAGGCGTTGTAAATTTTGGTCAGCGTGTGAAAATTTCAGTGTGTAAAGTTCATGTCAAGAACGGTAAAATGCGACGCTTAAAATTTTGTGTTGAGATGAGATATCATTCAAAGTGCGGATTTGTGAACGTTATAAGTGTAAATTTGTCGTGGCGAATATTGTAATTTCAGGTGTCAGTTGCATTTAGAAACGCTGGTTAATAATAATAATAATAATAATAATAATAATAATAATAATAATAATAATAATAATAATAATAATGTTTACCGCGGGATAAGGAAATTCTTCTCTGTTAAATTACATTTAACCAGTTATTTCTACAAGGATCGTAGGCATATTTAGATAATGTCAATAAAATTTGTTAGAGTCACAGTCGCTAATGGGAAGGAAATTGTGAGACATCGGGTATACTTGAATTGCGAAAGGTCGATGTGTGCTCTTGGATTCTTGAGGTCCGAAAGTCTTAATAATAGTAAAGTAAGAGATGTGTCTAATAATGGTTGTCGTTCTCACCAGGGGATCGAAGTATGAAAAAGGGTCGTGAAGGAAAAGGGATTGAAAGCGATGGATTTATACGTACGTGGAGATGAGATGGAAGTAATGCCGCTGGGATAAAGCGAGGAGAAAGTGTGTTGAGACAAGTTGTATTTTTGTAGAGGAAGTATTTAGAAACAGGCTGTGTGAAACAGGCTGTATTGTTTTCCGCAATCAATCCGAATTTGAGATGACTATGATGTGAAGCATTGTGAAATTTATAGAAAGATTCCAAGTGAAAACGACTCTTGTAAAATGTTACAGTCTGGGTAGTACACA
This sequence comes from Anabrus simplex, assembly GCF_040414725.1. Taxonomy (NCBI): domain Eukaryota; kingdom Metazoa; phylum Arthropoda; class Insecta; order Orthoptera; family Tettigoniidae; genus Anabrus; species Anabrus simplex. The sequence goes on along the minus strand of NC_090268.1, from coordinate 259,034,989 downwards.
TCCAGTGATCTATGTTACGTAAAGCCCGCATGGATAATAAGAGAACGAACGATCTTCAGGATCAGAGAGCACTTTGGACACACGGTTTGGGTTATATTTAATTTGTTCACTGGAGAGGTCATGGATAAGATGGGTGGAATTGATGATAGGCGATCTGAGAATTTCGAATGCGATGGTGATGATTATTATTTGAAGGCGTCCACTAAAAGGGTACCCGTGTGTTGGGAATTTTCATTTGCTTCCCTAACACGTCAGTGCACAGGCTGAGATTGTGTTCGAGGTGGAGAACCGTTCGTCACGTCTATTTATTTCTGAGTTCACATATTATAATGAGGTGGACACTTACTGTACTTTTCGAGAGGTAGACACTTGCTGTGTTTCGACTTGCATTCATTTGATAATAGAGACGTGGGTTCCGTCGTGCGTATTTGTTTGACGAAATCTAGTGTTAAATATCAGAGTTGTTTGAGAATTGCATTTCGCCTGATATGTTAAGGGAGACGTAGTACGACCCACTTTGACGCCCGACGATAGATTTAGGACGTCACGTGTTTATTCTTGGAGTCATTGATGATGAGACGTCCTAGGTCACGCCCGACGATAGGACTTGGAAGGCATCATGTATATACTGATTAGGTTTAGGGTGTACAGATTTCAAGTGAGCCCGACGATAGGTCTGGGATGGTAGCTGTACACACTCAAGTCTCAGTTTAGATTTTTTTTTTTTTGTTTCTTTTGTGAAGTGGCCTGGTTGAAGGTAGCCATTACAGTGCGATATGATTTATTGTAGAGGGTCTATGCGAAGCTCTCATTGAGATAACGGGACTGCTGTTGACAAACGAGGGCTGTCCAAGTGTGGGACATCGACCCGATCTAGATTATATTTTTACTGTGTTTCTTCGTGCGTGTTAAGCTGTATGACTTCGAGATGTTAATTTATTTTTACGGACTTTATTGTTTCCTCGTCTTGACGTCCGTTTTCATTGATAGTGTGCATTATTGACACTCAGTGTTTTGGAATGAGACTTGAGTTGCGAATGCGGTTTCGATTCGTCAGCCAGTAATTTTATTTTATATTTTAATCTTGTCGTATTTTCATTCGTATTCATAGTTAGAATAAGTAAGTAATCACTTTACCAGTAGTGTGTTGGGACAGACAGTAAATAGAGAGATCTGTACTGGTAGCATTGTTTTTCAAGGGAAAGAATTCCTTAAAATTGTAGTAAATTTTAGCGTGGACTGGTAAATTTATTAAGCATAATAAACCCATTTCTAACCTGAAAATCGGTTCAATAATAATATTTTCAAGTGACTTTTCACTTTTTGATTAACTTCAGTGTTTGGCATTTCTTCTAAATGCATGATTAGTAAGTGTTTCCTGCATTTCGCAGTTTTGTTCCTTTAGGACGACTTAACGTAAGATCCTCCCGGATCATGTTGTTGTTGGTTCCTTCCGAACAGTTGTTTGGGGTGATGCACGTTTAGCATCGGGTTATCTTATCACTTAAGGGTGTCATGAAGGACAAATACATGGTGGAATTTTATTTCAATTGTGAATGATGCCATTAACGTGTAGTGAACACCATGCTTTCCCATAATATTTCGCAACCTATCCAAAGCAACTGATAGTCAGTTTGGTTCGATTAAGGGTCCATTCGGCGGATGTTCCGTATCCGTGAAGGGTATTTGACTGGTGGATAACCTTAATTAAGAGAAAATCAGGCGTTCTAATTGTTGAAAGTCAGATTTTCCACGGATCGTGTGGATTAACTCTCAGTTCTCGTTTGGAAAATAGGCGCCCGGTTTTCAGGTCTTCCCTTTTTCAGTTTTTCAGTTTCGCTGTCCACTAACATATTAGCTTCTCTGAAGCAACTCTTCGACATTGGAAGAAACGAAGTGACGTTATGTAATGTGACTGTGTTAGGAACTTTTCAAAAATCAATAATTAAATGTTTTTATGTTTTGTGGCAAGAATGCATATTAAATTAACGATGTTATCGTGCTCTTTCAGTTTAAATAAAAGTTAGTAAGCACATTTTTGCTCCTCATTTCAAGTAGTTAGGCTTTCTTCTGAACCCCATCGTTTGGTTAAGATCGTGACCGAATTTATTCCCGCAACGACCCAAGATTTAAGAGTTCTAAATTGTTCTACTATAGCAGCCGTGGCCGACCAACGATGGAATGGTAAGTTCAAGGGTTCAGTATCAATGACGGTATTTGCAGTTAACTCTAACTAATATAAATAAAGTACATAGTAATGCGATTTTATACCTATTATCTCCTTAAACTGGTTTCTCCGACCCCAGGTTCCCTACCTGAAATTGTTCAGTGGAGCATTCTCTATGCCATGTAAAAAATTTTCATGCTCTTACGGAAACACCCTGTATATAAAATAACTTGTATTGATTGACTGACTGGTTAATCATCGCCGAGCCAAAACTACTGGACATAAAGAAATGAAATGTTGGGGGTACATTCATATTACACTAGGTGCTCACTAAATATGGATTTTTGGATATTACTTCGCTAAGGGGGTGAAGATAGGGGATTAATTTTTAAATTGAGTATATCTATATCTCAAAAATTTTGCAGTTTACAGATGTAAAAAAATAATATTTGGAATCTCCTTTAAAAATAAAGAAACTCGTATTTTTCGTTTTCAGTAAATCCCCTTAAGGGGATGAAAAGAGGTGAAAAACGCGTAGAAAGTACCTTTTATGAAAATGCTTATATTTAAAAACTGATGATGTTATAGACATGAAAATTGGAATTTGGAATTTCCTTTAACAAGAAGGAAACTCGTAATTTCTTGTTAAAGTTGGGGGTGAACAGATGTGACAAAAAGGGTGAATTATAAAACTGACTATATCTGCAATATATCTCAGAAACGTAGCACATTACAGACGTGATAACTGGTATTTGGAAACTCCTTTATAAATGAAGAAACACGTACATTTTGTTTTCGGAAAATTCAGTTAAAGGGGAGGGTGGGTGGAAGTGAAAAATTAATTGTTTTTATGGAGATTCTTGTATCTCAAAACTGAAGGATACAGACGTGAAAATTGGTATTTGGAAGATCCTTGTGATAACAAAGAAACATACATTTTGTGGAGGGGGAATCAAATAAAAGAGGGGTGGGGAAAATAGTTCAATTATTTTTTATGAGGATATTTATATCTCAAAAACAGAAGATGTTACATACGTGAAAACTGGTATTTGGAATCTTATTTAAAAATAAAGAAACACTTACTTCTTGTTTTCGGAAAATGCACTTAACCGGGGTGAAAAGAAGTGAAAAAATGTGAATTATATTATGACGATGCTTATATCTCAAAAACTGAAGATGCTACAGACGTGAAAATTGGTATTTTGAATCACTTTTAAAAATAATGTAACATGTATTTTTTTGTTTTCGGAAAATCCACTTAGGTGGGGGTGGGTTTGGGGGTGCGGGAAGACTGATAAAGGGGTTAAATTCTTTTTGTGGGGATACTTATATCTCAGAAGCTGAAGATTTGCCATATGTAGAAGTATGTATTTGGAATCTCCTTTAAAAATAAAGAAACATGTTGGTATTTTTTTCCGACCTGAGGGAAGACTATTTCTCACATGTTCAGTTCTATGTATCATGGTCGTCTTAGCCCCGAAAAGCAATACCACAAACATGGTCTACAAAGAGTTTCTGGGGTAAATGAACCTGAATTTTTCGGTGAGTTTTTATACTTTAGGTGTTTTTAGATAATGCCTTTGTACAGTACCGGAGAATTATTACTTTTAACATATAAGGAAATCTACTCGAGCGAAGCCGCTGTTAACTACTAGTTTAGTCTAAATAGAAAATAATTTGCCGTGTTAGTAGAAAGTTGTACAGATGCGTTACATATCAAACAGAAATAGTAGCATTTAAAAATGTTTCAAGTTAAGATTTCCCTCCTGCCTACGCATAGAAGAAAACAAATTCTTTTAGGTGTGACCCTCCTCTATCTCCTCAGGAGTGACTAGAGCGTTCGTAAATCCGTAAGCTGTGTGGTCTGCACAGTCCTCATCCAGAATATACTTTCTTGATCGACTGTACTACGTTCAACAACCTCCTCTCATTGGTGGTGGTGGTGATTATTGTTTAAAGAGGAAGTATAGCTGTTCTCTCTTAATCACTGATCACAAATGAAAATGGAACAGGTCCGAGCTTTCCAAAAGTGAAGGTATGAGCAAAAGAACGAGAAGGTCCACGAAGGGCGTGAAATAAAAAGTAAACTCCCTGGATCTTACAAATCCAACACCATCGTGGTCGGAAGAGAACAAGGGTAGACCAAAGGAGGTTGGATTGGTAAGATTAATGTTCTAAGTCTGGAACAATTAAGTGGAAACAACGCCAGACTCAGAGTCCACGAGGTCACAAACATATTCTCGCATGCTGAGAGTCCCCAGCGATCATTTACGTTAAGATGTGGATACCATTATGTCCCCTCTCTTAACCTACACTCTTCAACTTACTAAGTACTTTTTTTCTCTGCTAGCTATATATATTTTTGCATGTGGTTTAATGTCACACTAACACATCGAAGGTTTTCAACAAATCAAGGATGGTAACGCAAGGAATGGCCATCGCCGTAATTAAAGTACAGCTGTCTGGTTTAAAAATGGGAAACCACGGAAAGCCATCTTTAGGGCTACCGACTGTGGGATTCGAGCCCACCATACTTCCTCTTGTAGATAAGCACACATCTCAACATAACTCCACTCGTCAATTCAAAATTCATCCCGTACGCTTACCGCTAACCATGCACGCTGCGGTGTCTGACCGCGCACTGTATTCTCACCACTCGGGAGCAAAACAAGTATTTCCCCAGTCCACCTGCGCCGCAGCACCGGCTAAGGTACCGGTAACATGTCACTACCTCTCCTTGTATATTTTGATAATAATTAAAATTATGTATGATGAAACATTATCTGTGAGGAACATATAAAATACCAATTATTCAATTTTTGATCGACTATACATAACACGACTAGGGTGGGTTAGAGCAAACTGGGAGAGTGCAGGGCATTCGGCGTAATTACTGCTGTTTATTACGTCCGGTGATAATTTTTCTCATTTTCCAACAAACAATTTGCTACAGATCACTGAAAAAAAATTAGAGTATATTAACCACACAAATACATTAATTATTATAAGACTATGGACGTTAAATTTTGTGGTATCATTTGTATTAGCTTGTTACTGTTGACATTATTAATAATGATACAGTACTTTTTCATTGATCATTTCAGTGTGTCATTTTCGTGTTGTGATTCCTTTACATGAAACCTTGTGTCCATTAGTTAAATATAAAAGAGTACAATTGCAAATGAATTTTGTAACAGTAGCCATCCTGCCTGCTCTTTGAAATTAATTATTTAATTAGAGTCTATTTTCATGTAATGTGCTTGTGTTCGCAATATGGTTAGCCGCTGTGTATACCACTATGCAGTTTCATTCTCCACTTTCCTTCAACAGGGGAGAGTAGTGTTTAATCTGCATACGAGAGGTTTTGAAATAGGTGATGTCAAAAGTCTCTCAGAATCTCGTGGATTTTGGGAGCTGAAACGATGATATGGAAGTATTTGTTACAAATTCTTATGTGAATATTACCAGACTATTTTTTATAACAGAGAAAGAGAGAATAAAAAGGTATAGCTGAGGTATAGCTGCCGTTGTATGTTGATGATGATGATGATAACGCAGGAAATTATATATATTTGGATAGAAGAATAATAAAATAAATAAAAATTAAGATTGACAAAATACAGGCACCAAACACATCATCCAAGGAGTCTATAACACCATTTTCTCCTGTTTCTCGCCTTGTTTTCTATTGGTTTTTTTTTCGTACTGCCAACACCAACACCACAACTTGTCTAGCCTTTTATTCATCCGTCCTTTATGAATCATCGTTACTGAAGCTGGTCCACGGTTTCACCATCTCGGCTCAGCCGGAGGTTCGTGATGGTCCCTCGTGGTATTCCTCTTTGGTAACATCATAGGTATCATTGCCCTTTGCCTTGACGATTTTGTGTAGTCCAGGTTACTTGGGCTTAAGCTTAAGCCCTAGTCTCATCTGCGTACTCTTTACTGCTGCAGTAATGAGGATGATGGTGATTGCCGGTTTGAGTAGCTCAGGGGGTAGAGCACTGGCCTTCTGAGCTCAACTTGGCAGGTTCGATCCTGGCTCAGTCCGATGGTACTTGAAATTCTTTGTCGATAAATTTACTGGCACATATAAAAACTCCCGCGGGACAAAAAATCCGGCACCTCGACTTCTTCTAAAACCTTAAAAGTGTGGTTAAAGGACGTAAAAGCAATACATAGCAGAGCAAAGTCATCTCCGTACATGCCATGAAGGCCCTTGGAGGGGTGGAAGGTAAAGGCTTCCAACATTCGTAACCTCGGTACGTGATGGGATAGAGTGGTTAGCTTTACGCCTGGCCGCTTTTGCCCGCAGGAATTAACCTGGTACTCATTTTTGGTGTAGGCTGAGTGACCCTCAGGGCCATATGCACCTCCGGAAGTGGAAATATCGTTTCTTAAATTTTACCACTTCCTGACGGTGATTCGAACCCACGTCCTGTGGTTAGTGTGATTAGCTGCCACCCCCGGAGGCCCAAGTTCGATTCCCGGCTCTGCCACGAAATTTGAAAATTGGTACGAGGGCTGGAACGGGGTCCACTCAGCTTCGGGATGTCAACTGAGTAGAAGTGGGTTCGATTCCCACCTCAGCCATCCTGGAAGTGGTTATCCGCGGTTTCCCACTTCTTCTCCAGGCAAATGCCGGGATGGTACCTAACTTAAGGCCACGTCCGCTTCCTTCCCTCTTCCTTGTCTATCTCTTCCAATCTTACCATCCCCCGTAAGGCATTTGTTCAGCGTAGCAGGTTAGGCCACCTGGGAGAGGTACTGGTCATCTTCCCCAGTTGTATCCCACGGACCCAATATCTGAAGCTCCAGGACATTGCCCTTGAGGCGGTAGAGGTGAGATCTCTCGCTGAGTCCGAGGGAAAAACCGACCCTGGAGGGTAAAGAGACTACGAACGAACGAACCACACAGATTACATTAATTATTATTGAACTATGAACGTTAATTTTTGTGGTATCGTTTGTATTAGCTTTTTACTGTTGACACTATTAATAACGATTCTCTTTCATTGATCATTTTAGTGTGTCATTTTTTGTTGTGATTCCTTTACATGAAACCTTGTATCCATTAGTTAAATATAAATAGTTAAATATAAATGAATTTTGTAACGGTAACCATCCTGCCTGCTCTTTGAAGTTAATTATTTAATCAGAGTCCAATTTCATGTAATGTGCTTGTGTTCGCAATATGATTACCAAACCAAACCTCATGGCGCAACAGCCCCGAAAGACCATAGTCTACCAAGCGACTGCTGCTCAGTCCGAAAGCCTGCAGATTACGAGGTGTCGTGTGGTCAGCACGACATATCCCGGAATATGATTGGCCGCAGTGTTTACCACTGTGCAGTGTCATTCTTCATTTTTCTTTAATGGGGAAGAGTAGTGTTTAATCTGCATACGTGAGGTTTTGCATTAGGTAATGTCAAATGTTAGTCTTCCAGAATCTCGTAGAATTTGAGAGTTGAAAAGACGATATGGAAGTATTTGATGCAAATTCTTATGTGAATATATCAGGCTATGTTTTCAATAACAGAGAGAGAAAATACAAAAAGGAGAGTAGCCGTTGTAAGATGATGATGATGATGATGATGATGATGATGATGATGATGATGATGATAATTACATATATTTTGATAGAAGAATAATGCAATAAATAAAATAATAAGATTGACAAAATACAGGCACCAAACACATCATCCAAAGCGTCTGTATCAGCATCTTCTCTTTGTTTCTCGCCTCGTTTTCTATTGTTCATTCCGTACTGCCAACACCAACACCACAACTCGGCCATCCTTTTATTCATCCGTCCCGGATGAATCAACGTTACTGAAGCTTGTCCATGGCTTCATCATCTTGGCACAGCTGGAGGTTCGTGCTGTCCCCTCGTGGTACACCTCTTTGGTAACATCATAAGTATCATTACCCTTTACCTCGACGATTTTATATGGTCGACGTTACTTGGGTTTAAGCTTAAGCCCTTGTCCTACCCGAGTCCTCTTTACTTCTTCAGTAATGAGGATGATGATGATGAAATGAAATGGCGTATGGTTTTTAGTGCCGGGAGTGTCCAAGGACATGTTCGGCTCGCCAGGTGTAGGTCTTTTGATTTGACACCCGTAGGTGACCTGCGCGTCGTGATGATGAAGACGACACATACACCCAGCCCCCGTGCCAGCGAAATTAGTCAATGATGCTTAAAATTCCCGACCCTGCCGGGAATCGAACCCGGGACCCCCGTGGCCAAAGGCCAGCACACTAACCACTTAGCCATGGAGCCGGACGATGATGATGATGGTTTCTGGGCTGAGTAGCTCAGGTGGTAGAGCACTGGCCTTCTGAGCCCAACTTGGCAGGTTCGATCCTGGCTCAGTCCGATGGTATTTGAAGGTACTAAAATACGTTAGCCTGTGTCGGTAAATTTACTAGCACATAAAAGAACTCGCGCGGGACAAGAATTCCGCACCTTGACGTCATCGGAAACCTTAAACGTGTTCTTAAAGGACGTAAAACCAATAATAATAATAATAATAATAATAATAATAATAATAATAATAATAATAATAATAATAATTGTACCGGGTGGTACACCCCCACGCCGCTAATTCAAACTTTGCGCCAGTTGAAACTCCTCTACTGGAGGAAGTCTGAACTTTATCTACTGTGTTAATTTTCAAGTTTCTCAGAAGTTGGAAATTTTGAAGTTTCTGAACTGGGTCGTTTTCGATGTAGTTTTGTTTTGCCTGTAGTAAGAAGTGTGGACATTCTCTTCCAGATGGCACCACTGAAGAACTACAATTGTGCACCCTAGTGCGAAGTGAAAGAACTATGTTTTTGGAGAAATTTTGAATTCATAAGTTTGTTCTTTGTTAAATTTCTTTCAGTTATTGTTTAAGTTGGCAATATTAACCCTTTCTTTCTGCCAGTTTTGAAACTGGCCAATCATAATTTTCTGTAATTAATTTTCCACCAATAAGGTGTTTCTTCCTCATCTAGTGTAGGGGTTTTCGTCGTTAACCAATAAAATTTTTGTGGGAGGGTGTTCTCATTCCTGAAACGCCTCGAACTTTCCACGAGGGTATATAAACTGCTGATTTTCGGGTCTCCGCGCCACTTCAGTAACATCTATCAGTGCGTAAAGTACGTAGCAGGGGGCGGGAAGCGCCTCTTTCTTCGGGCAGAATTTCAGCCACCAGGTAATGGCCGTTTAATAACTTCTTTTCTTGTCAGCTCAGCAGTTTAACTCTCGGGGCAGGTCCGAAGCCTTTCCGCCATGTAACTTTTCCCCTAAAATGTAAAGACACTTAGTATCTATTCTATCTTTTAAACTACATATTGGGATAGAGAGTGATTAACCCTCTCGAGCTCCCACTCATATTGCATTGAGGTGAACTTATTTTCACAACCGTTTCTTCCTTAACGTAATGTAAATTGTTTCCTTCTAAAAGTCACCTCTTTAGTATGGGATTAGCCCTTGCAATAACGGCCTAGTGCCAAGTAGGTTTTATATAAAGTGTATTAGGAGTGCAAGAACGCCTCCTCTCAAGGTGGTATTTTAGAGGCCATGTAATTTTTCATGTTTCTTTACTTAATAGGCCTCAGTAGGTTGGGTACTTTTACCCCTGTTTTCATATCCTTGGAGGACAACTTGAATGTGGAGTTTGGTGTGTCCTTTGATAGGCTAAAATTTTGAGAGCGAGTTGCTCTTTCTTGAAAATTGAGTTGTTGTATGCCTCGAGGAGGCTTCACCGTGTAAAGAGGATCAAGTTCTTCTAGGCATGATTGGGGTCTTCTGCCCCTTTGTTGAATTCTGTATATCGTAAGGTTGGGCTTATAGCTCAAGAATTGTGTGTCTGGCTCTCGGAGCCCAAATCCTGTAATCACTGTAATTGTACATTTTCGAATTGTGTTTCGGCAACTGAGTACCTGTTCAATTTGTTATTTCTTATTCTTGAAAAGAAAATATAACCTTGTTAAATTTTATCTTAACTTTAATTTCGTATTTTGAGACCTGTTCACCCCCGCACCTTCTTTCACCTCTGCTAAACCACCAAACCACGGTAACAATAATAATAATAGTAATAATAATAATAATAATAATAGTAATAATAATAATAATAATAATAATAATAATAATAATAATAATAATAATAATAATATTCCAGACAGATATTAAGGCAAGTGACCTGTAATGGTCCCGAGCCATTTCTTAGCTGGGCAACCAAAAGATCGAATTCCTCTGTGCTCCCAGTGTACAATCTTTTTAGGTGCTCTTGCTCTAGGCATTATGTTGACTTGATCATTCAACTTCATTCCGTCATATTAAACCAGGGATATTTTTAATTACTTGCTATACTTTTCCTTCGGGCGAGGAAGCATAGTAGCTCTAAAATCACAAGAGTCTTATTGTAAGAAATGTAGGATTCAGAGTCTCAATCAAGATATTTCTAGTTGCCAACTATTCGAGTAATTCCCCCCCCCCCCCTTTTCTCTCTTCCTTTCTCTCTCACTTCATTCGGAATTATTGTTTATAAAAAGTTCTACTTATCTCTACGTGGCTCCCGAAATATGAGTACATTGAATACCAATGATTTAGTGGCGTAATCCCTACTAGATCCGCCTCTATGGTGTAGTGGTTAGTATGATTAGCTGTCCCCCCGGAGGCCCGAGTTCGATTCCTGGCTCTGCCACGAAATTTAAAAAGTGGTACGAGGGCTGGAACGGGATCCACTCAGCCTCGGGAGGTCAACTGAGTGGAGGTCGGTTCGATTCCCACCTCAGCCATCCTGGAAGTGGTTTTCCGTGGTTTCCCACTTCTCCTCCAGGTAAATGCCGGAATGGTGCGTAACTTAAGGCCATGGCCGCTTCCTTCCCTCTTCCTTGTCTATCCCTTCCAATCTTCCCATTCCCCACAAGGCCCCTGTTCAGCATAGCAGGTGAGGCCACCTGGGCGAGGTACTGGTCATCTTCTCCAGTTGTATCCCCCGACCCAGAGTCTCACGCTCCGGGACACTGCCCTTGAGGCGGTAGAGGTGGGATCCCTCGCTGAGTCCGAGGGAAAAACTGACCCTTGAGGGTAAACTGATAAAGAAGAATAAAAATAATTCCTACTGGATTGTTGAATTGAGAGCAGTGGAGAAGAATAAATCCACGATTTGTTTAACGATATTTTAATTGTTTTAGGCTTTTTAAGATATTGCGTGGTGTCAGCATTTTGTCCAATATACACAGTGCTAGAAACCAACGACACGGATTTGTTGCATTTGAAAACTTTCAAACGCTTCTGACTTCAGCCAGGATCGATCCCACTATCTCGGGAACAGAATAACGACGGCTAAACGTCTGGGTAACTGAGGTCGGCACATAATAAATAATGGGTGCAGTTCATTCAAATAAACAGCCGGTTAGTTGGTTTGTTTCTATAGTGTGGTAAAATTATTTCTTTTCTTTCTGTTTTCTTTGCTAGTGGTTTAACGTCGCACGATGGGATAGGGAAGGGCCAGGACTGGGAGGAAAGTGCCCGCGGCCTTAAATACAGTACCAGAATTTGCCAGGTTGTAAAAATGGGAAAGCACAGGAAGACGTATTCAGGGATACGGCGATCCCACTATTTCTCGAATGCAAGCTTACAGCGACGCGATTCCAACAGCGTAACCAACTCGATCGATGCTACCATCTTTCTGTTGTATTATATCCTTTAGCACCTTTTAACTGAACAACCTCTTATCAGTTTTAAAATGCTTGTTTCCTTCTTTTTAGAATTAGACCGATAGTTTTGAGAGAATTTTCTCACCCATGAATCTCTCCTAACTTGCAGTAGTTTAGATGCTTTCCTTCCGCGCACGGGATAGCGGGATCTCATCAGCGAATAACTGGTTAATATGTAAGAGTGTGTCCGACTCGTTGGCTGAATGGTCAGCTTACTGGCCTTCGGTTCAGAGGGTCCCGGGTTAGATTCCTGCCCGCGTCGGGGATTTCAACCTTAATTGGTTAATTCCAATGGCTCGGGGGCTGGGTGTGTGTGGCGTATTCAGCATTAGAAATCATCCTAGGTAGGGCCCTCATCTTCACAGGAATTCAGGTCGTCTAATAGGCCGTCTACGTGGAAAACACCCACACCAGGCCTCTCCGGAGGCCATACGCCATTATTATTATTATTATTATTATTATTATTATTATTATTATTATTATTATTATTATTATTATTATTTAAGAATGTAAGCTGATCGTTATGGTAGATTTGTCTGGAAATGTAGAAATGATTGTTTTTTTAGGTATAATTCTGTTAAAATATGTTTTCTTCTTCAGGTAGTTTATAAATGTATTTACTGAAAATTAGTTTCGGAAGACTGAAGAACCTAACAGTTACAAATTAACTGAATCTAAACTAAAAAGAGATGGCTTCAGATATAAAAGCAAATAAAAAATTGTGTCACTTCGATACCAACTGAAGTTCGTTAGAACACGGTATTATTATTATTATTATTATTATTATTATTATTATTATTATTATTATTATTTCTTGACAATTTTTCCCTCCCGAAAAGCACCTGAATAATTTCTTGATTTGTTTCTTGCTTGTGGTTTAACTTTGAACTAACACATACAAAGTCTTTGGCTAAGCAAGGATGGAAATGTAGCATCCGTTGTCTTGATTAAGGTTCAGACCCAGAATTTGCGTGGTGTGAAAATGGGAAACCACGGGAAACTCTTTTCAAGGCTCCGGACGGAGAAATTCGAACCCACCATGTTCCTAATGTAAGCTCACAGCTACGCATCTTCGCACAGCGCGGCCAACAGGCTCGGTCCTAATTTTTTGAGTTGTCTCATTTCTATATTCAAGAGGTAGCAAGGCATTTTTAGGTGATTATGGACTTTATGATCATAGGGACGGGACCTCGAAATTAACGAGAAATCTTAGTCACAAGGAATATTATTTCATTTCATTAAAAAAATTGGCTGGGATTTGAACTGCGGCCACCTTGGTGAGAATCCAGTGATTACCTGGTCAGAGAGAAGGCGTCACCTTATACTTGGTCCGCCCCTCCCCTTCCGGGAAGCGAATGAAAACTTTTCCCAGGCCCCCAGTGATTATGCTTTTTTCGGCTATCGTGCCCCGTATTTCTCTACAAGCTACATTTATAAAGCTAGTGAGAAGACCTTCTGTCCACAACTATAAAAAGTCTTCCTCCCAACGACCATTCGTCGTAAAATGACACTTTCAAGAGGAGAAATCAGTGCATTTTGTGAAGTGAACCATACCGCGTTTTTATCTTTTTGTATGGTATGTACAACATAACAAAAGGCTAGTTTCTCTGGTAAACATCTATAAATTATAACACGAAGCCAAAAGTTTATCAAGGTCATTAAAATCGAACAATTTAGCTGTAAAGAATAGTTTAGTTGTAAAGAAATTTATTTTTAGTTATTAAAATCTAAGACTTTTATCAATGTAACGTAAGTAATAATTTAGTTATTAGGAAGTTTACTTTTAGTCATTACAATCTAAGACTTGTATCAATGTAATTTTATGAATAATTTATTTATTAAGATTATTATTTTAGTTATTAAGATCTAAGGCTTGTGTCAATCCAATTTAATATGTACTTCAAATATTTTTTGGTTTACTGTAATTGGGGTTTACTACCCTGTTGTAAACGGGCAAATAAATAAATAAATAAATAAATAAATAAATAAATAAATAAATAAATAAATAAATAAATAAATAAATAAATAAATAAATAAATAAATAAATAAATAAATAAATAAATAAATAAATAAATAAATAAATAAATAAATAAATAAAATTCTATTCCTTTCCTTCATACAAATTTTGATATTAAATATATCATTTCATGAAAACAGAATTAAGGCCACGGGCGATATGCCGCAACTTTGTCCCGCAGGAGTTTTTACCTGCCAGTAAATCTATCGACACGTGGCTGACGTATCTGAGTACTTTCAAATACCACCGGACTGAGCCAGGATCGAATCTGCCAAGTTGGGTTCAGATGGCCAGCACCTCAACCGTCTAAGCCACTCAGCCCGGCAATCCCACATTCCGAAACTATTATAATACATTAAGTTAATTCTTATAATGTTCCATGGTCAGAGGAAGTCATTTTGCATATTTATTTAGGGAGCACACTCTTCCCAGTAGCGAGCGGCGCCGGGGTACAGGAAACATTCTTTTTCTTTTTCTACTACCACATTTACCACATCTGTGAGGTCGCGGGTGCGAGCTGTGTAGCATATGTGAATTTGGCCCTGTTTTAAAGCCGGATGCCCTTCCTGACGCCAACCCTCTATGGAGGGATGTAATCACTATTGAGTCTTTTTGTGGTGGTTGGTAGTGTTTTGCATTGTCTGAATATGAAGAGGAAAGTGTTGGGACACATAACACCCAGTCCACAAGCCAGAATAATTATTCAGACGCGATTAAAATCCCCGGCCCGGCCGGAATTCGAACCCAGGACCCTCTGAACCGAAGACCTCAGCCACCAGCCACCAATGAGTCGAACTAGAGGAAACATTAATCGTCTCTCATAACTCAACAATCAGCCCACTTAGCATCTCTCGCCGCCAACTACAGGGAAAGTCATTAGCTCATTACTATAGAACTGTTGGCGAATAGTTGTTTTTATCTTGTACAATACTACTGTGCGATGAAATCAAACCTATTGTATTCCAAACTTTGTTGAGGTGATTGTATATGAATGCAATGGCATACGGGTATTACAAACTACAACACGAATTTCATAAACACATCTATAATAAGACAGTCAGGCGCAGTGGCTGGTGAATAGAATAGCTACTATTTATTTGCTATTTGCTTTAGGTCGCACCGACATAGATAGGTCTTATGGCGACGATGGGATAGGAAAGGCCTAAGAATGGGAAGGAAGCTGCCGTGACCTTCACTAAGGTACAAACCCAGCATTTGCCTGGTATGAAAATGGGAAACCACGGAAACCATATTCAGGGCTGCCGAGAGTGGGGTTGGAACCCACTAGCTCACGGCTGTGCGCCCCTAACCGTACGGCCAACTCGCCTGGTGAATAGAATAGACTAATCCCATCCCCCAGTTTCGGATCACCTGAAACTGTGGGGGGGGGGGAGGAGGAGTAATTATTGATTGTAATCCAAAATGTGTTTTGATACGTGTATTATTTTCTACATTAATATTTATCTACATTAAACATTACAAGTAAACTTATTAAATATTTCAATCCAATTTCTAAACTGTAGGTTTTTCTTTAAAATTTATTTAGTTTATCCTAGACGTTAACAAAGTTAGGCCTATATGGTCTCGAACAAACATTTATATTGCCCTCCCTAACTTGTGTCAGGGCTTACATTTGTGTCACCAGTTTTATTTTTCATTTTGTAAAGTTATCCTTCAATTACATCATACATTTTGAATGAATGAATGAATGAATGAATGAATGAATGAATGAATGAATGAATGAATGAATGAATGAATGAATGCGGTAAGCGGCGCGCAGCTGTGAGCTTTCACCCGGGAGATAGTGAGTTCGAGCCCCACTGTCGGCAGCCGTGAAGATGGTTTTCCGTGGTTTCCCATTTTCAGAGCAGGCAAATGCTGGCGCTGTAACTTAATTAAAGCAACGGCCGCTTCCTTCCCACTCGTTACATTTTCCTATCCATTCGTCCGGCTCCATGGCGAAATGGTTAGCGTGCTGGCCTTTTGTCACAGGGATCTCGGGTTCGATTCCCGGCAGGGTAGGAAAATTAACCATAATTGGTTAATTTCGCTGGCACAGGGGCTGGGTGTATGTGTCGTCTTCATCATCATTTCATCCTCATCACGACGCACAGGTCGCCTAAGTGCATCAAATAAAAAGACCTGCATCTGGCAAGCCGAACTTGTCCTCGGACACGCCCGGGACTATAGGCCGTACTCCATTCCATTCCATTCCTGTCCCATTGTCGCCGTAAGACCTATCTGTGTCGGTGCGACATTAGGCCAATTGTAAAACAAACAAAAAATGAATGAATGACTATATGAATTGGTTAGTTGAATGATTTCATGATTGAATTATGTTCTTGCATGAATGAATGAATGAATGAATGAATGAATGAATGAATAAACGCTTTTCTAATCCAGTCACGGATAGCAGTGGTTTGTGACTCTAATTTAAAGAAATACGATTCGAGTCGAGGATACTAATAGAAGGCGAAACAAACTGGATGGAATTTTCAAAGAGAACACGATGTTTTTGAGAATAATGAGTCTTAAACTTGAAGCAAGTACTAAGTACTAAGCCTACTGTATATTGTGTTTCACAGTATACCGTTTTCGTATTTTAATAGCCTCAGAAATTGAAATTGGGCCAAATTAACACCTTGTACCGATTGTTTTCTTTTTTCAATGGGAGATAGCTGTCTTTGTATACACAAGTACTAACACTTACCCAGTGCGCACGGTCTTCAGCGCATACACGGAAGTAATTTTATGCAAAGGCCGGGCATATTTGGAGAGGTGGCATGCCATTAATAAATGTCATTCCGTACGTTGACACTTGCCGTGTGTAATATTACATCGAGGTCGGTTGCATGTTCAGAATAAATTCATTTTCATACCAGGTAACCTGAATGAGCAAAATCGTATTCGGAGAGGTGTTTGTAGTAAATGTGATGTAAATAGCAAACGATGGTCAGATAGTCTTATATGTTGCTGAATGCTTCACAATGAATGGGGAAGGTCTGACACAAAATAGGAGAGAGAAAACTACGAACTGTACAAGACCATGGAAAAGAACATTAGCATATCTCGGAAAAAGAAGAACGCCTTTTATGGTCACTTGATTCAAATGTGCTGCACAAGGAGATTAAACAACCGGACTTTACTGTTTTTCAAATATATGAAACCAAGGTCTTGATTAAATCACTCATAAATATATTCAGAAACAGAACCCTTTTAAGTAGAATCTTCAGTCGCAATGGAGTTTCCAATAAAAACCGAAATTAAAGACTGGCATGGACTGAAGAGAGAAAAGCTCACTGAACACGTGTGTAGTGAACCTGGGCAAATGTGACACAACGCGGGAGAAAACGAAAACAGTCGAAATAACGTGCTCCCCAGCTGTTCAAAACGAAAGAATGTAATAATAATAATAATAATAATAATAATAATAATAATAATAATAATAATGTAATGTTCTTGTTATTTTCTCCATATGTTCTTCAAGAAGTTCCCGAAAATGGTCTACTTTCTCGGGATTGCGCCTATTGTCTTCATTGATTGGTGCATGGGCATTGATCAGGGTGTACCCTTTATTTCCGCAACGAAGAGTCGGAAGAGATAATATCTCTGAAGGACTAGAGAAATTCACTACCGAGCCAGTAACTTTCTTACTTACTGCAAAGGCCGTTACAAACCTTGGCATATTCTTGCCTATCTTAATTGCTCTCATTGCTTTATAGATCCTATATCCCTTCTATTACCATTATATCATCGTCCTGGTGTCGTGATTCTTGCAAGGCCAATACCGATATGTTGTGGCCATCCATCATCTTTGTCAGTTCTTTCTGCTTACCAATCTTGAGCAATGAGTTGACATTCAGCGTTTCAAAGTAGTATTTCTGTGTGGTCTTGGGTACAGAGTACAGAACAAAAATGGCCAGTCGAACACCGCTGGTGTACGTAACACGACCTAATACGTTGAAAGTCTGTTTCGATTATTATTATTATTATTATTATTATTATTATTATTATTATTATTATTATTATTATTATTTTCCTGTTAACTCCACCAGCCTGGACCCAGTATTTGGGAAACCAGGCTTTGCCTGTCACACGTCAGGACTAAGGGCAAGTGATAGAGAAGTAACACCTCTTTAAACAACCTTGGTACAGCTGGCCTAGCTGGTAGTACCTCTTAAAAGGGCCTCAGCTAGGGTTGTGGTGAAGATGATCAACGGTTTCTGAAAGCGGATGAGGGCATCCAACAGTGGGTAAAGTGGAGGAACCATCGTTGGAGATCAGCGTCTGTTCTTCAGAGAAGCTGCTAAAAATACGTCTGTACTCCAGAGGAGTGGCGTATTAGCCAGCTCCGGGGCTTACAATCTCGGTCTATTACCGGGAAGGAGCGATCCGACCCACTCTTTTATTAACACCCAAGCATCATGAAAAGTCGAAAGAAGACACTACCCCAGGTGGTAACTGTCCGCAGGAATCCACCGCTCCTAGGAGTGCAAGCAGGCCTTCGGATTCTGGGGAGCCTGCACCTAGATGCTTATGAAATGATTCTAAGACTAGACACAGGAAACTCAAGACCACACAGAAATACTACATTGAAACGCTGAATGTCAACTCATTGCTCAAGATTGGTAAGCAGAAAGAACTGACAAAGATGATGGATGGCCACAACATATCGGTATTGGCCTTGCAAGAATCACGACACCAGGACGATGATATAATGGTAATAGAAGGGATATAGGATCTATAAAGTAATGAGAGCAATTAAGATAGGCAAGGATATGCCAAGGTTTGTAACGGCCTTTGCAGTAAGTAAGAAAGTTACTGGCTCGGTAGTGAATTTCTCTAGTCGTTCAGAGATATTATCTTTTCCGACTCTTCGTTACGGGAATAAAGGGTACACCCTGATCAATGCCCATGCACCAATCAATGAAGACAATAGGCGCAATCCCGAGAAAGTAGACCAGTTTCGGGAACTTCTTTAAGAACAAATGGAGAAAATAACAAGAACATTAAAATATTGCTGGGTGTTTTTAACGCCCAATTGGGAATGGAAGCACAATATAGATCAACAGTAGGAAGATATCCTGCTCACAAGTTGACCAACAAAAGCGGAATGAGACTTGTTTTATTGTGTCAACGTTCTATAAACATAAACCAAGCAAACAGAAGACTTGGCGTTCACCGGGTAACCTAAATGGGGAAAAACAACTACCATGTTGCAGTCTCTAGAGAGCAATAAAAGAGATTATGAACGTTAAAGTTCAGAGAGGTGCAAGGTTTGACTCTGATCATTACCTTTCCAAGGTTAAAATGAATTTCATTCCTCTCAAAAAGACTCTAAACAGTGGAAATAATACGCGGAGATATGATGTAACGAAACTTCAGATTAGTCAAGAAGTTAAGGAGTAGTATCACCACAACTTGACCTTTGAATCTAAGAATTGGACTGTCATCGCATCTAAGATCCAACAGGCAGCTAACACCACAATACTGGCAGCTCCTAAACAAAAACATCTATGGTGGAACGTAACCTGTGATAATGCACTGGCTCGGAGAACTGATGCCTGGAGAAAATGGAATTCGACTAAAGATCAGGAAGATTTTGATACATTCTGTGATGCGCGGAAAGCTTCAGCCCGAGTGTTTCGATATGCAAATCGATCGTATGAGAAACAATGGACGGAATAGATCGATCACGACTTCCGGAAGAACAACTCAGGGACTTCTAGCAAACCTTCGAATCTAATCTGAAAGGTTATCAAGACCCTCGTCTATGCTTTAGAGATGCTACTGGAAAGCTAAGCCTGAACAACAGGGAAGATGGCAACATTTTGACTCAGTACTTCAACAAGTTGCTCAACTGTGATGAGCCAAAGCAAATATTATCCATCTCCTCTCCTATTCAAGTGTTGTTAAATCCTCAGCCACCTTGTAAGATGAAAATTAAACACATCTTAGACAGTCTGAAGGATAATATAGCAGCTGGGAAAGGTACCATAGTGGCGGAACTATTGAAGCTGGCGAATGAAGATACTGTGGACATACTAGTCTGTCTCTTTCAGGAGATTTGGTAAACAGGCACTATACCAGTTGAATGGCAGTCAGCTCTAATCCATCCTATCCAAAAAAAGGGAGACAAGAGGAACGTTGACAATTACAGAAGTATATCGATAATGCCTGTTCCTTACAAGATCATTTCTAAATCACTCCTGAACAGAATCGAAGTTCATCTTGATAAGCAGATTGGCGAATACCAGGCTGGTTTCCTAAAGGGACGTTCCTGTCCTGCACAAATTCTCAATCTGAAGAACATAGTTAGATACAAGATAACTGGGAGGTTTGAATATGTGGTCGTATTTGTGGACTTCAGAAAAGCATACGACTCGATTGACCGACAGTCATTTTGAATGTTCTGGAAGAGTTTAGGGTGGATGCAAAATCCAGAAACTTGATTAAGCAGACCCTCTCCAACACATTATCAAAGGTAAAATTCAAGAATGAAATCTCAGAGCCCTTCGAGGTAAAGTCTGGGGTCATACAAAGGGAGGGACTTTCTCCACTTATTTTCAATTGTATCTTGGAAAAGGTAATCCGAGATTGGAGAACAAAGAACAAGGAAACGAAGTTTGGTTTCGATTAGGTCCCAAACACAAAGGAGTGTATGTTGACTGTCTGGTTTTTGCTGACGACTTAGCCATATGCCAACAACATCAGTTCAGCAGTCAGGAAGATAAACCTTAAAGAAACAGCAGAGAAAGTAGGACTACAAATCTCCTTTGAGAAGACGAAATACATGACGAACATCAGTGATGGTCCAGAATGGATGTTAACAGACCATGGAAAGATTAGAGTCAAGAAGTTTTAAATACCTAGGTGAAGTAATCCAAGAGAATGGGCTAGAACAAGAAGCGATCAGTATCTGAATCCCGAAATTAGAGCGAGCGTTCCAATTGACTAAAAAATCTATAACAAGATGATGCTGAGTTTCTAAGTCAAACTAAGACAGTACAGCACTGTTGTTAGACCAGAAGGCTTATATGCTTCGGAGAACCTGTGCATGAATCGATAAGGACTAGTCAATCAACTACTTAAAAGAGAACGCTGGCTACTACGGAAGATCTAACGCATCAGATGGTTTGACGGGCAGGTTCGACTGACTCCAATAAAGAAGTATACCGCAAGATGGAACCGATAACAACAGTAATTAGAAAGATAAGATTGTTGTTTTATGGACACAACTTCCGCTTGAATAATTACCAGCTCACAAAGAATATCTGTAATTTTCCAAAACCAAAGGCATCTAAGTTGAGATGGTTCCAAGAGTGTGAGAAACATCTGAGGGAGGTGGACATTACGGAGGATGAAATCAATAACAGGGATGGTGAAAACAATTTATTTATTTATTTATTTATTTATTTATTTATTTATTTATTTATTTATTTATTTATTTATTTATTTATTTATTTATTTATTTATTTATTTATTTATTTATTTAAAATATTGTATATTATTATCATTCACACTTACTAAATTGAATCGAAAGCGACAGGAAGCAAATCATTACCACTGCGTCGGAAAGAAGAATAATTGCGATTATAATCGGAATTTCAGAAATATTACTCCTTCTAAATAAGAACATACGGGGAGATACTTGCTATACGTCATTAAGGAGCATAAGAACGGCGTGAAATACGAATATTTTATTTAAATACGTTCGCCAGAAGAGCTGATAGCCTACGTAATATAGCAACACGTCGGAGCTCATCATCGAGCAGTGTGTAAGAAAAGAAAGATATGCACGAAGCATTTCTTGAAAAGAAGATTTAAGGAATAATTAAGCTTTCCACTGTCTCACTTGGTAAATTATTCTAATCCCTCTTCCGATAAAATAAATATTTGTTTCAATTCATCCTCTTAATTCCAACTTTTTCATAATTATTATGATCTTTCTTTCTTAATCTGGTTACCCTCCAGGGTTGGTTTTTCCCTGGGACTCAACGAGGGATCCCACCTCTACCGCCTCAAGGGCAGTGTTCTGGAGCTTCAGACTTTGAGTCTGAGGATACAAATGTGGAGGATGACCAGTACCTCGCCCAGGCGGCCTCACCTGGTATGCTGAACAGGGGCCTTGTGGGGGATGAGAAGTTTTGGAATGGATAGACAAGGAAGAGGGAATGAAGTGGCCGTGGCCTTAAGTTAGGTACCATCCCGGCATTTGCCTGGAGGAGAAGTGGGAAACCACAGAAAACCACTTCCAGGATGGCTGAGGTGGGAATCGAGCCCACCGCTACTCAGTTGACCTCCCGAGGCTGACTGGACCCTCTTCCAGCTCTCGTACCACTTTTCAAATTTCGTGGCAGAGCCGGGAATCGAACCCGGGCCTCTGGGGATGGCAGCTAATCACACTAACCACTACACCATAGAGGCGGACATTATGATTTTTCCTACTTTTAAATACTCATATTAGCTGAGTCCTCATGACTTCATATTGTACTACGCAAAGCCGTTCATCTTGTTTATTATTAAAACTAGCAAGATACCCGTGCTTCGCTACGGTATTATACTGAAATTTATAATTGAATGCTTATTGTTTTAGATATATAATCCGCCGAAATTCGCGATCTGATTCGTTTTCTGCGAGAATCCGCCAAAATTCGTGATCTGACTCGTTTTCTAATAGATTACGGTATGTTTCCTCACATTTTTCAATCTTTCTTTCCAGCAATCGATTTCGTACTTCCCGGGCTAGGTCCAGATATTCCACCCCGTCAGTTGGGTCCCTAAATCTTTGCCATCTTTTCCTATAAGCGTTTTTAATATGGATCAAATCCTTCAGGAGTTCCGGCGTGGTGTCGTCTTAGGTGCCTTGGCGGTACTGAACCCGCGGCCGGACTGCATTCTCAGTCATTACCGGTCCAGGACCCGTTTCCAGGGGGGTCCGCACATTTGACAACGGTCCAGAACATTATTATTATTATTATTATTATTATTATTATTATTATTATTATTATTATTATTATTATTAAAAGATGTTCTGAACCCCACAGCAAGATGCAAGATCGCTACTTGGCGGTAAATTACATCTGCTGCCAGTGTCATTGTTACAATGTGACCAGCACCATCGTCGCGCGTAGGCAAGTGTGCGAGATTTCTGGCGATACCAATGACATACTTACGTGCATTGTTGACCTTATTATAGAGGTGAACAATTTGACGGTCCATCTCATTTCTATCGTTTATTTCAAATGTGTTTAAATTTTTATTTACATGCCAGGAGAATCTACTGTAATCTAAGAACGTTCTCCGAAGGAAAAGATGGCTGTTGAAAACGAACCCAGGAAAGATTAAAAATGATCGGTTTATGATCAGAATAAGTACATCGAAACTATATAGCCTGTTTCCAGTCATTCGACAGGGTCAGGAATGGAATGAATAAAGCCCCATCTAGCGGCGACAATAGGAATTGTGCCGGCTGCCGGAGCACACCTCTGGGGCAATGATCGTTGAATGACAAATGAAATGAAATATTGGACAGTGTTGCTGGAATGAATGATGACAGAGAAAATCGAAGTATCCGGAGAAAAACCTGTCCCGCCTCCGTCTTGTCCAGCACGAATGTCACATGGAGTGACCGGGATTTAAACCACGGAACCCAGCTGCGAGAGGCCGGCGCGCTGCCGCCTTAGCAACGGAGGCTCCTTAACTACATTATGAACAGTAAAATCAATTGATCTCACCTCCTTTTACACCCCACCGCCGTTAAGTTTATTTACCCCCCCCCCCAAAAAAAATTGAAGACGTGTTTCTTTATGTTTAAAGGATACTCCAAACACCAATGTTCACATCTGTTACATTCAGTTTTGAGATATAAGTATCCCCATAAAAATAATTCACTTTATTTTCACTTCCTTTCACACTCCCCTCCCCCCCACACCCCGTAAGTGAATTTCCCGGCAAAATATACTTGTTTCCTTAATAGTAAAGGATCTTCTAAATAGTAATTATCACGACTCTAACTTCTTCAGTTTTTGATTTATGTGTCTTCATGAAAGGAATTCAACTCCTTTTCACTCCCGCCCCCCAAACGCGTTTTTCTTTGTTTAAGGAGATTCAAATACCAATTATCACGTCCGTAACAACTTTAGTTTTTATTAGATGTATGTATTCTCATACAATTAATTCAATTAATTTTTCAATTCTTTCACCCCCCCCCCCCCCCTTCATTGGATTTTCCGAGAATACGTGTTTCTTTACTTTTAAAGCAGATTCCAAATGTCTAGTTTCACGTCTGTAATATCTTCATTTTTGAGATATCAGTAGCCTAATTGAAAGAATTCAACACCATTTTCAGTCACTTTTACCCCCCCCCCCCCCTCCCTTCCACCCAAGTGGTATTTCCGAAAGCTGAATTCACGTTTCTTTATTTTTAATAGAGATACAAATACCATTTTTCACTTCTGTAACATGTTAAGTTTTTGAGATATACTGTAGAAATTCGCTTTTTATAAATTCACCCCTTTTTATTTCCCCTTAAGTGGAGTTTCCAAAAACAAATCACCTATCTTTCTTTACATTTACAGGAGATTCCAAATACCCACTTTTTACGTCTGTAACATTTTACGTTTCTCAGATATTCTGTAGATATAGTCTTTCAAAAAATTCACCCCAGTTTGTCACTCCAGTTTAACCGCCATTAATTGGATTTTCCAAAAAAAAAAAAAAAAAAAAAAAAAAAAAACGTGTTTCCTTATTTTTAAAGGAGCTCCCATATACAAATTTTCAGTTCTGTAATATTTTCAGGTTCTGAGATATATGTATCCTCATTAAAGGCATTCATCCCATTATTCACCCATTTACACCCCTCCAATTGGGATTTAAAGAAAGAAAAAAATACGTGTTCTTGTATTTTTAAAGAAGATTGTAAATACCATTTTTTTTACATCTGTAAACTTTTAAAGTTTTAAGATGTAGACACACTCATTTTAAAAATTCACCCCCCTTTTCACCCTCCATTATTTGGATTTTCCAAAATAAAAAAAATACCTGTTTCTTTATTTTTAAAGTAAATCCCAAATACCAATTTTCAGGTCTGTAATATCTTCAGGTTCTGAAATATAAGTAGCCTCATTAAAGGCATTCAACCGCTTTTCACCCTTTTCCACCCTTACAATTGGGATTTTCCGAAAACAAAAAAATACGTGTTTCTTTATTTTTAAAGGAGATTCTAAATGCCAATTTTTACATCTTTAAACTTTAAAAGTTTTGAGATATAGATAGACTCATTTTAAAAATTCACCCCCTTTTCACACCCCCCATTAATTGGATTTTCCAAAAACAAAAAACATGTATTTCTTCATTTTTAAAGGAGATCCTAAACACCAATTTTCAGGTCTGTAATATCTTCAGTTTCTGAGATATAAGTATCCTCATTAAAGTCATTCAACCAAGTTTTCACCCCTTTTCACCCCTCCTATTGGGATTTTCCGAAAACAAAAAAATACGTGTTTCTTTGTTTTTAATGAAGATTCCAAGTACCAATTTTTACATCTGTAAACTTTAAAAGTTTTGACATATAGATGCACCCATTTTAAAAATTCACCCCCCTTTTCACCCTCCCATTAATTGGATTTCCCCAAAACAAAAAAATATGTGTTTCTTTATTTTTAAAAGAGATCAAAAGTACCAATTTTCATGTCTGTAATATCTTCAGTTTCTGAGATATAAGTACCGGTATCCCGATTAAAGGCATTCAACCCCTTTTTCACCCTTTTTCGCCCCTCCTATTGGGATTGTCTCAAAACAAAAAAATACGTGTTTCCTTATTTTTAAAGAAGATTCTAAATACCAATTTTCACATCTATAAACTTTTAAAGTTTTGAGATATAGACACACTCATTTTAAAATTTCACCCCCCTTTTCACCCCCTTAGCGACGGAATATCCAAAAATCCTCTCTTAGCGAGCACCTACATCTTAATATGAATATATCTCCAAAATTTCATTTCTTTATGTCCAGTAGTTTTGGCTCGGCGATGATGAATCAGTCAGTCAGTCAGTCAGTCAGTCAGGACAAGCTACTTTATATATATAGACTAGCAAGATACCCGTGCTTCGCTACGGTATTATACTGAAATTTATAATTGAATGATTATTGTTATATATATAATCCGCCGAAATTCGCGATCTGACTCGTTCTCTGAGAGAATCCGCCAAAATTCGCGATCTGACTCGTTTTCTAATAGATTACGGCAAGTTTCCTCCCATCCTTCAATCTTTCTTTCCAGCAATCGATTTCGTACTTCCCGGGCTAGGTCCAAGTATGCCACCCGGCCAGTTGGGTCCCTAAATCTTTGCCATCTTTTCCTATAAGCATTTTTGATATATATCAAATCCTTCAGCAGATCCGGGGTGGTGTCGTCTTGGGTGCTTTGGCGGTACTGAACCCGCGGTCGGACTGCATTCTTAGTCATTACCCGTCCAGGACCCGTTTCCAGCGCGGTCCGCACATTATTATTATTATTATTATTATTATTATTATTATTATTATTGTTATTATTATTATGTTCTGGACCCCACAGCAAGATGCAAGACCGCTACTTGGCGGTAAATTACATGTGCTGCCATTGTCATTGTTGAGAATATGACCAGCACCATTGTCGCGCGTAGGCAAGTGTGCGGGATTTCTGGCGATACGAATGACATACTTCCGTGCATTATTGACCTTATTATATAGGTGAACAATAGGACGGTCAATCTCATTCCTATCGTTTATTTCAAATGTGTTTAAATTTTTATTTATATGCCAGGAGAATTTACTGTAATCTAAGAACGTTCTCCGAAGGAAAAGATGGCTCTTGAAAACGAACCCAGAAAACATTAATAATGATCGGTTTATAATCAGAATAAGTACATCGAAAATCTATAGCCTGTTTCCAGTCATTCCACAGGGTCAGGAAAGGAATGAATAAAGCCCCCATCTAGCGGCGACAACAGGAATTGTGCCGGCTGCCGAAACCTGTCGCACTCCTCTGGGGCAATGATTAATGAATGACAAATGAAATGAAATGATATTTGACAGTGTTGCTGGAATGAATGGTGACAGGAAAAACATGTCCCGCCCCCCGTTTTTTCCAGCACGAATGTCACATGTAGAGACCAGGATTTCAACCACGGAACCCAGCTGTGAGAGGCCGGCGCTATGAGGCCTGAGCAACGGAGGCTCCTTATAAATACATTATGAACAGTAAAATCAATTGGTCTCACCTCCGTTTACAGCCCACCGCCGTTAAGTTTATTTACACCCCCCTCCAAAAAAAACTAAAAGAAGGCGTGTTTCTTTATGTTTAAATGAGATTCCAAACACCAATGTTCACGTCTATTACCTTTAGTTTTGAGATAAAAATAATTCACTTTTTTCAATTTCACACTCCTCCCCCCCCCCCCAAGTGAATTTTCCGGCAAAAAAATACTTGTTTCTTTAATAGAAAAGGATCGTCTAAATACCAATTATCACGACTCTAACTTCTTCAGTTTTTGATTTATGTTTTTAAAGGAGAACCAAATACCAATTTTCACGTCTGTAGGCCCTAACAACTTTAGTTTTTGTTAGATGTAAGTATTCTCATACAATTAAGTCAATTAATTTTAAATTCTTTCACTTCCCCCCCCCCCCCCCGCATAATTGGATTTTCCGACAATAGGTGTTCCTTTACTTTTAAAGCAGATTCCAAATATCAAATTTCACGTCTGTAACAACTTCATTTTTGAGATAACAGTAGCCTAATTAAAATAATTCAAAACAATTTTCAGTCCCTTTTAACCCCCCCCCCCTCCCCACCCAAGTGGTATTTCCGAAAACTAAAAATACGCGTTTCTTTATTTTTAACAGATATAAAAATACCATTTTTCACTTCTGTAACATGTTAGGTTTTTGAGATATACTGTATAAAAATTAACCCCCCTTGTCATCCCCCATTATTTGGATTTTCCAAAAGCAAAAAAAATGTTTCTTTATTTTGAAAGGAGATCACAAATACCAATTTTCAGGTCTGTAATATCTTCAGTTTCTGAGATTTAAGTATCCTCATTAAAGGCATTCAACCCCTGTTTCACCCCTCCTATTGGGATTTTCGGAAAACAAAAAAAAAATAGTATTCCTTTCTTTTTAATGCAGATTCTAAATACCAGTTTTTACATCTGTAAACTTTTAAAGTTTTAAGATATAGACACACTCATTTTAAAAATTCACCCCCCTTTTCACCCCCCATTATTTGGATTTTCCAAGAACGAAAAAATACGTGTTCACTTATTTTTAAAGTGGATCCCCAATACCAATTTTCAAGTCTTAAATATCTTCAGGTTCTGAAATATAAGTAGCCTCATTAAAGGCATTCAACCCTTTTTTCACCCTTTTCCACCCTTCCTATTGGGATTTTCCGAAAACAAAAAATACATGTTTCTTTATTTCTAAGGAGATTCTAAATACCATATTTTACATCTATAAACTTTAAAAGTATTAGGATATAGATACACTCATTTTAAAAATTCACCTCCCTTTCACCCCCCATTAATTGGATTTTCCAAAAACAAAAAAAATTCGTGTTTCCTTATTTTTGAAGGAGATCCCAAACACTAAAATTCACGTCTGTAATATCTTCAGTTTCTGAGATATAAGTATCCTCATTAAAGTCATTCAACCACGTTTTCACCCCTTTTCACCCCTCCTATTGGGATTTTCCGAAAACAAAAAAATACGTGTTTCTTTGTTTTTAATGAAGATTCTAAGTACCAATTTTTACATCTGTAAACTTTAAAAGTTTTGAGATATAGATGCACCCATTTTAAAAATTCACCCCCTTTTCACCCTCCCATTAATTGGATTTCCCCAAAACAAAAAAAACGTGTTTCTTTATTTTTAAAAGAGATCAAAAGTACCAATTTTCATGTCTGTAATATCTTCAGTTTCTGAGATATAAGTACCGGTATCCCGATTAAAGGCATTCAACCCATTTTTCACCCTTTTTCGCCCCTCCTATTGGGATTGTCTCAAAACAAAAAAATACGTGTTTCCTTATTTTTAAAGAATATTCTAAATACCAATTTTCACATCTGTAAACATTTAAAGTTTTGAGATATAGACACACTCATTTTAAAATTTCACCCCCCTTTTCACCCCCTTAGCGACGGAATATCCAAAAATCCTCTCTTAGCGAGCACCTACATCTTAATATGAATACATCTCCAAAATTTCATTTCTTTATGTCCAGTAGTTTTGGCTCGGCGATGATGAATCAGTCAGTCAGTCAGTCAGTCAGTCAGGACAAGCTACTTTATATATATAGATTAGCGCGACTAATTGTGATACAATAGAATATTGCACCAGCATTCCACTCGAAATGGAGCTTATAGATTTTCAGAAATATGAATGTGCTATATAACATAGCATTACATTCACTTTGTCTACGTGTTAGTAATGATAACGAGCGAGTTATCCGCCAATTAGCTAAAAGTAATGACAAAGCTTGAATAGAAGTCTAATATCAGACGTTGTTTAGCGAACAGTGACAGACATTTATTGAAGAACCGTGGGCAGGAGTGTAATATGTGACTGAGCGTTCAAATAAAAAGGGCAGTGTGCAGACGGATGATTGATAGTCGGCTGAGGATATTTTTGTCACCACCAACGTCGAGAGTGGAGGGAATTCTGAGAAATGCTGAGGGTTGACTGAACTTCGACCCTTACGGATTTTCTTAGATCACAACTATTTGCCTAGTCTCTATCGGCTACCTTTAACAGTTGATTTTGAGAGGACATAACGCTCATTATTGGAAATGCAGTATATAGCCGAGCTGAGTGGCTCAGACGGTTGAGGCGCTGGCCTTCTGACCCCAACTTGGTTGGTTCGATCTTGGCTCAGTCCGGTGCTATTTGAAGTCTCCTGTAGGTAGATCTACTGGCACGTTAAACTTCTTCTTATTCTTTCTCTACCACATTTTCCCTCGCCTGTGGGGTCGCGGGTGCGAACTGTGTCGCACATGTGGATTTTGCCCTGTTTTACTGCCAGATGCCCTTCCTGACTCTATTTGTAGGGATGTAATCACTATTGCATATTTCTGTGGTGGTTGGTAGTGTAGTGTGTTGTCTGAATATGAAGAGTAAAGTGGTGCGACAAACACAATCACCCAGCCCCCGGGCCAGAAGAATTAATTAGAGGCGATTAAAATCCTCGACCCGGCCGGGAATCGGACCCGGGACCCTATGAACCGAAGGCCTCAACGCTGACCTTTCAGCCAATGAGTCGGACACACGTTAAACAATTTCTGCGGGACTAAATTATGGCACCTTGGAGTCTCCGAAAACCGTAAAAGTAGTTAGTGGGACGTGAAGCCGATAAATGTATTATTGTAAACGAGATAGCAAATATCTCATCAAAGGGAGGACATTTACATTTCTTAATACTGTTATTGTCTTCTCTTTTTGGGGACGAGTGTTAATCATGTTATCGGGTATAAATGGAATTGAATTATCTCTAGATCGTACCCCTCAGAATCTGTATTATTAATTTTTCTATTTAGTAGAATAGAACTTTCATTTTGTATTAAGTTTGATGTGTGATTGATGTGTGACTTCAGAGTGTGCCTCTTGCTTCGAATGGCAGGCCTATGACAATTCATTGATGGACAGGTATTTTATATTTATCTGACAGGTAAGGTAAGCATGGTACATAAATAGCTTGTTTTTCTAGGGCCACATCCTGGGCCTGATTCAAGTCTCTTTCAAAGCGGAATGATGGTGGAATCTAACACCATTGCTTTACTGTCATTTCGGCTGATGGCTATGATATCAGCCCTCCGATTAGTCATCATTAGAGATGAAATGAACCTCACTGAACCACCCATGATATCCCCTGCCTATCGGAAGAGGCGACTGGAAGAAGCCCCAGGAGATCTTAACTTGGGAGCGTGGGTTGGTGACCACGGGGCCCTTAGCTGAGCCCTGACATTGCTTCCACTTACTTGTGCCAGACTCCTCAATTTCATTTATCCTATCCGACCTCCCTTGGTGAACTCTTTTTCTTTTCTGACCCGGACGGCATTACGTTTACGAAGCCTACGGAGTCTTTTACTTTCACGCCCTTCGCGGCCCTTGTCTTTCTTTGGCCGATATCTTCATTTTCGAAGTGTCGGATCCCTTCAATTTTTCTCTCTGATCAGTGTTATATGAAGAGGATGGTTGTCCTCTTAAAACAGTAACCACCACCACCACCACCACCACCACCACCACCACCACCATCCCATCCACACTGTCTCAAGGCTTGAGCAATCGATGTTATAACAACAACAACAACAACAACAACAATAATAATAATAATAATAATAATAATAATAATAATAATAATAATAATAGATCCCACCAAATACTTTTACGGTTTACGGAGACGTCAGGTGCCGGAAGTTTTTTAACGTGCAAGTAATACACGAGACTGATGTACTTGAGCACCTTCAAATACCAGCAGACTGAGCCAGGATCGAATCTGCCAAGTTGGACTCAGAGGCCAGCACTTTACCGTCTGAGCCACTCAGCCCGGCAATCGATATTCTTAGTCGGTGGTGGTGGTTGCTACGCGGTAGCTCAGTCCTCCGGCAGAATCCTAGCTCATGTCTAAGGGTTTGTATCACGTTGCAGCCATTTTGACGACGAGTTGTGCTGAACGGCCTACCGGGTAACGATCCGACTGCGGTGAGGTTGCATAACGTATTCACTTTGCTTACGTACCCAGAAGAGAACAGAGGTGATTTATGAGGCATCCAGAAGTTTGCTTTCGAGTAGTCTGGATATAAAACTTACCGAGCGAGTTGGCCGTGTGGTTAGGGGCGCGCAGCTGTGAGCTTCCATTTGGGAGATAGTAGGTTCGAACCCCACTGTCGGCAACCCTGAAGATGGTTTTCCGTGGTTTCCTATTTCCACTCTAGGCAAATGTTGGTGCTATACCTCAATTATGGCCACGGCCTCTTACTTCCCACTTCTAGCTCTTTCCTATCCCATCGTCACCATAAGGGCTGTCCGTATCGGTGCGACGTAAAGCCAATTGTGAATCGAGCCATGCCCTTGTGGTTAAACCGCTCATGCCTTTACCACTACAGGCAGGCAGCCCCTCCAACAACCATTCAGTGTTCATAGGTGCTGGGTGTCAGATATTTGATTCATAAAATATAGTGTACATACTGCTAAACGTAGTTTGAAGAGTGAACAAAGAATTGCAAGGTTCACGAAAGGCGAGAAGAGACATCCTGTGCCTCAACGGGAGGAGGCTGTATGAGCTAAGGTGAAACAATGGCAAACTTACCTGGGAACTCGTTATCACTCACGTGCCACAAGGTACAAGTGGTGATGATTATTGTTCTTAGGGGAAAACAACGTGATAATTAGTCCCTCATAACAAATTTTAAAAAATTAATGTAAACAAAAACAATAATAATATACGTCAAGTATGCATTCGTCCGCCTCTGTGGTGTAGTGATTAGTGTGATTAGCTGCCACCCGCGGAGGCACGGGTTCGATTCCCATTTCAGCTATTCTCGAAATGATTTTTCTTACTTTCCCACTTCTCCTTCAGACAAATACCGGTCTGGTACCTAACTTAAAGCCAGGCCACTTCCTTCCCTCTTCCTCATCTATCCTATCCGATCTTCCCATCCCCCCCCCCCCCACAAGACCCCTGTTCAGCATAGAGGTGAGGCCGCCTAGTCGTTTCCCTCGATCCAAAGTCTCACGCTCATCCACACTGCCTTTGAGGCGGTAGAGGTGGGATCTCTCACTAAGTCGGAGGGGAAAACCGACCTTGGAGGGTAAACGGATTAAGAAAGAAAGAAAGAAAGAAAGAAAGAAAGAAAGAAAGTATACATTCAAAAATGGATTGGAAAAGTGAAAGAATACAAAAATAATTTTAGGAAACCGAAATAAAATTCAACAGATAGGGAGTAATACCGCCCTTGAATTTTGAAAATAATTAGTCTGTTCTGACACATAATGAATGACGAGATTGTCATAATCTAATTAAATTAAATATTAATAAAAACAATAATAATATGCGTCAAGTATACATTCGTCCGCTTCTGTGGTGTAGTGGTTAGTGTGATTAGCTTCCACACCCGG
Source organism: Anabrus simplex (assembly GCF_040414725.1). NCBI lineage: Eukaryota > Metazoa > Arthropoda > Insecta > Orthoptera > Tettigoniidae > Anabrus > Anabrus simplex. The sequence goes on along the minus strand of NC_090268.1, from coordinate 259,001,939 downwards.
AGGCCCGGGTTTGATTCCCGGCTATGGCACGAAATTTGAAAAGTGGTACGAAGGCTGGAACGGGGTCCACTCAGCCTCGGGAGGTCCGGCCGAAGGGATCCACGCCGTAAGAAATTTTCTGCCACTACTAGGCCATGTTGAGAAAATGGGTCACAGAAAAATCGGCATCACATTAACACACTGATGGCGGGATCTTTCTCCCTTACTAGGTAAGAGTGCGTAGTTCTTCGAAGACCTATCCTTAACCAGCACAAACCTACGGCCTCTCTCCGTGAAGAAGGCTAGCACCATATCATAGCTGCTTTAATTGTCTTCAGTTTGTTGAGAGTTCGTAAATCTAGCCATACCGAATCCCAAGACGCCAGGGTGGTTTGGCTTAGCTGAGAACAAAATATCTCTTACCGGTTCGTCCACAGGTCTATGTAATAAATATACCTCGGATTTGTAGGTGGTAATAGGTTAGAATGCAAGTAATTTGGTTTGTAGGACGTGCCATGCAACCCATTGTACCGTAATGAAGGAAGAGTAGCATAAATTCAGGGAGTTCTATAGGCTGTACCCCTAATTTCTATGCAAATCTCATAGCATAACCGTTGCACAGTGTAGGGTATACTTGTTACTGACTTAAAAGTAAGTTTGCATTCTAACCTATCAGCACCTAATAATCCGTACTCTAGTAATAAATGAGGGTACCTGGGAAAGACCACGAAATGCAGGACATACTGTAGCTTGTAAATTTAGTAAAGTTGGGATAGTAAGAAATGCAGGTCGGACGGGGTTGGCTACTGCAAGGGTGTAAGAGAAAGTAATTTCAAACTCAAAAAGGGAACTGTTTATTATGTTAGACAAAACAGGTTTCAGTACAACTTCGGTGAATAATCAAGTAACATATCCCAAATTTTATGGTAATGATCATTTTGCCGTAAAATCAACGATAGACTTATATTGAATTGCTGAAATGTAGCCGGGCTGTTCGGAGTAGTTAGCTGTACAAGTACCACATACGTATTGTTCTAATTTGAAATTATATACAATTACACCGAAAATTAGATTTTGACAAAAACGGAATTTCACATTGTACATATTTATTTTACTGACTCTTGTAGTACATGAACATACAATTTAGTACTTTTATAACGTTTAGAATCGAAGCTAAAATATGTATTTTGAAATCTTTGTCATCTATATAGACCCTATAAATTTGCATGCTATTGATATCATCTTATATTTTGTCTCTCTCCGTAGCGTAACGGTTAGCACTAGTATCCGCTGTTGGCGGGCCCCCCTGGTTCGATTCCCAGTACTATCAGAAATGTAAGAATGATAGGAGAACTAGTATGTGGTTAAATCGTTCATTAAGCACTCCCCATTAGGGGTGTACCTGAAAAGGAACTGCACCGCCTCGGGAGGGGAACAAGACTTTACTGTTGTCCGGCTCCATGGCTACATTATTAGCGTGATGGCCTTTAGTACAAGGGGTCCCAGTTCGATTCCCGGCGGTGTCGGGGAATTTAACTTTAATTGGTTAATTCCTCTCGATCTAGGACTGAATGTGTATGCCGCCTTCAGCACTATAATTCATCATAGGTAAGCCCCACCTCATAGAATCAAGTAGGTCGTCTTCTCCTTCTTCTTTTCCTGGCTTTTTCCCACACCTGTGGGGTCGCGGGTGCGAACTGCGTAGCGCATGTTAATTTGGCCCTGTTTTACGGCCAGATGCCCTTCTTGACGCCAACCCTATATGGAGGGATGTATAATCACTATTGTGTGTTTCTGTGGTGGTTGGTAGTGCGGTATGTTGTCTGAATAAGAAGAGGAGAGTGTTGGGATGGACACAAACACCCAGTCCCCGAGCCAGAAGAATCAATCAGAAGTGATTACAATCCCAACCCGGCCGGGAATCGAACCCGGGATCCTCTGAACCGAAGGCCAGTCGGACAATCACGTAGGTCGTGCATGACCTGCACCAGGCTTCTCCGGAGATCATATGCCATAATAATAATAATAATTCTTTTTTTCCTTTCTTAATCTGTTTACCCTCCAGGGTCGGTTTTCCCCTCGGACTCAGTGAGGGATCACACCTCCACCGCCTCAAGGGCAGTGTCCTGGAGCGTGAGACTTCATGTCGAGGAGTAAAACTGGGAAGGAGGACCAGTACCTCGCCCAGGCGGCCGCACCTGCTAAGCTGAACAGGGGCCTTGCGGGGGTGGGGGATGGAACGTTAAGAACGGATAGGCAAGGAAGTGGGAAGGATGCGGCCGTGGCCTTAAGTAAGGTACCATCCCGGCATTTGTATGGAGGAGAAAGGGGAAACCACGGAAAACCACTTCGAGGATGACTGAGGTGGGAATCGAGCCCATCTCTACTCAGTTGACCTCCCGAGGTTGAGTGGACCCCGTTCCAGCCCTCGTACCACTTTTCGAATTTCGTGGCAGAGCCGGAAATCGAACCCGGGCCTCCGGGGGTCGCAGCTAATCACGCTAACCACTACACCACAGAGGCGGACAATAAGAATAAGAAGTAGTAGTAGAAACGAGGAATCTACCGAATGTCTGTTCAGAATTACTCATTGCGTCACGCTGCGACAGCAGGCATGCAGCGATGTTCTGGTATCGAAACTGATCATCCATCAAGTTTCATTACAATCGATGCCTTCGATACATCATGTCCCATTTAAGACTGCAGCAACAAATTACTAATTTTTAAGAACCTCAACATTAGTTTACGGCAGAATGACTATCGCCACTAAGTGTATGATGAGTGATGACTAGAGTACGGATTATTAGGTGCTGATAGCTTAGAATGCAAACTTACTTAAGCCAGTAACAAGTATACCCTACACTGTGCAACGGTTATGTTATGAGATTTGCATAGAAATTAGGGGTACAGGCTATAGAACTCCCCGAATGTATGCTACTCTTCCTACATTATGGTACAACGGGTTGCATGACACTTCCTACAAACCAAATTACTTTGCATTCTAACCTATTACCACCTACAAATCCGAGGTATAGTGATGACTGACCAAGTTTCATTTCAATTGATCTGATCCAACCCAGACAGTTCCCTTGCCACCCTCGCATCCCAGTCGTGTTCTAACGTCCAAACATCAGAAATTACTAAACGTGGTCCTTGCTCGTGGGTAGACAAACTGTGGTAAGAGGAATATAATGCACACTTCTCGTAATGAATTCTAATGTAAGCGACTTTGAAGAGTTTGGAACTCTCGACTCATGTGATGTGACAGCGCTCGCTCTACGAATAAGTAATCTTGCCATGGTGAGACGCTCTTGACATTTGCAACTCGACGTTTACCAAGAAACGCAACATTCCTTTGATCGTACGCAATAATGATGTGATGTTCGACCGCAAATGGCGGTCAAAATACACACAGAGGACAGGTTTCCTTTCAGCTGCCTCTGTTTGAATAGAAGGGAAGAGCACATAATAAATAAATTGCTGTTTGTAACAACATCAGTTACGATCTGATGAAACTGCTCTGAAGCACACTACTTGAGCACGGAAATTTTAGTAATTACAGATAATATTTTATTGGAAGTTGTCGGAAGTGTTTTAAACGAAAATACAATTGGATAACCATCCTCTCTTAATACTAATCATAAAACAAAAATAAAGAAGTCCAACCCTTCGAAGAATGAAAGCATGGGCAAAAGGAATGCGAAAGACCAGGAAGGGTGCGAAAGTGAATGACTGTAGTCGCTTAAGTGCGGCCAGTATCCAGTATTCGGGAGATAGTGGGTTCGACGGGTTCGAACCCCATTGTCGGCAGCCCTGAATATGGTTTTCCGTGGTTTCCTAATTTCACACCAGGCAAATGCTGGGGCTGTACCTTAATTAAGGCCACGGCCGCTTCCTTCCCAGTCCTAGCCCTTTCCGGTCCCATCGTCGCCATAAGACCCATCTGTGTCGTTGCGACGTAAAGATAATAGCACAAAATGAATGACACCGTAGCACTCGGAGACCTAACACCGTCGGGATCGGAAGAGAACAAGAGTTGACGAGGGAGGTCGAACAGGCAAGACGAAATTGAGGAACCTGACACAATAAGCAAAGACAAAGCAGGACTCAGCTAGGGGACTCCGTGGTCGCCAAACCATGCTCTGAAGTTGAGATGTGGTGGTGGCGACACTGTTTTTATGGGGAAGTATAATAGGACAACCATCCCCTGGTAAACAGCAATCAGAGGAAAAGCATGGAAGAGGTTCGATTCTTCAGAAAATGAAGGAATCGGCAAAAGAAAGGGAATGAAAAACGAAATGGCGTATGGCTTTTAGTGCCGGGAAATCCCGGACGGGTTCGTCTCGCCAGGTGCAGGTCTTTCGATTTGACTCCCGTAGGCGACCTGCGCGTCGTGATGAGGATGAAATGATGATGAAGACAACACATGCCCTCGTGACGGGGAAATTAACCAATGATGGTTAAAATTACCGACCCTGCCGATAATCGAACCCGGGACCCCTGTGACCAAAGGCCAGCACGCTAACCATTTAGCCATGGAGCCAGGCAGAAAGGGAATGACCTCGAAGGGCGTGAAAATGTAACATCCCTAGGCCACTGGGGTCGCAAAAGATTAAGAATTGACCAACGGAGGTCGGATAGGAAAGAGGAAGGTGAGGAGACTGATACAAGCAAGTGGAGGTAATGTCAGACTTAGCTAGAGTAATCGTGGTCGCCAACCCACACTCCCTGCTCCCCCTATCAGTGGCTTTTATGACCACCCATATTTACAGGTTTCATCGATATGCAGGGTGACCCAAAAGTCCGTTAACATTTGACGAGGCAATAAAACTCGATGTCATGCCAATCATGTGTATCAATTATTACCTCTCTGCCTCCAATATTCCATGAAGAATTGCCTCGTCAATTGTTATCGGACTTTTGGGTCATTCTGTACTGCGATTAGAAAGTAAATTGTCACGCTAAACATTGAAGTCGAACAATACCTTTCATAGAGACAAGAAACTAAAGCAAAGCCAACTTCGTACAGTGGGATACAGTCGTTAGCTTTAAGCCAGGCTACCTTTGCTCCTCAGAATTCACCAGGTACGCATTTTCGTTGTAGACTGTGTGAAGCTCTGGGCCGTGAGCCTCTTCAGAAGTGGAAACCTCGTTTCCATATTTTTGATTTCCTGATGGGAACCGAACCCACGTCCTTCGGTTGAACCGAGCAAGCCTGTGCCGCCTCAAGTAGGCAAACACTTTTATGGAGATGGGCAGAATGAATTAATTGGTTGTGAATTGAATTTGAGTCTATTGGTACTGCCCTGCACGGATGCGGATATCCGCGGATAAATGGTGTCTTGAGGATGCAAACTATATGGCAGTGCGGACAACATTCCTGATAATTTCTAAATAATGAAGTCTATTAATTTTCACTCAGATATACTTTTATTTTTGCTTGTGGTTAGGCGACCCTTTACAGTGGTATGGGAGAACAGTGATAAATAAAGAGCCTTGAGGCCAAAACTGCCCTAAATCTGACTGTAGCCTATCTGGGTCCTGCGTGCAGTTAATGGAAGGAAGGAACAAAGGTAAATATACCGCAGTCGTCACAAGAGAAAATTCTTTATAAAACTGTGTTTGTGGGGAGGGTCTCGTGGTAGGTATCAGGCGCATTGTATTATGTTAACAGATCTATCCATTTCAATAGCTTGGGTGTAATACACTGTACTTAAATATTTAAAATATCCGCGCTTAACCATTCGGGATGCAGATAACCATTTGTGGATGCGGATAATATTTTGTATATCCGTGCTGGGCTCTCTCTATTAGCAGTTTACATGTTCGCAGAAACTTAAACTACGTAGTGATGGTGGTGGTGATGTTGACTGTTATTTTAAGGGATAAAACAACGTAATTATAAGCTCATGTTAACAAAGTAACTGTAAAAATTTTAAATAAATATAAAGTGTAATACACTTAAGAAAATGGAAATTGCAACACCATGAAGGCATTGGTCGTTTGTGTTAATTTTCAAAATATGGAACGATGCCATGTAGGTATGTAAACGATCAATGTTTCAGACCCATTGGATTGTTGCTACAGGTCTCCCCACGTGATTGGTCGCAGAGGAATCCACTCCAGTATACGGACTCTGGTGTAGCGTAGTTGACTTGCAGTCTGTGCAGTGAAGTGTTCCCCGTCAAACATGTCTTGACGACAGAGAAGAGCACGCTATCAACAACTGTTGCCGTTTGAGAGGGCTCGGATAATTGGGCTGTGTGAGGCTGGATTATCGCTAAGGACTGTCGCTGCACGTGTTGGCCGACAGGCATCTACGGTACAGCGTGTATGGCAGCAGTGGTCAAATGAAGGTACCCACACTCGTAGACCTGGCACAGGCCCAGCGCGACAGACAACTGTGAAGGAGGATCGACGCATCATTCGGATGGCCCGGATGGAATCCCATGCAACAGCAGCGCAAATTCGAGCAGCTGTGGCACCCCACGTTACACAACATACAGTTGGTAATCGCCTGCGTGCAGCTGGCTTATGAGCCCGTGTCCCTGCAGAAGGTGTTCCATTGACCCACAACAGCGACGTGTAAGGCTGGCCTCGTGTCGAGAAAGATCGACGTGGGTCGACGAATGGTATAGGGTCGTCTTTAGTGATGAATCACGCTTCTGTATTGCCCGCAGTGATCGCCGGAATCGTGTACGCCGACGTACCGGGGAGAGGGGCCGCCCAGATCTTATTGTCGAGAGGCACACAGGGCCAACACCAAGCATTATGGTCTGGGGAGCTATTGGCTTTAATGTGAAATCACAATTAGTGCTTGTTGAGGGCACTATGACCGCTCGACAGTACGTTGATAGGGTACTCAATCCAGTGGTTGTCCCTATGATGACGAACATTGCTAATGGGATGTTTCAGCAGGACAATGCCCGGGTTCACACTGCACGCATCTCCCGAGAAGCTCTCCACGACATCACAACCTTAAAATGGCCCGCCAGATCCCGGACCTCAGTCCTATTGAGCATGTGTGGGACATGATGAGTCGACAACTGGCCAACCGTCCTCAGCCACCCACAACTCTGGAACAACTGACCCGTGCAGTGCAGCAAGCATGGACCACAATTCCTCAGGAAGCGATCCAGGACCTCATTGACTCCATGACTCGACGAATTCATCAATGTATTGCAGCTAGTGGTGGGCATATCCTGTATTGATTGTTGTCCAAACTTGCGGGTCAGAGGGACCTGAAAGTGTAATAATCGAATTACGACCAAACACTCGTCCTGAATGTTCAATTGCAGCAATGTAGCACCACTCCTTCTGGATGTTGCAATTTCCATTTTCTTCAGTGTATTTCACTGGCTTGTCACCAAAGCGGTCATGGTTCAAATCCCGGCGAATACACACGGGAGATTTGAAATGATAATTCACATCCTTGTGGTTCGGATTCCACATAAAACTATAGGTACCGTTCAAGAACTCATCAAGTTAAGTTCGAAGATAATTTATTATCAAAGATCTGCTTCCGCTCTTCCCACACCCGTGGAGTCACGTGTGTGAACTGCGTCGCACATGTGGATTTGACTTCGTTTTACGGCTGGATGTAATTACTATTGCTTCGATCTGTTGTGGTTGGTAGTGTCTGATTATGAAGAGGAGAGTGTTGGGACAGACACAAATATACAGTCCCCGAGCCAGAAGAAATAATTAGAAGCGATTAAAATACCTTTTTCTACCTGGCTCTGAGGGTTAGTTTGAGGTCCACTCAGCCTACGTGATTACAAATGAGGAGCCATCTGACCGTGAGATGGCGGCACCGGTCTGGGAAGCCAAGAATAACGGCCGGGAGAATTGAAAAATAGGAAAAGTCCTTTCAGTTCTAATTATTGCGTTGATGGGGTAAAAGTTCCTTTTGGAGATGATTGTAAGTACCTAGGTGTTATAAGGAAATATCTTCATTGGGGTAATCGCATAAATATGATTGTAAATAAATGGACATATCTCTGCACATGGTTATGAGCGTGTTTAGGGGTTGTAGTAAAGATGTAAAGGAGAGGGCATATAAGTCTCTGGTAAGACCCCAACTAGAGTATGGTTCCAGTGTATGGGACCCTCACCAGTGTTGGGGATATCACTAATAAATAAAACACTGAATCACTTTACTTCGTCATGGCTGCCATCTTTATTCTTACTTACTACAAACCAGTACAAAACAAAAGCATAAATACAAGCGATATGGCAGTTCCCAGTAGCTCCGCTAGATAGCAGGAGCTCATACTCGAAATACTAAACTATGTACAGGAGATTGCATATCCAAATCACATAACGCCGTTAGAGTGTGTACCAGTCCTTTTCTATGAATCTCCAACATCCTCCCCACCCTGGTCTATCTCGAGTGGGATGACCAGCTGGACAGGTCGTGTCACATGGTTTCCGTCCGAGGTGCGAAGAATAACCGTTCTAGTTCTCCCGTCACGTCCTTCGCGTAATTCTTCGACCCGTGCTTTATTCCACATGTGTCTTGGGCGTGTATCCTCTTGTAGTAAAACTACGTCACCGACCCTGATTCTTGACCCGTGGTCTCTGGGCTGGCGAACTTCGTGAAAATTCCGCAATAGTAGCAAATACTCTTTACTCCAACGCTTCCAGAAGTCGTCAGTCATTCGCTGGAGTAGTCTGAAGGTTCTAACAAGGTCTCGCCTAGGTGGTTCTGGTCCAGTAGGTAACGTGGTAAGTCGATCGCCAACGAGGAAGTGGGCTGGAGTCAATACACCACCATTGTCATCATGTTGCGTCAAGGGTCTTGTGTTTAATACGGCTTCTATGCTGATCAAAACAGTCCGTAGCCCTTCATCATCAATAGTGGAACGTCCAAGTATTTTCCGTAGACATCGCTTGGTGAGGCCGATTAGTCTTTCCCACCATCCTCCCCACCAAGCGGCACGTGGGGCAATGAACTTCCATGTAATACCTTGCTGGGCCATATAGTGGTGTGTCCGTGCCGCTGTCAGTTCTCTCCACAAGTCTGTTAACTCTGCGTTCGCTGAATGGAATGTCTGAGCGTTGTCGCTGTAGATCGTGTGTGGTATACCACGTCGGCCTATAAACCTCTGCAAGGCCTGTAGGAATCTGTCTGTCGACATGTCACCGCACAGTTCCAAGTGTAAGGCACGCGTTGTTGCACAGGTGAATAATGCAATGTAGGCTTTCTTCATGAGGTTGCCAGAAGTAACGTACAGTGGTCCTGCGAAGTCTAGTCCCGTTACTTCGAATGGTCTGCAAGGACGTAGACGATCCAGAGGAAGTGGTGCTTCTAATTCCGTCGGTCTCCTCCGGTGAACAACTTTACACGGAAGGCAAGTGTGTAAGACCTTCTTGATTGTTTGGCGTACTCGCAAGATCCAGAAATCTGTGCGTAGTTCAGTTAGGATAGCGGGACCGCCTAGATGGTGAAGTCTTATGTGAGTTTGTTTTATCAGAAGTTTACAGAAAGCGTGTGAGCCATCCAGAATTATAGGGTGCTTTTCGTTGCTCGAGATGTCTGCGTGTTGTAGCCGTCCGCCTAGTCGAAGGATACCATGTTGTAGAAATGGATTGTAGCGAAAGATCTTCGAAGCTCGTGCTAGTGGAAGATTATTCTTCAGGGCTTGCAGTTCAGAAGCGAAGCATTCCTGTTGAACTTGCTTTATCCAGTACGTTCTTGCTTCTTCCATTTCTGAGGCTGTGAAGTTGTGACAATACTTGGTTTTCTCCTTGAAACATTTCACGAATCGTAGAATCCACGCGGTAACTCTTAAAAGTTTCCAGTATGTACTAAATCGTGAGGCAGCAAACAATGGTTCTGGGGTGGTGGTTGCAAGAACTTGAGTGGTCTTCCTTTCCTCAGGTAGAGTCATATTAGTGGGGGTGACATCTCTGGGCCATGAGTAGGAAGGTCCATTCAACCACGAAGGTCCGTGCCACCATGAGTCCAAGGACTCCAGTTGGTGTGCTTGAAGTCCTCTAGAAAGGTGGTCAGCTGGGTTGTTGATTCCGGGACAGTGTCTCCACTGACTGGACGTGGTATGAGTCAAAATTTCAGTCACTCGGTTATAGACAAATGTCTTCCAACGGTTGGGATTACTTCTTATCCACCCTAGTGTGACTGTAGAATCGCTCCATAACGTGGCAGGGATGGACGTTATTCCAGTGGCTTCGTAAAAATAATGTAGAAGTCGGGATCCGACCAAGGCTGCTAACAATTCGAGCCTGGGAAGAGTCACTTTCTTCACAGGGGACAGTCTGGCCTTGCTGCAAACTAAACGAACAGTGTAAGCGTCGTCAACAAGTGACCGGACGTACAATGCGGCGCCGTATGCTCTTTCGGAGGCGTCGCAAAACACGTGCAGTGATATGTCTGTACCGGAATTTGAAATGGCAATCCATCGTGGTATCCGGATTGGAGAGAGGTACTGTAGGTGTGAGAGCCAATCGTTCCATCGATGGGCGAGATTAGGCGGTAAAATTTCTTCCCATGCCAGTCTTTGGCACCAAGTGTCTTGGAAAAGGATTTTGGCAGTGATTGACACGGGTGAAAATAGTCCAAGTGGGTCGTAGAAGCGTGCGGTGGCTTTCAGTAACTTTCGTTTAGTTGCTGGCTGTGTGGATAGTTTTGCAGTGACGTCACCTGGGGTTGTAAAGAGTTGGTCTGATTCCGCATTACAGTCGATACCTAATACTCGTGTCTGCAGCAAGACTTCTCGAGTTTCTGCATTCAAATGTTCGTTAATAGCAAGGAATTCGTGACCCATTTGGAGAGTGGGAGTCGAATGTGGCGCAGGAGGGCTGTCAGTTCATAATAAAGAGTAACGGCTGTATTGTCGTCTTCTACGCTGGCAGTGAAGTCATCCATAAATGTGCAAGCATCTAGGAGAGGCGCTGCCGTGGGATAAGTCTTGTAGTGTAGGGTAGCTAGTTCACGGAGAGTGGATGAGAGGAGGAACGGGCTACAGGTGAGGCCAAAGGGTAGCCGTATGAATCGGTACGTTACGACGTCCTCTGTTGTCGTGTAGATTCCGTCTGTAGTAGTGTCGATGCGGTACCAAAGAAATCTGGTGAGATCTCTATCTTTTTCGTCGAGGGCTAGCTGGAGGAACGCCTGGGTACCGTCACATGCGATGGCCTTTCGATGCAATCGAAACCTTAAGAGGGTGGCAAAAATTTCGGGTAGGAGATTTGGACCCATGTGGAGGGTATCGTTGAGGGATGGGAATCCTGGTTCGTGAGAGAAAGCGTCGTACACTATTCTCCATTTAGTGGCATCTCGTTTCTCCTTCTTGACGGCATGGTGTGGCAGATAAAATATATTTCCAGGGATTGCGGTATCGGGGGCTAGTTCCACTTGCTCTCGAAGCACGTAGTCCAACATTAGCGTCTGATACATGTTTTTGAAAGTTGCGTCTTGATGTAGCCGTCTCTGTAGTGTTCGAAACCTTGCCTCGGTTGTTGCCAAATTATCGGATAAGACTATATCCCGTTTGCGAGGAAGGGATACGACTCTTCGTCCGTAATGAATGCGGTAATTGTCGTGGAACTCTTGAAGAATAGCAGCATCCGTGTTGTCTAGTTGTCTGTGTTTCGTCTCTCGAATGCCGATTGTCTCGAGGTCCCAAAAACGTCGCATGGAGTCGTCAGATATCTCGTCATTGTTGACTGAGACGTGGTTCGTCATGACATGATTGACAGTGGTACCAGAACGGTTGCCTGTGAGGACCCAACCGAAGATTGTTGGAAGTAGGACTAAAGAGGGTGTGATGGGCTGTGGTGGATCTAGTTTCACGACTTTCCAATAATTGTCTGCACCAATAAGGATTTCAATCGGCAAGTCATCTGCGTCGTTGGTTTTTGGATCAGCGAGTGGCAGATTGCTGTGGTTAAGAGTGACTGCTGGGTGAGATGAATAAGTGTTGGCACTTTCGAAAGCTGTGATAGTGACGGCGGTTTTTGTCGAAAATCCGATAATATCAAATTGGGTGAGTCGACGTGGCTGAAAGCTGTTGCTAGTTGTTTCGAAGGCTGTGACTGCTAGGTCTCGAGTACAGATTACTGGTAGCTGTAGAGTGTCCAATAATGACGTGGCAATAAAACTTGATTGACTTTCAGCGTCTAGAAGGCATCGTGTGATTTTGTGTGCCCCTGTTGGTCCTTGTATGTGAACACGGGCTGTCTGCAGAAATGAAAAACTGGGTGGCCCAATTTCAATCTTTCCGACAGAAGTTCACTGGGTTTGGCTCTGGTTGCAGACGGATACGTGGTCAAGTTGCTTGCATTTAGAGCATGACACTCTGCCCTTCTTGTTGCAGTTCTGGACGTTGTGACCTCGATTGAGGCACAGAAAGCATCTTTTGGAGAGTTTCAGCTTCTCCACCCTAGCTTGGGGTAGGACTACTTGTGTGCATCCCTGTGCCCAGTGACCTCTGCTTTCGCAGAAGGCACAGAATGGTGTTATTGCGGGCTTGTTCTGCTCCCTCCTTAACTTTTGTGGCCTAGTACTGACTTGGAGAGCAGCTGCTGTAGGTTGGTAAAGTGATGGAAGTGCGATGCTGGTCTCTCCCCTGAGTTTCTGAGTGCTAAGGGCCGCTTCTACCTCCTCACGAAGAAATTCTATCAGAGACATCATATGACCTTCGGAGATTTTGTTGCGCTTTGCGTGAATTAGCCAACGTGTGCAGATTCCCGCTGGAAAAGCTCGTAAAATCTTCGGGGCAATCACGCGTCCGTAAACATCAATGTCTTCGCCGAGCGCCTTGAGGGCTTGAACTCTACGGTGGCACTCCAGGTATGTCACGTTGAGATCATCAGGATTCTCTGATAATGTGGGTGGTAAATTCTCCAGGTAGTTCAGATGAGCCTGAATTATTTTATCCTTGTCGCCATAACGTTCAGTAAGTAAAGTCTTGACCTGGGCGTACGTTTCTGAACTAAGTGCTATACCATCGACGAGTGCTTGGGTTCCCCTCGTAGATATCCTCGTAATAACACGTGCTTGCTAATGTCTGGAATCGTGGTGTTGTTGTTAGCTGCTGTCTCGAACTGTTCCCAGAAACGAGACCAGGACTCTATGTCACCTGAGAATGGCTCAATGTGTATTGTCGGGAGTTTAAATTCTGGAACAACTGGGGGTGGAACATAATAGCTAGAACTGGGAATGCATGCTAACGCATTTGCCTCTGCTGGTTTCCGTGTAAGAACTTTGTTGGCATGCTGTATAGCTCTTGTTGCACTGTCGACATAGTTTTCACATGCCTGTACATCTGTTTCATAATCTGTGTCGGGTAACTGGTCGTGTATAACATCGTCTGAGGAAACTAATAATTGCAAAGTGTTCTGAAGTCTATCACGAAGATATTCTATTTCGTCATAGTCTGGTGTATTTGTTTTGTCTTTTAAAAGATTGACAAAGCGGGTTAAATTTGCTCGCAGAGTAGTTCGCTTTCTTTTCAGAAGGGACAGGTCTTGTATAGACATCGCTGACGGTGTGACAGACGGGCAATTTATGACGGCTGAGGAGGGGGTGCAGATGAACGTGCTGCAGGCAGGGCTTTGTTCCCGTGACTGTAGGTAGTTGGGCCGGTAATAGTCCGCCTTGTTTCCAGTAGGTGGCAGCACATGTCACACAGACCGGCGTGGATTTGTTTTAGAAAGAACGATATTCTTGAAGCATGCAGAAATAATATCTACACCAATGCAATAATGCCGTATAATCCCCATATAGCATGCTACGTTAGTGATTCAGTACATTGTATCTCAGAAGAAAGAACTGTTCTACTCATCGTGATCCTGGGTCGAGTGGCGTGATGAAACATTCCCTTTACAGGAGATCCGTGGTTACTTGGCGTGAAAGTTCTCCAAATCTTGAAAGTTCGTGATGAAACGTATCGTAACTTGAACAGATGGGTTATTTCGGCACCATAAATGTTGGGGATATCACTAATAAATAAAACACTGAATCACTTTACTTCGTCATGGCTGCCATCTTTATTCTTACTTACTACAAACCAGTACAAAACAAAAGCATAAATACAAGCGATATGGCAGTTCCCAGTAGCTCCGCTAGATAGCAGGAGGTCATACTTGAAATACTAAACTATGTACAGGAGATTGCATATCCAAATCACATAACGCCGTTAGAGTGTGTACGAGTCCTTTTCTATGAATCTCCAACAACCAGGATTACCTGATTCAAGAACTGGAAAAAATCCAAAGCAAAGCAGCTCGATTTGTTCTGTGTGATTTCCGACAAAAGAGTAGCGGTACAAAAATGTTGCAAAGTTTGGGCTGGGAAGAATTGAGAAAAAGAAGGAGAGCTGCTCGACTAAGTGGTATGTTCCGAGCTGTCAGCGGAGAGATAGCGTGGAATGACATCAGTAGACAAATAATTTGAGAGGTGTATTTAAAAGTAGGAAAGATCACAATACGAAGATAAAGCTTGAATTCAAGAGGACAAATTGGGGCCAATATTAATTTTTAGGAAGGGGAGTTAGGAATTGAAATAATTTACCAAGGTTGATGTTCAATAAATTTCCAATTTCCTTCAATCATTTAAGAAAAGGCTAGGAAAACAACAGATAGGGAATCTGCCACCTGGGCGACTGCCCTAAATGCAGATCAGGATTGATTGATTGATTGATTGATTGATTGATTGATTGATTGATTGATTGATTGATTGATTGATTAGTATAACCTGGAAACAATTCTCTAACCCATGGGTAATGAAAATATCGAGCTCGATTATTATTATTATTATTATTATTATTATTATTATTATTATTATTATTATTATTTACGTAGATATGCACGGACTTTATTTGGTATACATCGTGATCGTATTATTTGTGTGTTGTATGATCTGTATTGTGTAACAAAACATGTGAGGTTATGTCATGAATGTCATGATACATCTACTGTATGTATATTAATAAGAGATTATTTAATGTAAGAACACGTAATTAATAGCATATAATTTATTATTACCTGTAAATATGATATATAAATCCATTGTAATGTTGTGCAACACAAGGCAATAATCCAGAACAACGCATCTTGTCATTAGAATTGTATAGAAAATTCCATTTATTGTAAATAGGCTATTGAAGACTCTAGAAATTACGAGAAAACATGTTGTGTCATACTCTTCTAGAAGCCCGGTCAGGCAATGTATATAAAGAGGCAGTCTAGGGAGTTGGAGTTTTAAACTGTTATCGAGACTTGTAGTGGAAGTCGTTAGCCGAGTGTGTGAACCCATGTTGTGATTCTGTTATGTTGGCAATCGGTTGACATGCTAATGGTGCAGTCTTCTTCTTCTACTCTTCGTAGCAGTGTTTGGTTAAGATGGCAATTTATTACTTTGTATGTGTATAATGTGTATATAATTTGTTAATAAAACAGTGTACAGAATTGTCAGCACCTCCCGTGTGCGTCTTTGTGGTTACAACGATCTTCTCATCTGTTTACCTAAGAATCCCTGCGCCTATATTTCTCCTCTTTTACCACCTTCTTATATCCGTAACTTATATCTTCACAATTTGGTGACAGACAATTCATTTTTCAATACATCCACTTAGTATTTACATATTTGTCCTATCCGTATGTCCTCAGTTATAATCCTATTTTCTATTAGTTTCAACTTTCTTAACTGTGTTATTTTCTTCCTTAATTACTCCGTATGTATGCAAGTGCTAATTTCTAAACCTGGACACTCTTTCCTTGATGTAAAAATCAAAGCTGTTCAAAGGTAGGCTATAAAGAAATACGGATGCTGTTTTCATGACGGTGCAGACCTTTTTTTCAGGGTAATTGGTGGCTAAACGGTAAGAAGTATAACGAAACAGATAGCACAATCGTTGTTCGATGTGGAAAGATTTACAACTTTTGTCCTATGTCTTTTTGTCACATCTCGATCAGTTATACATTAGATTGAGCTGCATTTCTCGCTTTTATGTTAATTTTGGACTTTTTACATGTATATGTTATCGTTTGACACACTTGTAGGAAGGATAGAATTATTAAATTCGGCACGCACATTGACACGACCAGAAATGAAATGGCGTATGGCTTTTAGTGCCGGGAGTGTCCGAGGACAAGTTCGGCACGCCAGATGCAGGTCTTTTAATTTGACTCCCGTAGGCGACCTGCGCGTCGTGATGAAATGATGATGAAGATGATACATACACCCAGCCCCCGTGCCAGCGAAATTAACCAGTTAAGGTTAAAATTCCCGACCCTGCCGGGAATCGAACCCGGGACCCCTTTGGCCAAAGACCAGCACGCTAACCATTCAGCCATGGAGCCGGACAAAAATAAAGTAAGATGTGATAACTGTATCCAAATTTCACCCTTTTTAATGTTGTTAAAATGTTCTGAGTTCGGTAAATTCATGAAGCAGGATGTTACCCTACTTACATATAGTCCAAGTGAGGATCTCCTCTAAAGGCCTAACGGTCTATAATGATGATGTATGTATGTTAATGTTGTTAACTCAATTTAACCCATAAATATAGGAGATACGAGAAAATGTAATAGGACCAACCATGTAGAACAAAAAAAGGGGCGTCTGATGGCGGAATCCGTTTGTGGATATGACGTACCGTTTAAAAGCAGTAAATCTCGAAATGAATGTCTGCACTTATAAACGTGCCCATTCTTATCTGTATAAATAAAGTTGTAGGGGATCCGTTGTTTGTAATTGAGTTTGTTTTGACAATTTTTCAGATACTTACCCGTTTTGGGTCAACTCAAGTCCGTATTAGTGGTTTTTACTTTTCATGTCTGTTTATTACATCATCACGGCGAAACGGCTAAATAGATCTCGGCTGAACTTCACATTGTGGCTACTCCAACCACTACTCTTATACCTTCATATCTTCCACACAATATAAATAACATTTGTTTGAGCGCCAGTTGCTTTTTTAAGAAAAACAACAAAATTCGGTAGAGCATACCTCTTATATCAATTATCTCAAGGCGTGAGGTGATAAACTCACATAACTGGCAATATACAGGGATATGGATCAGGACAATATTAAATTACTGTTGCATTTCCACAATTGAGGATTGTACATGGAGCTGGAATCACTTATTATAATTAAAATAAAACTGAGTTTATGACTATAATTTACGTCACAATGAACAATCATTGACGTCTTTTAATTTAACAAAAAATATATATATATAGTGAGATTTGCGGTACTAATAAAAGGAAAATTTAATCTAAACAAAAAAAGCTATTGGTATGAACTTGAAGTGAGGTGTGATATCGCCGCTGATTACATTCTTCTTCATGTTATGAATGCATAACATGTCTGATGATTTAATTACCTGATGTCTGCATACACCGCTGTTGAACTTGAAATTCTTGGGAAAACCTATGAGCTGAAGTCGGCAGCCGTCTGCTGTTATCTTCTTATATAACAAGGAGTTGGCCTACATACCATGTACGCGTGTAGGAGCTCCAATGTAATTACGTCCACACAATATATTATAGGTAATTGACAATATTATTGAAACATCTTGTGAAGTCCATCCTCACAAGAATATGATGTTTCTTTATCAGCATAGTACCCGTCTCTGCTCGGATACAACCACCACTTGTAGACCTCCTCGATTATTACAAGACCTCTTGAAAACACAACTCTTAGCTCTGACCATCACTCTAAGACCACTTCTTCCATTTGATACATCTGACTGTTACATATGATCTGAACGATATGATCTGAATACCTCTCACCACCGTTGCATCGACTTTTATAACCTCGAGATGACGACTCATCTCCCTACTCTCTGTTCATCCGTTCCACTTCAACATACAGTAGCTGGCGAATACTGACACTTGGTCGCAATCACGTGCCCATGCACTGATGTCATCAGTCAAATGTTGGCTAAGCGTGCCCAAGCGGATTGCAGATGACTAAGTTTCATACGTCACCGGGAATTCTACTTGCACACAACATTCTCAGTTAAACATAGCCTCGATTTCAAAATACTATGCCAGCTCATCTAGCCAGAGTTACAAGCCATAGCATGACTATATGAAACCAACAAATCTCACTTACAGCAATACAGAATAATTACAAACAAATTTCCCTTAACCTATGATTAAATACAATAATATGCGTGATGCCTAATTATTACAGTCTAAATGATGAGAAACAGAATATAAAATCTAATGAATCGGGTTAATAATGATAATAATATTTACTTATAATAATAATAATAATAATAATAATAATAATAATAATAATAATAATAATAATAATAAATACTGAATGGAATCTGTAACCCTGTTGTACGGTTACAACATCTAGAATATACTCATCCAGGGGATGGTTTCGATAGGCATAAGATTTAAAAATTACTGAATAGACTGGAGTTCATAGGAAAAAGACAGGAGTTTCCTCCCATTTTCTCTTATACTATCGATGTTCTGTAAAATCTGTGGACTATAAGTGAAACGTCCCTTCACTTTTAACAACTTTGTTATGCACATAATTTCGCTTACTCTTCAAATTACGGAGAAAAATACCATACTCTGCATTGAGCGACCGACAGACCGACAACGAATCTACCGGTTACCATGGCAACGTCTATTGCTGCTTGTCAGCAGCGAAGTAATGAATGCCATTTTCGTCATCATTCCTGTAAACTCGTGGTTGTTCCTTGGGTAGAAAGCGAGACAGACGTCAAGCTGCCAGTCTGCGGGATATTTGCGGAATACCGTTGGAGGTTACAATCGTCCTCGAATGGCACTAATATTTGAACAGTACCGCGAAGTGTAGTCCATTATGTCACACCGTAAGGTGTTTTCTGGCATTTGATATAATTTTTGCTCTATTTCTCTTCTACTTCTTTTTTCCGCTTAAATTTTTTGCCTCTTCCTTGCCTCTTTAGGCTTGAGTAATAACACCATACTTGATCTTCTCATCTGCTTACCTAAGGATCCCTGCATCTAAATTTCTCCTCTGTTACCACCTTCTTATATCCGTAACTCATATCTTCACAATTTAGTGACAGACATTTCATTTTTCAATACATCCACTTGCTATTTACTTATTTGTCCTATCCGGATATTCTCAGTTGTAATCCTATTTTCTATTATTTTCAACTTTCTTAACTGTATTACTTTCTTCCTTAATTACTTCGTATGTATGCGAGTGCCAATCCCGAAACCTGGATACTCTTTCCTTTGAGGTAAAATTCCAAGCTGTTCAAATGTAGGCAATAACTTTTTGGCCCCGGAAAATATCGAAATGTGGAGGCAATGTTAATGACGTTTGAAGACCTTCGTTTCAGGGCAACTGCTGGCCTAACGGTAAGTCGTACCACAGAACGGAACAGTCGTAAACAATCGCCGCTCAAGTTTTGGAGGTCTTCAACTTTGGGCCTATGACATTTTGTCGTATCTCGATTATTCGTACGTTAGGTAGCGCTGCATTTCTCTCGAACTCAATTGTGATTTTCATTAGGAAAAGCGGCCTCTGTTTATAATTAAACCTCTTCAGCTCTATTCTGAATGACAGTTGACAAGTTAGCCTGCGTTATAGTAGGAACTCCCGATCTCAATTGTGAATGGAAGTAGGGAATGTGGTCTGCCATTATCATCAAAACTTACACAATGCCCACCTTACATAGGTAAAAACGTATTGAGCCGTACCCTAGATGCCTCCTTTATACATTTAATCATATTTTCAACGTGGTATAACGTGCTCCGAATTTTTCTACTGTTTTATGGATTCTACGTTTACTACGCTGCATTTGCCGCCACTAACCTGCCTGTGCTCTCTTCGTCCGTCCAGTTTCAACTGCTCGTGCTGCTTACCCTCCCTCTTTCCTTCCCCTACCGCTTCGCTGCGCATTGGGTACTGTATGCTCTCGTCCTTTCTGGACGCTTCTACTTGAATATAAATTGGCCTGCTCTGGGCTTGAGCAGGGAGTTCGGATGAACACGACGATTTATGTGGAGGGAGGACTTGGTTTTATTTTGCTACCAGCTGGACTGTGTGCAATGTTTCTTTTAAAATGTGCTTTTGTGTACCATTGAAAAGCTACGACTGCTGGACGGGTGAGCGAAAACTTTAATTTATTTCATTTCCATGTTGTTCTTTGAACTTTCTTTTAATGCTGCACTTCCTTAATTTTCAAATTGCCGTTACTGGCTACCAATGACAGTTCATGTTGATAGTAAGCTAACTGCAGCTATTGATAGTGGTACCTTACTTTGGAATTACATTACCATCTCACTCCGAAGTTGGACTTTGTGATACGTCAAGTGATTGCTGCGATATGAACCATTGGAATTCAACTGTTTTCCCGAGCAAACGCATGAATAGAATCAATTGAACTATCACCTAGCTTCTGTTTGCTATTTTGGAATTTCATCGATACTGGCTGGTCCTATTTTCCAAATCCCTGTTGGCAGCCATTGGTACCGTTTTCTTTCGCGTCCCTCCCCTTTCCCCACCTTCCTATTCCGCATCCCTTCCCCCCCTTTTTTCTTCTTCTACATGTATTATTGTACAGTGGCCCATATGTCTTACAAATCTTAATGTTTTTTCATGTTCATACGTAAATTTCTGTTTTCCTTGTGTAGGACACTCCTCATGTAAAAGAGGTTGTATTATTATTGAAGGTTTCGAGTCTAGCTGTTCTCTTTGAAAAACAGATCTGAAAATTAACATGGTTGTCCCATCTGCTTTTTCTCTTTTGGAAGTCAGAACTAACTGACCTTTGGATGATTGTTGTTTTCTTTGGCTTGTAAATGTTTCTTCTGGGTGTTTTTTGCTAATATATTGTTATTATAAAAAAAACTATTTCTTCTTTCCCCTTTTTTGTTGTCGTACGCCTTTCCTTGCCCTCACGAAATTTGTACCTACCTCGGTTCCTCTGAATATATGGACTCAGTGAAAAAGCTTCCATTTATGCGCTCTGCTGAAAACCTTTTACCTTGATAATTGTAAACTACCTGTGAACTTGTGCACGGACGGACATATATATATATATATATATATATCCTGGTTTATCCCTTGTGTTTTTCTTGGTGCATTGTCTTACCATTCCCATTCTGGTGCATGGCGAGATCATATTCTGAGCGTACATACTTTATCTATAAAATACAACACGACACCTACCCATACCAACCACCACGTCACACGTCACACTCACCCAATCTACACCACAAATGGTACCAGACCTTTTTCTCTCATTACTCCATTTCTTTTAGCAAATTTTCCATTATGGCATGCTTCTCTGATAATTTCCCTTTGGGTGACGACAATTCTTCTCCCCCTCCTACTTATCATAATCTTTCTTTGCCTAACCCTCCCGTCAATGACTTGATTTCTTTTTCTATTTCTACTCCTCCGAGTTCCTTCTCTTATCCTTCGACTCCTTCATCCACTAACCCGTTTTCTGATCACAAATCTTTCCCATTTTCTCACCATCACAACATGGCTCCGGATCTAGGCCCCCATTCTTCTCCATCCACTCCCCAACTTAGTGCTGTTGACAGTTCCTTGAATGTTCATATTATCAAACAATCTTTACTTCAGGTTCCGCAGTTAATAGCGACTGATCCTCGTAACCTTACTATGTGGCTTTTCTCTGTTCGTAAATTTCTCAACCTCAATTTAGCCTCTTTTCCTCAAATGCTTGGTTTGTTATCCGCTAAGACCACGGGTTTTTTTTCTAAATTTTGGTTGGATAACATGTCTCATTTTTCCACCTGGTATGAGTTACGTAATGCTATTCATAATTATTTTTTGCCTTATGAGATACGTTTTAAACTCAGTACCGAGTTCATTCGTCGTCACCAACTGCCGACTGAATCCGCACATGATTATTTAGATTCTATCACTACTTATAGTGATGTACTAAATATTGCCCACAATGTTGCTGAATTAATTTCGATTGTTCAGTTTTATGCTACTCCCTCCTTTCGACAACTTTTTAATGCACTGAACCCTCCAACTTCTATGCTTCAATTATATAATCTGGCTCAATCTCATGCTTTGTCTGCGTTAAGCGATACTTCTTATTATTCTTCCGTTCCACCACCGCCTATTCCGTCTTCCTTTTCCTCCACATCATCTTCTGCTCTGCCTCCTTCTAATGTTCGTTCCCCCATTGTCTGTTTTCGCTGTAAAGGACCGGGTCATATTTCTAAGTTTTGCACCATTCTGCCTGTGGGAAACGCCTTTCCCCCTCGCCGCTAGGCAGTCGGCGTATTCATGGGGAAAATCTGCCTTCCCACACTCTTCAGACACCTCGTCCTACCTCTATGATTTCACCCATTCCCTTCACCTCTTCTTCCTTTTCGCCTTGTTCTACCTCTTTCCTACCTCCGACCTCTCATGTTCTCGTCACCGTTCATAACCTACCCTCTCTTGCTTTGTTAGATTCTGGGGCTGCTGTTTCTCTTGTTAGTTTGCCATTTTTTCAATCTTTGCAATCTTTATATCCCCAGCTCTCCTATTCTCCCTCTACTGTACGCTGTCTTTCTGCCTGCAATCAACCTTTAGAAATCGTTGGTGCTATTTCTTTGAATATTAAGATGCAAGATTTTTCTTGGCCTTTTACCTTTTTGGTTGTTCAGACCTTATCATCTCCTATTATTTTAGGTTTTGATTTTTTTTCCCATACTGGACTTATATTGGATTCGGTCAACTCTACGGTCTCCTTTCATTTTTCCTCTAAGTCTATTCCATTGGTTCATAGTTTTGACTTCCCTCTTTCTCATCCCTCTACATGTTTACCTATAAATTCTGTTCATTCTGACCGCGTTCAGTCCTTACTTGAAGAATTTTCCGATGTCATTACCCCCACTTTGGGCACCGTTAAAAAATGTTCTGCTCACATTGATCTTACTGATCCTACCCCGGTTCGTTCTTTTCCTTATTTTTTGAGTCCCCCTCGCATGAAAATTTTGAATGCCTTAGTTGACCAAATGCTTCAAACTGAGACAATTATTCCATCATCTTCTAATTATGCCTCTCCCGCTTTCATCGTCGATAAACCCGATGGATCCTCTCGTTTTATAGTGGACTATAGAAAATTAAATTCTCGCATCCTCTATGATGCCTATCCCATGCCAAAATTGCAATCTGCTTTTCAACATTTTTCAAATGCTCAGTTTTTTACCATCTTTGATTTAAATTCGGCTTATAATCAAATTCCTTTAGATGACGTTAGTTCTCGCTATACGGCTTTTATTACCCCGAATGGACTATATCAATTCAAAAAAGTCCCTTTCGGTTTGAATCTTGGCTCACAAATTATGCAGCGGTTTGTGGATTCCTTGTTTGCTGATATAAAATATAAATACTTATTTCCTTTTATTGATGATATTCTGATTTATTCTTCAGATTTTGAAACCCATTTACTCCATGTTCGTGAAGTATTGACTCGCCTCCGCTCAGTCGGCTTAACTGTCAACCCTTCTAAGGTCCTTATTGCCCAGACATCTATTAAATTTCTGGGTCACATCTTAAGTTCACAGGGGGTGGCTGTCGACCCTGAAAGAGTTTCTGCCATTCACAAAATACCTCCTCCCTCTAATCTTAAGCAATTACGTTCTTTTCTTGGGATGATTGGTTTTTATGCCAAATATATTCCCAATTTTTCTTTACTTTCCGAACCCCTCAATCTGCTTAAACGTAAAGGTATCAAATTTCATTGGTCTTCTCTTCAACAAACCGCCTTTGATACGTTAAAATCTAAGCTCTCTCAGGCCCCTCTTTTGCAAATCCCTGATTTTGATTTTAAATTTGAACTTTCCACTGACGCCTCCGATGTTGCCATAGGTGCTGTTCTCCAACAGACGAAGAACGATCAAACTTTACCTGTTGCTTATTTCAGTCGTCTTCTTACCCCCGTTGAACGTAAATATTCTGTGTATCAAAGGGAGGCTTTAGCTCTCATTCTTTCCATTGAGCATTTTGCCGAGTACTTAGACCATCGCGAATTCTTAGTTAGTACTGATAACCAGGCCCTTTCTTGGTTATTACATAATGCCCCCAAAATTGGACGTACCGGTAGATGGTTGCTTCGCCTATCCCGTTTCAAATTTTCTCTTAAGTTCGTTTCCGGCTATCATAATTCTGTTGCTGACGCGCTATCTCGGCTTTTTGATGATACTTCATCTCATCTTTCTGAGCTTAATCAACTTCCTATTAACTCTGTTACTTCTATTTCTTCCCTTATCAATTTTCCCCTTTCCTTTCAATCATGTCTTGATCATCAAAAACTTGATCCTTATTGTCAACAACTTTGTCAAGATCTTTCTTCTCCCGATTATTCTGGCCCCTTTCGTCTCCACAATCAGCTTTTAATTTTCAAACCTACTCCGCGCGCCACTCCTCGTCTCGTTCTCCCTTCCAGTCTCCGACAAATGGTTTTTCAGTATTTCCATGGATCCCCTGTTGGGGGTCATTTTGGCATGTCTAAAACTTATGCTCGTCTTGCTTCTCAGTTCTTTTGGCCTCAGATGCGGAAAGAGGTATATTCGTGGGTCCGCTTATGTGACCTGTGTCAGAAACATAAGCCCCCCAATCATCAGCCCTATGGTAATTATGCTGCCTCCCCCCCTACTTACCCTGCTGAGAAATTCTATGTTGATATTGTGGGACCTCTTGTAAAATCGTCGAAATCTAACTCTTATATTTTCACCTTACTCGATGGTTTTTCTAAATTTATTGTTCTTCGTCCTTTACGAACTATTTCTTTCCAGATAATTATTAACTTACTATCTACCCAAATTTTCCCCATCACTGGAATTCCTAAAATGTTGGTGTCTGATAATGCTACTGTTTTCACCTCTAAACTCTTCTATAATTTTTGTTTTTCTCATGGGATTAAGAAAATCAATATTTCCCCCTACCATCCTCAAGCTAACATCGTTGAGCGTTATCATCGTAATCTAAAATCCCTTCTATCTATTTTTCATTCACATGATCACCGGACTTGGGATGCCGAATTGCCTTATTTTGCCTTGGCATCAAACGCTACTGTTCATAATTCAACCTCTTATACTCCGGCTAAATTATTTTTAGGCCGTGAATTACACACCCCTCTCTCTTTGACATGGGATTTGTCCTCTTTGTTGAACACTCCATCTCATCTTCTCACCCCTGATCATTTGCAAGATGCTCTCAAAAAGTTGTTTCAAGCCAGAGACCTCCATAAAAAAACTTGCAATTCTCGCATTCGCTCTCCCACCTTCAAACCTTTGGATTTAGTTCTCTTCAAAAACCATCCCATCAGTTCTTCCTCTCAACACTTATCTGCTAAGCTTTCTCCCCGTTGGCTTGGGCCCTTTCGCATTCTTTCCTTTCCGTCCCCTGTTACAGCTTTGTTGCAATCCTTGGACAATCCTAATGATATTCGTAAGGCTCATTTTTCCCTCTTAAAAAAGTTCTCCGCTTAACCCCTTGGCTTGCCGCAGGAATGGACAATTTATACTTCATTTCATCTTTTTTTTCCTAGTGTACTATTGTTTTTTCTTTACTTGCGTTTGTTCACCCACGTCCCCCCCTTTTTTCTTTCCCTTTTTTTTCTGTGGTTCATATCTTTGCTTTTTTCTTTCGCTCACCCGGTCATGCTCCCTCCACACACTTCGTCACTTCCTCCGGCTCCCCCATCGATCATTTCCCCTGATGGGTTTCTTTTTTATTGGGACACCATCTTACTAAATACTCCTCTGTCATTGTACTTTCATTTACTTAACTTTTTTTGTAAAATTTTTGTACGGCCACTTATATATACATATTGTAACTTTTATTGTAAAACCTTTTTTTTGTAACCCCTTTCCTTTTATTGTCTCCTCCCTCCCTTTTTTTCGATCCGGATCGTTCTTTCTCCTTTATCCCCTCCCTTCTGCCCCTCCCTTTTTTTTCTCTTCTCTTCTTACTTGTAACTCATGCCTGTTCTTGCTTTTTGTTTTTGCCTCCTCGACGACGACACTCTCTTCGTGTTCCTGAGTTCGGCGCCCCTCTGGAGCATCAATGGACTTTCGTCGCTTCTACACCCAATCCTTCGGATTTCTCCGGCTGCTGGGAGTATATAACGTGCTCCGAATTTTTCTACTGTTTTATGGATTCTACGTTTACTACGCTGCATTTGCCGCCACTAACCTGCCTGTGCTCTCTTCGTCCGTCCAGTTTCAACTGCTCGTGCTGCTTACCCTCCCTCTTTCCTTCCCCTACCGCTTCGCTGCGCATTGGGTACTGTATGCTCTCGTCCTTTCTGGACGCTTCTACTTGAATATAAATTGGCCTGCTCTGGGCTTGAGCAGGGAGTTCGGATGAACACGACGATTTATGTGGAGGGAGGACTTGGTTTTATTTTGCTACCAGCTGGACTGTGTGCAATGTTTCTTTTAAAATGTGCTTTTGTGTACCATTGAAAAGCTACGACTGCTGGACGGGTGAGCGAAAACTTTAATTTATTTCATTTCCATGTTGTTCTTTGAACTTTCTTTTAATGCTGCACTTCCTTAATTTTCAAATTGCCGTTACTGGCTACCAATGACAGTTCATGTTGATAGTAAGCTAACTGCAGCTATTGATAGTGGTACCTTACTTTGGAATTACATTACCATCTCACTCCGAAGTTGGACTTTGTGATACGTCAAGTGATTGCTGCGATATGAACCATTGGAATTCAACTGTTTTCCCGAGCAAACGCATGAATAGAATCAATTGAACTATCACCTAGCTTCTGTTTGCTATTTTGGAATTTCATCGATACTGGCTGGTCCTATTTTCCAAATCCCTGTTGGCAGCCATTGGTACCGTTTTCTTTCGCGTCCCTCCCCTTTCCCCACCTTCCTATTCCGCATCCCTTCCCCCCCTTTTTTTTCTTCTACATGTATTATTGTACAGTGGCCCATATGTCTTACAAATCTTAATGTTTTTTCGTGTTCATACGTAAATTTCTGTTTTCCTTGTGTAGGACACTCCTCATGTAAAAGAGGTTGTATTATTATTATTGAAGGTTTCGAGTCTAGCTGTTCTCTTTGAAAAACAGATCTGAAAATTAACATGGTTGTCCCATCTGCTTTTTCTCTTTTGGAAGTCAGAACTAACTGACCTTTGGATGATTGTTGTTTTCTTTGGCTTGTAAATGTTTCTTCTGGGTGTTTTTTGCTAATATATTGTTATTATAAAAAAAACTATTTTTTCTTTCCCCTTTTTTTGTTGTCGTACGCCTTTCCTTGCCCTCACGAAATTTGTACCTACCTCGGTTCCTCTGAATATATGGACTCAGTGAAAAAGCTTCCATTTATGCGCTCTGCTGAAAACCTTTTACCTTGATAATTGTAAACTACCTGTGAACTTGTGCACGGACGGACATATATATATATATATATATATATCCTGGTTTATCCCTTGTGTTTTTCTTGGTGCATTGTCTTACCATTCCCATTCTGGTGCATGGCGAGATCATATTCTGAGCGTACATACTTTATCTATAAAATACAACACGACACCTACCCATACCAACCACCACGTCACACGTCACACTCACCCAATTTACACCACAGTGGAAAGCAGTCTGATGGTTGAAACGTAGTAAGCTGAAGACGAGATCGGAAGTCAGTTGGAGTGAAAAGTATGAGAGACACTCCGGGAATTTTCCACCAGCAGCGTGATGTTACAATTTTTGAAGCAAGCTGGTACCGGTAAGCACGTGTAAGGGAGCATCACACCACCAGTTGAATCTAGCTGAGAAGCTAGGGGCGTGCCAGATTTGAATGTACAGTAGATAAGCCCGTAACAAAGACCGCAGACTGACCAACTTCGGTGTTGCAGTGCTGTGATCATCAACATTTTGGTAATTATATCAGTTAATACCAGCTATTCCACAAGTCTGAGTGAGACAGACATCTGAGATAAAATTGTGGAATACTGAGTAGTTGAGCGCTTTTGCTTATTAACTAGTTCAAACATAGAGCCGTTGCTCAGGGCTAGGCCGCTGATTTGTTACATTTTCAAACACTAGGGGATTCCCCTGAGCTAACGAACCTGGTGTTGTATATATAAGCTCGCCGCAAGATGAAGCGTCCCCTTTTTTCTTGTTCTCCATTCTGCTGTGCGTGGTGAGAGTTGTACGTGACCCACGCGCGAGAGGGATACCACGTGGACATATTTTCTTTGTGTGGTCAGGCAGATCAGAAACAGTGTACAAGTGAAACCGTATTTTATTTAAAATTAACTATATTACTTTGCCAAGTGCGGGATGGCATTATTTACGCGCATTAACTATGTAAACTAGTAACTATACAATTGCAATCTGATAATAAAAAGCACGAGTGACGCTTATGATTATTATCATCGGTCGGGTCGCGGACGCGTGAGAAAGACTGTACTGGTGTGTTTCATATGATATTGTGCCGCTACCAAGGACGAGCGTTGAACCTTAAGATATTTTATATCTTGAAACGTACGATGTGCTAATAGAAATTGTACCGGGTGGTACACCTCCACGCCGCTAATTCAAACCTTGCGCCAGTTAAAACTCCTCTACTGGAGGAAGCCTGAACTTTAACTTCCATACTAATTCAACGATTTCTCAGAAGATGTCATTACTATAAATTTTGAAGTGTTCTGAACTATGTTAGTTCCGATTCGTTTTTGTTTTATCGGTAGCAAGAAGTGCGAACATTCTCTTCTAGATGGCACTACTGAAGGACTACAATTATGCACCCTAGTGCGAAGTGAAAGAACTGTGTTTTTGGAGAAATTTTGGGTTCATAAGTTTGTTCTTTGTTAAATTACTTTCAGTCATTGTTTAAGTTGGCAATATCAACCCTTTCTTTCCGCCAGTTTTGAATTTGACCAATAAGGAATTTCTATAATTAATTTTCCACCAATAAGGTGTTTCTTCTTCGTCTAGTGTAGTAGTTTTTGCCATTATCCAATAAAAGGCTTGTGGGCGGGTGTTCTCATTCCTGAAACGCCTCGAACTTTCCACGAGGGTATATAAACTGCTGATTTTCGGGTCTCCGCGCCACTTCAGTAACATCTATCAGTGTGTAAAGTACGTAGCAGGGGGCGGGAAGCGCCTCTTTTTTCGGGCAGCAGTTCAACCACCATAACTTCTTTTCTTGCTAGCTCAGCAGTTTAACTCTCGGGGCAGGTCCGAAGCCTTTTACCATGTAACTTTCCCCTAAAATGTAAAGACACTTGGTATCAATTCTATCTTTTTAAACTACATATTGGGATAGAGAGTGCTTAACCCTCTCGAGCTCCCACTCATATTGCATTGAGGTGAA